>NC_084811.1:24213165-25673165 GCF_963583255.1 Pyrus communis
AGCCATTGAGCACAACCAACCAGTAAAAGATGATAAAAGCAACAAACAGAGAAAGTGGAAGAGAGTTTTGTGCTAACAAATTCAATTTGCATTGCCATTAAGCAACAAACAATTCTGCTGTAATGCACAGCCTCACATACATTATCATTATACAACAGTAACATATAACATGACCCGGTTCAAGAAGCCGGATTCCTATTTTTCGATACAAACTACAAACTAACACATGACAGCAACCAAGAACAAAACAATAAATAATTTGGTCGTGTACCAATACCATCTCCATTTCTCAAGATGTGGCATGGCATCTACTGTAAGGGTGGTTGGATGGAACTTGGTGGTGCTTCATGGTGGCCGGCGGAGGAATTGGGTTTTGGGATTTGTGGGAAGGAGGGGGAAGAAAAGAGGGAGGGGAAACGAAGAAGAAGAAGAATAGAGGGAGAGGAACCTGGGAAGAAGAAGAAAAATGAAGGGAGGTTGATGAAATGATTTTTGTAAGTGTATTTTTCTATTTTCATAACTTAAGTCATGACTGCTAGTGTTTTTATTTTATTTTATTTTATTTTATTTATTTATTTATTTATTTATTGTCATGGAAGTAGGTTGATGAAATGATTTTAAAACGTCAAGGGGTGTTTGTGATATGTTGAGAACTTGAGGGGGTTTTGTGAAAACACAAAAAAGCCTCAGGGAGTGTTTGTGTAATTAATCCTAGAAAATGATCTACCTACTGCCCTTGCCCCCCTTTGCAAACAATTTGCATTTGTGATCCCAATTAAACTGTGAAACTCAGAAACAAATAGTAAAGTTAAAACTTAACTGCAAACAAGAGGGTTTTAGGTTCGATTCTCGTCAAACACAAATTTGAACCACTTTATTGCTAGTTCATTATTAGGCTAAACCCACCTCTCCTCTTTAATGTAAATAATATCGTTTATTAAAAAAAAAAAAAAAAAAAAAACTTAACTGCAAACATGAAACATCGCTTCGCCAGAATAAATTGTTAACGTCCCCAACCCCAACCGTCATATGCATCTATATATCTTGCCGTACAAATAATTCTCCAGTAATATTGTGTAACCGCTGCCATCTTCCATCATTTGTTCTTCTCTCTTTTGATCAATATCTCCACTTTTTCTGTAAGACTGACTCGTCACTTAATTATAATTTTCCCCCACCTCCATATAATTGGATTGATCGCTGTCCAAGAAAATTAACCACCACATTCACAAGGTATGATTTTATTTATTTGTTCTTTTTTAAGAAAGTTGTAAAAAATCTTAAATTAAATTGTCAACTCGGTTTATCATAATTGGCGAACGGGTTTTACAATCCAATTAAGTTTCCTAAACGACAGGGATTTCATTATTCAATTTCTGAAAAGAAAGATGGAAATTTACAGACTGCAGTGACAATGAGATGTACATGAAGAAATAGTAAGAATTAACTTGCAAAAATTCAGATTGATATTCCTCTAGTGGCCTGCCTACCACATATTCCTATGGAGTAATGTGAGAAAAGATTTGCGTACTCTGTTTTATTTCAAATTAATTTATTGTTAGAATGTTATTTCTTTTGCCGGTTAGTGAGATAGACTTTTTAGGAACATTGAGTGGTACATAAACAAAGAGGAACAATGTTTCGTCATATGTTTAATATATTATGTTATCAAACTGTAAATCAAGACTAACTATACTAACATATTATGTTATCAAATTGTAAATCAAAACTAACCATACTAACATAATTTCAGGAAGAGTTTTATATGGCTTCTTTGTGGTGCAAATCATCTCCATATTTCAATAGAGCTCGTGGATACATAGTCCTTGTTTTGATTGTGGTGAGTCTAGCAACCGCCATCGGATTTTCTTTATGGTTCGTTGGCAACTATGTGGATTCAAAGTCCGGTCCGGGGACAGACCCCCTTGTGCTTCGTTTGGATGCATTTTCTCTATCGAATTTTGAAGTTTCAAATTCGTCACTTTCAGCTGAGTGGGAAGCCAAGTTGACATTTGGGAACCAAAATGGCGGCTTAATTGTTACGCTCAGCCCTTTTGCGAGTTATGTGTATTACAAAGAAAGTGAGGCTCTATCATGTGCTTCAGTGGATGCAACGCTGCGCATTCCTCCTAGGAAGCAGAAAACTGTGCAGATCAAGTTTGATTCCACCGGTTGTGAGGGGGAACAGCCGTATGTGGAAGATCGAGTGATGAAGCAGTTGTGTGAAGATAAAAAGAAGGGTTACCTTAGTTTTAGTTTGAAAATGCATATAGATGCTTCCTATAGTATGAAGGAGCTACTGGGAATGGGAACCCAAGTGGCTTTAAATCCCAACTGTTCAGGTTTGAAGGTTGAGTTTTGGGGTTCAAAAGGTACCGAGGGAAAGATAATTGAGGGGCGTAAGTGCTCCATTCCGTTGCCTAAATGATGTAATCTATCTTACTCTACATGTCAATAATGTGAATCTTGAGCTAGTTGCTACTGTGATATAGGCAAGGGAATGATATTTGGTTAAAGGAACTTTGTTTGTAATTTACGTGGTGATCTCATTGTATTTATATATAGATACAAACTTTCAAGGACTGTTGACTTAACTCTTCATTTTAGTCTCTCAATTTCAAAATTGACCAATGTGGTTCCTGAAATTGATTACCGCATATCTATTTGTTTTCTTTTAAGTGTTTTTTTTAGAAACGGTAATGTCAGTGGGTTAAATTGATAAACATAGCGATAACGCGTCGTACTGTCTAGTACATTAATGCTAAAATGATGGGTCTGCCCCCCTTGAAAAAAGTAACAGGGTATTTAGGGCTTAATTTATGAAGATTTTGTGATTTTCTACTCGTTTTTCTCGTATGGTAAAACAGTTATATTTTCTACTCGCTTTTCTTGTATGGTAAGCAACTGAATTTATTTTATTCAATTAATGACATAAATTGTATCGTTTGACAATTTGATGCACTGATTCGCTGAATTTGACTGTAGTTTTCCATATTAATTTTGCTCTAATACTCTCCCTCTCTCTCTCTCCTCGCAGAAAAACCGAAACAAAATCATGGCTTCTCTGTGGCCGTCCGATCATAATAAGGCACTGTTCGAAGCAATGCAAATCAAACTTGCTGCTGGCACAATTCTCCTCACAGCACTTGCGTTTGCCACAACCATCTGCATGTCGTTGAACTCTGGCATCCGAACGTACCCCATTGCCATCAATCAGCAATCCTTCTCCCTCTCAAACTTAACAAACCCTATCTTGGAACTGGAGAGTGCCGTTTGGGATGCGGAATTGATATTCAGCCAAAACAATGGTCTCCAAGTTGACATCAAACACTTTCAGGGTTTTGTGTACTACCCGAAATTCAAGGCTCTGTGGTGTGCTTCGGTGAAGCCAGTGAACGTTGAGGCAAAGAGGCCGGACGCGCTGCTCATAAGATTTGATATGACAGAGTGTGGGGAGGAATTAGTGTTTGATGTTTTGAGAGAGGAGAATTTGAAGGAGGTTAGTTTGGAGGTGAAGATGGACTTGGTTGTGCCTTATCAATTTGGGAAAACTAGAATTTGGGCATGGCTTTGGGGTTTGAGTGTTGGAGAGACGTGTAGGGAGTTGAGAGTGGAATTTGTGTCTTCGTTTGGAGAGGGGAAGCTTGTTGGTGAGGGAGGCTGGTGTTTCGTCCCCTTGCCTGAGTATTGAGATTTATAAACATGAAGAATTTAATAAGACTTATTTTCTTGTGCCTTGTTGGTTTCTCTTTTTCTCGTTACTGAGTTATCTCACGAACTTAGGTGTCAAGCATCAGGAAAGAATTTGATTCTCACTCTCCTCATGTTTTCTCCTTACAAGATTCATACTGATGGGGAAGAGGTATTGTTTAGATCCGTATTTCCCTTAAAAAAGAGAAGCATATTTTTCACTTGATTTTACAGTTTTGTGAGGTATAAAATTTTGGGCACAAACTAACAATTGGGATTGGCACTTGATTTTTGCAGGATTCAATTTCCTTGTTTTCGTTTTCCAAGGTAAAGATAAAATTACTAGGTATATTTGGTTACTTTTTTGCTAGTGAAGAATGAAAGTAAAATAATGGCAGGACAAGTAGGGTTTTATGTCTATTGAAAGAAAATTTTATTCTTTGTAACGCAAGCGTTAGAGATCAGATACCAAATAAGGTACGTGGCAACTCACTTCTCAGACAATTTGCTTCAAGTTCAAAATTTGGCGTTTAAACAATTTGTTGCGCGACTGTCCACATGCTACTCACTTTTGGGTTGTTAATCCTTTGCGCTTGCAGGTGAACTCAGCACGCTCTCTCTTCATCAAAGAATGGTTATTCCAGATGGCAAATGATCTACCTAAGGTCAGTTAGCTCTAGTCGTGGTGGAAATCTAGGAACAATCTGTTTGGCAAGGGTAGATGGATCCGGTAGAAGGAGCTACCCGAGAATCAACATGGCTAGAGTAATATATATCTTCAAATACTAAAGCAAGCAACGCATGTGGCAGCGAAAATGGACGGTGCACTTCCGGTCCATGTTGGCTTGAAGTTAATTTTGATGGTGCATTTTGTGAGTCTAGCGGGAAGGGTTGCATCGACATCAGCGTCCAAGATTGAGAAGGAATTTTCTTTTTTGCTGCGGCTGCATCGCCGGTTGTTTTGTCCACCTCATTTGGAAGCTATGGCGGCTCGTAGGGTCTTTGACAGGTGTAGTTTGAAGGTGATTTATTGCATGTGATGGCAACCATTTACTTCAAGACTCACAATCAGTCGTTGGCAGGCACCGTATTTCAAGTCCTAATGTGTGCAGTATAGCTCACCTAATCACTTACGGCATGAGCTAAGTTTTTTTTGTTTCGGTTTTGATTCTTTTTAATCAATATGTATTATTGTTTTCTCTCAAAATTTGGCGCATAAACACAGTACTGTTTGCAGTACGTAGCTCACTCTCTGAGACTGAAATATATAGGATTATCGTCGAATGAGAAATTCTTGATTGAGACTGTCGTGTGTAGTAGCTCATCTACAAATTAAAAGTGCAATCGGGTGAAGGTCACTTCCATGTGAGTGAGCTGCCGCACAGCGGCACAGGACAGCCTCACCCAAAATTCTCTCCGTTCACCTAGGTATTAATGAAAGCTTTACTACATATTTGGAAATTGGAATACGTATCAACTCAAATGTCAACACAATATTCATTTTCCAATTCTGCTAGCCATATCAATCCATTTACACTCATCAATTATTTACTTAACATAGAACTTCTAATTAATTACCTCGTCCCACGCTCTTTCCGCTCTTTTCACACCCCACGGACCTATTTTTACACTCTTAATTTCTTCAATAATTATTCTCCTTCATTTCCACATTCCTCTATCTCCCACCCCCCAAAACTCCCTCTCTTTCTCGCTTTTCTTTCTCTCCGGGGAGATTCTTGAGGGGAGAGAAATAGCAATAGATAAATACAATAGAAATACAAATATGGCTTCTACGGCCCAAAGTAATGAACCCCGCCCAGCAGATCAACCTCCGACTCAATTCTCAGAGACAGACCAATCTCGCCCCTCCGCGGCCGACCGCCCCCAGCCCGGGGGTACCTACCCTCCGTCCAATATGAGCTACCCTCAGCCTCAAAATGGGTATCCCCCACCCCCACCCTACCAGGGCTATCCTCCAAACGCCGGTTACAACCCTTATTACGCAGACCAGAGCGCGTATTACACCACCACGTACTCTCAACATGACGCAGCCGCGACCAGCTTCGCTCGCTGCTTCTGCATCATAATGTTCGTCATACTCATTGCGACCCTCCTCACGAGCATCATTATGTTTGCGGTTGTCCGTCCCGAAAATGTCAAGTTCAAAGTCGAGTCCTTCGGCGTTTCCAACTTCAACATGGTCCCCACAACCAAAGTGGTATCAGGCAAATGGGAGGCCACGATGTCCGTGGAAAACCCTAGCTTCGGCCTGAGGATGTTCGTGGACAAATGGGAAACTGCCTTGTACCACAAGGATGACTATTTGTCTTCGAGAGGGTCGTACCTGCAAGAGATGCATTTGGGCTCCAAGTCTAAGGGCACCATGCACTTGAAGATGGAGGCCTACAACTCGACGGTTGGGAGCGGGGTGGTGGAGGACATGGAGAAAGAACAGAAGGAAGGAGGGGGTGTGAGCTTCAACTTGAGGATGTCGGTCACGTACATGATGAAACATACGTGGTGGTATCGTAGCTATAGGGCTGGCACCCTCAGAGTGAAATGTACGGATTTGAAGGTAAATCTTCCGGTGGGTGCAAGTAGTGGAAGCATGCCCGGTGGGAGCTCAAGGAAATGCGACATTACCAACGGTTGGTAACTCAACTGCTACTTGAAATATATATATCATGTAATGATAGATGAGAAAACGGATCGGATTTTTGTTAATGGTTTCACGATCTCATTGATGATGATCTTCTTCCCATGTCTTCATTTGTGGGAGACTGTCTATTAATTGGTTGTATATTAGATGAAGTGGTGATATCTGTTACTCTGTTGTAGATACTTTAATTTTGTTAAATATTGGAAGACATTCCCTAGTTCCTTCCAAAACCAACGAAAGAAATATATCGGGGCATCCTGTGACTGAAACTAGTACGAACCAAATGGTTGTCATGATGAGTAGTGTTTTTGGTCGAAAAGGAAATTCATTACTTTATGCACTCAATGACTTGTTTGCAGTCACACTCTAAGATCACCTCTTGGAGATTATGACCTTTGCTACCTTTAAAGTTTAAACCCTTCAAAATTGCCTCATCTTCTACTTCTTCGCGATGGAGGTTCTTACACATACTGTAAGAGCAAACATGCCCAATAACTAGATCAAGTTTAGGCTAATAAATCACAAATTAATCAGGAACCAAGAACGGCTCTACAAGGGCACTACAGAGAGGACACTATATATAAAGTCTCTGTAACAACCCTAAGCACCAAGAATCATACCTGCAGAACTTGAAGAAGATGCAGCGTTGTCAAAACTCCAATGATAGTCCTTGTCCTAGAGAAAATTTTCAGTGTGCCCGGTACACGGAGTGTACCATTATACAAATAGTAGAATATGTGTGTTAAAAAGTTGATAACTTAAAAAATAAAATTTCTCACCACTTATATAAAAACACGCGGTGCATTCTCCATGTTCCAATCACAATGAAAAATTTCTCACCACTTATATAAAATAAGCATCAAGATAGTCAGATTCGATAACGATAGAGGTGACACCAAAACCAGCACCCAATTCACAACCACGAAGCAAAGCGACAGCCTCAGCTGCTGCAGCCGAGGGAGCGGTAAGAGAGTGCCTCGCGGCAGCCACAAACCTCCCCTCCTCAGCCCGCATAACCACCCCAGCAAAACCCAACTTAGAGACCTTTGACCAACTAGCATCCACATTAATCTTAATGTTAGGAAAGGTAGGAGCGCACCACCGAGAAACTTGGCCAGCCCGACCTGTTCCGTCCGATCTGCAAGACCCCAAAACCGTCCTCGCAGCCAAGAAAGAACCCAAACCAATAGAGACAGCAAAAAGCACTTTAGAATGATTAATAGGCACCTGATTAAACACAAAATCACAGCCAAATAATTTGAACTAAACATTTCCTACAAGACTTCCTGCACTTAATTTGAACTAAACAGCCGGCTATAATAATTCCCACTCCCGAATCCATAGAAACAGCCCGCCAGGCGCCATCAATGTCCACCTTGATTAGAGATGGTTCTGGGGAAGCCAATGAGCAACTCTTGGTTGGTCCATTGTGTTTGGACTGAAATTGAGCATTGGGCATGTTCAAGGCCCAATCTATTTAGTTCTCAACTGAAGTCATTAATGGATAGTTATTGTAAACAGAATGAACAGCGTGCAGGCCCAAGAATCTTAAAAGAAATTTCCATGTGGTATTATGGGCGGAAAAACTCTCTTTCACACTGAACAAAGAACTCACTTCGTTTTTACAGAAGGAAAGTGCTTTCCGATAGCATTTTGATAGCTTTTAGATGATATAAGCTCAAGTTGCAACGTAAATTCGTATCATCTGACAGCCATTGCATCAATAACTAGGTTCAGACAGGATTAATCTGAGAAGGAAAGGCTTTAACTTAGAAGGAAATCATGTTCTATAAAAAGTATTAGAAAGGCAAAAGACAATGACACTCAACTCACCACACAAAAAGACGTTAAAAGCTCTTCAACCTTCCTTTTTATAAATTTCTTTTGTAGTTCAACGCCTTTTTAATTGTATTCTTTTTTAAAGCTCTGCTACATTCCTGTAGTACCTATTTTTGGTGTTAAAAGTTAATTCAAAGCACTTCATTTACTAAAAAGAAATTGTGCAACTAGAAATAGAACTTACACGAATAAGTTTAATCTTTGCCCGGTTATGCATTTGCTTTCATTTACTTTGTTGTTGAATATTTGACGAGTGTTTAACTTCATTTCCTTCCTATCTTTTCATCTTCTTATAACTTGTCATACATTGTATTCGTACATTTATATAAGAATTGCAAACTGAGTTGAAACAAAATTAAATCAATTTGTATTTATCATTTGGAATACACAAAGAAAACATGCAGAAAATCCCTATTCCAAATCGAGATGGACAATGTGGGATCAAGTGCCGCGGCCGTTGAGGGCGCGCAAAAATTTCTCAACATTGCATACAGTGCTTTCAACTCAAAGTTATCGTCGTGCCGGAGATGCCGGCTATTAGTCCAACTGATTAAATTTAATCATTTCCCTAATCAACTATTAATTTATGGCAGCTTCCAACTGTCTGTAAAAGATAATTGTTATTGGATCCTTGATTAATATTAATCATTAATCCAAAACAAAATTACGAGATATTTGTTTTTTAAAAAACAAATTACATCGACAACAAGACGTTTGTTTAATCCAACTTTGTTTTCTCAGAATCCGAAACTCCTCGGAAAATAAATTAACCCTAGAAACTATCGAATTATTTATTTTTATTATTTTTTTTATTTCTCTTGGAAACCAAAAAAACTCCGACAAATCGAAGAAAAAAAATCTCCCATTTGAAATGGCTGCTGCTTCATCCGCATCGCAAGACAAGACTGTCACGGGTTATCCAACTCCGCCCGGCCAATACGCCGCCGGATACCCGGCCACCACAGCCTATCCCTATGTGGCTGCACCGCCGCACCTCAATCCCAATACTTACCAGCCCACGGCCCCGCCACCTCCCTACTACAATCCCCAGTCCAATGGGCCCTTCAGGCGCAAACCCACCATCCTCTGCCGCATCATGATCGGCGCCGTCGCCGTCTTCACCATCATGTCCATCATCTTCTTCATCTCCTGGCTCGCCCTCCGCCCTCAACTCCCCAAGTTCCGGGTCGAATCGGCCACCGTCTCCCCGCTCAACGCGACAGGCTCCGAGCTCACCGCCACTTGGGACTTCACCCTCCTCGCCGCCAACCCCAACCACAAGCTCACCATCTTCTACGACAGACTCGAGGCCTCGCTTATATACAACGATGAAGTTCTGCTCACCGCGGCGGCGCTGCCTCCCTTCGTATTAGCCAAGAGGAACCAGACGCGCGTCAATATCAAGCTCGCGACGGTGGGGGTTTACGTCGACGACGAGGTGGCGAGGGAAATCGCCGACGGGAAGGATCGGGGGTCGGTGAGGTTCGGAGTGGGTGTGGAGGCGTTGGTCCGGTTTAAGTCAGGGGTGTTTCAAACGAGACGTCGGTTGTTGCGGGTCTTCTGCGATGGGGTCGAATTCACCGGGTTTGCCCGGAATAATGGGACCGGGACTTTGACGGGTCAGGCAAGTCCGTGCAAGGTTGATTTGTGAGACTGTGAGTATAATAATATACAGATACGTTTTACATATTTTATTTTTCTTTCGTTCTTAACCCAAAAATTAGTGAACTTTATAAATTACTCCTTGTTTATGATCTTGGGCTATGAAATACAATTGTCTTGTGAATCTTTTTTCTTTTTTTTTCTTTTATGTTAATCATAGCATCATTTTTATCATATATTAGATTTCTTGGGCCGTTTTTCAATCTCAATTGTTGAAATAATCAGTTTTTTCAGTATGTCGTCGATATCTGATTACTATGTTTTAGGTGTTTGATCGCTGTGTGTTCAATATATCATTTTGATCAGTACAACAATTACGATTGGATTTCTGATCAATTTTTCAATTACCCATATATCTTACAGAATAGGTCAAATTGCAAGAGGGGAGTGACTTCTGTACTATCCTTTTTAGCTCCGGCACTTGCGGTGTATGAGGTCAAAAAGGGAGTAGAGAAATTACTCTCCATTGCAAAAACCATGCTTCCGGTGTGTCATATGCCGATGTGGTTGATGTGGTGAAAACCAGTTAGCATTCTCAATCCTTCTGCCCAATTTTGCCAATACGGATTACGGGGTTCATGTGCAATGTTAACGAGTCCTTTTAAACCGTTGAAGCCTATTGACTCCTAAGTCAGGCTTGAAACAGCCCTTTTACTCCTAGCAGTGATGCACATGTCGGTCCAAATGGGAGGGAATTTGGATGGAAAGTTCGATTTGGATTGAGATTGGTAATTAACCACAACAGTATTGAGAGCTTATGTTTTTCACCACACGGATGATTTCTGCAACTTAGCCTTTAGAGTAAAGGGCAACGTGTTTCTTTGGTGTTTTTGGGGCTAGACAAAAGCGTAGTAAAGGCAGCATGAGTTTTACAAGCCTTGTCATTGACCTACTGTCATTCAAACTTCAGGCTATCAAGTATATTGAATGTTGCTCGGTGAAGTTTTCTTTACACTGACTCGGTTTGTAGGGATGCATAATTTCATTACTGAATTGTTGACAGTGGATCTCCTTGAATGACGCTAAAATACCGTTGCACACAGTTCACGCCAACCATAGTTATCTCCAAGCATTAGTTTTCGAAAAGTCATGTCTTTCTTCTAAAGGCATCCCTGTGGCTTGAATTTGTTCAAATGTTATTGGACTAGTGCTTACCAGGCTTCTATGTTAGGATGTCTTGTTTTAATAGTGCTTGAAAGGCTGGTTGCAATGCTAGGGTTGGTGTTCAAGCTGTTGTGTTGGTTATAAAGTTGTAGTCCATGTTATCGGGAACGATACAAGGTTCTTCCTAGGGGAGGGAAGGTTGTCCTACAAGGTTTTTCTTAGGGAAGGGAAGGTCGATGCTAGGGTTTATTTTCCGTTTCAAACAACTCTTTAGTCACTTCATAGTTGTAGAAATCTTCTGTATAGGAGTTTATTGGTATTCGTTCTCGCTCTCTACTAGACACTGTATATACACTTGTGGAGTAAATGTGTGCTTCTAATGGTCAAATTGTACTATAAACACTACTGTTGATAGGATTAACAATTCAGAGGAGTGGCTGGGTGAAAAATGTAGTCGTGGTTAATTTGACTCATCCAAAGCATTTATAGGTTTGTGCTTAGACGTCGTATTTATTATTTACTTATTTTCTAGCTTTTTGGCGTCCAAGATTATGTTTTTTGGGTTCGAGGCCTTCTGCAATTATATTTGAGACATCTCAAGCTTTAATTCAAGTTGTTTTGGGCCTATTTTGGAGCCCTGAAAGTCCAATAACGTGGCTGATTTGTTCTGGTCACAGGGAATGATGAGATATTGATCATTAGGTAAGGGAAATATGTCATCTGGCCTTGTCTTTGATGTTACTTGGTTTTAATGCTTCGTGAATTTTGGTACTGGTTTTGTATTTTAAATGCAGTCCTCCAAGAACTTTACTTTTGTTCTTGATGCTGAAGTGGTTTGGTGATGACTTTAATGACTTTGTTTGTGATATTTACTGCTAGGCCTGTTAACGGGTTTGGATCGGGTTGACCACAAATCGTATTTTTTATCGAATCACCCAAACCCGACCCATTAACCCAACTAAATCAGCTGTAAATTACGGCTGTGGGAGGTTAATGTCTGTTAACATTTATTATCTGCTCTTCTATTTTCCTTTTGTGGATGAAACTATACCGAACTACTCTCTATTTTTTTTCATTTTTTTTTTCAACACTATTTTGTCATAAAAAAACACTTTCACTTAACAATCACAACTATTTCATAACATTTTGTACATGAATATTTTGTGCATTTCAACTCATTATCAAAATGACAAACTAACAATGGATATATGTAAAGGTGAGATGAGCCAATTTTTTCATGTTTGCTTTCAAACCGTTTGTCCACCAAAGAACGCAAAGACCTTAAACGATTCATGACTACTTTTCTGAATATAGTTTACAAGCTACTTTTTTCGTTATCGCTTGAAGTTCACATCTCCAGTTACTGCCGAAAGTAGACCGGCATCAAACTAATCGGTGGACGGGCGTGTAGACAGTTTAACAGGGTGGTGGTTCAATTTTGGTTTTGGAAATGAGCATACCTACCAGGTCGATTCTATTGCCATTTGTCCCATAACTGAACCAAACCAATCCACATATAGACCTGGTTTCCGTGTTCAGGTCGTTTTGTGACATACGCGATATTTTAACGGGTCGTGTTGTGTAACACTTGTTAAAGTAAACGGGTAATATGACTCGATCCGAAATCGACCTGTTAATATTATTAGTAATATGACCCGACCGGTTACTCGTTAAAAAACTATATTTTTTAAATCAATAAATAATGAAAATGAAAAACATAATTTGACCCCAAAAAATGGAAAACATAATACTAAATTAGTATATGCATACAATATTTTTACATTTTTTTAGACTTGTCCATTAATTATTATGAATTTTATTTATTTTGAACTCCCTTAAAAATATTATTTATAAGGGTTTGTATGGTTTTAAAAGTTTAAACGACGATGTACCCATCCTCAAAGCGTAGAGGATGCGATCATGAGCGTTTGTATATTTTTTTCACATTTTTTCGCACTTGTAAATTAATTATTATAATTTTTTAATGTGTTTGGTATTTTTAAATTACTTGATATTTTTATTTTTAATGTCTTTTATAATTTTTTTAATCTCACTCTTTGCATATAATATACTATAAAATAAATAAATAAAACTTATATTTTTTTAATTTTTATAGAATAATAATATAATATACAATATATACATATCCACTATGGCTATTGTATTTTATAACAACTTTTTTTAGTAGTTTAAAGGATTAAAATCATCAAAACAACTTTTTTCTTAACGTGTCGAAACAGGTTACCTGTGTGTCACCCTCATGTAAACCTGTTAAGGATCCGTTAACGGGTTCTTATCATATGACTCGATAACGACCTAATTAGTTATTGTGTTGACCCGAAACCCATTATTTTCTTGTTGTTTACGTGTCGTGTAAGAAATTTCCATGTCTACCCACATACACCCCCGCATTGCGTTTAGATGAGAAAAAGTTTAAGATTACTAAAATATTTCAAAATGATGAAATTTTTTTTCTAGACTTTGTGAATTTTCTTATTTGGTTAACCTAATAGAACAATAAAACTTAAATATATAATTTAATGTGTGTCTACAGTAATTAATATTGTATATAAATGAGAGTTTGGATGTGCTAGTAGTGATGGTGGCAACACGATGATAATGGTAGGGGGTGTTGGTAGCAGTGATGATGGTGAATGGTGGTGGCGTCGGCCATTATGGTGATGAAGATGGTGGGTGGTGGAGGTGGTAATGGTAGGTTGTGATGGTGATGATGGTGGTGGGCGGTGGTGACAAGGGAAGGGTATTTGGTGGTGACATGTGGTAGTTTTCATGTACATTCTTCTTATAAACTGTCACTTAAACTTGAGAATTAAAGGTCTCAAATTCTTCTTCTTTTTTTTCACGCCGAAATTCTTTTTTTTCTTTTTTTTTTTCTTTTTTTTTATTGTGTATCCAAACAAGAGAATTAGTGCATGTTTATTTATAAATTCTGACTTTTATTCAAATTCTAACTTTATTTCTGTTATCTAAACATTAAAGGATCATAAATTTAAAAATGCTGAAAATGAAGAGCTTGTTTTCAAAAGCATCTATTGTCCAACTACTCATTCTCCTTTTAACAAATTTCATGGTTTTTTAAGTTAAAAAATGTCAGCAAAATCTTCCTACTTGTTCAGAACTAGACAATGCAGCCAAAAAAATAATTTCACTACCGAGTTCTTCGCAAAACCTACCCAATGTTGGTGTGTCCATCGTCACTGTATAGGATTTATCGCCATTTTTAATGGACCTGTATTGCCAGTGGACTGATTAGGTTTCCATGCTCACTTGTGTTCACCACAACTCGTACAAATCCAAGTGTGCGATAAACCTAACCTTGTGTTGCTGAGATTCATGTAGTAGGTTGCGAGAGTGAGATACATTTAGGTAGGTGAAAATAGGTTAATGATGAAGAAATAAACCCTTATGTTTTGCAAGCCATGAGACGTCAGTTAGGTGAAATTAGATTTACGATGAAAAAATAAGTGGTTGAATAAGTTAATGATTTAGATTTGATTGATTAAACTTTTGCTGTAAGTTTCAGTATCTGACCGGGTGCTCCATTTCTTTAGTTTTGAGGTTAGTTCACAATTAATGATGATGATGAGTTTAGCTAAGGTTGAAGAAGATTTTTTTGTTGAACACAGTAGGATCCTGACCTTTCCTGGATTGACACATAGAGAATTCAATAGTCCTATCAAATAGTGCAGTTTCTGTTCATCCTATGTCACTACCCAAAAAAAAAAAAAAATGTCTTTCAGTCACAACTAAGGTTGTTACCAAGTACAAAATGATGTGACTAAAACATTTAGTCACTAAAAAACAGTGTAATTCAATTATGACCGAAAACTCCGTGACTAATTGATTTAGTCACCAAAAATACACATTGAATGAATAAAAATGTATTAGTCACAAACTCACAACATATATTGTTACTAAAAAATGAAACCAAATCCTAATTTTTTGTCACAATATTCTATTTTTACAACTACTCTTCATGACTAAAAAATTTAGTATAATGGCTAATAATTATTTAGTCACACCGAATCTTCATGACTAAAAATTTTAGTAACAACAACCTTCTATACAAAAGCTCTATTAAAGCAACTCTAGCGTGGGAGTTTTCTCGGGGGACAAGCCAGGAAAAAGGGCCCGAGAGCCCAGCGTGATTGCTCCAGCGTGGGGAGCCCGAGGGACAGTGGAGGCTCGAGCACCAGGCCTGTGAGGAATTGCCAACCTGCTAGCTCGAAGTGGATCTGATGCACGGCTGACGTCATCCAGGCGTCAACCCAATTTTTTATTTTTTTTCTGTCAGGCGCGTGCATCTCACCCGTGTGTGGGGGCATGTCACCCAACACGGTTTCAAAGCCTAGGGCCAGCGGCGCAGTTTCAAAAAGTTACCGTTGGGAAGCCACGTGGCTTCCCATGGTCCATTGGATCTCAACAGCTATATAATGTGGACCTTCCAATTTGCAACGGTAAAAAAAATAAAAAAAATCTTATTCAATATCAACTGTTGAACCTGAGATCAACGGTTGATATTATTCTCCTTTATAAATAAAAAAGAAAAAGAAAAAATAGTTTTTAAATTCAAAAATGGTACCGTTGTGCCACGTGGCACAACCTGGAGTGTTGGAATTCAATTTTTTTTTTAAATCCAACGGCAGAGATTAATTAGTTGAATAAAAAAATTAAATTGTAAAAACTAAATAAAAATCCGAAAAAAAATTTGAAATTTTTTTTAAAAAATTGTTTTTACTTTTCTATAAATACTTTCTCATTATCATCTACCTTACACCACAATTTAATATTTTCTCAACTACTTTCAACCACATTTCTATCTTTCTCTCAAAGTTTCAATCCATTTTTTTTTCAACAAAACGACTACTGATGCAGGTACGAATTGGACGCTTCTTGAAGATATTGCGTTGTGTACTAGCTGGGTTGAAGTTACTCATAGTTCGCTTACGGGTAATAAGATGCAGTTGCGAGAAATGCGGTCTTATTCATACCAATTATCTTGAGAAAATGGGTGGGAAAAGAACCAAAAAATCGATGTCCAGTCGTTGAAAATTACTTAGCTAATCGTTTAGTACATAGAGAGGCACCTTGGCACAAGCCAATAATAATATTCGAAGTGGGGAAAATTACGCGGATCAGGTAACAATATATTATTTATTTGTTTGTACTATACCCAAATTTACATTATAATTATTTGTTTGTATTATTTATTTGTTACCTACTTTCATTATAATTATTTGTTTGTATTATTTATTACTTACCTTCTTTCATTATAATTATTTGTTTGTATTATTTATTACTTACCTACTTTCATTTTGTTTGTATTATTTATTACTTACCTACTTTCATTATAATTATTTGTTTGTATTATTTATTACTTACCTACTTTCATTATAATTATTTGTTTGTATTATTTATTTGTTACCTACTTTCATTATAATTATTTCTTATCCCGCATTGTGTAGCAACTTCAAGCACAAGCTTGGTATGGTGCCAAAACCAAAACCAAAAATAAATCTTTCAACGGGTGGGAATGTTGGAATATTGTCAAAGATTGTCCTAAATTCAAAGTTGTGCATGTCAGTCCAGAAGTTTTCATGAACAGCACCCCTCTACACTCTACACCTGATCATGGCTCGTATGTTCATGAAGATGAAGCAGAAGAAGTGCCCGAAACACCCCCCTGAACAAGTGTCAGGATCGACCCGTTATCCAATTAGGCCTTAAGGTAAGAAGACTTCAAAGAGAAAAATGAGTGCTTTGAAGAATGATTAAGCAAAGTATATGGAACAACTTGCTCGCCAAGGTGAATTGACTTTGGCGCGGGAAATGGCGAAATTTGAGGCTGATAAGGCTAGAGATGAGGCAAATGCTACAGCTGTTGAGAAAGCATTTCAAGCTAATGAGAGAGAAAGAGAGCTACTTAGGCAAGAAAGGGAACATATTAGAGAAGAAAGAAAGGTTCAACGAGATCGTGACATTATGAACACACCTTTAGAAGGGAAAGTCTCCAAATTCTAAATATTTTTGGAAATCGGCGAAAGCGGAAGTGGTGCGAATGAGGCGTGCAAGAGAAGCGAGAGCAAGAGGAGATGGTCCTAGGACGACAAGAGAAGATCATCCTAGCACCACAAATTGGTTAAGTGATGATGAATAGAGTACTTTTTGTAATCGGAGCCCATGATTTTCCAATCACTTTGGGTTGTAATTTCTTATTTATTGAATAAAGTACTTTATGTTGTTTCCAATTTATTGATTTTAGTACTTTATTTAATTTGGTAATTTATGTATACTAAGAGAATCTTTATTCAAAAGACATTTAATCACACCAAATAAAATTACATACGCATACCAAATAACAAAAAACTCACTAAATGAACTAAAAGAAACACACCAAATAAAATTAAATAAATACAGCAAATAAAATTAAATAAACACACCAAAAAAAAAAAAACAAACACACTAAATTAAATTAAGTATCTTGAGCTTGTTTCAATTTCCATTGGTGCTCTATCAAATCAAGTTGTCGGGCATTGTGCATATATGGCATTTGAAGTGCAATATATCATGGAATGATCAATTCATTGTAATGTCCATCCCTTTCTAATGGCTCATGTTGCACGGGTTCTTCGGTGGCGTCAGGAGCACAATATATACGTGTTCTTGAATTGTTCATCGTGTCTGGCTCATATTCATCAAAGACATCATAATCATACTCATATTCCACAATCATGTTGTGAAGAATGATGCACGTTATCATGATGGATCGAAGCGACTCTACATCAAACAATCTAGCAACATCCCTGACGATCGCCCAGCGAGCTTGAAGGATACCAAAACAACGCTCTACATCCTTCATGCACCCATCTTGACAGCTTGTAAAGTGTTTTTCCTTTGCACTTCGCGAACATGGCACTGTTTTGACAAATGTTGACCACCTTGGATAAATGTTGTCTGCTAGGTAGTATGGCCCGTCGTACATAAGTTCGTTGACGCAATACGTGACTTTTGGTGCCCTTCCTTGTAGAACATCGTTGAACATTGGGGATTAGGCAAGGACGTTGAGGTCATTTTGAGCTCTTGGAACCCCGAAAAATGGGTGCCAAATCCATGTATCAAAAGATGCCACCGCCTCCAAAATGATACTTTTTGCTCATTTTCTGTCCCTATAAAGGCCTTGCGATGCACTTTGACAATTTTTCCACGTCCAGTGCATACAATCGATGCTTCCAATCATCCCAAGAAAACCTCGCATCTCACCCTTCTTTAGAAGCCTTTGCAAGTCCATATCAGTAGGTTTCCAGAGGTACTTTGCGGTGTAGATAGATTCGATTGCTCCGCAAAACCTCATCAGGGACTCAAGAATGGTTGATTTCCCCATCCTCGTGGTCTGCAGATGCTCCATATGCAAGCATTCGCAAGGCAACAATAATTTTTTACTGGGGAAAGAAGCCCATAACACCAAAAACATCATTCTTTTGCACAAAGTAAGAATCATGGTTGCAAATAGCAATCACGATTTTGTTGAACAAATGTTGTTCCATTCTAAAATGACGTCTAAAGTACGTATCAGAGAATGCACTATTACGGACAAAATAATCGTCCAAGAGTTTCGTACCTTGTCGTTGCCTGCTTCTATCAAGGTTTCCAAAACGGTTGGGCCTACATATCTAACCCACAGCTTGGATGACTCACAGGAATGTGAGGCTCTTACCATTCTTGCTTCGTCATCTCTCCTTCTACGCTCATCATCCTCTTTCCTCTCATTTTGGACCACATGAAGATTGAACATTTCTTCTGATTGGTTAAACAATTATTTCTCTTGCTGATCGATTTCCCACAACATCCTTGAAGAAGAAAACATTGTAAAAATGAAGCAGAAACTATGAATAATGATAGAGATTTTGGTGAAGAAGGAAATAGAAACTATGAATAATGATAGAGATCTTGAGAAAATTGGTGTGAGATTTGTGAGAATGGATAGTGGATTATATGGAGGATTCAAAAAGGATTAGGTTGTAGATAATGTCACGTGGCATGCCGTAATTCGTTAAAAATTTGATGGAAATCTATCCTTAAAGATTGTAAATAGATTATGACACGTGGCGTGACGTGATTGGTTAGTAATCTTATCGGAAATCCATCACCAATAATTATATTTTAGGATAATGACACGTGTCGCAACGAGTACGATTAAAAATCTTATCAGAAATCCATCACCAATAATTGTCTTTTCAGATTTTATGACAAGTGGCACAACGAGAATGATTAAAAATCTTATCCGAAATTACAAATAAAATTATTTTGTATTATTTTATAACTTTTCAGATAATGACATGTGGCGCAACCAGAACAGTTAAAAATCTTATCCGAAATTACAAATAAAATAATTTTGAATTATTTTATAAATAAAAAAAATACTAATATTTTATTGTCTATTACCAGGGCTATTGGAGTGCAACGGTGGAGATGCAAAAGGAGATTACTGTTCATTAAGGGAGTTACTTTTCACTGCGTGAATAGCATAGTGTATTGCTTGGGAGGATTTCCACGCTGGAACTGCTCTTAGTCTCAACATCACTTATGACTAAAAAGCAAATAGTACCAACTAACGATTATGATTGAAACTTGAAAGTCTACTTGAAACGATTTCATGTCAAAACTAATAGTCATGCCACATCATCTTTTTTTTTTTTTATATATATTTATTTTTATCAAGAAGACATTCTAAACCATGATAGCTAATCTGCATGATGGACTTCGAACATGACAGTTTTTCTTGCATGTCAATTGTCAAATGATTTCTTTGGTGCTTAGGATTGAAATGAATTGGGTAACTCACTAGACTCAACATTCAAGCATGCTAAAGGAAGAAATGAAAGAAATTTTGTTCAAGTTGAAAGTAAACGACGAATTAGTCATAATAACTTAGAGTTTGTGTGCCTATTTATTAAGGAATTAATTCGCTTTATCACTGATCTTATAAAATCATTAGTCTTTATTCTCATGTGGTAAGAAATAACTATATCTTATAAAATCATTAGTCTCTATTCTCATGTGGTAAGAAATAACTATAGGGTGGTGCTATTTGCATACCCATTTTTATCTCTCACACACTCTCAATTTTCAGCCGTCAAATCGAATAAATTGAAGAAAATCAAAGAATAAAAATTAACAAAGAGTATATAACAGGTAAAAATAGATGTGTGAATACCTAACTGTATTGATCTTGGACTAGCAAGAGCCCAATCCCTTTCCTCCTATACAGTTATTAATATTCTAATAGGCATCTTGGGTCCGCCTGTTGTTTTAGTAAGGAGCCCGCCAGTGGATGAAGCACTTGTGGACAAACCTATTTGGCCCCGGCCTAAATAACTTTATGAAACCTTATTTGAATATACAAATGAAAATGGAATTATAAATATTCAAATGAAAATGGAATTATAATATATATATATATATATATATATATATAGTTATATAGTTAATATTTTGATATGATATTATAAACATGAAAAGATTCCTTGACACGTAGGATAAGTGTATTCATATTTGTATATCTCCCAGTTGGACATGATTCAGACGCTAGTGGTTGTGGTTGAGATTGAAAAAGATTGACATTGATTTTTAGTATATGTTAAAAGTAAATCGTGTTCTCTGGGATTTCTTTCCCTTTGTTTTTCTGGGATGATTACAAATTCACACTGTCCCTATGAAGAAATAACTTGGAATCTTCTTGGAAAAAACAGAAGAAAAAAAGACTTGGCACTGATGATTTGTTTACATGCATGTTAAGAAACGTTTGACGGATGAGACACGTACTCGTCCATTTTCAATTTCTACAATTACCATGTTCCTCTACTACTGAAAATTCTGAGCTTAAGAAACTATCTGTTGGGAACTTTTGGATCGTGGTTTCCCATTCGCAAAATCAAACCGCAACTTGTAGGATAAAACAAATAAAGGAGAATAAACAAAAAATAAGCATACATAAAGAAAATCCAAGTTTTGTGAGATTGATCTCGAATTGGGTTGCGTTATGTTTATTGAAAATTTTAATTTTATATATTACACGAGAACGGACTAGTTATAAATTCATATCAAATTCATCATTCAAGAAAGTCAGTTTAAAAATCTTGCACTTACAAATAAAAAGTAATCTACCTAAGTGTAATGTTAATACCCACTTATTGACAATTATTAAAACAAACATTTCCTCATTTTCTCCATTTCTCATTGGGGAATTGCCTAGGACTTTCTAAAAGATGCTTTTCCACAAGTGTCACTTATGAAAATTATGTACTAAATACTATAGACATGACAGACCTAACACTAAGGCCATCTTCAACCGAGGGCTGACCAGAAGGCTTGTTTTAGCGATTTGGCCCTCTAAGATATTAATATTTTAATGAACAGTACATGGTCATATTTGCCTCCATCTCCAACCGAGGGTCATAGGGCTTATTTTAGTCCTGTTACAAAAAACCGTATCCAACCAAGGGCCAAAGGGTCATAGGGCCAAACATAATTTATTATTTAAATTTAAAAACTACAACAACTTAAATTCAAATCCAACAACTTAAATTTAAAAACTACAACTTATATTTAAAAATTACAATGGTAACTGGCCCAAAAAACCAAAAAAATAGAACTTACATTTAATGAATGGTTTAGGTATTTATAGGGAAAAAAAGTTAGAATTTTTAAGAATTTATAAAATAAAAAAATAAAAAAAAATTGGCCCAAAAAAAAAACAAAAAACAAAAAACAAAAAATCAAATTTTTGTTTAAGCATTCCTATCGGTTATATCCGACACGATTTTTTGAATTTCTGGCTAGCACTGAGCTAGCTAGCTGGTTGCATGCGGCAAACCCTTTGGCCCTTTTAGATTCTATGGGATCCACGAGCCCTCTAGCATAGCCCTCAGTTGGAGACTGTTTTCGGGCTATTTTCGGCCCTCTGGCCCTCTGAACCCTTCGGTTGGAGATGGCCTAATATCCTTACAAAAGCCATCACAAATAGAGGACACGCCAATCGCTCAAGCGACAAATTTTTTTTACTAATTTAAGCTGTTCTAACGATACAAACAGAAAACATAAAACTAGACCTGTCAATTTCTTACACGACCTGTTAACATGACACGAAAATAACATGTTTCGGGTCGGCATGATAACTAATCGGGTCGTTATCGGGTCACACGATAAGAACCCGTTAATAATGGGTCCTTAACAGGTTTACACGTAATAGGGCGACACGTGGGTAACCCATTTTGACACATTAAGGAAAATGTTATTTTGATGCTTTTAAATTTTTTTAAACTAATAAAAAAAAACCTACTATAAAATACAATAGTCATAGTGCATATGTATAAATTGTATATCAAATATGTATTATTGTATTATTATTCTATATAAACTTAAAAGATTTAAATTTTGTTTATTTTTATAGTATACTATACAAAGAGTGAGATTAAAAAATTATAAAACACATTAAAAGTAAAAATATTAAGTAATTTAAAAATACCAAACACATTAAAAAATTATAATAATTAATTCACAAGTACGAAAAATGTGAAAAAATAGGCAAACGCTCGTGATCGCATTCTTTACGCTTTGAGGATGAGTATATCACCGTTGAATTTTTAGAACCATACAATGTCACATCCCGGCCCGAGCTCCCACCATATTCCAGACTCTTCTCTCAGCCCAAGGCTTCAACAAGTAGCTTCGCTTCCTCCCCATCTCTGAATAGGGCGGAAGGGATCTCTTCTTGCCGGTCGGGCCCCTTTCTCACAACTTCCAACGCAAGGCAATGAAATTGTTCCATTACATACTCCTTTAGGTAATTTGAAACATTCACATATGCAGTCAACGCAAGAGCAGCAGCCTTCAATAAAACCTCTAAAATCCATGGCAAAAATGGAGATATCGGTTGTGCAAGACCTGTGTAGCACGATATTGTTCGCTTTGGGCCCCGACCATGCCCTCACGGTTTTGTTTTTGGGAACTCACGTGAGAACTTCCCAGTGGATCACCCATCCTGGGATTGCTCTCGCGCGAACTCGCTTAACTTCGGAGTTCTGATGGAACCCAAAGCCAGTGAGCTCCCAAAAGGCTTCATGCTAGGTAGAGATGGGAATATACATATATGGCTTACAGAATCCACTCATCTGGGTGATGTGGGATGTTACAATCCACCCCCCTTAGGGGCCTAACGTCCTCGTCGGCACACTCGCACCACACGGCAAAGTGGCTCTAATACCAAATTGTCACATCCCGACCCGAGCCCCCACCACATCCTGAGCTCGACGCCATCGTAGCACGATATTGTCTGCTTTGGGCCCCGACCATGCCCTCATGGTTTTGTTTCTAGGAACTCACACGACAAAATTCCCATTGGGTCACCCATCCTAGGATTGCTCTCGTGCAAACTCGCTTAACTTCAGAGTTCCAATGGAACCCGAAGCCAATGAGCTCCCAAAAAGTCTCGTGCTAGGTAAAGATAGGAATATACATATAAGGCTTACATGATCCTCACCACTGGGTGATGTGAGATCTTACATACAAACTCGTATTTTTAAAGGAGTTCAAAATAAATAAAATTCATAATTATTAATGTACAAGTCTAAAAAAATATGAAAACATATATAAACGCTCATGATTGCATTCTCAACCTTGAAACGCAACTCCCTTCATTTTGCATATGTTAGAACCAATCAAATATGAATTATATAATTATATAATAATTGCACAATTTATTTCGAATGATAACTTCACTTTATATACAATATACCAAAATGTGAACAATTAATAAAATTGTATATAAAATCACAACAATTGACTTGTTTATGGAAGATAGAGGCTTGCAGTAGCAATCTCCTAAGACAGAAATTCGCCCCTACACCAGTGCAGTAGTTCACAGACGTCTATCTTTCAGGATACAACTATCTAACCCAAGTTCTTGCACTCGAATTTGGATTCTTGGCGAATTTACTATGTGTTTCCCTGTGGAGGATCAAAGAGAGAGCGATGGAAATTGTATATACATTTATGATATCACAGCCATATATATAATGGCGTTTTTGAACAATTATGGTTGTTCATTCTTACCCTGTCAGAAATGATGTAACTATTTTGTATACAGTCTTATCCTTTCGGAAAAAAAAAAAAAAAAAAAAAAAAAAACTGCATCCTAAAATCAAAAACGTAAAAATCGTACTTGTGTTTTTCGTTCATCAGCAGTGAAATCGGTTTACATTGATTATTTTATTAGTTTCGTTTGGTTGTACCTTCATTTTTCCAAAGGAAAAAAAAAACAGTTTGATTTCAATGAAAAGAGGTACACCTAACAAAATTTTCTCAAGATTTATTTCGCCAAAAACACAAAATAAAAATGATTTCACTTAGCAAAACTACTACAAATGTGACAAATATTGTGCAACTTAAATCGAATGTGTCATCACATAGTTGTAACAAATGCACTTTCATTTGTTTGGTCAAAAAAAAAAAAAAAATCAAATACCATTTTGTAGTTACAAAAGAGATAAAAATGGCCATAATTCAAGCACATACCTCGGGTGCGAGGATGAAGGTCACTACTACTGAAATTACGAAACACTACTAACTAGACTTAGATTGAAATCAAATTTTGTAAAATATGTACATGGAGAATATTAAATTAAACCTTTTAGGGGGGTACGTAGGATGTCTTTTGTGCTTTGTGGACGAAATAGTACAAGAGGGTTCAAAGGATGAGAAGCTTCTGGGCATGTGATGCCATGTGGAAAATACGTTTAAAAGGGCTCTACTTGGTGTCGTTTACGTATTATTATGCAACATCTATAGTCAAGACTCAAACAAAATTTGAACAAATGCACCTAATATCTGCCTGTTTCGTGGACTTGAAGGCACGTATATATAATAGGGAGTACGAACTACTACCCAAAAAGAAAAAGAAAAACCACAAGAACTTGAGTGCATCAAAATATTGGTTAGATTGGCATGTCTGTTTGATCTTTACGCTTTTTCATAATTCATTTATGATGTTAGGAAACATAATTTAAAGTGGTTGCCTGCATCCATACTTATGATTTTGATCTCCATTTCAAGGAAGGGGCATGCCTAAAAATCCAATTTTTTTAGCATGGTTCCTTTTTGTGCTTATGTGCACAATTACATCTTTTAGGCTTTTATTGAATTTTTTTAAATATAGATCTCAAAGATTAATCCTAAATGGCTAGTTCTAAATTTTATAAAGACGTTATTCTTTTGGAGACAAAAATATATTCGCACGATGTCTAAATTGTTTTACTAATCCGTTCACATTCAAAGAAATCGATAATATCATGGATTTCATTTAACTTTAGGGAGGGAGTATGAAAAAATTGGATTCTAAAACATTTTTCTTCATCATAGATGAGGCTTCTTAATCTTTCTTTCTCTCGAGTAAGAAATGTTCATGATCTTCCCGACATGGTTTGCATCCCCTTTTTCTCTTCTCAAAAATTGCTTTGAAGTTCATTTTCCATCATATTCGTACACCTTTTTTAAGGATAATTCTCCCATCATATATATAAAGTGGTAGATGCATCCAAATGATTCTAAAGACTAATTGGCTCACTAGCCCCCACTAATAGTTCACATTTTATTATTAAATAGGGTCAATAAGCTCTCAAATCCACTTTTAATCAACCCAATTAACTAAAGTCATCATTTTATAGTCGTAAATTGTAATAGTGTGGTACTAAGAATAATATTCCTTTCTTTCACCACCATGTCTTCTTCTCCCCACTTTTCTCTCACATTTTTTTTTTTTTTGGGAACTTTCCCGTTATTTAGAATGACCCACCAACCAAGGGTTCTCCCTTTGTGTCCCCCAATGCTTTATTCTACGACTTTTCGTTTTTGTCTCTTTCATTAACATTGGTTACCAAGGAGAACCAGAACCACTGCTTCCAGTCACCCTTTAACAGCGAAGCGCATGAAAACAACAAATCAATCCTTGGGTGCAAGTCGTCATGAATGGGGCACTCATTGCTTTCTTATTGGAAGTGTTAAACACTCGCTCTCACTTAGTGTCACAAGGGTGAAAATATTATAAAACAGACGCAAAATTATATATAATCAGTGATTGATAGAAACTGTTTTTCTCCACATGCAATCACAGTTACTGTTTTAGCTTTGGACCTTTACATCAACTACAAGGGGGATTACATATGATTTACAAAACAATAATTCTAATGAACAATTGGGATTTGGTGGTTCAAGGAAGATCTTGTAGGGACATGGTAGTTGCCAAAGTAGGGGATAAGAATTAGCATGGATGTCAGTGCAAAGAGCAGAAGAGAATACCTTTGAGTAAAGAATCTAGAAGCAGCCATAGCTAGGCCACAAACCACCCCCACCCTTTATGTACATTTGGGATATCCTTGCCTTCTTTTTGCTCCCTTCACTTTCTGCAAAAGTCTTATCCAATGCATTTTCTTCCGTTTTAATAATAAACTGAGAATCAGCTACAGAATTTGGCAAAGACTCCAGAGTCTCTGCAACAAACAAAATGTAGTTGGATTCTTTGGCCACCTAGTACGTAAGAGACGTGTCATTTAGGTAAAACAATCAAAACTGTGACACGAGGGAACTGTTGGGGACAAACACCATTGTATCAAATAATTAGAGTTTGGGGGTTCCCACAATGTCCTTGACTAAGGCTGCAATATTACTGCTCATTTCTTTGGTAGAAAATTCATAACTTAAAAAAGCGGTTGTCAATCCGGAGATTATTTGGCGGACAACGTATATTACTATGCACGGTTTATACAATGTTCGTTTGTTAGATAATTTTCATTCATGTTGATAATTCATAAGTAATTTAGAAGAATAATAGAATTGTTACGAAGTGGATGTCATTTTAAATGTCTAACAAGAGCAAAAGGAAAAAGAAGTCATGTGCTTTTAGGTGTGCCAATTATTCTCTTCTATGATTGATCTTGAGTCTCGTATGGGTGGTGTTTTCGTCTCTTTTGATTTATATATTACCGATCTTTTAGGATATCAATTTCCCTAGTCAATCATTGTACTGCATCTATTTTATTTATATTATAATATTTATATTAAATTCATCTAATTTATGTGAAGAAAAATTTAAACTAAATTTGTAGTGGCTTGTATTATTTTTTTTTTATCATGGTTGATTCTTGAAATTGAACCTCCCAATTAAAATGGTTCCCGAAATAGAAAATTCATCAATTTGGTACTTCAAAATGGGTTTTGCGAATCATTTTGGTTCTTTCATCGCCTTTCCCTTAATTTTTCTGTTAGTGTGTTGTTGTGACACAGAATAAATCCCACCTTTTTAATTATGTAGTGCCACGCAAATCAACCATAAAAAAAAAATTAAAGAAGATTTGAACTTCTAAAAGCGATAGAACTAATAAAAATGAAAAACCAATAAACAACTTGAAAAATAAAAAATAAAGAAACTGATGATCGTCATCTTCAAGGAGCAATTTCCAGCACCTCCCTCCCCGGACCTCCGCCCTCCTTACGCCACATCCAGAACTATCTCCTTTCGCCCTCTCTCTCTCTCTCTGGTAGAGTTCCAAACTTCCAATCCAGCTGGAACATTCAATCTAATTATCTTAGTGGGTGAAGCCTACCGCGAACACAGGATTTGATTCTTCCAACAACCAATTTCTCGCCCATGTGACCCTCCAAGAAATAAAACAAATTAGGCCCTTCTAAAAATATTCTTTTATTAATTCTTTAATTGTCCAAATTGATGGTGCATGCATGCATAGTTTGAAATTTGATTCTCTTTTTTTCTTTTTCACTTGGTTTCGACAATAACATTATTAAAATGTGTCCTACGAAAACATCCAAATAGCTTAGGTAAGGTGATATTTCGTGATATTACCAAATTTGGTTCTAATTTCCATATGCTAGAAGGAGTATATGCAAACATTTCTTTATCTACAAGCAATAAAAACTTGAGATCTCATGCTTTAGACAATGAAAATGAAGGTAAAAATACAACGTAGAAGAATGCTACAATCGTTGATGAATATCAATCTTCTAATGAGACTCATCTTAATCAACAACTCATACAGTCGAAGATGAACGACTGCGCGACTATATCTAGAATGTTTTTATACAACCTAACTTAGCTTTCATCACAATTTGACAGGAAGAGTGTGTGTGTGTGCGTAATTAGAAAAGTTGGGTATAAATTGTCATGGGTCGTATTGGTGGTTGAGAGGAAGACCAAGACTTGGATGCGGATAGTAAATGTGTGAAAGAGCACATCATCAGTCTTATAGTTCATACTTCATACTTTGCCAACCGACATGATCAATTTATAGTTTCTACCCTCAATAATGCATTCTGATGGATTGAAATTTATTCTTCTCACCATTCTCCGTTGTTGTTTTCTAAGTAACATTTTTGGAACTTTTTAAAAGAGAAATAATAATTAAGGAAAGGGACTGATGGAAGAAGGCCTAAAATTTTCTCTTTAGGAAAGCAATGGGTTCTTTCTTAAAAAGGGTTTAGGCTTTTAATTAACGCCGAACTAGAAAACTATAAAAACTAAACATATAATTATTATGATGTGTTGAAATATCCAAATTTATGAGAAAATAAGAGTTTATATATTCTAAACTTCACTCCAACTAATACCGAAGACTTTTTATGATAAGTCCACACACTTGCTAGACCGTGCATGTGGTATTAATAAGTTAAAGATAATATCGGTATTGTACGAAGTGGGCATTTGACCTGTCTCTTTGATAATTTGATATGATATATACTGATATCCAAGTGTCATTGCATCCACTGCTATGTTAGCCTCTCGAAAAATACAAAATAACATAAACATCATTTCGTGAAATTAATGACAAAATCATGCATGTTCTGTTTTTGCATCTATTTTCGTTTTTTGTTTTTGCATCATTGCTAGGCTTTAGCTGGTGGCAAGTAGTATTCTGGAATCCAAAAAAACTGTTGTTGGCTGATTGAGCTGGAGGTTTCCTCAGTCATGATAAGTGGGGCCAAGTTGTTGCAGGAGACGTTGTCACTTGGACTTTTCCTATTTATCCGTATGTAATCGGACGGTGGCGAAGGCTGTTTGCTTTTTGAAAGCAATTAGCCCACGAATAAAGTCATTCTTCTTTTCTCACTTATTGAAGTCACGATTGACTCATCTGCTTTACCGAAAAAAAAAAAATTGACTCATTTGCAATTTATATAAAATACACATGTTATTCTATTGGAAATGATTACATTATATTTCCTTTTGAATTTTTATATTAGCATCCCACAAAATATTGAATGCACCTTATATTAAAATTTAATATTAAATGTCTTACTTACCTCACTATGCAATGACAATTTTGACCTTAAATCACTTTTAGCGTATTATTTATCTTCTCAACTATCAAAACCCTCCAACCCTCCATTGTTGAACAAAACCCTAACCAATGAAACTACAAACATGTTGATTGAGAAAAATTGTTTTTGACGAATGGAACACAAAATCAAAGTTTCGGAAGCTTCACATGAGGTAAGACTTCATATTTTTCATTGTGTTAGTGTTTTTGACGAATGGAACACGAAATCGATGTTTTCTAGCAATCTTGCAGGAGAATCATATTCCTCAATAAGACCTGCAACACAATCAAAATCACATTATAGTAAATAACTATGAAGATCATTAGGAAAGTTGAATGGATTCATATGGCAATACTAACTGTGACTTAGAAGCAGAACCATGTCACAGTCAAGAACATATGTTATACGATGAGCAATAGTAATGACTGTAGTGCAATCAGTAAAGTGATGTCGAAGGGTCTACTGGATCAGATGTGGGGTGTATGTACAAAATATAAGGTGTATATTGAGAATGTGGGGTGTGGGGGTATTATGGGAAAGTATGTGGGGTGTATTAAGATAATTTTTAAGTGAAAAAGCAAATGTGGGATGTATTAAGTATGTGAGGTTTATTTAACAATTTGTAGGGTGTTAATATAATAAGCCTTCTTTTTTTTGTGCATTTACGCTTGTTTTTATACAACGTTAATAAGGTCAGCCTAAGTTACATAATATTCTTTAGAATCTTTCATAGAAGTCGATTTCAAGAACTATATTTACGAGTGAGTACTAGTAAGTTACATAATAACTTTAGAGTCTTTCACAGAAGTCGATTCTTAGGGCCTTAAGTTTGATTACAGGAAAAATAGTTAGCTTCACTTTTTGACTCAGCGAGCACAACAAAACTTATAAGGTGATACTTACAATCATAGTCATTATATCATTTATATTAACAATGCAGATCGAAGGTAAAAAGAATTAAAGAAAGTATCGAATTGTATATATCTCGAAGCCAATGCCAATAGCGTATTACTTGGATCGAGTTTAGGGCTCTGAATTAATGATAAGATCTTGCTTAGTGACTTGAGCCTCTAGTTTAATTAAATAAAGCTTTAATATGAATTAACTGAAGCATTAAGAAGATTAATTAATTGAACACATGAAAATTTTGAAGAAGATGGACGGATATGACCAAGCGATCGAAATGCTACATGTGGGTGAGCGTGACAAAACATTTTCAGCTCCAATTTGTTGAATAAATCCAAATAAAGAAAACGATTGCTCTAATTCTATTTCACTGTACGGGCATCTTAGCTAGGGCATACCATGAAGTAAATGAAACCCACATCCAACTAATCCAAGTTATTTAGATGGAATCATATGATATTAAACCAAATTAATAGTTATAACTCGTAATTAGTCTTGTTAGAGCATCTATAAAGGAGATGTCAAATTTTAACCATCAAAATGATATTTGATGGCTTATGTGACAATTTGACATTTTATAAAATTTTTTGCTCCACCCGATATGTTAAACAATAATGTATTTTATAATTTTTTTTCCATCTCTTTGTGAGGTCCAATTATTGAGACAACCAATCAAATACTTAGAACACAACACCATTTATTATATATTGCATCATATCCATTAATAAAGTTATTAAATGAATTTGAAAGTTGTTGTCAAATTTGACAGCAAAAGGTTTTGCCTTAAATTGATCAATGCCACGTAAGAAATTGAAAGCTCAGTTGGAAAAAGGTTGCTGCCATATTTTACTGTTGTATGTTTATGTGACAGTTTTGATATCTCCTTTAAAGATGCTATCAAAAATCACATGGTGACATTGGGTATTTGTGTATTAATATATAAACATGTTGATATGGTTGAGTAATAAGGAAATACTAGTCGTTAAATAATGCCTTTGTGCTGAAAATAGATGGGTCACCCATAGCCACTACCTTGGTATACTATAGCACCAAACAATTTAATATACCAAACAACGTTGCCTACACTAGTAGACCCCCTTCCCCTTCCAATTGTCTCCTTACGGCAAGGTTAATTAAATTTTTGTATATGATATCAATCTATTAATCTACAGTATATGTTAAAGTTTAAAAATTATTGTTGATTATCAGTTAGTTTTACCAAATACCATAGATTGATACATGATATCGAATAATCTTTTCATTCAATTAAATATTCATTTTCCTCATAGTTAGTGAAACCATCAAATGTCACTAATTAAACACATTACAACTTTCACCTACTTACTTTTATACATTTGCTTTCCACCATACATACATGATCCACCACATACTATCATCATCATCCTTAAAACAAACCATCTATAATATTACAATATATATACCCACACGCAGAGATCCCTAACCAAAGCTTATTGATAAGAGGGCGAAGTCATCTCAACTCTCAAGAAAAGCAGAGAGCCAGAGCGACTAGAAACTCAACCCTCCTCTCCTCTCCTCTCCTCTCTCCGCCACAACAACCGCTATGTCATCGAAGGACTGCGGCCACCATGGCCACACCAAGTGGAAGAAGAGATTCCGCCGCTGCTGCGCCGGCCTCCTAATCTTCAACTTCATCCTCCTCGTCACAATTCTCATCGTGTGGGCTATCCTCCAGCCTTCCAAGCCCCGCTTCGTCCTCCAAGACGTCACTGTCTTCAACTTCAACACCTCCGTCCCCAATGTCTTCTCCTCCAGCTTCCAGGTCACCATCGCCGCCCGAAACCCTAACGACAAGCTCGGCATCTACTACGACAAGCTTGACGTCTACGCCACGTACCGTTCGCAGCAGATCACGTTCTCGACGCTCATCCCGCCGGTGTACCAAGGCCACAAGGACGTCAACATCTGGTCGCCGTTTATCTACGGCACCGAGGTCCCCATCGCTCCGTACAATTCCATCGCTCTCGGGCAGGACCAGAATGCCGGGTCGGTTCTTTTCCTCATCAAGATAGACGGCCGGGTCAGGTTTAAGGTCGGCACCTTCATAACCGGACGGTACCATTTGTACGTCCGGTGCCCTGCTTTTATCCCTCTGGGTTCCCAGAGCACCGGAATTGTGGTCGGTAATAACGCCGTCAAGTACCAGCTGGTGCAGCGCTGCAGTGTGAGCGTATGAAGAAATTGGAGGCAAAAATTGATGTTGCCCTTAATTGTTGGTCCAACGCCGTTGGTTGAGTTCCTTTTTCTCATGTTTTTATTTTATTTTAGCTTTTTTTAATTTCTGTCTTTTGTATTTGGATAATTACATATATACGTTGGGCTTGGAATTGTACATTTTGCTATAGAATAAGCATGGAGGATTTTATGAAATAGACGTATAGCAAAATTGCAGTCGGTGGTAATTGAATTTTAAGTTTTATAATTTTTATAGTTTTATTAATATAATATGAAATCAATAATCCTGCATTTTTTTTTCCCAATCCTGCATTTTTTTTTTTTTGGGCACATAGCAACTTGGGAGCAAGTGGAGGTTGGGGTGTCAATGTCATTTTATTTCATTTTCAAATGCCCATTTAAAATTTTCTATTGTTGCTTGTTGTTCAGTCATTTTCTAATTTCTATTTTATTGTTTCTCTCTCACTTTCTGACTTTTGTTATATATATATATATATATATATTTTTTTTTTTTTAATTAATTAGCCTTCCTTTTACTGATTTAGTTATAGTACTTAGCTGGAGAAGTCTTCTTCGCCAACTTTTTCCTCAACATTTTTTCTGATTCTCTCACATGGGAATGGTCTTATTATATGTAGTCCATCTCATTTTCTTGTGAGAAGTTGGAGAAAACAAGTTTTTTGGGGAAATAATTGAACTCTAGAGCATGATTTTCTTATTAAAAAAAGTGATAGTACAAAGAAAGGCCTAAAAATGGCCAGAAGCCAAGGAGAAGAATATTGAGTGCATAAAAGTATACAGTTTATGTTGAATGTGATAAATGTTTGCTTGTACTTATGACTATATGAGTGGCCCTCTACAAAGTATGTGGTGATGGGGCATGGCTTGGGCTTCATGCGTTTATTTAAAGATAAAAAAAATACTTTTATAAATTTATATTTTACCGGAGATTTGAACTTGGTCTAGTTAACTCAAGTAGTGTGCTTCCACTACTGTAATCGAGTTTAAAATTAAGTTAAATACTGTTAGTTTAATCAAGTTAACTAAAGCAGTGTTCTCTCCGTACAACCTAATGCAAGTAGCTAGCCAGGGTGGGGAGGATTATTAGGAAACTTGGATGGGTTTGGGGGTGGTTTTATATCCTCCACATGGTAGTAGGAGTGGTGGTCCTTTTCATAAACCCCTAATAATGGAGGGAGGGGGATGGAAAGGGACTTTCGTTTATGTTAAATAATCCGAAAGAAAAGCTTAATGGAGCTTCCAAGAAGGGAGGTGCCTTAATGCACGCAATGCATGTTAGACTGTTCTGGAAATTTGACATTGTTGAAGCGTGGGCGTACTAACGAGTGTCGCATACACGTCAAACCAATCACATGATTGCATGTTCTCTCAAGCTCTTCACGATTACTCAAGATACAATGAATATATTGCCTCCATAAGATTTTGGTCTATGTTGATTTTGTTTGATTTAATTAAAAAGCATAAACAAATTTTGTTTTCCAACGTTGATAGACAACCATTGATTTAATCGGCAACCCACAAATAAGTTTCTCAAAACTCAGTTTCATAGAAGAAAAAAAATTCAGTATAATTTCGAATAAAAAAACCTCTTCACTCAACGGCTCCTCCACCATATATATAATGATAGATGAAAAGAAGCAAAATTATTACCCTAAAAGGGTAGGGCGTTTTGAAGCCAAAACGTAACAGGTAGAAGTGTGCACTATAATAATTCACTATTTACATAGTGCTACCCGAATTAACTATATGTATTTGTGAAAATATGATGCCTGGGAATTCACATATATAGGGCCTGAAAAGGAGGATCTGGGCTGCTTGGATTTCCAGTTGAACTACATAAGGCTTCCTGGTGTTGGACTAAAACGTGTTTAAATCAAATAAACACGATGACATGCCAACAGCAACAGAATTAGTGGCAATTAAATCTCATTAATTACGTAAGAAAAGACTAAGGCAACCAAAAATCACATTTTATTTCAATCCTCTCCAAAAGATCTTAGGGTTGGTTTGCTTGCTGAGTTGTAGGTTGGACCCCTTTGATCTGTACGTTTCTAGTTGGGTGGTTTCGGGCCCAATAAACTTATTAGGACCCAATGGCGGCTTCAAAGACGAGGAATTTTTCTCTTTTTTACAACAATATTTGGGATGGGAGATTTGGATTCTTCATTCATAAAAAGTCAAACTTTTTACTCATAAGTAGAGAATAATATTATTTTTTTTTAGTTCAAAGCACGATATTCATTTAAGAAAATTGGAGTTTTTACAATATATGCAGAATATGGTGCAAATTACTAGGCCTCAATAAAAACTTTGTTGAGGATTTCAATCCGGTTAAAGGAAAAAAAAGCATCCTGCACCTAAATTACAAAGATAAATTATCCTCCATAGTGAGATCTATAATAATATCAGAGGTTCTTCAAACCACAATCTTCCTTGATTACTGGAAAGTCCCAACCGTGCTCTAAGAATGCGTTGTTGTGAATAGTAAGTGCTCGGGGATGCTTTTTATCAGTGAATGCAAATAGAATAACCTACCCACTTTTGCGGATAAAGATTCAAAAGAAAGTCAAGTTATTCCTCCTCGTCCCCAATCACCATCCGAGTAAACTCTTCGGGAGACCAATTTGATGGCAAGCTCACCCCTATTTCCTTCATCTTATCTTGAAAGAAACTCCAACCTAATCATGACAAACCGGGTAGTGTCATAATCTGGTACACCTCTCCTCTATGTTATTCTTTGTGTGCTAGTGGATCGAACTAGAACCTTTTCTTTAAAGAGCCATCCACGAATAAGTAAGTCTCGATCTTTCCCATCGAAGATGTATCCTCTGCGGCGAGATTGTTGAGAGCCGAGAGGACCACCGTGGCATCCCCCTCGAGTTCCACTGCTGCGGCATTGACTTCCCGTGCCAACATAACCCCAGCGCGAGCAGCTTCCAACTCCGTGGTGAAATTCCATCAATCTTCTTCACCACCGCAGCCAAAAACTGACCTGTATCATCCCGCACCACCACACAAACTCCTCCTATACTTCACGCTGCTCGTCCCAAGCTCCATCAAAGTTGCACTTCATCCATCCTTGCACTGGTGTCTTCCACCTCACCATACCCGCAGATTTTCTGCCCGAGTTTTCCTTCCCATGCCATCTTTTAAATTCTTGCAGCCATGAAATATTTTTGTAGTGAATATTCTGAGGGTTCTCCGCAAGACCGTGCCAGATAATGTCATTCCTCCCCTTCCAAAACTCCAAATCATAACTAAAAGAAGATCAAAACTCTCCCTTGCCAGTGATGAGGTCAGACGCACTAACCAATCCACCCATCCCAAATTTCTCACTTCATGCACTCGAAAATCCAATGGACTAGAAAACCAAATATTTGCCGATCTTGGACAATCCCTCAAAGCATGTTCTATTGTTTCTATGCCGCCATTACAAAAAGCACAAAAAGCGTCGGTGAGAATCTTCTGTTGTTGTAAACTTGCCCCCGTTGGTAAAGCCTTCGAACAACTTCGCCAGACACAAAGCTTCACCTTCCCAGGAACACACGCCCTCCAAAGAGCTTTCCATAACAATTTGATGTCGCTGCCAATTTCAGACGCTCCAGGACTATTACCATTTCCCACTCCATTCGTACGAGCAATATGGTACGCACTTTTCGTAGTGAACTTCCCATTTGGTTCTGCATTCCACATAATTATATCCGGTGGTTTCAACAAACTAAATGGTATGCTCCCAACCAACCTTGCCTCCTCCTCCCAAAATAGGGCAGTGATCAGCTCCTCATTCCACAAAGTTCCATCTTCCAAAATTAGGTTACTGACCTTAAAGGAAGCATCCATACCAGCTGGAATTGGGCTGATAACCTTGAAAAAAATTTGTCTTGGCAGACAATTATCTTCCCAAACATTGATACTCCTCCCATCACCCACACGCCACCTCGCATCCAACTGAATTACACGTGCTTCAGCAATACTCCTCCAAATATAGGAAGCATTCGACTTTACTGGAGTATGCATAAAGCCAACCTGAGAAAAGTACCGAGCCCTGAAAATCTGAGCAACTAGGGACTCGGGATGTTGTAGTATGCGCCATCCCGCTTTGCCAACAATGCCAAGTTGAACGTATACAAATCCTTGAACCCCAAACCTCCTTCACTTTAAGGTTTGCACATTTTCCTCCAACTAACCCAATATATTTTCCGTTGCCCTTGATTTCTCCCCCACCAAAATTGTGCCACCATTTGACTCAACTCATCACACAACGTCTTCGGTATCAGGAAAGTTTGCATAAATTAGACTGGTATTTATGAAAGTTAGTATAAATTAACATATATAAACTACATATAAAATTAATTAACTTATTGAAGGAAAATTGTGTCTAAAGTTTTAGAGAGACTGGTATTAATGAAAGTTAGTATACCATTAATCGCATCAATATTGTCCTCACTTAATCGCTCATGCAATCAATAAGTGGAATTTTTATGCAAAAGGACTTGATACGATTAAAAGTGGAACTATTGATATAAGTTGTGATCTATTTTGTGAAATGTATGATGTGAGACTTTTTATTCAACACGTCCCTTCACTTGGAACCACTCTCAAGTGTACCACTCGTGGAGTCAATTATGTGGTAACAAATTTCTACTGTATTCAGTATTGATGAAATTGTACCTACAAAACAAATAAACACCTTTGATCAAGGCCAAAGCCTCATGCACCCACAAGGTAGGGGGTGTTTGGACAATGGATCTCTGATGTTTAAGTTACTAGAAATTGATGGAGATAGGGAGGTGGCTGGAGCTAATTATAAGAGAATTAGGGACTACAACGGTGACTGAAGCCAGATCATGGGATGAATATAATATAACGGTATTTGAAGTGCTTGCTTTAAGAGATGCACTCAAGTTTCCAAAACAAAAAGGTTTCTCAAGAATTTCCGTGGAAGGAGATTCTAAGTTAATTATTGATGCTATGGAGTGCAGATATGGTGTCCCTTGGAGAATTCAAGACCGTTGAAGACATCCGTTGGTTAGCTTCCTCCTTTCATTGTGTGACATGAAAGCACATATATCCTGAAGCAAACTTCATGGTTGATGCTATAAATAATGTGGGTTTATCTCTCTCCAATATGGATATTTGAGATAGGACCCTTCCATTACGACTTTTTACTGCTTTTATGTTTGATTGTAATAGTATTTGTTGTTCAGGATTTCTTCCTTTAATTGATTTCCTTTTCGAGTAAAAAAACTACAAGATCGTAGGAACCCTAATTACAAAAGTCAAGTAAGCCCACATGTGTTGGGCTCGCGTTAACAAATTCTGATGGATTCATATAAGAGTGTTGTTTTCTGTTTTACACAATCTAAATTAGAAAGTCCAAAAGTTAAGTATGCTCAGATTTGAGCATGCAATCACCTTTTTTATGTTTTCCAATTCAATTTGCTCTTAAAATTCTCCTTGTAATTTTTCTCATTTTCTTAAAATCTTAGCCACCCAATTTCTGAAGGATATTCCTTCTATCCTTATTCAGTTGTTTGCAGTCATGGTTGCCAGGTAAGGACCTTTTGTTCGTTTTGAATTTTGTTTGTGTGGATTTGGTCCAGTGTGAAAATTTTGCCATTTTGAGTTTCTTGTTTTTATTTGAACTTGATGTGATTCTGCCTTGTAAACCACTTTGATGCAACATTGACAACTTTTTAGTTTTATTTTTTTGGAAAATATATACCAAGTTCATGAATCGTAACGGACGTTGAAATTCCAAATTTTTTCGAAACCGAACTAGAAGAAAATAGTCGAACTAGAGCTGGAATCCCCTAATACTGACCCAATCAGTCTGAAAATTAGGTCAAATGCACTGTTCTAATAATCTTGTGAAAGAGAAGAAAGAAAGAAAGGCATGGATCGATACATGTCACATGTCATGATTTCAAATAGTCGGACTTGGCCGCAAATAACTGTGAACAAGTTATTTACGAAAAGTGATGATGAACTTGGCAATGCATAATTTACTTAATTGTCAAATCTATAGTATTCTGCCATAAAATTCAACACCCATGGAGAATGGAGATAGACTTTGTGTATAGCTTGTGCGTCATACATGTGTCTCCACCTAAATTCACATTACCAAATATCACAAAATAAAATTTCAGGCTAATATTTCTAAATGACACGTTCTGAATTTAATTTATGATACCAGTAAATCACAAAATAATGGTTAGGAGGAGGCTAAAATATCTTATAAGTCTTTCCAGCTCCAAAATTAATATAAAATTTAGCTCACATGTGACCTAATTCTAACATGGCTTAAAAAAAAAAAAAAAACAAACAAATTAATGAAAATGGCTTGAAAACTTTTGGTTGAGTTTTAACCAAAATGACAAAAAGGTGTTGTAAGTGAATAGTACTAGAAGCGACTTTTTAAAGTAAAAATGTCCCTAATGTTAAAAGTGAACAGTACTAGAAATATTTTGTTAAAACTCCTTAAAAAAATTGGTTCTTTTTACGTTGTTTTCAAGGCAGCCGCCACATATGGCCGTTGGAGCACTTTTCTCTTTCATTTGAATTGAGTGTATCATTGTTTATATTGCTTCTTTTTCTTTATGCATTGTTTATCTAATCAGCTTAATGAAAATTCTTACATGGTTACTGTAATTTGCGGGTTGTTCCACAAAACTTGATCATTTTCTAAAACAAGCTGCTGTGAAAAAACCATTTGCTTTGCTATCTTTGTTTAAAAGGGAGAAAGTTAAGATTTCACAATAAAATTAAAAGAGTTTTAATGAAAAGACGGTATTATTCATTTTAACAAAAAAATCATATTTTTACATTAAAAAGTCAATCATGGTGCTATTCACTTTACCCTTTATTTTGTCGTTATCGTTAAAACTTAAAGTTTTCAAGTCCTTTCCATTAGTTTTTCTTAAAATTAATAGGTAATATGAGAAGTAGCACCACTCCTTATAAGCTTTTACATGGTCTTGTCCCTCACCGATGTGCAACTTTGTCGTCACATTCTCACATGCTCTTTCACATGTGGCAGATTTCAAGCTTAACACGTGAACAACACAAATTGGATGATGTGGAGCATGGGTGGTCATTTGGCTCATTGAATATCGTGGAGCATGTGCGGCCGTTGGGCTTTACACGTGGGTCGACCTACTTTGATAGCATGAAGAAAGTTCAGGTCTATATTGCTCAACTCCTTATAAGCTTTTGCATGGCCTAGTCTTTCACCGATGTGGGACTTTATCTTCACATTCTCACAGATATATTAAATAGGCAAAACAATTAGTATTGTTTTCTTGGTGTAAAAAAAAAAAGATTCATTTTAGCATTTAAGTAACCAAACAGAAACAAAAACGTCAAGCATGAGTTTTATCTAGCCAACAACTTAAGCAGAAGTTCAAAGATTTTCTATACAAGTTCCACTAATTACTTATTTTTTCGGTTACAAAATGCAATTAATTAATATATTATACACCAAAAGATTATATAAAGAGGCAAGTTGTAGAATGGTTAGATCTATGGACATGGTACTATCTATTTCAATGCGATTTGAGAGTTTAATTTTTTCACATATTCTCAGTGTAACATGATTTTAGTCGATATATTAATCCTTGTAATCTTGCATTTTTAGTGAGCTCGACTTTCAACAAAGTGCTTAAAATATTTTTATGGTTTTGCAGTTAATTATATTGTATTGCAATATTTTTAAACCTAGTTTGAATAGTCTATAAATATGTCTATATAAGGGCCTTTATTCAATAAATGAAAATACCATACTTTTTTTTATATAAAATGATCCAATCTTCAATGGAAAATATCATTGATTAAACAATAATGAATGAATTCGTAACAAGGCACCAGTAGGAAGTGGTCAAAAAAGTGATATTTTATTTATTCATTATATATATATTGATAAATCAACCATAATTAGATATCGAACTCTGTGTTTTATAGTAATTGATTTTAGAACTCAAACACTCAAACGTTTGTCATTGCACATACTGATCAAATGTTAAAAGTTAAAATTCAAGTTCGGAGAAAGCAATGGTGTCAAAACTTTGGCTTGTTGGTAAACTGAAAAAACGTATTTAGCTAGAGGTTTCATTGATAAATATTCCTTGGCCCCTTGGGGCCCTGATAATCATTATCAAATTGAAGTTGGGTAGAAGCAGATAACAGCAAAAGTCAATCAAGGAAGCTACGTGGAACCACCTCAATTCTCTACTGCTAACAAATCACCATCCCTCCACACGCTGATAGTCTCTCAAACAGAGAATTCCCGCGCACACAAAACGTACCACTTCCGCCTTCTAAAGCAACCGCGTTGTGTTGCCACCTCCCCACGCGGCCTCGCCGCATTCCTCCCTTATATATACCCACACCACGCTTCACCGTCTCATCTCTCATTCTTCTCAGCTACACCCATTTCACTACTTTCTATTCCCTACAAATTGTTTGCTGTTCCTCCGACGTCCTCCGCTATGTCAGAGAAACAAGCCCATTTGAACGGGGCCTACTACGGCCCCTCAATCCCTCCCAAATCCCAGTCCTACCACCGCCCTGGCCGCGGCGGCAGCGGATGCCTCAGCTGCTGCTGCAGCTGCATCTTCGGCCTTGTTTTCAAGCTCATCATGACCGCCGTCGTCATCCTGGGCTTGGCGTTTTTCATCTTTTGGCTCATCGTCCGCCCTAACCGTGTCAAGTTCCACGTCACGGACGCCACTCTCACGCAGTTCAACTTCTCCAACGACAACACCCTCAACTACGACCTCGCCGTCAACCTCACCATCCGAAACCCCAACAAGAAGATCGGTATTTACTACGATCGCATCGAGACCCGGGCCTTTTACGAGGATCAAAGGTTCAGCACGGTTACCTTGACGCCCTTTTACCAAGGGCATAAGAAAACGAACGTGTTGAACCCCGTGTTCCAAGGCCAGCAAGTGTTTGTAGACTCGAAGGCGCTTTCAGAGTACAATCAGCAGAAGAGTACTGGGATTTACGAGATCGATTTGAAGATTTATCTTCGGATTCGGTTCAAACTCGGATCGATCAAGACCGGCAAGTTCAAGCCCAAGATTGAATGCGACTTGAAGGTTCCCTTGACTCAGAACGGAAATTCAGTCGGCACTTTCCAGACTAAAAAGTGCAAAGTTGATTACTTCTAATCAATCTTCACAGCCTACGATTGATCGATCGAGTTCATATATCTTGTTGTTCATTCAGTTTTCGGTTTTTTTTCTTTCTTTTTTTTTTTTAATTTCTGCTACTATTCTTTTGTTTTTTTTGTTTTTGGCATTATTATTACGTTACTAGGTAGCTCTCATATATACAGAGATGATTATATGATTACTTTTGATACCTACTTTGGTTACGCATGTTCATAAATAAATATTGATGGATTATTTTTAGTGGTTAGACTTTTGCTTTCCGTGATGCATGGTTTTGAAATTGATGTTTTAGTTACACTTGTTCAACGTTCATGTTCATAAATAAATATTGATGGATTATTTTTAGTTGTTAGACTTTTGCTTTCCGTGATGGTTATCAAATTGATGTTTTAGTTACACTTGTTCAACGTTTCATTTCTTTCGAAAAAGATAATCCACCACTAAAATCTCTTACCATTTCTAATTCTTAACGGTTGAATATTGTCCTTTGGAATAAAACTTAAAATAATAAATGAATTGCGAACGCATGCAATCTAATTAGAATTGTGAACCGTTGATTGGTGAGTTATATACTATGTAATGTTCACTTCAATCAACAGATATCAATACTTACCATCACGATGGAGAAACTTACTTATTCTGATTTCAATGTTTTTAAAGAAACTCTCTTAATGTGAATAGTTACACGAACAGAGAGATAACAGAAACACACTAAAATGGATATATAGGGAAGTATTTTCTTGAGCATTGGCGACTCATGTTAGCTGTCTCGTCTCTTCGGCCACTTATTCTATGTCACATGGGCTAATTTTGCCGAAAGAGGAGACAGCACATTGTAAGTCGAAGTCGAATATAGCAGTACTCCTTGCTCTGCTTGTACAAAATGAAATAGTTGATTCGGTCAGAACTTAATCAAAGATTGAATGTTAAAAAATTATAACTTTCTAGAGCGGTGTATTTCATCCTATGTACTTAAATTCGAGTCTTTATCTTTATAGTTTAGATTAATTTAGTGTAAAATATCATATGTATCGAAAAAGATAATCTTTCTAAAACTTCTGCGAACTCTTACCGACTGCAGATTTGACTTAACATACTTATAAACTATAATTGTCTTCTCATGTTTTCATATTAATTAAAAACAACTTGGTAGACATAGTTTGGTGGCTAGCTTTCGTTGTTTCAATGGAACAGGGGGGAAGAATTCGTGAATGCTTATTCATTAAGGTAATACATGCTTATTATATATATTCAATCCTAATCACAATTAATTTTTTTTTATTTTATAAAAATGCCCTTTATTTGTTGTGTGACTCCTTCAACGAAAATTACATATAATGTGAAAAGACGCTTAAAATCTTACCTCCTCATTGAATATTGAGGAACAAATTTCTGCTGATACCACGTTCATATTGGTCAATTTGGTCATTTGCCTCTCTGTTAGGTTGATATGCATATTTGCTATAGTATATTTACCTTATTTTAAGTTTTAATATTATTGCCTGAACAAAAAATTAATCAGCAAATGGGAAGATAGAGAAACTACTGAGAAAGGGTCAAAATTCAGCGGCCGGAAATCATAGCAAAGAGACAAAAGAAAAATTAAGCCTTGATTTTATAGTCTGTACCATTATTGTTCAAGTATTGATATTCACACACTCATTTTTATTTTTTACATATTTTTTTAATTTTGAGCCGTTATATCAGATGAATTGAAAAAGAATAATGACTAAATATTAACAAGTGTATGTGAGAAGTAAAAATGAGTGTGAATAGCATTATCCTTATTATTCTAGAAAATTGTTATTGGCACTTCAAAAATCTTATTGTGCACCCTAAACTTTCTATTGTTAGAAATAAAAATACATTTGGGAGAAGTGTAGGATTTGTAGAGTGCTAATAACAGTTCCCTTATTCTATTCCCATAAACAATTGATCCCCCAGAAAAAAAATTCATTCCCTTACTTGTCCGTATCTTTAACCTTGACATGGTATCGTCGTTTCCTTTTCTTTTTTTTTTCTTTTTTTTAACAAATGATATTATCTACCCGAGTAATGCTAGGGAGACTCAATTTGTAAACTGAATGACATGAAAGTTGGTTATTAGATTATTACTTAATCGTTAATAAATGTGCTTATTTTTTTATTGGTGACACCTCATTTAGTTTGTTTATTTAGTCTACAAATTTGATCCCTAACATTACTCTTATCTAAGCTAAGGGGGAGAGGGATGTGCTACCAATAATGTGATTCAAATTAACCTTTGGCGAGAATTGAACCTAAGACCTCTCATTATACGTGAAAATGAATTAGACCGTTATATTAAGTGACGACATAATATCGTAGTTTGTTTATTTACTGCGGCTGAATACTCGGCCGACACAACATTGGTGTTTCACTCATAATTACATTGAGCCCCTTAGGATAAAATCACCCTGCTTTTGACCCGCTTACCTGAAGTGTTTTAATGAAAATAACCTCGCAATATAATTTCACTTAATCAATATTTATTTAATCACATGGGATATTCTAATGAAGGCTGCCGCTGATTCACTATGTTTATGCGGTTGCGAGAAGTTGATCGAATATTACAATTTGTTTTTATAATTAAAAAAACAAGTTATTACGCGTTTTGGATTAAAATAAAAAGTTTGTAAGATCCTTTTCGTTAGTTTTCTATTGTACATATGTCTTGTTCCTTAAAGAAATATAGCATCTTCTTTTAACAAATGATAGTATACTACACTAAACTACATGGAACGAAATCGAAACGGAACCTTGAATGCAAATACAACTACTCTTAATCAACTGGGCTACAAATCACTTGAAGAGAAATATAATACCTGATTACCTAAATGTTTTTCCAAATTCTAGTGAGTGGGTTGTGAGATGGCATTAAGTTGTTAAAAAATTTGAGAATAACCCATCTAAATTTGGGTTATTTTTCTTCTTTTGAATTTCTTTTTATCAAAACCACAGAACTAATTTGGTTAAAGCTGCATGTAAAGGTTCTTTCTTTTTGTTCGTTATATTCATTGGTTTAGCACCCAAACCCAACGCTGAGGCCCAAAGCCGTGGTATAACCTTTGACATTAGGAGTCCAAAAGATTTATGGGGTTGACCAAAAAAGAAGGAGAAAAGGCCCAATCATTTAAATTCTATATCCAAAAATATTTCAAATTTAGTTGAAACTTTGGTTACCCAAAATAAGCACCCTAGCATGAGATGAGCGCATCTCTAAGAGGCTCTTTAAAATCTTTTAACCAAATATTATACAACTCTTTCACTAAAATATAAATTGATAATTAGGTAGTATTTTAACCGTTCGTGATCATTACAAATTTACCAGTTTAATCTTTCGTTAAGCAAGAATACAAGTGTGTAAGCCTATCATTAGGGGAGCAAACTGAAGTTCGTTCTCTAATTTAGTGTTTTGTCTTTGTGCTAGATTAGCCCAACTTTGGACGCTCTTATAGCAAGTTTACTAATCTGTATTCAAATTGAGGATGAATTGATTTGAGGAGGAATTAAAATGATATTCCGAGCACTGGAGTGTTTCATATTAAAAAACTCAGCTGGTGTCGTAGGACGATAACCATCTCTCCACTCATTCAGATGATAACGACTTCGTCTATAAGGTGCAAGAAAACCTTTTCCGTTTGTGTAACCACCATCAACTACATAGTAACAACCTATTGTTGACAAAGAATTAAATTGTCAAACTTACAACTTTATATCACTTGCAATTCAAAAGCTAAGAATTTTAATTACTAAAAAAAGTTGTCAGTGTTACCATTAGGGATTTTCAATCCATTTCTCCTAGTCACAGCATCTCTAAGAACTCGACCATCATGTACGGACCCTTCCCATCCAGGTAAAACATATATAAACTACATGTCTGGAGTGCAGACTCCCAAAACATTCATTGCTATTTCATTTTTCCTTGTGCTATACTTTGGTTTATCACATTCTGGTACATGCACCTTAACAGGTGTTCCATCTAGTGCACCTAAGCAATTCCATAGTATATAGGACGCTAAATTAACAAACTAAACTATGAAATAAAAAGCTAGTAATTACTGAGTAGTGTAGGCATGTAGATACTACATACCTTAAACCATTTCCACTTTGTGTTGGTTGAGTTCTCAGGGATAGGCTCAGGTGTTTGCCATAAATCCTTTTGGCATCGAATCATTGCTTTAATACACTCATGGAAATACTTACTAATTGTTCGACCAAACCTTCTAAAGTGGTGGTTAATTGTGCGATTGGTGTGCAAGAATGTATAGAAAAAAATGCAACCATCTCCTCTATAGACACATTTCGAGTAGCTCGTAGTTGTCCTCTAGTCACAAGAACTTTACATAATCTATGAAAGGATCGTCTATCCATTTGTAGTTCAACAATACATGTCACATCACTCTCATAAATTAAATCATGTAAGTATTCTAATTGCTTGTAAACTCTTATAACTGTTTGACAAGGTGAGGGACTTCTAAGGCACTTTTGGAAACGATACCAAGAATAGAAACAAGAAGTAGCACATGCAACAAATATAGTTCGAAGATAGACAATCAACACATTCAACGCAGCATGTAATTTCTTCTTTGTGGACAAACTTAGACAAGCCATTAGTCTACACAAAATAATGAAGAAAAAAAATTTCATGGAGGACCTCAATGAACAAGTTAATAAACACATCTGCAAACTGAAATAAATTAACATTACAGAACACAATCAGTCACAAAAATTTACATACAGGGAGCATGAACAATGCCCTGAATTCCAAACAGATTTGTTCAAATATTTACAAAAATTTACTTACTGGTTATCTTATTTCCCTTCGACTAATAGGTTATTTGCTAATACTAAGATTGAGGACTTTCTCCACATGAACTTGGTAAATTAAAACAATCCTCTAACTTTTCTCCCCGTTGTTGATAGAGTGATAACATAATTTACACAACACAAATTGTAGTTCAAAGTTCCTTTGCAATAGCTTTAGGTGTTTAATATCCATTTTGTTGTCACATATACCAGGGAATGGAAGTTGACCTGAATACGCAATGAGCCCCTAATAGAAGCAATGTGAATAGCTACAAAATCTCACACTTTTGAGCACACCCAAATCGAAATCTAAAGGAACCCCATTTAAGGAATCCATCATTTTTCTCCCAATCTTTGCAAATATCATCGCATTCAGTTAACCAAATCCCTAAAAGCAGACCAGCAGTTTCCCATAAACGCCAGAAACTCAAAACTATTAAAAAAATCTTTCTGCAAGAACATTACTTTGGCAAACTTTGTCTTCTACAATTGAGCAAACCAGCTAATTATTCCTCCCATTTCAAATTTAATGGGAAAACAAAATACAACCCACTACAGAACAAGCAATGCAAATCTGAGATTCAAGCGCAAAACACTGAAAAACCATTCCAAAAGTACAGAAAGAGAGAGAGAGAGAGAGAGAGAGAGAGAGAGAGAGAGAATAGAGCAGCTAGAAGAAGCATACCTGATGCACAAGCAAGAAATCTGAGCAAAACCCAACTCACAGTCTGAGCTCTGCTTCCTCCAGTCCTCCTCCTCCACTCCCCTCTTCTGGAAAAAAAATATAAAATGATTCTTTGATTCCTCAGACGGTAAGCTCAAAGGAAAACAAACAAAAACTCCTCTTTCACTCTCTCAGTTTTTCACTCTTTCACTCTCTCTCTCTCCCTCTCTCTCTCTCTCTCCCCCTATTTCACTCTCAAGTTTTTCGCACACCAAAAAATAAAAATAAAAAGAGAAGAAAATTGGAAAAAAAAAAAATTGCACGAAATCCTGGAAAGAAAATCCATCGCGGAGAAGAAAGAAACGCGCAAGAAACGAGCAGCGAAACGCTGATATTCATCGAGCTCTATGAGCACAGAGATAAAAACGCAGAAGAAGTAGAATTTACCTATCCGTAATTGTGACGAGAGTCGCGGTTGAGAGAGGACAGAGGCCTGCGGCTGAGAGAAGATAGAAATGAGCTGGGTGAAAAGAAAAATAAACCTAGGTTAAAAGGATAATCTTGGAAATAATGAAAATAAGTGAGGGTATAAAGGGAAAATAATTATCATTCCAATTGCTTGGGCAATTCGGAATCCAAATAACTTGTATATGTTGGAAATCCAAATCCTTCAATTTCAGGAATTTGATTCCATTGTTTGTGTGGGCCTCACGCACTTTTGATTCCTCCCAATTTTAGTAAACACATGTATAATCCGTAATCGGAATTGGATTTCTTATTCTCATTCCGATTATGGGTTAATAAACACGCTATTAAGGTTCTACTTCCCGTTAACGCATGAAGTTATTTATTTTAAATCTTAAGTATTTTTGCAACAAAATAATTTGTTGCCTTCGACAAATTCTTTCGTCCAAACCTATTATAGAAGTGAACTCTTTTTAAACCAAAAGTTCAATTCATCCACGATTATTTTATTTATCGCGAACTATTTCGTCAAGTTCTAATGTGATGAAATAATTTAGTCGCTTAGGTTATTTATAACGGCCAATTGAGTTGTCGTCACAGATCTTATCTAACGACAAAATTTAAATTGTGTCTAATATCCTCCACCGATGGGATTTTTGTGAAAAAAACTCCAACCAAAAACTTTCGTAGCGCACATTTCCAACATGTACTTTTGTCGCCTCATAACATCTCCAAAAGAGATGTCAAAATATCAGTAATAAAGGTAACAAAAAACAGCATTAATGTTTTTCAACTGAGAAGCCAAATCTAATGTGGTATAACATGGATTGACATCTCTCCCCCTTACTGCTAAATTTGACAGCACATTCAGATTTGTTTAATTAATTATTAAATAATTTTTATTAATTTTTTATTGTTTAAACCATTATTCTTTTGTTTCTTTTCATTCCCAATGCAAAGAGAATACATATGAATTATTATTTTATATTTAAAATTTGACATATCGGTTGGAGATCAATAGTTTAAAATATACGAAAGTACTACTTAAGCTTTCAAATTTGAATTTTAAATTTTAAATTTGACATCTCTTTTGGATGGTCTTGGCATCCCTCCTTGGTCAACTCCTTTAATTTGCCCTTAATGGCTCAGATTGTCTCATTGCTTTTTTTTAGGGATCAAGATCCTTTCCTGATCCAAGGATGAGGATCCTCATGACCAAGGAGTGTGAGCCGTTGGATAAAAATCCAACAGCTATAATTATTATAACTTTAAAGGGACCCCCTGTTTGTAGCCATTGGATTTTCATCCAACGGCTCACACTCCTTGGTCATGAGGATCCTCATACAAGGATCAGGAAAGGATCCTGATCCTTTTTTTAGTGGTCCAACCTTTCTTCCATTTAATCTCCACCCTCCTTCAATTCCTCAACAGAGTCACATAGTGTGTAGCTGTACAGCCCCAGACCAACTCTCATCCCTATCAGTCCAGTCGTCGTTGCTTCGTCGCTGTTTCTGTATGTTCTTCGTCGATTGAGTTTCATCCCCGTTTCCATCGATCGAGGTCCTTCCCACCCACATGACCATCTCCGTTGATCCTAGTCTGCTTTTTTGTAGTTTGAGATCCTTCAAGATAACCTCTAAGGAGATATGTCGAGTTTTACTTGATTTGGGTTTTTTTGCATGTGGTTCTAGTCAGGAATTAAGTGGATACAAATTCTACATGTGGGATTTTCTGCATCTTGGTTCTAGTTAGGATTTTGTGCAATAAAGAAATAGAACAGAAACACAAGCTTTACTCAATACTCGTACACTGCCTTCAAAAATTTGCATTAGGTTTTTCAGATTGGAATTAGATCAGGAAATGGACCCGTTGGGACCGACCCATTTGGCCCGTTTCAAAAGGGCCGAGTTAAATCCGGTTCCATTTTCGAAAATATGATGACCTGTCCCGTCCCGTCCTGTTTCACTTCCAAACGCATAGGGTCCAGTTTCACTATATTTGGGCTGACCCGGCCATGTCCACCCCTATATTTGATATTGTCCCGTCCTGTTTCACTTCTAAAACAAATAGGGTCCGGTTTCACTACATTTGGGCCGACCCGGCCGTGCCCACCCCAAGTTTTGATATTGTTGATGCAAAGAAAAACCAATGAGATAAGATTGTAAAATCATATAAAGACAAAAATGCAAAAGATATATTGCAGTACATCCACACTAAATAACTTTCCCATTTTTACTTTACTAATCACGTTGATTATATTTACATTGTACGAGAGGGATGTAAGAGGGAGATTGAGAGGAATATCTAGAAAAAAAATATATATATTTGCCGATTAATCCTATAAACTTGTAATGCGTAATTTTCCTCCTGAATATTTGCCGAGTAATCACTCTCTTGAATTATTATAATTATTCAATCTCTTCATTTCATTAAGTTTTTAAATTTTCCATCCAACATTTTATTATCTTTACCGGGTGTTGTCCATGTAGGAAATTTACAAAGGGTAAAAAAGTCAATTTGCAAAAAAACTACCCCCAACTTATTTTGCTTTCCCTTCCCTTCCCTTCCCTCCCCTAAATTCCTAACCCAGCAAAACAGAGTTTGGCTATTGAAAAATTAGTAGAAATTCCTACTAAAATGCTAATGTGACTAGTCGGCGGTTTGGCCCACTTTCAATTATTTTCTCTTTTTTACAGAATTAATAAGTTTGAAAAGTACCTCTCAAAAAGATTAGAATTCTCTCACTTACTAATCTTCTCCATTTCTTAATTGCTCTCTTAAACTTTTATAATTACTCAATTTCTCCATTTCGTTAAGTTTTCAAAATTTTCATCCAACATTTCATTATCTTTACCTTGTGTTGTCCATGTAGAAAATTTACAAAGGGAAAAAAAGTCAATTTATGAAAAAACTACCCCCAACTAATTTTGCTTTCCTTTCCCTTCCCTCCTCTAAATTCCTAACCCAGCAAAACAAAGCTTGGCTACTGAAAAATTAACGGAAATTCCTACTAAATTGCTAATGTGACTGGTCGTTGGTTTGGCCCATTTTCAATCTTCTTCTCTTTTATACAAAATTAATAAGTTTGAAAAGTACCCCGCTAAAAGACTAGAATTCCCTCACTAGTTTTCTCCATTCCATGATTACTCTTCATAACTTTTATAATTATTCAATTTCTCCCTTTTGTTAAGGTTTCAAATTTTCCATCCAACATTTCATTATCTTTACCGCGTGTTGTCCATGAAGGAAGTTTACAAAGGGAAAAAAAAGTCAATTTGCAAAAAAACTACCCCCAACTAGGTTTGCTTTCCCTTCCCTTCCCTCCCCTAAATTCCTAACCCAGCAGAACAAAGCTTGGCTACTAAAAAATTAGTGGAAATTCCTACTAAAATGCTAATGTGACTGATCGTTAGTTTGGCCATTTTTCAATCCTTTTCTCTTTTTTTTACAGAATTAATAAGTTTGAAAAGCACCCGTCTAAAATACTAGAATTGCCTCACTTACTAATCTTCTTCATTCCTTGATTACTCTCTTGAACTTTTATAATTATTCAATTTCTCCATTTCGTTAAGTTTTCAAATTTTCCATCCAACATTTCATTGTCTTTACAGCGTGTTGTCCATGTAGGAAATTTACAAAGGGTAAAAAGGTCAATTTGCAATAAAACTACCCCCAACTAATTTTGCTTTCCCTCCCTTCCCACCCATCTGCTCCAAATTTGCCCTAAAATCTTAACCCAACAGAACAAAGCTTGGCTACTGAAAAATTAGTGAAAATTCCTACTAAAAGCTAATGTGACTGGTCGTTTTCAATCCTTTTCTCTTTTTTACAGAATTAATAAGTTTGAAAAGTATCCCTCTAAATGACTAGAATTCTCACTTACTAGTCTTCTCCATTCCTTGCTTACTCTAGAAAAAGTACTCACTCGTTGCCTTTTCTAGCAAAGCCATCATCTATTTTTTCAAGGAAAGTCATCATGCTTTTTAAGTTATATTTTTATGTTATCTCCGTGTGCCATTTTTGTATTAGGACATAAAAAGATGAAATAATAATACATAAGAGTACTTTCACCATTGATTTTCCGTTTCCAATGATATGCGAAGACAACTATAAGTACTCGTGAGCATAATTTGGCCTAGTGTAGGGCAAATGGACGTTTTAGCCCTTTGTATGTTCAGTATATGGACAACACGTGACAAAATAACTAAATGTTAGATGAAAAATATAAAACTTAACAAATGAAATAAATTGACTAGTTATAAAACTTACAAGTTTAAGGAGTAAATCCATGAATACCTTTGCCTAAAATGAGGGAGGGAGAGCTCTTTATAGGACAAGGTCTCGTCCTCCCCCTTTACACATTTCATCTGCTAACAAAGAAAAAAAAAAGAATTATATGCTTCATGTCTACAAAGTTACCAATGACGTTCTTCAACCTACAAGTCCCTCGGAAGAAATTCAAAGAAAGTTCAAATATATTCATACACAAAGCATCTGTAGTATTAAGGACATCCATATTACAGTAGAAAAGAAACTAATTACGGAAAATAAAAGTAAAGAAATACATGCACTCAGTACGACATACAGGTTGTCGAGCAGAAATACTCATATACTATAGGGCAGACGTAATAAAACTGGTAGAGCTCTGAACCCTAATCGGTTCTTCATCCGCATTCAACATGGCATCTAGTTCCTTCACAAATATCTCCATCGCCGCGGCCGGCAAACAAATCGGAACCACAATCCCATCTTCCCCTCTGTTGTCTCTAAACGGTATGTAAAAGCTAGCCACTCCAGGTATTGCCCCGACCCCGCCCTTCGCTGGCCCACCATAAGCCGCTTCCCCCCAACCAAAATCCACTTCTCCGAACCCAGCACGTGTCACATCCGACATAAGGTAAGAATTCACCACGGTGAAGTGGGGCCTACCCTTAATAACCATGAGGTCAGCCAACGACCTCATGTATTCCTCCGTCACGTCCGCCTTGGCCTTCCTCACCAGCTCCAACGCGTACCCCAATGGGTTGTTGCATAGCCTCCCTGCCGTCGTCACCGCCACCGGGAACGCAAAAGCGTTGCCGTAATAACCCACCGGCAACGGGGGGTTGAACTTGGACCGCGCGTTTACAATGCACAACACGCGCACCTCCTCATTTGGGTCTTTCTGGAGCGCGATGGTACGGCAGCGCCAGAGGCAGGCCGTGAGGACCTCGAACGTGGAGCACTTACTGAGGAACTGCGGGACAAATCTTCGGATGGCGGACACCTCGGTGGGGCGGAAGAAAAAGGACCGGTGGACCATGTCATCAAGTGGAATTATGGTGCCCTTGGTGTCTTCCACTTCTTCGTACTCGCGGTGCGTGCATGTCACACGGGGTGGGTAACGCGCATTGAGCAGCGCCCTCTGCCACACCGGCTGGACGGTCGGAGAAACTGCGCCACGCGCTATCTCTCCCAAGGCCTTCATGAATTGGACGAGCCCCGCCGCGTCGCTCATGGTGTGGTTAAGACGGAGGGCGACGATGAAACCACCGCACTGGAGCCGCGTCACCTGTTTATGAATTACGATAAATACTGTTTAGTTGAAGGCTACGTTACAACAAACTACTCTACAAACAGGACAATAATTGTCCTGAGTTTCCTTAACTTTATCTACTATCATGAAAAAGACAATAATATGTAGTCTGCTCCAAAATAATAGCTGATATAAAAAGAAAAAAACAAAAATGACTGATGTGTACACATATGATAAATATTGATGCCACCTGTCTGTATTTAATTTTTCATCGATGACAACTTAGACATTATTTTAGGATTTGAATTTCATCTAGATTGAAATGATAGAGATTTTAGAGATTTTCACATCTTAATCATTCATTATGTACGTGCAATCAGAAATTATTTAAATTTTTTTATTTAAAATTAAATACAAATAGTATATCACGAAAATTAATTATACGATATACGATGAACAGCTATGATGTGAAGATCCTTAAGATCTCCACAAATAAATCCGAACAAGATCCTCTTTCATTATTTTAAGTACCATATGTCCGACATTTTTAAAGTTACAAACCTACGTAATCATATAAAATAGTTCAAATTTTATGTTTTAAACAAAATTATTGCGTATAAAATATAATTATACCTACCTAGTCAAGATACTCTTTTGGGGCTTACATTCAAGATGTTATATACTCTTTTGGCCATCTAGTTTACTGTTAGTACCTAAACCATTGTTCAAACAATCATGCATGTGATGGACCACACACGTGAAATTTCTCCATAGATTTTTATCGTGAATGATAGATTACAATTTTGAAACTTTCTCAAAAAACCATCATGATCTTTTAATCATGGATACATGACAGATGACAAGTTTGAAAATAAGAGAGAGATGGATGCCTAAATATTATTTCACTACCACTACTACGAAGAGCAATATAGATACTTAAAATATAATTATATAACATTATTGCTTCGTTTGGTTGGTTGAATGAGATTTGACATTAGAGATGTGATTAAATTGACAGAGATTTATAAGACATAACCTGTAACTCAGGTATAGAAATAGGTTAGACAACCCACTCTATTGTGGATTTATAACCCATCATGTCTAGTCCTGTATATCTCACATTTTGACACAACAAACAACGGACTAGACTCAAGTCTATTTTAATTGATCACAATCTATCTCATCCATCCTACCACAAGAGGCCTATATTTACACGAAAATATTGATGAAATTTGGTGTAACTTACACTATGAACAAATCACAATAAATTAGTATCAAATTTGAAATTCAAGTAGGTTGTATTTAAGAACATTCACTTATAAAAAAAGAATTATTATTGGCACTCTAAAATTCTCATTTTGCACTCCTAATTTTCTATATTTAAAAAGGTAAAATACATTTATGAGAAGTGTAAATTGAAAATTTTGAAATATCAATAACAATTCTCTAAAAAAATTACTAAATTATAGTACCAAGTTACGTTAACCAACATTTATTAAGCGATTCTAGTTACACGTACTAGTTTTTTTATATATATCTTGGCACTTCTAATTTTTTACTGACGTTCACACTTCTAATTTTTTAATTTTTATATTATTAATGTCAGGGTAATCAACTTGTTGGCCAGAAGACAATTAAGTTGATATTTTATCATTTTTATGAATCCATGTGTATCGTACGTCTATTGTTTTTGGATAAGAAGACATTTACTAAATAACGTACTTGCAGTGCCAGAAGACAATTAGTACAGAGTGAAAAATGTTAATGATGAAATTTTGAGTCCTTACTTTCTATAAAGTACATACGTAATCGTACCTGAATTAGCAGGAGTGGGCAATTAAGAACCCCATCGGAACCAGGAACATTATAAAGAAGCTCCTCCAAGCAAGGGAACGGTGGCTGAAGGGCGTCACCGAATTGCTCTAGGGTAACGTCGGCATCAGCCTCAATGAACATGACACCCTCAGCCGTGCATTCCACCGTGAGCTTCCGGTCAGGTCCCTCCCTGAGCCTACCGGCAAAAGGGTAGTAAAACACTAAGGTTTGTGCAATTGCCTCTCTAAGGACATGCACAGGATCCCTTCCTTGCATGGAGGGATCGTATTTATAAAACTGTATCACGGGGATCTGAAACCGAAGACCTTCTTGGTCATCGATATCAGAAAGTTGTCGAAACTCATATGGCGTGGCCTTTGCCGGCGCCACCAGTTCTGGTTGGCGCCTCCGCACTGTGAAGACCAAAGAATTAGGAGAAGATGCCATTTCCTGAGTGAGAGAAAGTTTTGGTGGTTATCACACTAGAATATAGACAGGTTGTAGTGGTGTGGTGTGTACTATCGTAGTTCAACTTCGAGAGGTTATTTATAATGCGCCAGAGGGCAATGGGAAGTGCGAAGGCATGCCCTACAACTTTTTTTTTGTGTGTGCATTATTTGGGTGGGTGGGTGTGAAATTGCATTGTAAATTTCATATATCTTTTTCTTTTGTTTCGAAAAAGACGTGATGGTGGGCTTGACTGGAATTGGTTGTTAGGAACATACACTTCCATTTCCTACTCAATTTCATTGGGGTTTTGATCGGTTGGACTTGAACCTTTATAATAGACCTGGACTAAAAGAAATAGAGAAAAGAAAGACTTGACCTGAATTGGTTGTTAAAAATTGTGTTTAGACACTTAAGGAGTTTGTAGCGTGAGGTTCTCCCACCCCTAAATTGTCGCTTGTGTTAAAAAAAAAAAACCCTTGTCCACATGTATGGAGAAAAAATGGGAGCGAAAGAGATACTGATCTCCCTAGACTGGCATTAGAGGGGAGCAGATGGACCCAAATGACACACAAATTTGTTTTTTTTTTTTTTTTTCTGTCGTATAATTCGATAATATACAGATATATAAACAGTTTTATGGGTCTATATCCAAATTAACGTTCATTGAAGCTAGCTAACATCGATGTTTTCCTAGAGTAGTTCCAGTTTCAAATGCCGCAAAAGTTTTCAGTTAACAAAAATTAAAAAGTAATGAAGGATATGAATTTGAATGTGATTTGACCTTTCCAAAACATTTTATTTAGTTCCCGTTGGGTTGGGTGGGTGTGAAGTTGCGTTGTAAATTTCAGTGCCACTTTGATTGGATTGACAGTAACCTGCCAATTGAAAAGGAGAAAAAGAAAGACTTGATGGTGGACTTAACCTGATTTGGTTCTTGGCTACCCATTTCAGTATTTCTCAAACATAGTGCGCTAGTTTGTATTGCAGTGCTTTGAAAAAAAATTGTTTCTATTGAGTTATGAGAATAAGCAGTTATGAAATAAAATAGTAAAATATTTGGTAAACTATAATAAATAAATTAAAAAAAAACAAACATTATAGTGTTTTGTAAACTTTTATGTAAAACAACTGTGATCGTATAAAATGATAAAAAAAAAAACATAATATTAATTTAATTGTTTCAACAAATAAAATCAATTAACTAACTCATATTTTAAAAATTATGTTCAATTTAAACCTATCTCTTCCACTTTATCCCTTTACTCTTCTTTCACTTCGTTATTTTCGTCATCCTCGATCGCTCAAAATTCGTAATTCCCGACAGCATCCTCCAGGACAAAGACGACGAGGCAGAAGACGGATGTCATCGTTGTCCATACACGGCAAGTCTTCCTTGATCTGGTGTGGATTATTTCGACGACATAAACTGATGGCATGTGGATTTGGATCCGCTAACGAGCTTCAGCTTGCATGTAGCGAGGCAGAAGACAGAGGCAGTTGAGTAATTGGTAAACTGTATTTTAAAAGTGTTGTGAAATGAAAAGCAGTGTAAAAGCGTTTGGTAAATTTCAATATAAAGGTGAAATAATTGTATATAACAACAAAAATAGACGTAGTAGTAGGGGTGTTGGCAATGACAACAGTGTCAAGGGTAGTTGTGGTGATGGTAGCAAAATGTTGGAGGGTGTGGTGGTTGGGTGCAGGGGTAGCAGTGGTGATGGTGGTTAGGGTGCAGAAGTTACAATGGTGGTAGAGGTGGTTGCAGCATCTATGGTGGTTGAGGTGACCGTGGTGGTAGTTGTGGTTGTGATGGTGGCGGTGGTGACAGTTATGGCTGGTGGTGGTAATGGCAGTCGCGGTTGTGGTGCTAGTGGTGGAGGTAGTGGTGGTTGCATCGACGATGGTGGTGATGTAAGGTTAGTGGTTGTAGTCGTAGGTGGTGGTAGGTGTGGTTGTGATGGTGGCAGTGGTGACAGTTACGGTTGTTGGTTTAATGGCATGTTCTAATGGTGGAGCTAGTGGTGGTTGTAGCAATGATGGTGGTGATGTAAGGTTAGTGGTTGTAGTAGTAGGTGGTGGTCGTCACTTTGTTTTCCAAGGGTAAAATGTAGGTACAACGATAAATAAGGTTAAATTTAAAAATTAACGAGGGTATTACAGAATAAAAAAATATTCATTAGGCTCAACTCTATTTTTTTTTTTTAGTTTATATAAAAGTAGCATTTAAAAGCAGTCTTGCTTAACTTTAAAGTGAAACAATTTTTAGTGAATAAGATCAAATAACAAACGGGACCTTAGACTTATAAGAGGGATACTATTTAGTATTTACTATGCCAAACTCGTTATCTTAATATTTTCTTAACAAGTGACCAACTAAAAAAATCAGCAAATATGATTTAGAGCGTGAATTAGAATAAATCTCAATGGCAAAAGAAAATGTACCAAACCTTTATTGCTAGAAGTTATAATCGAAACTCACTGAAAAATTACATTTGAACTCTTAGATTGAAGTAAATTATTATAGTTTAAATCACTAAGAAGAAAGTTTGATCTATATGGTCACTCACTAAGAAATAAATAATGCAATGGAAAAACAGCACATCTCAAAGCTTCTTGCCTGTACGCCTCTAAAAATAGTAGCTATTCTGCAGGATCAACCCCTACACCGTGAACTGCACCTATAAAACTCGCGTGAGTAAAATTAAAAAAAAATAGTTTTGAACAAAGGCAATCAATCTCTTAATGTAGATAATATTATTTGTTAAAAAAATTAATTAATTGATTAATTAACATCTTTTCACGATTGGTTCATTTCTTGTTCCTTCTTGCGTTTTTTTTTTCAAAAAGACAAAAAAAAAAGAAAAAAAAAAAAAGAAGAGGATCCCTCACGAGTCTAAAATGCCAACCCATTGCCAAGTACATGAAGCATTTTATCGAACAGAGTCCTAATCTATACTTTTGTATTTTTTATATCTGAAATGGGAAATGTCGGCCCATGTTTATACTTCATCAGATAGTTATCTTTTATCTTTTTTCGGCCCAAACAAAAGAGGGAGAAGTCACTCTCTAGCTAAACCTACCAACCAACATAGAGAAATTATTCCTTCCTATCATTTTTGTTTCTGCTTGCTCAACCTATGTGCAGGTGTCGTGTAGTAGTATAAACTTAAAAGTCTAAATGTTTGTATTCCTAAGAAAGTGTTGAAAAAAAAAAATGCAGAATTTGTTACAATTTAACTTTTAGAAGAAAAATTCAACAATTAAAACACTAAAACATTCGGATTCCACCTACATACAACTATTGAATTTCATTATTTCGATTCATTATAACTCAACTGAGATACAAATGTAAAATGATCTCAGTCGGATGATATGGCAATTAAATATTTTCAATATAAAACTGTTTGAAAAGTGATTTTTCATTATAGTTATTCAAAACAAAACACCAATTCAATTCCCTATAGAAATAATCCCAAAAATAATTTGTACCTAAGGCAACAAAATAATATTAAGAAAATTTTCCATCGAAATCATACCAGTCTACTAATTTGTTCAATTCACTAAAAGAAAGAATGTGAAACAAAACTATAAGAAAAACGTGATTGAACCTATGAATTATAACTAACATTCATCAATTCGAAAATAAAATAAATAAGAAATTCCTTGAAATATCCATAATGTAAAATTGACACTAAAACTCCAGAATAAAATCAAAATAATAAACTACATAATCGTAATTAATATAGATTTTTCCCCTTAGCCTAAGCTAGGGAGATTAGTTCTCCATAAACTAAATTAAACAAAGAGTTCTAAAGATTGGAAACTAACTGATAGCAGAGATGCCTGCTTCCGCTTCCACTGAGTCGACCCATCCAGAACGCATGCTTATGTCACTGGATTCCTAATTTCTCTATGGTCCTGGCTTTTTGCACCTGGCGATGTCGCTGACTCAGTTGCACATGACGAAGGATGAAGGACGAAGGACTCTTTGTTGTTTGCACCTTGTTTGCAAGTGAGCTGCTTGCTTTTTAACTTGGACCCTTTATTTCTGGCCCAACTACCCGGGGTTGTACTTGCACATTTTTACTTCATTAATCCACTGGACCACGTGGCCTCCTCTTTGCATTCTCTTTCTCATACATTTAGATAAATAAAAGTAAACTAGTCAAGATAAATCAAACAGTTGAATAATGAACTCTCCTAACTAATCAAACTTATGAGGGCTAAAATATATGTATTAGTAAGGCAAACATGCTCGTAGGTATAATTTTTTTTATTTATTATTTTTTTTAACAAACGATAGAATTTACACTAAGGGGTGAGGAAGTGAGCTAAGCCTTACAATGGGCTTGCCATAACAATGTGGTTCAAATTTGCTTTTGGTGAGAATCGAATCTAAAACCTCTCACTTGATAACTACATTGCAATATTTGGGAATTGAACGGAAAATTAAGGAAAAAGGATGAACAGAAGAAAGAACACAGAGATATTAGAGAGAGAAAATAGGATTTGTATTAAATGATTGAATGAAGATTACATACTCTGTTTTTATAAGAGAAATCCTAACTACTCTAACCAAATACTAACAAACTTACTAACTGTATTGCTAACTGTATTTCTAACTGTATCACTGACTTGTTCCCATAATACTCCCCCTCAATCTCAACTGAGGTATCCCGATTTAAGATTGTAGTAAAGTCTCAAATAGCAAACATTGAAATATGGACAAATGGACGCAATACAGAGTGTTCTTGTTCCGGTTTGACTTTGGTGATGTTTTTTTTATTGCAAAGGGTTTTGTTGCCCTGAGATTGCAGCAATTGAGCTTGCTTTTGCTCCTCATTTTCTTCTCACTGCGGTCCCACAAATATGAACCTAAATCCATACTTAAACTGACAGGTATCCATACTCAAACATGCTACTTGCACAAATGCTACTTGCTCACTAAACTGACATGTCAGAACCTAAATTCGTACTCAAGAAGAGTGCAATTTCATATTGGTTCTTCCCAAAGAATTTCAGCCCCTCAAACTGATGTCTACACCTCTCGTAGGAGCTTCAATCAAAGAATAACCTCTTATAAAGTTGTAACACACCCTCATGCAGGTTACAACAATTTTTTGCAGGATTACCCTTCGTGAGATTTACCGTCAACAACTTTATTTAACATTGGCTTGGGCCTTTAAAACAGAAAATTAATAAATTATAGTGTGGCATCGGCCTTAACTAGAGTACCACGGGATCGCCCTTTGTGGATTTTACCAAAAAACAACTACTCTTAACAATTTCAACAACAGAAAATCAACATCTATGTAGGATTACCCTTCGTGGGATTTATCTACTCACATCAGGGAATTACCCTTCGTGGGATTTACCGTTAACAACTTCTTCTATTCTTCGTGGGATTTACCTATCCACATCACAGAATTACCCTTCGTGGGATTTACCGTTTACTTCTTCAAACTTCATCGTATAACCGGACTTACTGTAGATTCATGTTAACAACTGAGTTGGTTAGACTCGACATTATGGGCTGAGATGAGGGAAAATCACTGCAAACTCCTCAACAAAATTGCAAAAAAAAAAAAAAAAAAAAAAAAAAAAAAAAAAAAACAGTGAAGTAGAGAGACAAGAATTGGATATTGCAAAACTTCTTGAGTAAATGGATAATGAACATAAGAATCCAAGAATCCATACCCATTTTACCAAACATATCAAGATTTGCAGAAAAATCGAGAGCATGAACTCAATGAAAAGTCCAATCAAGGCAGCAAAGACCAACACAATCAGAAACTTGAACATCCCGGCCATAGCAAGTACTAAGAGAATACTGCACCATATAATTGAAAAGAAGGAAGTTGTCCCCATCCGAACTAAGCTATCAAAGCCCCTTAGGCCTCGTTTGGCAGCTCGGACTGTACTGACCATTTCTGTCGGATAAGATAAATAGCCACTGGATAGTACTGACTAAATTAGTCGGGTGTTTGGTGCAGTATCGGACTAGTGACCGTATTATTTATACTATGTTTGGTATTATACTAGATAGGAGGAATCAAACTTAAATTTTTTTTTTTAAAAACAGTGAAATCATTTTTTTGTTCCCAGATCTCTCCGCACCCCCCAAACACCCTCCATCTCTCTCCCTTCTTCTTCCCCGACTGCAGAAGAATCCCAAATAATTGTTCCCCAGCTCTCTCTGCCACAACCCCCAAACTCCCTCCCTTTCTCTTCCATATTCTTCTTCCCCGACTAAATAATCCGGGCGTTTTGATTGGTTTTATTAAGCGGGTGTATACCGTGTTATCCTATTCGACCGGTTAAATTAATCCGGCGCTTATTTAGTACGAGTGAACACCAAACACCCGAGTCCGTATAACTTATCCTATCCGATCCTTTATCCGATCTACCAAACAGGGCCTTAAGGTGCAATCCAACCAGGCATTGATAAAAGAAACAATATACTCTCACACTGCATAAGCCACTTCAAAATGAATGGATATGCCTGCTCAAACTTTGTTTTGACATAATCACGGGCATATAGTGCCTTACTTCCAAAGAAAACTCAAACTGGCAATGCCACTTTCCATAATCCAACAATATTCTTGAAATTGGGATCACACAGAAAGACGAATACCCAAATCTTAAACAAATATACTTCCAAACGACAACATAAGCCACAATTAAGTAGTAGAATCATAATTCTTAACTAGCAACAAAAAAATTGAAAAACCCAGAAAAGATCCATTATAATTGTTCAAGAATTCAGAGAAAATGGACTGAAAACATAACCTTCAAATGAAACTTGTGAACTGGGACTTTCTTCAAACACTTGGACTGCATTAAGCATTGATGTCAAAACCATTCCTCAAAAGATCAGCCATATCGTTCTTCATCATCTTTATATTCAATACATCTTGCTCTATGAGGATTCACTCATAATCCGCTGAGAAACCCGTGCCGAGAAGAATCTCTCCAAGGAGGCCGCTTGCGAGAAAAAGAAGAAGAGATCGAACCAAGTGATGAACACAAAGAAGAAGAAGAAGAAGAATCTCCCCAATGGTAGTAGCAATAGTAGTAGCAGTCGCCGATTGGGATGAAAGGATTCCACTGGACCCAAAATTAAAAATTGGTTGACACCATCTTCTTTCCCTGTATTAAGAACTCGATGAAAATTTCCATTTTTCACGATTTCATCTCTGTCGTCCCCAATGGCGACTTACTCATCTTCTTCCTCCCACTAAGAGAAACCAAAAAAGGTTCAATTCTCGTTGGACTCCGCCACGTACGAAAACCTCTAAGAAATTGGCTCTGGCGACTAGAACTGCATCAAGAAGCACACCAGACTCAGAATCTTATCCATGGCCAACGCTGGTCTCGGAACCAATGGATCTCAATTCTTCATATGCACCGCCAATACCGAGTGGCTCGACGGCAAGGCTGTCTGCATCCCCATGAACTCTGCAATCATCGCAATCAAGAGTGTCGACCTCGACCAATCCACGGTTGATTTCAAGAGCAAACTACGCAACCCCCCAAGAATCGCAACAATCAACCCAGGCTCGTGGAAGCACTGAAAATTTAATGGAAATTTGAAGAGAAACTAAACTAGGAAAAAAAAAATGTAAACTACTACGAAGAGAAACCAGCAGAATCCATGGCGTGAGCCTGGTGGCTCCGATATTATGTTAATTACATTACAATATTTGGGAATTGAAGGGAAAATTAAGAAGAAATGATGAACAGAAGAATGAACACAGAGATATTAGAGAGAGAAAATAGGATATGTATTAACTGATTGAATAAAGATCACACACTCTGTTTTTATAAGAGAAATCCTAACTACTCTAACCAAATACTAACAAACTTACTAACTGTATTTTTAACTATATTACTGACTTGTACCCTTAATATCGCTTACAAGTAAATATGAATACCACCAGACCGCACTACTAAGCGGCTGCTCATGGGTATAATTTAAATACACAAAATGTATACTATTGAGCTATTATCACTTTCCTAATCCATTTTGTGATTATCTTCTGCTATATGCTTAGTACTAGGGCTGGGCACGGGCCGGGCAGGACCCAATTTTGAAGGGACCGGACCGGACCTAGGTTCAAAGAGAACGGGGCGGGCCGGGCCGGGGATTACATTTTCTAATATAAGAACTGGACATTACCCGGCCCGGTTGAAACGGGCCGGTTCGAGCCGGGTCCACGGAACCTTTTTTTTTTTTTTTTGGTTGTTTGAAAAAAAAAAAAAATTTGTACGGATTGCAGATTGCAATCTGCACAAAAACTGCACAGAATCACAGATTGCAATCAATAAACTATGGTAATCAAATACTCTTAAATTTCTGCAAATTTAAATACCAAACAATTTAAAATCTACAATCTATAAGCAGATCCATAAAATTCAAAACCAATAAACAGTATTGGAAAAATCAACATTTAGAGTCCTCCAGGAATTAGAGGCAGGGGAAAGGGATACAAATTCGCACAAAAACCCTAAATCGCATGTGAATCCAATTTCACAGGGAGATTAATTAACCCTTAATCTCAACCCTTAATCCGCCATGAATTTACACTAACAGCCCAGAAATTCTAATCCTAATTTCTCATTTTTTCCAGTCTCTGCAAATCTCCCAATTTTTCCAGTTTCCAGTCTCTGCAAATCTGAGCTTGGCGTAGGAGTGGGGACGGCGGGTTCTGGTTGTTTTTGAGTGACGGCTCCTGATCATAATTGCAATTGAACATCAAATTTGCAATGCCTCTGAGCTCAGGAACTATATCCGGATGAACCAAATCAATGACGATCAACCTCCCAACTCATGATCCTCTCCTGAATCAAATTAAGGCGATCTTCGACCTCACTGATCTTCTCATCCTCATTCTCATCATTTCTCTCACTGAGTCCCATCATGCTGGACAATTGGGTCAAGTTCCCACCACCCTCAACACCCAATTGGATCTCCCCCCTATGATACTTTCCCTCTTCTCCCGCTTCAAACCCAAACCAACAAAAAACAATAGATCTACCAAAATCACAAGAACAGAGTGAGAGAAAGTAAAGAGCGAACCTTGCTTGTTCTTCTTGAAGGTGCCTTTAGAGTGAAAGCCAAAACCTTCAAGCCGCTCTCTTTTACGAGTATCCATAATTCCAGAATCCAGATCGAGATCCGAAACGCATCCAACCCACTTCAAAACGACAACGGAAAAAGCACTGAAACGATGAAAGTATCCGTAATTGGTGCCTGGGTCCGATTGGGCGTTGAGGGCGGTGGGATCTTGCAAGATTTGGGTTCGGTGGGTGAGGGCATCGTGGGTTTGGGTCTGGGTCTGGGTCTGCGTTGGGGTGCAGGATAAGGAGGACGAAGAAGACGGTGGGTGTTAGGAGAGGAATGGTGGAGAAGGTGGTGGTTTGGGGAGTGGAGTCAGTAGGGGTCTGAGACGAGAGAGGAGGGGAGATTTGGGGAGTGGGGTCTGAGACGATCGAGCGAGGTCTGAGACGAGAGAGGATAGGAGATTTGGGGAGTGGGGTGTCGACTGTGGGAGTCTGGCAGGCAGAGTCTGAGACTCTTACTTGAGTGCGATCAGATTAAACCAACGGATCAAATTAAATCTCAAATTTTTGGAAGGTGGAAACGGTTCGGGTCGGGGACCCGTTTCCTCAGCAATTAAGACCCGTCCCGCCCCGCAAATGACATGGACCCGCCCCGCCCCGCCCCGTTTCAGGATTTTAAAAACAGGACCCGCCCCGTACCCGCCCCGAATCGCTCGGACCCGCCCCTACCCGCGGGTCCAGGCCCCGTTTGCCCAGCCCTGCTTAGTACATGATCTGCTATATGCTTAGTGACACTAGTATGCTGACTATTGTAGACTATCTAACCAGGAAGTGGAGGGTTTTTAAAAACGGTGAAAACCTTGAGAAGGAGGCGGAGGAGCTAGGGTTGTGGTGGAGACTCTGTAGTTGCAGGTGGCAGTTTGGTGATTTTAGATCGCTCTATGAGCAGTCTATACAGGATTTTAGATTGCTCTATGAGCAGTCTATACAGCTGACTAATCTCAGCTATAAAGCAGGTGGTGGAAGATCTAGGTTCAGGTTTCAATAATGACTCATTTCCTATTGGGTGTCTTGAGTATTTCTTTTCAATTTGCTTTATCATGTTTGTATTCTTTATTTTGATCCGAAAAAAAAATCCTCTGAGTGCCTATTTCGTGTTTCTACCACCCTACTTGAAGCTTTGAAAAATCATAAGAATTGAAGTTACGAAATGGTCATAATTTCTTGGTGCAGATTTCATAACTTTCAGTTTCGTAGTCCCTTATTTCGTCCGTATTTTCTTTCATCACAAAGCTTATTTTCAAAATATTCTTTCCGTAGGATTGAAGAGGGATTCATAAGCTTTAAATCAAGTACTTAAAACGAAAATTTTCATTTATATTTAATGGGTTAAAACCATGTTCAAAAGGGTCCCTTTGAACCCGTGTAAAACTCTGGTACAGATTCTTTTGCACATGCTATTTCAACTCGTGATTCTTCCAGATATCCAATGAATATAAACTCATAAATTTTCGTTCAGTTTTGATAAGTAAAAAAGTTGTTCATATTCTGTCCGCAAAACTGGAAAACATATCAGTTTTTCTGCAGTTTCTCTTTGGTAGAGATGGTGGACGGTGATTTTATATTACAATATTCTAAAATTTGCTTTGCCTGTCATTTCTTGTTACTCCGACATTCAGCTCTAGACTTGAGGGTGCCTAAGAGCTCGAGAAAAACTGAGGAAAGAAATATTAGCTTGGTTGGAGTCGAGATAAGGGATTTAGGGATTAATATTTGAATAGAACTCTATAAGTTAGTCATTCACTTATATCTAATCATTTACTTATATTGTTACAGTTTATATGTTTCAGATTCTATTATTGATTGAGTGGTATGCTTGCATAAATATTATGATTCTTGAATTCGATATCCTTGATCGATATTGTGATGATTTATGGTTAATAAACTATTGGCACATGATTGGTATATGATGCTTTGAACCCATTGCATTTCATTATATATTGGGGGTCAAGTGTTAAGATTGCAGAAATATTGAAGAAATTGTAGAAAGAATGCAGAGAGAGAGAGAGAGAGAGAGAGAGAGAGAGAGAGAGAGAGAGAGAGAGAGAGAGAGAGAGAGAGAGAGAGCTGAGAGAAAAAACTGTTTTCTTATTTCTTGACAATGGAGTAATCTTCTTGTACAATCTGGTATATGACTAATCAAAGCTTCTTATGAAAGCTAATGTTTAACTACCTTATAACAACCTATGTCATCTATTGACAAGTGTCAATCAATTGAACTATTGATTCATTCTTCACTTGGATGTTGGTTTTCTTCACTTGGATTACTTGGATTCTTAACTTCATCATTCTTACATCCCCCTGCATCTCATGCTTAAGTGAGCTTAGCATGAGATTGCCACAATGTAGCTGAAATAAATGTGTAGACAACCTTTTTGTTAGAATATTAGTTGACTAGTTTGATGAAGAGACATGTTGTACATGGAGATCTCCTCTTGTTACACTTTCTTTGACAAAATGATAGACAATTTCAATATGTTTAGATTTGGCATAAAACACTAGATTTATAGACAAAGCTATGGCTGCAACATTGTCACAGTGTATCATAGGTGGAAGTATAAGTGGAATATGCAAATCACATAATAATTGATTTATCTAAGCAAGTTCTGTAGTTGTGATTGCAAGAGCTTTATATTTAGTTTCGATTGAAGACCTAGAGACAGTGTGTTTCTTCTTTGAAGCCCATGAAATAGGATTTGAACCTAGAAAGACAACAAACTCAGAAGTGGATCTTCTGTCATTAGGATCTTCATCTAAATCTGCATCACTATATGACTGTGGATATTTTGGTTTTGATCTAAAATGAATTCCGTACTTTGAAGTACCCTTAAGATACTTGATGATTCTCTTAATTGCAATAACATGAGACTCCATTGGATTGTGCATGAACTGACAAGCTCGATTTACTGAGAAAGCCATGTCTGGTTTGGTGAGTGTGAGGTATTGCACCTATTGATCAGGACTGTGATATGGTTTGCCATCATCTTTGAGCAATCTGTAATAGGGAAGACATGGAATGGCACAAAGTTTGCAGTCTTGAAGATCAATGTTGTCCACTAACTCCTTTATATACTTTGATTAAACAACAAATAAACCATCAGAACTGTAGCATATTTGTAACTTTAAGAAATAGTTCAAAATTCCCAGATACTTCATATCAAACTCTTTTGTAAAGTCAGTAATCACATTTTAAATCAACTGAGGATCACTGCCTGTTAGTATCACATCATCAACATATCCCTAGTGATGTGTGTTGAATAAATAAAGAAAGATATGCTTGTGAAGCTTGTAAATTTCTCATTCCAAGCTATGAGAGCTTGTTCCAGTCCATAAAGTGACTTTTCAAGCTTGCAGACATAATTTGATGGATGATTTGAAATTTGAAGCCCTGGAGGTTGTTCAATGTATACCTCTTCTTGAAGAAAACCATGTCAAAATGCATTTTTAACATCCAATTGTCTTAGAGACTAGGGGTGGGTTCAAAAAACCGAAAACCAAAAAAAACCGACAACCGAACCGGACCGAGGCCGAAAAAAACCGAACCGAACCGAATCTGACCAGTTCGGTTTCGGTTTTTGAGGCTCGGAAACCAAACCGAACCGATATATATATATAATTTTTTTGAATATTTATAAATAGTTTAGTCATACAATCATAACAAAACAGAACCTGTTGCCAAGTTGGTTTCAGTGAAACTTTACAAGCAGCAGGCATGGGTTCGAACCCTCATGCCTCCAGGATTTGTGAAATTATTTTTAATTTTTTAATTTTTTTAACAAAACCCTTAGCCGCCAGGTTTAATGATTTGGTGGGATCCACAGATGTAGTGGCTGGTGAACTGTAACGCCGCCGGTGTATGACTGTAAGTTGTTGTAACCCTAACCCTCCTCCTCCTTATTTTTCATTCCCCTGAGCCTCTTCTCTCTAGACTCTCGTTCCCTCCCTTCCCTGCCTTCAGTTCTTCTTCTTCAGTTCAGAGTTCTTTCATGAACCCTAGGCCTAAACCCAGTAGTAACCCTCTCGCAGTCTCGCGCAGCCTGAGGCCCTGAGCCTCCTCTCTCTCTCTCATGTGATTCATTAATAGGGACATAGTCACTTTTGGGAAAAGCGATTATTGCCTCAGAAGTGATTATAGCCCCTTCTAATGACAGACTGAGGCCCTGACCGACAGGTTTCCCCTGCTGGTCAACAAGAAACTTAGCAAAGTTCCACTGGATATCGTCATCGAAGAATCCCCATTTGCCTAACTTCAAGAACTTGTACAACGGAGCAGTATTAAACCCGTTTACTTCAATCTAACACAAGAACAAAAATGGTAAATTTAAAAATGTGCAATAATTACAAAAACGTCCAAGAACACATCTACAACTCTTAACCTGCAAAATTCCTAACGGGAGTTATAAATAAGCACTGATATAGAACAATTATACATATATGAAATTCTAAAAATTGGGAATGCTGTTTTGAAACGAGTGCAGGCAAACTCTTGAATCTGTTCATTACTTCCTGGTTCCTGAGCAGCAAACTGGTTGCAGGGAAATGCCAGAATCTCCAAGCCTGCGCCGCACCCCCGGTACATGATACAAAGGAGAAGAAGTAAAGAGAATAGTAGAAATATTTCAGTAACCTTTTGACCTAGTAATTGAGTTTACGATGAAAATGTTTTTTCATATTACAAAACTGAAGGAATTCTTGTTCTTCTCGTAAATATTAGACTGTTGCAGAAGCAAAACAGAATAAATTTAATTACTAGAAGAATAAAAACTTCATCGATCGATGGCAGCTCAAGACTAAATTTTCTAGAAACCTGGTTGTTACAGTTAAATTTTTTAATGGTTGTTAAAATGGCAGGCATGAAAAAATAACATCAGCTCAGAATCCATACCTTTAATTGAACTTTGATTATAATTGAACTTTGAATTGAATGTTTATTTTCATTGTCTTTGAGACTATGATTATATTAGAAATTTGGAATGCTTATTTTGAGTCTTGACGATTATGTTGAAATAGGACTTATTACAAAATGGATGCAAGTTGTTTTCATATACTTTTTTAAGCTACTTGGAGAAAGAAAGAAAGAAAAAAAAAAAAAAAAAAAAAAAAACCGAACCGGGCCGAAACCGAACCGAGAAAACCGAACTGAATACAAACCGAACCGAACCCAAACCGATAGAAAACCGAACCGAACCGAACCGAACAGTAATTTCGGTTCGGTTTACGGTTTTCGCAAAAAACCGAACCGAACAGAACCGAACCCACCCCTATTAGAGACCATTTGAATCGAGCTGCCAATACCAGGATTAGTCTAATTGTTGTTGGTTTAACAACTGGACTAAATATTTCTCCATAGTCTATTCCCTCTTATTGACTGTATCCTTTTGCAACAAATCTTGCTTTATACCTTCACATTGACACTTGCATTTTTCTTTATTCTGTGCGCCCATTTGCATCCAACAAGATTTTTATGTTGTGGAAAAGGCATTAGTGACCATGTCTTCTGAAAATTAAGGACATCAATCTCCTTTTGTATTACAGTTTGCCATTCTAGTACTTTTGCAGCTGCCTTGAATGTTTTTTGTTCTAAAATGGGTGTATGATTTGCAGCTACTTAAGTAGAATATGCTTTTCTTTTTATAATGCCACTCTTTGTTCTTGTCTGCATTGGTTGCATAATGATATAGATTAGAAGAATGACAGTAAGTTATTCTTGTTAGAAATCATGATTAACAAGGATAGGAAACTGTGTAATTTTAGTTTGGTAAGGTTCTGTCATTGATGAATGTGTACTTGTAACTGAGTACTGTAATATGAGTGTTTGAATAGAATTTGAGGAACTACATAATTGTGTTTTCAATAATTATGAGGTTGTAGATGCAGATAAAGTTTTTGTTGCTCTAGATGATGTTTGATTCAATGACTCTGATGCTCTAGATGAAGATGAATGCATATGAGATGATGCTAATGTGACCTAATTATGCAGAGAAACTGATGGTAATGATGTTGCAAGTAAATGTAGTAGTATGTTGGATACTGGTAGTGTTGACTGATGTATCTCAAATGATGTTTTAGAGGATTGGAATTGTGTTTCATTAAAAAGGACATGTCTAGAGATGAAAATCTTATTTGTGATACCATCTAGACATATAAAACCCTTATAGTTTTCTGCACATCCCCAAAAAAATGCAAGTTGTTGTTTTTTGTTGTAGTCTAGAATTGATATAGGGTTTCAGTAATGGATATCATGCACAACCAAAAACTCTGAGATGTGTAATGGTTGGAATTTTACCAACCAACAACTTGTAAGGAGATTGCATCTTTAATGTCACACAAGACATTTTGTTAGTCAAGTATATGGCTGCAAAACAAGCATAAAACCAAAATTTGGATAGAAGTTTGGCTGTTTGCAATAATGTGATGGCAGTTTCTAAAATATGTTTATGTTTTCTCTCTGCCAAGCTATTTTGTTTTGGGGTGTAAGGACAAGATTTATGATGTGAAATTCCTTTTGATGCTAGAAAACTTTGAAATTTTTACTTGTATATTCATCACCACCATCACTTTGAAATATTTTAACTTTTACAAAAAATTGGGTACACAAGAATGTATACAATTTGACCAATATTGAAACACCTTGACTCGGAATGTCCACTTGGACTTTGAATCGAGCTATGCTGGCCGACACCAGGAAGGTGACGAAGCCATAAAGTGTAGTGAGGTGGAAAAATGTGAATAAATTTAAACCTAAAAGTGACTAAATGCAAGAGTGCGCGTGTGAGCGGAATTGAACCCATTTCACAAGTGATGTCAGAGTATAAGTAAAGTACAGTAAAATTTGAATAAGAATTATACCATCAGAAGTAATCTCCTATGTTAGTGTATGCCAAAAATCCTCATCGACACGAACACTGCTGCTAAATCTTAAAGGGGCGAAAAATAAGGTGAGTGGGCCTAAAAATAAAGTTTTGTAAAAACCTTTTCAAAAACATATAACCCCTTGCTGTAAAACAAGTATAGTTTCCAAATATATGTACTATATATAGTATGAAAACATTTACCGTAAATAGTAATATTTCAAAAATACGGTAAATCACAATATTTCACATATAAACCATATAACATCCGATAATCACAATATCTCGAACAAACGAACATATAATAATAGGTGCTCATTGACATATGCTGACATATGAATTCATGTAGAGGTATTTTGACATGAGCAGGATTAGGTATAATAATGATTACGCTATAGTACTACAATCACGTGAAGACTGGCGTTATGCGAGTCACATACGAATCCTAATTGTCTATAGCAATCTAGGACAAGACTGGCACCTACAATGGATCCAAGGTAAGCATATTGGTGTGATGTAAACATAGACGTGAAGATTGGCCCTGGCCCGAGCGAGTACTAACACTAATGTGATGAGCAGTTAATGTAAATATGATCATGCAACGGTAATTCAATAATTCTAGTAAATAAAATACTATTCATGGCTGCAACTATAATTAAGGCATTCCATAATAGTACGTATACCTGTGCATCCAGTAATATTTAGGATATTTCATAAATTTCGTCAATTCCTTAATTCTTATAAACGTTAGTCTAATATATATATATATATATATATATATATGGAAACTAAATAAATATATATTTAAAAGCAAAGACCCAATCACAATCACAAATCATGTCATCCGGACAAACTCGCCTCACGGGTATCGAAGATCCTTGCGATGCATTTCACCAATTTGAAGCGGAGTCATCATCGGAGTTTACTGGAAAAATGGCCTAAAAGTGGCCCAATGACCACGGTTCCATTCTTCCAGAAATCTAGGAAATCTCCCTTGAAGTGTTTTTTGTACATGGTGGAGCTATCACGAGTTTGCCAGAAAATACGGCGTTGGTGATGGTCCCTGGGCTTGGGGAAGGGCGAGTGAGGTGAAAGAGGAAGGAAAAGGCCCATAGATAGTGGGTGGTTCATCGTGAATCATGGCGATGGTGGTTGTCAGATGATGGTGACTCTGTTGTTGAGCATTTTTTGCATTTTTAGGAAAGAGAGACGAGAGAGTTGGGGAGTTTGAGAAAGCAAAGATGATGGTGGTGTGTTTTTTGTTTCACAGAGGAAGGAGGGAGTCGGAGAGAGTTGAAGAAAGTTGAAGGGAGAAAAAGAGAGTGTGAGTGAAGATGAGAGAAGGACGAGAGGGTGGGAGACACAGTAAAGAGGAGAAATAGGGTGTAGGCCCCACTATCTCACAAAACAATACCACAAAAAGACAGACAAAAAATATCTCCTCAGCATATGAAATTACTAAACTACCCTAAACGTTTCGTGTTTCGTAAAATCTTCATCGTAGATCCAAATTCAATCGCGTTTACGTTCACGCGTTCGTATCATTGAGTACTAATTAATAAAATACTAACATAGACAAGCCTACTTGCCCACTTGCTTAACGAAGCCAACGAATAAACTATCAATATTATAGTATGTAACTCGCATACTGATAACTCAATGTTGTCTCAATAAACAGGTAATAAATTTTCAAGAGTACAAAATTACCCTTTTGCCCCTCATGCTCACGTGTTCGTAAGGACACGTACTACCTAAGAAGATGTGCAAAGGAACAAAAAGTGACAAGGACTCGAATGTCCATGGAAGATTTCCCCCCGGTTAGGGGCATTTTTTTGTAATTTCACAAGATTAGGCAATCAAATAAGTATAAATTCGGGACGGGATGTCACAAATATTGCAAAAAATTTAGTTTTATTATTCATTGGAAAAATCCATATGTATCTGGTAAATTCAACATTGAAGCTAACATAGTACTTAGAACCTTCAAAAGACAACACAGAGGTAGGTCCTTATACATCACTATGTATCACCTCTAATGGGTTTACAAACTTATTTACAGGAAATGAAAAATACAACTTTATAAATTTCCATTCTAATTAAGGTGTACAAATGGTTTGACAAGTATCTGTAGATGCAGAAGCCTTAGTGTGTTGCATTATTGTAGAAGTGATTGCATTTGATGAATGTCCAAATCTTTGATGTCATACAAGGAAGCATGCATGTGATCATGAGAATAGAGGTAATTTCTTTTGTGGACAGTGAAATAGAATGGGGGTAATAACCAGCTTTACATAGTCCCTTGAGTAATATTTTCCCCGTAATTTTGTCCTAAACCCAAAAAAAGATATCATCATATATGAATCTACAATTATTATCCTTGCAGAGTTGATATATAGATAATTGATGATGTGAAAGTTTAGGAACATGCATCACAATCTTCAATGCAAAAGTATGGTTACGACCAATTAAATTTGATATACCAATGTTGAAAATGTTCAAACTTGTACCACTTGTAGTGGTTATTGTATCAGTGCCTTGATATGTAGCAGCTAAGTCCAAATTTGCAAGTTTTGAGGTCATATGAGATGTTGCACCAGTGTCTGCAACCCAAACTGTTCTAGTGGTGCAGATGAATTGTGACTTTCTTGCATTGTAGTTAGATTGACTGAAGGTGGTCTTCCTTAGTGTGCAAAATTATTTCTGTCATAATATTGCATGGTTGAGTGTCCAAACTTCCTGCAAATTTGACACTAAATGGTAGTACTAGTTGTTGTTGTATTGTGCCTTCGGAAACAATCTGCTGCAACATGGCCATTTTTGTTGCATATTTGGCAAGTGGAATATCTGATGGATGTTTAGGGCAAGAGTATTGAAATGCACTAGAAGAGCCAAAGGGGTGCATTAGGATCCCTTAATCCTAATAAGTTTCTAAATTTACTCTTGTGAAAAAATATTTGATCCCTATACCACCAGCACTTAACAGATGAATTATGGCCAAATTTAGTGGGCCATTTGTTGTTTTTTGGTTCCATCCTTCTAATGCTTTTGGTTTGCATCCCTCTAATACTCTCCTTGGGCTGCTTCATTTGTGTTATGAGCAATCACTCATATGAGTACTACTTTCGGTAGCTTTTGAGAGAGAAATTTGTTATGTATTTTCGTCTTCTTTATTTGTTTGAGTGAAAGCTATCGGTATATGTGTAATTTAGGTTTGAAAGTTAAACTCTATTGTCTATTTGTAATTTCCATTTTGATATATTTGAAAGCTATTTTTAAATGAAAGTATGATCGATTTTCTAAAACTATTTTTTGATCCCATCGTTGTAAATTCCTAGCTCAGTCACTGTTGAAATGGTTTGGGAGCTCCAAGAATTCCAGGACTTAGAGTTATATGATGGAGATTGAAATCTTGGACTATTGTTGTACTGAAATCTACCTCTTCCTTTTCCTTTATAATTTGACCCTTTATATCCACCTGAATTACCACCATTGGATTATCAGATGAACCATATTGCGAAGATGACCCCTGACCAGAATTGTATCCATTAGAACTAGATCTGCCATTAAAATTGTACCATTGTCTTGAAGATCTTGTATCAGAGTGAAAACCTTAAGACTGAGTTAGGTTTTGTTAAAGACTGAGTTAGGTTTTGTTAAAGACTGAAAGCTTTGCCTTTGTCTGATTAAGTACATGCAACCATTGTACTTCCAAAGTTCACAGTAAACTAAAAAAATTGGCCAATTATGGTTTCTTCAGCAAGAAGCTGTGATTTGAAATCTTTCAAAGAAATTCCATTTTCTTTCCTCTGATAACACAGCAAAATGTATTGTACTCAGAGATAACCCTTTTAGAGCTAGAATGATTATATCATCATCTTCAAAGATGACATCAGCTATAGCAAGATGATCTCTTGCATCTTTAATATTCTATAGGTAAACAAATACTGAATTAGATCCCTTTTGAATGTTTTGTAACTTTGTTTTCTTATGGAAGATTGTAGCTTTTGTTTCTGTAGAAAACATTTCCTTTAGACTAATCCACATATTATATGAACTAGCACTTCCAAGAATGCATGAGATATCAGTAGATGACAATGTAGCTATGAGAAGCGGCATAAGAGCATGATCATGCATTTTCTAAACTTGATAGACATATGTTCCAACTCCTTTAAGATTTGCCTCATCAAGAAACCTTTGTGGACATTTCTTGGACTCAACAACGAAACCAAGAATGCCATAACGTTTAAGCTGAAGTCTGATTTGAAAACTCCATACAAGGTAATTGGAATAATCTGATTTTACTGTAATCGATGATGATACAGTGATTATGAGACTTGTAATGGGTGATTGTACAATCTGCAATTGTCCCGCATTAACCATTGTTGAAGTAAGAAGCTTTTGTCACTGGAGACTTGTACCGAACATTTGGTGCTCAGAAAACGAAAGATTGATTATCTTCCAAACTAGGATTTTGATCCAAAAAACTCATAGAAGCAACAAATTAGAGGGTTGAGAAGAGAAATGTATGTATCAAAGATTGTGTGATAGCATTGGATCTACCATTGGCGAGCATACCATGTTAAGACTGCAGAAATATTGAAGAAATTGTAGAAAGAATGCAAAGAGAAAGAGAGAGAGAAATTCGAGCTGAGAGAAGAGAGTGTTTTCTTATTTCTTGACAATGAAGTAATCTTCTTATATAATCTGCTATATGACTAATTAAAGCTTCTTATGAAAGCTAATGTTTAACTACCTTATAACAATCTATATAACAACTTATTGTTGTTTTTCTTGGAGATCAGGATCAACAGAAATAGGGAACTGTGTAATTTTAGTCTTGTAAGGCTTTGAGATTGGTGATTGTGTACTTGTATTTGAGTACTTTAATATAGGTGTTTGACTAGAATTTGAGGCACTGCATGATTGTGTTTCTAATAACTATGAGCCTATAGATGCAGACAAAGATTCTGTGGCTTCATATGATATTTGATTCAATGACTCTGAGGCTCTATATGAAGATGAATGCATATAAGATGATGGTAATGTGACTTGATTATGCAGAGAAGCTGATGGTAATGATGTTGCAGGTAAACGCAGTGGTATGTTGGATACTGGTAGTGTTGATTGATGCCTCTTAAATGATGTTTTAGAGGATTGGAATTGTGTTTCATAAAAAAATGACATGTCTAGAAATGTAAATGTTATTTGTGACACCATCTAGATATATTTTAGGTTGGGTTATGTATTGGAATCATATTTTGTAGGGTTGGATTCAAATCTGGTTCTCATTTCCTTATAGTTATTTATGACCTTTCATGAGCAGAATCTAGCCTAGTGTACATCGTATTACTTTTTCACCTTCTATATGTGGGTATGTCTTTGCTCACAACTTTCAAGTGGTGGTAATGCTTACCACCTACTTATTGTTATTACATGAGTTTAAACTTGTGATTAATGTCTACCCACTGCACAAATTTCAAAATTTAAACTCATCCAACAATGATAAATAGAGTGGTGAATAAAAATATTCTCTTTTTATGTTTTACATGTGACAAAGATAACTGAATGTTAGAAGAAAAATATAAAAACTTAACATAAGAGTGAAATTGGCTAATTATAAAAAGTTCTAAGGAGAAATTGGCAACACACTACAAGTTCAAAGGAGAAATCCATGAACGAGGAGGAGGGAGCTCTTACTAGGACAAGGTCTCGTCCTCCCCTGTTACACATTTCATTAACAAAAAAAATAATTATATGCTTCTATGAAGTTACCAACGACATTCTTCAACCTACAATTCTCTCGAAAGGAATTCAAAGAAAGTTTGAATATTTTATAAGAAAAACATTTCTATTATTAAGGAGACATCCATATGATGTGTCACTAATAAAAAATAAACATGTTAATCAATACCTAAGTAATAATATAATCATCAACTTCTATGTCATTTAATTTACAAAATTTAGCATAGCATTCCCTCTAAAAAGGGAATAATGATAAGGAGAAATTTTTTTAAAAACTAAATGACATCAAAGTTGATGATTGAATTATGACTTTAGCGTTGATAAATATGTTCATTTTAATTGGTGACACATTATTTAGTTTGCAAATTTTGTCTATAATTTAGCCTCCCTAGAAAAAGGAAGTGTCTGGACTGAAAACACATGTTTGGCTTGCCCAATACCCAACCTACTAGATTTTAACTGATATGTTGATGAGTATTTAATTTTAGGACTATGATTCTCTTCTTTATTTTCACATTCTCTATTTTGTTTTTCTCTTTTTATAAAAATTAATATAAGATGTTAATGTGGCTTAACCATGACCTTTCAAATAAAAGAGGAGGAAAAAAAAGAGGAAATAAAATCCTACTCCTTAATTTTATTGCAAACAAACAGTGCGCAGGCCGAATTTTCAAAACTTTATGACGTGGCATCTGGGGCGGCAAAGAAACCCTCTTCAACTCTTCATGGACCCTACAAACATAACCGCAATGTGGCTACACAATATCTTGTGTCAATTCGTGTATTTAGCCTAGCTTTCGTTTAGTGTTAATGCACATGATTGATGAAAACCCCTATTCTAAACTTTTAAAATTTGTGTATCAGACTTTCTTTTATTTCAAGAAATATATATTGATCGCAAATTGACATAAAAAGACAAATTGATAACGAAATCATACTTAAGAAAAGCCTCATATGACGAGACAACAAAACTCGCTTATAGCAAGTTTCATGCCCCAAAACCGGAGTATGACTAAAGGAGTTAATGAAAAAAATAAATAAATAAAGACCAAATAATGAAAAGTTAAAAATAAATACATTTTTGGCTTATAGCCCTGAATTTGGAAAATAGATCCTCTCCGGATCCCTTCCACCAAATTCACCAAGTTAAGGGATCTGGGTTCTTGAAATTTGATCCAACGGCTAAAGTTAGCCGTTGGATTAAATTTCAAGGACCCGAATTCCTTGACTTGGTGGATTTGGTGAAAGGGATCCGGAGAGGATTCCATTCCTTGTAACTTGGACCTTAAAAAAAGAGAAAGTTTAGTTTGTTAAAAAAATAAAAAACAAAAAAAAGTTTAGTTAACTGCATATAGCCACCCAGTACTATAGTGTAGTGGTATTCCTCTTTACTTGTAAGTGAGAGATTTTAGATTTGAATCTCATAGATGGCGAATTTAATACCAAATTAGGTTACCCATTGTGTGGGGCTTAGCCAAACTCTTCATTCCCTTAATGTAAAATATATCGTTGTACCTAAAAAAAGAAGAAAAAAAACATGCATATGAATCAGTTTAATAAGCAAACTCCGATGCAAAATAGATCGCGTCATTTAAAATAATTTATTTTTATTATTTCTTTACAAAGAATTAAAAACCCAAAAAGAATAGCAACTTGAAACCCATTTGCTTCTATCGTCTTTCTCATCCCTTCTCCCTCCTTCATTTCCATACCCTTTCATAGTCACCGTCTCCCTCATACGATTCTCAACCAACGCTCCTACTATACAATTCATCGGCGCTCAACTTTACCTATTTTAACCAAGGAAACTAATAAACATGACTTCAAAACTTTGAATTTAACAAAAACTATGTAATAACTTTATTTAATGAGAATGACATAAGAAAGAAAGGGCAAAAATAAAAAATAAAAAATAATAAAATAATAAAAAACCAGCCAAAAGCCATGTAACACCTTTGCAGTCACCCTATTGATGTTTGCTGAGGTTGTCCCTGTCAAACACCGAACCATGATCTATGCCTTTGATCGAGCTTTCGAAGGATTATTCTCTTCTTTTGCAGCTCCCTTGGTCAGAATCCTTTCAAAGAAGATGTTTGGTTACGATGCAAAATCAGTGGATCCAATTAAAGGGTTTAGGTGGGCGCCCTTTGCCTTATCTGAAGGGCTTATTTCAACGATGGCAGAAAATTAAGTATTTAGTGTAGAAAACTAAGAAATTGAAGAGATTTAGAAAAAAAAATTGATGAGAATCGAAGAAAATTAGAAAAATAAAAGGTGTTTGGAATGTGAGAAAGTGCTGAGAAAATTTTAAAATAGGAGAAAGAATGGTCGTTAGAATTCCTGAAGAGATACCATATTCAGTTTAAGAAATAGTCACTGCACGTCAAACTGTGTTCAGTTTCAGAAATAGTGTACGTGTTTAGTTTCAGAAATAGTGTAGTACCCATGTTCAATTTCAAAAATAGTATAATACTCGTGTTTAATTTAAAAAATAATTGGTTTTCAGAAGTTGTATTGAGTTTTAGAAATAGTATAGTTGTTCATTTTAAAAATAGTATAGTACCGTTTAGTTTCAAAAATAGTGTCTGTGTTCAAATTTTTATTACTTTGTTTTAGTTTATTTTTTTATTATATTAACTTTTGTCATTTGCATTAAAATTGTCTTTTTTATTAAAATTTAAGGCATTTTCATTAAATAATGTTATAAGATAACTTTTGGTTAAAATAAACTTATCCCGAGTCATTTCATTAGAACTGCCTTTTAACTATTGAAATTTCTCACCTCCACTTGCCTATCCATTGGAAGAGTCTATGATTCCCTTACAATTCTATATTGAACATCGACAATCATGAATATGTAAATATGCCAAGAATGGCTAAGATTTAGTAGCTAGTTCGGTTTCATTTAGGTTGGTTTTTTATTTATTTATTTACAAAATAAAAAATCAAAACTAAATTACTATTTAGTTAAAATGAAAAAAAATATATACAGTGAATAAGTCTTTCAACATATTTGAGCTTTATGTGGGGTTTACCTAACCTTAGATTGAAATTTGGCTAAAATAAATACCTCATCAGTGTTTGAAATCTTGCCGATATTATCGATATTTCCACAAAACTATTGAAAAACTTAGGAAAAGATACGAAAAGGGTGGTGAACTCTACACTTAACCTATAGCGGTGGGATTTCAAAAATTCAATAAATTATGTTGAAATTATTTGTATCATTGCAGAAATTTGACAAAAAATATGCAGATTCAGAATTTTTGAACTATAAAAAACTTCTCTAGAATTCCATTGAAATTTGAACTGATGAAGAAAAACGAGATGATATTCCTTAAATTGACCGCCTAATTAGAGTTTTAAATTCCTATAAATCATAGCTTGTCATTTTTAACAGAAGTCAACAACTTTACCTCAAATTCCTGAATTGAGCTAATCAGATACCAATTAAATTCCAACAATCTTAATTAAGCTGAAGAACAACTCATTACACAAAATTAAAACCTAAATTTATTTTATAAAAATTAAAAACTAAAAGTAATTATTAAACAAGATTTGAGTTTATAATTTAAAAATAAAAACAAAAAACAAATTATTTATCAAAAGTGAGGGTTGTCACCGACCCAAAGCCTAACGGGGTAGGCTGCAAAGGTTGGGATGGATTTCTCTTTTATTTGTAAGTTTGTAACTAGGATTTTGTTTTTCTTGATATGTGAAGAGGAGGAACGGTTGAGACATTTTCATATACCACAATATAAGTAAAGAGAGGAAGATTTTTTCATACACCATTGTATAAGCGGAGAGTGGATATACTTTTCTGTGACTTTTTATTTTAAATTATAAGATGTAATGTATTAGTTCGTGTTTTGAATGCATTGTAAATATCTCTAGAAAATGGTTTTTTTTTAAGCACTATTAACAGTTTGCACATAAAAATAGAAGAAAAGGTTAAAAAAGAGTAAAGTTGAAATGAGGGGCTACAGAAACTACACATTTAACTTCGGTTCGGAAATTACAACAAAAACCCGAAGAAAACCGAACCAAACTGAACAACAGAAACCCGAAGAAAACCGAACCAAACCCAAACAGAAACCGAACCCCTCCTCCTATCTATTACTAATTCCTTATAAAGTATGCGTATACAGTTCCACACTTATACTTTCCAGCCATTGTTATACGAAAAGCAACAGCCATCAATGATCGCCCAACTACAATGGTACAGTTGCAACCACATTAATTGAACTATTGGACTGCCAAACCGGATCCTGCTTTGACCCGACAACCCAACTCCAGATCACTGATGGATCATGGTTCCTACCCAACGGAGAGAAAAAAGAGCTCTCTTTACAGTTCACACTACAAAATCACGACTAGGAGAAGGCGAAGGCGTATAGTACGGCGGCGAAGCACATGGCGTAGTAAACGGCGGCGTTGCCTCCTCCACCTCTACTCTCATAGTGACAGCTACATCCAGAACCAGCGTCTTCGCCTCTTTCTCCGCACAGGATGAATACGTCGTTGTCGGCGTCTCGGAGTCCAGACCCTCTCTCTCTTCCTCCTCCTCGATCGTGAACAGCACCCTGGACGACACGCCGTACAGTCGCTGCTGCCACTTGAACACCTCGTCCACGTCGATATTGCGGTGCAGTGAGCTAGGTTGTCGGTTGTTATGATGAGCTTCGTGGGGCCCGATGCTGGTCGGAAACTGGGACTTCCTTCGCCGCCAGAGGAGGAAGAAGAACTGTGCTATAAGGGCGGCGAGAGTGACAGCAAAAACTACAGTGAGAGTTGTCCCGAGCTTGCCAAGACGACCACTCATGTGTCCGTACGTGTGTATGTCTCTGAAAGGTCTCTGGGGAAATGGCTCAGTAGGTTTTTCTTTTTCAATGTTTTAACCTAACGGATGGTTGACTGCCTACCGGGAAAATGTGAGGAGACGGGTGAAAAGAGTAAAATGAATCTAGATCATGTACTACGAATCTACCAATTTCTGTTTTCCTATATTATATCGGAGGTTTTGGTTTAGTAGGTTGCCGGTGGACGAATGGATAAAGGTTTGGTTAAAGAAGAAAGTGTGTTAGTTAAGATGGAAAATGATGTTTTTTCTTGGAAATGTAGGTTGGGGCGAGAGAAAATGTGGCCAGAATGTAAAGGAAGGAAGTGTGTGATGGCGAGGAAGTCGAAGGAGTGGTGATTTGGACTTTGCATTAAATTTGAAATTAAGCTGGCGGTTGGAATGGGGGTTTATCTGCTGTTTTGTAATTGGCTCCCATTTTATGGTTACGTGAAAAACCTAAAAAGCTGTTGTTTTAAGACAGGGCAATATTTTGTGTTCACTTCTTTAGGAGAAAGAAAGATAAAACAGAAAAGTGAGCAAAAAAGAGAGAAGGGGAGGAGAAGTGGAGAGTACCTAGTTGAATGAACATTGACTTGGAGACTATTTCATCTTCAATAATACTAGAGTGATAAAATATTTTCCTAAAACTTTGAATCATAAAATATGTGGTGATTAGCATTTGAGAAGTGAAGTTATTATGGTTAGCTTACTAAACTTTGAAGGGAGGGTTAAAATAGGTAAGGAAATCAAAATACATAAATCCATCACTTTTTTGGGACTTAAATATAAGAATATAGTTTTGGAATTTGAGTCCTTGCATGGAGATGTCCTTAGCTAAAATCGTCCCATAGTGTAAATTCACGTTGCTTGAAAAACATAAGAGATAAAATAATGAAACTATATTTACTAACAGCAACTCCAAATTATTTTCTAATACTTTTTTTGATAATGTAAGTGGTAGATTGATTTGGTAGTTAGGGTTTTTTCTTTAATTTATCGCATCATGAGTTCAAACCTCGCTCTCCTTAATGTAATTAAAGTAGTAATATCGCTTATATATAAAATAAAAAAATAAATCTATTGAAAGTGATTCTCGCATGATTGTATCCGCTTTGCTGAGATCCGGACCGAATTTATCCTTCTATGGGCATCTTATTGAGGACACGAAGGCATATGGTTGCTGGCATGGTTATATTTTCATATATTTTTATCATTTATTTCTTTTAAATTTTGTATATTTTAGTGGATTAAATACACTAAATTATACGGTTTTGATCTTTAAGCATTCGATAGTGGATCTACATGAAAAAAAGTGAATTTAAACGAAAACTTGGGTGCCTAGAGTAATTTTCTACGAGCATATTTTCTTAAAGCAGCAGTAAAAGGATGAATGCGAGGAGGGATTTGATTTTAATATGATTTAGTGGCTGAGCTGGAGCAGTGCAAGAATTCAATACGGCCCAATTTTGGCGATACAGTTGGTGTGGGAGCTGTTTAATGGGCTTAGAGATAATTTAATTATTAATCTGTAATTTATCATTCTTTGATGAGGACTGCCATTAGGTTAGGAATTTTTAATGAGCTTGGAAAAGCCTTGCTTATTGTCATGGGTTTTATAAGAAGAATCCTTCTCCTTCGGATGCATTGATCCAACAAACAGCCACCAAACATCATATTTCACAAAGAAGGCTGTGTCCAACATGGAAGAGTATTCTTTTTGTGTTTTTTTAATAAGATTATGAAGTAACTTGATCATGAATATTTAATTTATTATTATTATTATTTTCTTTTATATTGAGTATCTTTTGTTATTCGTAATGCGCTTGATTTTTATTGAGATGATTGATCACCATCTATGTATAAGTTAAATTGATTTGATGTAAATTACAGTAGATGTCATACTTAACTTGGGTTTTGTCTTCTTGCAATTGATACCATGAATTCCTATTTGTAGATGTCATGCAATTAGGGTTTATGTGATTTTCCAACGATTTTCATAACGCTTAATGAATTTTTACTTGTTTAAATTCGTCTAGATGTTCATAAAGGGTTAACATGTAATGATACCTTTGATGCAACTCGATGTCATGGTCATTGAATAATTTAGGAAAATCGATCATCAATATTAAGAATTACTTGTGCATAACATATTAAGGGGATTAAGTAGAATTGGTTACGGTGAATTCAGATGCCCTAGGCATTGTTTTCTTATGTTTTCAATTTATTATTTTCATGTGCTTACTTTCAAGCTTTATCTAAATTTTCAGTTAATTCAGATTTTCTCTCTTTTCCATTAAAACTTCTCAATTATAATTTATTTCAATTTAGTTAGTAAGATTTTTAATATCAATTTGATCTCGGTGGGACGATATTCGTGCATGTATACTATACTTCATCCGATTTGTATACTTGCGAACACAAAAATTTGAGAAGTTATTTGCAAATGTTTCTTACAAATCTTTGTAATTCTTATGTGGTGCAATTCTAATTCCCCTATCTAGCATTTTGTGAACTATTCCTTACTAGTTGACTTGGCCTCACATTATTAGAATTTAGGTATCAGAAGTCTCTAACCAAACAGAGCAGGATTGGTTGAAGATTGAGTTGCAAGGCTAGTTGCCTTCACAGATCATAAGTTGAAGCTGCAGAAGTACTCGCTACCACTTAGATCAGAATTTGATAATCCCATAAAATTTAACTCAAGACGGTCAAGAAGTCCACCAATAAAGTAAAGACTAAATATCAATATATCATTTGTTTTGCTGCGATAACTATCAAATAGTCATGGCCAAGATTAGGCATTAATTATATTGACATGAGCTACATTTGGGCCTTGCATTATCATTGGTATTGACACGAGCCACATTTGGGCTGGGTGAATCAGGTTGAACCAGACAACAAAGCGCAATCTGATTTTCAATGCCAGGCATAATCGGCGAGAATGAAATTATGGGCCAGTGGGTGCCAAAACCAAGTATTGTTTGGGGAAGAAAAAAACCCTTTTGATGCGTGTTTCTTCGTTCAAAAGACCGAATTAAAATCTGAACGACTGGAGAAAGCTGCAGAGAAAAGAAATGTCTTCGGGTTATCAGATGGTTTATTTTCTTAATGAACAAAATACGGCAGCAATCAGGCCTCCTAGTTTAGAGATCTTGGTTTACAAGCGACCGCTCCCACCTCCCAGTGCAAGTCAGATGACTCCAAGAAAACAACAATATCATTATCCTTGGTTCTTCACGATAACACCGTCTCTCTTGTACTGATCAGTTATATGGAAGCAATTAATCCCACATTAAGGAAAAAATAAACCTTGCATATGCTTATAAGTAGTTGGGCAATTTGTTGTTTTCCAATTGATTTTATAGTAAAACTTCAACTTTCTTCATGGTATCAAAGCAGGATGTCCCATGTGTGAATTCCAAATGGCATCACATGTTTCACTTCACCCAATTTTGTATTGTCCACCTGTTTGACTTGTAAATTCATCACAAATGAAGTGTCTTGTTGAGTATTAACCTAAGGACATTGCATGTGCTTATATGTAGTTCGACTACTCCCCATATTGTTGATTAATTTTATAGTGAAACCTCAACTTTCTTCATTACTTCACATGCCCTAGCATAATAGTATTAGGGTGAGCGATGGAGTGAGAAGGCAACAAATGCTAGGGTTATTTTTACAATTTGAGAGCCACATCTATAAATTAAAAAGTACGAATAATCAATTCTATAATTAATAATATTTATAGTTTTTCAAATGGTTTATTTGAAAATTTTGAAACCCTTTTTATGTTGCGAGTTAGATATTAGTTAGAGTGTAAATAGTAATTTGTTGTCCCACATTGATGAAGTGCATATGTAATACCAATTGTAACTCCTATATATATTCCACTTTGAAGATTAATGAATATATAAGAAATTCACAAATATTGTCATATATATTTTTGGTATTTACCATGTTTAGTTTAATATGGCATCAAAGCAGTTCGCTTTTGGTGACCTTTGTGCTTTAATTTTGTGTCTACCTTTATCGTGATTTCTAAAAATAAAAAATTTTAAAAAATGTGAATAGTGCCGCGCTACAGTACAGCACCTTGCCACTGTGTCTGCACAGTGCTATGAACAGTAATATGATACAGTATTGTTTGTGAACAGTGATTTGCTACAACGTGTGAACAGTGATTTGGTAAATTGTTTTCATTCCGCTTTGTATCTTTTGTGCCTCTATTGTTCGTGATTTAGTTCAATGGCTCAATATAATTTTAGTGTCGTTATGATCTTGGTGGAACAAATATATGGATAATTGACACTGGGATCACTGATCATGTGATTAGTGACCCTAGAGTGTTTGATGAGTTATGTGACTATATTCGTGATCCGTATATTAATAGTGCAAATGGAGCACCTTCCCCTGTGAATGGTGAATGCACCATCTCTCTTACTCCAACCTTATCACTGGTCTATGCTTTACTTGTTCCTGATGTTAAGTGCAATCTTTTGTTGGTAGGAAAACTTGATACCTTATATTGTTCTGCTCACTTATACCCTACGTATTGTTATTTTCAAGACATTCAAACTCAGAAGATAATTGATCATGGTAAAAGAATAGGGGGTTTGTACATCTTGACTATGGAGGATACTGTTGTTTCCGGTCCAAATAATCATCAAGTTTTAAGTGCTAAAGTGGATGACAGACACCAAATTTGGTTGTGGCATCGACAATTGGGACATCCATCATTCAGCTATATGAAGCATCTATTTCCTTCTTTGTTTCGCACTTGTAGTGATTCAAAATTCAAGTGTGAAACATGTGTCATGGCTAAGAGTCTTCGTGCTTCCTTTCCCATAAGTGATTCTAAAGCTACTTTGCCATATGATTTAATACATTCTGATGTGTGGGGTTTGGCGAAGGTTACTTCTAATGGATTTCGTTGGTTTGTTCCTTTAACTGATGATTGTACTCAATTAACTTCGGTGTTCTTGATGAAGAATAAGAGTGATGTTCCTTTACTTCTTCAAGAATTTTGTGCAATGGGGTCTACTTAGTTTCAGATCAAAGTTAAAGTCTTCAGGTCTGATAACGGAGGAGAATATGTGAATCACACTTTGATATGTTTTTTTTCGTGATTAAGGTATTATTCACCAGACAACTACTCCGTTTACACCCCAACAAAATGGTGTGTCTAAACGGAAGAATCATCAAATAATGGAGGTTGCTCGCTCTTTGATGTTGGATAAATGTGTTCTTAATCATTTGTGGGGTCATGTTGTTTTGGCTGTTGTGTATTTGATAAATCGTGTTCTAAGTAAGGTTCTTAATTTTCAGACACCACTTGATGTGCTACAAAAACATGTTTATCTTGTTTCTGTATCAAAACTTCCTCCGAAAGTGTTTAGGTGTATTGCATATGTGCATGTCTACTCTCATCAGCAGAGTAAACTTGATGCATATGTTATCTGATGTGTATTTATTGGGTATGTTAACAATCAGAAATGCTATAGGTGTTATCGTCTTCCGACTCATAAAACTTATATTACCATGGATATCACATTTCACAAGGAAGTTTCGTATTTTGTGAAGCCTTATTCCGACTCTCCACTTCAGGGGGAGAGGCGGAGTGAAGTGCAGATTCGAAAAGATGGTATGGATGATGTGTTACAGGCAGAGTTGGGGGCATAACCTATTATGTTGCGTGATACTAATCAGTCGGTTATAGATAGTGATCGGTCACCTGTTATTCCCGAAACTATTTCTACTAACGATAGATTAGATGTGCCCAACAAGTTGTCTGTTAGTCTGACGAATTACCTTCTGATGACCGGTTGCTTGCTGCTGGTATATCTAACGAGTTGCTTGATAATGGTTCATCCAATGATGATTTTTCTAACAGTTTGGTACAAGATGGTGACATACATGAGGTAAATTCTGACGATTCTTCTACTTATGAATTGCCTCCACGAAGTAATCACGGAAAACCTAAAGTACAATATGAGCCTGATATGCATGCCAAAGCCAAATATCCTATCAACAATTATATGTCTACTCATCGTTTGTCCAAACCATAAGCATCTTACATATGTCAGCTATCTAGTGTATCAATTCCAATAAAATTGCACGATGCTTTATCTGACCCTAAGTGGGTTAATGCCATAAGAGTTGAGATGGAAGCTTTGCAAAAAAATTCTACTTGGGATTTGGTTCCTTTACCAAATGGGAAGAAAGTTGTTGGATGTAGATAGATGTTCACTATTAAACACAAAGTAGATGGTTCTTTTGACCGGTATAAAGCCAGATTAGTTCCTAAGGGTTATACTCAAACCTAGAGGATGGACTATCAAGAGACTTTTGCTCATGTTGCCAAACTTAATACTATACGTGTTCTTCTGTCCTTAGCAACAAACCAGAATTGGTCTCTGTTGCAGTTTGATGTTATGAATGCTTTCCTTCATGGTGATCTCAAGGATGAGGTTTATATGTATCTCCCACCTGGTATCAGAATATTTCCTGGAAAAAGGTGTTGTATGCAGGTTGCGAAAGTCTTTATATGGTTTGAAACAATATCCTATAGTGTGGTTTGTGAGGTTTACAAGTTCAATGAAGAAGTTTGGGTATGTCCAGAGTCATTGCGACAAAATGGTAAGCTAACTGCATTGATTATTTATGTTGATGAGATGATAGTGATTGGTGATGACCAGAAGGAGATATAACGCCTTCAAAAGTACCTAGCTACTGAATTTGAGATGAAAGAATTGGGTGAGTTAAAGTATTTTCTTGGAATCAAGGTTGCACAATCCAAGCATGGTATTTTTCTGTCTCAATGGAAGTATGTTCTTGATTTGTTAGCTGAAATAGGTACGTTAGATTGCAAACTTGTTGATACTCCGATTGAGCAGAATCATCATATAAGCTTATTTTCGGATCAAATTCCTACTCATAAAGAACGGTATCAGAGGCTTGTGGGGAGATTAATTTATTTGTCCTAACACTTGCCCTGAAATTGCTTATGCAGTTAGTGTGGTAAGTCAGTTTATGCACTCACCTAGTGAAGCTCATATGGATGCAATAATCCATATTTTGAGGTACTTAAAGATGGCTCATGGCAGTGGCTTGGTTTTCTCTAAGGATGGTTATTTGAATGTCGAAGGGTATACAAATGCAGATTGGGCAGGTTCTATCACTGATCGGCGATCTACATCTGGATACTTTACGTTTGTAGGTGGTAATCTAGTTACTTGGAGAAGCAAGAAACAAAAAGTGGTGGCTAGGTCAAGTGCTGAAGCTGAGTTTCGTGGTATGTCTCACAGTGTATGTGAGTTGTTGTGGTTGAAAAAATTGTTGAGAGATCTTGGATTTAAACCCAAGGGTGCTACGAAACTCCATTGTGATAACAAGGCTGCTATTGAGATTGCTCATAATCCAGTGCAACATGATCAAACAAAACATGTGGAGATTGATTGATATTTCATCAAGGAAAAAATGGATGCTGGAATTATTATGTTTCCGTTTGTGGGATTTGAAGATCAACTCGCTGATGTACTTACTAATGCTGTGTCTAATAGTATGTTTTCTAACTCACTTGACAAGTTGGGCATGCGTGACATCTTTGCTCGAACTTGATGGGGAGTGATGCGAGTTAGATATTAGTTAAAGTGTAAATAGTAGTTTGTTGTCCCACATTAATAAAGTGCATATATAATACCAATTGTAACTCCTATATATACTCCACTTTGGAGATTAATGAATATATAAGAAATTCACAAATATTGTCATATATATTTTTGGTATTTACCATGTTTAGTTTGATATTTTATTGGATGATCAAGATATTTTTCAACAATCTACATTCTTGATCAATGGAAGATCAATAATTAACTGACTGATTTTGTTTTCAGAATCAGTGTGTGCTATACGTGTATTCAGACAGTAGTATTCTTACAGAAAGTATGCGTAGAGATGTAGTAGTTGTAAGAACTATATGCTTTTGGAAAACGACCTAACAATCATCAAAAGCATCATCATTGATCGTCTCCAAAATCTAATTATCATGCACCCACATTCTCTGGTTTATTCGCGTGTGCTTGGCCATCTCTTTTTGACCGAGTCTTCCATGAAAGACCACCCCACCAAAAACAAAAATAAATAACCCTTTAAAAAAAAAAAAATTAATTAAAAAAAAAAAAAAAACTACAAAGCGGCATGCATAGTCAATTGGTCATAGTACCATGGAAGTGGTAGGCCCCCTCCTTTCTTCACCGTAACAGAAACAGCAGCACATGAATGAAAGTACCCTTCTCCTTGGATCCCTCAATCTCATCACTTTCAAATGATAAAACCCTAAAAAAGCACAAAAGCACAAAGGGACTATGGAGTGAGTGATGATCAATACAATGACCACACATCGGTCTTGGTCCGATCTATTATCTATATCTATGTATAGATCGATGGTCTTTTGGATCCGAGATTTCCCTTACTTTCATGCAAAAATATTCATTCATAAGGGAAAGAAAAGAGGAGGGAGGGAAATAGTAATTGGAATAGAGGACAGTGACCTTATGGAAAAGAGGCCATCTGATTCTGATAGCTTCCCCCTTTTCTTAAAGTCTGCGAAAGCCCTCTCAACCTCTCAAGCTCTGTGTGGAAACTTTGTCTCCATGCTTAGCCCCCTTTGTCTTTTCTAGATGCCAACAACGGTCTTTCTCTTTTTGTGGGTCTCAAATTACAGTTTTAGAGGGACCCTTTTATCACTTGTACCTCGTCTTTGGTTTGATTGGTTTTTTCAAAATCAAAACCCTACTTGGTCGATATTCGGTGCAAGGAAATTAAGGCTGCAATGTAACATTATTGTTCCAATGTTAATTTTGCCGGCTCAGCTTCTTTTCTTGATTAATTTCAGGTTTGAACTGAAAATTCATGTAACAAGATGGAAACTGAGTGAGTGAGTATCACTAAATTCTTTTAGAAATTATGTATTTTGTGTTGAATTACTCTTGAATTATCAATTATATTACTTAAAGTTTGATGAGGAACTACAATTAACTAAAAAACAATAATAATAGCAAGGGATAAAGCTTGTGCTGAAGATTACTAACTTCGAAGAACATCAAAGCTTGTGCTGAAGATTACTAACTTCGTTATGTGGATAAAAAAGGAGCCAGACTGATTACGCCATTTTCTTAAAATTGATATACAATTTGGTTATTTAGCTTTGTACTTTTTATCAAAGTGTAGTGTGGCCTTTTCTCGTAACTGAACTTCTCCAGATGAGGAAAATTTGTGGCTAAGTTTTAGGCCGGCCCTCGATTAATCAAAAATGTTATTCTTACCATCTATTTGTATCATCTTTCTAATAGAGATGTGTTGGTAAGCTCTACCTCTATTAGAGAAATCGGTAGAACTAAATGGTAAGTGTAGCACTACTCTCAATTGAATAGCTTTGTCAACTATCATTATTTAGATAAATAAAATAATACCATATGATCTCTATGGTAGAAATATGTTACAAACTTTGTAGGTTCAATACGGTCCACCACCAACATTATCTATATTGTCTCAACTTAATAACCCATTCATAGGTGTTGGGTTTTATCACAAAAAGCCTTTGTGATATTAGGGGTGAAACCTCTCATATATTAATTGTATATTATTTATCATATAACCGATATGAAATCCTATTCTCCAACATGCATCCTCACGAGTGGCCCCACAAGGAGTCACAAGAAAATCAATTTCCACATCGGGAACTGGTCAAGTCATTATACTAGAGCTAAATCATGACTTAATTAGTTGGTATTCAATACTTTGTCACTAAGAGTCAATGCACAATTTTTCTAAGGCCCAATAATTGGAGCCTAGGACGTGTCGAGAGAATAACCTGCAATACCATGACAAACTTTGTAGGCCTAACAGAATCTACCACCAACATCATTGATATTGTCCCAACCTAACCATCTATTACTATGTGTTGAGTTTTATCACAAAATGTCTCGGTGATATAAGGACAGAAACTCTCATATATTAACTGTATATTATTTTATCATATGATAGATGTGGGATCCTATTCTCCAACATTATGTACATACATCATGCAGTAATAATTTAATTCCTTGTTGGTTGTATGTATTACTTATCACATCATGTAGTACTTAAATGTAACACAAAAATGTGGTTTCTTTAGCATTATGAAGCATTACTAAGAGAATATTGCAGATGGAATACAATATATATTGAGAAAAATATATGATTAGAGTTTCCAAAAAGTTGGTTGGAGGTATTGTTCAAACTATGCCCTATGCTGGTTACAAAAGGTTTGCTAAACCTGTATTGGCTTTTAGACAGGAAAAAGAAATCGAGTAGGGTAAGAATAAGCTTTATTGCCCTAAAAAAGGCTAACAATGATGTGCCTTAATCAGTATGTCTCTTATTCTACAAGGCTTATAAACTGAAGTTCATTAGGCCCTCTCAGTTGGCCCTCTACTGCCACTTTACAGTGCGTGTAAGGTCTGTGAGAACGAATTTGAACAACAATCATCATCTATCAATTTAGAACTCAGTTTCTTTTTGAATTTAGTGTAAGGAGGATGATTGGATACTCAAGCAGAAGAAGAGTACTCTGCTTTTGATAACAATATATTGTAACCCTTCCCCTCAGTGCTCTCTTTCCATCTGATCCACCATTGTCATCCCATTCAATGTTTACATTTTCAAATTAAAACATTTATACAACCTTATTATTTTTTGCTTAATTTTCACAGCAGTACCATGATTGTTTTCTCCTTTAATCATTTTCACTATGGAGAATAATAGTTTTTCTCAGAGTATTAATAGCAGTTCCTCTTTTAATGTTAATATATATGAGTTAAAGGGTTAAGTTTTAAAGTTTAAACCCAAGCTTAAGGATAATAAAATAAGTTTGGGCTCAGACCAAACCCAATTTTTAATTCAACCCCAGAAACCAATCAAAAAGTGTTTGGGCCGTCCAACCTCCTAAACTCACGTCAACTATCAGTCCTTCACAAGCCATGCATGAAGCATGCATCGCCACGCATGAAGCATGCATCGCCACTCACGTCAGACTACTCAGAAATTGTAATCCATGCATGAAGCATGCATCGCCACGCATGAAGCATGCATCGCCACTCACATCAGACTACTCAGAAATTGTAAAATGATTTCTTTTCAAATTTAACTTGAAGTCTTAGTGTCATAGTATTTGCAGTCTTGAAGGAAAAAGAAAAACTTGGAAAATAAATGAATAAGGTTTTTCATTAGAAATATAAGTGCACAAATGTTTGAACTTAATTCATGCAGTCGTCTCAATCAAAGCGTGAACATTTTTACTCAATGTCCCAGTATAATATGGTTCTCTCTTTCTCAGTAAAGCATGAACACATTTTCTCTGTTGCACTAAGGTGTCACTGGCAGCTTTATGTTTTTACTTGCGCAAGTTACATATTGTACCAATGGGTGGCAGCCACAGTAACATATATAAGCCTGATGTTTGTATAAAAATTGTAAGCTTGATACGAATTTTAGATCCCATCTCCGATAGGGTTAGGTTTCCGGTCGCTTAGTGTCCAATACGGTACCAAAACATTATCAATTCATAAGAAGTTTCGATCTCATCCACTTCATTACGAATGAACTTAAATCACTTAAACTCTAAATAAGTACTTGAAAATATTCAAACCACACACAATGAAACGCAATCTAACCATTTAAGAAAGGCATTTCGTGTACTTTTTGCAGTCAAACTATTCAAATCAATGTGATCCTCAACTTGGCCTACTCCTTGTCCTTGGCATAGGGAATGAACCCAAAATGCGCTCCATGTGTTTTTCAATGGCATGCTACAAATATAATCAAGATTATCGAATTGGTCACTTTTCATAGGCTCTAAACAGTGGGAAAAAAAGTTTGAACCATTTGTGCCGTACAAAAAGATGCATTGCGCAGACGATCAAAGTTCGCACAGTAAGGAAGGGTTAAATGGCAGCCACAAGAAGTGTAAAAGAGAAAACTTTGTTTTTCGAAAGGGACACCCACTTTCTGCTATAAATTAGGATTTGTTATTTATTTGTTAACTAAAGATACTACTTTATCTTGCTTCCTGCTTTTGAGGGTGAAATTAGATTCCAAATAGAAAACCCATTAATTAAACGATTCAGTGTTTTCTGACAGGGATATCATGTATACTATCTTAAAAAGTGAATGATTGCAGGCTTGATTAACATCACATAGGGCATTAGTCCTGTACGCAAATATATGATACATTCAATGAGTACTACTACGTAGACTAAATTTTTTAAACTAAATTATTTGGTTGTAGATGAATGAATTATTAGTTAAGTATCAATTAACGTGCTTCTTTCTTATTGATGACACATTATTTAGTTTAAAATTTTTGATCTACCTAACATTAGAAGATAAATTGTTCAATAGCATCTAAACTTATATATTTGAGGCCGTTTTTAGATGAAATGAATATTTGTTAAGAATGGTCAAGAAGATATATATACAGGGTAGGTATGTCAAATGTAACTAAGATATTACACATATCAGAAGAAACACCACAACTTCACAATCACAAACGCATCAAAATTATTATATAATTCCTAGCCAAGAAGAACCAAATGAAAGATAACAATCACAAGGGCCAAACCTTAATTAATTACACATTGTACAACAACTCTAAAGGTACCACAAGTGAAAAATCGCGTCTTCCCCTAATGATCTTGCAATTGTAAGTATAATAATAAATAAAATAAAATAAAATAAAATAAAAACACCGATGAGTCCCGTCCAACAAACATTAAACTTCCCTCCACAAGAAGTATAAAAAACATCACCTCAATTGTGAACAACAATCACCACTGGAGACTACAAAGGTTATTCTCAAAAGAGCGAAAGAACGACCACAACTAATGAATACTCTTTTCACTAGAGCAAAAGAGCGATCACAACAAATGAATACTCTTTTATCAGAGCGAATGAACAACCTCAACCAGAAAATGAAGATGGTTAGAATATAGGAGAACCGAGAGGGATTTTAACCAACCCTAAGCCAAAGATAGAGGCCGGCAACTTAGAATTTTTTTCTTAATTTTTCTCCCCAGCGGTTAGAGTTTGAGAATTGTGTAGGGTAGTTAAGATCTTTAATTTGGTTCGATGAGTTTTCTACTAAACAACTATATACTTAAGGCTTAAGGATTCAACAAATAAAAGAGTAGTTGTAACTTTCATTCGTAGATGCCCAGCAAATAATTTGAAAGGTAAAACTCTTCTTATCCTGTGGGTTGCCAATAATTTGAGAGGTAATTGTCATGGTATGTTTCACATTAGTCAATAATATAATGAAAAGGTTGAGATATTATAAACGAAAAGTAAGAGAATTGTTATTGGCACTCTAAAAATTTTATTGTGCAATTTTCTTAAGTTTTTTTTTCTTCTTAATATAGAAAGTGTACATTGTACAATGAAAATTTTAGAGTGTCAATAACAATTCCCAAATTTAATTATCAATTATCAAAAAAGAGGATCGGCACATCAAAGTTAATTCATAACTATATTTTTTAGGGTTCGATTCAAATATATAGCAACACCATTAATATTTCCAGTTCTCATAACTTTATTTTTGGTCATGCCCAACAAAGTAACTGTTCAGTAATTTACATCATAGAGAGACAGTTCAGTGCTTCATTTATGTTAATTAAAGAAGTAAATGTACGCATTACTACCAAAAGGAAACTATATGTCTTAGCACCAAAGTTGAAATTAAATGCGGTGGGATCAAAGTTGGACAAAGAAGACAACTGGAAAATGGGAAACTGGTAAAAGAAAAATTGGATAAAGAAAATCTCAAAGGCAGTCTAAGATGGAGGCTTCTTCCTTTCGAGTATGGAACAAAGTAGCAAAAGATAAGTAAAAAGCCAAAGAGAATATAATAAATATTAAGCCGGATATGGTTCAAAACAAGTGAGAGAAAGAGAGTTGGCAATCTTTAATTTGCCCTCCACATATAATGCAGTGTGTCTCAAAAACCCTAATCTTTTCAAAATCCATAAGCGACAAATTCCCTACTTATGCTTAAGTTTTAATTTAAAGTTGTGAAGATAATGATCTTTTCGTGATTCTAAAGTAGCAAACACCTTTGAAGTTTAAAGAGGAGATGCTTATCGATATTTTTCTTAATCATTTCCATTATTTTTTTAACCTTTTTTTTTAGATAATATATCTTGAACCCTCCCAACACAACTTTCCAATGCTTTCCAAAGATGAGAATGTTGGGTTTACGAAAATCAAAGAAAGAAAAGTTATTCTTTTACGAAAAACGAATCACAATGAATGAAAAGTGGTGCTCTTTTGATATTTCTTAGGGAAGATTTTACTTTAAATTTCTCTTCCAAAGAAGAAAAGTTGCTTCTCCTTTGCACAACCCTTACGTTATGAATCATTCCTTAATCTACTTTGTGCGTTCCCAACATTCCTGTTTCGTATATTATAACTATATATCATGGGCTCTATTTTCAGTTAAGTTTGAATTCTTTAGATCAATTTAGTGTAATTATTTTATTACTTGTCAAAAAACTATAAATCAAACTTGCTTTTGTAATCTATGTTTTAATTTAGTTTGCTTGCAACATAGTCACTAAAAACACCCTAATATACCGAATTGTTGACTTCCTAACTTACCAGCATGAATTACCCTTCCCATTTGGCCTCTCCCTAACTTTCTAGTATCAATTATTGGAATGCTTGTGATTAACTCCATGTTTGTAAACCTTCACGCACAGTTTAATCCCTCAACTTTCCTTGAACATTTAAAAGTGGAAAAATCACAGTTATACTGAACCTTTTTTCAACAAAAAATAAAAATTAAAAAAAAATTAAAAAAAAAACAAAAGAAAAAAAAAAAGAAAAAAGGAAAAAAGAAAGAAAAGAAAAAAAGGAAAGGGTGGCAACAGTTGGCAGCACATTGATACCTGCATATAGATGGAGTAAATTTGCCATTTTACATTTAAATTGCTTTGCTAGTGACAAAAGACCACATAGAATAAAGTCCAAAGCATGTTTGGCATCATAATGCTTTATCAATAGTTCATGTTTCTATATCTCAGACAGAGCGCTGGTTGATACTCTAGACTTGATACTATTATCATCATGATGAAAATGTTAATGCTTGGTTTTAGCAACCTAGCCATGTACTTTTCGTGCGTCACGCTTCATCAACTAGAAAATGATCACTCAATTTGCATATATATGTGAAATTGTTTTGGGGGTACAAAATTAAACTTTTGTTATATAGTCGACCTAGAATTATAGTCCGAGCAACCTAGACATGGAAATGGAGAACAAATGAACAAATTACTATTAATGTTTAAACATAATATTTTTTTCTAATTGTGAGTGCAAAATTTTAAGTTTGGCTCTTATAAATGGCGAATTCGATATCAAATTATTAGTTCATTGTGTGGCTCAACTCCAACTCCTAACTCCCAATTGTTATAAACTTATATATATATATATATATATATTTCACAAATTAATTTGTTCTTCATCTAATTACATTTCATTGCTCAATGTGTGTGACCGACACTTAAATGCTATTTCTTTACCCAACATGCATGTGTGTGAGTGTGACAGTAAAACACACTTTTTTACGTATACACACCAACTTCATTAATTATTCTTTTTTCTCCACAAGCTCACCACCATGGTTGAAATGGTACAGACGGCGTAGGCGATACCTAACGACTGGCCGTTGGCGTCCATGTTGGCCTTCTTGACCGATAGGAGACATACGTAATGAGCGCCTCTGACCGCAGAGACGCGCGAAACCTTTCTGATAAGCTACATAAAGGAAGAACACCTTTCTTCCAAGCAAGAGGGATGGGAGGGAGTAGGGATGCTTATGTTTTAAGATTTTGTCTTTCATTTTTCTTCTCAAGAAAAATAAAGAGGGGCCGGGGACATACAATTGTTATTCCTAATTAATATTAGCTCGAAAATTACTTCTGAAGTATATAGATAGAGTAATGCTAAGGAGATTAAATTTGTAGACTAAATTAGCAAACCAAATGAGATGTCACTAATAGAAATGAGCATGTTTATCAACAATTAAGTAATAATCCAATCACCAACTTTCATGTTATTTAGTTTGCAAATTTAGTCTCCCTAGCATTACTTATATAGATATACTTCTCCTCAAAAGAAATTATGATAAATTATATAGAATGTGCTTTCGAGATTACGTCCCTTCCAAACCACTCTCAAACGGACCCTTACATTGGTTAGTTGATACCATACTATTAATTTGTTCCGTACCTATTTAACAAGGATTAGATATCCCCAACTTATACCAAATCCAAATGTTCATCATACAAGTGGTCGTCTTATCCTCAAACATCGTTGCCATAATTGTCAAATATTTCAGCAACGGGAATAACTAGGCATCATAAACATAGTACGTACAATTGTGATAGACGGGCCAAATCTAGAGCATTCCACTCTCTTCTAAACTCGATTGGTACATGCACAAGAACCCTATTCCTAGTTACTTGGCAGAAATTCCATGCCTGATGGTAAAAATTCAAGGATGCCTTCACACAAAGTAATTAAATAAATAAAACAAAGAAAATTATGAAAATAAAATCGACCACCAATCTGTTACAGGAAAATCATGGATCATAATGTACAAGTAGTTATACATAAAAGGAAAATCTTTTAATCTCCAACCCTAAGAACTAAAAACATACTAAACAAAATAAAAGTTTCGAAAAGAAGCAAAAAGACACTTCAAAAGAAAAAACCATCAAACTATTTTCTGTTCCTTCCTTCCATTTTTTCACACCTCTTGAATTTTGAAAACAATGCGCCTATCGACAGATTCAAGAAGACCAATGTCATCAATCGATTGATACTCGGAATGATCATCGTCATCAAAGGAAATGTTCAAATCGAGAGACACACAAGGGCTTGTTTCCTCTAAAGGAGCAATATCCCTATTATCTTCTTCATTTAGCCCTTCTGATAATTTTTGCTTGATAGGAGGAGAGCAAGCTCTTGATCTCGAGCTAAAGCTTTCACAGCTCAAAATAATGATAGCATCTCCAAGACCAACTTCTTCGCCACATGAATTGGTTATTCGTCCTCGTTCAATTGCTCTCTTAAACCCCATTTGAGAGCAGTAGTCCGCTTGCTCCACATCTTCAACTAAAAACACCCTATGGGGATTAAAAGACACAGCGTCAGCAAATCTTTCGACATAACTGCAACTTTGCTCATCTCTCGATCTCTTGTTCCTGCAGTCCTCAGTCGAATCAGCTCGAGTCGATGAGAAACTGCTTAGCGCAATGGAAGTGAGGTTGGTTTGAGAACCGAAAACAAGCCTAGCCAACTCCCTTGCAACTTTTAACTTAGCTTCCATATCAACCCCCTGAAAGAACAACCACGTTTCCTCTTTTGTGCCATCATTGTAACTTCCCATCTTCTTCCCTTTTCTTCTCACCATGCCAGACCTACATTTCAAGATTGTGCTTGCAATTTCAGGAAATATATCCTTCTGCCATGGAACTTTGCTCTCCAGTGCGCTGCATAGGATTTTGAGGTTTTCGGCATTGAGCTCCTTGAACCTCTGGATATACTCATCAGTTTCCATGACAATATCACTAGATGAGGCTGAAGTAGGGGTAGAATTGGGATTTGATGAAAGTGGTTGTTTTGCACTAGTATTATTCTCTGGAATGTACATTCTCAAACTGAGCTGATCATCAACAGCCTTGTTGCAATTAGATCCAGATATCCAGAAATGTTGGTGCCTCCATGACTGATGCTGGTGGTGTAAATTAGGGTTTTGTTGTTGTTGCTCATATGAAAAGTTGGAAGTAGAGGAAGAGGGCGAGAGTGAAGAGATTAATGTGAGGGTTTTCTCAGAGGAATTATTGGAATGTTGTTGGTGCATTGAACCGCAAATGGAGTTCCACTTTTTGCAAAGGTCTGAAATTGTGACAGAGTTCTGTATACAAAAAAAAGAAAACGAGATATTTGCAAAGGAAAAAGTTAGTTTTGGAGTAATTGTATTAGTGCTAGATGGGCCATATAAATGTAGCTAGGTAATTATGAATAAGCTGAAGAGGTTGAGATATGTTATTATTAGAACCTGATCATTAGTACTGCTTAGTGCTTTGTTCTCGTTTTTGTACTGTTGGAGCCATGCAGGAAGGCTTGAGGTGGTGGATTCACTGTTGCAAATGCTGCTGCTTTGTTGTAAATTTCGAGCTTCGGCTTCAAACTTGGCAGAGCATTCTGCGCAACAAGTGAGCTGCTTCTGATCTCCACCTTCAAGCATTTGCTTGTTGCTTCCAGTTTCAGCTATCTTACTTGTAGACTGATAACTCTGTAAATCATGGCTGTAAATACAAGTAAAGTTGATGTTAATAAGAACAATAACCTGACTACATATAGTATTCAAGGAGAATGGGTACCGCTAAAGACTGTAATTAACAAGAGATACAGTGAAAAACTTAAAAGAGGAGTCTGAATAAATGTTGAAGCGCTCCTTGTTCACCATTCCCCATCTAATTAAAAAGGAAGATAAGAAAAAGGTGCATGGTAACTTAGAGAATAGAGAGGTTCATTAATTTCTAAAAGGGAAAAAGAAAAAAGAAACTTAGTGAATAATTTGCACATCTTCCTCGAGATAAACGGATGCGAAGATTTAAAATTATAAGAATACATGAACATTTTTAAAAAGAGAGTAAGTGAGATGAAATAAAAGTATGCAAAAATTTTGTATGTTTTTAATTAACTTTACTAATTGGTTAGCTGCTAAATTTATACCTGTCAGTGACAAGACTCAGTCTCAGGCTGCCAGAGGGAATTGTAAGAGGATGAATACCCCAAACAGTCTCCAGAGATGGATGGCCAGATTTACATCTCATGTAAGTTTGGAAAGTAGCCATCCCCACAATCCAAAGCCTCCCATTCTGAAGGTCTCCATTGCTAATGCCACAAAGCAAGTTCCCAAGCTCCATGATCATGTGTTCCACAGGACAATAATACCCCCTTCCCTGATCACTTGAACTACTGGCCCTATATTCGCTAGTCCACTTGAGATCTCCAACATACAAGATAACACCTTTGGTCACACAGCTTCTCACTAGGCTTTTGAGTTCTCCAAGCTTCTGCTCAACCTCTACTCTAGACAGATGTCTAAAAGAGGAGGGAGTAAGGTTTCTGAATTTCACCTCTCTCAAAGCCTCAACATCTCCCCTCTCAACTTTTTCCATCACTCCTCTAACCACACCCTCAACACTAGCAAGACACTCTCCCACAACCACAATACTTTTCCTTCTTTTGTTCACTAAATTCTCTATAACACATGCCACATCCTCATTCCTAACACTTAGATCATAAGGCAGCACTGGCTTGCTATCTTTGATTACTCCAATTTGACTACCAATTGAAGGAAACTGATGAGGGTTGACTACTAGATTACTATTGCTTTCCTTGGACTTGCTACTCACAGAAGGTGCTTGGGAATTACATATTTCTAATGAGACAGCTTGTTCTACATTGCTTTTCACTTGGGTACTAGAAAACCCAGCTTCTCTCATGACTCTACTAACACTTGGATCATCTAAGATGGAAATTATGAGTTGCTCCAACTCTATTTTCACAGCTAGGAGGGGCTGCTGCTGGTTCTCAATTGAACCACGCCTTTGGTGAGCTTGAGCACGCTTGAAAGCTGCAACCAAGGCGTTGGAGATGGAAGGGTGTTGGGGGTGAGAGCCCAACATGGGGCTAGAATTAGAAGCCGGGAGGCGATTGAGGGCAACATTGAAGCAAAGCTCAAGGGCTTTGCATTGGAGAGGGTGAGAGTGTGATTGAAGGCAAGCGGTTCGCAACAGGCCTGTTGAAGAAGAAAGCATGGTGCTTGCAACATGGAGAGGAGTTACTTGGGCATGGCCACGATGCCTTGCTAGGGTTACTGCTTGCTTTAATATGTTTGCAGCCTCTGTGGTTAGACCTTGTTGAAGCGTGCAACCTCCTGCTCTCATCTTCAACTCTTATGATCACCAACTACCTGCTTTAATTATAAGAAACGGAAGGTTAAATTCGATGGTGAATCTGTAGAGAGAGTACTTGTTGAGATTATAGGTTCATGGCCTGGTGATCAGTGCTTAGAGGAGAAAGAAAGAAGTGAGATGGATTTTGAAAGAGACTAAGGAGTGTTGGAACTCAGTTATGTGTAGCTAGATCAGTTATATATGAAGTGCAGTAGCAGTGAGACTTTGTTATCTAGTGATCTAGATGATCATGAGAGAGAGAGAGAGAGAGAGAGAGAGAGAGAGGAGGATACACAAGAAGATCTAGAGAGAGATAGGAAAGAGAGTGAAGGCAAATTGGGCGTGAAATTTATGGGAGAGTGGGATGGTGCTTTTCTTGTAGGTGAGGTAAAAATTGGGGTCCAAAGTCGATTTTGTAGTGGAAAGTGGAATGCATGTGCAGACAATTAAGCAGGACTCTAATGTTAAGTATCAAAGGCAACTCAGCTTTGCCTTCTCTCTTTAATTCTATCACACATCAAATTTGATAAAAGATATGGTATTCATTTCGAAGTGCGTCGCTCTCTTTTTATGCAAAAGAATTTGTTAAATAATAAACATTAATGATAGGGTACTAAACTAGAAATAAACACCTCTTCCATATTATATATGCTACAATCTTTGGTTGGAAATTTTCTTTTACCAAACATATTTAAAAGTTGACAGTAAATTTTAACTATTGATCACAAAAATTATTCGTTGAGTATTTATCATCCAGATTCACAGTCTAGTTTTTGTCTCTTTTTTTTACAAGAAAAGATAGAGATTTTCATTAACCAAAGAAAAAGATTACAGCGTGTGCTACATGGGTGTGATTTCTCCAATGACCAATACATTGTTCTAGGGATAATTTTCTCAAATAAACGCAATAAAAAAAACCCATATACGGCTACTACAAACAATAAACACAAGACCGCCGCTAATACAAATTTGTGGCAATAAACAATAGATGCAAAAAGCTTATACTAGACACACAAAAATCATCGCTACTGAGCGAGACCGCATCAAGCTACCATAGATCGGCCTAGGTAAGCAACACTGCCACATTATTCAATCAAGGAGAGCAATTCATTCATGGAAACAAGTTGTAAAGGTGGATTCATGTAACCGATGTTGACTATATACCTATGCCAGCTCATCAATAGTTACTTAGACAGTTGAGACTATGGATAGAGTTTGTTAAGTTGTTATCGAGTCTTTTAAGCTTAGTAGCTTAGGCTGCAAGCTAACTTTGATAGCTATATAAACTGTATTCTGATAGTTGTAAGATTGATCCATTCACTATTAATACAATCAAACTTCTCTCTCTCTAAACAGTCATAGTGTATTTTCTACATTCTTGATACTTTGTTAATATGGTATCATAGTCGAGTTGGTTCTTGGCGGCCTACTTCCGCTGATTTGTGCTCTGAAAGGAGCTGAAGATCTTCGATCAAGATTGTTCCAGTTCTGGTGCAGATTCGAGAAAGCAAAGTTGTCAGGTTTGCAGTGTTTCTGGAATTTCGCGCTCTAAGTGTTTGATGGAATGTTGCAGTGAAAGTTTTTTGCTTCAATTTGTATAATTGTTAGAGGCCGATAACTATAAGTGTTCGCAATTATGGAAGTTTATAGAGCAATGAGGTGTTTGTTGGGATAGAAAGGCTGAAAGCCATTTGCCTTTTATATTTTTCACTTCAGAAAGGCCGATAGCCAAAAGTGTTTGAAGAATTCTTGGTGCGATTTACTCACAAAAGTTGATATTTATTCGCCAGAAGTGTTTGAAGGTTTCTTGCAAATATTCAACTTGTTTGTAGTGTCCAATCTTAGATTTCTTGATAGTAAGGTTGATTGTGCTTGCTGAATTAATACAATGGCTGATTCAGGTGTCAAGATTGAAGGGTTGTTGGGAATGTTAACTGTAAAGCTACAGGATGATAATTTTGTTAAGTAGAGCTATCAATTCCAGTCAGTATTAAGGGGATATGATTTGTTTGATTTCTTTCTTGGAGAAGCTCCTTGTCCACCCAATTTTGTGATTCATACAAAAACTGGTGTAACAAAGGAAATTACTGCAACTTACAAAGAATGGGTGAGGAAGGATATGACATTGCTAAGTTTGCTTATTGCCACTCTGTCTGATGAGGCTATGGAGCATATCATTGGGTGCATGACATCTCATGAAGCTTGGACATGTTTACAAGAAAGGTTTGCATCGATTTCAGTAATTCGAGTTAATCAGTTAAAGACTGAATTACATACAACACAAAAATGAGGGGAATCTATGGATAAGTTCTTGATGAGGTTGAAGAATATAAGGGATCAACCATCCCAGATAATGATTTGATGATTGCTGTTTTATCTGGTTTATCTACAGATTTTGAAATGATTAGTACAGTGATTTTGGAAAGGGATACAACTTTGTCTCTAAAAGATTTCAGGGCTCAACTTCTTGTTGCAATGTGTGTACAAGGTGAAAGGTCTAACTCTTAGAGATATCAGGGCTATTTACATGGTGAAAGCTCAAATACACAAGGGATGCAAGGAGGATATAATGGAGATCAATTTGGGAATAATTTTCAAGGTGGTACTGGTTTTATGGGAAATGGAAGTAACAGGAATGGCAACAACAATTTTAATACCAGAAATGGTAACAACAACAACTTCAAGAAGTTTAGTGATGGGAATAACAGTTTCAAGAATTCTTCTTCAGGGTTTAATAACATAAATGGAAATGGGAGTAATAACAACTACTTTGGTAATGGAAATAATAGCTATTCTGGTAATGGAAAAACTCCTCAGGGTGGAAGTAGTAGCTATTATATATGGCAATAATTATGGAAATGAGGGTTCTTTCTCTGGTAATAGGAATTCAAATGGTTACTCTAAGTTAAATTGGGTTGGAAATACCAACTTTAAATCTTCTCACCTGAGTGTCAGATATGCTTAAAAAGAGGGCACACTGCACCAAACTGTTATTACAGGTTTGATAATGGGAATGCACATAGTTCTGGTCCTTTGATGTGCCAAATTTGTGGGAAAAAAGGGTATATTGCTCTTGAATGCTATCATAGGAACAGCTATGCTTATTAAGGTAATCCACCACCACCTTATCTTGCGATGACTGCTCAGACAAACATTGAATCAAATGAAGCTGCTAGTTCTATGTTTTCAAATGAAAATGAACATGGTTTTTCTATTGAAGATAATTAGATCATTGACATAGGGGCTACTCATCACATGATTGCCAATCTAAACCATCTCAATAATGTTACTCCATACATTGGTGATGAGAAGATCACCATTGGGAATGGTACAGGTTTATCAGTTACTCATTGTGGTTCAACTTCAATATATATGCCTCATAATGATATAATATTGAGAAATGTGCTTTATGTACTTAAAATTACTGTCAACTTGTTATCTGTTAAAAAAATATGAAAGGATAATGGTTGTTGGTTTATTTGTGATGATACTATGTTCTTTATACAGGACAAGGCAACAAGGAAAATACTTTACCAAGGAAAGAGTGATGGTGCGGATCTATTTACAATACCAGTAAATGTGTTTGCCATGTCATTTGCTGCAAGATTGGGAAGATGTTCAGCTTTTCTGGGGCAAAAGATTCAAGTTTCAGTGTGGCATCAAAGGTTAGGACATCCATCTGAGGAAGTTCTTGTTGCAATGTTAAAGAAGTCAAATGTTACAGTTAGTGTAGATTATTGACAGGCCTTATGTTCTTCTTGTATTAGTGGTAAAATCACTAGGCAACCTTTTCCTGTAAAACAATCTAGAGCTACTTTTTTATTTGAGAACATACATACTGATGGATGGGGACCATCTCCAAAAGTGTATGTACAATGGTATAGGTACTATATTAGTTTCGTAGATGAATACTCTAGGTTTCTCTGGATATTTCCCATGAACAATAAATCACAAGCTTTTGAATTATTTGTGAAGTTTCATGCTTTTATTCTGAATCAATTCAATACTGCAATCAAGTGTTTATAGTCTGATGGAGGGGGAGAATTTTTAAGTAAGGCATTTATTGATTTTCTAGAGGATAAAGGAATTAGTCATATGATATCTTGTCCTTAAACTCCCCAACAAAATGGACTTGCTGAGAGGAAACATAGACATGTAATTGAAACTGTTGTGACATTGTTAACTACAGCAAATTTACCAACTCAAATTTTGGTATCATGCTTGCACACATGCTACATTTCTCATTAATAGGATGCCAAGCAAAAATTTAAGTATGAAGCCACCATATCAGGTACTCTTTGGAATAGAACCTAAAATTCAAAAGTTAAAAGTGTTTGGTACTGCAGTTTATCCATTTTTAAGACCATATAATGAAAATAAACTACAGTGAAGGTCAACTTAATGTGTATTTCTTGGTTATATTAAGATAATCATATCAAGACATGTTATTCACAATGAGGAAGTCTTTCCATACAAAGTAAAATCAGTCACAGAGATGCAGAATTGCACAGAATCACAACAATGCAGTTCACAGTGTTATTCAGTTCCAATTGTGATAAAGATGTCATCTTTTGGTGGAAATGATTATGTAGGCCAAGATATAGAAGTACAGAATGATTATGATAGTACATCAGTTCAAGCAAGTGAATCACAAGAATTAAGTGCTGGAAATTCAACTTCAACTTCACACAACAATGGTATTCACAATTTACATCAAGATAACAATCCCATCACCATCATTCTGGTACATCAATTGGTACTTCTCCAATGTTGCCTGTCTATCACAATTCACAACTTGAAGTAATTTTCCCTGTCTTTCCATTAACTAATTCATCTTATGAGTTTTCACTTCGCTCAACTACAATATCAGACAATGTAATTCAAACAAGGTTGAGAACTGGTGCTATAGAAAGAAAGAATTATGCAGCATTAGTAGCTTTTTGTCTTGAACTTCAAAGCTTACAAGTTATATATGAAGATTCATTTGTTTAAGGGTTATCTTTTCTTTCTGAAATTATAGATTCAGTTGAACCATCATGTTTCAGAAAAGCAGCATCCATGTCTCACTGGAAAAATGCAATGCAAGAAGAGTATGATTCTCTTCGAGCTCAAGGTACTTCGACACTAGTAACTCCTCCTAAAAATAGTCCAGAGTTGGTAGCAAGTGAGTGTACAAGGTGAAAAAGAACCTTGATGGTAGTATTTCAAGATACAAGGCAAGATTTGTAGCTCAAGGTTTTTCACAAGAACATGAAATTGACTATTATGATACTTTTAGTCCAGTTGTTTGGCATACAACTGTGAGGATTATTATCACATTAGCTACTATGAATAGGTGGGATTTGAAATAACTTGATATAAAGAATGCATTTCTGCATGAAAAGTTGCAGGATGAGGTATACATGAAGCAACCACAAGGTTTTGTGGATCCCAGTCAGCCAACTCATGTTTGTAAGTTGTTGAAGTCACTGTATGGATTAAAACAGGCACCCAGAGTCTGGAATTCAAAGTTTACAAACTACTCACTAGCAATAAGGTTCACTGCATCAGTCTCAGATACAAGCTTGTTTATGAAAACAGATTATGCAGATATAATCATCTTGTTGTTATATGTGGATGATGTTATTTTGATTGGATCAAGCTCAGTTAAAGTTCAAAATGTGGTTCAAGAGTTGTCTACAGTGTTTAACTTGAAAGATTTGGGAAAGCTCACCTACTTTCTTGGTTTACAGATTCAATACAAATCAAATAATGATATTTTTGTTCATCAAGCAAAGTATATAAAGGATCTTATTCAATAAATTAGGAATGGATTCTTGTTAACCAGCTGCTACCCCTTTTTAAACGTCATAATCAATTATTGGTTTCAGAGGGCACTCCACTTACTGATTCCAGTCCTTACAAAAGCATTGTATGGTCTCTACAATACTTGACCTTTACAAGGCCAGACATTGCATTTGCAATCAATACATGAATTCTCCAACTGAGATACATTTTGGTGCTGTAAAAAGGATTGTAAGATATATGCAAGGAACAATGCATAGTGGAATTGTGTATTATGCAGATTCACAACCACTTCTTATAGCTTTCTTAGACTCTGATTGGGCTGTAGATCTCAATACAAGGAGATATGTTATAGGTTACATTGTCTATCTTGGAGCAAATCCAGTTTCATGGCAATCAAAGAAACAAGCATTTATGTCCAGGAACTCTACAGAGGCTGAATGTAAAGCTCTTGATCACATAGTTGTAGATATAGCTTGGGTAAGACAGATTCTCAGATATTTGAAATGTGCAATGCCTCAACCTCTAGTAATACACTGTGGCAACATTTATGCCATAAAAGTGAGTTCTAATCCTGTCTTCCATTCCAAAATAAAGCACCTCGATACAGACTATCATTTTGTAAGGGAAAAAGTGCAAAAAGGGGATCTTAAGGTTCTCTATATTCTTACAGAAGAACAAATTGTAGACATTCTAACCAAGAGGTTACATAGTCCTTCTTTTCTTAAGCACTGTTACAATCTAAAGCTAGGAAATCCTAGCTCCTAGCTTAGATTGAGGAGGGATGTTGACTACATACATATGCCTGCTCATCATTCCAGCTTATCAATAGTTAGTTAGACAGTTGAAACTGTGGATAGAGTTTGTTAAGCTTAGTAGCTTAGGCTCTAAACAGTCATAGTGTTCATAGCGTATTTTTTGCATTCTTGATACTTTGTTAATAACCGACCCACCATCAAATACAATTCTAACAAAAACCACGGATCGTCTCAACTCAAGGTGAAAACCTTGCGAGGAACTCAAGACCCGAGTTTGGTAGGAAAGTCTCTAGTATCTCTTTTCTTTACTCATTATTAGGTACACCAGAACCTAGAGATTGATTGGACTTGGGGTTTGACAAACCTAGGGTTCAGTATTTGATTGTTAACTACACCAGAACCCAGAGATCCGACATGACCGGGAAAGTCTCATGTACCTTCGTTGCACTGCAAATCCGGGTTCCTTGTAAAAACCCTAGTATGCCACCATCCCTTGTTAGATCCTCGTTTAGCATCAATAATGACAAGGCACGGGGTGGGCGAAAAGCTAAGAAGAAAATGGGGCAGAGGCGGCAGTGTGCATAGAAGGGAAGATTGAGGGTGGAAACAGTGTGGGTGGGAAGGAAAGTAGACGAGAGGAAGAAGGATTTTAGAAGGGGAGAATGGTTGTCGCTAGCCCCAAGCTAAAGCACGGGACCAGCGACATAGATGCTTTTAAAGTTGGGGTTTTGGGGGTAAAGGTTCTAGAGTGGCTAGTAAGGTTGCGACTATATAGTTTTTCAGCTTGAATTTTCAACAAATAAAAGTGTGATATTCTAAGGCAAGGCCCACAGTCTAGTAATTATAATATGTGAAAAAGTACTGCTATCCACACATCCTTTTTATCTTCTATACGCACCACTTAATTTTCGGCAATCGGATCATATGAAAGAAATTAACAGGGGGTATTTGGGAGGTAAAAAATAGGTATGTGGATAGCATCATCCTATGTGAAAATGTGAAGGGTTGTATTATATAGGAAAGGTAAGAGACCTTGATATGCTTAGAAGGAGTTGAGCTAGTCTTCATATTGTTAATTAGTTTTATGGTGGAACTCAATTTCCTTCATGGTACAAAACAAATTGGCCTACGTGTAAAAGTCTAATAGATACACGAGCTCCATATCACCCGATATTTGTTGTCCACATGCTTGGCTTGAGTGTCACCACATGGAATGTAAGAGGATGTGGAGTGGTCTTTCACATTGACTGATTGACGTCACTCGAATTGTGATGTTCATGTGTTTGGCTTAAGTGTTAGTACACGTGAGACAGCATTCGAGGACCTTGCATGTGTTTGGCTTGAGTGGCGCCACGTAAGAAAGTTGAGAGACCTTGCATGCATTTATAAGGAGTTGAGCTAATCTCTATATTACCAATTGATATTATGATGCAACTTCCAACTTCCTTCACAATAAACATTTATCCATCTTTAAGTATATTAGTCTATGGCATAATTCAATTACCAAATTCCAGCTGGTGATTTCAGCTAGCTCTTTCTCTTCCTTTTTCTCTTTTTGGATGTAAAGATAGCTAGCTACTATCCAAAAATCTAAAACAACCAACTAATGAATTTTGAACTGCAGCGACAAACTAATTAAAGAAAAGTGGTCTAAATTTACTTTGCTAGGTGCCTGCAGTACAGCAGATGAGCAAATGATCGATCTCTAAAGACAATCCCATCCTTGTTTAACAATTATCATTAATTAACTCGCGAGTAATCTTAACGTCTATAATTTCATTATATATTGGTGCCACACGAGGATAAATAATTCAGTAGTAATCAAACATTATTGATCATGATATTTATTTACGCATGATTAGGTCATAAGGTTTATATTAGGGAGAGTATTTTTCTTGTTTTGTTTTTGGACATGAGAACGGATCGGAGAGCTCTGATATGTATATGGATCCGCCAAAATCGAGGACCTGAAAGGAGAATGGGGACTATGTGTCTCAAGGAATCGCGAACTGTATACGATTTTTCTTCCAGACTCAAAGACATGGAATAAAGCTTAAAGCGTCCCACCATTTTAGTTCTACATATTTTTATGGATATACAACAAACAAAGCTACAGCTGATGAGCTTGACGCTTTAAATGCATATGTTGCATCAAGCATGGGGATTAATAACAACTCTCAGACATTCCTTCCTCTACAATTCAACTTTATTACATAAAGTTGAGCTTTTGTACCTCTCCAATTCGTTTTTTTCATTTCAAAAACAAATAACATATAAGAAATGATAAGGGGACTCTCAAGGTGGAATTTTCTATAAACTCTATGTCACCTCACTATTTAACGTTAATTCTCGTATCAATATTTTAAAACATTATGCCAAAAACATAAAGTGACAGAAATCAATGATTCAACAACGTGGTAAATTTTCTTTTTATATCATGGATGCATCTAACCTTTGTGTTGGATGGTTTACATAACCTAAGACGGGATCAAGCTATTCGTAGTTCACCTTTATGCTAAGCTCTACATATTTCTCAAGGAATTAATTGGCAAGAAACATAGAATTCCAGATATCTCCCACATACGTGTTGCACCTATATGTTATTTCATCATTCACATATCTCACAATGTTTTCCATCAACCAAAACTTCAATCAACTACAAATAACATTTAAATGATTCAAAGGTGCACAATATAACCTTTTGATCAACCAATCTGATTCAACAACAAAATAAAAATCATTCATAAACCATACTTTTTAAAATTATAAATAAACTCATTGAAAATCCTGAAAAAGTCATCTAGACATCCATTGGCCTTTCTAACTCAAACCATAAGAGTTCTCAAATCGAGTTCATATATACACTTAAACTAGGACTAGAACGGCATAGTTCGGCCGCCTACAACTCCTATGTTTCCGCATTCTAGATTGACTCAAATGAACAGTAAATATTTCTAGGGAGATAGTTACAGGTCAACTCAATGGAATTGGGATGAAGCAGGGTGTCCGGACCACTCAATGGAACCCTTCGAAATACAATTCTAGACCACTTAACGGAACCGTCACAAGAAAGGACTTCGAACCACTCAACGGAATTCGAATAGAACATGATTCTAGCCACTCAACGGAATCGGGCAAAGCAGGGTATCCAGACCACTCAACGGAACACTAGCGAAATACGGTTTCGAACTACTCAATGGAACCGACACGGGAAAGGATTCTAGGCCACTCAACGGAATCCGAATAGAACACGATTCTAGATCACTCAAAGGAATCAAGACGAAGCAGGGTATCTGGCACACTCAACGAAACACCAGCGGAACATGATTCTTGACCACTAAACGAAATTGATTTCTGGAATGCGTATAGTCCCCCCAATGTAGATTAACCAGATGGGACCACAGGCAAGCATCCAATAGTGTGGTTCCCCAATGAGGATTAACCAAGTGAAACCACTTATGGAAATAATGTAACAAGGTAAGCAATGACTCTGCTAATGTGGATTAACCAGGCAAGACCATCCATGTACCACACTGCTACATGATGCATTCACATCATCACACATCAAATATTCATACGTCAGTTCATCATAAATCACAATTTCAAGTATATACATTATCGATTCCACTAACCAACCAATATCTAGACACAAAAACATACAAGTTCTACGAAATAATCCTAATATGGTCTTCAGCTTATCTTTTCATACTAGCACTTGTACATTATCACAATTGCCATCTAAAAACTCAATAAAGGTGCTACTTGCACATAAATTGAGATACACATCCCCAGTATGGCTCGCTACCCAAGATAGGCCCACTAGGCTCTATCAGGGTCTCTAGGAATACTAAATTCATCATTTATGAACTGTTCGAGACATTTTGACCAGAAGCTAAGAACCATCGATCAACATAGTTAAATGTAAGGTCAACAACCCTAGCAATCCAATCTAGAAGATTTGTAAGTTGGATTTTTGATCCATAAATTTCTAAGATTCTCAAATATAACGTATAACCACATATTAAAATTTTGTGATGATCCAACGGTTAGATCTTTGCCTTTACAAAGGTCAAGTAGCGGCCAATTACGGAAATAGTTTCATAAGGTTGAAATTTTCAAAACGGATGTCATAAAAGGATTCAGAGCATCAAAATTAGCTAAAGGGGACAAAGTGGGTTATCGAGCCCACTCGCCGCGGTGGCCAGCGACCACAGTTAGCCGAAATTTTTGGCCATCACCAATATCACCCAAATTACACCAGAATAAAGATCACAACAAGAGGAAAAAATTTTGCACTTGCATTGGGGCCTGATACAAGCTAAAGAATGGTGAAATCGTCGTGAACAACGCAGGTGGCTGGAAATGTCGAGCTTCGTTGTGCCATCATCGCTGCACCAATGGTTGATCGGAGGGTAGGATTTTGCTCCTAGGGTTGAGCTTTCTTAGATGGTGGTGGTTAATGTTGAAATGGATGGAAACGACAATTCGCCATCAAGGAACCCAAGGTCGACGATCTTGGTTCGCCGTGAAACATGAATTTGGGTGGGTTGTGTTTGTGGGAAATAGAGGAGTTGTCCTAAGGTAGTGGTCGAGCTCACTTAGCCGAAAAATGCTTCAAAACGGCGTCTGAAAAATTTCCAACAACCAAGTCACATTAGCGACTAGAAGAGAAAAACTGGGTCATCCACAATTTGGGGTTTTTCCAGAAATAAAATGTTACATCCTAGTCTCAACTCCGCCGTAGCACGATATTGTCCGCTATGGGCCTCGACCACACCCTCACGATTTTGTTTCTAGGAACTCACACGAGAACTTCCAGGTAGGTCACTCATCCTAGGATTGTTCTTGCCCGAACTTGCTTAACTTCGGAGTTCAGATGGAACCAGAAGCCAGTGAGTTCCCAAAATGCCCCGTGCTATATGAAGGTAGGCATGTACATATAAGGCACATCACCCCTTCTCCGTTGGTCGATATGGGATGTTACAATCCACCCCCCTTAGGGGCCCAATGTCCTCGTCTGCACACTTACACCACACGGCAGAGTGGCTTTGATACCATTCTGTCACATCCTTGTCTCGACTCCGCGGTAGCACGATATTGTCCACTTTGGGCCCCGACCACGCCTTCACGGTTTTGTTTCTGGGAACTCACATGAGAACTTCCCAATGGGTCACCCATCTTAGGATTGCTCTCACCCGAACTCGCTTAACTTCAGAGTTGCGATGGAACCCGAAGCCAGTGAGTTCCTAAAAAGTATCGTGATATATGGAGGTGGGCATGTACATATAAGGCACATCACCCCCTCTATGTTGGTCGATATGGGATATTACATAGAAAGGCTACTCCAGCCTTGCTGGAGCCCACCTTAAATAGAAATGGCAAAAGACAAAATTGCCCCTTAATTTACATGCTTATTTTCTCCTTTGTTACAAATCTAATTCGCGAATAGTTTTTGCCTACGAGCTCATGAGATCAAACTCTATCTGAAAATACTAAAAGTGACCTCAAGAGGTCTACGAATTTTTAATGACTAATTCTGGAAATTAAACTTTGTAACTAAGTAATTAAAACTCTGAAGTTGACTAAAATAAAATAATTTCGCACAATACACAATACGTAAAGTTAAACAGTGAAATATAAGGACGGGATTTCACATTCTTCCCCACATATAAAAACTTCGTCCTCGAAATTTCAGTACCAATTACACATTCCTAAAGGCCTTCCTCCATCTAAGGTAGAGGTTCAAGAACCTAAACCAAAACTTTTATACCACTAAAGTTGTCATGCACCCGAGATACGTCTAGGATCAACACATGACGTCATCAGGTACATATTCACTTATCATGCCTCGTCTCTGAGACATAAACAAAACACAAATCAATGGTTCAACAATGCAATAACTTTTCTTTTATATCTAGCTGCATTTAACCTCTATGTTAGGCTATCTATGTACCCTAAGACGAGGTCAAGCCATTCGTAGTTCACATTTCTGTTAAGCTTTGCATATTTCTCAAGGAATTAACTGGCAAGAAACACAGAATTCCAAACATCTCCCACATACGCGATGCACCCATATGTTATTTCATCATTCACATATATCACAATGTTTTCCATCAACCAAAACAACAATCAAGGACAAATAACATTTAAATGAATCAAAGATGCACAATATCAACCTTTAACCACATTGATCAATCAATCCGATTCAACAACAACAATAAAAATCATTTATAAACTATACTTTATAAAATTATAAATAAACTCACTGAAAATCCCGAAAGAGTCACCTAGACATCCATCGGCCTTTCTAACTTAAACCACAAAGGTTCTCAAATCTCAATTAGGTCAACCCCGAGGCCTTTCAAAATCAGGAAAGCTATGAGAGCTCCGGTTACGCTTGAAAAAGAAGACATTTATGGTGTTATACAACCACATGATGACCCCGTGGTGATTAAACCACCAAGAAACTAACCATGGCAAATAACTGACTCTACACAGTTATACTTATACACACACACACACTCGTATTTGGGAACATAAATGCAACATAGGAAGATGTATAAATTATAAAGTGCTTCAATTGAATAAATATATAAAATGAAATATGTATTTAGAGTTATTTTCAAAGAAAAAAAAGGTCCAGAGTTTTTATTTTACATAAAAAATTATCTTCAACCCCTTTTACCCCTTTTACCTAAAAAGAACCAAAATAAAAAAATAGTCCGGCCTCCGCCTAGTGCCTAAGCCGTTTTTTTTAACAGTGCTTACGAGTTATACATGAGGTTTATTTACAAAGATCTCATCCTGACACAAACATGAGAAATCTTAAAGCATAAAATACAACCAAAAAAAAAAAAAAAAAAAAAAAAAAAAAGAAAGGTCTTGGCATAAAAATAACCTAAATTGATAACTTTTCCAATAAACATCAGTTAATAAACTTGAATTTAGTGAGAGAAAACTGTGTATACGTCCTTCTCTGGTTTCCATTTTCTAAGGAAATTGTTATTGGCACTCCAAACTTTTTATATTTAGAAAGAAAAATACACTTGTAAGGAATGTACAATGTAAAATTTTCAATTTTCCAGTATCTAAAATCAAATAAACTCTCCTTGTTCAGCTGGATCAGTCACACTTGTATCTTTTTGTGGGCACTGTGTAAGCTTTTTTGGTGGCCGGATCAGTTGGTCTTATTCCATAGCACGAAACATAGAAAGGAGAGCTAAACCACTACTCACCACCATGGCTGGTGTTTAAGCTAATAATACTACAAAATACATGGGAATCGCATTAAAAACTAAAACATATGTACATACAGAGATCCTCACACAAAAAACGAGAGATCTTCCCGCCCTTTCATTCCTCAATCTTCTTCTACCTTTACTTAGGTTATTGATAAATCAATGTTTTTACTTCCCCCAAAAAATAGTTTTATAGCTAACAAGTAAATTCAAAGAACGAATAAGTTAACAATTTACCAATTAATCATAATAACGATAATGGATAATTTCATGACGTTCGTTAATAATAATTTACGTATTATAACAAGACGCTCATGGTGTAATAATCAATGTTGACAGTGTAATAAACAACATCATTTTATAACCTCACAATTATTATGTATTGGACTATAAACATCGACGATTATAATGTAATTTTGTTAAAACAAAAGATTCCAATAATCTTTTTCTTAAAGGAGATCGTAGAATTTCTCATAAAAATATATGCCATGGGGTTTGTATGATATGGGAGGTAGGGACCCAAACAATGCTTATACAGGTATAGATAATCCAAAACTTCCTACTATTTATTCTTTAGCTTATTCTTTCCCCAGTCAAAAAGTTTCTTCTATCTTTCTTGGCCTAAAAAGACAGAAAAGGAAAGCCACCAAATATTTGAACACAAGCACTCTGCATTGCTACAAAAGGAGCGTTTGAATGAGATGAGGAATATCTACGATTACTTAGTATACACCCTAACTCGGTCTCTCTCTATCTCTCTCCCCTCCCAAACACTAGTAACGGTTAACTTGGTTTAAAGAAAGAAAGAAAGAAGGAAAGAAAAGAAAAGAAAAGGAAAAGCCATGTCCATATAACTGTAGAAGTACTAGTTGTTAATCTGTGTATAGACGCCATGAGATTTGTGTCAAAGTGAAAGCTTAAATTAGGGTTTTGTGATCTTTTCTCTTCTTTCACTATCAACTGCTTTGATATATATGTTCTGGGAACACAAATGCATTCAGAGAGTTGGTAATATTTAATTAAATTTTTTCTTGTTCTAGCTCTTCTTTTGCTTAAAGTAAAGCACTCTCTCATAAAGCCATATTAAAAGTAAAATATGGCATTATCTACTCAGAAGGGCCGCTCATTTTATGCTTTTGAGCTTCAAATAAGAGCATCTTTGCCCTATACTTGGCCATGTGGGAGAAAGCAATATCCAAGTGAAGAGACCAGCAAACCAGGAGAGAGAGAGAGAGAGAGTATATAGCAATATATGGAGGGAGGCTTTGGACTGCCCGTCGACTTTAAAGGTAGGGAAATGAGAAAAAGTTGCTCAAATTTTGACATGACAGCCTTGTTAGTGTAAAGGCGATGGAATTACGTACCACACACTCCTTTTCCCGAAAGTTTCCATTACTTTTTCGCTATTGGTATCTAAATTGCTCCAATTTATTAATTAAACTAGTTAAATCTTTCGTTATTTACACTTACAAGGCGGCATCAAATTCACCATGAATCATGAGGTGATATAACTAGATATTAGACATATGCCTACCTGCCAGCTTTATATACAGTGAATATATTGTCTCTACAATGGTGGTATACCTATTCCGTTTTGCTACAATTAATTAGGATCATGTTGCACTTTGCAGCTGCAAGCTATATGATGAACACTCGTGCTTCAACTTGCAGATGGTTGTGCTGTACGTACTCGGCTGCAGGTTGCTGATCAGTTTTTTTACTGTGAAAGAACAAGGACCGCACAGACGTACAAGCATCAAAGCACGAGCTTTTGGTGCACTAATGTGCTTCGGATAAGTGGTGTCCAATTGAGTTCTGATCACTAAAAGCACGGCTTTTCCTGCATTTGATTGCAGCAATCATGTACATTTGGATTTATGCTAAGGTATTCTGATTAGCCAGGTCTGCATTCAACTATAGCAAGTTACTTTGCCAAAGCCCTTTCATTTCACCATAAAGTGAAAAGTTAACCCAGTTAACCAGCTCTTGGTTTAGTAGTACTAATTCTCGTCCCAATTTTATAAAATGTCTCAAGCTCAAAACAATGTTTCTACTCTAAACTACTATTAGAGGTGGGGAAGAGTTTGAACCTGAGATGTAGTGGGTTTAAGATCAAGGCTCGAATCATTAAGTATCAATTAGAAAAGATCACCAAACAAATTGTTTAAGAATCAATTAGAAAATTTGTGTTTAGAATGACCATGAAAAAACCCAGAAAGAAAGTTAACAACCGTAGAAGAACGAAGATAATCATCGGTGTCTGATAGCCTCTTGCCTACAAGATTAATTTCTTAATCATCCCAGCTGACGACGATAGCAGAATGGATCGAAACATAAAGCGCCTTTGGTTATTTGAAAGACATTTTAGCTCTTAAGTGCTCTCGTACTAAAGCTAGAAAACCCAAACCTTATTAACATTATTGTTGAGAAAGTCAATACAACGAAGCCCTTAATTGCTAACACATTTGGTGATCAGTACTGATCTACGATTATAAACAACTACTGTGAGCACAACCCTTTTACGTGACAGTAACAAAATTTGAAAGATAAAGGAGAGAAGAAAGACACAGAACTCAACTGAGGTTGTTGGCAAGCTAACTAACAACGCCGCAAATAAACGCTTCACTCATCTTCGCTCTCTGATAAATTTCCGAGACAACTATTCTGCAGGAGAGGAGCAAGTACACTCTCGACAGATGATCTTTGCTTCCTTGTTTCCTCAAGTATTGACAATCGAGCAGCTTCGCAAGCTTTGGCATTTGGAAAACCAAGTGTCCATCTCCCATCAGCCACACGATCGGACTTCCCCAAACGTTGGCCTCTAACTTTACTTTTGTGGAGTTTTGGTTCAGACTCTCTTATCTGAAGATGCAACCATGTCGGCTGATCCTCGTCTATTTTTGGCTGTTTCAAGTGAGAAACCATATTAACTATGTAGAAAAATAATGACGAGAAAAAAGAAAGAAGATCTACAACAATCAAAAGAATTTCAAGCTCCCCTGACACTACGTTGTCAATTTTACTATCACTTCTTTTTCCGTATTTCACCCCAATTTTGCGACTGTCAGCTTCTTCGTATTACTACATTGTCTTTTGTTCAATATGAAACTCCAAAAACTCATTTCCTATAAGATAGACAAGGCACATTTGCAGAACTCTATTTCAAGCCTGTTGTCATAAACAAGAATTTTTCAATAAGCAATTGGACTCTAATATAGCATAGCGCAAGACCACCAAGAAAACCGGCCATAACCATAAGCCTAATTGACACAATTGATCAATGTGAGTATCATAACTAAATCAGTTTAATTGACCTCTCACACTAAAATCTAGAATTTTAGAGTTGACTTAATGCTGATACACGAAACTAGCCAGGACTAGAAGCAAAGCATATATCTATTTTTTTAACTTACAATTAAACCAGCCAATGGTGCAATAGCAAGTACAATTCCTCGTTGACTGCAGAAAGGATGCTTCTCTGCAAGAATCACTTTTCCAGATGTTTTCTTTGCCACAGGTATCAGGTAGATATCCCTGATTCCAGCGTTGGAAAATGAAATTCTACATGGAATTCCAGATCCTGCAGAAAGTTGTAGGAAGTAAGAATTCAAAACACACACACACACACATTGAGAGAGAGAGAGATAGAGAGAGAGAGAGAGAGAGAGACTGGAAATATTCAACTTTTAATGGATAATACCCACCTAAAGCAACCTCCGACCCAAAGCTTGCAGACACACCATTTGAAGCATGCATATTACTAGAATCAGCAATTGCACTGCTGTCCAGCCAGGGCTCTTCAAGCAATTCTCCTTTGGAAATTGTTGATTTAAGTTGAAGATGGAGAATAAAAACCTAAAAGTAAACCAAGGGAACCTTCAACGAAATATCAACATAAAAACTAGAAGTGGTCAATCAAGGAAGACCAGCCGAGAGAGAGAAAGAGAGACTACTAGTACAACATTAGAAGAGATGTTAAAAACTGATACTAATGATGGGATTTACCTTCACATTGTCAACCATCCTCTGCCAAGCAAAGTATGAAGCTGCATCACCTGCAATATGCACATAAATTTATTTCTCTCTAAGCTAAACCCTTTCTGAAGCTTTCTGACAAGAGAAGTACAATCCATAAAGAAATTTTTTAAATAATACAGAGAAAAGATGTACCATCAGTAGTTTGTTGGTTAACATCAAGCTCGAGAACAAAAAAAGGATCTTTACATTGGGATGCTTCCAGGAGAGCTGTATGTTTGAAAATAGATAAACTGAATTTAGCAAGTAGTTCCATATTCCATATCAAATAAGTAATGTAATTTTTTTTTCCTATGTTAGAAACCAACTCGCATCCTAACAACTGAAACTATTTTGAACATTGAGAAACCACTAAAACTTCACATGATATGAGAGTGACAAATCCTAAGTTCAAATCCGGCTATTTCAACCTCTAAACTTTAATGATCTCCAGACATGTTAGAGATTTTTTTAGAGTATAAAACGATTTTTATCCTAAACTTAACAGTTTAAGCTTTTGTCAATAGTATTGAAACAATAAAAAAATATGATGGAAATATAACAAGATCTTCAGTGCAAACCCGTGCAACTGCAAGTTCACTGATTCTATTGGACTCCATGTAGGTTTCAGTAGGGGGAGATGGTATAATATGAAATAATGTTGGTCTACATCCTAACAGCTTAATCTTTTGGGAACAATGGAACTAAACTACCATCATCCCAAGAAGAAAACATATCCCCCCTCCCCCAACCTACCTGCTTTACAGTTTGCCCATTCATTTCTGAAAGCCTCTGGGATATGATCAAACCAGCATCCATCAAGTTCTTTCTGAAGACATTCACGGGACTGCTGATATGAGGTCTGTCCACACAAACTAGAAAATATAAAACTTTAGAAAGTATGAGACACATTTAAACTACACAACATAATATACTACTAGATCATACGAAATAGTAACTGTGCACTTCAGAGCTTGCTTTTTACTCTTAACGCAGAAAGGTCAGACAGTGTTCTTCAAACTCCATTTACATTTATTAGCTACATAACGATTTTAATCGGCAATCATCATTATATGTCTTCTTACAGTCCTATACAGCAATTTTGAATTCTAAACTAACAGATCTATCTATCTGTAACCCCAATTTTACCATCTATCAACTTTTTACTTTGAAACCTATATATAGAATCCCACAGTTCCCACCATACAGTGTTCTACCAAAGCTAGGCCCTGGAAGGTTTGATGTGGTACTATTCCTTCTTTAGAAAGTTCAACCAATTACCAATCGTTTCCAGTCTTCCCAAGAAAACACGAATAATTATCCATTTCATTTTGGTATGATTTCTGATGCGAGTGTAGAATGATATACAAGTGCTTCTACCAAATCAGTTGAATCTTTACATTGAATAGCTGGAAATTATGATCGCTAAGCCCTTTTCCTTGACAAATCAAAAGCTTCCGCAAGAACCACCCTGCATGCCATTGTATTAGTATAGAGTAAGGTGGTTGACTTGCTAAAACCTTCAATAATGCATTTAAAATCTGTAAAATGAAAATTCAGTTCATCACGACACTGAAAGCCACAAGGGTCAAATTTTAAATAGTCAAACTGCTGACCTAAAATGACCAATAAGTGAAGATATATATTTAAATAAACAATAATTATCAAAAAGTCACTACCACATCCATATGTTTCCATAGGAGATTTCCAATACTACCATCCACATCCTGTCAAGATATGAAATGGAAATTTGTCAATATATTTCGAAAGTGTTTCAAAACGGTGGAATAAAGTAAAATGAATCTTCAAATTGCATATACAAAACTAGCAAATGCAGAACATTCAACAAAAATGCCAAGAAATGTATGCATTATATGGAGAAATGGTTGTCAACACAGAAGTTTCAAAAATTGAAAATGAAATTCAATGTAAAGGTCTTTGAATGCAACAGAAAATACATAATACGCAGAATAAGCATAAATCACCATCATGCATAAAACTAATATACAGTAACTTTGTTTTATTAGTCAGTAAACTCAGTACTCACTTGTTACCAGCTGGAAATTACAGAATATATAAAGCGCACATTGAAAAATTGAAGTTATTAACTCACAATCATATATTGCATTCCACTTAATCCAGTCATTTGAGCCGGCAAAGGATGAAGATCTGCATCAATGAAAAGACAAATTAAAGATATGAACAAAGTCAGTTCCAAAGCGGCTATCAGACCGATGCGTTGAAGTTATGTCTTCTGTACAACAGCAGATTCTAAATTAGTACCTTTCGTTTCTGCTAAAATAAACAACAAGAATAGTGATGCTAGCAATAGACTACGATTCTCGGAGAAAATATGTGCTAGTATTCCACTCCTGCATCAGGAAAAATTTTCATAAACATCAAAATGTATGTAATAATTATCAATTGTCATCACTCTTTGATATAAAAGAACATTAATTGACCTGTTAACTAACTTAGTGAAATGTGAACAGATTGATTTTTTAGTCTTAGTATTCGAGTACCTCTGCCCAAAATAATGAGAAAGAAACTACGTTTCTCTCATTTCTTTACTCTCACTTTCTGGAGAGGAGGTTATAAGAACTAAAACAGAAAAGTAATAACCTTTTGATAGAGACAGTATCAGTAAGGAGGCTATTATTTTCTGCTCCTTCAGTCTCATGACTAGAAGATACTATTCCCATTTCACTCAATATAGATTTAGCATGACCATTGCTCTCAGTTGAGTCCCCTTGAACAGCATCTCTCACACTTGAGGCCATATGAGGATATAAAATAACTTCGGCGACAGAGTTGAACATGCCTTTTCCACCAATGACTTGAAGAAGACAAGAAATAGTATAGAAAGACGTAACTGCAGACAGATTTGAGCCCTGAATCATAAATGAAATGCTGAATGAATACAGCATATAAAAAAGGTATCATTGTGAATAGTACTATGTAGCTTGTACAGTACAACAAATGCAGCTTAACATTGAATCAATCAGCAATGCTTGACCATTGTTTTTTGTGATTACTTTTTTACATTTGTTAAGTGGTTTCAAAAAGTGGTGTGTGCATTGGACGAAAAAGGATGTGCAGAAATTATTTCCCAAAATGTAATGTGGACATACGCAATTCTAGGTTTTCCAGTAGGAACTATCTACCAACAAAAAGTATTTCTCATGCTGATAAGAAAACGAATGAAGCAGATACAAGGAAGAACATCTTACGTTACTCTGCCCCATCTGCAGTAATGGGAGTAATATAGGAACGATTAATATTCTAAGAAGATTTTCAGTAACTGCTCTACTCAAACGAGACTCGCCAATACCAAGTATGTCCTTCAAGTAATACAGATCATCGACTATCTTATCAGTTTCCAAAAGTATTTCTTCTTTCTTTTGACGTGTACGCATCCTGCATCAATAATTAACCATTCAGCCTTCCAGATGCATAGTACCTAAATCTCATTTTACCAAATTCAAGTACACATACTCTGCATCGTGGACAAGGGCATCTAGATGACAGAACTTCTTGCTTAAGCTTGAAACCATATCTGAGAAATACTTTGAGACTGGAGGAGTTGTTATATATTGATAAACCATATTATCACTAACTGCACGACGAAAAAAATATTGTTTCAAAATACGGAAAATGTTTCCGTTAGCAGATTAGAAAAGGAAGAAAAAAGAAAGATAATAGCAGCATACCATTATATATACTGAGAGTTAATGCACAAATAGCTGTCTGAATCATCTTATCCCCATGGTGGGCAAATTTGAGAGCCTCATCATACAGGGGAAATGACACTACAGCATCCTGCGATTGGAGGGAGACATGGACATGAAAAAATTAATTAGGGGCCATGCATCTAGGCATGCACACTTAAGCTAAATAAATGCAGTGATAAAGTAGTGACCATCCTTTAATTATTGATGACGGTATGAAACAGTGACTGTCATTTCTTGTAACTCATTATTGCTTCTCCCCTTATAAAAACAACATAAATTATAAATAAATAAACTAAAAATTTTGAAATAGATTACGCAAGCCTAGATGATGATGAAAAGAACAGATAAGATGCCTCAAAAAGAGAAAAGGCGTTACAGTTCTCCAGGGTCCACACAAGACAATCAGGACTGGCCTAAGCCTTGATGGCCCTGCCAGAAACCACTTGGAGAACATAGAACACAAGAAGCCATCTGCATGCTCTAGTCTAACAGGCTCAACCCTGAGGCCAAAACTTTTTTGCTTCTTAAATAGTAGGAACCCACTCAAAGTGTACTTTAAACAATGTTTTCACATCCATTACCAATGGTCCGCAGGATACAAATACGATTTTGACTGCCACTGCAGACAGAACTGCATCTATCAAGTAAATCATGACTTGTACCAAAAATTTACACAATAAACTTTAACTTACCCCGTGAACCTTCAGAAGAAGGCAAAGTGTATCTTTGTTTAATTTATTGCCCACTGCTCTGAGTAGAGAGAAACGGGGGAATCAGGAAAATAATAAACTTCACAAGTAATGACAAAATCAAGCTAAAACTGCATCACAACTGCTTTAGCAAATAAGAGTTGTATATATGTGTGTGTGTGTGTGTGTATGCATGTATTGAACGTGAATGTAGAGAGAGAGAGAGAGAGACCTCAAAAAGGAAACATAATATAACGCTAGATCTCCTCCAAATTCAAACTTGTGTCCTATAATATTGTTGATGTAGTCATTGCTAAAACAATAATCTGCATCAAAAAACCATCAACAGATCACCAATAAGTAGAAGCAATAAGCTTAACAATGGCACAATTAATGAAAAATAAAAATAGAAATTCAGGAGAAGGCATGTTTGGAACTGATTTCCATCATGGTTGCAGCTACCAAATCTTTGGTAACCTAAAAATTGGAGGAGTAATCTTAGATATTGATTAATTGCATTTAGAATCTTACAAATTGAAAGGTCACTATTCATATTTTGAATCATTATACTCAGATACTGAAGCAACGGTGCCTCAATTCTTGAATTTCTACTGATCCTTAGCACACGAACAAATTCTGATAAAACTTGGTATTCCATAAAATATCTGCATATAAGTTAAAAGTAACAATTAAAATATGAACAAGAAAATAAAAGGCGTACCAATATAGAAGCTTTACCATGAACAACAGTTCATACTCGAAAATCGATGGGTCTTGTCTATCGCCATAAGTAACTAGCTCCACTATGGACTGTAATAAATCTATGACTAGTTCCTGGTAGAGAGTCACATGAGGGGAAGGTGAGGCATATTAAACTGAATGAAACAAGAGGAAAGTCTAACAAGTTACCCTGTTATGCCCGTCCACAACTTTGATCTTCCGCAGTTCATTGATTACGTACCTATTTCAATAACAGCATAAAAAAAAGTATTAGTAAAAATACTTGATGATGATTATGATGATGAGGATGCCTACGAAACAATGAGATACACTCTTAGGACAAAACTTCAGTGTGCTACTAAATAGTAGATGCACTGCAGACATTGTTACCCATTACCTCCACTTTTGAGAAATAAGGTTTTCAAATTGGCAACCGAACAAGTAACTAAAATTCACCTACCACTCTTTAAGCCCTCAATCTATAAATTGACACAATGTAGGCATTACCTCCACATTCCCAAAAATCGAGTTCTGAATCCGGTTACAGGACAAGTATCTAAATTAAAATTCACCCAACACTCTCTAGTCTCTATACCTTCAAATGTAAATCAAACTACAACCATATCCATAATTCGTTTCCCATATACTTTCAGGGAAGTTGAATTAAAATACCCAAAATCGACTATTTCAGTTGCTCACAATTGTTTAAAATAAATGAGGAACTAGTCTAACGAGTAGTGTAGAACCCTAATTTACGAAATTGGGAGTGAATGTAGAAGTTGAAAAATTGGAGAGAGAAAAACGGGGAACTTACTTGAAGTACTGGAGCGAGAAGCGGTCGATGGAGCGCCAGAAAGAGCGCCACATGGTGGCGAAGACGGCGGCGACAAGGCTGACTGACCTGAGCGATCAAATTGAAGACGGCTTGGTACGAAGGGAAGGGAAGGGAAGGGAAGTTCTTTCTCGTTGGCTGTTTGGTTGGAAGGGAAGTTCTTCATATTCCTCTCCCTATGCGTTTTCTACTTTTTGCTTTACTTGTTCTCAATGCAACGCGCCAAATTATGTGGACTCACTTTTGAGTACAGCGATTACGTGGCGTTTCAGTCTTATAATGTATTTATAAAATTATAAATTTTTTGGCACATTTACGATGAACTCGATTATGTAAATTGTTTTCCAAATTGAGTTCTCTAGTTGGTTTGGTTTAGATTTCGAATTCCATTATCGCACAGCCTAAAAACATAAGGGTTCAAATTGGTTCATTTTAGGTCTCAAATTAGTAGCATAAACAAACTGACTAAGTTCATTTTATAGATCTTACATGTATCAAAGTAATTTTATCCCGTAAATTGAACAGTAGTTAAGATACTTTTTAGCATTATATTTAGAGATAGATTACATCAAATTCAAACATTCCTACGGATTTTGGTTATTGGTGTTACACGATTGAACTTGATATATAACCAAACTATAAATAGGCGATTTAATTCGGTTTAGGAAATTTCAAAGTTCAAATAAGTGGTTGACGTGAGGTCAATATCCGTTATACATTGGGACCAATGTGGTACTAGGACCACTCAAAGGCATGAAAACATGCATGTGAAGGTTCTCAGGGACCCTCCTAATAGCTGATACGGATTCTTTTGTATCCATCAAATGTTTGATATAATACTTATTAGGTGTATCTCGGCATCACTCTATTAAGTTGGCTCATGATTAGCCATATTGGGACAACATAAAAAAATTGAATAAAATAAGTTCATATCAAACGCTTAGTGGGCCCAGAAAAAAAAAACTCGTACAAATTTTCTGAACCAAATTCATATCACAAACATACAACTACAAAAGAGAGCACTTTGAGGAAGCTTTTCATGGTTGCAAGAAAAGGAAGAAAAAAAAAAATACATGAGGCCATTTGATTCGATTGTGTTGTCCAACCTTCCTCCAAAACCATCGGGGATGTTAGTGGTGGATCGTGTCCGAAAACGATCAGCTAGCTTTGGGTCTGTTTTTCTCGTATCCATTCAACAAAGTCGTCAACGATCAAAGGCCATGCAAGTTCAAGCTTGTATTTGATAGGATCTTGAAAACTTATCGAATCGTAGAACCAGTAAAAGGACATCCACGGATCCATGGTTAAGACTTTGTAATCACTCTGAATCTTCAGATACTGAGTAAATAACTCAACCTGCGTTGGATATTGACATCCCAAAACAGTATTTAACAACTCGCATATCATGTCTATATCTATGCCTTTCTGTTCCTCCTCCGTGAAACAATATTTGAACGCATACGAACAGAAATCCATGAAGTCTGATGGTTCCCCTCTGACCTCTTTATCTAGCTCTGCAAGTGCCTTGTTTAAGTTATCTACTTTGTTTACCCTTAGGGTTTTAAATCCTTCTCGCCATTCTTCTAGGGTTTAAGTATCCCTGCCTTGTTTAATTCATCTTCCATGCAAGCATCAACATCCTTATGTCCGTATGATCAACTTCCATTTCTGAACAACGACGTTCGATCCGCTCTGGCTCGATCCATCTGGCCACCTTAATCGATTTTCTGGAATTGTACATTGGTTGTTCATGGCCATCAGAAAGGTTCCCAGCCTGGCCGGGATCCCAATGGGCTTTGTTTTATCCTGACCCTTTCATTTGGCAGTGTCTTGGACTTGGATCTTAACACTTAGCTTGGCTCGTGAATTGGAAGGACCCATTGAGTGCATGCTTTCAGTCTCACCTAAAAAAAAGTTTTTTTCTTTTCTTTGAGGAGAGTGTCTGGATAAGGGATTTTTTAAGTATAAAGAGATTTAGGTTAAATTAAGAAGAAATATGCATTACAAGATATTAGATAGAGAGATTGAAAATGTATTAGCGAACATCAAAAAGCCAATAAACGAAGGAATAAAATGACTGTTTTTATAAGATTTAAAAACTAAAAACAAAAATACAAGGGGCAAATGACTCATTTCACATAGTTATTTATAAATCTCTCTCGATGCTTTGCATTGACTGATTCAAATCTCATTAATCTATTGTTATGTGTTTCTTAATAATGTAGCTTACATGTTACTTGGAAATCACTCGTCCAAATTAGACCATAAAAGGCCAATTATTGTGCTTCGAAGGGGGTTGTCTCTAGCTATGGTCAGATTTGTTATGTCCCTATTTTTGTCAGTGGAAAATCTATTTCCTCAATTTATCTATTTATTACAGAGCTAACTAATTAAAATCTTTCGGCTACAGTCAAGAGTACGTCGAAGCATGAATTGACTTAGCAACGTGCACCTTGGTTAACATGCACTAGTGAGTGATTTCCTCCGTCAATAACACCGCTGTCATGCACGAAGTGAAGCTTGATAGGAACCCGAGCTAACATCACATAATTTTCGAGAAAAATTAGGCGTTGCACTAATACGAGTTCAACTACAATAGAGAGCATATAAGAATTGGAAAATGTGATGTCGCCATAACATTAAAGTGTTATTTCCTTTAATTAAGAGAGCATAAATCAGGCCTAATTAGAATGGGCATTTCCTTCTGTTAGATTATGCCAAATATCCATGAAGAGCATAAAACTTACTGAATCACCTTGATTAAGTAAAGATAAGATGGTCAACGTTCGCCATCATTTTCATGATTTCCCTCACGGCATTTAGGTTTACATAAGCTTTGCTAATTTTCTAGCTTTTGACTTTCTTCATCAATCCATTCATTGTCAGCTTGTATAAGAAGTTATCAACCAATATATATAAATGAAACGCGAAAACTCTAGTTACTCTACTATTTATGGCGTACGGCATGCATCGAACAATCGAGGGCCAAGATCTTTTTTATTCTCTCTGGTCAAAAAGTCTAGGCAAAAATGTAAAATTATGTCCGGCATGCAGTTCCATCCCAAGTGGAAAAAATTATTTAATATACTACTACAACTTCGCTGTGTGACGTTACTAATTCATTCATGTTGTATATAGGAGTGAAAAATGAGTTTACAACTTCTACTAACATACAGTAGTTAATTTCCCACCACGCTGAAAACTGAAGCTACCAATATGGGAAAATTAACTTGTAAGTTTGTATATATAACTTCTATGATATTTCTGTGAGTTTTACCTTATTTGTAGCTCCAACTTATCTAAACAATCACTGAAACTTGCAGCATCGGGGTCCCAATATATCACGCGACAAAATTGTAAGGAACTGTATATGCCTAGCTAGTTTGTTCTCTTGTACATCACGAGCCGGTTAGAAGTAAACTTTTTTGTCCAAGAACTAACTTTCTGGGAGATTCTGTGCCGTTGACGAGCGTGTAACTGAGAGTATTATTTCACATTAGGAAGGTATTGTACATAGAATATAATGTATGTGGTAGTAAATTTTTTAGTTTAGGGCTTAAGTGTGTAACAAAAAAAAACTTACCAGAAATTAGTGGAGATGAGATATTTATAGGAATGTGGCAAGGGTTTTGTCCTACACAAGTCGGCATCCCATTAGTCAAGGTGTGTCATCCGTAGGATGGATGAGAAAAGAATAATCAAAAGATATTAATTATTAGATAATATCTTGAGATATTCTTGTAAGTATCCTTAATTGGATATGACAAGGATTTTTTACTTAATTGAGTTGATTTTCAATTAAAAAAATATTAAAGATATGATTAATTCTATTTTTAATAGACTTTTCCTCCTCACCATGAGTAGGCAAGCTTGGTTGTGTCGTAGAACCTCCAGGGATGTTGGATTGCGAGTGAATATTTGAGGGCACTGCATTTAACGAGGGCATCTTGTCTTCTTCAAGAAAATGATCTATTGGTTGTCTATAAAATTTTTGGAATTATTTTTTACTCCATAATATATATTGTATGCATGATCGTGTTTGTGGATGCAAATTTCTTCCTCCTTGTTCTTAAACAAAATTGCACCTACAAAACAAATAACACCTTAGGTCAAGGTCAAGAGCCTCACGCGCAGACGATGAATGAGGGGGGCTTTGGCCGAAGAACCTCTGATGCCCTCAAAATTTTAACTTTTGCATCGGAGGTTCTTCGGCCAAAGCCCCCCCTCCATTCATTGTGGCGCATGAGGCTCTTGGCCTTGACCTAAGGTGTTATTTATTTTGTAGGTGCAATTTTGTCTAAGAACAAGGAGGAAGAAATTTGCATCCTTTTATTACTTATTACATTAGTTTTGAGTTAAATGTTTTCATTTTACATGCTACATTCTTCAATGCATGCGTGAATCGATCAACCGACATAAAACGTAATACATAATCCAATTTAAAATCAAAGTGGTTTGGTTATGGAGGACATCATATCATGTATAGTTTGACTAATGCGACAAGAAAAGACTTAATATCAAACCTTCCTTTCATGACATGAAAAAAGTGAACATACCATATACCACTAAGCAGGAATAAAGCAGCCCACAGAACACTTTCTTTGGAAAATAATTGCCGGTGAGTAGAGATTCCAAAAGAAAACCGAAGGCCCTTTGGTGACTCATTTCTTTTATTGTTATCGAATCGCATGCATGTCTTTCAATCTTCAAATATCTCACTTATCCTCCACGACAAGAAGTTGAAGAAACCTAATTTTTCTATCCTTACGGGACTTGGTTTTTTATTTTGGTTATAAATAGACGAAATGAGAGAAAAAGTTTGTCAAAGATTGAAGTGGAACAGGATCAATGTATCATTTTATTTATTTTCTTTACTTATTTCAGACAAGGGAAGTGAAAATATAAGAAGAGAGGAGCGGGAAACTCGTATTATTACATTCTGCTTTTATCCTTGTTGTTGCAGTGGTATGATAACTTTATTTATAGAGATTTTCACCCGACATCTCTTTTAATGCATGTAGAAAATTTACACACCAAAATAGTAAAAACCAAACTTCTACTATTTAAGCCATGCATTTTTTACTTCTATTCTTCCATCTTTCATCCTCAGCCACATGTTGTTTTATGTAGGCATTCACACCCATTTCACAACACTTTGGTATTTTTTTTATAAGGGATGGGAATTTTTCTCTGCTTTAATTTTATGTATTCTATTAGCTGAAGTAGGACCTTCTCCATATGAGTAAGGTTTTAACCTTATGACATGGGCATTGCACCACTATGTTCACAACACTCTTTCCTTGAAAACAGGCCAAGGAAATCTTTCTTTGTTGCTTGTGTGTCTAGCTAGCCGCATTTTGCAATTTCTTAGAAAATCAGGAGAAAGTTTGAAGGAAAACGATTTGCACACTTTTTTTTCCCTACACACTCTTATTTATTGTTTTACCATTAGGCTGAATAAGTTAGAGGAGAATCAATAGAAAAATAAATAAATAAAAGTGTGCAGATGGAAAAAAAATAGGTGTGTGAAAAAAAGCTAGCCAAGTTTTGCATCCATTAGACTTTTATTCACTTAACACTACGGTCTAATGGTACTTTAAGAATCTAAAAAAAAAAAAAAAAAAAAAAAGCTTGGAAGTCTTCAAAAACCTAATTTCAAAATTTTCCAAAAGCGCTATAACTTATAAGTTTATAACATTCATTCCCATTCATCCAAGTGGTGCAGTGTTCTTATTAGCACTTGAGAAAAAGACTACCCACCAAAACGGTGGAAGAAATCATATGAGAAATGTCATAAAATCTGACCTTTACCATATGAGCAGTAATCATATACAGACGTATTACTGTAAAAACTTCCAGCACTAGCTAAGGACATGCGGTGGATGAGAAATAGATGGCTACGATCATCCTCCTCATATATCAAACAATAATTTGACCCACTCTGCTCAGCTTCCTCGAATTGTTGTGGTCCTAAGCTACTCATCCATTCATGATCCATCTGTTTTCTTCCTTGAGGAGTTAAGCCTAATAAACCAGTATGGGGTTCCACCCTAGACTGGTTATTTTTTGGGACCTCAATGGCTCAAATCATCAAATGCTTGCACATGAATTATCTGTGCAATATACAACTGTATATGTACGTTTTATGTGGGAAAGATTTTAAAGTTGGTGCAGCAACGAACACTTATATTGATAGATTGTGAATTTAGACGCCGCAACAAAATATAAAAAAAACAATATGACCGATAGTCTAGAATCACAGTACAATTTAAGTATCTTATGTTGCATTTTGTAGTGTTTGAGCAGTTCATATTGTTTGTCTTTCTTATAGTGTCTTTTTAACGATATAGCCTAAAAGTTCATCAAGACCTTGAAAGTCCCTTATCCAAACATAGTTGAGACTATCATATAAAATATCTCATTTCACCTCCTTTTACCTAATTGGAGAGTTCAAATTTTGTACATTCATTTTGTGTGTGACCTCTTTGAAGCATCTATCATTGATTGACACATCTTGAGTTTATAGACAATAGAGTTAGGATTAAGTTTATGAACACAAACAATAGAGGCCACACACAAAATAAATGCAGAAGATTTAAACTCCTAATCGAATTATCATTAAAATCTAACTTAGGGTAATATATATATATATATATATATATATATATATATATATATATATATTTTTTTTTTTTTTTTTTCTTTTGTTCAACTAATGAAGTTAATGTTTTAGTTACATCCTACATGTGACTTTCACAAAAGTGGTGGGCGGTGCTCATGTATGTATGCAGCTGATTAACTTTAAAACTCTCACCTAAAAGACGACAGCAGATTTGCCAACTGTGGAGCTGAGATAAAAGGTTGCACCAGCCGGTGATCTAGGGACACCAAGCATGTGCCAATCTACTTGTCTAGCTTAGCATAATTACACGTCTTTCTTCTTTCATCCTAATTAGGGTTTTGTAGCTTAATGTAATGAAATTTGAAGTGACGAATTTATCAGTATCATGTACTCACCAACTATGGACGGAGCTAGAAATTTTCTTTAGTAGAGGTACCGTAACTTCTAGTTATACTTGACAAAAATAAAGCATCATAAGTCATAATAATAGCATCTATAATTTCATTACCTTTTCTTTTTTCTCAAACTTCATTAAACTACCACTTCTACGATTTTATTTACAATTATGGGTTGAGAATATAAACTAAAATTATGATAAATTCAAGTTACATGTTTTTTTTTAAATTAAAAAAAGCAGAAATAAAATGACCAATATATTATTGCATCTATAATTATCATAATTTTTTCCCTCACAAAACTTCAGAGAAAACAGCTACTCCCAATAGGCCTTAGCTACCTCCGTCCATACCTCCAAGATTAGATGCTACTAAAATATTGACTGCTAAATGAAAATAGCATTACAAGGTGTACTTTTGCATATTATTAATGGTTATTTAACAACGACTATTAAAATCAATCACTAAACTATCTCTATCAAAATCAAAAAGGGTCTTTGTTTCCATGAGGAAAAGGAAAAGTAGTCCGTATTTCGTAATTTTTTTCGAAGGGTTTAGTCAAAACATTGTTACAAATTCATATACTTTCAAAAAAAATCTAGTTACCTTTATGTTTAACTGTAAAAAGGAACTTTTATGGGACATTTTTCTGAAAAATTAAAAAACTAGAGATCCATCCTATCTTAGATTTAAATTTAATAGAGATATTACTAAAATAAATACAACGTAAAAAAAAAATACAAACGTAACATCTATAACATGATCTAACACCATTATCTAAATTATATAGAACATCTAATAGAAGAAGGTTCCATAAAAAAAGTGGGGCAGGTAAAGTCTGCCTTCCACATAGTACAAAGTGAGTTGGCATTAATGCAGATTGAACTACTAATTTATGCTCAATTTCTGCAATTGATTAAATAAATTAATACATATTCATACTTTGAATAATTCAATTAGCAAAACAAATCGAAACTTCTTCCCCAGCGTGAAAAATTATCACTAATCTATAAAAACACACAATAATTAACCTCCCTTGAATCTACCCAACTTGTCATCATCGTTTCAAGTCACTGCCCAAAAACTTGTTTTGCGCTTCTTATTTTCTTTCCTGTGTAATACGAGATCAACTTATATGGATCGGGACTGTCACAATGACATGAATATCAGTAGCTAGCGTTTGAATCCGTTCAAAGTAAGTCGTTTTAATGTGACGGGGCCTCATCATTTACAACTCTGTTTCCGGAACCCAAACCTCTCACGCTCCAAATCATACTCCACGAAGAAATTCTGCTGCTGATAGTTCCCCAAAATAATCGCAGGTCCACCATTGCCCCCTCGACCAACAACCCCATCAGTAACAATCGTCAAGCACACAACGCCGGAGCTCGAAACCAGCGAGAAATAGTTCGTCAATGGCAGCTCCATCTTAGCACCTCCTTTGAACTGGAAAACCAATTCCGGAAACTCCAATTTCTCCTCCCTTGAAATATCAAAACAGGGACTCAATCCCGTCCCGTTTTCCAAGTCCTTAGCTCTCGTGTAATTCGCCATCTGTAACTCAAACTCTTTCGCAACGGCTTCGAAAACAGGCTTCTCCATGAACGTGAAGGTCGATCCGGAATCCACGATCGTCCCGCCATTGCCGTGGGCTCCGGGGACAAGAAACTTGTACGGAATATTGACGTGCTTCTTGCCCACGATGATTTTTCTGAGCATGATATAGTAGTACTCGCGAAATGCAGAGTTTGGAGAACCTGGGTTTTTCTGAAACGGCGTGTAGATCGAGCTCTGAGCTTTCGTTTCGTTTTTTTGGGCTGAAGAAATGGTGCCAGTATACAGAACAAGGTCGCTGCTTTGCGGGGTGTCGTCGAATTTGTGGGAGACTAAGCAGTAAGAGAATTTGGAAAGCCCCATTTGGGCAGGAAGGGATTGAGGTCCGCGGCCGAATCCGGCGATTCCGGCGGGCTGGCGGCTGGAGAAGACGGAGCAGCCGACGAGAAAATCAGGGACAATTTTCTCGGGAAAATTTAGTGACTCGGAAAGTAAAATCCCAGCTGTCGTGCCCGAAGCGTACTCGAGTATGTACGTTGGGCAGGCTTGGGAGCAGTTTTGGGTAGTTGGGTCGTTGCAATTCTGGCATTTGGATTGGACTTCGGGGCCGAAAATCCAAGCGCATTTGGGGTTTTTGCAGCCGATGATTTTGGAGGAGGAGGAGAGTTTGGGGATGAAAGCTGGAATTTTTGAGGGGTCGATGTTTGGGAACTGGCATTTGGAGCAGGTGTAGCGTTTGGTGCAGGGGAACCAAACGAGGCTGCTGCCGGTGTCCATGATGAAAGGGGAGGTTTGCGGTGGCGTGCCGAAGCGGAGGGAGACGGAGTAGCCGCCGTAGCTGTGGGGGAAGAGGGGGACTTGGGTGGAGGGAGAAGGGTGGGCGGATTTTTTGGGGTTTTTAATGTGGCGGGCTCGGGAGACAGAGGCGGTGGCATGGAAGTTGAGGGATTGGAGTAGATCGGTGGACGGTGATTTGGGGAATGGGGAAAGAGGGATGGTGAGTTTGGATGAGAGAGAAGGGAGGAGGAGAGAGAGGAGAGTGGTGAGAGAGAGGAGGAGGGAGGTGGGAGTTGCCATTGGAGCAAGAGTTGGTACTTTTCCGAGGGTTTGGTTTTGGTGAGCTTCTTTATAGTGAAAGCAGGTAGAAAGAGGAGAATCAAGTTCGATTTGGGCAACACAAACTGCCCTTTTGTTATAAATTAACAGTAAATGCCACTACTGGGATTTCTTTGCTTGGGTAAAATTCCGAATGCATTAACTATTGACAAATCATTCATACACAGTGTAAGTGTAAAATAAAAGACAAAAAAAAAAGGTAGCACATCACTACTAAGAATTGACCTAGAGACGACGACTTCTAAGTACAGACATGGGGACAATCAGTCACACAGACCCACAGTTAGTCTCTTGGAGGCTGACTACAGTTATTGAAGAGATTAGATGGATCGCATTCTTTTTACACATATTTCTTGGAGCTATATATTTTTGGGTAAGTGAATTTCTTAGCTGAAGCAACTACTGGTATTGATTATTTTGTTGAGGACATTTATAACTGAGATAGGTCACTACTTGTAGCGACCCATCCTGCTTTTATATTTCATTGTATTGACATGAGCTATAAAATCAAAATGTATATGATATTGGATATTTATGTATTTTTATACCAGTAGAATTATAGTGTAATCTCCACTACATAAACAATTCTAGCACTTTAAACTTTCCTTAGGCTAGAAGCCTTTAACCAAGAAAGATGAAGAAAAAAAGACACTTGAAAAGTTGTGATAATCTTGAACTTTAAGCTCTCTTTACCAAAATTTTGTTAGCAAAAGAAAGCACTTTGTGGCTTGCCTCCATCAAACTTCCTTCTCCCTTTGTTATAGTTTTTTAATTTTGGTAAAACTTGCCCATTTGATATTTCCAATTTACATAATTTTTTTGTTTTAACAAACGATATTCTCTAATCAGGGGTAATGGGGTGGGCTAAGCCTCACAATAGATTTAAGAATAATGTGATTCAATTTTGTCTTTGACGAGAATCAATTCTAAGATCTCTCACTTACAAAGAAAAAGTAATATCACTATATCATAGTACTAAATGACGATTTACATAATTACTAGCTAAAAAGCCACAACATACGGTCGGAATGGAAATTATTGGGACAGCTTGGCATGAAAGGAATCTTGTTCTTGATGGGGGCATAAGGTCGGGTACCCTTGTAAAAACACTGAAATTCCATCTCCAATTTTACGGCGTTGAAAATGATAATAAAACGACGTCGAAAAGTCTCGGGTGAAAACAAAGCAAAACTTGTAGCCGTTGAAGTCTTTGACTCTCGTTACCATATTCTCGCACGCGGTATATCTGTATGATTACCGTTAACAAACACGTACGGCGTGGCGCAAGTGCAGAGAAGCTGATGATCTGCTGCTTCCGTGATTACCAAACAACAGGCGGGGGTGGGACCTGGAGAAGCATCATCGCTGTGATGCGTTTGGTGTCAGAGAGATAAATGATTCCGTGATCATAACCGTTCATCGTATATCGTGCGGTCAATTTTTATTAAGTACTATTTATATTTATTTTTAAATTTTAATTTTTAAATTTTAAATGATTTCTGACCGCACGATGATAAACGTCCATGATTACGGAATTTCTCGGATCCCCACAAGTTACAGATCTCTTGTTAGAGATCTCTTGGTGTAGCGAAACGGAAATCAACGGCAACAGGAGTTACAGGACACGTGAAAGAATAATGGGAGCATCGTGGTGTCACCCTCAAACAACTTTCATTTTTTATTTATTAATATATTCTTTGTATTTTGGTCTTACTGTTGAGAAAAACTCGTCTAGGGTTGGTTTGTCATTGAATTTTAGTGAGTGGATGCTGATTTGGTTTAAAACTTGCTACTAGTAAGTTTTAAATGTACTATTATTTTAAAATTATTTTATTTTAATTTTTCATAATTATCTTTTCTACTAATTAATGATAAATTAATTAGAAAAATCGTCTAATTCATATACGCCATGAAACTCATATCCCACTGGCAAACCAAGCCACAAGAGCTTTGTCGCATATGTATGAAAAACATTTTCTGGTTTATTTATTTATTTATTTATTAAATCCATAGATTTAAGAACTTAAAAAGAAGTCACTAAGCCCTTTGTTTTCCTTAAAAAAATCACTAAAACATTTGTTGTAATTTTATATACGGGTATAAAAATATATTTTAAATCAAATTGATGAATATCCAGAAACGAAAAATTGGGTCCATGAAGAACCACTCTTGCTCAAAATTATCTTCCGCCCACCACTCAACTGAACAATCAAACCCACATTGTGCAAGTTGTTTGTGACAATTGACAAAAACACAAAGCATGGCAATGACATGGACTCCTCACCTCTAGAACTCCTATCATCACCAGCTCTCTCATGATTAATCATTTGACTCTCAAACTCTTGTGCTACTGCTGACACATTTAAAAGAGACTCCTCGATCCATGAATGTAAAGGTTGCCCCAGTGTCAATTACAGTCCCACCATTTCCATCATATATTCAGGTGTTGGAAAAGTTGATTAGTTAGTTGCTTGTTACACTCAAGGAGTGGAGTAATAATGGGTTGAAAGCTTACTATTACTATTTCCGATATTCGAACCTAAAATATCTCATTTGTAAATGAAAAGGAATATCACTGGATCGTATTATTTAGTGGTTTGTTTGTTATTACGTTAGGAACTTAGGGTATTTTTGGTATTTTATGTCTTAGGGTTTTCTTGTAGGATAAGAATTTGAATTTCTTGCCTATTGGGATTAGGGTTAGTTCTTCATAAAAATGACGTTTTGTAACTTTGGAGGATAAAGTTTAATAAAATGTAATATCTGAGGGTAAAGTAGCCTTGGCATTTTGTAGTGTTTCAGTGTTTCTAGTTAATTAAGTATTATTCGTAATTTTATAATATGTCTATTCTGTGTAGTTTGATTTTCAACTTGATATCAAAGACAAGTTGTTGTATGCCGGGATACTACATCTGCCCAAATGTCTAAAAATCTAAGTGTCATTTGTCTATTTGAATCCGCATCTACCATCTGAATCTAGATTATGGTTTAGTTTTTTATAAATAGGATGCTATATGATGATTGACTATCGCCGCATAAGCTTTGTTTTCTTCCCGTGCAAGTTTTACATAGTCATATTCTGAAAAATTAGAACCTCAATTCCTCCAAACATTAAGACCCAATTGGGATGTCCATGAGCTGGCTCACTACCAAACACAGCAAGTCCAGCAGGTTGTTGGTATGAAAAACTGGAGCAACCCACAAGAATACTAGTCACATTCCTCTAGGGTTTCCAAAATTAAATTCCCAATTGTTGTCCAAGAAGCAAAGAGATAATTATAAGATGAACATATTCCACCAAGTCCACATTTTGGTCTGACATTTGGGCTTATGATCTGACTGCATTGTTTGTTAGTGCACAAGACGACGTTTTGAACAATCTATTGGTCATGATACAAATTTGACGATCGATTGGGCCATATTTGTTTGTTTGGTTTATTTGCAATCTCTTTTGAACTATGATAAGGTTTATGTTGTAAGTCACCCAAAAAGCCCATGATAAAAATGGGGATCATACAACAAATAACTGTGCATGGGCCATTACAGGTTTTAATAGTGGAGCCCAATATAGTAATCATTTATTCTCTTTTTTTTTTCTTTTTTTTTTCTTTTTTATGAGAGGACTTACTTGACATGAGTATACTACTATGGTAGCGTTCCGTGATAATAAAATAAAGACAATGATAAAACTTTGTCTACATGTTCTTATTATATTGGACGAGATGATACGTGGTTGTGCACTTGTGACATGTAAATTGTTCTCCTTTTGAAGGCATATAGCAATAGTAGTAGTACTTTTTTATTAGGTGTTACTTTCTTTCACTGATCTAATAAATCTTACATCGTATTGTTGAGAAACTTCTATAGGTATCAGAAATACAAAATACGTGGTATATCATTTTCACGTGTTATGTAGGTGACATCATACTGTTAATGTTATGACACGCGGTATTACTAATCTCTCGTTATGACACATAGATTTATTTACTAATATCATATTGTAGGGAAGAAGATAACTTGTTTTTCGGATCGAATGATTTGTCTACATGGTTGAATTCTTCTTTTGTAGAAATTTATCGTACTCTTTACAAAAAATAAAGCCTTGTGGGTGGGTAACCATTTGTTGTCGACTTGGGCTGTGCCATCTTGTTTCTCTGAAAGACGCACTTTGCGTTAGCAAGGTTAGACATATCTCTTTAGTGGTTAATCAAAATACAGGATGGTTAACTACATTTTCTACTTCACACACCTATTAACCTCTAGTGAAAAAGATGGAAGAAGAGGGTAACACTAACTCAATAGAGTCTAGAGATCCTATGGGGCTCAATAGAGAGTTGTGAGATTTTTTTAGATGGTCTTATCTTTTCATGACAAAAGACATCACTTGTAAAAAAGTTATAGCTCTTATGATAAGTTATAAATCGCTTATCATATCCCTGATGTGTATATGTCAAAGAAACATACACTGTATTAGTTTTCATATTATTTAGCATATCAAAAACAATAACCTATAAACCTACAACAAAACCATGTGTCGTATTGCAGAAACATGTTATTTTCTCTTTGAGTATTGTTGAAATGATCAAGATTCAGTATCTCCTTGGCCACTAAAAGGGACCTGGATTGTCTGCTCTCTCTATTCCATATCCTTCCCATCTTCTCTTATTTCTGCAGTCACGGTTAAGCCACGTCAACATTTTATATTGATTTTTTTTATAGAAATAATAAGGTAAAAAACAATAAGAATATAAAATGTTGGCGTGACTTAACCGTAACCACAGAAATAAGAAAGGATGGGAAGGGAGACAATCCAGGTCCCACTAAAAGTGTGGCGCCAATTAATGTATGTCCAAGAAGATTATTCACGTGCTCTTTCTCACTTTTCCTTCAAAGTCCAAATATGTGGGTATATATATTATGTACTTTTAAATATATGTTATGGATCGAGTTCGATAGAGTAGCTTCGGGTAGACGTATAATGTATGCGACATATACAATCTTCGGGTAGACGTATAATGTATGCGACATATACAATCGAATCTTTTATACATATAGAGTACTTTAGCTTAGGTTTCCCCGACCACTAAGTTTAAGACATTGACACGTTTAGCTAATTAAGAACACTGATCATGTATTTGCATGTGGTCTACCCTCTTTGTGAAGAGGGTATTAGATTTCACGTATCTGTATTGCGTTCAAAATTCATCTTTCTTTTAGATTATTGTAATGATTTCGATGCATATCTCTTACGCTTAATAATAATAGATTATTAAAATAAAATAAAAATACTGGTCATGTATATATTGAGGCAGCTGTTTTCTCAGCCTCTCAATAAGAATGCTTAAACTGGAATCTTTTCTATAAAACTGATAAAGCATCGCTTTTTGATCGATGAAGCTAAAACTCTAATGGTGATCCCGAAATTATTTATTTATTTATTTACAGCATATCTTTCGATCATCTAATGCGTGTTTGAAATCCTGAAGTTGAGTGTTTAAATAGTTGATGTTTGTCAAAATTTAATAGTGGAGGAAAGAGATTATTCCAAATCATAGCATATGTCACTATATCTTTGTTAGTGTAAACGTATCTTGATGGGAGATTTCGCTTGGTTCTAAATCAATTCATCACTTTAAACTATTTATGTTAGTTCATTTTTAATTAATCAATTAAAGTATATAAAACTATGTCAAACTTACAAACTTCTGGGCACAGATTGGGAGTAATGTTTGTGAATAAGTACAAAAACTAACATTGCGTAACTGCATATTGATTAGGTCTTTTTTTTTCAATTATTATGTATGACATGCAAACCCAATTTTTTTTATATATATAAATTAATTTAGAATATCGTTTTGTAATAAAAGACAATAATCAATGTATAGAAAATTACATTTTCTTTTTGGAAATGATCACGCAATAAGTCTCATATATCGACAGACATAAAAACGTAGTTGCATATTTTTTTTTTTTCAAAGAGTAGAATATTATTAGATACGAATTGAAACGTTTACATCAAAAGCCAAAGCATTAAACATCCACTCCGGTTCAAATCAATCCCATATATGACAACCCCCCATATGCGTGACATAATTCGCCACCAAATGCGTAGCCCCATTATAGGCACGAGGAGTGAAAAGAAATTCAACGGAACTAAATTGCTGCTTAATATGTAGAATGTCCCATAAAGCACCTTCCATGATAGCCTTCGGTTGTAGTATACCATTTAACATATCCACCTGCACCTTCGAATCAGTTTCTAGTTGAACTATCCTAAAGCCTTTCCCTACACAAGCCAACAAAGCCGCCCTCACCGCTTCCACTTCCACCGTCAAACTAGATTCAAATAAAACATTCCCACTCCTCCAGCTCCTTGAAAAATCCCTGCAAAATCTCTAGCAACCCACCCAAATCCACCCTTTCCCGTTTGATTGTACCAAGCTCCATCACAGTTAACTTTAATTGGTTGAAATGGAGGCTTCACCCATCTCTCTTGTACCGCCCCCTACCTGGCGTTGTTGGCAAACCTGCTTCACTTGCTCCCCTCCACATTCCTCGAGCTCATTCTATTGGCGTTGCAGAAGCTCCAATGCAACTCTAGGCTCCATGATGGTTTTCTCAAATACCACACTGTTTTTACACTTCTAGATAGGCCACAAACCACACACCACCCATCGCATAAGTTTTTCTGCCTCCACCTCCTCACCATATTTCCTGCACAACCATTTCCAACATTCCAAAAAATCCCCACCTTCAACTGATAGCATATCTAGTTGTAGTGGCGAGCCAAACAAAAAAATCCTAGCAAACGAACATTTGAAAAATAAGTGTACCTGCGTCTCCATGTCTTCCTCACAATGTGGACAACTAGTCTCCAATCGAACACACCGGAGTTGCAAATTAGTCCGAACAACAAGGATATTTTTAAAACCCTTCCAAATAAAATGACAAAGCTTGGGAAGAACCTGCAACTGCCACAATGCCGACCATATAGGGTCTTTTATATGATCCCCACTTGATTGACCTACACCCTTCCGCCCAAGCTCACCATTTCGGTTCATCTCCTGAGCAACCATATAACCCGATTTGACCGAATACATCCCATTATGGGTATAGTGTCAAATAATTCGATCAGAACACCCAAATCGACTTAACGGAAAACTTAAAATAATGCGGGCTTCTTCATTATTGAAACATCGTTGAACAACGTCCATCTTCCATTTACCTCCAAGGGCCACTAACTCCTCAACCATTTGTGGCATATCCACGAACCATGAAATAGGGATAAAAGTTCGCGGAATAAACAACCAGGGGTCCTTCACAATCCGAATACTTCGACCATCCCCAACCCGCCATCGTATTCCCCTTTTCAAAAATTTTGGCCCCCGCAGAAGATCTTTTCAACCCTAAGAAGTACCTCATCCCATTGATGCATCCAAAAAAAAAAAGGAATGGTAGTATTTCGCTCTAAGAACTTTTGCCAGAAGAGAGTCCGGATCACAGATAATACGCCATCCAACCTTTGCAAGCATGGCTAAGTTAAAAGAAATAATTTCCTTGAAACCAAGCCCTCCAAATGCTTTCCTTTTCCTTAATTTACTATAAGCCATCCAATGAACCCCCTTCTGTGTTTTCTGGTCCCTCCACCAAAATCAGGTAATTACTTGTTCAATTTCTTTTGCCAACTGAATGGGTAACTGGAAACAGGACATTGTATAATTAGGTAAACCACCCGCTACACTTTTAAGGAGTACCTTTTTTCCAGCAACTGATAGAAACTGTTCCACTCATCCATTAATTATCTCCTCCAACCTAGTTCATATATCTTCAAACACTTTCTTTTTCAAGCCCCAAAAATCCGCTTGGATACCCAAGTACTTCCCATAGTTATCCTAATATTTAATCCCCAACACCTCCGATAATCAGACCCTCAATGCATGTGGACAACTAGAACTAAAATATGCCGAACTTTTCTCCAAATTAACGAATTTCCCTGACCCCTCAACATATTTTTGAAGCACACCATCTACATGTATCGCCTCCGATTCCGTAGCTTGACAAAAGAGCACCAAGTTATCCTTAAAAAAATACATGGAAAAGGGGCTCAGCAACATGGCTGATAGTTATCCCCCTAAGCGCCCAACCCTATCTTCATTTTGAATTAGGGCGGAAAGACCTTTGACACAAATTAAAAATAGAAACAGCAATAAAGAATCCCCTTGACGAAGTTCTCTAAATGGTGTGATGTAACTTGTAGCTTCCCCATTTACAACCACACCATATGAAACTGTTTGCACACACTCCATCACCCACTGACAAAAAACCCCCATCAAATCCCAATTTATGCAAAATAATATTTATAAACGTCCATTCAACACAGTCATAGGTTTTAACCATATCCAATTTTCATGTTGTTGATGCACAAAATCAGTGAAGACTTTGGAACAACATAAAGTGTCAAGTTTGTGACATTCACTCCGTTGCTCCAGTCACCTAGTGATGATGATGTGTAAAGAGATAGAGATAAGGAAGCAAACACAAGATGTACGTGATTCACCCTAAGTTTGGCTACGTCCATGGAGTAGAGAAGTTCTCATTAATAGTGAAAGGTTTACACAAATACATAGGTTCAAGCATAATCATCATCAGTGAATTCTAATTACTAGTTTAAGTACAATGATGACATTATAAATTAACTGTAGGAGAATGATCTTCTTTTATAGTTAAGAAGGATCTTTAGCTTTTGTCCGCGGTCAATGTGGGACTCTATGAGCTTTATTCTGACGTTGACATATGTCATGTTGTGACTGGTCTCCTGGTTGGAGGGAAACTCTTGTACTTCAGCAGGGTGCCTCAGCATGAACCCCTTAGTGGGTACTTGAAGGTATGACGTTGACCGTGCTTGGTAGTTTCGGGATTGGTCAAGTATGATACAAACAAACACCATGAAATTGATACCGTTATCATTCCCTTGCTTCATGGAGTGTAGCAATTCGTGAACCACTAGTATATTATCCGAAATTTGTCTCCCTGCCACAAACGCCGACTAATTCTGGCTAATTACCTTAGGGACTACTTTCTTTAATCGGTTCATCAGAACCTTTGGAATAATCTTATACATCACATTACATAAGGATATCGGCCGAAATTGGGACATTTTCCTTAGATTGTCCTTTTTTGGAATAAGCACAATATATGTATTGTTAACTCTTTTAGCATCCACCCAGTTTGAAAGAATGATTTAACCATATCTAGCACCACACCATCCACCGTTTATGAAAGAACCCGACATTAAACCCATCTGGACTCGGTGATTTAGTTGGGTGCATTTGATAGATAGCATTCTCAATCTCTGTATCAGTCACCGGAGCAATCAACAAATTATTCTCTATCCTTCCTACCCTACTCAGCACAGACGGGATAATCTCTATAAAGTTGGTTGATCTAGTCGTGGAGAACAAAGATTGAAAGTACTGAATTGCAATACCTTGAACATGCAGTCGGTCTATACACCAAGTTATGTGCACCTCCTCTAACCCTCAAATGGTATTTCTCCATTTCCATTTCATAGTCTGAGCATGAAAAAACCTCATATTTTTATCGCATTCTTGCAACTCTAGACTTCGTACGCCAATAAGTTTCTTTGTTTTTTATTGCCCATGTAAGATCTGCTTCCATCTCTCGAATCTATGGCCTATCAAAAAATGGTTGCTGATATGCATTTCGAAGTTCTTCCTACAAATTTCCTTTTGTTCATTGCGCCCAGCCTTTTTCCGTCACATTAGTAAACCATGCTTGACCTTTTTCAAATTAGTCACCAACATATGGGTAGGAGACCCACCATGATCACTTCCCCACCCATTTCGCACCACCTCACCACATTGCTTATCCTGATTCCATCATGGATCATACATAAATTGTCTCTTCCTCCAAGGTTGGACCACCTCTGTCGAAACTATTAACATCGCATGGTTATACCCTTCCAGCACTACATGCTTGACAATGACATTCAGATAACAACTCACCCACTCATTTGTAGCTAAGTGCCCGATCAATTATCTCCTGAATAAAACCCTTATCACGTTTGTTCTGCCACATGTAAGGGTAACCTTCAAAACCCAAATCCAACAAACGTGTATTTCTTACAAAATTCTAAAAAAACATCATGCTTGCAGCCGTCCAAATATTACCCTTTTCCTTTTCAGAATCTGATAATAAATCATTAAAATCACCCATCAAAAGACATGGTTTCGGATAATTAGCCATAGGTTCAGTTAATACACCCAATTGTTGTGCCCTGTTACGATCATTCGTACTTGCATAAAAAACCACAAGCCGTCACTTACAATGGCGAACCATATCTTAAATCAACAATTCAATAAAAAAATCCCCATATTTGACCAACACCACATCTTTTACATCTCTCCACAATAAACACATACCACCTACAATTCCCCTAGGCTCAATAGCATGCATACACGACATTCTGAGCCTTCGCTTTAAATAACGGTATATTTTACTATGATTCTTAGTTTCCATTAAACTACCTCGGGGCAGTGGAACCGATTTTGCTCTAGGAGATCAACTATCAGGTCCCCCCTGATACCCTGATAATTCCAACATACGATACTCATTATGATCATGGAAACCCCTCATCGGCGGCCTCTGCTTAGTCCATTCTAGACCTTGGGTTCTTCTTCACATGGTACAAACCTTCATCAACTATCTCCACATTCTGATCATCCTCCTCACGGCTCCTCTTAGCTCCCCCTCTTGTAGCCGCCTTAATTATGGGTAACAAGTTAAGAAGATCGGAGTCTTGGGACAACAACCTGTCCCCTATACCTGCACCCACCATATCCATTTATGGTAATGTAACTGATCGATCATCTTGCTTCATCACAATGTGAACGTTTAAATCGATGTCATGGCTAGGTTGCACAACCTCACTCCTCACTTCTGCAACCACCCTATTCTGGATAATCCTCCAATATTATCGGCCCCGCCTCAGGCGCAATCAAGCCTCATAGTCCAATAAGTCCAGCATCGAATGCTCTATCGCGTTCCAACCTTTGGCGCTCCTTCTCCTCCGCGTCCCTGGCTCGATATTGTTGTTGAACAAATCCAGCACCATCAGACTGTCACCTCCAAGATGATGATAAAGTCGGCCCATTCTGCCCATTTGATCCTTATACATGTCACCCAACCCCTACCTCAACTGGTGCCCTCTTCCCCCTAGCCAATTTCCCCACAAATCAAACCCCATATCAAGTCCATTGAACGCATACATAGCCTCCATATCCTCCATCGATGCCATCTCACCAAGTGTTTCCTCCTTAACCACTGAGTAACATGCCCAATTTTGCCAAAAATAAGGCAATAATTAGGCAGCCCCTCATAATAGAAGTTAATCCATATCTCCCCATCATCAGGAAACTTCACATTTGTTCCCCGTATAAGAAGCTCTCAGGCATCGAAGAAAAGCTTCACCCATAAGAATCTTCCAATGCAAGCTCGACCATCATCTTTGTTCACCTTGATCACTTTGCCAATCAAACCCCCTATTACAGAGGCAACTGCCTCCTTCATATTAAATGGGGGAACATTATGTAATTGCACCTACATCGTAGCAAGATAAAGAGCCTCCGCCCACCTACCATAGCGAGCACCATCCATTACCAGTACCATGTCATCTCGAAACAACCATGGCTTGTCCACCTCTAAAACCATGCTCATGTCTCGACGTCTAACGAAAAAAGCTATAAACTTAGCCTCACCCAAAGCCCTAATCGATACTCCCTCATTCCCTTTCCATAGACTCGTAAATTGATTAGTAAACGATTCTCATTGAAAGCCTTGGTTGAGAACACCTCCGCCACCACACTGTGATGGAAGCCCAGCAAAGCACCCTCAGTGTCCTTCTTCTCAATTTTGATCCCACCCTTATCCTTCTCTGACAATGATAAGCTCGATCTAAACTTTTTTGCCAAAGACTCCATATTCTGTCTCCCTCCCCTCTTCATTGCACCCTAGTTTCGTTGAACACCTTCATAAATATCCCGCAGTGAAACACACAACAACACCTACGATCCCACACTGCCTTCTTGAATTGAGACCCCAACGCCGTCACTTAATGGAACCCTACCACGATACCACTGTTCTCACACGAAGTAGCGCAGAAAGCTATGCATATCTATGCATATCACACTAGTTTACCACGCCAAACACCACTAAAAACCCTAGTAACCCTTCTTGCGATGACTCTTTGAAAAAGAAAAAAAACCGTAGTTGCATATATTAACATGCATGAGTAACTGAATTTATCACTCCTATTCAAGTAGGTAAATGTTATTTAATATAACCAATGAAATCGGTCATCCTTTGCTTTCTTTAAGATCAAACTTTCAGTTTTAGCTAAAGTGTGGACTAAAGGTGAAGGTTTTTTGCTAAGAGCAAGCCCAGCGTTGCTGGTTGCTCGGGGGACGGGATAGAGAAAAGGGGCCCGAGGCCTTGTAGACCGGCTTCAGCGTTGGAGAGCCCGAGTGGAGGTGGAGGCCCGAGCTCCGGGCCCGTGGCAAATTGCTAGCCCGAGAGCCCAAGGCCCTATGACGTCAGCCTGGCGTCAGGCCTTTTTTAATTTTTATTCTATTAGGCGCATGCACCCCACTCGCGTGTGGGGGCGCGTCCCTGACACAAAATCAGAAAATAAATTGCTTTTTCAGTTACCGTTGGGAAGCCAAGTGGCTTCGCACAGTCCGTTCAATCTCAACGGTCAAAAAAAAAAAGTCTTATTTAATATCCACCGTTCGATCTGAGATCAACAGTGGATATTAATATGCTTTATAAATAAAAAAATAAAAGAAAAAATAGTTTTAAAATTAAGCAAAGTTACAATTGTGACACATGGCACAATCTGGAGTGTTGGAATTCAAATTTTTTTTATATCCAACGGCAGAGATTAATTAGTTGAATAAAAATTTAAAAAAAAATTGTAAAAAATTAAAAAAAAAATCTGAATTTTTTTTTAAAAAAAATTGTTTTTACTTTTCTATAAATACCTTCTCATTATCATCTACCTTACACAACAATTTCATATTTTCTCAACTACTTTCAATCACATTCATTTCTTTGTCTCAAAGTTTCAATCCATTTTTTTTCAACAAAATGACCGCTGGTGCAGGTACGAATTGGTCACTTCTTGAAGATGTTGCGTTGTGTACTAGCTGGGTTGAAGTTACTCATAGTTCGCTTACGGGTAATGAGATGCAGTTGCGAGAAATGTGGAGTCTTATTCATACCAATTATCTTGAGAAAATTGGTGGGAAAAGAACCAAAAAATCGAAGTCCAGTCGTTGGAAATTACTTAGCCAATCGTTTAGTATGTGGAGAGACGCCTTGGCACAAGCTAGTAGTAATATTCGAAGTGGGGAAAATTACTCGGATCAGGTAACAATATATTATTTATTTGATACCCAAATTTACATTATAATTATTTGTTTGTATTATTTATTTGTTACATACTTACATTATAATTATTTGTTTGTATTATTTATTTGTTACGTACTTACATTATAATTATTTGTTTGTATTATTTATTTGTTACCTACTTTTACATTATAATTATTTATTTGTTACCTACTTTTACATTATAATTATGTTGTTTGTATTATTTATTTGTTACTTATTTCCATTATAATTATTTCTTCTCCCGCATTGTGTAGGAACTTCAAGCACAAGCTTGGTACGCTGCTAAAACCAAAAGCAAAAATAAATCATTCAACCGGTGGGAATGTTGAAATATTGTCAAAGATCGTCCTAAATTTAGAGTTGTGCCAGTCGGTCTAGAAGTGCACATGAACAGCACCCCTCTACACTCTACACTTGATCATGTCTCGCATGTTCATGAAGATGATGCAGAACAAGTGCCCGAAACACCCCTCCCTGAACAAGCGTCAGGTTCGACCCGTTATCCAATTAGGCCTCAAGGTAAGAAGGCTTCAAAGAGAAAAGGGAGTGCTTCCAAGAATGATTATGCAAAGTTCATGGAAGAACTTACTCGCCAAGGTGAATTGACTTTGGCGAGGGAACTGGCGAAATATGAGGCTGATAAGGCTAGAGAGGACGCAAAAGCTGCAGTTATTGAGAGAGAATTTCAGGCTAATGAGAGAGAAAGAGAACTACTTAGGCAAGAAAGGGAACATGTTAGAGAAGAAAGACGGGCTCAACGAAATCGTGAGATTATGAACACGCCTTTAGAAGGGAAGTCTCCAAATTCTAAATTTTTTTTGGAAGTCAGAGAAAGCGGACGTGGTGCGAAGGAGGCGTGCAAGAGAAGCGAGAGCAAGCCAAGATGGTCCTAGCACCACAAGAGAAGATCATCCTAGCACCACAAATTGGTCAAGTGATGATGAATATAGTAGTTTTTGTAATCGGAGCCCATAATTTTCCAATCACTTTGAGTTGTAATTTATTATTTATTGTTTGTATTATTTATGTTGTTTCCAATTTATTGAATATTTATTCAAATTAATTTGGTAAGTTATTTATATTAAGAGAATATTTATTGAAATGACAAAAACACGCCAAATAAAATTACATAAGCATACCGAATAATAAAAAACTCACTAAAAAAATTACATAAACGTACCAAATAATAAAACACACCAAATAAAATAACATAAACATAACCAATTCAAAAAACCACACTAAATGAACTTAATTATCTCCAGCTTGTTTCAATGCCCACTGGTGCTGTATCAAGTCAATTTGTCGGGCATTGTGCATGTCTGGCACTTGAAATGCAGTATATCGTTGAATGAGCCTTTCAATGTAACGTCCATCCTTTTCTAATGGCTCATGTTGCACGGGCTCATCGGTGGCATCATGAGGACAATATATATGTGTTCTTGAATTGTTCATCGTGTCTGGCTCATATTCATCAACGACTTCATAATCGTACTCATCTTCCACAATCATGTTGTGAAGAATGATGCACATCATCATGATAGATCGAAATGACTCTACATCAAACAATCTGGCAGCACTCCTGACGATCGCCTAGCGAGCTTGGAGGATACCGAAACAACGCTCCACATCCTTCCTGCACCCCTCTTGACAGCTTGCAAAGTGTTTTTCCTTTGCACTTCGCAGACGTGGCACTGTTTTGACAAATGTTAACCATCGCGGGTAAATGCCGTCAACTAGGTAGTATAGCCCGTCGTACATACGTCCGTTGACCTCATATGTGACTTTTGGTGCCTTTCCTTGCAGGGCATCGTTGAACACTGGGGATTGGGCAAGGACGTTGATGTCATTTTGAGCTCCCGGGACCCCGAAAAAGGCGTGCCAAATTCATGTATCAAAAGATGTCACCGCCTCCAGAATGATACTTTTTGCTCCCTTTCTGTCCCCATAAGCGCCTTGCCATGCACTTGGACAGTTTTTCCACGTCCAGTGCATACAATCAATGCTTCCAATCATCCCAGGAAAACCACGCATCTCGGCCTTCTTCAACAGCCGTTCTAGGTCCATGTTTGTAGGTTTGCGGAGGTACTCAGCGGTGTAGATAGATTTGATTGCTCCGCAAAACCTCATTAGGGACTCAAGAATGGTTGATTTCCCCATCCTGGTTATCTCATCCACTTGGTCTGCAGATGCTCCATATGCAAGCATCCGCAAGGCAGCAGTAATTTTTTGCTCAGGCAAAAGACCCATAGCACCAAAAGCATCCTTCTTTTGCACAAAGTAAGAATCATGGTTGCAAACAGCAATTATGATTTTGTTGAACAAATGTCATTCCATTCTAAAACGACGTCTAAAGTACGTATCAGGTAATGCACTATTAGGGACAAAATAATCATCCAAGAGTTTCATACCTCATTTTTGCCTGCTTCTATCAAGGTTTCCGGAACGGCTGGGCCTGCAGATATGAGCCACAACTTGGATGACTTAACGGGAATGTGAGGCTCTGCCCATTCTTACTTCGTTATCTCTCCTTCTACGCTCCTCATCCTCTTCCCTCTCATTTTTTGCCCCCTGGTGATTGAACATTGCTTCTGATTGGTTAAACAATTCTTCCTCTTCTTGATCGAGTTCCCACATCATCCTTGAGGAAGAATAAGACATTGTAAGAAAGAAGCAGAAACTATGAATAATGATACAGATTTTTGTGAAGAATAAAGTAGAAACTATGAATAATGATAGAGATCTTGAGAAAATTGGTGTGAGATTTATGAGGATAGACGGTGAATTATATGGAGGAATAAAAAAAGATTAGGTTGTACATAATGCCACGTGGCATGTCGTCATTCGTTAAAAATCTGATGGAAATCTATCCTCAAAGATTGTAAACAGATTTTGACACGTGGTGCAACATGATTGGTTAATAATCTTATCAGAAATCCATCACCAATAATTGTATTTTTGGATAATGACACGTGGCATAACGAGTACGATTAAAAAATTTATCGAAAATCCATCCCCAATAATTGTCTTTTCGAATTTTATGACAAGTGGCGCAACGAGAACGATTAAAAATCTTATCCGAAATTACAAATAAAATTATTTTTTATTATTTAATAATACTTCGAATAATGACACGTGACGTAACGAGAACAATTAAAAATCTTATCCGAAATTACAATTAAAATTATTTTGTATTATTTTATAAATAAAAAAAATACTAATATTTTATTACCTATTGTCATGACTATTGAAGTGTAACGGTAAAGATGCAAATATTATTGCTAATGCTATTACTATTCATTAGAATAATTACTGTTTATAAAGTGGATTGAATAGTGCATAGTTTGGAGAAAGAGCTCCAACGCTAACGCTGGAGTTGCTCTAAAAGAGTAAAACGTGTGCAGGTCACAACTTCCAACTTCCAAGGGAGTGGTGCATTAAAGAGTGAAGACGACAAGGTGCATTGCAGTTCAACTTTATCTGCAGAAGATCACATTTTTCTAATGTCGTAACCATTACTATTTGATTGATTGAGTTTGATGTGTCCGTAAATTGAATGAGCAAACCAATATCTTTTTTTTTTTTAATTAGACTTCTTTCTCTTTCTTCGTTTTTTTTTCAAATTTAAATAATTATTATTAAATCACATTAATATTTTATATATTTTTATAAATAAATAAAGTAACATATGTAAGAAGTGAAAGAGAAAAATTTGAAGGAAGTAAATACTACTCTTAATTTTTTTATTACAAAAACAAAATGTTGACATCTTTAAAAAGTTAACATTAAGAACCATATTGAAAGCTCGACAAGTGTAAACTGAAAAAAATTTACTTTTGACAAATGTGATGTTCTGCCTATTTGTCTTGAGCCTTTCTCTCCATAACTTAGGTACTATGTTTTTGTAGTAATATTAGTCTTGAGTATAATTCACCGGAAAGTTTAATTTCATGTTTTTAATATTTTAAAAGACTTTTAAAATTTGATTATTTTCTAATTTATATTTCTCTGCGAGCTAGGGTTTGTAGGTGTATACACCCAAATTTTAGGGTTGTATATCGATAATCTTGCATATCAAAATACTAAACTTTGTGGTTTTCTCAATTTCTAATTTTTCATTTTGCTATGAAATTTTAGTGCGTATATTTCGTTTGAGTTCACTATTCAATATATCACAAGACTTTTGTATCTTAAATTTTTACCATTCAAGTGTTAATAAGACAAATACATATCATAAATTTTTATATATTCTAATATTATTAGCATGAAAAATTACCATGACAAGACTTTGGCATCTTAAATTTTTACCATTCAAGTGTTAACAAGACAAATAAATATCTTAAATTTTTATATATTCTAATATTATTAGCATGAAAAGCTATCATTACAGCAGATACAAGTTGTTACTGCACATTTTGCAAGAGAACCACACCACAAGACTTTTGTGGGTCTATGGTCCTGTAATACTGCGGCCGTGGGGCCATCACTTTTCCAGAGAACAGAAGCGTCGGTCTTCAACTGTTGATGTACCTGAGCCGTAGATGCTCATACCATGACGTTAGCTGCATGTAAGATAGACAGCATAAAGCGGGAAAGCACACGTGCGACAGGCCGCCGGCGAGCAACCGACTGGAGCTAGAGACGGAGGGGACTGCAGATGGAACAAAAACCAGAGAAAAGATGGAAAGAAAATAAGAGAAAAGACAATGTGACAAAGGCATGCTCTTTTAGACCGTGATGGAACTCTGCCTCGAGATTGTTGCATATATTTTATTGGTAAATGATAATCATACACGTTATTTTTAATTTTTTACGCACCTCTTTTTTATTTTTCAAAGAATCATTGCATGGTCTTTCTTCAAAAAAAAAAAACAAAAAAAAAAAAAAAAAAAAAAAAAAAAAAAAAGGAATCATTGCATAGTTTGCTACAAGGCCATTCTTCAATAAGTAAATCCAAAATTAAAATTGGGGTTTTATCAACCCATTCACAGGCGTTGCTCACCAAGAGACTCGAGCGAGCGAGTTTGTGTGCTGTGTTGTTTGCTTAGCGGCGAGTATGGACTATCATATCTGATTTGTTATTTTTATTCTGTAAATTTTTTACCGTGCTTGAATTGAGTCAATTTGTAAGAATAATATGTTTTAATCCCCACTTTTTAAATACATGAGATATTCTACGGGAGAGATGAGAGTTTAAATTTAGGACATAGTATTTGAAAAAATGCCTAATTATCAAAGCAATTCATCAATATATTTTCATCTCTATACTTAAGTTTAATTTCTCATCTTGTAGTTAAGATGAAATAAGTTTAAAATATCACTAATATAAAGACGCAATAATGTTTACTCCTTCGGTAACATCATGATTTTATTTTTCTAAGAATAAAACAAAATAATGTAAATTGAGAAAAAGCACCATTAGAGAGAGACTTGTACAAGGTTTCTCCTCATATTACCGATTGGTTTTATAGTGGAATTTTAACTTTCTTCATCGTATTAGAGAAGGTTATCCTGCGTGTAAAGCTTAACAATCACACGTGTTCCACATCATCGAATTTACTTTAATTATCCACATGCTAGACTTGAATATTCATCACATGTGAAATGACATGTTAAAAGTATTAATTCCACATTGAAAAAAGAAGGGACCACGTATATTCTTATAAATAGTTAGATTACTTCCTTTATTACTAATTGATTTTATAATAAAAACTCAACTTTCTTTAAAAAAAAACAAAATGACTTAATCCGATCGCGCGTAAGCTAAAAAGTAGATAAGGAAGTATTGTTTATTATTAATATTGTTTTCCTCCTTCTGACCAAAGATATATAATCTGTCGTACTTACATACTAACTTGCATGTGAACCAAATTATTAGATTAATGAGGGATAATTTTCTAACATACTTTTAACAATAGAAAATATGCTTGTTTAATCTAAATATGCCGTAAAATAAATTACAAATTAAATGCTTTTAAGCCAATCCACCGGCCATAGCAAAATCCCAAATTCCTTTTTTATCTTAATAACAAAATTTAATAGATAAATTTCCAACATCACAACAAGAACGTTTACAAAACAACATAAATTTCAAGCACAATAGCGTAGTAGAAGTAGAAAAGGAAGCAATCAGCTCAAAAGAACTGGATACTAAAGTTATTGTCTCACAGTGCGCTTGTCATGCTTTTCTCGTAGATGTTATTTGTAATGGTCCTAATGACGGATTTAGGATTTTAATATCAGATTGTACAAATATAAAAGCTTAAAAAAGACAAAAATAACATTAAGAAATTAAACAATAAACTATCAACTTTTCATTCATAATTTTTATACAAATAACATTACAAGTTACAAAGACTATTGTACATGATGAGGTTTCATGCTCTCAAAACGTGTTATGATAGTTTCATTGTCTATACAAGAAAAAACAGATCTATAATCATTTGGAACTATCCATTATAATTGAACTATCCATAATGAGATTGAAACTATCCAAAATGAACTTGAAGTATTTGGAAAAGGATTGTTTGAATTAATCGATAAGGATAATGCTAGATAGACAAAATTTGCAAACTAATTAAATGATGTGTCACTAATAAGTATGAACACGTTTTTTAATGTTTAAATAATAATCCAATCATCAATTTTATGTCATTTAGTTTACAAATTTTTTGTTTACAAAGTGAGTCTCTCTAGCAATATCCAATCAATAACAATTATCGCTGGTGGTGGCATGGTGATTGGTTGGGTGTAGTTAGAGGAAAAAGGGAATTGGAATTTGGAATTACTCAATTGGGAAAGTGAATACAAAATGGGCATGAATGGTGATCTCAGGTAGGAGGAGAGCGAATACTCTTTATTTATTACTTTTAATTAAAAAAACTCTCCCCCATATGACCTAATAAGAAGACTCTTTTTTTTTTTTTTTTTTAAATGACTTGGTTCAAAACGATGTTGTTATGAAGAAGTCTTTCAAAAAACAAAATAATATTCTTCTTTTTCTTTAATCATTTGCAAAATATGCATCCATCTGCTGTTGTACCCTTCTCCTCCACCACATGCTTAAGCTTGGGTTGTCCTTAGAGGTTTTCATAGCCACTCCTCATTTTATATTTGGATTCAGACACTACAATGCTAGTGTCTATTTCCTGATTGTGTTTTTTACATTTGGATTCAGCGTTGCGTTGTAATGGTTGTTTCCTTGTTTCGGTTTTTACTTCACTCACCTACCTAATATGCTTCACACCTCGCGCAAGTTTTATTTCTATATTTGGATTTAGACACTGCAATTTGGATTTTGTTTACTGGTTCTGTTTTTCGATTATTCACATATCTCCTACGCTTCATATCTCACGCGACTCCTGATTTTTATATTTGGATTTAGACACAACACATCGTCCACTTATTGGTGCTCTCTCATCTCCTATTTTAAGTGATTGCTTGGACAAAATTTAACATATTTATTCACCAAATTAATCGAATTAAACCCCATCGTCTCTACCATTTAAACCAAATTAATCAAGTCAGTGATTGTTTTGTCAAGGGCAATTCAAGATCCTTTGTGTTGGGGTTGCGACATATTTGCAAAACTGAATGATAGCAATAATTTCTACTAATAAACACAAATTGGAATTAGAAAAAAAGGAATGAAGAAAACAAAATCTGTTTGTTCAATACCCAAATAAATATTAATAAAAAAACTCACCAAATCCCCATCACCGCATCACGCATCTCCTCAGTGCAATTGTGGAGCCAAAAATAATCGAAAGAAATATGGAGGCGACACGTGGATTCCAGGGTAAAAATGACAAAATTACCCCTAAGGAATACCGGAACTCCTACGCACGAACAGTGGACAATCATGACTCAATCAAGGTCAAAAGTGCTCAAAATAGGTAATTATTCAAAACATATTTCATCCATCCTCATCAAATCTTCTCCACAAGGTAACCCCCAAATCATTCCTTTCAATTTATATTAATTAGCTAATTAATTGATTAATTATTCAATTAATTTATTAATTAGCTAATAAATCATGAATCTCACCTAAAAAACCATCAAAGTGGCCGGTCCTCCTCCTCCCAAAGGGGCCAGCCACATCCATATATAAACACCCTCATTTTCTCCAAAACCTAAGTTCTACACTCTTGCTAAATTCTCTAAATTCTCTAAATTCTCCATACACTTTTCCCTCAAAATTCTAACTTCGGCATCAGAGATTCTTCGGCCAAAGCCCCCTTCATCGTGGGCGCGTGAGGCTCTTGGCCTTGACCAAATGTATTATTTTTTGGCAAGTGCAATTTTGTCCAAGAACAAGGAGGAAGAAATTTGCATCCAGAAATTGGTGTTTTCATTGAGAGTTTGATTTACACGCTCAAAGAAGACTCTCACATTCAAAGTTTTTCGTTCATTTGATGAGACATGACCAACATAAGCGGGTCATCTTTCGATGATAATATCAAGCAGACGGGACTATCCCACATAGATTGTAGAATACAAAGATTACTTCTGTTCTGACAAAGTTAGCAACTCAGCCTAATGGTGCGCCAGGGGCAAACAAGTACCAAAATGACATACCAACCTAACTACCAAGAACCGAGGGCATGCCTTGTTCTCAACACTCCAGACGATTCAATACTGAAGTAGCACATCACTAGTAGCCGAGCATCACAGACCTAGTGGTCCAATTCCTCATGCTACGCACAACTAGGCCCAATCTAGCCCTAACTCTGCTTTCACAGTTATGCCTACCTGATCCACTACTCCCAACATCCATTAATCTATCATTATGGCTCATAACTGTGCCAATCTAGCACCACAGCTCCCAGCCATGCTGATTTTGCCATGTGGCTCGCTCTAACTAAGCCTTAAAATGGCACACGATGAAACCCCTAATAATGGCGCAATAATTCTGGGAGCAGCTCACTGTGCTTACACCTTTATGCGGGCTCTACAAGCAGTTCAAAGTCTCAAGTAGTTCGCCAAAAAAGACCTCGCAAGTTAAGGATTATTTCAGTTATCCAGCAGTTCAGCTTTCCTTAGCTGCACTCACGACAATGACTTCCATGCTCTCCAATGCAAGAGGGTAAACCAATCCACCGACACCCATCTAGGTAAGTTATCTAGTGTGAGAGGATAAACTAATTGCTTTTTAGTGCGAAAGGGTAAACCAATCCCCCGACACCCATCTAGGTAAGCTCTCCAGTGTGACAGGATAAACTAATTGCTCTCTAGTGCGAAAGAGTAAACTAATTCCCCAACACCCATTTGGGTCTGCTTTCCAGTGCGAGAGGGTAAACTAATGCTCCGACACCTATCTGAGTAAGCTCCCTACTGTGAGAGGATAAACTAATTGTTCTCCAATGCGATAGGGTAAACCAATCCCTCGACACCTATCTGGGTAAGCTCTCCAGTACGAGATGATCAACTAATTGCTCTCCAGTGCGAGAGGGTAAACCAATTCCCCGACACCTATATAGGTCTGCTCTCCAGTGCGAGAAGTTAAACTAATTGCTCTCCAGTGCGAGAGGGTAAACCAATTCCTCGACACCTATATGGGTAAACTCTCTAATGCGAGAGGGTAAACTAATTGCTCTCCAATGCGAGAGGGTAAACCAATTCCTTGACACCTATATGGGTAACCTTTCCAATTCAAGATGGTAAACTAATTGCTCTCGAGTGCGAAAGGGTAAACTAATAGCTCTTCAGTGCGAGAGGGTAAACTAATTGATTTCCAGTGCGAGAGGGTAAACCAACTCCCCAACACCTACATGGGTAAGCACTACTACAAAAGTGGCTTATTGTGTCGGTGGCTGGTGTCGGTTTTATATAATATACTGGCAGATACGACATTTCCGACACCCTCTTTACATGGTGTCGAAATTAATGTTGGGTATAAGTGACATAAATTGTCTATGTCGCTTATAACCGACATAGCTTTTAATCTTTTTAAATGGTGGTGTCGTATAAAAACAAAATCGTGTTGCTTTCAACCGACATAAAGTTAGTGTCGATTAAAAAAAGAATCGTGTCTCTTCTACCCGACACTAATAATTATATTTAAATATTTTAAAACCCGGTGTCGGTTGTAGCCGACGCTAATAATTATTTTTAAAAAATAGGTTGTGAAATCACACGAACTTAACTACAAAATTTGGAGAATGAGCGGGACAAGAATTTTGCAAAATTTCAAACATCTTTGAAATTTAAAAATTTCACATTACTTTGACACACTTCTCAAAATAAAAAGGAAGTTCAAATTTTATTTATTGGTTTATCTCATCCCATCAGCTAGTAACTGCAAAACTCCCCATCCCCAAATCGTGAGAATTTTTTTCAATTTTCTTGCTTCTTTCTTCCTCGTCCGCTTTGAACCCTCAAGTATCTCCACCAATCACTCTCTCTCTCCCCCCCCCTCTCAGGTTGGCTACCGATAAAATCCCAATTCACCACTCTTCCATTTCCTCGATAACTAAATAGAGAACCCATTTGTAAAGTTCCCAACTTTCTCCTTCAATTGGATTAAAATTTGTTAATATTTTGTCAAATGTTGACTTGAAACTTTGTGGTTTAGTTTGTGAAGGGAATTTATGGAAATGGACATTGATGAGCTTATGGGTCACAACCGGTCGGTGAGCATTCCGACGAAGAGGGCGATTTATGTGGAGATATAACAAGTCCAAGCAGACGGGTTAGAATGCGAAGAAGCTGCAGTTGAAGACCCCGAAACATCTCTCCAGAGCTTTTTGGGTGCACGGCGGGGGCTAATTGGTGGTGGCTGGACATTACTTGTGACCGCTAGCACACCGCATCTACTGCTTCAGATGGGTCGCTTTTCACTTTGGGTAATTAAGCTTCATCTTTTTTATTTTATTGTTTTAATTTTTATAAATTTCAATTCTTTCATTTTTTAATTTAATCAAGTAATTATATATTGTGTTTGGTTTATGTGCATTAGATAACCTGAATGTGTAAGCAATCATTTAGGAGCTAGTGATTTCAGTCTGTTGGGAGATGGAACGAAGCAGTGAAGAAATGTATAGCATATTTGCAGAAATGCATGAACGAAGCAGTTAAAAACTGAGACAAACATTTTTATTATTTTTTATTATTAATAGTTTGTGGTGTCGCTTATGGGTGACATTATAGTGGTTATTTTATTATCAAATTATTAGGTGGTGTTGGTTAGGACCGACACTAGTTTGCTTCATCAATCAATCATTGTCAGTACTTAATGTCGCATTTATCCGACGTGAGCCTCGATGTCTTTTTTAACTGACGCTACTATCATTTTTTATTTTATATTGCTTTCCTTATTTGTGGCGGATTAAGGGGACTAACCGACATCAATATCTTTTTCGTGACGCTAGCAATGGTGTCAGTTCCTTTATCCGACATTTCACGATTTGATGTTCGATTTTTTCCAAAAATCCAATAGTAATTGGGGTTTCTTGTCGGTTTTTACACCGCTAGTGATAACCTCTTTTGTAGTAGTGAAGCTCTTCAGTACGAGAGGGTAAACCAATTCCCTGACACCCATATGGATAAACTCTCCAGTGCAAGATGGTAAACTAATTGCTCTCCAGTGCGAAAGGGTAAACTAATAGCGCTCCAGTGCGAGAAGGTAAACTAATTGTTCTCCAGTGCTAGAGGGTAAACTAATTGCTCTCCAGTGCGGGAGGGTAAACTAATTCCCCAATACCCATATGAGTAAGCTCTCTAGTGCGAGAATGCCACATCGCTCAAAAGATTGAATGCTTGAAAACCAACTAAGCATCAAATGGTCAGGGGGCAGCAGCCACTTTGCACTAACAGTTCGCTCATTTGACACTTCATCTTCAACAACTCCGATCTTGGCAGCTCTATCCTTGACTACTCTATCTACGGCAGCTGAGAAATCAAACTCAAGCAGTTTTCTTATTTTTGACAAGCAACCTAGACGTGGCAGCCCAAACCGTGGCCTATGCCACGCCACTTCCTTGGCCCACACTGAGCCAGTCCTTGGCTTCAGTCAAGTTGAGCGGCACAAGCAATGGCCCTTGCCACTCAACCTCATTGGCCCATGCTAAGCCGACTCTTGACCCCTGCCAGCCGATGTGTCACACCACCCCGACGGCTGCCCCGTGGTAGCACCACCTAAGAAGAAGACAAAGAGAATTAAGTTTTTCTTACGTCGGTGTGGCGCGGAGAAGACAAAGAAATCAACGGAAGACGGTTCTTTGCACGGGCAAGTAAAGAAGAGTGCTAGGGGAAGGGGAACAAATATCCTCTAGTTTTCTCTCTTTCTTGTAGGGACAAATAATTGCCTTTCGAAGTTGATTTAATCCCCTACTTAAGGTAGGCTTAAATAGGCTTTGGAGGCAATTTATTTCCCTTTCCTAGAAGAATCTAATTCCAAGTCCAATTGAGAATCTGCATCAAAGTTGGAGATCTCTACACCTGCTGCCCTTTCTTGCAAGTAGCTCAGCAGGTGTGGGGGTATTTGTGGAGCCAAAAACAGTCGAGAAAAATATGGAGGTGACACGTGGATTCTAGGGTAAAAAGGACAAAATTAACCCCGAGGAATACGGGAACTAGGGTAAAAAGGACAAAATTAACCCCGAGGAATACCGAAACTAGGACAAAATTGCCCTTTCTTGCAAGTAGCTCAACAGGTGTAGGGGTATTTATGGAGCTAAAAATAATCAAGAAAAATATGGAGGTGACACGTGGATTCTAGGGTAAAAAGAACAAAATTAACCCCGATGAATACCGGAACTCCTACACATGAGCAGTGGACAATCATGACTCAATCAAGGTCCAAAGTGCTCAAAATAGGTAATTATTCAAAACCTATTTCATCCATCCTCATCAAATCTTCCCCACAAGGTAACCCCCAAATCATTCCTTTCAATTTATATTAATTAGCTAATTAATCGATTAATTATTCAATTAATTGATTAATTAGCTAACAAATCATGAATCTCACCCAAAAAACCATCCAAGTGGCTGGTCCTCCTCCTTCCAAAAGGGCTGGCCACATCCCTATATAAAGACCCTCATTTTCTCCAAAACCTAAGTTCTACACTCTTGCTAAATTCTCTAAATTCTCCAAACACATTTCCTTCAAAATTCTAACTTTGGCATCGGAGGTTCTTCAGCCAAAACCCCCCCCTCGCCAATTCATCGTGGGCGTGTAAGGCTCTTGGCCTTGACCAAAGGTGTTATTTGTTTTGTAGGTGCAATTTGGTCTAAGAACAAGGAGGAAGAAATTTGCATCCACATCAATCACCATAGCCACCCTGCTATACGTATAACAAAGCTTCATGCATGTTCAACCAAACTAAAGCTTTTCGAACCTATTTAACAAAAAAAAAAAACACTTCGGACTTGAAGAATAAAAACTGGAGGCACATATAAAATATAGGTAAACTGCGGTTGGGATTGAAGGGGGAGAGATAAAGAGAGCAGGGAGAGGAAAGATAATCAAGAGAGTGAAGAGGTAAATAAGGACGAGAAATGGGAGAGATAATAAAAAGAATAAAGTGATGAGAGAAAGATATAATAGTTATTTTCTAGTTAACTTAAATTTATGATCTATGCATAATTATTATAAATAATTCATTGATTATGTAAAAAAAAGGCCATTAATATATGACAATTAGTCAAGATTTTATTGACCTTTGACTAAATTACTTGGTTTCAAAAACAATTCAAGTCATAAATCAAATTATGTGATTGTTAGTGATTGGATTAACGTGCTTATTTTCTAATGGTAATACATCATTTAGTTTATAAATTTAATTTAACAATTTAGTATCTTTATCATCATCCAACTCTAAAAATGTGAATGCCCTTTGTTTTTTCCCGGTAACCATGAAAGTTTTGCTTTTCCTTCCTATTATTGGAGTCTTTTTATTGTACTTCTCTTCTGTTATGAAATCATAACTAGGGGTTGACACTTGAAACCGAAAACACGAATCAAATCGAACTGCATTGAAAGGTTCAATTTTGTGGTTTTGAAATGGTTGCGGACCGTAGAGTAGGAAACTATTTGGTTTCGGTTTTGGCTTTTGAAAACCGCACTGAAACCAAAATTGTAGCTCAAATTAAATGTCATGTTTTAATTGGTTGTTTGTTAGAGTACATACATTTAGTATGAACTCAACTACACTAGAATGTCATCCCTTTTCACCCCTATTCTATTTGACAATTAGCACTTATCAATGCAACCTTTCGAAGAGGAAAAGCTACCCTGCATTTCTTTAGAAAACTGAAGAGTAGATTAACAAAATCATCCCCAGCTTCTGCATAACAAACCATGTTCCTAGATTTAATAACCATAAGCTTAACAGTAAATGGTGCAAATTAACACTTGCATTAGGATTGACATGTAATTTTCTTGTGCAAACTTACAACTTTTTTTGGTACTATACTATACCATCTTAGTAATTAACATGTAAAGGTGCAAAAATACGTGCTCTATATCTATATATATGGAGTTGGAATATATGTCATCTGTTACAAGCAAATATAGTGTGTTGACTTATAAACAATTCTCCCATCCTCCTCATGTACATGTACAGTGTAGGCTTTATTAAGCTAATCAGCCTTTGCTGCCAAATACAAATCTCCTTCTTGGCCAAGTGAAAACATGCCGAAGATTCTATTTTATTAATTTTCAGCATAAATGAACACTTGGATTAGATCGGTGTAAACATGTATTGTGTGGAAAATGAGGTTGTCTTATGTGTAGATAAAATGTAAATTTTAAACTATACAATTTTTTTTCTCAAAAACCAAACCAAAACCGTTTGAAACCACACCGAACTGAACCAAATAGTTTGGTCTCATTTCGGTTTAGGCGCGCGTTAAAACCGCATAGAACTTCACCACAAAATGTTTCGATTTCGTTGCGGTTTTACTTAAAACCGCACTGAACCAAACCGTGTCCACCTTCAAGCATAACTTGACCATAAATAAAAAAACTTAGAGACCTAGTGGTTGTGCAATGCAAATGTATCGGTTGCACGGAATCACACTAATCAACTCAAAATAATTCATTAAGTTGCTAGAGAGTTACTTGGAACATCCCATGGTTAAGGATGAGCATCCTCTCCGGATCCTATTTATGAGGATTTCGGGGATCACTTCATCATGTTCGTTCATCATACATCGTGTGATCACTTTTCGTCAAGTAATGTTTGTGTTCAATTTTAAACAAAAAAAAATTTTAAATGATTTCTAATTACAGAATGATAAATGAGCGAACACGATAAAGTAATCTCTAAAATCCACATCTGAATAGGATCCTATTCCCATGGTTAATACTTCTACAAAAATATCTCTCCAATATGTCTATGTTTTACAACCAACTACTCTATTTGACATCAAAACTGCTTTTATATAATTCAAAATTATTTGGTTGGTTGCCTATTAAACAACAAACCTTTTCTTATAAGTTACATAACTGTAATACTGAAAACTACTACTACTATAAAAAAAAATTATTGATAAATAAAAGCGGTTTATAAATAGCAAATTCCAAACAAAACCATTAAAATATTTTCAACCTTTCAAATAGGAAAGTGAGTGCTCTAGAGCCCCCTATGCCTATATATACAAATATATAATTGGCGAAGGCGTTATAATATTTCATCCCATATAAACAAATACTCACTTTGTTTTCATTCCCAACCATCCCCCTCCCTCACTTGCTCAGAAGATCATCATTATTCTATCTCTGAGATCATAGAGAGAGAGAGAACGAGATGGAAGAGACAAAGTCGAGATTCAATAGGATTTGTGTTTTTTGTGGTAGCAGTTCAGGGAAGAAAGCCAGCTACCAAGAAGCTGCTGTTGAACTTGGGAAGGAGCTGGTAATCAACGTTCGATTCATTTTTATATTTTCTCTTTCAATCTCTCACTTTTTGTTCTTATATATTCATCCTTTTGGGTTCCAAAATTCCCACATAAATTGGAACAGTTCATCGCCAAAAGATCTATGTTTCAGAGAAAGTGTTTAATCGTATATATGTGCATACGTACCAAATTGATCTATTTCGGTTTTCTGCGAATGATTCTACTCCTGGGATTCATAGAAGCCATATTTATCTTCTTTGACTTTCATAGGAATTTGGATTTAATTTAATGCATTGATACATTGTTTCCATTTTTGGTTAATTTAATTTCCTAAAACAATGTTTGTGGTCAATTCCTAGTCTTCCAATTTTTAAATTTTCTCCTATTTTGGTTTGCTTCTATGGAAGCTTGTAAAAAGAAGAATAGAAGCAACCACGAGGATGGTGCTTCGAACTTGGGTGCAGAGCGAAAGCTCACTGCACTAGCCAATTTGTCCAAGTTTTCTCAAGTAGTGTGGAGGTGTGAAGGGTCGTCTTGCAACCAAACAAGCCTTCAACGTGGGCTTATCATTGTTCAAGACCTAGAGCTAGCTAGCATTGAACCTGATTAGGGTTTATGTTTGGCGTGAGAGAGAGGGAGGGAGGGAGGGAGGAAGGAGAGGGTGCTAGCTGTAAACTGGCTGTCAGTTAAGCAGCTTTCTTGCATGATCTGGAGTTTTGATTTTAATTAAACCCTTTTATTTTTATAAGATAAATTAGTTTTGCAGCAGTACTACTGGCCTCTATGTGGTTTTTATTAATTCTCTCCAGGCGGCCAGGAGGGAACCAAACGTGCTCTCTCGGTATCATGATCCTTTTAAGCGTGTTCACAAGCTTCCATGACTGAACCTCATCTCCATGATTTTTGTTTATGGGGTTCCACGACAAGAAATTTAATACCTATTTTTTGTAATAATAATAATTAATGTTCACACAGTAGCCTCTTTTTACCTAGCTAGGGTTTTTATTCATTCATTCATTCCATCCACTGAAACATACTATTATTATTTGCTGCCATTCTACTTCAAGTTTGTTTCAATCAAATCATACTCCATTTTATATTTTATGGGAACTGGGTTTCTGACACGTTGATGGGTTTTGAATTTCGATGTGTTTGGAAGGTGGAGAGAAGGATTGATCTGGTCTATGGTGGTGGAAGCGTGGGATTGATGGGTCTTATTTCTCAGGCAGTTCATGATGGGGGGCGCCATGTCCTAGGGTTTGTAGCGCTCTCTCTCTCTCTCTCGCTCTCTCTCTCATATACACACCACACGCATAAGTTACCCTTATGAAATGATTGGCCAAATTGGGTTGCATTCTTATTTTTTATTGAACCATACCATGCAAATTAATCCCTATTATCTATTAATTTACTGGGTTCACAAAGGCTGACAACATAGAAATCTAGGATCAAATGCAACCCCATATTTTATAATGGAATTTGTGCATTCCCTTCTTCCATTTTTTTTTTTTATTGGGACAAAAAGGTTCACATATTTATATGCAAAATTACCGTGTCTTCTGGGTATTGTAAACATGGTTTCAAACCGCTTTATGTGATCTACAGTAAATTCCAAAAGTTAACCTCCTTTAAATGGAGGCAGATTCTCTACCCTCCCACTTCTTATACCTTACCGTGTTCTTCTGTTTGTGTGGTCACAGTTAAGCCACGTTAATATTTTATATTATTATTTCTTTTTGTCTTATTATTTCTACACGTCAACATTTTATATTACTATTTTTTTATATCTTATTATTTCTATAAAAAAAACAATATAAAAAATTGACGTGACCACACAAAACAAAACAAGAAGGCATGGGAAGACATGAAAAGTGGGAGGGCAGAGAATCTGCCTCCCCTTTAAATTCTTACAATGTCAGTTCCCTCTCTGGAACTTCCAGTTAGAAAGATTTACAGTAATGGAAAAGATAATTAGTAAAATTATGGAGACTTTTAGTGAAGGACTGGCATTGCATTTTGTAAAAAGCCTGCTTTCCCTGTAATGTAAGAGCTCTTGGTCTCGTAAAAGTTTAAACACGTTCTGTGAAACACAACTGCTGCAAATTAGCATGGTCAATGCCCCTTGTTAGGTCAGGGATGTCAGCAAATTGCTAAATCTTTGATCAATTAAATATTCAGGTATATACCTACTAGGCCATGGGGAACTTTTAGTAAATTCATTTGTTAATATATATTACCGGTGAAAATTTTCATTTCATTTTGTTTTTTTATTATGAAGTGGAATTAGTTTTTAAATTTTTTTTAAAATAAATCTGTTATGAAAATTGGAATAATGATAAAGTGGTTTCTTCTAACGTGGGAATACATTTTATTTTTATTTTATTTTAAAATAGTGCATGTTGTACTAAGCTAAGTGTGAGGTTGGTCTAAAAAAACAGAAATTTTTTTGTTCATGTAGTTACTAAATTGCCTATATTTTTTACTTGAGTTCAATTTTGGTGAGGAGGTTAAAATGGTAATTTCATAAAATTTTGATTGAGAACCAAAGTTTTATTAATAGGTAGTGTGGAGATAGTGGTTTGCTGATAAATGTTCGTGGTGTTTTTGCAGTGTTATTCCGAGGACATTAATGCCTAGAGAGGTACATTTAAAGGCTTAAATGTGCTGATTTTAAGTGACACATTTACCGATCTCTAAATGATTAATTAATAATGTGATCTGATTAAATTGTTGTAGATAACTGGTGAAACTGTTGGAGAAGTGAGAACTGTCTCAGATATGCACCAAAGGAAAGCCGAGATGGCCCGTCAAGCCGATGCTTTCATTGCCCTCCCTGGTATGGTTTTAACCCATGAATCGGATGTCACTTATGAAATTATTATTGTTGTCGAATGTTAAAGTTAGCGTGAATAGCTGATTCTTAACTGTTAAATATGTGGTATTTACTCTTGATTTACACGCATCGAGGGTTGAAAGCCATCCATGTGCATGTGAAGTTCTGAACCATTATCCAAATCAACTCTCAATTGTTTTTGTAAAACCCTTTAATTGAAATTATTATGTTCAGGTGGCTATGGTACCCTAGAAGAATTGCTGGAAGTCATTACCTGGGCTCAACTTGGAATCCACCGGAAACCTGTAAGAAGAACTAAATTTATCCACCTCGTTTTATACAACGGTTTGCATGTGATTCCAAACTTTACATGGAAGCAAGCCCTCACATGATTACATGTCGTATGTTTGTTCAAATGTAGTTGTGTTCTTGTAGATAACTGTTGATGTCCCCAAATTTTCTACAAAACCCTAATTAACAATCAATTTCTTCACATTATAGAATATTTTATTGTGTCCTTGTCTCTATGAATTAATAGGTCTATCATATGCCTACAATTTGTAAATATATCATGTTTCTTAAGTACACGATTCTCTCTCTTTCATTTATAATTCCATACAAGTATTAGTTAGCAACGTTGACGGGGAGATGATATTTGTGATGATGTGAGTCAATCTTATTGAGTGGTATGGATGTATGAGAAAGCTTCATATATAACAGAGAGTCAATGCATGTGGTACTTAATTCTAATTCACATGGAAAAATAACATAAGTTAGGTGGTTGATTATTTGGAGGATCTCCGTTTGAATGGGAGAAATCTTCTCAAATTTAATTTTTTAAGGTTTAAACAAAGTGAGGTTGTTGGTCAAAAGAAGGGTGTTGTTGGTCACAAGACAATGAGGACATATGAACGACATACATATAATATGGAGATTAAATGGGTGTTTGAAGTTGATATTATTAATGAATTGATTGATTAATTAAATAATTTAGTTAGAATTACCTGTTTATTGTAGGTGGGGCTTTTGAATGTGGACGGTTACTACAATTCGTTGTTGTCTTTCATTGATAAGGCCGTTGATGAAGGTTTTGTTTCTCCTACTGCTCGGCACATTATCGTGTCTGCTCCAACTGCCAAGCAATTGGTCAGACAACTGGAGGTAATGCTTCGTGCCTATTTTCATCATATCATGTGCATCATAGAATAGAATATGATCATCAAGATGAATAATTAACGGACCGGATCGATGTGGTACGGTTTGGGGACACTCTCAAGTCCCTGAGGTGTTCAAACTATGCCTCAATGATGCTCATAGATTCCCACTGATCCTATATGCATGTGCTTAAGTTTTGGTAATACAAGGATGGTCTGGACAGAGTAGACTTTAAGCTTAGATTTTTATATAACCAAAAATGAAGAAATTTCCTTTGTATAATATGGATGCGACTCTCTCAATTGAGAACAAATAAATAAGAGAACCTTTTTCTTACATTGTATAGCATCATGCGGAATAATTAAGCATCGTTATGGGTTGGTCCGGTTCAATCTGGTCAAGAACTTTGGGTCCGTCCAAACTCCATCTGGCTAACCTTGGCGACAATGCTGGGTTGGGGGAAAGGCGTCCTTGTCCCCGGTTGCATACAAGTGGATTTCAACTAAGTTTGCTATTCTCAGTACCTAGGTTTAGATTTGTTTGAAGATTTACATACGGTTTCTAGGTCGGATTTGTTGCGAAGTTTTTGTTGTTGTACTTTAGGCTTCCATGTTACGAAAAGTAAATGTGTATTTTCATATAATTTCATCAGGGAAGATTAGTACGAATTAACCCTTTTTGTTATTTAACTACACCGAAATTTACAAATTTACTCAACGATCTGGTTAATGATATGTTTTGGTTTTTTGGCCTCAGGAATATGTACCACAGCACGATGAAATAACATCGAAGTTGGTGTGGGAGGAGGTGGACAGAATAAGTTATGTGTCTGAACCCGGAGTAGCCACGTGAAGTGTTGCTTGACTGATCATGCAAAAGTCCTCCTTTTTTTGCGTTTTGGGTTTCACAGTATATACGGTTAATATATGGTACGACACCGTACATCAGCAGCAGAGGAACTTTGGGTTTTTTGTTTTTGTAGCTGAAGCCAGAAACTCTCTCAAGGTCCTCTTATAATATATATTTTGTTGGAAGGTATAAAAAAAAAAATTGAAAATGGTGTAGGAAATGCATTGCCCTTTTTGTAAAACTGTGAGGGAATCAATTCAAGTTTCTTCTTGGCTGACTGCATGGTTGTTATTACTGTGTCGATTCTTTAATTTGCGACGATGTCTTCTGGACATGTATAGTTTCTACTTCAAATTTGTGAGGAAAATGTTAGGATATTATACGAAAAGATGTATTGCAATAGGAAATGATATTCCATTTCAGCTTCTGTACTCTCAGAAAATGTCCATGTGTAAGTTATAACAACTATATATATGTATATTCATTTTTTTTTATTCCGAAAAAGGATACTTAAATTGAAGTCTCGAGTTTGATATTCATAATTTGTCACGGTCTTTTTATAACCAACGATCTCTGAGCTATTTGAAGGCTTGTCATCTGATCCTCAAACTTCAATTATATTATTGACATATGATAGCATTAGTTAGTTAAATTGTTAGTTGTTAGAATAGATGAATTGGTGGAATCAAACTCGCACAAAGGTGCATAAATATGATTATTTTTCACCATTGTGGTAAAGCATCAGATTTCTCAAACTCCAAATATGGATATTGTTATTTTTGGAGTTGACATGAATATATGGAACATATCCTTTCTTGGCACAATAGGCCGAATAACTATTTTTATTTTCAGTACGTATTCATGAGCTTATAGTTCAGTTATTTAGGAGCGTTCACTCTTCCAACTGAGTTGACAGATTACGTACGGAAAAAAATTAAAAGATTACTGGACCGATTACGTATGAAAAATGGGTTCGTGTTTCATGCATATCTAACCTATTAAGCAAGCAGACTTGTTACAGCAGCTAAAGCAACATGACAACTGAGTTGACAGAAGACCACTTCACCAATTCACAATTTTTGGTTTTAATTTACAACAAAGGGAAAGCATATGTTAGTTAGGCTTATAATTTTATAGTTAATTAGCACAAATTAATGGTTGTGTTTGCTGTGTTAAGGTTTCAATATAATTAAAAATGGTTTGTCATGAAACTTGAGGACAGCTTGTTGATTGAGTTCTAAAAGCCAGGTGGTATCAGCATGTGAGGCACATGAAGATTATTAATCTCCAAATTGCACTTGATTAAGCACTCGATTAAGGATTTAAGTTAGGTATAGATCTAATGAATCAGAATAAGATCCTCACCCTCAAAGGTCAACTCAAATAGTCAATAAATCAAAGGCTTCTCTTGTTGTTGGGTGGCATATAGCTTCGTATGTAGGTTATCTGCATATCTTTTGCTCAAGTTCTTAGATATTTTGGTGGCTTTTAAATTTCTAATACAACTGGAAAATTACCAAAAATAATTAAGGGGGAAAATGCGAAAAATGTTAATTTTATTTTATAAAAAGAATGTCAAAAATGTAAGTTGCTTGCTTATGTGCTAATTCAAGGAATACTTGGTCTTCATAAGAGACTTGATTTTTTTTTCGAGTTGAATGCACTACAACATGAATAGGTCAAGAAAAAAAACAAGTTAACACCCTTTATGAGTACAAACTCATATAATTTAACATAACTATAAAGAGATTTGATTAATGCTTGATTCGTACCAATTAACGATTGTCAGTCATTTGCGCATGGGTACGTAGACGATTAAGGTGTGTTAAGTTGTGTTATGATCATAATTGATCGAGCAGTACAATGCAAGAGGTTTGGGAGTTCGCGTGGACATACCAATCGCCCCAACCTTAGTGATCAGTTGGATAGCTCCAATTGTTGCATTGAGGGAACTTTGAAAGTGATTACAAACCCTAATTACAAGTGAGTGTGAGGAAACACTTTCACTATGGATAGTGCTATTCACACGACTGTTTTTACTTCCCACATCCCTTTGTTAATTTTTTGCTATTGGTCTTCTTCAATTCATCTGATCCAAAAAGCAGCAAATTGAGAGGGGTATGTGAGAAGTAAAAATGAGTACGTGGATGGCACTACCCTTTGAGTATATGTAACTGTAAAGATGAAGATGCCAAGTCATAACAAATGTTGTTATTAGTTTGTTATAAGTTTGCTGTAATGTATTCTGTTTTGGTTAGTTAGAGTGTAAATAGTCAAAGATTATATATTAGTGGTTGTATCATTCATTTAAAAATTAATGAGAAATATACTTTTCTTAGTGTTTAAGAAAAGCTTTTAGATAAAGTCTTGAGTTTCTATATGGTATCAACCGCCTCTTGCCTTCCAGCCCCATCGATCCTCATCATTTTCGCTTCGCATCTCTGATTTCTTGATTATTTTCAAGAATTTCTTCTCAGCTGCCATGGTTTCTCCTTCTGATTCATCATCTCATCATGAATCGCTTCAAAATCCAGTACCCAATTCCTCTTCTCCAAACCCTAATTTCACAAATTCGTTTGCATCTCTTACAATCAGAACATTGGAAGCATGGTTCCAATCAAGCTCAAACGATCCAGCTATCTTCCATGGCGTGCACTGTTTGCACTGATTCTCCGCCGTTACAAGTTTCTTGGAATCGTTGATGGAACTGAGTTATGTCCACCGCCTTTTTTTCCAGATTGCTCCATCAATCCTGCCCTTGAGCTCTGGTATGAGAAAGATCATAATCTTCTGATCTGGTTGAATTCTACACTTTCTGAAGATGTCATTCCCTTTACCGTTAGTGTATCTTCTTTTTGCGATCTTTGGATCAAGCTAAAGCAACGTTTTGGTGGTGTTTCTGATGCTTATATTCACCAGCTTCGATCTCGTCTCCAAGCCATACAGAAAGGCTTTCAATCTATGTTAGATTATCTGCAATAGTTGAAAGAAATCTCTGATTCTCTCTTTGTTACTGGAGCACCAATCTCCGATCGCGATTTAATGGTGGCAACACTGGCTGGTTCACCTGATGAGTTCGAATCGTTCATTGATTCACTCATGCTTTGCCTTTCATCCAACTCTTTAGATGAACTACTTGGACTTCTTCTCACAAAAGAACTCTTCATGTCTCGTCGCAAGAAGATCTCATCCAATACTGAACCATTTCAGGCGTTCTCTGTGCAGTCACAAGCACCTCTACTTCCTACTCCACCGCCTCGAGCATTTGCCGCTCATAATCAATTCTCACATCCAAATTCTTCTCGATTTCCCTTTAATCGTGGAAGAAACAACAATCGAGGATATCAATTCAACAAAAACAATTGTTTCCATCACAATCGTGGTTCTCGGGGTAATTTTCGTGGAAATTCTTCAAATCAAGGTCAAAATCAAGGGTTTCGTGGTTCTAATTTCTCTGGAAATTATATCATCTGTCAGATTTGTGGTTCAACAAGCCATGAAGCCATTGATTGCTTCGATCGCATGAATCCTGACATTCCTAGAAGAATTCCACCTACAAAACTTGCGACCATATGTGCTCATTACAACTCCAAACCATCTTCATCTTGGCTCATTGATTCTTGCGCCATTTCCCATATCACAAATGACATTGCCAACATCAACTCACTAACACCATACACTGGAGAGGACAAAGTCTATATTGGTGATGGTAAAGGTCTGTCCATACACCATATCGGTTCTTCTTCATTGCATACTTCTTATGCTGCCTTTAAATTGCGCAATGTTCTTCATGTTCCAAAAATGAAGCATAATATGTTGTCTGCTTATCAGTTTCTTAAAGATAACTAATGTGCATTAACTCTTGATTCTGATGGATCCATTGTAAATGATCGTTCTACGGGGAAGATGCTTTGGTAGGGTCCAGTTAAGGATGGTTTTTATCGTTTGCAAAGCTCTTCTCCCCTTGGTTTATCATATTCCAGCTCTTCTCATGCTCTTGTAAGTGTTCTAGCTAGGCTTTGGCATAGTAGGTTAGGTTAGGCTATCCCTCTTCTTCTATGTTTCGCAGACTACTATCTACTAATAAACTTGCAATCAAAGGAACATCAACTATGGATTTCTTTTGCTCTAACTATGATATAGCAAAGAATCACAAGTTACCCTTTGGTTCTTACACTTCATCAACTACTCATAGCTTAGAATTGTTACATTGTGACTTGTGGGGTCCTGCTCCTGTAACTTCAGTGAATGGATTTAAGTACTATCTACACATAGTTGATGATTTTAACAAGTATAGTTGGCTCTTTCCTTTAAAGGTCAAATCTCAAGTGTATTCTACTTTTGTAATTTTCAAAAACTATTTAGAAAACAAAACTGGCAATAAAATCAAAACTGTACGTTTTGATTCCAGGGGTGAGTTTACCAGTGTATCTTTTAAATCTTATCTTCATACTTATGGAATTCTTCATCAATTGAGTTGTCCACACACACCATAACAAAATGGTTGTGTAGAAAGGAAACATCGACATCTAGTTAAGTTAGCTAGAACTCTATTAGTTCAATCACGTATTCCTCATCAATACTGGGTTGAAGCCTTCACTACTGCACTATATCTTATTAACAGATTGCCACTCTCTGGGATTACACAATTACCTTGGGAGTTATTATGTCATACTATCCAAATTACTCCAGGCTCAAGGTCTTTGGTTGTCTATGTTTTCCATGATTAAAGTCTTATGTGTTATCCAAGCTTGATGGAAAAAAGTAAAAATTGTGTTTTCTTGAGATATAGCTTACATCATAAGGGATATAGATGTCTGGATACAAAAACACAAATGGCTTATATTTCAAGACATGTAATCTTTAATGAGACTACATTTCCTTTTCATGGTTCTCATCACCCTATGTCTTTTGTTCCCTCTTCTTTATCTCAGAATATTGATTTGGAGTTTTCTCTGCCCTTATCTATTTCCTCTCATGCTCAACCTAGTAATTCAACTACTACTACTACTCCAGTTTGTATTGTACCTACCTCACATGCTTCAGTTTTACCAAGTGACACCACAGACTCCAATCACTTTTCTGAGCAGCAGGTTCCACATTTGCAGCAGGTTAAAAATGTACATCCCATGATCACAAGGTCTAAGAATGGTATTTCCAAACCAAAGGCATTTAGTGCAACTAAACACCCTCTTCATTCTTCCATTGAAGTGATTCCTACTACATATCTGCAAGCTTCAAAATCTGCAAATTAGAGATTGGCAATGCAAAACGAGTTCAATACACTTCAATCTACAGGTAATTGGCTCCATTGAAAGACACAAAGTCAGACTTGTTGCCAAAGACTTTCATCAAAATGAAGGTTTAGATTATCAATAAACTTGCAGCCCTGTCACTAAACCTGTCACCATCAGAATCTTGTTAACTTTTGTTGTTCAATTTAACTGGTTTCTTAGTCAGTTAGATATTAGCAATATTTTTCTTTATGGGGATTTGAAAGAAGAAGTGTTCATGGTACAACCTCCTAGGTTTCAAGATCCATCTCTTCCTAATCATGTGTGTAAGCTAAAGAAATCCTTATATGGTCTTAAACAAGCCCTTAGGGCTTGGTTTGATAAGTTGTTTCAGGCTCTTAAATCTCTTGGCTTTACTTAATCATCTTCAGATGCTTCTCTGTTTGTTCTTAAATTCCTAAACTTGGTCATTGTACTGGTTTATGTTAATGATATTCTCATTAGTTGTCCCAATACTTCTCTCTGCAAACAACTCATTCAACAATTGAGTACCCTATTTCCAGTCAAAGACTTAGGACCCTTACATTATTTTTTTGGTTTGGAAGTTCACAGAACCAAAGATAGTATTTTTCTGCATCAAGGCAAGTATTTACTTGATCTTTTACAAAAGACCAATATGGATGGAGCTAAACCCTGTTGTACACCCCTCAGTTTTACAAAATTGGATCACAATGGTGAACTGTTACCTAATCCCACTGAATATCAATATATAGTTAGTGGCCTACAATACCTTACCTCAACTAGACCTAATATTTCATTTGCTGTAAATCAAGTGTGTCAGTTTATGCATGCACCAACAGTTACACATATGCAAGCAGCAAAGGGAATTTTAAGATTTCTCAAGGGCACTATCTCTCAGGGTATTCTGTTTAAACAAAGTCATTTACTTCTTTCTGCTTACTCAGATGCAGATTGGGCTGGCTACACATTTGATAGAAGATCTACTAATGGTTTTTGTCCATTTTTGGGTTCTAACCTGATTAGCTGGTGTGCAAAGAAACAAACAATAGTGGCTTGTTCATCCACTGAGGCATAATATCGATCTTTGGCTCAAACTGCAGCAAAGATTACTTGGATATGCAAAGTATTGAAAGATTTTGGTTTTCCCATGACTGCTAAACCCACCCTCTAGTGTGATAACATTTTAGCCATATATCTTGCTTCTAAGCCTATTTTTCATGCTTGCACTAAGCATGTTGAAATAGATTATCACTATATCCGGGAATTGGTTCTTGCCAATTTAATCAAAGTTCAATATGTGTGTAGCCAAGATCAGATTGTTGATATTCATACAAAATCTTTTTCCAAAAATCGGTTTCAGTTTCTACAATCCAAACTCTCACTTGGAACTCTCAATTCTTCCAAGTTTGGCTTGAGGGAGTGTAAAGATGAAGATGCCAAGTCATAACAAATGTTGTTATTAGTTTGTTATAAGTTTGTTGTAGTGTATTTTGTTTTGGTTAGTTAGAGTGTAAATAGCCAAAGACTATATATTAGTGGTTGTATCCTTCATTTAAAAATTAATGAGAAATATACTTTTTGTAGTGTTTAAGAAAAGCTTTCAGAGAAAATCTTGAGTTTCTATAAACTGTTCTTCTTTTCTGATGGTGGGAATCTTGTGGCAACTTACGACGTAGCTCATATTGAGTGAACCTCGTAAGTCCTTGTGTTTGTGTGATTAGTTTACTTTTGTGATTCTTCGCGTTTAGGGAATCTAGAACTTGATATCATAACAACGCATACAAGGAAAATTCAAAATCCTAATCATCACAGCAGCTGAAAATTTCTCTAATGACCTCAACTATGGTTGAACAAATTCTACGTCGGAGCTAAAGTTTCGGATTCAAACTCAGAACTTCAAATGCATGGATAAACGCTCTTAACTACTTAAACTACTAATCCCAATTACAGCCGGTCTAAAATATACAGTTAAACCTTTCTTTTTTGGTCTGAAGTTTATAGCCTACAAATACAAACCCTTGTCGACATTTGGTCTTAATATGATCATATGACTGAAGTAATACACAGCAAACTACTCTCCTTGGAAAAATTTGATAGAACTGTTGATTTATATAAAAAAAAACATATATGATTTCTGCCCAAAGCTGTCTTTTTAGTATTTGGGGAACTAAATTGACAAAAGCGATATTCTAATCTACTCTAATTTGCAAGGAAGGAGATTCAAACTTTGGGTTGTCAGGGAGTGTGCGTGCACAAACCTAACCAACTGGCCTAGTCCGCCTCTGCTGGGAACTAAATTTAAGGTAATTTGGCATAGTACGAGTTGCTGCTGTTTTGGGTAAGCTGTAGTGAGTACCTCTAAAAGTTTGCAGGGCTGTCATCCAATTGCTTCTCATCTTCTATATCAACCTCTAAAATTTCCTGAGATCGAACCAGAACTAGATTTTCATCAGCGAAAGAATAAGACAGTAATTTTTCCAATTGTAAAAATTCAAGCAATTCTGATCAGTTGGGGTTAATTAACTCACAGGGATCCTCTGCTTGAGATAATTGGCCAGTCTAGCCAGAACCACGCTCCGTTCGTGCCAAAACCGGCCCTTCAGACTGATCTTCACAAAGGGTCCGTCAAGTTCAGCGAGGTCTACTTGTCCTGCAAGTCATCTCCTTATCTTAACTGATTTCCCACCACCAGAAACTAAACAACATAACTGACTCAAAAAACATAAAAGATAAGTAAGTTCAACCTGTCATGCCAACTGAAGTGTCGAAGAGCTGCCCGAATTCAACCCTTGCATCGGCTAAGACCTGTCGAATGTTGTCTTCCGTTAGATCGAGAGGCTGCGAAGGCTGAACCGTTGCTGCTGCCAATATTGTTGAGAATTTCGTGCTAGTTTTGGTTCCCAGTGTTGCTGGGAACGTGGAGATCCTTAGCCTTGGCCTTTGTGTGTGGTTGTGGTTGGCTGTTTTCAGGATCTGGGTCTTGGAGATTTGATGACAGGTAATGGGAAGGGTTAGTGTTGAAGAATGCAGAACTCCTTCCATTCCAAAAGCTTCTCCTTCAATTTGCCTTCCAAAGACGAGAAGCTACAATGATTGGTAGAGAAATGGATAATGGCCACTTATCTTTAGTGGATAGAATTTACTTGCTCAAAAGCCTCTAGCTTGCAGCTTTACTAAGCAGTCATGTAAGATTTCACCTTCATTTTTAAACACATTGTGAGATTCGTCAAAAAGTTCAGACTCCACCAAAAGTCATAAATTCGAATTTCGCGTGCTGTGTAACTGAGGTATTGAAACCAAGGTGAGGTTGAAACAACGCAAAACCCAATTGTCAGATGAATCCCACGTCAGAGAACTAAGAAATCTTACATGTGCTTATAAAGAGTTCAGTTATTCGTATTTGCCATTTGGCTTCATGGCGGAACCCTATACTGAACTAACTACTTGAGTAATCAAATTGCATAACGATAATAAAAGTTGCGGGTTGATCTTATTCATTGACTATTTAGCTTGTATTATCTTGTCCTCACTTCAAATTCTGAATAAGATGACGATCTGCAGATTAGTCGGACCGAACCGACCCTTGCCCGGAAAATAGAAGCAAAACAGAACCGGGACGATGATCATTCTCTCCATCTTACAAGTTTCTGATCAGATAAAATTACACATAGGCTCAGCCTGTTTCCATAACAAAATAGAGAGTGACAACAATGAAATTGTATGCTACTTGAATATGCTGAAAATCGGGCAAGTCCCATTGATTGGGGTTTATTGTGACATGCTGATGCTCAAAACTACCAAGGATTGGAAAAAGAGGTTACACGAATACAAAACTCGTTTACACGTCCTATTTGAGTCCGACATGGACATGCAGTGTACTAGCTCTATATTGCGGAGAAGTACTCTTTGCTGCCCTTGGGGTCTGGCTTCATGGACTTCTCCCCGGGCTTCCACCCTGCAGGGCAAACTTCATCGGGATTGTCCTGCACGTACTGCAAGGCCTGCAGGATCCAACCCAAGCCAAGAAAGGAAGGAAAAAAAAACAATTATAAAATGTAATAAGAAACATGATGACGAAATTCTTAGCTATACAACAGATCTTGGAAACGAAAACATCCCATTTCTATTTTGGACTTGATGAATATGTTTACCTGGAGCGTTCTCTTAGTCTCATCCACACTACGGCCAATGGCAAGATTGTTGATGGTGGAGTGTTGAATAACGCCTTCCTTGTCAATAATGAAGAGTCCTCTCAAAGCGATTCCCTATCACAGAGAAACCCAACATCTAAATAATCCAGAATTCACAGCACTGAGTCTTTCACAAGTTTATCATTCATTAAATTCAGAACCAACTTTCATTACATATCATACCTGATCTGGGATCAGCACACCATACGATTTTGAAATTGACTTGGTGACATCAGAGATCAATGGATAGTTCAAGTCACCAAGACCGCCAGATTTCCTATCGGTTTGGACCCATGCAAGATGGGAAAACTACAAAAAAAAAAAAAAAAAACAAGACAGCATAAGGCCAACGTGGTTCCATCTTACCAATCTAAGGAAGAGCAATTTTAAAACTATTTTACATCAAAGGAACAAGTCAGATGTACATAAGCAAAAGAATCACAGAAAAAAATACATAGATTCACATCATTCATTGGCCATTAACAAGAACACAACTTTCTGACATCGCCAATCTTATTAACTCCTTTTGGTTAACCTCCATATAGTATTCTAGGTGATTTTAACTGAAGACGTGATACAGAACCGAGCGCAATGGCATTCTAGGATTTATATAGCCGACCCCACTTGGTGGGAAAAGGCTTTGTTGTTGTTGTTGAATATCCTCATTGTCTATTGTGTGTTCTTTCTCCACCAACAATGGGAATTAACCTTTTGGCTCCCACATGCATTGTCTGCAACCCATACCATGGGTCCAATTTCATGTCGAAGTCAAAAATCCCAAAGCATAAGATCGATATTTTTAGAACTCACGATACGGTACATAATTGTTTACTCAATAAAGGAACAAAGAATGCATATAGTTCAAGGTGCAACTTAGCATACTAACGCGTGTGCATATGCAGCTATTGACCTTTGCAAAAGAACAAGGCTACAACATGTCTAGGCCGAATATTGACTTTTTCGTGGTATATCTAGGCAGAACATTGACCTTTTTATGGTATGTCTGGCAGATTGTGGTATTAAAGATAGCGAGGAGCAGGGCAACTTACCACACTGTCAACTGAAACACCCAAGATTTCTGTGTTGAGCTCCGCAAACTCTGCGTGACGGTCACTGAAAGCGGTGATTTCTGCAAGATGGGTTCACAAATTTTGAACAAAGCAATCCGATTCAGTTAGATTCATTCAGCATCCATTAAAGATTAAAAACTTATATGAAGAATTGGAGATTGTGAAAACAAACAAACCTGTAGGACAAACAAATGTGAAGTCCAATGGGTAGAAAAAGAGAATCACATACTTCTTCCCAATGTACTCAGAGAGCTTGACCTGAAATCCCACACCAAAGCTTCAGTTGCAATGGAACAATTTCAGACTCGTTTGAGACTGCTTTTGCAGAAAGCTCTTTTATTATAAAAGCATTGAAATTTTCACTGAAAGTTCCTAGAAAATCACTTAGAAATGCCTTGAAAAAGCATCTGACATATGCTTCTCTAGAAAGCGCTTTTATGACCCAAAACCATTTCAACTTTTTTCCAACAAACCCAGTAAGAAGCGTTTCTGGTTGTAGAAAGCGCTTTTAGTAAACTAACAAGCAAATCCTAGACAGACCCGAAAATCGAAATTACAGAATGCGATTGCAGGAAAAAATCAAAAGCTATGAGTTAAATTAAAGATACGACATTAATGAATTCTTGGTCGAAAACAGCCTCGGCTTCGAAATCAGGAGCAACATTTCCGACGAGGGGAAGCTCGCCGGCGGAGGCTTTGACGATGAAGGACTTGCGAGTGTGGGAGCCGCCGCGGGGGAGGGAGGCAGAATGGGCGACGCGCGGGAGGCGGAGGCCGTGCATGGATTTGGGGAAGTTTAGGGTTTGGGAGATAGGTTTGGAGAAGGCGGCGACGAGAGGGGTGGATTTGGAGGAGGAGAAAGCGCGGGAGGGGGCGGAGGAGATGAGGGCGGCGGTGGAGGCAGCCATGGTGGTTGTGGAGAGCTCAGCCACTCAAGTCAGTGATGAATAGTGAGTGATGTGAGCTGGGAGGTCTAAGGTGGAGAAAGGGGTTGGGGTACAGTGTGAGGATAAGTAGTGGGTAGGAGGAAGGGTGGATTGGTGGGACCTAGGTTTGAACTGAACCGGCCGACCGGCTACATACATTTGGGGCAACAGGGAATGGGACAAGAGTAAGGGCTGGTTTGGTATTGTTGTGCCTTGAAAAAAAATTGTTTCTGCTATGCTGTGAGAATAAGTAGTTGTGAAATAAAGCAGTAGAGTGTTTGGTTAACTTTTTTGTAAAAGTGCTTTTGAAAAAAAAAAAAAAAAAAAAAAAAGCAGTATTATAGTGTTTGGTAAACTTTTATGTAAAACAAATGTGAAAAAAAACGGGTTTTTCAAAGTTAGGTTTGCCAACTTCTTGGTTTTGGCTTTTTTCACCCAAAACTGTGAAAAAAAGCTGAAGCTAATTGTTTACCAAACACAAAAACAGCTCCCAGCTTTTTTTTATACCTGTTTTTTTCAGAATCACCTCAGTACCAAACCAAGCCTAAGAGCATTTCTAGTGAGGGGATCTATGTAGGGCTGGAAAAGTGGTGGATATAGCCCTATTTTAGAGTTTCGAGGAATTTTTGGGGTTTTATTAAAGAATCTCTCCCAGTGGGGGGTTATATCTTTCGGGCTCTATATGGGGCTATATATATTTATTTATGTAGTAATTTGATTAAGTGATGATTTTTTTTGTGTGTTAGCTTTTCTTAAGTTAATTTTTGAACGTGCTATCTTAAATTTTTTATGAACCCTTCAACTTAAAAAGTTTAAATTGTGACAAAGTTAGATTTCATCACTTATGAATCGTTCGTTGGACTAGATTCTCTTATCTCAATCTCATCCGTTGAAGGAAACAAACCTCCACTTCGCCCTCTAAAATAATTTGATTTTCATGTATAACACAGTAATTTACCTAGCACCAATTGGTAAATTAGTATCATACAATTTAAAATATATATATATTTAAAAATTTCACCCATCAATACCGATGAATGTTAAATCAATTTGAAATTTTCATTCTTATGGAATTTAAAACAATCATTAATTAGCGAAATTGCAAGAAAAATAAGTAAGAAAAAAGAATTAAAAAATAATAAAAGGAGAGTATAAGTGTATTTACAAGTGGATAGAGAGTGATAGAATTTTGCCTACATGGGTTACTACTTTTTTATGGGACCCACTGTTTTTTGGGGCTAGATGTAGCCCGATTTTATGCTACCCAAGAAAGGAAGTTGCTAGCCCCAGTGGTGGATTTAGCCTCATTTTCCGGCTCATTGGGGTTGAAATTTCTTGCTAAGGCTAGAAATGTGGTAGCTTCATGGAGGATAAAGCCCCCATTAGGGATGCTCTAAGGGATTTGGTTTGTGGAGTATGATTTTTTGGTGATCAAATCTAAAGATTGGACACTATTAATAAATTGAGGTTCATCTTGATTGTGATGAAGTCTTGGTTTACTTTTAGGTAGCGGCGGACACAGCATTCGAAACTTAGAGGTTTCAGTATTATTAAGGTATAAGTTTTTAAGATACAAACAAAATAGAAAATGTACAAAAGAATTTTCAGTTTATTCACTGAGGCATTTCGTCAGCTAAACCATGTTACGTACATGTCACTTGTATCGACACATACAGAAGCAATTTGATGAGTGATATTGAGAGAGTTTTTCGAGTGTTATCGATGCAACTTATCGAGATATGTCTAGCAAATATTACAACAAACACAAAAAAGACTCTTATCAAACATTCAAAGAGTCTTCGAAAGAAGTGTTTCTCAAACCCGAACCACCTTAGTATCAACGTTCATTTGCCATACTTACAATGAACATACACAAAAGAAAGATAAACCTCGTACCATATAAGCCTCTCTCCCCAAAGCTAGACTCATTTGTGCCTATCTAGGATTCCACGTGAATTCTTTAGGCTCGGCTTCTCCGGGCGGGCTTAGATTAGTCTGGACTCAAGTAATATCCATTTTCTTAACCCGGCCCATTTGTGTTAGATTACTGATTTCTCCCTCTATCCCTCACCAATCACAATCTCCACAATGATATTGCTTGGAGCATTTTAAGCCTTATGTTCTCCCTTTCCCCCTGTCCCCCAAACCAACGCTATTCAGTCCTCCGCCATGACCAGCTGCGCCCAAACAACAACCAACCAACCAAATGCACGAAACCCACTTCCTCTCCACCGCCATCGCCGCCACCAGACAACCCCTTTTCTCCTCCATTCCCAATCCCATTCCCAAACCCCAATCCCCCTCCTCTCACCATGACTCCCACTCCTTTCCGCCTCAGAAGAAAAACCCCCACTTCTCAATCATCTCCGCCTCCAAAACGACGGCCTCCCTCAAACCCCCACCAACCACTGCCAACCCCCACTCCGACTTCCAAGAAAAAGTCCTCTACCTCGACTCCATCGGCCTCGACTTCTTCTCCCTAATCAACCACCACCCTCCGATCCTCTCCTCCCCTCTCTCCCACATCAAATCCACCGTCCACTTCCTCCTCACCTCCATCGGTTTCACCTCCCCAGAATTCCGCCGCCTCATCGGCATGTGCCCCGAAATCCTCTCCTCCCGCGTCGCCGAAATCGCCCCAATCCTCACCTTCCTCCTCCGCGAAGCCCACGTCAACGGCTCCGATCTCCGCCGCGTCATCAACCGCCGCCCTAGACTCCTCGCTTGCAGCGTCAAAACCCGCCTCCGCCCCACCCTCTACTTCCTCCAGAGCATTGGTATTTCCCAAGTTAACAAACACACCTCCCTCCTCTCCTGCAGCGTGGGAGACAAGCTCCTGCCCCGAATCGACTACCTCGAAAAAATCGGCTTCTCCCACCGCGACGCGCTGTCGATGTTCCGGCGGTTCCCGCAGCTGTTCTGCTACAGCATCGAGCAGAACTTCGAGCCGAAATTCGATTATTTCGTGGTGGAGATGGGGAGGGGGATGAAGGAGCTGACGGAGTTCCCGCACTACTTCTCGTTCAGCTTGGAGAATCGGATTCGGCCGCGGCACCAGCGGTGCGTGGAGAAAGGGGTCTGTTTTCCGCTGCCGATGTTGTTAAAGACAAGTGAGGCAAAGTTTCGCGACCGGTTGGAGTTTTGTTGTACTTCTTCCATCCCTTTTAGGAGTTCTCCATTATGGGGTACAAATTCGGTTGATTGAGAAAATTGAAAATATACAAGGCCAAATTCCAATTTTAACTAATTTAATCGTGCAGATGAGTTTTTGAGAATGTTAATAACAATTTCCATGAAATGCCTTATTTAATTTTGGGCGAAAAGACGGAGATTTCTCGGGTTTAGGGGAGGTTTAGAAAAAAAATTTGGAGATGTGATTTGTTATACGTTGTACAATGATAATAGTGGTATCATAAGGACATGATTCATAATGAGAATGTGTTTTTTGGTAGTAGTTACATAAATTGGTTACAAAGTTTGTTCTCATGATTGTTAGTGGTAATAGATTGCATGGTCAACAACGTATGGTCTAATATCTTAGTGAATAGTCTGTTAGGTTTCCACTAATACGTCTTGGTTTAGGACTCTCTGTTCTCTTAAATTATTGTAATAATTTCGAACCCTCTATTTCTCTTAATAATAATAATTTAAAATAAAAAGTAGCATAATCAACACAAATCATAGTACGGCACAAGTGCTTTAGTGAATCATTTTCAAACTCAACCCTAATAGGATACAAGGACATGTCCTTCGATAAAAAGAGGTCACTATTCCTCTATCAAGAAACTCAAGCTTCTTTTTTTTTTTGGTAAAATATAACTCTAACTTAAATATCAAAGAGTCTTCGCCTCGTACATCACTGATGTAACAAGGTCAAGCCAATTTATTCATTTTTGTTGAATAATGCAATTTCATATTGGAGATTTGAAAGAAAATAGTACTACTTATAAATGAATGGTTTCACTATTAATAACAAGATCCCGATTTGACTGTTCCAATTATGAACAAGACCCTGATTTGACTGTTCCAATCGTGAACAAGACTCTGACCTGACAATTCTAATTGACGACGAATCTTCTATTGCTTGAGAAAAAAGAAGGTTGCCAATGTAGAATTGGTTGGTGAATGCAATCTCACATAAAAAACTTGACATTATATTTACTACTTGTTCATGAATGATTCCACTACTAATAACACCCATTTCTTTTGTGATAAAATATAACACCTGCAGGTGGTGACTAGTAGTGGACAGACATCCCGACTCTGAAATCTTAACATTTCTTAATTTCAGAAACGCTCAAATAATTTTATGCTCATGTGAAATTCATTTCTCACATTGTTCACTCTTCGTAAATTAGAAGGAGAACAATACGGTATAATTATTTTTGGCACGTGTCATGGACCCAATAGTAGTAGCACCAAAGTTATATATGTCCGTTGTGGTTAGCTGAAGTTAGGGTTGGAGGAGATGTGGTGAGAGTCGGTGAGAAACGAGCCGTCAAATAATCAGAAAAAATTGTTTAAAGCCAAATAAAGGCGCGGATCGGCGATTCTCCTTGTATTTTTCGTTTGTTGTCTTTTCTTTTAGCACGTTGCAGTTTTGCCCCATAATTTTGGGATAATTCAAAACTGACCATTCAATATATTATTTTTCTAAAGATTCCACGCCGTTTGGTGCTTTTTACTTTTTCTTTTTCATTCCATTGGTATAAATATAAGAACATATTTTGGGATTAGTCCATATATGTTGGTCTTTTTGGACCTATTTATTTGGGTACTTCAACTAATTTTTATTTTGGGCATCATAAATACATCGAGTGCAAAAATTGTAAAAAGATACAATATCTAATCGTAGTTTTTTGTATCCTATAATAGTATAACTGCTGCTCTTGCATTAATTTTAATTATATCTCTTCTGATTCGTCAATTAGAAGATTAAAAATAAGTATGTAAAACATTTCTATGTCTGGTAAAATAACAATAGAATTAGGAAACTTACCCACATGTGTGACAGCCCGTCCCGGACTTTTCGTACCATAGGGGTGAAATGAAGGTTTTGCCCTTAGTATGTTTGCATTAATTTTAATTATATCTCTTCTGATTCGTCAATTAGAAGATTAAAAATAAGTATGTAAAACATTTCTATGTCTAGTAAAACAACAATAGAATTAGGAAACTTACCCACATGTGTGACAGCCCGTCCCGGACTTTTCGTACCATAGGGGTGAAATGACGGTTTTGCCCCTAGTATGTTTGTCTTGTTGTGTGGTCGTTTTTGGGCTTTGGTTGGTTGATTTTGGACCACACACACACCCACACTCATTTCTCTCTCTCTGCCCTGTCCCGAGACCCTCTCTCCCTTTCCTATCCTTTTCGTACGGACAACACCCAAACCTTTGGAATCGTCACGGATCGAGGAAACAAACTATACATTTGTGTTCGTGAGGTTGGGTAGATCACGTTGGTGTATTCATACACCCCATTTGAGCATTGTATGAGAAGTTATTTCGTAATGTTGGTTATGTGCTTTAAAATTAATGTTTTAATAGTTGTTTCGCATATAGGTGAGACCTATCCCGAGGACGAGCGTTGTCACTCGAGGCAAGGGGGTTACGACCCTTCTACATACCAATGAGTGGGCTTTTGGTTTTCCATATATACCTATATACTTATGTTTTTCCCAGAAAGTGAAATGAAACGTTTATATGTTTTAAATGCCATGAATTGCAATTGCATATTTAATTATGCATTATTAGTGCATATATATATATATATATATATATATATATATATGTTTGGTGCTGCGGACGCACAGGTAAGTGTCAGGTAAGTTATGGTTTATGTTTATGTTCAGTAGTGATTTGAGATGCATAGAGAGCTCATAACCTGCACCCCCGGTGTTAGTGCTCCCGCCCAGAGTTGGGCACAGTCCTTCACGTGATGTTCACCTCCCGCACCACACGCTCATCTTGGATCCAAGTTAGGTGCACAGTCCTGTTGTATAGACCACTTTAGATGGTTCCGACTCGTAGGTGATCCGCGATTATTTGCCCAGTCTTCACGTGATCGTAGCACTTGAGCGTATTTATTTTACACCCAGTCCTGTCGTACAGACCACTTTAGGTGGTTCCGACTTGTGTGCATGTGTAGTTAGTGAGATGGAGATTTGAGCTCTAGATTCAGCCATACAGGTCACGTTAGGTGACTCCGGCTGACAGATTACATGACATTGATTTGACATTACCTGAGTACTTGCATTTTATTTAGAGGCATTTGACATGGCATATTTCTGAGCATGATTTATATATATATATATATATATATATTATATTTTCTGGGATATATACAGGTTTTACGGCGAGGGGTTAGAACTGTGTTTATGAAATGATTTTTGAAAAGCTTTGTTTTTGCCCACTCACGTTTTCTGTTTTGCGCCCCTCCAGGTTCTAGTTTGGCTAGCACTTTTGGTGGCTCCCTAGAGGATTTCCCGGCTTATCTAACAGATTATCACCAATGTAGGACCACCTTTGGGTGTGTTTATTTAGTGTTGTTTCTCTCGGACTGCACTAGGTCTTCCGTGCTCTGAACTTTGTTTTTCACACTTACGCTTGCACATGTATGTTATTTACCTTGTGTATAACTAGGTTTGTATTTATTCGTACTCTTATTATTATTTATTAGCTTCCGCACTATGCACATGGTTACGTCACTTCCACGTCATGGCTAGCATGCTCTGATCTCGGTCGGGGTGTGTCACATGAGTGCATGAAACCCGTGAAGGGGGTATTTCATAAGTTCGACACGACTTGGAAAGACATTTAATGCCTCTTTATATTTTTCAAAAATTACTCTGGTTGTAAATTTAATATACCACTTTTAAACATGAAACGTAACGGTCTTACTAAAAATATGTAAGCATTTGATTCCTATTATTGCATTTGTATAAAACCAAATGGGGAAGTGAAAAAAAAAAAATGGTATTCCCTCGTCTACATTTTCCAATTCTTTCCAAGCAATAAAAAGAAAGGTTTCCATTCTCGCAGGGTCAAAACAGAAATACACAAGTTTCAGGGGTGGAAAATAGGAAAAAAAGTTAACAAATTAATTGTTTTCGCCGTGTTCCCTCCACATCTAGCCGAAACAAAAAATTCCCTCCCTTCCCTCGTTTTCTGCTAGCTCTTCCCTTAACTCCCACAACTCACTTTCCCTCTCTAACCCTCACTTTCTCTCTCTAACCCCCCCCCCCCCCCCTCTCTTTCTCTCTCTACCCCTCTCGGATCCCATTTCGCCTCCCCATAAACCCTAAACCCCCGCCCTCCTCCGCCCTCCCTCAGATTCTCTCCGATTCCCCAAACCCTAAAGATCCACCTCTCTCCTTCTCCGATCGTCTCTCGGCAATCGGAGACTTCGCTAGTTCGAGCCGGTCGATCCCTCTATGTCCGGCTGCGCTCGAGCTCCCAACCGCCAACCAGCGCCGGCGACGGCGGCCACAGGCGGCGGCGCCCAGATCCTGCCGCCGTTGAGGCGTCACCTGGCGTTCGAGTCCACGAAGCCGCAGCCGTTCCCTCCCGACAATTACCACCGATTCGCCGGCGGTGCTCGCAGAGCTGGAGACCAAGAACCTGAAGCTATTTATGTTCGATCTCCTGTGAGTTGTTGTCATTTCCATGGATATATGTGTGTTAATCTCAATGCGTTCGTTTGTTTGGGTGAATTGCGTTGTAATTGTTCAAAGGATTGAGGGTAATTCTGGTGATTCTGATTGGTTTTGTTGTTTAGGGTAATTAGAGGATTTGGATTAGCTCGTAAATGTTATTTTTAGGTCATAAGCTAATATTCTTCACTTACTACTAAGATAGTGCTTCTTAAGATATTTTGTAATCTGGTGGACTTCTGAAAATATGTATACTTATGTTGTAAATTTGCAAGCTTGGCTAACCAAAATTGCGATTGTTAGTTGTAACCGGAAAAAGCCGACAATTGTAAGTCTGGCGCATAATGCAACTTGTCAAGGTGAAGTATTGTGATAAATGTCGGCGATGAGGGGAAGACTGAGAAATGATATGGTGTTGATGTGCATCACACTTAACTGTGTTGCCTAATCTGGAGTGAAGGTACCTGTGATTTGAAAGTAGACTTTCAAGTTGTAGCATTTGGCTCCTTTTTAGAATCAATTGTTTCTCGTGGCATGCGTTGGTTTCTTCATCGGGTGTGTAAATTAATATTATAAAAGTGTAATTGGGTATAATGACTAGCGGTTCCATTCTCCGTCCTCCATTTCATCTAGATTGATTTGCAATGTTCATCTCGTCGATATATAGTTCATTGTGAAGCATATTTTAACTAGTATGGTTGCGAAGTCGCCATATGCCTAATTTTTAATAATAATTCTTTAACTTTGCTGGTGTTTTTCAGCAACTTACTCGGAAGGACAACAATGAAGTTGAGTACAGTGATTGGACCTGCAGTCCCGGAAATACTAATATTATTCAGAGTCCCCTTCAGACTCCTCCAATGTCTACAAAAGGGGGAAGGGTAAACAATAGGTCAAAGGCTTCCAAGGGAGGTAGATCTGGACCTCAGACTCCTGTGTCAAATGTTGGTGAGTCTTCTTGTCTCTTCAGTTTTTGCTTGATCTCTACCATTTTTGGCCTAACTTGAATGAATCACTAAGATGAGCTTCAGATGCAGCTGTTCACGTGAAAGAGGTTGCATAGCATCGTTGATAATAACAAAGTCTTCCTTCTCCCTGGATAAATACAAATAGAATTCTCAACTCTCTTGTTCCATACATACTAAGAATCTTATTGGATAGCTTCTGTCAACATGCAGGTTCCCCTTCTACTCCAGCCGGAAGCTGTCGTTATGACAGTTCCTTAGGTAATCTGAGCATGAGTTTTCTTCTCTTTGACATTTGTGATTTTTAGACTTCACAAGGCTGCCATATGGTGTCACTTGGAGATAACTGTGCTCAAATTTTCCAGGTCTGTTGACAAAAAAGTTCATCAATTTGATTAAGCGTGCAGAGGATGGAATTCTTGATCTCAACAAAGCAGCAGAAACTTTGGAGGTAATCATTTTCTGTTAGAGTGTATATACATACACACTAACACAAATTATCTGTATTTGGTGGTGTACTGATTGATGGTTTTACAAATGACACAGGTTCAGAAGAGGCGGATATATGACATTACAAATGTTTTGGAAGGAATAGGTCTCATTGAAAAGAAGCTGAAGAACAGGATACGTTGGAAGTAATCTTTGATAGTTTATTCTTAACTTTCCCTTAATTTTCAAGTTCTAATAAGATTTGGAACACATGGAAACTTACTCAAGGATGCGTTAAATGATTGATTAGGGGATTTGATGCTTCAATGCCAGGAGAGTTGGATGGTGATCTCTCTATATTACAGGTATTTCAATGTTGCCAGTTCTTGTAATGCAAGGGTCAGGAACTTATTTATTTATTAATTTTATTGTCCTTTGAATTGTCATGAGTATGGATTGTCTGTAGTACATAAAATTGCTGAACTCATGTTCACATAATGTTTCTTTATTTAGAGATTAACAATTTCATCTGTCTAGATTGCTATGAAAAGCATGGTGTTAAAAAATACTTTGACAATTTAGTAGCTTCGTGAAGGAAGATAAAAGCCTAAGTTGTGGTATATCCTGCAGGCAGAAGTTGAAAATCTATCCTTACAAGAGCGCAGATTAGATGACCGAATAAGGTATATGCAATTAATTTTCTTTTTGGACTTCAACGTCACTGTTTTGAAACTATTGAAAAGTGCTGACGCCTTCACCCTTGTGCAGAGAGATGCAAGAAAAGTTGAGGGATTTGAGCGAAGATGAAAACAACCAAAAGTAATGTCTAGTCCATTAACTTTTTCAGATAATTTTTGTCTTTCTTCTTTATGTTTATATTGTTAATCACTTGCTTTTATGTATACAAATATGTTCTTATCTTCAACTCTTACTCTAGGTGGCTTTTTGTGACTGAAGATGACATTAAAGGCCTACCTTGCTTCCACGTGTGTTCCATGCATCACTTCTAACACTGATTTCTACGATGGTTTAGTGTTTTCCATTATGTTAATTGCGCCTTTTCTTTTCCAGAACGAAACCCTGATAGCAATCAAAGCTCCCCATGGAACCACCTTGGAAGTCCCAGATCCTGATGAAGTAAGTCAAACATAAATTTCTCTTCGAAGATACATGTTTTATATGCATTCTCTCTTTAATTAATATTGAATTCTTCTTCAATATGCACCAGGCTGTTGACTATCCACGGAGGAGATACAGGATAATACTTAGAAGCACAATGGGACCCATTGATGTCTACCTTGTCAGGTATTGTTTCCTTTTTCTTCTTTTGTGAACGAAATATCTTTATACATTTGAGTAGGGTACTCTCCCTTTTTGTTTTGCATGTTTAGTGGATTATTGATGATAAGAATATCTGTGTTGATTTGTATTTATTTACTTGTTTATTGTTTTGTGTGTATTATTTGGTGTTTAGTCAATTTGAGGAAAAGTTTGAGGATGTGCATGGAGCTGAGCCACCTGTGAGCTTCCCAATGGCTTCTGGTTCTGGGTCCAGTGAACACCCAATAACAGAAGTGGTAACTGTTGAAAGCAGTGGGAAGGAAATTGAGCCTTGGCCGCAACAGGCTCATCACCTGTGCTCTGATTTAAACGCTTCTCAGGAGTTTGCCGGGGGAATGATGAAGATTGTTCCTTCTGATGTTGATGTAAGTATAGTTGTTCTGACTGATTTGTTTTCTTAGCTGCCAAGGTAAAAGAGAAAAACATCATTTCCAACACTGAAAGTCAACTTTTGAAAACGATAAGCGTTTTAGTGTAGCTTGCATATAAGTCTCAGATTTGAATGGACTACTTGTCACCTAATTGATGTGAAGGTGCAACATAAGATGTGCATTTTTATTTGTGTGTATGATATCGGAAAGCTGTGCAAAATATAGTAAGACTTGTTACATGGATACTGTTGTCCGACCTTTCAGTTACCTATGGATTTGAGCTATATGCTTGCAACCTCTGCCAGAAAAATAGAGCACACGGAGTTCCATATGCTCTCGTAAAAGATTTTTCAGAACCATGTATACTCTCAACAACATACACATTGACTTACTATTTAGTTTCTTGCTAATACTATATATCTTTTTTGTTGTTGTTACAGAATGATGCAGACTACTGGCTTTTGTCTGATGCCGAAGTTAGCATTACAGATATGTGGAGGACGGATTGTATCCTTTTTCAAAATTGTTCCCCATTTTTCTTTTCACTCTCTTCCCACTCTTTCAGTTTTCTTTTCAATTAAATTATTGTTTCACTGTGTGAATGATCAGTTCCTTCACTATGACAACTATAGCTGGTGTTGGATGGAATGGGACAGACATTCTTCATGCTGACTTTGGAGTGACTGATGTTAGTACACCAAGGCTGCAAACTCCGCCATCTAGGGTTGTTGAAGTCCCATCTCATGCAGTTAACTTCGCTCAAAGGTGAATCTTCGTTTGTGTAACGGGGTATCTGTAGAAATTTCGTGTATCCACCATCAGTGGCCTTCCATCTGTGTCAAGTATTGCTAGGAGATGCAACATAGGCGAAGCATTTGGAAGAAGCTGACGGATGACTAGCTGGGAACTATTGTTATACTGTACAGTTCAGTATGTCCTTGACCCCTGTTGTAGAAATAAAGAGTTCATCGTAAAACTGTAGAAGCTGCAGATATTCAGCAAGGAGCGAAACATTGAGGGATGGCACGTCCAATAATGGTAGTCGACTCTACATACGGGAGAATGGTAATGCTGAATCTGGTTGTATGATGCATGCTCGTTCATTAATGTATGCGCACACCATGAGGGGGTTCTGTTTGGAATCCTTGTCTGTAAATGCTGTGATTTTAAGCATGTTGCAGGACCGGCGTGCCGGATATTGTTAAGGCAGCAAAGGTTTTCTAGTCCTCAGTTCTATCTGATTTTAACGTTAAGACTGCTAAAACATAAACAATTGCCAACATCTTTTATTAACTCTCTTTTTGGTCGAAGGTGGATTTCAAAAGAAACATTTTTGTGAAAATCTCGTCGAAAACTTCTATATGCCCATTTTGGTATTCCATTATTTAGAAATTCTATGCATACGACATTTATCAATAGCATGTCGAAATGAGTCACTTCTGTAAGAATTGTTCCATAGGTTTATAAGCGTCACTTCCATCATAGAATTGAGTTTAGTTGTTGACTACAGTTGTGTGTTCTCAGCTTCTTATATTTGAAGTTTCAAGTTCGAATTATCTTTTGTTAATATAAATTATTTTCAAATGCACTCACTTTTCTCGTAATTAGGGTAATGTTAGTAACCGTGGGTAATGTTAGTAAATTTAAAATTTTAAACTCAATTTTATAAACAGCAGTTATTGTAGGGGTGGGCACTTGAACCCGAAAACCGAAATCAAAACACTAACCAAATCGTACCGCACCGAATGGTTTGGTTTTGCGGTTTCAAAACGGTTTCGGTTTGAAACCGAACCGAATGAAGGAAAAACGGTTTGGTTGCGGTTCCGACCATCTAAAACCGAACCAAAACCAAAACCGCATAGCTTTATTAAATGTTAAATTCTAATTGGTTATTTCATTGAGTCCATACATTTAATATGGACTCAACCACATCATAAGAAGGCCACATAATCTCTTTCTTTTCTTTCTTCTAGTAGTGGTCTGTAGACTCTGTACTCTTTCTTTCCGTTTGCTGCTCTCGGTCTCCCAGGACTCTCTCCCCAGGCTCTCTTTTATTTTGAGTCAGTGATGATGTTAATGTTTTTGCTCTTGTTGTGTCAAATTGGCTGACAGCTTTGGGCTTCACGTGCATGCTTTTTGTTTGTGTGTTTTGGAAAATGGTAGCAGCAACTATACGAAACGATAAAATTATAGCTTGAGAAGCAACTATACAAAATGTTTTAGTGCACAAGGATCAATGATTTCTCATACATTGATTTTAAATTTACAACATGCAAAGTCTTCCTTAAGTATCAGCTTTTCAAGTTCGTTCACAAGTTCAAAGACTTTTTAAACCTTCGGTTAGTAAGTGTGTAAAAGGAAAGGGAAAGACAAATATTTGAAACTTGAATGATGCAAAGTAAGTTGAAACACTAAAACTTTTTTATTGAATTGGATGAATGCTATATTGAAGACATGCTTGATTGAAATTTAATATTGTATGCATGCTTGAACAATGCAGTAATAGAAGCATATATCAAAGGAAAAGGAAATAAGATACAATTCGGTTACCATAATAGCTTTTTCAAACAATGAAACCAAACCAAAATCATTTAAAACCAAACCAAACCGAACCAAATGGTTTGGTTTCATTTCGGTTTTAGCTTCAAAACCGCACCGAATCAAACCGCAAAAACTTGCGGTTTTGGTTTTGGTTTCACTCAAAACCGTACCAAACCAAACCGCGCCCACCCCTAATTATTGATAATTGAATTATTGATTAACGTATTTATTTGTTGTGACGTATTATTTAGTTTAAAAATTTTGTACAAAATTTTTATTTAACTCGCATTGTCTTTTTAATTTATATGGTTCATTTTCCCGTCTTTTTATAGTCGAAATATTCCCGTTCTCAGAAACGAGGGCTAACAACCAGTCCAAAAAAGGGGGTATAAATTGAGCGCAGCGCAGGCTCGTCAGGGTGGCGGGCCGCAAACGACAATTTTTCAAAAACGAAAAAGAAGAGTGTTTTGCGCGTGAAGACAAAAACGACGTTTGTTTTAGGCCAATCATTGCCAAAACGCACCCACGCACCCGCCGTGAACCCAAACCGCGTTTCACGTTCCTCTCTCTCTCTCTCTCTCACGCACATTTTGTTCTTCTGCTTTGCTTTCAGCTGCTCTACTATGGACGATTCAACCGTACTCAGCCCACACCCGGCGACCCCACTGCCCTCGTCGGGGAAGCTCTGCCGCAGAAACTCTATCTGCACATCCGTGGTGGTCCCCGCCAAGCTCAGCCTGCTCTCCGCCACCACCACTCCTACCTCAACTACCAAGCTCCGGCGCCTCCGCAACCCCAGCCTCCCAGCCCAAAACGGCGGCGTGTCGGGCCCAGAGCCACTCCAACTGGACCTGGAGCTCCTCTCCTTCAAGAGCTCCAAATCGTACACTTCTCTCAAAGACCTGCTCCCCTCCTCCGCCGCCGTGAATTCCCCCACCGCTGCCACCGCCAACAACTCCGGCTACGAAATCTCCATTCGCAACCGCCTCGTTAAGCAGGCCGCCTGGGCCTACCTCCAGCCCATGTCCTCCACCTCCGGCCCATCTGGCCCAAACTTCCTCCGCCGCCTCTGCCTCAAGCTCTCCCCCTGCCTCTCTTTCTTCACCCACTGCGTCGTCCCCTTCCTCTCCCAAGCCCTCCGCCGCACACTCCGCTGCATCGGACTCGCCACCTAACACATTCTGCCACTTTTTGTCATCTGTATATATTATATATTTCAGAGTTCGATCAATCAATCAATCGATTGCTGTTTCTGGGATTTGTACAATTTCTGTTTCTCCTTTTTTGTTTTTCTTTTGTGATCACAATCTAATCTGTCACTGGATTGGCTTGGAAGGCCTGAGCCGGAGCTTCTCGGTCAACTCGTCAACCTGCCCACCATCTGTTTGATGTCGGGACTGAACCACCTTTGGGGACCTCGGAGGCTCAGACATGGCGCCGGTTGACTGTGGTGGCTCTGCCATTGGGTGTTGCTGGTGGGGATTCTGGCGGCCACTTGTTCTTTCCGCTCGGTTTGCGAAGCGGCACGTTTGGCTGCTGCGGTGCTGGTGCTGTGGCGTCCTGCTGATCATCATCGACTGTCTGCGACTGTGAGGTTGGTTCAAATAATCAAACAAACAAAAACAAAGGATTTTCAGTAACCCCTTTTCCAGAAAAATTCAAATCTTCGTTTTTGTGCACGAGAGAAATTGTTTCTTGCTCATATCGCCTACATGAACCAGGTGAATGAACGACTGGATGCGCGATCAAGGATTCTGATGCATACTATACTTCGATCGATGCTAGAAGTGTATTGCATTGTAAATGTGGCCTACCTCGGTGGTGGTTTTGGTGGCGAAGTTTGTGGAGTTAGCAGCCAAGTACTGAAGGGCTTGGAGGAAAGCAGCGTGGCCGGATTGGGCGCAGTTCTGCCAGTAGAAAACAGTCAAATCCCAGGCTCTTGCTCTCAACTCAAGCAACTTCCTGTCTATGTCTGTCTCATGCTTTGCTACATATGGCCTCAGGAAGGTCTTGTACACAAACCCAGTTCCCTACAACCACATTTCAAATGTCATTCCAATGAATCAATTGAAAATTTGTACAACCGTGTTTATGTTGTTAGACTGTCAATGCGGATTCTAAACGCTAACGGAATGTATGTTCAGTCAGATTCACAGGCAGACAATGTAAGTCTAGCGCAAATATATGCACATTTCAAATGGTATTCCAATGAATCAAACTCAATATTTGTATAACAGGATATGTTGTCAACTGTGAATACAGATCACTAATTAGGTTAAGTGTTGCTTGAATGTTGACGGAATGTATGTTCAGTTATTTTCCAATTCACAATCTGCCAACATAAATCTAGGACGACGTTATATAAATTTGATCAATCGCTCGAAATATGTGTTTCTTACCTTGGTCTTTGGATACCATAGGTAGATGAAAAGAGCCACCTTCCCCTCACCATACATGGGCAACCTTCACATTTTTTTCACAAGAGTAACTTAATATGGGTCACAATTCAAATAACAAATGAATGCTAAAATGATGAAAAATGAGTTTATAGTTAGAGAGTGACTTGCACCATGAGATGAATACATCTCCAACCCTCTCAAGAACTGTGAGCATTGCCACAATTATCCTGTAAAAACGACATGTCGTTATTGCATATTCAATTGGACTTTGGACATGTTGTTATCCAAAGTTAATGACATCATTTAAACAACCATTAAACAAATTATTGGTTGAATTGCTACCAAGAAGATAACCCCATATGGGGAAAGACCCGGGGACGCTAATGTGGTGGTATCTCAAACCTATCACGCATCATTACGTGTTGTAACTTTCTCACACAACGTCGCATGATTGGTTTGAAATACTATCACATTAATGTAGAGAGGTGTTTACGTACCAATACTGACACCAAAAGCGGAGTTCTTCAATCTCAACTCTGTTCTTCTCCACAGTTTTATAACACTCAAATGCTGGGTATGCATACCCAAGAAACAATCTGCACACCCCCAACCAACAAAACCAATATTAAAAAAAAAAAAAAAACAACCCAAGTACAAAATCAAAGGTAAAGTCGAAGATCAAGATTCAAAAACTGGATTAACATTAATGACAGAACATTAACATACATAAGAATTCTGGTAAGCAAGCTTCCCAACATCTTTTGATTCCTTCACATCAAACACCAACACACACAAATTACATCCCTGCAACACGAAACTAAATTATAAATTCGACCCCGAAATTGCATTACTTGGAAAACCGAAAGAAAAGAGAACGTTAAGATTTCAGAGAGACGGACAAGCGATGATTGATCGATACCTTCTCGTTGAGAAGGAGTCCAAAAGGAAAAAATAAGAAGTCCGAGCGGAGAGCCAGAACCAAAAATGCCCACCATGTGAGGAGTTCCAACCAACCAGCAAGAAGGAAGGGATTAATAATATTCTTTGAGGAGAAATGGGGTTTTATTTAATCTCTGGTTCTGTGAAGGGAGAGATAGACAGACACAAATTCGCAGGGAGTTTGAGACGGGAAGAAATTGCCAAGTTTCTGGAAATGCTATATTTGTATGTGTATCGATTTCTATATATATATATATATATATATATATGGACTTTTGGGCAGTTAAGTTGTTAATCCACAACAGGATTAATTAATTAATTTATTTATTTAATTAATATATGAGAGACGAACAAAGATGTGGATTTTAAAAGAAAAAGAAAAATTAGAGGATTTCTTGCGATGGACGCCTCCTTACGATTTACGCGAAGTTCTGTGAGGAGGAAGGGACTTCTCGGGAATCGTAGTCAATGACGGATTTACCCTTTGGCGGTTTGATATTTTGTTTTAACAATTAAGAACAGAAAATTCCACTAAACTAAAATGAAAAGAAAGGGAAATAGAGGGAGGGATGAGCGTTTAGAAAGAAGTAACAGAGTCTTTATTTAAAATAATTTCTATTTTTTAGGTAAAAATGAGACTAGTTGTGGGGCTATTATGCATTAGATTTTAACGATTCGAACTGTTTATTTTTTAAGTCTTCATTCGTAGGTTATTTAATCCGAAACTACATACTCATTTGATTGACATGATGAACTTTCAGTATTTCTTAGAATATAATATTCATCAATTTTTTAAAACTCAATTAGATGTCTCAAGCATTTTCGATTTGGTTAATATTTTACAAGAATGATCTAGAGAGTGCAACTTGAAGAATAGACGGTTTGGATCATTGAAATTCGTCCCATTTTCCATTTAAATTTCAATTTATTACAAAATCGTCTAAAATAATGATCTATGTATATAATCGAAGAAGAAGAGTATGGTGAAACATTCAAAAATGTCATTGTAAATTCATTAAAGTCTATCCGTATGCAAATGCACACGTGACAAAAAAGATTTTGTCACGTATGGATACGTATAACTAGTTTTAGTTTTTAGTATTTTGTTTTCCTCAAAAATGTCATTGTAAATTGATTAAAGTCCGAAAAATATTTCAAGAAATAATACAAATTTGTTGCAACGTTGCTTATGATGATAAATCTTTAAAATAAGAGTTGTGTGAAGTAAACTTAAGATTAAGAGTTGTGTGAAGTAAACTTAAAATGAAGAGTTAAGAGAAGCGTATAAAGCAATGAAGTTTAATTGAGTTATACGAACCATATTCGTATTTAGTGAACTATTTTATTTTATTTTATTACATCAAAATGAGGTTTAAGAGCCTCATGCACCAAGGCAAAATCGTAGCAAGTCCGTAGCAATTTTTGGATTTTTTTTTTTTACTTTTAGTGAATTTGTTAAGATTTATTTATTTTTATCAATAAGAATTTTCAAATATAAACATAATAAAATGAGCAAAAATGTCATGTGCTAAAACGTGAATATCCACCAGACAACAGAGACTAAAAAGAAGGAGATATTTTTCAACGTGCTCAAAACACGGAGTGATATGTTACATGACATTATCTAATTGTGTTTCAAACTCACTGAAAAATCTCTCGACAAGAAAACACTAACTTGTGAACACGTGTAAAATATTGTCAGTATTTTCGTTTATTTCATAGTTTTCCATTAAATATAAATAAAATGGAATAGGCCTCTTGTAAATAGTTAAGTTAAGCTCGAAGCCCATAAAATGGAATAGGCCTCTTGTAATACACCACAAACAGTAGCCCATAATGTGCAAATACTGAAGTTAAGCTCGAAGCCCAATCTCCATTGCCCAAGAGCTGTTCTCCCAGTTCTTCACAGCAGCGGCCTCCATGGCAGCAAACCGCTCTTTCTTTTGGGGGCCTCCGGATGTCGATTCTGTTGAATTTTTCAGAGAGATGGCCCGGGAACTTCACTTTCAACAGCATCGATACTGTCCTCAATTTGGTAATTACCACATGCTCAATTTATCAGGTATGAAGTTTTATCACAAAAAACATTGGGGTTTTTTTTTTTTTTTTGTTGAAAACACGATATTATCTACACTCAGACCAAACCCAACTCTGGACTGAATGCTATTTTTTAGGTTTTATTATTCCCCCAAACCTAACTCAACCCATGCTAAATGTGTGGGTTAAAAGCTAAAAGCCAAATAAAAGCCAAATACCCCCCCAGGATTTAGCCCATAAATGGTGTGGGCACCACCAGCGGGACCCCACTCACATGGCATGTCTCTCAGGATTTATTGAATCCAACGGCTGAGATCGAATATAATCAAATCTAATGATAAAAAAAAAACATTTAACGGCCCAAATTTAAATCCAACGGCTAAAATAATTTAAAAAAGGGAGACTTTGGATGCGGTCCCTAACTATGAATATTCTTTGACTGAAACCTTGTTGGTTTCAAAATTTTATCTAAGTCCCTGAACTTATTGTGATAATTTATTTTTATATACGTTACTATATTTTTTAAATTAAAAATTGAAATTTATAGTTGTTTATATTAATGAGATTTTAAATAATAAAAAACATAATTTGTGGGATTAAGAATATTAAAATATAAATATACTGTTGTGTGTGTGTGTGTAGAAACATGGGTACATTCATCAAAATTATTGTATCAAAACATGAGTACATTCTTCAAAATCACAAAAAAAAAAAAAAAAAAAAAGAAAGATATTAGGCTAAATAAAATTAGTAAATTTCTTTGATTAAACTTAATATGGATACATTCTCAAATAAAAGAAAAAAGAATGTACCCACATAAGTTTAAAAATGGATTAGAAAAAAAATTGAATAGATTTTATATATAAAAAATGGTACATTTTACATATAACAAATTGGTATATTTAAGAATGAGTACATTTTAAGATTAAAAATTTGAAAAAAATTACATGAATGGTACATATAATTTGTTACATCCCACATCGCCTAGGAGAGTGGATCTTGTAAGCCTTATATGTATATTCCCATCTCTACCTAACATGAGACCTTTTGGGAGCTCATTAGCTTCGAAGTTCATCGGAACTCTGAAGTTAAGCAAGTTCACGCGAGAGCAATCCCTAGGAAGTTATTGTGTGAGTTCCCAGAAACAAAACCGTGAGGGCGTGGTTGAGGCCCAAAGCGGACAATATCGTGCTACGGTGGAGTCGAGCCCGGGATGTGGTGGGGTCCCGGGCCGGGATGTGACAATTTGGTATCAGAGCCAATCCCTGGCTGGAAGTGTGCCGACGAGGATGTCGGGCCCTTATCGGTGGATTGTTACATCCCACATCGCCTAGGGGAGTGGATTCTGTAAGCCTTATATGTATATTCTCATCTCTACCTAGCACGACGCCTTTTGGGAGCTCACTGGCTTCGGGTTCCGTAGGAACTCCGAAGTTAAGCGAGTTCGCACGAGAGCAATCCCAGGATGGATGATCCACTGGGAAGTTCTCGTGTGAGTTTCCAGAAACAAAACCGTGAAGGCATGGCCGGGGCCCAAAGCGGACAATATCATACTACGGCGGAGTCAAGTGTACAATATCGTACTATGGTGAAGTCGAGCCCGGGTTGTGGTGGAGGCCCAGGCCGGGATGTGACATAATTAGCATGGGTACATTTAGCAAAATTAAAAATGGGTATAAATACAAATAAAACTTTATAAAATATGGGCACAAAAATAAATTAATATATGGGTACAAATTAAAACTGAAAAGAAAATTGGTACAAATTACAAAAGGGTTGCAAATGAAAAATGGGTACGAACTAAAAATAAAAATATATGATAAAAAATTTAGCCATAAATATAAATATACTAATTGTAACATTTTTAACATTAAATGAATATATTTAGAAATAAAAATATTTTATTATTGAAATAATTAATGATGTTATTAATACTAAGGAACTTGATCAAAAATTGGAAAGAAATAAGATTTTAATCAATGGAGTAGTAAAAGGAAGGATGAGAACCTAATTTCTCCTTAAAAAAATTATTTAACTCAAAATTCACCCAAATTTAGTGATTTTTCAATATCTATCGAAATTTAAATATTTTTAGATTAAAATGTTTATAAAATTAAATTATGATAGTGAACATAATTTTTTTTAATTACTTTAAAAGAAAAAATTAGCCTAAATTTATTCTTTAATAATCTCAAGCTAAAAAATTTAGACCAGAAGAGTTGGAGCAGAAAAGTTGTTTATGGGCTAAAACCTAAATTTTTTGGGCTAAAATTTTTTGGTTTAGCCCAAGGGTTGGAGATGGTCTAAGGAGAAGAAATCAAAGTTGAGGCATTAAACGCTGCAGAAGGGAGACGATGATTCTAGAAATCCGGTTTATTAAGAATGAGACCTAGATGAGCTAATGCGTCTGCCATAGAATTTGCTTTTTTGAAAATATAGTTTCATTCGATGCAATTGAACTTAGAAACCATCCCACGAATATCCTCAATAATAGAATTTAGGTTCCAATGGACGTCTCATTTTCCTTGAAATGTGCAGCTGATTAACTTTGAATCTCCCTCCACCAGAATGTTTTGAAGCCTTTACATCTAGCAAACCTTAATCCTTCCCTCAAACTCATAGCCTCAGCCACTGAAATAGTTACTCCGTCTAGGTTGAAAGCACTAGTACCAATAACTTGACCCTCATAATTCCTTGACACAAAAGCAACATCAACTGTCTCCGGAGTGACAGAACCATCCAAGTTTAACTTTATAACGTCTTGGTGAGGGGGATGCCATCGAATGACCTACTCAAAAGAAACATCAACCTTGCATTTTGGTTTCCAATTAGAGCTGAAGAACGAAGAAACCACACTAGCTGAAATGGCAAGGCAGTGAAATGTGTTCATTAATAATATATATTTTTAGATTATTTATATCACAAAACATAATTGTTATTAGCAATTTAAAAGTCAACAAGAACTAAAAATGATGAAGACTAAAAAACCGCTAACGGAAGTACGAAAGTGTCACACAATTTCACTTTATATATGAAATTGGAACGAAATTAATGTATGAAAGTTAGAATTATATAGTTAATAACAAATTCTAACATAAACTCACCGTTTTAGTACCAACAATTGTTGGGTTTGGTGGTTGAGATTATAGCTATGATTGGAGTCCCACATCGGTGGATGAGGAGAGTCATCCATCCTAAAGGTACCACACACACATATTGCTAAGGCCCTTTAGAAAAATTCCAAACCTATTTCTTTCGGGTGGTTAAAGTGGAGGGAATATCAGCAATATTGACTCGTGTGTGTTGAACTCGTAGGTATGCTTCCGCACAACAATAAATTCTCCAACTATATTAGAACACGTAAATTAGCAACACATGTTACACTACAAAAGTTGCTTTTTATTTAAGCTAGATGCCTTCTAGTTCTACTATACATTGCCCTTGAAGTGACTCAAATTTATTGGCTAAGTTCTTTTAGATTCTTGAGAGAGCATATTCAACAATTTGATTCATAGCTATATATCCATACAACTATTTTTACACACCTTCATTTTCTGTAATTTGTTCATAGCTTCCTCCTATTTTTTTTCTTATTTATGACTCTTAATTTTTTATTTTTATATTTTAATTTGTTCAATTAAATAGCTTCCTCCCACAAAATAAGGACAATAAAAAACTTTGGAAAAAATATTAGTAAATAGAAGACCGAAATACAGAGATGCTTCTTCGGCTCTTTCCTATCTCAGCCTCTTCTGGTTTCAGGTAACGTCTCCGTTTCTTACTCCCACCCATCCACAAAGCCTACAAGTTTGGTTTTCAAATTATGAATTAATTGTCCTAAACAAGTACGAGGCCTTCATAAACTCATACACTTTTTAGAGAGAAATAGCTAGCAGCCTAGCAGTAGCCATAGGATGCTGTATAGTCCAATCACACCGATATTGTCCTTTTAACTTGTACCTTACCACCTGCACAACACCACAGCTCTGGTTTTATCACAAAAAACATCGGTGTAATTAGACGTTCATATTTGATTTTGTTCTCCTATATGAGATTTTTGTATTGTAGGACATATGCGTCTAAATTCTGAAGTGAAACTCCGTTATCGATATTTTTTTAGTTATATAAGGCCAAGGGCAAGCTACAGATTATACTGTGGAAGCAGAGAAATGGGTGAGCAGGAAAATTCAGAATCTGAAGCGATTCGAGTGAAGAGGCGTGCTACGTTTCGTATATGCAATGTGTCAAGGTTCTTACTTTTTTGGCTCCAAATTCTTTGTGGTGTGTGATCGTTTTAGTGGCGATTGTTTTGTTAATTGGGTTTTTTTTGTTTTTTTTTGTTTCAGTTTCACCACTGAAATACTGGAGATCCCTGCTGACAATCCAGCATTGCATGTTCTTGTTATACCTGGAAATCCAGGTGGGTTTTTGTGTTTGTGTGGGTGGGATTGATTCAATTTTGAGAGTTACGATTTGGGTTTTCGGTATTGTAGGTGTTGTTTCATTTTACAAAGACTTTGTGGAGTCACTGTATGAGTTGCTGGATGGAACTGCTTCTGTGACAGGCAAGATTTTGGTGTTTGTTGTATGTTATTATTCGTTAAGTGTTTCGGAAAGTGTAAAAAATATGCTAATTTGTTTGCATTCTTGTGTCTATCATCAGCTGTTGGGTATATATCTCACACCAAAAAGGTATTACATTTTGCTTATGCAAGGTTAGGCCATACTCGTTTACTATTTGCATCAAATTTCACTTCTTTGCCTTTGTTGCTCCTGATCATTAATGCTGTACTTTTCTTTCCTTTGCAACTGACGATGAGTATGTTTTGCTGGCTGCCCATTGTAAAGCCTACTGAAATTCTATGAACATAAAATATGGTTAACCCTTGGTTTGTGTGGCTAATCCTATCTCAGCTTTAATAAGGCTTCGTCTATTCAATTAGCAATATGTTAATTTCTCTGTAATGTGAAGACTGAAGACAAATAAAAATTAGGGGCGATTCGTGGAATATATTGTAGTCCCGAGCTTCAACATATCTGTAAATTGAAATACTATATCAGTTGGAGTGCATGAAGTGAACCAGCAAAAGGTCTCTTTGATCTTTGTTTAGTTAAAGGTAATTAATTTGGACAGATCACAGATGCATGAGCTGAAAGCCACTTACAGGTCTTGTTGCCTTTTTCTTGGAGAGCAGCGCTAAAACAAGCTGAGTAGGGGTGTCATTAGTTACATTTTTAAAAGGAACAATGGTATATGTCTTGGGTAGTTGGGTTAGTGATAAAAGGGTGGTGGTCATCTTATTGGCCTCAGGTTTACATGTTTCTGAATCTGAAAGTTACAAAGGTTTTTAAGACCGTTGTACGATTAGATTTCAACCAATTATGCATGCAAGTTGGGATTTTGACCTTCCATAATAAATATGGTATAGTTCTTGCAAGTCTGGCTTTGCCTTTCTGTTTTAGTTTAATGTTATTTTCATGACATTTGTATCATTAATTAATCAGATATTTGATCTTTTTATCTTTTTATGGTCCTTCAGCCTAAGAAATGGTTTACTGTGTTTTTCATATCACATGCAATATATATCTATGCTTCAGCAATCTGTGGCATGGGCATGATTGTCAAATAATATTCTCTTTTTGTTAGAACTGGGAGCATGGAAGGCTGTTCTCATTGCAAGAACAAATTGATCATAAGGTAAACTCTGCTTGCTTTATTGCTTCTGAGAAATGGTTGGCCGGATAAGAGAGATCAGAGATTTGTGGTACACCTCAAGTTGGTGGTGTGGTGGTTTAATATCCTGCATAATGGAGTGAAACATATTGATTGTCATTGCCTCCCAAATCAAATGCGTTGTAGTTGATCTGCTGCTATTAACAATGACTGAATTTTGAATCCAAATATCTGAATTGAGCTTCTGAGCGTACAGTTTTTCATGTCATTCCAATTCCATGCATTTTCTCCTGTACTACAGAATCCAACTTTGACTTCCAGATCTTACCCTTATTTTTCAAAACTCCATTTCAATAGTTTTCCTAATGGCACTCTTCAGCCAATTTGTCTATATTGGAACTTATTAGTTATAATTGTGTCTGGTTCCTCAATAAAATAAAGAATAGTGTAGAGTGTCACATACAGTTTTGACTGCTAATTAAATTCGTACTTGCAGATGGACTTCATCAAACAGGAGTTGCAAAATAATGAAGTTCCTATATTACTGGTGTGATAATTTTCTATCTCCAATTTGTGCTTCTATTTTCAGTTTAATGTCTGCTGTGTGGAGAAGAGGGGCGTATAAGTGCAGTATCTGTTGATTCTGGTCCTAAATCACCTCTAGATTCTTGGAACAAGTTTGATATCTCTTGCATTTAAGTTCTGTAGCAATTACTTATCAGCGAAGCTGTATCTGCTAAACTTATTGGTGGCATATACATCAGTGATATTGCAAATACACATCCATCTTTATTTAACAATCAAGCACCCCTTGATCAGAAGCTGCTTCAATGTTTTTTTTTTAGTCTAAGTGTTAGTATACGAAGCATTTCCCAGTGTCAACACAAAATGTTCTCTTGTTTCAGTTTTTGTGTGTGATTGTTTACTGAGAGTAGTTTTTTTTTTTCATGACTATATCTATATGCAACTATGTTCTGAAATTTCTGTATTAAGAACATAAGCTTTGTGATCAAGTGCCCTCTCTTACTCTGGTTTTTTTTCATTCGGGTGTTATCCATATGGTGTTTCTCCTGTGTAGGTTTTTAGTAATCCTTCAATATGTGTGTGTTTTAGCCTTCGATCAATGGTTAGGTGATGAAGATCTGTCAGCATTTCCTGGTTCTGAACTAGGATTATTAGTATACCATGATTTTTTTTTTTTTTTGTTCGAAAGTTGTTTTGTCAGGTGTTGATCTCAACAAGTTCTGTGATCACCAATTCATCCACAGGGTTACATGAAAAAAAGATTGAATTTTTTTTTTTTTTGTTTCTGACTTTGATTATCTTATAAAAAAAGCTGAAGTTTAGTTTCCTGCAGGTTGGGCACTCTATTGGTTCATATATATCTCTAGAAATGTTCCAGAAGTCTCCAGAGAAGGTGACAACAACCTTGTACAATGTTGTCTACTACTCACTCAGTCACTTGCCGTACTATTACTACCACCCATAGGCTTCTGACTACAGAGAACCTGCTACATGTTTTATGGAATTGTAGGTGACATTTTGTGTTGGACTATATCCTTTTTTGGCCTTAAACCGACAATCCGTACAGCAGTCTTTCATTGGGAAGCTTGCAGCGTAAAATTCTTTCTTTTTTATGCATGTTTTTTGTTTTGTCCTATGCATTAGTGTGCTTCATGCACATGCAATAGGCAGTTATTATAATGAAAATTTTCCTGTGGCTGGTACCTTTGGTTTTACTTTTATATTTCATGCGTACTTTCATTGGTGTCTGTTTAGTTTTGTTGGTTTCACTTACGCGACAATGAAAGTTGAACATTCAATGAGAAAACTGACAGTTGATGAATTGTTCAGGGAACTGTTATTGACACTCCAAAAAATCATCCTACTCTCCGCCAAGTTGAGTTTCTCGTTTATGTGTTTATGTGAGAGGAATGCCGGATGACTTCTTTAGAGTGCCAATAACATCTCCCGTTTTTAGCCATTCATTGGAATTCTCACTTGGTCCTAATGTATATTGGCGGGGTTCTTTTAAAACTCATTCTAGTGATATTAGTTGTAACAGTAGCCATTCATAGAGATTAACAATACAGAATAGTGTGTTTCAGGTCCCGTATTCTAAGTGTTGTCTTGAGCTTAATTGTTGCACTCTTGGGATTGTTTCCTATCCGATTGTTGAGTTTAATTGTGACCACATTCCTTGGGAAGCTCTGGTCAGCTACTGCAATTGAGGCTACTTGCTCTCACTTGGTAAAGGTAAAGGTTTGTCTTGTAATAGATTGGTGAAGTTGGCTTCTTAGGTCATACTTACTTTCAAAAACGTCAAAAATCTTTTCTTTTCTGGTTATTTCTTATTAAGAAGAAGCTTATACTTATACCAATGTTCTGCTGATTAAACTATTTGCCTCCATCAAGCAATATGTTTTTTGTGCATGACTGTGTGCACGCTATTGTGCATGTGTTTTGAATCTTTTTCCATGAACATTTGATTTGTGTACTTGCAGTACCATACCATGCGGAATGTCCTCTTCATGGCAATGACAGAATTCAGAAAGGTAAAACTATTGGCTTTTTGTAAATTTAAGATTTTAGTTGTAATTGATCATGAAAGTTACTAATATTGTTTTTCGAAAACTGTAGTCACTGACTTCCAAATTAAACTGAAACTTTAACATGGTTCATGTGATTTTGTTAATAGTAAAACTTTTTTCACCCGCTTCCTCCTTTTATGTTGATATTTTCATCCTCTCTGAAAATAGAGTTATTACCTCCACATGCTTTCATGGTGATCATGAAAATGCAACTATTACTTCCCTTTAGATTCTCATCCACATTTCGAAAATCTAGTTCTTACTTTTAAATGTATATTGGTTTTGTGCTACTGCATCTACTGGGTGCATCCTTGATGTGATACGAATGAGTTCTTTCCTAATTGGTAATTTGGTAATCATGTATGCATTCAATCTGTTATCCTCGTGTTAACAGAAAGTTATATATTTGACTGAAAAGTTACCATGATGGTGTTCGACTATGTATTCAACACAACACTATTTTTTTGTTAAGATATGACATTCTCTTTGCATATATAGCCTCTTCAGCTTCAACAAACACCAAAATTGCTGCATAGTTCATCTAGGAAAGTTAGAACTGTGGTATACATATTTTGTGCTTACCATAGGACTCCACTGTCAGCTTTCAGCAACACCAGATTGGGCATTCATGAGGGGAAACCAGCACAAAATAGCATTTTTGTTCGGCATTGACGATCACTGGGGTCCATTGCAAATGTTTGAAGAGGTAATTTAAGGAGTTCTTTTCAATGTTGAGTTTGGAAGTCAAGTGTCAATAAGATTTAAGAGGGATATTGTTTCCCTGCCTGTTTGTGCATATGAATATGTTGCGAATGCATTTATGCTTTAAAAATTATATGGTAAGTTTCATGACCTTCCAGACCCCTGAGATTCCCAGATACCTTTAACTCCCAGTGCTACTCGCCTGAAATATGCAGGCACAATTTACATGTCAATCACAAGGTGTATGGTGATTCTTATGGCTTTCATGTTAGAAAAGTATATGATTACAGTTTGTCCTGGATAAACATTGATTCAGAAGCTTTAAATGACCATTGTATTGGCTTTCTTTCCAAGCAGATACAAGATATGGTCAGAATTCTTAACATACAGATTGAATATTTGCTGCTAATGTCATGCACGTTGGTAAAAAGAGAGATAAAATGGTTGCAGTTGATGCTATTGAGTGTTAAGCGTGTGTTGCAATTTTGTTTGCGGAGATAACTTTTGAACGCCCTTTTTCACCTCTTGCACACCCTACTTTTTTCTAGCTATTAGATTGAACAAATCAAAAGAAAATCAGAGTGCCATAATTAAGAAAATGTGTGTAGAAGGTGTAAAATGGCGTGCAAATTTCACTTCCCTTTGGTTTACTTTTGCTTTTGGCATTTTCTAATATGCCTTACTGGGCATCACTACTTTGTATATCTGTGGGTCCCAGATTTCCAAGCAGGTCCCAGATGTTGCTCTATCAATTGAAAGAGAGGGCCACACTCATGCTTTTGGTTGCACTGAGGCTGGCTCATTGTGGGTTGCTGAGCATGTAGCAGGCTTGATCAAGAACAATCAAGCATCATAGATATACCTGCTCTATCTAGCCCACCATATTTGTCTTTAGGATGCAAATATTAGACTTTCATTTGGATGGACAAGTCAATAAATAAAGTAAGTCTTAAAGTTTTGATTGTTGCTTGATTAGTTATACTAGAAGCAGTGAATGGATTTGAGCTGCCTACTTGTGGACAAGGGCAGATTCTTCCGTATGACTGATTGTATATCTGTTCTCCCTATTTCTCATACAAGACCGGACTTATGCTATCTGGTTGGGGGCCACGGAGGATTTTTATGTATAACCGGTTGTATGTCTCTCTCTCACTAACTCAAGCTTTAAATTTCTGTAAAGTCTTTAGTTAAAGCATTTGTATTATATTTATTGATCAGCATAAATAAGATTTATGAAGAATTTATTTACGTGAGACTTGTGAGTGCTTACAATATAAGTATTACCCATTCTAAATTATAATTTTTTGTTTTGGTGAAGTAATATTATTATTGACCATAAAGACTCTTAATTTTGTCTACAATTAACCATGAAAATGAAGTAGGGAAATTATCTTGGACATCATTTTCTAACATTAGGAGGTGTATACAGGTGACAATGAGCAGTGATTTAATTATTAGCTTTGCATCACTTGAGAGTAGGCCTCACAATCGGATAGTGTTCGCCGTTTTTGTGTTATAACTGCTAATTTAATAGGTAATTTTTATGTCATATCTGTTATCTTAACGAGTCATTTTCGTATCATATACGTTATATTATCGGGTTGTGTCGTGTTAAATCTGTTATCTTAATGTGTTCTTAACAAATGATTAAATAACGACGTGATTCGTTAACAAGTCGTGTCGTGTTGGGTTAACGCGTCATGCAGGAAATTGTTATGCTTAATATGTAGATTTGGCAAACGATATCTTATTGGATTCTTAAAAAATGACTTTATAACAATATAACTAACAAATTAACTCACTCTAAAACTTATTATTTTTGTGTCGTGTCTCGTTAACAAATGGTGTACAAATTGACTAGCCTACTACAGTGCCAACCAAGGACAAAGCCAATGAAGGCTCAGTGGGGTATATGCCCCCACTCAAGTGATTCTTTAGTTAAGTCGCAGACTACAATTATATAATACACATGCGTTATTTTTGAAGAAAATATATGTACCTAGTATCTAGCATACTTTCATACTGCGTATACTCTATATCAAATATTATATGAGCAAAAGTACTCTTATTCTGTCATTCAAACCGAAAAACCTCACTTTTGCGTAATTATGTATTAATATTTTTCTTATCGCTTTGTCACTTTCCACTACTACATTGAAATTTTTATAACATTAGAATTGTAATACATTATCATTTGAAATCATCCCTATTTTTATATTGATTATAAGTTATACTATAATAAAATTTTCTTAATTGATTTTCGGGTTGCCTCTATTAAAAGAAATTTCTAGCTCGGTCCCTGACGCCAATCAAGAAGTAGCACACCATGATGACTAGGAAGCAACCCATCAAGTACATATTTTTCGTAGTCAAATTGTGCGGTTTAGACGAGACTGTCACTGGAATAAACTCACAGAACAGTCATTTTAGCATGTAGGGGACCCTTCAGGAGCTCACATGAACACTTTATAGTCAAATCCCCTTATCCCAACAACTCTCACTCACTTCCTCAACTAAACTAAACTCAACCTCTCTCTCTCTCTCTCTCTGTCTCGCTCTCTTTCTCCCTCTCCCTCCCTCTAAAACACACACGATGCCTACAACAACCAGAAGAAAGCTCCGGTTGAGCAAAGTCACGGTCGACATAGGATGCAGCTGCAGAAAACCTATTAAGCTCTTCCAAATATTCCACCCTAAACCTAAACCCTCCTCCAAAACCCTAAAACAAAACAAGTACAACCACTTCCCTCCTCCTTCTTCTTCTTCTTCAACCCCAAGCAACAATAACAACAACAACAAAGTCTACAAAGACGACTGTGCTCCATTTTTAGTCACAAATTCCGACGCAAAAGCCACGAGACCCGTCAGGGGCTTCGGTAGAATCGGCAACGAGAGCGTGGCTGTGGAGAAAGACTCCGGCGACCCTTACTTGGACTTTCGACACTCGATGCTGCAGATGATACTGGAGAACGAGATATACTCGAAAGACGATCTCCGGGAGCTTCTCAACTGTTTCCTGCAGCTCAACTCGCCCTGCAACCACGGCATTATTATCAGGGCCTTCACTGAGATCTGGAATGCTGTTTTCTCTGTCAGGTCTGGACGTTCGACGTTGCTGCACTTTGCGAGCAACAAGTCACGTGACTACTAGCTGAAGGCTGAAGCTGTATCTGCTGCTCGTGCAACGGAGGATTGAGAGATTGAGTTTCCAGTTACATGTCGTGTTAAGATAAAAGACAAAGGGATTCAATCGAGTTATTTAAGGTCCTTTGTAAGGTTGTGGGGTGCATGTAATGTAAATAAATATTTTCGATTAATCAAATCTCATATGGATTATGGACACGATTTTATATTTGTTTTTTTTTTGTATGATTGAATTTTACTACTTTCCTAGAGTACAAAATAAAGTAAATTGTGGGAAAATATAATGTTGGATCATGAGTTTTGTTACATAGTAACATGGTAAAAGAATATTTCTATATATATATATATAAGGGATAATGTTTGTGTGTATGTTGTTATACATTTTTACCTTTCACTTCTAAAACATTACTGTATATAATTCACAGTTACAAAGCCTTCGTGAATTTTTTTAGCGCAACAATTCTAATTTTATATCTTATGTGGTAATCTTTGAAGTGAAATTTTCCGGCTGATGTTGTTGAAGTATGATATATGTGTGTGTATATATATATATATATATAGCAATTGGCTTGTAATAAGTTTTAACTAGAGTGGACTTAGGATTATTTGAGAAGAGCTAAGGCTATCTCCAAACCGAAGGCTGGCCAGATAGCTCATTTTAGCCATCTGGTCATTCAAGAAATTAATATTTTAATGAACAGTGTATGGCCATATTTCTTACCATCTCCAACCGAGGGGTCGGGCCATAGGCCAAAAATAGCCCTGTGAAAAAAAATCATCTCCAACCAAGGGCTAAAGGGTCATGGGGCCAAACATAATTTATTATTTTAATTGAACTACTATGGTTACTTAAATTAATTTACCTCAATAATTTTATGTTACGGGATTGTCAATAATTTTCATATTGTTAAATGTTTTTAAAAATGTTGTCTAAGTTTCTTGTTGTTTAATTCTTTTCTGTTTTTATGTTGTTTAATGTTACTTAATGTTGTTTAATGACTTAGGAAGTTATAGGGAAAAAAATAGAATTTTTTTATTTTGTTAAAAAAAAAAATGTAATAAAAAAAAAGAAAAACCAAATATGACGTCAGCATGTGGCCTCGCCTGGGGCAGGCTGACTGGCTACTTTGGGCCTGTCGGTTGACCCTTTGGCCTTTTTTTGTCCAGTGGGGCCCACGAACCCTTTGGCCTGACCCTTGGTTGGAGACGGTTTTCGAGCTATTTTCGATCCTTTGGCCTTCTGGACCCTTCAGTTGGAGATGGCCTAACCTTCTATAAAATAAAGAACAATACTTCATACTTATATTATGCATGCATTGTACAAATATTATGATTAAAATGGCTCATTTCTCTTGTCCTTAAGCAATTATTTTTATAAAATAATTTCGCATGGATATAAATTATGTCTTGGAATGAAAGACAATTCAGAATGACACACCTCGACCGAAGTCGAGACGTGCTGGCTGTCACGTGAGGGTGACGTAGCCAAGTGCGCAACAGAAGTGATGATAGTAAAAAGTAAATGCGAATAAATAAAAACTAACCTAAGCTTATTTAACTAGTGATAAAAATAAGGGCGTGAAAATGATCAAGTACCAAATACAAGTATTCAGAGCATAGGCAATCCAATAGTGCAGTCAAACCAACTAAGTGCTAATTATACAAAACAGGGAGAAGATCCCTACACTTATTTAGTAGATCATCAGAACCGTTGAGAAGTCCTTGTGAGCCACCAAGATGTACAATTACCTAAGACCTGGAGAGGAGCAAAACAAAAGGGTGAGTGGGCAAAAACAAAACGTTTGAAAACACATTTATCTTTTCTGAACATAATAACCCTCACTGTAAAACTCGTATAGTTTTCAAAAAATAATACTACATATACACATACGAATACCAATGCGCAAGGCCAGTAAAAACTGTAATATACCATGTCCTAACGTTTCCACACTAAAAGATGTAAGCCAGGTGAAATCAATATAAAGTAATATGTCAGTCGGAGTCACCTGTATGACTGGACCCATAGCTCATCAGTATATGTTAGCACACGAATCAGAACCACCTATTGTGGTATGTACGACAGGGTTAGGTGTAAATATGTACGCTCAAGTGCTACGATCACGTAAAGGTTGTGCGAATAATCGCGGGTCACCTACGAGTCAGAACCACCTATTGTGGTCTGTACGACAGGGCTAGCACCAAACTTGGATCCAAGGTGAAAGTGCGGTGCGGGATGTGAACATCATGTGAAGGACTGTGCCCTAAGCTCGGGCAGGAGCACTAACACCGGGCTGCAGCAATGATGAGCTCTAAATGCATCTATGCATAACGATGTGTAATGCAACCAATGTTGGAAATGTGCCCTAAAACCAATCATATGATGATACTTTATGGACATTTCACAAAGTTAAACTAATGTAGTTTAAATATAAAGGGCAAAGATTATTGTTTGAGCCGTCTCATATAAATGTTATATGCTTAAACGATAAGTCCAAGGAATATGTGATTGGAAGAATGCGATCTAAAGAAGTTAGATTCATGAGACCATTCTTTCGTTGACACATCCTAAACGTTCCTGATCATAGGATTGTCAATTGGGCATTGACAGTCCGTTAAGATCAGTACGTGCTATGTCTTCTCTCAGGGAGAGTGACTAGTCTCGAGTCATTGGTGTGTGTGACATCAAGACAAGTACGTAGGTGCTCAATAGAGAATGAGTTCACTGAACACGATCAACGAAGAGTTCTCATATTCATGTCACATGAGAACTCATGGTTGGGATAATGCAAATTAGTCTTTTGACCTGAGGCATCACAGTTGTCTTGTGGTTAGGTCCTTAATCTTTGATTATGTCAAAGTCACTCCATCAGGAGGGTGTCCACGGCATCGTTGGGGTTAAGCCACTTAGCCATGGAGGCAAGTGAATGCGCAACAAGGGATCTCTAACCTTCAAACTGTTTGAGGGAGAATACTCTATGATATGATTAAGAATCTTTGGCCAAAGTATGAATGAGATTTAGGAATGTGTTCCAAATCACATTCAAGGTAATCATATAAGCACAAGACTCACATTGGATAGTAGACATGAATAAACTATCAAACCAAACAATGTGGTCAAGAGTATTGTATTAGAGAAAGACCGTATTGCATTTGTAATCCTAAAACTGAATAGGTTCTCCACCTCTTCTGATTAGCTTGGGTAACCATGACATGCTGCTAGGCGTCAACCATGGTTTGTGGAAGCCCTAAAAGTGTATTATCACTAACGGGAGAATTGAAAGTAAGTTTCAATTCACAATCGATTTGAAAGAGTTTGAATCGCCCACTGCCTCGCTAAAAGGAACCTAATGGATCGTACACCGTGTAAGGTAGAGATTGAAGATTCAACGGAGATGAGTAAGAATAATTAAATGGTTTAATTATTTATGGCAATGATTAATTAATATGATTATTAATCAAACGAATAAGTTCGTTAAAAGACCTCGGGATAGTTTTGGACCTTAAGGCCCAATGGGTTTCGAACGTCAAGTCCATTGACTTAAGTTGTGTGACAACTTAATGAATAATGATTCACAAAGGCCCAAATTGCCCAATGAATACCCTAAGGCCGGCCATTTAGAGAAAGAGTGGGTTTTGGACTTATTTACAAGTTTGCCACTCAAATGAATTAAGGTATAAGTGTGACTTAATAGCCAAAATTCATTTAGGGGTTTTTTTTTGGGGAAATTGGAGAAACACAAACTCTCCTTTCTCTCTAGAAATGGCCGGCCACCCTTGAGGAAAACATCTAGCAATCTTACTTCCTCAAGGTCACTCATTTCTTCTCCAATCTTACCTTGGTGTGGAGACTTAGAGGTTCTCAATTTTGGGAACTTGGAGAAACCTTTTCATCCATCCAAATCCATGGATCTAAGATGCAAGGAATGAAGGCCCTCTCTTTGGGTGATTAGCCTTTGCTTATGCAAAGAGGAATCTACAAAGGTATTGATTTCTCAACTCACTTTGTTTTGAGTTGAGTCTTGGTTCACCTATCTACTAGGATTTGAAGTTCATGGGTTAAGTTTTGTTTTTGAGTGCATATAAACATGATTCCGCCTTTTAATTGTTAATTGCATGTTGTTGATGTTGCTCAAATGAACTTGTTTTTCACAAATAATCCTTCAACCAATACCATCACAATATACTCACCTAAAGCTTACCTGAGCCTCCGCAGCATCAAACAATATAATTCACGATTGATAATAATGAAATACTTAAAATGTAACAAATTTTCGACATGGCATTTAAAGCATAAATCATTAAAAAAAAATGTTCTGGAAACCATGATATATATATATGAAGAAAATACCCACTCACTGATAAGTAGCAGGGTCGTAGCCCCCTAATCTCGCTTGTCCACGCTCGTCCTCGGGGTACGTTTCACCTATATGCAAAATAACCAATTTTTCGTTAATTTTAAAGCACATACATAAACCCGAGGAATAACTTCTCATACGTTGCTTAAATGGGGTGTTTGAATATACCAAAATGATCTACTCGACAACACGAACACCCCTATATTTTTAGAATAATTTTTGGAAGTCACACGTGCAGGCACGTGCCTGGCACACTTACGGAATCCCTAACGGCGTTATGGAATATTACGTTAAAATAGTAGAATATTCCGTTAAATCCTAACTGAGTTACCTGACGCCGCCAGTATATTTCGTCAAAGTTGACGGAATATTCCTTTTCTTCTCCGGTGACTCGCCGGAATCTGCCGTTGGCCGCCGTATGTACTCGCCGGTTTATGGAAAAATTTCAAAGTTTAATATCCTCTTCAATTCTCAACCAAAATCCATGAAACTTATATGGATTTAAAGGTCTTAAAGAGTACAACACAACCATACCTATTAGAAGTCCAAAATCTAACAGAAACGGTTAGAATTGTCCTTGGAAAAACCGACCAAAATTGGAACTTCAAGAACTCGACAATTTTAACGTCTAAACCACTCCAAAATTGCTCCAAGATGTTAGAGAAGTTGAGTGGGTACCTTACTAAGCCATAAAACCTTGAAACCATGTTAGGATCGTGACGGAGCAAACTTCACCTCGCCGGAGGTTATGGTTTCTCGAGTTCCCGTGATCTGTTTTTCGAACTAAGGGTACGGTTAGTTCCTAAGCTTGCAAGGAACACGAAGGTGGTCTTCAAAAGCTCAATCTGTGCAAGTTGATGATGGTTGGGTGTATGGGTGCTACAGTGTACGGACGAGGAAAGGTCGAGAAGGTGAGGGAAAGAAGAAGGATGTGTACGTGTGTGGGTGTATGTGTGTGTGTGCCCGAGATTGGTCAGAAGAAAATGTTCACAAGCCCTGATTGGGATGCCGTGAAGAAGAGAGAGAGAGAGTTAGTTTCTAGTTGGCCCAAGGAAAACAAAACAATCCAAATCTGATTGGCTCAAGAATATAGGGACTAAAATGATTGGTGAATAAGTGATAGGCAACCCAAAATTATATTTCTACCCAATCTCAATCTTTAATCACCATAACATTTTCATTAGAAATCCGATTCGACCCTAACTCGCGTCGACGCGCTCATGACGTCAAGTACAATTTAATTACATACAGCGAGGAAATAATTTAAAACTACATATGTGCATCCACGTCACCAAGTCAATGAGGGCATATTCGTCACTTTACACACTCGGGCAGAAAAATATATAATAATTTGGGACGGATCGTCACACATAATCTGCATTGTCTACGAGCAAGGAAGTTATTAGTAATGCAACTATGAATCTCAAGAAAAAGGCAGGCAAAATCCGAAGGCTGTTATTCCAATAAATCGACAATTTTAATAACATGTATCATACTTATGGCACACTGTCACTAAATAAACACAAGTTATTAGAGTTTAAACAAGTGTTATACAATCCAAAAAATAAATCAAACGATCCAGTTGATGTATTATCTCTAGGAGTGTAAGTTGGGTTGGTCAAATAGGGCAAGTTTCAAGAAGTTAGGGCTTTGTTGGGGGAGAAAGATAGGCATTGGGATTTGGATTATAATTATTACAGAGAGTTGGAAGTGGTGAAAGCCAGTTGTTTTTTGCAATTTTATTTGTGAGGAGAGAATAGAAATGTCTATGACTGACATATCTTTATACATTTTCCAACACCCCATTATATTTTTGGCTCCTTCTAGGTTATTAATCACACACTTGCAACTTGGCTTTCGATCTCTCTCCGGCTCGTCTTCTCTGCCGTATGTTTCTCCTCTAACATTAACTGATTATCTATTTGCATAAACGAACATCGCTCTCCCTCCACCTCAAAAAATAAAAATAAAATAATAATAATAATAATAATAATATATAGCTTTCAAGCAATGTGACTTCATGTCAAAGTTTGAGAGACGATTTTGCGACCGATTACTAATCAACACCAAGTTTAAGGTGTGCAGTTTCTTGAAAAATATCTCATTGCAAGTGGTAGAACCACATGTTTTATCTAATAAGTGTGTAGTTTCTTAAAAAAAATATCTCATTGCAAGTAGTTGAACCATAATTATAAAAAGAATTAATTTAATTGCATAAGATTTCTTATGCGAGACATATGCTTCAACACTTCAATTTAATCATCAAACACTTATGATAAGTACCCATAGCATAGTAAAATATAAAAATTCATTTATAAACTTTAACCTTTTAAACACTAAATAGTTCCTTACATGCATGCAAAACTTATTTATGAAGAACACACACACAAAAAATACATATATTATAATTTTTTTTTAAATCTGAGTCATATATATATAGTTTCATAAGCAACTTGATAGAAAACTCACTAATGTAAAGGTTATAAAAAGGAGGGGATCGATGTCCAATATTCGAAGTGTGGATGAAATCAATGAATTGCAAGGTGTTGTGATAAGCCTTCACGATTAAAAATGAAAAAAAAAACGTTGCACACTAAACTTTCTTGATGTTTAACCATCAAATTAAAAAAATTGAACGAAAATAACAGATAAAATTAAACAAGATGTATGAGAGCTTAAAAAATATACGTGAAAAATAGGTATTACTGATTAAATTAACAATTTTAAATATCACCATGAACTTGTCACTTATGGTCTAATGATTTTTTTTTCATTTGTAATTAAAAGATTTTAAACTTAAATAATAAGTTCAATTTAATTTATTTTTCACACTTCTAAATATATCACTTTATCAAATGTCACCATGTGCTTGAAATGGAAATTAAGGCCTTAACAAGTCCTCAATACCAAAGTGATCTTTATGCAGCCATCAGCTGGGCACAAGCCACGATAATGAAGACCCACTTGACTCTATCTGTAACAAGCCATATAAACCAAAGGACATGGATTTCTTCCGGATTTAAATTGTGAAAATTCTAAGGATATTTACATTTTAGCCATACATTGTATATCGTGCGATAAGAAATTATTTGATTTTTTTTATTTAAAATTAAACTCAAATAATACCTGACAAAAACTAACCATACAATGTACGATAAACGATTACGACGTAAGGATTCTTAAGATCCCCACAAAAAGATAAGATTCCCTAAAATAGGATCCGGAGAGGATCTTTCTTTGGTTTTGCTTTGCAGTGACGGACAATTACAGTTTGCATTCGTGCCTCTCTCTCTCTGTAGCCATTCTCCACATTACCAAGTTAGTTCTTTCTTTTTTCCATTTCTGGCCCAAAGAAAGTTTTAGATGATGGAAAATGTTCCCCACCATCTTATAAAAGATCTAAACAAAGATATTGACTTGATGTGAATGTGTACTTGTTGAAACAGAGATTTGATATGTGTTACAATTAATTTACTAGGCAGGAGGAGAAGGGAGGCACTCATTATCTTTTGTTTGTAAAAATTCAATTTTTCTTGTTCGTAAAGTGAGGATTTAAGGGGGAGAGAGACGTTGGACAGAGTCATGATGCATATGCATGAACCTGCTTCAAATTTTAAATGAAGGAGAAGGCACTTAAGTTTTTCCACGACCAAGAAGATTCCCTCAATCACTTAGATTTTGACTAAACCCTTCTTATAGTAGACCACATTCAATTCTTACATTGATGATGATGATACATCTACATTAATGAAATTTGAAAAAGTTGCTGTGTGAGAGAGATGATGGTTAATTGTTTTTATTATTTATTTTTATAAGAAAAGATATTAAGTATAAGCAATATATTACATTAGTCTAATTAAATGAAAGAGAAGAGTTTAGAATCGCAACAGAGAATACTGAAGAGGAGTAGACTTCGTATAAAAATGAGCATAAAATGTGTGCCGGAAACTAACGTAAGAGAAGAGAAATTACGATAAGATAATATCATTCACTCAGAAAGAAAACACTAAATGAAAAGCAAGAAATAAAGAGGAGGGTGATGAGAAAATGTATGCAAAAATACTTGAAAGAAATGAGTAAAATGAGTTCTAATTATTAAACTCTCTATTAAATCAGTAATGCAGCTCTTACTAAGGATCTAGTAACATTTGGTCTTGTAACATCTAAACCCTCTTACTGACGTATGAACATTTGGTCTTGTAACACCTAATATGAATTCTACCTTATCGGAGAAAGCATTAAGTTTAATTTTCATAAACAATACACGTTTAATAAAATAAAATAAATAAAAAAGTTGACTGACTCATTAGTAAACATGAGATCCTTTCATGTAATTACCAATTCTATATTTTTTTGTCTTTCCCGTCACTTGACTTGATTAAAATAAATAAATAAATAAAAAAAAGAGAGAGAGAGATATATACCACCGATTACACACAATAATTTCCCAATTAAAGATAATAATTGAAACAAATCAAGCCAAAGAACTGAACACTGTTTTATGAGCATATTACATAATCAAGCATGAGCTAAATCACCAACCGGAAAGAAAGCATAGCCGACTTTAATTTTTAGTATCCTGTAACACAGACATACAATATGCCTTCAACTTTTTGTTGAACCAAAGAACCTGAGTTTGTAACTGGATATGACAATTATACGAGTCCATTTGGGTCGACGGCAAAGCTAATATAGGATCATTGTAGTGGTGGATTCAGGATTTTAAACTCAGGGAGTCCCAATTATAGAGGTCAAAAAATTTATAGACAAAAATAACATTGAAAATTTAAATATAATACATTTCATTCAAAAATCATATGCAAAACAATATTACAAATTATAAAATCATAATTCCAGTGTCCATTACGAGGTTTCATAAGTTATTAGGGAGTACCTAAGTTATTGATTATCTAATATGAACCACTAAATTTAAGACACCGGTCAATTAAAACTCTCCTCAAGCTCCCACTATCTTTCTAACCAAACACACCATTTTTTTCTTTTATTAGTTTCCAAACATTCACTTTCTCTCTCACTAAGAACAAAGCTGCCATACCTCCACCAACCGCCTCCCTCCCCATTTTCCCGAAGTCATGGCAGCTATACCCCCAAATTTCACCAACCCATGACAGATCATATCCATCTTACTAACATTATGAAGGAAATTTCACCCATAAGAAAAATTACTAAGATGATTGAAATAATTTGGGGAAATTTGGGCTTATGTACTGCCCCCGCCAAACGACAAAGAAAGGTTGGAAGAGAAGTGGGTGGCACTGACGGATGAGACCACAGCAGAAGCAAGGAGCAGACAGGCAGGAATGGTTCCTATTTTCTTTCTTCTTCGTGCGCGTCATCTTCTCCGAGAAGAAGACAGCCACTGCAACTTGCAACCTACAACCTGCATAGACCTCATGCTCTAGTACGAGGGGTCCCCGGAAAATTTATAGCAGGGATTTAGGATCGCCAACGGATCCTGGGACCTCCCAGGTCCCTATGTGGATTCGCCCTTGGATCATTGGTTATCTTTGATTTCAACAACGTAAAAAACTTCATGTATGTTCGTTTGTATATTGTATTTGACTCTTATAAACATCTAAAGTAAATTAAATTACAACAGTATTCTCCTACTTCTTCTATTTTATTCTATCATATTTGTCTTTCTAAGTATTGGCAGTCTTTAACATTACTCTACAGAATCATGCGTCTACCCTCGACAAGTCTCTACAAATAATAGTAGTTGTCGACATGTTGGCATAAACTTTTCGTCATATGTTAACAGGAATTAGCAGGTGTTTGCTAAGTGCTTGACGAAATTGCCCAAAATTTTTATTTTATTTTATTGATATTCTGATCCCATTATTTGAAAATTATGGCTATGCCATTCATTTGGATACCTTTATAAGCCAATAGATTTAGGCCATCTCCAACCGAAAGGTCCAGAGGGCTGAAAATAGCCTGAAAACAGTCTCTAACCGAGGGCTAGGCTAGAGGGCTCATGGGCCCCACAAAATCTGAAAGGGCCAAAAGGCTGGCCACAAGTAGCCAGCTAGCGAGCCCGGGCTGGGCTAGAGGGCTGAGTATTCTTGTTGATTATAACCGATAAGAATGCTTAAACAAAAATTTGAATCCAACGGCTAGCTTACTAGCCGTTGTATTCAATTTTTTTTTTCTTTTGGGCCTTTTTTTTTTTTTAATTCTTAAAAATTCTAATTTCTTTTCCCTATAAATACCTAAACCATTCATTAAATTTAAGTTCTAATTTTTTTGGTTTTTTGGGCCAGTTACCGTTGTAATTTTTAAATATAAGTTGTAGTTTTTAAATTTAAGTTGTTGTCAGATTTGAATTTAAGTTGTTGTAGTTTTTAAATTTAAATAATAAATTATGTTTGGCCCTTTGGTCCTTGGTTGAAGACGGTTTTTGGTGACAGAACTAAAACAAGCCCTATGACCATTTGACCTTCGGTTGGAGACGGAGGCAAACATGGTCATGTATTGTTCATTAAAATATTAATATCTTGGAATATCAGAAGACTAAAACGAGTTCTCTGGCCTGCCCTTGGTTGGAGATAGCCTTAATCATTTTGATTTGGAGCATCAAAATGTGAGACTGACATGTAAAGAGGTACATAGTGGGAACAATGAGCATGGGAAAATATAATATAAGGAAAAGACATGACACTTAAAAAGGCAGTTGGAACCCTACTGCTCCAATCTTGTCCCTTAAAGACATGCCTTTAAGTTGACCTCTGTTGAAAAGTTTAATCTTTAATCTTTCTTTTTAAGACATTTTAGGGGGTTTAAGTAACTTTAGGAATGCTGAAATTCCAATTATTAGTGACTTTTTGTAACCTAACCCTACAAGGTTGTCCTTCGGTACAATATCCAGGACACAGTCATACAAGTGTGGGCATAGAAGTTTGCCTTACTTTAGTAGAAGCTGGAAGATTATCAATTGCTAATCTATGTTTACGTTATGATTTATCCAATCGGTTTAGGATGTTATTAGCTACACTTTTAAATTCCGATCTTAGTTCAATAGAAGATGTGCCTTTGTCTAGACTTGAATTTAGTCAAATTAATCAAAGCATTATACTTTTGCATCTACGTCCAAGTTCGGTTTTCACTTCTCATGGTTTAGACTTCAAAATAAGATAATCTTCAAAATAAGAGATTGTTAAAATGAACAATTTACATTTCTTGTTGGCCGAAAAAGACCCCTACCGAACAAATTTTAATGGAATACAAAACACTCATCTTGACACTTCTCTAACCTTAATTATAGTGGACGTTTCTCTAACCCTATAGAACTGAAAACGTATTAAATTTGGTGCCACCGAAGCTTGGGCCCAAACAAACATAGAATGATACTGCAAAATATCTTAATTCACGGTAATGTGGTTTTCTTCTTTTCTAAGGTAGCATTTTATTTCACTGTCATTTTCTTGACTTTAATTAGTGATTAATGTCTAACGAACCTCGAAAGCTTAGTAGTTAGCCAAGAAAGTTGGAGTAGAACACAAATTGGATAAGCGAATAAAGTCATAAGGTTATCGAAATACCGTCTGCAAAACTATACACAAGTGAAGTGGCTGATTTGTAATCTAGGATATTAGGGTTTCAATTTCTGTTGCAGCAACCTCAAGAGGCCGTAGCTAGTGTTCTAGCCCAACATATGTGCATTGCTCAGGTTCAAAATATAAAAATGCACAAATGAACTCATTAATAAAATGGTAATCACTTGCCAATGTCTATTGAAATTATGCATCTAATTCAAGTTAATATTGGCACATTACAGCAACTATGCTAGTCCACACACACAAAAGAACAATACAACATATTTTCCTTTTTCTCTCCTCTCTTCCCAAGTTCTAAGGACTCCTTTTAAAAGTGGGAAGAAAAAATTGTCACTAGCATTACGGTTTAAGGGTACGTATTTCTCTAATTTACAAGTGAAAGATTTTAGATTTGATTCTCATATATGGTGAGTTAAATACCTAATTATGACTGACTTGTTATGTGACTTATCCTACATTCCTTCCCTCGATATTGTTGTATAAAAAATGGACGAAAATACTTGAATCTGTTTATCATTCTTTTTCTATTGTTCTCTCACATCCATATTTTTACCAAGTGAGGGTAACTTATTATGTCCTCCCTTCTATCTTTGTTCATGGTTATTGTTTCCTCCTTTACCAAACACGGAACAATTAGGGTTTGAATGTTCTTCTGCATAAACGTAATGAAAAGCCATGATGCAGGTGAGTAATGGTGGTAGCAATAGTATTGAATCCTTGATTGGACCTTTGGTTGGTGTCAGGGGGTGTTTATGTGACAAAAGCTTTTAAAAAACCAAAGGTAAAAGCCCAATTGAATGCAAATGGTGGTACCGATTGGAGTGATATGGGCCGTAGTTGGCAGTTGGTGTTAATAAAGCCTGCCCTCAATTACATCATGCTCCATTTAAGGTGCCTTAAATTGACTTGAATGACTAGGTCCTTCTAACACGTAAAGCAACCATGACATCTTGATAAATTTTTCAGTGTGTCAGAAATATGACTCAATTTACCAAGTGTTATAGCACAGATGGTAGAAAATTTTAATTTCAAGTATCCAACCACTTAATATTATGACTTTTGGTGTACTAAGCCGTGTTCTCGATACATTAAAAAATTTCTTCTTTCAAAAGTGTCGGTGACTCACTGTTTTTTTTTATTTTTATTATTATTTATAAACGATATTACTATCCTAAAAAGTAGGCTCGTTCTTCTAGACCGTATCATTTAAGGAAATTGTTATCACTTACCCTTCAATTTTAATTTAATTGTAAGTGATCATTCGACTTTTGTTGTTGTACTTTCTTATCCACTGTTGGACTAAGATCGGTGAGTGACTACAATATTCTTAGATCATAAGGTCTAAGAAAAGAGACTCTGTAATGAGAAGGTGTTAACAATGGATGCAGTAATTTGACGAGAAATGACATATACGCTGAGACAATCCAACACTTGTAAATGATGTATAACTTTGGTATCAAATGAATACATCACTCTTATTGTAATATAATAGAAAATAATAATCACACATCATTTTTTTTCCTTTTACATATTCTTCTTTATTTTTTTTCACCATATTGAACAAACCAACATAAACAACCAACGAACAAAAGTAAACAAGATTGTATAGAGTAATAAAAGGGGGTGTAGTTATCTTTTTCCTTATAAACTACGATAAAGTTGTCAAGGTTTCGTCAATGATCCCATGAAAATGCAATGTTGCTTGCTTATCAGTTTGAGAATAAAAGTTAAATAAAAATCGCTCACACCCGTGTCAGTTCATTTTGTCGTATATATGTCGTACGGATCGTTTGTTGCACTATATTATTTTGGATTAGGCTAGTTTCAGTGATAAACTGGACTAACTTAAAATTGACTAAGCTTAATTGACTTAGTGAAACGTTTGGTGCAGTATCAAACTAAGAAGTAGGATAATAAAAATTAATTCTCAGTTTTTTTTTCTTTTTCATTTTCTAGAATTAATTCTCTATCTCTTCCTATTATTTTTCCCGTCCAGCTCCCTCTCTCTTCCTTTTTTTTTTCCATCCAAATCCCTCTCTCTTTTCCCTCTCAACTAATTAAACTGTATCTCAAAGACTCAAACCCACCTCAAGAGGTGGGATTGTGTCGTCCCTCCTTCCTCACGATCCTCCTCTTTCGCTTGTGCACTCCCTTGCGATCCCAAGCCTGTGGTGGTGGGTCGAGGGGTTCTGGGTGATAATCAAATTCTAAGATTTTAGGGTGTGGTGAGGCTGCTGTCATTGGAGAAGGCTGCTTGAGACGGTTTTGAGGAAGACAAGAGAGGAGTGACATATAGTCCTAGCTAATACAAAGCTATCGATTGCAATTAGCTAACGACAGTTAGGGATTGCAATTAGCTAACGATAGTTAGGGAGGCTCACACAAAGACGAGATTTTTGAAGTGACAATAACATTTTTCTTGTTATTATAAATACTCCAATTTGAATCACGCATTAAAGCAAGAATAACTTAATAAATAATTTAAAATAGAATCGCAATATGTCATGTTAAACTGTTCGATTCAAATAAACACATTAAAAACCATATTATCATCTTTGTTTTATTATGGGGATTCTCACTCTAGTAACAAAGGGAAAAAATAATTCATTATTTAGATCTTTTAGTAGTCTGCATCTAAACCACTCTCATCATTTAAAAAATTACCAAGTAATAAATTTACTTTACTTCCATCCCTAGGGCGAAAAAAAAAGAAGAAGCCTTGGAGTGAAATGTGGGACGGGCGTATGGATCTATGAAAGGCATTGAATGCAAGAACCACACACAGCTCAAGTTGAAATAAGACAGATGCCAACTTCTATATTATTTTTTTGGTCCCAATTTTCGTGTAAAATTAAATTTTCTTGGAAAATGAGGGATTTCTGTTAGTTGTTTTGTTTTTCTCTTGGGTGTTGTTTGGGTCATTATCTCACTAATTAGCAGACTAAGCAGCATTAATTAGTTTGGGAAAACATGTGTTGATATTGATTTTCTCCAAATTGGACAAGTAAAAGCCTGCAGGGTGTCTGTTTCTTTGTCTGGAACAGTTCAATTGTGTTCCAATGCGTGCATTCTAACCCAGTGAGACCTATTTGTTGATGTTGTCATGTGGCACCTAGCTAGTTTATTTTGACCTACACCGTTGCCAACCCCTTAATTAGTTTTCTGGTTCAAACGATAGAAATTTTTATTAAATTCGAATATAAGCGTTTACATCGAAAATTAAAATATTAAACAATTATTTCGGCTCAAAACTATTCAACCTATGAAGGCACTTTCCCTTAAAACAAAAGTAGGCAATAAATGTGTTGACCATTACAAATACGAGAAGCAAAAAAAACTTCTACTAACCTCAATTGATTTTGTAAACACTGTATACAAGGTTCTAAAAGGCAATAGATGCTAGTTGGACGAGGAGCAGAGGCCTATCGCCTAGGGAAGGTGCTTAAAGTCTTCAAGCACTCGTAGTGCTTGAAATCCAATTTATAATCAGACTTCAGCAATGAGTAGACTTCAAACATCATTAATCTCAAACTTAATTTGCTAATAATATATAATCAGCAGTCATTACAACTTGAACATTATATTGTTTGTTTAAACAAAACAAAATTAAACATTATATCCACCTTAGCATATCGAGATTGAGGTATTAAAATATGAATGGCACGGGGTTTAGAAGCTTCGCCGTTAGGGCAAGAATCTTGGCTCAGAGATTGAAGAGGCATCTATGCTGATTGCTGAGCCAAAAGACTCTCGAACCATGGAGCATTGACTAATTTTTTTACCTATTTGATTGCTGAGGCATCTATGCTGATTGCTGAGCAAACATTATGAGTAGGAGGTAATCTAAAGCTAGAGCCTAATAAGCGAAGTTTTCTTCGTTTAAGGAAGTGAACACACTATTCTGATCATATCATAATTAACAGAATCTTAACAGAATGATCAAATTGATTTACGATAATTAATTTTAAAGACCACGTTGATTGATTTTGAAATAAAAAAATTAAAATAAAGATTTAGTCAATTTCAAGAATCATTTGTAATTAAAAAAAAAAAACCATTCTTTTTTATTAGTTTCTTGTGAGTCTAGTGGGGTATATATTATTGTTTGTACAAATCCATATTTACATAATATAGCACAGCTCCTATATATTTGTTCTTTAATTATTCTTCCCAATGATGAGAACAAGATGATAACATAAATCAACATGATAATTTTTAGGAATCAATTATTTTTAAATCAGACAATTAAACATATTACGTTATCAAAATAAATCAGCATGCGCAATTTAAACGAAAGCACAACCAAATCGACTGTTCAGATTAACAATCTTTTTCATGGCTAATTAGGTATACCACAACATGGGAATTTGTAACTCCCTCATCTGCTTATTCGTGCTACATAAACAGCACAAGATTTAGTAGCTATAGTATTACTTGATAATTGATGGGAATAATTTTTTGTTTCAAGACAATCAAACATATTATGTTATCAGAATATGATCACTTTGAGTTATGTACATAGTTAAACGAAAGTATATATAGTTACTTAAACTTAGAATAACAATCTTTTTCACGATTGATTAGGTACCGCGACATGGGAAATTGTAACTTCCATATATATAACTCCTTGCCTAACAAGACATCTATGCAGATCACAACCAAATACAGGTATGGAGTATGGAGATGTAGCATCGGATTTAGCTTGAGTTGTTCCTATCCTGCATTGGATTTACCTTGGTGTGAGCTGCTTCTTTGCACCACTCAAAAACTGACATTCATACATAACACCTCCAAAGAACAGATATCCCACCTTCTTGTTTTTTCCTGCAACACCTAGCTATTTGCATAACGGTGAAAAATTCAAATTATTATATATGCAGGTATATGATGATAAGGTTACCCAAAATAAGAAGACAAAATAAAAATAAAAACAAGCATACAAATATTTTCCATCTGAAATTATATAAAGCTGAACAAGGCAATTGCAGGTGTGTTTGTTTTCTTTTCTTAAACTTAGTACTTGTTTGACTCTTAAAACTATGAATAAAAATGGCGACTCCAAGTCAACAAGGTTTTTTGCTTTGCAAAGGTCGGGGGAGGGGGAGGACAGTCTTTCGTACGCAGCCTTACTATTGAAGTAACCATGGATATTCATAATAATTCATTATGTTCATGCCAATCTCATCACTAAGTAAGTTTTTTAGCATACTCAAAACACTATTACGTAATGTTATTATTTTATTCAAATTATAACATATGTATTTTCTTTTTATTCATATCACGAAAAATAATAACACTCCGTAACTATGCTTGTCGTACACAAAAATTTCCCCCGCTCACTCAAGGATAATATTTTCGACGCAAAATTTCACAGTTTTTATCGGGGTTGTGCAGGTGCAAGGAAATGAGTGTTAGGACCACGCCAAATTTCAGAGCTGGAATGGCACCAATCATTGATAACGACGGTCCATTTTCAAAATCAACGGCCCTGATTGCTTCAAAATTTCAGAAATTGGATTGCACAGTGGCAGATATTACTAAATCACAGTGGCTACACTTGTGTCAATGTGATCAGCTGCACAAGATCATCTCTGCAAATTTCTGTTCATTTTGTTAGACTTAAAATATTTTAAATCACTGAATTCTTAACTTAGTAACCGCAATACATAGAATACACCGGAACATATTAAACAATCCAACAATAATATAATCATTATAGAGTAACACATAATTAGAAACGAATTTCAAACATTGTGTGAATCAAACAATGATAACTAAAAAAATGTTGAAAGACTTCTTTGAGTTTTTCTAATCTCCTGAAAGCTAAATTGCCATGACAAAATCACAGATGAACCCTTTTTAAAGAAAACAAATCCAACAAAATAATATATTCACTAAAAAATAGGAGAAGAGGCCACAAGTTGTTGCCCACATGGAGCTTAGTATATGTCAATATGTCATATATAATTAACAAAATGCCGTTGAAGCAAGATGCCTAATTTTCAGTGTACCTTTTTTCCCGCTGCATTTTTTTATTTTTATCAACAATTTGATGATGTCTTGACGGTCCACATAAAATTTTTAATTTGTCTTACGTAATATTAACACATTCAATCTGCCATCAAGTGTGACTATAAAGTTTCCAAAAATAGCATACATGACTTTTTAATAAAAAGAATCACATTATTCATCATGTAAAATTTACTCGGGCTAAGTAGGTGAAAAGTAGGTAGATTTTTCGAGAAGTGTAACGTGATCAACTACATCTTAAATCTGTAAAAAGTATAACCAATAAATGTGTTACATGTAACGTTACGAATATTGAAATGAAAATTAACCTATGTTCACTAATCTTACTCTAATTGAAATTAACCTATGTTTCACTAATCTTACTCTAATTGATATGCGTTGGGAAATGGGAAACTGTAAAACTCGCGCACACGCTTGTAATCTCCACACGAATTTGGTGAAGAGAGAAATATCAAAAGTTGAAGTTTCACTATCATTTCTAGTACTACTACTAGTATACATGTTTTGATTTTCCATCGAATTAGAAAACAAATAATTAATTAACTAGCTAAGATGAAACACCGTCGCCACCGCCGTCGTCATTTTCTTCTTCCTTAATCTGGTCTTCTTCACCTTCTAACAATGAAGATAAACATGGAGTAGTAGCAGTACTTTCAGACTCTTCTTCTACGGAGGAAACACAAGGAGTAGTCGCAGAAGAAGACGATGACGACAACGACGAAGAAGAAGAAGTAGTAATACTATTGTAAAAATTAGAGAAAGGAGAAGAAGGAGAGTTAATAATACAAGAACAAGAATTGCTACTGGTAGTAGTAAATGCTAGACCTACCAAGAGATCGACAAAAGCTCCAACAATATAACCATGGTTGCTTTTACCATTTACCCTCAAGTACCAACACAAAAGCTCCTCAAGATTCTCCCAATCCTTCAAGCCATGAGCTTCCACCATTTCCTCCATAGATTTTCTGAAATCCACAATCGGGTCTGGTGAGTCAATTGACAAAGCCACACTCTCCTTGAATGGCATAACATTATTAGCCCCATCACCACCTTCATCAGCTGTTGCTGCTGCCGCGGCCCCCGCCTCAGCCTCCTTGGTCTCAACTAACACAGAGCTTGTCTGACCAGCTGGCTCAAAGAAGAGCCTCTCTGACCTCAACCCTTTAATCACACTCTCTATTGCGTCTCCTCCTCCAGCTCCTCCACCGCCTTTTGAATCTTCAGAGACGGTGGAGAAGCTGGGACACTCGTCAAATGATGAGTTGGTGAAGAACGAGTCCGGTGTGCTATCCACCAGCACCAAATCTGTTGTAGGGTTTGTGGTGTCAAAGTAGGCTGAGTTTATGGTCTTGAAGATATCATTGCCTGTTCTGAAAGAAAGGGTTCTGGTTTGAGCACAAGAAGGCCAAGGCCATGGGGAGGAAGAAGAAGATGAAGATCTTGATAGTTCTGATGTGTTCTTGGAGAGAAAAGGGAGCTTCATTTTCTTCCCCATCTGAAATATATTTTTCTGGTTTTCTTGGAGGGATTGGGAGAAGAAATGAGGTTTTTCAAAACTTTGAAATATGAATTTTTGGAGTTGTGAAATGTGGCATTGATGGGTAGTCAGAGGGGAGGGTTTTAGGGGAAGGAAGATTATTTAAAGTTGTGGTATAAGGGAAGGTAACTGGTGGGGTCTTTTTACTCATTTACGTTGAGAGATTTTTTAGGCTAATCGGAACACGGCTACATTGTCATATGTCATATATAAATAGAGAAATCTTTGAAAAAAAATAATTCTTATCATATAACATATCATCCTGTGTTTCGAGCACAATAATAAATTTCTGGTTTATGTTATATTTGTCTATATATAAACAACTTTTAAATTAAATGGTTATCCATTTTTTGGGTAATAATTTAATGTGTTTCAGTTGAGCGCATTGAATAGTATAGTACTGGTTAAGTGGAGAGCTTTTATTTCCTAACAGTCGTTTATTAATTGACTTAAAAGAAAAAGAAACAGTCTCTTTTTAGGACATTATTTAGCTATTCACATGTTCGGATTTATTACTGTCGGATACGTGTGTAGATGTAACTCATAAAAATTACAAAATTAAAAGTTTATACACACGTATCAAAATATTATTTGTGTGAAAAGAGCTGAAGTGTTTTCCCTCGTTTTGAGGTACGTTTGATGTAGCTACATTCCACAACCTAGCATGTTATTGCATATCCTTACACAAATTGAATGTGTAACTATTTCAAGAATTTCACCCGTACTTCTTTATATTTTCAAGTACTTCTTAGCTCTAATAACTTATTTTCAAGAAATTTATAAAAATTGTACCATCTTAGTGGAGCATATATTTATCAACAACAAACATTTGCCACTCTTAATTTTAAGAGAAAATTTTGTATTATTCACAAAATTCTATTCAGAATAGCAGTTTACGTCATATTCTAAAGATCGAGACAAATCCTTTTAACTAATTAAGGGATCACAACTCTATATATGGTTTTTTTTTTTTCTTTTGGGAAAGCTCGACAATATGAGGAAAAATTTATTGAAGAAAAAAAGTAGTTAAACTTATTCCGGGAGACATAAATTTTACCCCTCATGATACAAGAAGAAAGAAAATGAAAAATACAAGAAAATAAGGGATGACATAAACCGAACTTGTCTTCAGAAAATAAATAAAAATACAAGAAAATAGGGAGGACTAAAGCCTAAACCCCTCTAAAGAAAAACCTAGAAGGTCTACTGATTTAGACTTGCAAAACAAGTTGCAAAGCACCAAAAGCAATGGGTTAGGAAAAAAAGGAAAAACACACATCATGAAGGAGGACAAACTTGTAAACCGAGATGCACATTAATATGATAATCGGAAACCAAGCAAGCCAAGAAAATCCAAATGTAAAGAAGCACGGACCGCCAATGGAGGGGAGTCATGCCAAACCAAGGTTGAAGAAGACAAACTCATATTAGCAAATTTGTTGGCAACGACATTTCCTTCTTGATAAATGTGTGAGCAATAAAAAGTCATCTTCCGAATTCGATCCAAGCAAGTAAACCAATGAATGCGAAGAGGCCAAGGAGGAACCAATTCTTTGAATGAAGACAACAAGAGCACTCGTAATATCACTTTTCAACCAAAAACAGTGCCAATCTCATGGATAAGAAAATTTTACGCTAATAATTTTGCCAAAAATCATTGTGATGATGCAATACCTTGACAACAACCACCAAGAAAATGACCACTTTGAAAAACTCCTCCATAAGCAGCGGGACCAAGATTTCCTTTAGTCAAACTATCAGTGTTAAGTTTAATCCAAGAAAACTTTGGAGGAGACCAAAGCACACAATGAATAATTAAGGCCTTTCGAGGGATAGGTTGAATACCCAAAGATGAGATAATACGAAGATCCAAACCGTTGGAGTATCCAGGGATAACCTTGCCAGTATAAACAATCCCAAAAGCAATAGACATGTAAAGATGATGAAAAGAGATTGGCTGATCTTCAAAGGTAGACTTATTGCATGCCTTTTGAATAGTATAACATGTAACTAGACCTGCAAAAATTCAAAGATTATGCAACTAACGAGAAAAAGGGTTACTCCCAAAAGCGTCCCAAAACATTGGTAAGGAATAATAAGGGCCAATAAGTACCAAATTGACAGGCCAACCACATCCAAATTTGCTTAGATGCTGAATATTTGAAGCAAAAATGAGCAGCAGATTCTTTAGAGGCACGACATAAATGACAAATGGTGCTAAAGGAAAACCTCGTTGTTGAAGTACGACCTCAAAGTGAGAATTTTGTCTTGAAAAAGTCGCCTAGTCAAAATAGTCGTGGGGGTATGAAATGTCAGCCAAATGACCTTCAAGATAGTTGGGATTTGGATCCCATCCGGATCCAAATTGTGGGGATTCTAGGGATCCTCACATTTTAGGCATTCATCGTGCATCATGAGGTTAGAAATCATTTGACATTTTTTATTTAAAATTAAACACAAATAGTACCTGACAAAAACTGGCTGCACAATGTATGATGAACGACTAGGATATGGGGATTCCTAAGATCCCCACAAAGTAGATCCAGAGAAGATCCTCTTCCATATGGTTGGTCTCTCATTCTTTTAACTAATACATAACACTGTTGAAGATACGTTATGTCTTCTTTTGGTTTAATTATAAATACATATGAAATATATATTTATATTGTTTGCTACATGTAGATTAACGTATGCACATTGAAATACCTTCTGCTCTTTTGACATTCTCTCTCATGCTTTATGATTGACTTGATAGCTGCCAAAATGTTCTTGCAAAACACGTGAATTCTTCTTCTTCGTTATTTTTGTTAGACAAATCGATATTGAATAAGGGAGGAATCAAATCTAGAAATTTGGATGCAAAAGTATATATTTATAATAACTTCAGCTACAAGTTCTTTGCATATCCTTATGACAAGTCATTTATTGCATGTGTTGCGAGAGTGCTTTCAGCTCAACACACTTGATCTCCTTTTTTTCCTCAAAGAAAACACATTTTGCCACAAAAACCAAGTGGAATCCATATCTATCCATGACATTGTCTCTTTTGTTTTGGTTAAGCTAACGTAAAAAAGAATTTCAACTCGAAAAGAAAGAAGGGATACATACAATTACTTGAAGGTGGAGGGAAAGAGAAGAAATTCAAAAGTTACAAAATTAAAAGATGGGGGCAAGTGGGGATGAATATCATATGGAAGTATCCACAAAGTAACTCTCTATCACGCACCTACCTTCCCCCAAGAGTTACATAGAGAACAGCCTCGAGAGAGAGAGAGAACGAAGGAGACCCATTTATCACTTCAACCATTACCGGCCATGGCCCCGCTTTTGGATTCTAATCTAATCAAGTGTGACATTGACAGACTCAACAACGTTGAAAGGAGGCTGGGCAAGTCCAAGACAAAAAGTACTGCTGCTTTTACATCTTCAAATTGTAAAATACACACCATTTTTCTCTCCTTACACACTACTTTTTAAGCTCAACTTTTGTTTTCGTTGATTTTATTAACTACGATGTTCGAAAATAAAAAGAGGTGCATGAAAAACTAAAAAGGGTGTGAAAACCAGATCATTAAAAAACACAGCTTACTTTGTAGTGAGAGAATATCACTAAAGCGATTTCTTAACTAAGAATCAATAAAAAAGCATGACAAGAGGACAGATACAAGAGGTTTTTCTTCAATGCAGCTCTCGAAGCGTTGTTGAATAGAACTTATAGTTGCTGAGGTATTTTTTTTCTACTTTACTTAAAACACTTTTTCGTATCGAACTATAATTGTTTTCTGGAAAAAAAAAAAAAAAAAAAATCTGTGGAGGTAGGGTTTGGGAGAAGGACCACCTTATCCCTCTCAATCAATCCTTGTCTTATGTGGACCAAAATTTACAGCTTGTGGTGTGTCTCTATGTGCACTAGAAATGCAAGATCACATGTAGTTGCTGTGGGGTTTGATTAGGAAACTCATAGCTGCACTTTGGCTGCCTTGATTTTCTTGATTTATAATTCACGGCAGACAGATGCATCATGCGCATGTGGGTGGCTTAGCCATAATTCTTAAGTACTCGACGAAAGAAACAGACCGGTCATAAACAACTCGAGTTTTATAGCTAAGGAGAACACGAGGACATCTACCATGCATGGATACAGAGATACGATACGACACGTTACAGAGATATATCAAATTAACAAAAAGAATTATTGCGTGACGACACGAAAATACGATACGATTCAACACGACACGGGAATACGAGGGGATACCATCGGTTCTATGCATGGTAGGAGGACATCAACAATTTCTTTATCGTAAACATTCATAATATTTTCTCTGTCTGTCCTTCCATGGGAAACAATAATTCACTAGGACCGCGCCGGAGGTAGGTCTTATGCTAAGGGTGCAATTTCTTGTCCTCCCGGCAATCATTTAACTTAATAAATCAAGAGGGATTTCAAAGATACAGTACTATATATTGCTTCTAGAAAATTAACAAAAGCTAGGCTAAGTTTATTTACTCTGTCCAGGTGGAGTTTGTTACCTTTTTCATTTGACCGCCCATGGCGTTCATATCAAAGACAAACAGACAAGTGCCACGGCTGCTACGTAAGTTGATCGAAACATTATTCAAGAATATCAACTGCAGCCCCACCTCAAATTAGAAGAGTGCAAGGTCACTTGATTGAGAAATTGTTGACCCACATTTGAAAAGATGGACGACCCTCTATCGGCCTGAAATTCTGGGATAGGGCCGAGTTGATTAATAGCCTGAAAAGGAGGTTGCAAGTTTCGGCCCAACGGTGAAGTGCTCGGCCCAACGGTGGAGTCCTAGGTGAATTGGGATTGCTTAAAAGATGAACATTGGATTATGGCTCGGTCAAGTCCTAAACAAAGTGGGACTGTTGGAGGATCAAGATGGGTTTTGATAAGAATTGAATTAAATTGCTTATGGATCAAATCCTCGTGTCTCAATAGAGAATGAATTAATCACATAAAATGATTTGGTTCAGAATCTTAGGTCAAGTCCAAGAGGGTGAGACTCGGTGGAGAGATAGTTTTAGTAAAAGTATTCGTGAAGATAATTTGTTCCTATAGCTCGGCATATATGGGCATCAAGAAATTTGTTCCTATAAATACAAGAGATCGTGTAACAAGAAAGGGACCTTTAACTCAAAACACAAATCAACGTGAAAACTTTTCACGCACTATTGTGAAAACTAACTACTTCACTAACGGTTAGCACAAATTTTGAACGGATATACGGGTTTGGGTTGGTAATTGACGGATGACAACCGACTAGATAAACTGAGTTTTCCAAAAGCAAATAATGAAGGTGACCGACTAGATAGATTGGGCCAAAGTTATAGAGTCAGTTTGCCTTAGGGTCTCAACCGCCTGTATAGACAGGGATTCTCCCAAGTTTGCGACTGACTATTTATGCAAGTCTTACTAGCGAAGAGTCTTTGATTATTTCACAGAAATATTACTTTATCAACCTTCTCAAAGAAGTGAGGTGTTACTTTTAGGTTATTTTAAGAGTTCAACACTCAAACAGTCGATTACTTTTGAACTTCACAACAATTTGTATAACTTTGTCTTCACATTTTAGAACCTAAGGCCGAGAGTGTTCCTTTCTCGACTAAACTCGCTCAATTCAGGAGTCAGCAACGCATTTCACCATATTCACCACATTCAAGACATTCACCCGGGCGAGTTCAATGGCGAGTTGGCACGACCGCATTAGCATTCAAGCCATTAAAGGACGTAGTTAGCTCTTAGTTACTTCGACTTGCGCCACATAGGCTGTGTAATTTTTAGGTTTAACATTTTAGCATGCCCAATGGGACACTTAGGCCATCTCCAACCGAAGCTAGCCCTCATCCAGAGTATAGCCTTGCACGAAATTATTTTTTAATGAACAGTCCAAACCATATTTATATACCATCTCCAACCGAAGGGTGCTATTTTTTAGGCCCCTAAATAATTTATTATTTGAAGTTTGTTCTTTAATTTTATTGGTTAATTAAATTAAACTACCATATTAAAATAAGGTTTCCGAACATATTTTGACTATCACTTGAAGATGTGGCCATTTGAAAATTATTGAAAAAAATAAAGGAAAGATTATTGGAAGAGGTAAGAGAGGGGTGTGTATAAAAAGAGTGTTTGATGTGAATAGAATGTGAAGAATTGAAATACAATGAGGTAAGATAGTATGAAAGTGTGAATAAAATGTGTAGAAATGTCTTATGTATTTATAGGAAAAAAAAATGAGATTTTTTTTTTAATTTAATTTCGTCTATAAAAAAAATATCCAACTGGGCTCAATTGAACGAGCTGGCTAGCTAGCTAAGGATAGCCAACCCAGTAGCCATATGGTTGGATTTTGACCCGGTGGGTCTCAATGATTTTTGGTCCAAACCTCCATTATAGATGGACTTTTGTGTCAAAAAAAGTATCCTTCGGCCTATAGCCCTAAGAGGCCCGATTGGAGATGGCCTTATTGCAAATATGTGAAGGCCATTTGATATTTTCATATTCCAATCGTATCAGTTCTTTCGGTTAGTTGAGATCCAAGCTCAACTAAGGAAACTTATTCAAAAGAGTGAGAGGATAAAAACGGCACGGGAGGTGGAGAAGATTCTTGATGAACATGCAGAGATGAGGAATTCTTTATCCTAAATGGTAAAAGTGAAGGCTCATTTTGCCTTACGGAACAATAGGTAAAAGACAGCGTCCATTTTAATACATGACACGGCGACTAATCTTCAGGCTCGATGGTTCTCGGTCTTCTTCCCCTACATCTGCTGGAACTGGTGTTATAATTTGTGACCATAATGGCTCTTTTACTGCAGCAGCTTCCCATCATTGTTCTCACACCTCTTCTGTGGAGGTGGAGGCCTCTGCTGCCACGGAGGGTCTTGGTGGACTTGGATCCGCCGAGAAGCCAACAGTGCTGCTGATGCCACCGCCAAGCTTGTGAAAAGGAGGTTGTGCGTTCGCAACTGGGTTAACACCCCTCCACCCTCCCTGGTGTCCGTTCTCTCTCATGACGACCTCCCTGCTCGGCCTACTTAATGCTTCCCTTGCTGCTGCTTTTGTATACTTGTTTTTTTCTGTACCCACTGTTTTGCTGCACTGTTTTTCTTCTACCTGTTTTTTTGTTTGTTCCTCTTCCTTTGTGGCTTTTATCAAGTATCACTATCACTTGACCAAAGAAATATGAACGAATATTTACAGAGCTAAATGCGACTGTAAAAAGTAATTAACAGTAAATAAACAACCGTCTGCATGGAGAATCAATCTAAAATGACCACGTTTATGGAGCTAAACGTGATAAGAAATTCAAAGAGAACTGGCAGAATCCTAAACCTACCATTCTAAAAAGGCATCAAGTAAGAAGGATTGGGAGCACCACTACAAAACCCATGGCCTTTTAACTTCTCATGCCGATGACCAGAAATGTCAGAAAGCATATGTCATGTAAGTTGAACCCAAGCACTAAGTAACAATTGAAAACTAACTGGCATGGGACAAGTTCTCGAGCAGAGGCTGAAAGGCTGCTTGCTAGTCTTCTAGCCTTGATAGGAACCACAATATTAATTAAGTTTAATCATTGACCGAGCCATGCATATAATCTCACACCACGTTTATTGACCGCCATCGCCATATTCCCTTCTCGACACTCTTACCATAAGTCCAAGCTTTCTTAAATAATTCAATCATCTTGCTAAGTGACAACAATGGGGGCCTACGATTCCTATGACAATGACCAGCAGAAGAATTATGCAAAGTATGCACTGTTTATGTTGTTTTTATATACCAACTACCAAGAGAATCCAACTTCAGGAATCCCTTCAATCCATCAGAATTCTCTTCTGATCGCTTATATCACTCTAGGACAATTCATAGAGAACCCTACAAAAGACCTGTTAACCTTCCCTCTCTTTATAATCCCCAACTCAACAGTCTACAATCCAATGGAAAAACTCCGAATTCTCTAAACCCGCAACCCCACCAATCCTCTCTTCCCAAACATCTCCAAAGTTCCTAATTCTATAAGCTTCCAAACCCATCAATTATCACAAACAGATATGCACATAAGTAAATGAAGGATCAGAAATCCGAAAAAAGCTCGCATCGAAAGCGAAACCAAGAACCGCAAAGAATTAATAAAAGCCTAATAATATTGATGAAACCAAGTCATGTATACAAAATTTACTTAAAAGAGAGAGAAATCTATGAGCAATGGATTCCAATGAAAAAATCAAGAAACCTCTAGACCATACAAAACGCCGGCGTACTTCACGATCCCGTCCTTCGGAAAATAGACCTCTCTGATCCTCTGGAACGCGTGCAGGGTTAGCAGGCTATCCGACCCTGCCTGGTGGCTCTTACCGGCAATCCGGCCCACATTCAGTGTCTGGCAGACCCGGTCCAGCCCACCATAGAGGGCGGCGCAGAACCTCGTCAGGTGCTTCACGTCGTACACTCCAGACCCAAAGAAAACCCTCACGTAATTCAAGAACACCGACAACTCGTCCGGCAAGACTTGCTGAGTCAACAACTTGACCAGGTACCCGAAATCGTAGGCGCTGTGGAACGTGACCCAGTTAACGGCGTCGTTGCAGACGAGCCCCGACGACATCATCAGCTCCGCGAACCGGACCGAGTCCACCCCGAAATCCCGGTTCCGCTCGAAATCGATCCCCTGGCGGCGAAGCAACTCGACCGAGTCGTGCGCGTGGGCGTCCCGCGCGACGTCGAAGTCCCGGAAATTGAATTCCCATATATACAGATTCTTGGTCCCCAAATCCGGTAGATTTCCGCTGTCGTCCGAGAGGGTGAGGCCGACCTGGATCAGATTGAGGCGATCGACGTTGGCCTTGAGCATGAGGTAGTGCGCGGCGGGCTCGCGGTGGTAGAAATTGGGATCGTTGGAGTCGGGTCGGACCACGACGCCCGGGAATTCGGTATCCATGGAAATCAAAGGGTAATCGTCGATGACGGATCGGATCAGTTCGAACTCGGACTCGAGGTTATCGGACCACACCGAGCGGATCAGGATGTCTCGCGGCGGCGGAGGCTTGGGTGGAGGGGGGCCGGATGATGACATCGCAGAAGGTCGTCCAGATCGGATTGCGAAATCGGATCCGAATCGACGATTGTTTGTCACTGAAATTAAAAAAATAAATAAATAAAAACGAGGGTGGAATTTGGTTAGGGTTTGACGGATGATTTTGAAGGAGGAACAAGAAAGAAGGGAGCAGTTTTATACAAATCAATCGATAGTTTAGAGAGAGAAAGGGATGAGAGAGAGAGAGAGAGAGAGAGAGATAGAGGGACGTGGGGCAGTTTTTTTATAATTTATTTACTTTTATTCCCCGATTTGTTGCGGAATACTATTTTTATTTATTTTTGTGGGGTTTTTTATTGGAATTAAATAAAGGTGGTTGTCGGTGATTGGCTAGTTTATTGATTTGGAATTTTGTGAATATTGTACAACTGAAAATTAGCTAAAGTAGGAAAGTGGTGGGGTCCATGGGAAAACTATGGGCCGACTTGGGTTTGTCGTGTAGTTGATTAGTGGGGTGAATCGGGTGATGTGGATATAGAAAATGGGCATGTAGTTAATTATTGAGTGCAACTTATCCACAAGATAATGAAAATTCGAAGAACGATAGCGTTAGTCGTTCATTTATGTTTGTGAGATCCATAAAATAAAAATGTAGGTGTTGTCCTACACGAAAAATACATCTATATCAAACGTTCTTCTAAGGATAATCTTAAATTTTGACGAAAATTATAGAGAGCGTTTATTGATTGAAAAGCATCATTTAGGCATACTGATGACGTAGATGGTGTCGCAGTGAAACTAATGATAGGATTGACGTAACAGTAATTGATGACATGCTACTTTAGTGGGTTTATCAACTAATCTGACTACCTCAACCCAACCAATCTGACTAACCCAACTTAAATATGCTGGGTTGGATTGGGTTGGGTTGTAAACTTCAAAAATTTATTTTTATGTAAAAACACGACCACTCGGTCAATAAATGGATTGGGTTGTTTAAAGTATTGTTAACTCGATTAAAATTGACTCACTCGACCAAGCCACGCAATGCACTGCCCACCTTTAATCCCATGGAAGAAACAAAAGCCGAACTTTCCGTTCAAAGTTTAGCTTGTTTGCTTAAATGACTTGAATTATATATGGTTGTTAAGAAACAACGAGTTGAAACACATGCTGTGTGTATGATCGAGGGGCCTTGGGTGCCAGAACTCGTGTGTAGGCCCTCAAATTTGTGCTTTTGAGTTTTTACGGTCCAATGAAGATCTTCTTGGTGATGTTTTAATTGTTAAAACGTAAAATCTTGAACAAAGACATAGTTTGAAAGGTCAAAATTGAAACTCCCACCATACTAAAAACCTAAAGAAACATCATACACTAACACTCTGTTTGAATGAGAAAATTTAAGATTACTTAATTTTAAAACGACGGATATTGAAATAATAAAATTTTATTTTCTAAAATTTGTGAATTTTCTTATTTGTATAAATTAAAAGAACAATATAATTTGAATACGGAATTTGTTATTGTTAAACTCTTAATCATAGCAATTGGGAAATGACATATACTTACATGGAATTTAAACTTGGGAATTGGAGGTCTCAAATTCCAAGTTTTTTTTTCCATGCGAAAATTCTAAATTTCTATGTTTATAAATCCAAACAAGAAATTTGGTACGTGAAAATTTATAAATTCTAAATTTTGTCCACATTCCAAATTTATTTTCCTCATCCAAATACAGTGCAAGAAAGTAGGCAATTTAAGAAAGGAGTTAATGGATTGAGCAAGTTCAAGCAAAAACTTTGTCTCCTTAATTTTGTGATCCTATTACTTTCAATACAATGTACTCTTATTTGGAAACCCAATTTATTTTCAAAATTCAACTTTTTTTTATCTCCTAATTTTAATTTTAAGATGTGTACATTTTAGAAATGTTAATGAGACTCTCTAAAACAATGACACTCTTCGTAGATTTTCTATCACTTTTATGTTTTTGGTTCAATATTCATAATGTTGGTACGGAATTGACGTTAAACTATTAGGTGACAGAGAATCCATAAAAAAATTCACTTTTAAGAGAATCCTCTTAGTATTTCTCGTATTTAAGTATTCTAAAGTTGAAAATTTTCATCTCATAATTAATAAGAATCATAATTTTAATTCAACTTCTACAATTAATTGGAAATGAGAGTGAAAAGCCGAATCTAGAGGCCTCGTTTGGAAACTCGGACTGTACTGATTATTTATATCGAATAGGATAAATAGTCACTGGATAACATTGATTAAATTAGTAGGGCATTTGGTGCAGTATCAGACTAATGACCGTATAAGAAAGGGGAAGCAAAAAATAAAATTTGACAAGTTTCACATCTAAAAAACTGATCATACTTCTCATTCAAGTTGTAGAACGCATTAATCTCTATCAAAAACATCTGCCCGAATTCTCACAAACTCTTTTTCCTGCTTGTGAAGATGACGAGTTACGCATCTCAAACACTAATCATACTTCTCATTCAAGTTGCCCATCTTCCAATGTTGCTCCATTGCAGGGTTTTCTTCCCAATGGAAGCCAATCTCATCACCCAAACATGCAGAGTCTGTCATCTTTCTCTTCCACTTGGTGGGTTGCGATCGAAATTCCAGAAAAGGGTTCGAAGGTTTTGGATCAGAGAATCGCAGGAATTCAAAAAAAAAAAGGAATGGCCTTTGAGAGCTTCAAGTCTCAGGTATTTGACCCCAACAACAAACCCTAAATTCAAAAATTATAATTAAAACACAAAATTACATAATCAATTGCATAATTACAGAGAAAAGAATAACTAGATTCAAACAATTGAAAGAAAATTGCAAGAAAAATAGAAGGAGGGGGAAGAACAGAGGGAGGGGAGGAACCTGGGAAGAAGAAGAAGAAGAATGAGAAGACAAACCTGGGAGAGAGCGATGTGTCTGGAGAGGACCGGAGTGGCTGGAGAGGAAGGAGAGAGCGAGAGATTTTCTTGTACAGTCTGGAGAGGAAGAGAGAGCGAGAGTGCGTTTTCAGGAGGAAGAAGAGAGCGAGGTGCGTTCTTAAGAAGCCAACTAAATTGTAACGTGGTTTTAGAGGGGATAAGGAAACGGATGCTTACAGTATAAAATAAGTGGGTCTGGATTATTTAATCCGGTGGTTATCTAATACGAACGAACATCAAATATTGTGCTCTGTATTATTAATCTTATCCGATGTACCAAACACGGCCACAGTTTGCTCAACAAAAACAGAAGAAAGAAAGAAAACCATATACATAGAAGAAGTGATTGACTTTGACAAGTCAGCATTGCGTTGTAGAATGCCAAAAATGTGCTCAGTAAAGTGGCACTGAATGTGAAAGCCGTGCGCCAAGTTGTCGCTTGCGTGCGTCTGTTACCTAGCGTTTGGGCTGTTGCTGACTCATTCTTCATGGTTCATGCATTTGTACACCGAAAGAGGATCCTCTCCTCCTGAGCTCAGGATAAGGATTCTTCTGACCACGAAATTCAGGTCGTTCAATTTTAATCTAACTACTCTAAACAGGAAATCCTTTAAAAAGTTATAATAATTGCAACTGTTGAATTAAAATTGAACGATCTGGATTTCGTGATCAGGAGGATCCCACATCCTATGCTCATGAGAGGATCCTCTTCCTTTGTACACCAGCCGCTTGTCTGCAAGGGAGGAACAGCAACTTACACGACATGGGTTTGCCGTATTTGTTGTCGAATTATCATAGAGACAGGTTAAAAATATATTTTCGTCAACTTAATAATTATCATCTGCACAATTCATTAGATATGAGATTTTATCACAAAAGTTATCGGTATTAGTTGGAGCAAGATTATGATATTTAAACTCTTATTTTCTCAAAGACACGATCGATGAGATATTTCAACAATCGTAATATCCCGTGCTAATTTTTTAACATTAAATGGTAAAAAATTTACACATATTACTATTGTATTTGGTATAAAACACTACAATAATGGTATATCAGTGCCATAAAAGTATATACCTGATGAAGTGGAGGGCATAAGTCCAAGCAACAAATACTAAATATTTACCAGAAAACAAGTTGTGATAGTTGGGTCACCTAATTTTACTTGTTTTTGCGTATTCCCACTTGGTTACAAAAATCAAAATTAGATCAATGCTGACCCAATATTTGAATAATAATTTACAGCTAAGCTCTTGTGTAATGTATAAGCAACAATGCTAAAATAGTCATAAATGTGTAAAATGAAATAAAATATATACTCATATAACCGTTTCAAATACAGTGTACTTGATCTTCAAAATAGAAATAATAATAAGAGCGGTGTTATTCACACAACTCTCTTAATTTTCGACTGTCTAATCGAATTAATTGAAGAATATATGTGTGGACAATACCACCCTGATGATATTGTATATACACGTTTTGTGTTAAGAATGATTTAATTATTCACTATATTCAAGTTATATTGATTCATTAAGTTAAAAATGAAGACAAAGTTCTAAATTATGTCTAAGTTGAAGATGACAAATGAACTAGGGTGTGTTTGAAAGTGCTTCTAAAATAAATGAAAACACTTATGGAGAAAATATTTTTAGATTCCAAAAACATTTGTAATGCAATTGGAAAGAAGCACATTTTCATGTTTTTAATTTTTTTTTTTTCAAAATCTATTTGCATTTTCATAGACGATTGATTTCAAAAGTACGATTCATCAAAAATACTTTCAGTCCTTTAAAACACACTTCCAAAAACACCCTTACTAATATGGCGGTGTTGTCTTACCAATTTGAGAGATTTGGAATAATATACCTTTCATTCCCAATACGTTAAATCTAAGGAGTTATCCAGTTTAGTCTATAATTAATCACCAATCGTGGCATGCTTTAGATGAAGTTCGTGTCAAAACTCAAATCCATTATTTTAAATCCTTATCGAAGTATCCGCAAAATCACTTTCAATTTGCTCCTTGAATTTTTTAAATAAAATTGAGATTTGAACAATTAGAAATTGTCAATTTTCCCTACTGAAAAAAGTTGAATATCCAACACTAGTCCGCGTCGTACCTTCACTCAAAACATCCCTAAAGCAGCTGCAAGGTAGTGACCAACCAATTCAGAAAATTGTTGAACGCATCATCTACAAGTTACAATTGGCAAATGCTAACCAAACTGATTCTTTAGTGATTAGATTTCGTGCTTCTGCATCAAAAAGATTGCGGTAGACGGCTACCGGACCTCGATCGTCTTGAGATCCCATTACAGTACATCTCAAACAATTTACTTTGAACCGATGCACAGATAATGGACACAACACAATTTACAGTTAATCTCTTAACAACACAATTAGTGCCCGATTCAGAGAGAAACATGCTTCCTACTGTCGTTCGAGTTTCGCTTACAACCACAATTTACCTGGTGTTTGATTTACCGGCCCCCTTTTCAAAATATAATGCTTGCAATTTGATACAGTTTACCCTCAAATTAACAAAAAAGAAAACAACAAATCAAGAACAAATACGATGGCGAATGAGTATATATACAGATAAAGGGTAGAAGATTCCACTTAAGGGGTATGTTAAATATTTGACACACATAAAATCCCATTAATGAAACAGCATCCCTTCAATACAGTTCGACAAAATACGAAAGCAAAACAAAGACGAAGCCATGGAGAGGTAACAGGAGAAACTTTTTGGGGGCACTACCCTGCATGTTCTTAACATAGGATCTACGAGGGCATTACAAACTATATATTGCATATAGCATATGCAATTGGATCCATGATGATAACTATACGGTCTTGAAAGCTAGAAGTAGGTACCTTCTGGAGGCTGGACCAACTTCCGGTTATGCGGGGCTCCCATCTCCTTTTTCAGCTGTGTAAGAATATCTTCCATGGTGTACTCCCGCTGCCAGTTTGCAAGAAGTCCAAACTTCTTTGGTTCCACCTATCGAATCAAATGCACTCAGATATTGTAAAACCAAATATCGTTAGGCACAACCACTTGGACTGAATTTTCAATAGTCATACACCTGGTCAAAAATTCGTCTGGTCTGGCTTTACTGTTCTTATAATCATATTCAATATCATTGAAGAATAGAGTGTGTGTGCACGGACATGCGTGTGTGTTGGGTTGGGGGGGAATAATGTGGTTGTTTGTTGTAGCGGTTGTAAAAGACTAAGGTACATTATTTTTCTTCTCGCCAAAACAAAAGACAAATACATTACATATTGTCAAATGCACTCAGATATTGTCAAACTGAATATCGGTTGGACTGAATTTTTAATAGTCATTACATCCGGTCCAAAACCCGTCTGGTCTGGGGGAGACAATCCTGTGGTTGTAAATGACTAAAGTACCTTATTTTCTTCTCCCCAAAACAAAAGACAAATACATTATGTATCGTAAGTGTAAACCACTAGCTGCAGTGAGAAAAGAATATGCAAAGCAAAACGCAAAACAACTGAACTAAAAATCATGTAATGAAATTGTGACCATACCACTCCAGTTTCATGGTTAACACAAGTCATGTTAACCCGAGAATGAAAACGAACACTTGGTGGCTTCTCAGGGTAATCTTTATCACAGAACAATTTCAACTGATAGATCCGACCTTCATGTACAGTCTGGAAAAAAGTAAAAAATGGAAATATTACATTAAACAAAAAATACATGGAAAAATATATTATGAAGCAGTAGAAAAGAATTATTTAACTGCAAACTAATTCAATGAAGGGGAATATAGAAAGAATTAGCCCCGAAGGATTTTATGCTATATTTGAAGGTTGGGAAAGGGAAGCTTCTTCCCTTTATTCACGAGATTTGAAGAGCATAAAACCAAGCCCCAATCCCTGCAATGCACCTTCCTTTTCCAAAATAGGTCATTTAAAGAAAGAGATTGAACAATTAAAGTCAGTTTTTAAGCAGGCACACGTAACTTGCATCACCTGTGAAAACCCACTACATCGTAATTATATTTTAGTTAGTTCAGCCGATGCTTGACACTAAACACACATCCTTTTAGGATCTAGTATGCTTTGCACAATCAACCCTTTCTCCTTTTAAGGTCTAAATCAGGGACTATTTGCAATAAATTTAAATAGAATTTCTTGAAATTCGGGAGAGACTACAAATCCAACACAATCTTTTCTGATAAGCACACGAAATCTGACAAAACAAACGTTAAACAAAAACATGATATAATCTAAACGCGAAGCGAAATTTACATTGTGGGGACCAATAATGGTGCCAGTCCAAGAACGCATGTAGATGTCATCTCCGTCATCCATCCCATAGCTGACAGTGCCATCCCCAATACCTTTTTCTCCTCGTTCAAGTTCCTCCAGCAATCTGAAGTTTCGTGGGACTGCAAGAAAACTCAAGGGTTATACGTGGTTGAAAGAGTAAGGGAACATAACCAGAATCTTACATTCTTAATAAATTCCTTTTATTTACAGTTTTAGGAATGATAAACACAAACACAACCAAAAATTTATATGCAGAGAAACCAAACCATGCTTGGATTGAACGGAACATTAGTTGGCAGCTTCAAATTTCAATGGACAATAATTAGAAGAAAAATACAAATTTGAATATACAAAAAAAAAAATTGATCTTTTCCTCATAAATACTCTCTATATTTCAAAGACAAACACAAAGTTCAATCTTACCTTTCAAAGTTCAAATACTGCATGCGCAAAATTATTCAGAAATGAGCTCAATATTTTGATTGCAATTAAACGAATTAAAAAACATTAGGGAAAAAAAAACACAATTCAATTCGATGCAACAAAAAAACCCAGCTGGAAAATGCAATAATTAAATCAACTAAAGGCCAAACTCACCTACCCACATGCGAAATCATATCAAAAAACTCATAAACCACAAAGTCAACAAAAAACCATTTGCACAATCGATCAAAATTACACAGGAACAAAAAGATCAAGGCAAAATTCGATCAAACGATGACATGGGTAATGATAAACTCACCCACGACACTCGATCCTCCTGAGCCCAGCGTCATAGATGATGACGATGATCAGTTGGGTGGGTGGGTGGTTGGATTCTCAGGTGGGTGTGCCGAGATCTAACGAAAGCGAGAGGTATCGGAGGTGGGCGGAGGCGGTCGAAGAGTGAGGAATATGAGAGAATCTGGTGAGAGAGAGAGAACAAGGCGTTGAAGGCAAAGTGGGATTAAAGGAGAAGACTTGAGGGGCAAGAGGGATTTTGATAGGTTATGACGAAAGATGATGGGTTGGGATATATTGGAATTTTGGGAATTAGGCGACTGTTTGTTTGCAATTTTAACTTTCACTTTGTCTTCAAAAAATGACAGACACTGTTATTTTGTCTTTGTGGGTTTTCATGTTTGAGCCTATTGGGTTGTGATCACTTTTATTGGCCCAAAATTGCTATTGGATCAAGGAGGTATGGTGGCGACCCAATGACAATCCTTCGTGTTCGGGAGAAGGATTTACATCGACCGGATTCACAGTAACAAAGTTTTATGGTGCAATATGTATTGTTATGTTTAAGTTTTTCTCAAGATGATAATGCATTATTAGATTTGAACGTCATGGTCATACTGATCGCAGTCTATGTTAGTTGTTCTTTATGTTAAGTAGGGTTATACGCATTTTGGGTTGGTTTGAGGTTGTGGTGCTTGAAAAAAAAAAAAAAAAAAAAACTAGTGATTAAAAAATATGGAACGCCAAATGTATTTGGTAAAACAAAAAAAAAAAAAAAGTTTATTTAAAAAACTGATGTTACTGGTAGTAGAAAAGTATAGAAAAACATAAGCAGTGAGGTATCCTACTTCTAGAAAAGTGTTTATTCTAGAAAAGTGCTTCTAGAAAAGTGTTTATTTTCAAAGCAGTACCTCCAAATGGCAAGCATAACTGCCCGTATTTTAAAACTACGATCTTTGCCCTTGTATTGTTCTTTTTGATAATTATGATATCACATTAAATACTATATTCTTTTTAGTAATTTAACATATTCGCAACAGTTTTATATAAAAGTTACCAATAATTAGACACAATTTTTTTGTTGTAAAATCACTTTTACAAATATCAAATACCTGACAACTTTATTTTACGACCGTTTATTCTCATAGTATAACAAAAACAACTTTTTTAAAAAATGCACAACAATATAGGGTTGGGTTAGGTTCGAAACGGTTCGGTTTTTTGCCAAAAGCACAACCAAACCGAAATTTCAAATTTCAAATTGAAACAACCGAACCGTAACCAACCATAAATGCACAGTTGAAATTGTTCAACATAAACAACCGTTTCAAACAACCAAACCATAAATGTTCAGTTCAAATTTGTGTCGTTTATTGTACTAACTTTTTAAAAAATGCACAGCAATATAGGGCTGGGTTCAGTTCGAAACGGTTCAGGTTTTTGCCAAAACCACAACCAACCATAAACAACTGAACAAAGATGCTTTCCCACTGTTTCAATTTCTTTCTAGCAATACAATAGACGACACAAATTCACTTTGACAAGTTAGTACAAAATCTTTTGGTCAATAAACAGCATTGGCACTAAAACATTAAAAGAATTTCCTTTCTAAAAGCTGAGAAATAAAAATGAATGTTAAAATATCAGAGATGCACAATCTGTTGAGACCATACCATGAAGCCACCAGTTTCAGTTTGCCACCAAGTGTCGGAAATAGGACATTTTGAATCTTCAACCACATTGAAAAACCAGACAACAAAACCACCATGGATACAATACCCCAATGTGCATGGGGGTATCCTTGCTAGAAGAGACCAAAAGAATCACATGGAAGCTCTTAGTAAGCACGGAATTGGTGAGTTCTGCTGCAAGCTCTTTTGCTAGAAGAGACCAAAAACATACTTTCAATTTCATGAGTTTTAGGTTTTTGTTTTGTAAGGTTTTTAAATTTTAGTTTTAGGTTTTTGTTTTTGTATGAAGATGCAAAATCATGAGTCAATTGAAAGTATGTTTAAATTTCATTATCTTCTCTCGATTTCAATTACAGTTTAAGTTTTTGCCTAAATAGTTGGACGAGACCATCTCCTTTGGCAATGAGATCCTATTTATTTTCAGTAATCACTTAAGAAATATAAGAATATCTAAAGTAACACATCTTTGAGGCGTGTAGCACCCGTGATGCAAAAATGTCTCTCGCATGCGCGGTGAGCGCGTGCGGAGAGGCTAGTACTCTTGAAAGCAAAAAAACCCCAGAAACAGCCATCCCATACATTCAGAAACGCAGTGAAAAAACCAACTATACTCATCCATACATGGAATTTACCGGACTGGGATTTGTTCAAGCAGCTCACCGACTGAATGCCAAGGTCGATGCCTCTGCAAGATCCCTGCACCAAGAAAACCCCGCCTTCGAACATGCTTTATAAAAAGCGTTCAACAATTTGCTGTTAACAACAGAAGTATGGAGGCAATAGTTAAGGAATGAAAATAGAGGAAACTATCCTACCACTGTTTTCCCGTTCCATATACGTACTGATGTCGTCATGACCGATTTCCTGAGTTCGACTATTGTTGGTGTATTAAAAGAGATGAGTACGAAAAAGAGATACAGCAGAGACGACATGTGGAATCACAATGGCATCCCATGTTTCAGGGTGCAAATGCAACCAATCCTTCAAGTTCTTCATGAGTGACCTAAAGCATCCTAACAATGCAAAAGGAGTTACAGCACCAGAATCCAATCTCCGAAACACATAAAACAAAAATGTAGTGTCAAACAAAAAGAAAACTATCCCAAACCAAAAGCAACATATGAGTGAGCAAGGAAACCAAATCAGAATTCATCCAAACACAAAAATAAGGGAGGACGAAATTCCAAACTAGTGTCATTCCAAAATCTGCCCTGCTAGTGAAACTTTCACTTTCAACCAGCATTATACACAATGTTTGAGGAAGAAAGCTACAATGTAAATGATAGTGACTTCTCCTAGTCAGCATAGAGGACTATTACATATTCATCAGAATTACCTGTTCAAAACTTCTTCCAACACCCACTAGAGCTACTGCTTGCGATTCAAATTACCCAAGGCAAAATATGATTCGATAACTAGGCGAATAAAAACTTGGCACGTTAATGTAGAAAAACCTTTCAAGGGTTGTCGACACCAATTTCTCCCCACCCACTGCTGCTTCGGATGTACTTATCAACGATGCCAAATTCTTGGTTCTGAGAAACTCGCCTGGCATAATTCTCAACAGAAATTAGGCCTTTTCTCAGCCTCCTGTAATTAATAACCTCCCATGGCCACAAGCGAGCAGAACCAAAGTAGCCCTCCATGGGTAAATGCCTTTCACTTTCTTCTGGAAGTTCCAGGCCATAGTGCTTCAAAACCGTACACAACTCATCTGAGGATATGCATGTTGAACGACCAGTGGTGCGGTAGATGGGAGTTTCTGAAGCTGGCTCCTTTGATTGAGATGGTACATGTCCAATCATCAGTGCATTAGAGTTTTGATGATCCTGAACATCAATCAAACCCTCCGGGGACAAACTCTTAGTAGTATGAGAGCCTATCTCTGGCAGAGTTGTGCCCGGATTTGTTACTTCATGGATTGACCTGGACATAGTATGGTTTGCACCATCACCATTCATCTGCAAAGGATGGTCATTTTTCGTGTCATCTTCTGCTTCAAAACTTGATACTGCATGACTGCTCTTTATCGCATCCATTGTATTTTCATCATCAGCCTTCTCGATGCAGGCATCGCCTTCTACTGGCTGTCTCTGTTTAACCTGAATCTCCTTGGATTTGGGAGTACCAGCAGAGGCTTTAAGATTTGTATGCGCCTTATTTGAAGAGAAAGGTGACGGACTAAGCGATACAGACAAGGACATAAAGGAGCTTGACCTTGACCTAGACTTAGAACTTTTTGATGTTGAAAGGAGTCTTGAATCAGAAGATACAGAGTGGTGTTCTCCCCTAGATGCTGAGTTTGACCTAGATTGGGAACCAGACCTTGTCACAGACTTTGACGATTGAGAAGTTGAGCATGATCTGAGTCTGGATGCAGCATGACGAGAATGAGGTGATGATGAAACTGACCTCCTTGCTTTCTTACCACCATGCCTTTTTGGCGATTCACCTTCCCTTCTACTTCTCTTCTTTCCTTCATGGTCCTTTATTTCTGTAATGTTGTTCTCATTTCCTGTAGGGGAGCTCACATTGTCTGTCACCATTTTATGCTTTCCTGAACCACTTGCCATTCCACCATTCATGTGCCTTGATGCAGTACCCTCATTCAACTGCATTTCTCCCACAGACCTAGATCCCATCCTTTCTAGCTCAGCTTCACCTCTACTTCTTTCATATGTGGCATCATCTTGCCTATTATCAAACCTTGTGAGCTTTCTTCCAGAAGAATATTTCCTGGGGCAATTTCGGATCTTGTGACCTGATGCCCCACAACTAAAGCAAGTACTCCGCATATCACTGGAATGGTTCAAAGTAGTACAATTCATTCGCTCTATCCTCACATTCTCTTGGGAACTTCGTGGAGCAAAACCACCAGCAGAATATGCCATCCGACAGTTTTCATCTTCATATTTCCTATCATGATCTTGGTGAGGTTCATATCGGTCAAATTCCACCCCATTGGCGTTTGATTGGTCATGAACTTGTTCACCCCACCTGCCAGTGTCCACCAGCTTGGGCACAGCTCTACCGATATCATCTGGAAGATCTTCCCTAAAATCATGACGATCTCCATTATAATCTTGAATATCTCCTCGATGATCACCTCTGTCATCATCACGCATGTTCACAGAATTAAGCCTTCTACCATCACTATATGGTTGCTCATTGTCCAATTCGTAATCTCGCCAATCATTTTCATTCATTCTTCTCTCATGTTGTAGCTCATAGGAGCTCACACCTCTTGGATTTCCATGAAAAGGTTTAGGCTGTTTTCTTGACCATGTTAGTGTTAAAGGCTCCCCACAGATCTTCCTACCCTGTAATGCTCTCAAAGCTTTCTTAGCATCTTGCACAAAATCATATTCAACAAACCCATATCTGTCCTTCAGCCGCAAGTTACATCGTCCAAACCTCCAAAAGACATGTTTAAGATCATCTCCGCGAGTGTGAGCTGATAGATTGCCAATGTGCAAAGACATCTGGACGCCCCTCCCCTTGTCAAACAAAAACAAAATAAATAAGGTACAAACACGAGAAATGTAGTCACATTTTCGTGAGAAAACAATCACGCATGTAACGAAATTTATGCATATATTTGCACTTGGTATTAAAAAAGCTAGTCCGAAACACAGATTTCGACTAAATATTAAACTGATTAATGCATAAATACAACACAATCGTCCATTTCACAACAGTTTAATACGTCAATAACGAAATAAACCAAAATCTTTCTCAATAAAAACCCTCATCAACCCAATATTGTATCTCATACTCGATTTGACTTCCAATGAGGACGAAGAACAAAAACTAAAATTAACTTTAACATCTTGAAAACCTGAAGACCTAATAGCTTCATACATTTATGATTTGTAATACAGTAAAAAAAATTACAAAAAAATAGGAAAATCGAAAATATACCGTCTCATAGGCATTAACTGTAACAAAAAAAGCAGTAAAAATTCAACTAAGCTCAGCGACTGAGCACACCAGAACAAAAGAAAAAAAAAAACATTTCTGAGGAATTTCATCAGTTGGTAGGCGCGCAAAATCAATGGCAGAAACCCTAATGGAAGAGAAAGATAAATAGTGCGACGAAGAATATTTACCGTGTTAGAGCGGTAAACAGAGGTGGAATGGCCGTCGCGTCGTTGCCAAACAGGCGCGCTCGCTCAGTGCTCTCTCCGTCTCTCTCCCTCTTCTTTCTTACTCTAGAAGGAAGTTAGGATCAAAAAGGAAGAGGGAAAGGTGAAGGCGCGTCTCAGTCACTCGCGAGTTGACGAGTCCAACAGTAAGTCGGTCTTGCATTTTTATCGTATTCGGGAGGACGAGACGATTCGGTGTTCTCGTTGGGCTTTCTAAGACTAGTTTGGTATTTCCTTGATTTTGAAAAAAACTATTTATATTGTGTTGTGAGAATAATTAGCTGTAAGATAAAACAGTTAAGTGTTTGATAAATTTTTTTTGTAAAAGTATTTTTAACAAAAAAAAAAAGAAAAGATAGTATTCAAATGTTTGTAAACTTTTATATAAAACTGCTGTGATCATATTAAATGATTAAAAAAGATGATATTTTAATTTTAGTTATAATTTTTTATTTATAATCTCTCTCTTTAGGGCTTTTATTTATCTCTCTTTCAATATTCATCCACCCCAGATTCATCGTCATAACAAACCCTAATTCGTCTCCATCCAAATAGTTATCGTCTTCTCTTTTAAAACCCATATCGGCAAGAAGAAGACAACAAGAATCAGATTAGTCACTTGGGCTCTCCTAAATTTGCAAACGAAGAAGCAAAGCATTTTACGAGGCCACGGTCCTCTCTCTCTCTTACAGTAAGAGAGATGCTCGGTCTGACTGCCTCTCCGGCCGCCGCAACGCCACCTAACTCCACCACCACAAATTCTTGTCTTATTCCAAACACCACCAGTCTTCTCCTGCTATCCTCCAACGCCCAAATAAGAACCAATTCCTCCCCTTCTTTCACGGTATGTACTTTCTCTATTTCTTGTCATATTATTATTCATATATATATATATATATATATATCTATATATCATATATGTGTGCTTGTTGGTGTATACAGTGTTGCTCAGCGAGGAACTTGCACTCAAGTTGCAGAACAATTAAAGCCATGGTGGCGACTGAGGAGACCCTTTCAGTCAGTAACCCTCCCTCACCCCTTTCTGGTATGCTCCTTTTGTGTTTGTTTGATAATTTAATTTTTGTGCTTTTAAAAAATAATTATGCAATATGTCCATTAGAAATATAATTCAAGAGAGAGACATTGTGTGAGTTTCAGGTAATAGGCAGGCTCTGATATCATTGTCAGACAAGAAGGATCTTGCTATCTTAGGGAATGGCCTTCAGAACTTGGGGTAATTTCGCAGTTCTTCTAAGGACGATTGCTTCGTAATGTCTCCAACATTTTGTATTAAGGAGCTCTTTTTATAGATCGTTGTCTTTTACCTGTTACGCAGCTTCAAATTATATTTTCAATTGCATTATTCAAGTAGGATATATTAAACGCTTATTTTTTAGCTTAAATGGTGAGTGTGATATGTTTTTGATGACGGTTGTTTTCTAAAACTGTAGATATAAAATTGTTTCGACTGGAGGAACGGCATCTGCTTTAGAAGGTGCTGGCCTGCCCGTCACTAAGGTGGAACAACTTACTTGTTTCCCGGAGATGGTAAGCCTGTTATTGTTCTTGTTTGGAAATGACACGAGAGAGACTTTGCTTGCTTGGCAACCCGCATTGTGAAATATCTGATATTGGGGATACTAACTCTATTATGTGAATTAAAACATGACTGAGATTTTGTGTTGCAGCTTGATGGTCGTGTAAAAACTTTACACCCCAATGTGCATGGGGGTATCCTTGCTAGAAGAGACCAAAAGCATCACATGGAGGCTCTTAGTATGCACGGAATTGGTGAGTTCTGCTGCAAACTCTTTTACCATGCCTGGACGACTCTCTCTGTCTCTCATGCTCTGTATGTGTGGAATAAGATAGAACTTTAATAATTTTTCTACACAATGTTTGTTCAGGTACATTTGATGTAGTTGTGGTGAATTTGTACCCCTTTTACGAGAAAGTTACTTCAACAAGAGGAATAGAGTTTGAAGATGGAATTGAGAATATAGATATTGGTGGTCCTGCCATGATAAGAGCGGCTGCAAAGGTTGTTTATCTGAATGGAAGTTCTAGCATATTGTTGTTCAATAATTTTATAGATCATAATTCTTGATAGGTTTTCCAGTGCATTGAGTTTTTCAGAATCATTGTCATGAATAAAATATTTTCATCCTGACAACAAAAAAAAAAAAAAAAAAAATTTCATCGAATTGTCATCTTTTAGTCATCAAAGTGAATCTCATTTTCTTGTAAAAAAAACAGTGAATCTCATTTGGTAGATATCCAGATATGAACTCCGTACTGCATCCTTGGTGCTATCCTGATACACATTGATATAGTTGTTTAACGTAGCTATTGTTCAATGTATTGCTCATAATACGCTTTCTCAAACACAATCCTTACATCACAAGTCGTACCTGATTTCGTTTCAATATCTTTATCTGATGTTCCAAGTTAAATATGTTTGTCAAACAGAATCACAAAGATGTCTTGGTGGTGGTTGATTCAGAAGACTATCCCGCACTTCTAGAGTTTCTTAAGGGAGACAAGGATGATCAACAATTCCGAAGGAAGCTTGCATGGAAGGCTTTCCAACATGTTGCTTCTTATGATTCTGCAGTTTCTGAATGGCTTTGGAAGCAGACTTCTGAAGGTACTACGTCTTTCATGATGTTGCTTTTAGTTATAAATTTGCTTTGATAAGGCAAGGATTAACAGTGAACTATACATTCTAGACTCTAGCTTGACTTTTTATGTTGTGCATTTAATATCTAAGAAGATATTAGAATCAAACATGCAAAATGGTTGCAATCTATTGAATCAACAATTTGATATTCATAAAAAATGAATTAGGAGTTGGCTAATGACCTTGAAGAGAGAAGACAGAGATTTATCAAGTAGATTGCAATAATATCTTCAATCACGTTTTTGATGTTCATGATATAGCGCGAGGAATTACCACAGGATGGAGGGAAAAAGACCATGGGGGTGAAGGGGAGATACTAGTTTCTAGGAAAATTGACTTAAGTTAATTTTCTTGTCTCTTTTGTGATGGGATGCATAGATTGACAAACTCTTTTTTTTTTTTTTTTGGAAGATAAATTCCCTCAGAGCTTAACGGTGCCTATGTTGCTCAAAAGTCCCCTTCGTTATGGTGAAAATCCTCATCAGAAGGCTGCATTCTATGTTGACAAGAGTCTTTCTGAGGTGAATGCTGGTGGTATTGCAACTGCTATCCAACACCATGGGAAGGTAAGATAGACATCTTCCTTTAGCTATTGGATTCCACTTAAAGTAAAGAATTGATAGGGATGACCATGCATCCTTATTTTTCTGAATCGTTAGTGGCTTTTATGTTGGTGTGGAAACCTTTATATCATAACTGGGCCCTCTTTTGAATGTTTACAAATTAACCAGATCTCATCCTCTTTAAATCTTTTAGTTTCTGCATGCAGGAAATGTCATATAATAACTATCTAGATGCAGATGCGGCTTGGAATTGTGTGTCAGAGTTTCAAAGTCCTACCTGTGTAGTCGTAAAGCATACAAATCCCTGTGGTGTAGCTTCACGTGATGATATTCTTGAAGCATACAGGCTTGCTGTCAAAGCAGATCCCGTGAGTGCATTTGGTGGCATTGTAGCGTTCAACATAGAGGTTGATGAGGTTAGTTGGAGTTTTAAGGGTCTGACCTCGAATTTATATATGAGATGGGATCGAGTTTACTTTGCACCTTTTAAAACTGTCCATCACTAAATTGCTATTCTTTTATTTGAAACTATTTTTTTTTCTGAAAAGAATTTTTTTTACCAGTTGAGCCGTGACTTGAATGGCTAGCTGAGCCACTTTCTTTTCAGTGATAATTCTGCGTGTGCACATTGGACAACTTGAATACCAATTGATACTAGCCCTGAGAAGTTTAACTTTGTAATATGTTTACGTGTTTTGTGGTTTGCTCTGTTTCCTAAGTCCTTTTTTGTCTGTGTTTCTAGGCTCTTGCTAAGGAAATTCGAGAGTTTAGAAGCCCGACAGATGGCGAAACCCGGATGTTTTATGAGATTGTGGTTGCACCCAAGTACACAAAGAAAGGGCTTGAAATCCTTCGCGGAAAATCAAAGACTCTAAGGATCCTTGAGGCAAGAAAAAATGAGAAGGGAAAGCTTTCACTTAGACAGGTTGGTGGTGGGTGGTTAGCCCAGGACTCGGATGATTTGACCCCCCAGGATATACAGTTTAAAGCTGTTTCCGAGAAGGCTCCACAAAAAAGTGAGCTTGCTGATGCAGAGTTCGCATGGTTGTGTGTCAAGCATGTTAAAAGCAATGCAATTGTAATAGCAAAGGTCGTCTTTCTCTGCTTCACCTTTCAAAATCTCGCCTGGTTCACATTTATTATATTGTTGGTATGCCGCTTTGTGTGAATTGGATGGTACTTCTGACAAATATGTGATCCTTGACTATTAGCAGAATAACTGCATGCTGGGCATGGGGAGTGGGCAGCCTAACCGCCTGGAGAGTTTACGAATAGCCTTGAAGAAAGCTGGAGAAGAGGTCAAGGGTGCAGCTTTGGCCAGCGATGCCTTCTTCCCGTTCGGTAATTACTATCTCATGCATTAACTTTTGGTTATGTTATTTAAGAGTGGAGTGCAAGAGGAAGCTTAATGCGACCAATTTCTTATGGATGCAGCATGGAAAGATGCAGTGGAAGAAGCCTGCGAAAGCGGAGTTAGTGTAATTGCTGAACCTGGTGGGAGCATTAGAGATGGGGATGCCATAGACTGCTGTAACAAGTATGGAGTTTCACTTCTTTTCACAAACGTTAGGCACTTCAGGCATTGATAACGATTTTTTCCCTTGGTGCTTACATCTCAGGACCTTAGGTCTGAATCTGTTGTTTCAATCATATAACTAGGTTTTCTCGCGGTGAAGTTTTTGTAGACATGCTTGTTTGATAACGAGGCAAATTATATGTTTTATGTAATCTGAATGCGGATTTCATGTACCGTACCAAAGATTTATAATCTATCAATAATCTATCTATGCTTGTTATATACTGTTGATCTTCAAGTGCAGTTGCAATAATTTAATTTGTTCTCGTATATTCTTTTCATTGGGATTGGTAGCTAGAATCAATGTACTCATAGATGATACTGTCGTTGAAATTCTTGTGTCTACTTAGAGGGGGATGCCATTCGTAGGCCCACACAACCAAGTAAACAGCCTACATTGAGATTGGTGAAATCGGGCTAGTGTGGTTCCCAATACAAAGGCAGTCTCGCTTAGTTGTGTGAGTGGGCGTATGGATGACATGGTCCTCTAAGTGGACACAAAATTTTCACACCTCTCTTACGTGCATGTGTAAACATGAGTAGAAAAAGATAACAAGGACCTCTATGTGAGATTTTCCAAAATATACTAAATGTAGGTAAAACATTATCTTATGATTGGCTTTTAAAGCATATTATTAACTGAATCTCCTCCAAGGCAAGTGAGTATTTGCGTTGGACTTGAACTATGATGAGGAAGAGAATATGAACTTTGGACAAAGAACCTTCCTGCAAAACATACAGCATCGACTTTAGAGAGACTGCAAAAAATATATTTATTACTCGTTTGGCCCTGATTTTATGGGGTTGCTTCTGCTTTTTAAAGAAGTTTAGGCTTGCTAAGCTGTTTGGTAAATGTCCCAACTTCTGCTTATTTTGAAAGTTGTGTTGGAAAAAGAACGAACTTGTAGTTTTACCAAACAAGCAGACGTTGGGACATTTACCCACATACATTCAAACCACCCACCACCACTACCATCTCTGACCCCTAGACACAAATCTCAGACACGGAGGTCCCTTTCTTCCCTCATTTTTCGGCTGCATAGTAGTGGTCACTGTGCAATACTTTTCTCCGGCGAATTCTCGTCATTTCTGGCCAAGGTAAGCCTCGAAATTGGTCCCCATCATTGTAGATCATGTCTAGGTTCACAATTAGTTAGTTTTTGGGTGGTGTAGGACTCAAAAAACACAAGGGAAGTCACTGTGCAAAATCTGGAATTTCAAATCCGTGATCGTTTGGACACTTTCTAGCCATTTTTCTGGCCAACGCCGATCTCCATTGGGCCTCCTGAGGGTTGAACCTCTTCTCCACATTCCTAACTACATTTCGGCCTTTGAATCACTCAATTTGGGCTTGTATCGAGCTTGGAGTGAGCTCTTGAAGTAGGACAATGAATCTGGAAAATTTCCAGAAATCGTGGGGTGGCGCGTGATGACCCGGGCTGCCACCTCATGGTAGCGCGCGGTGGAACCCGAGGTCCCTCCTTAGGTTTTTCGATGTGCCAAATTTGAATCCGCTGTCTGTTTTCCCAATTCGATTCTTTTAGTAGAGTTTTATTCAATGGTCTCTATTTGTGGTTAGGTGCGTCGGTTGGAATTAACCCCGTCCTCCCTAGTTTGAGCGGCTCCTGGTAGCGGAATATATGTGAGTGGACCCCTTCTTAAATTGCATGTTTGTATAAAATACAAGGCTTACATTCACGAAAATAATGATTTCATGATTTTAAGTTGGGTAAATTACACTTTCATATCTCAGGTTTGGGGTCTATTTCAATTCCTTACAACATCTTCAAAACATTTCACTTTCATACCTTAAGTACTCTTTTATTTCAAAATAATACCTCCGTTACATTTTTCATCCATTGATCTGTTAAATGCTGACGTGGCTGCCAAATGTCTGCCACGTGGCAAATAAAAATAATAATTATTTTTTTTTTATAAAAACCTGAATTTTCTCAAAAAAAAAAAAAAAGAAAAAAAAAAAGAAACCCACTATCCCCACCCCCCAACGATCCACATCCCTATCCTAACCCAAAACCCAAAAAACCTGCAACAACAGCAAGAAGAAGAAGAAGAAAAAAAACCTGCAGTAGTAGTAGGAAGAATAAGAAGAAGAAGGAGGAAGAAGAAGAAGGAAAAAAAAAAACCCCAAAGCCAGTTCTTCCCCACCCCCCCCCCCCCACCCGGAGGCACCGCACGACCTTCCCCCCCTTCCCCGCCCCCTCGTGTTAGGAGCTCGTGATTTTCAGTATGTGTGGGTTTTGAAAATACTTTGAGTTTGAGATTATTTTTGGACTGGTTTTGTGGTAGATCCACCTAATCTCGGGTGGAATTTTTGTGGGTGATGGGGGATGGGAGAAAGGGGTGGCTCGGGTGGGACAAACTGGGGCTTTTTTTTTCCTCCTTCTTCTTCTTCTTCTTCTTCTTCTTCTTCTTCTTCATGCATGTTTTTGGGTTATGGGTTAGGGTTGCTTGGGGGGGGGGGGGGTGGGTAGGCACTGGTTTCAATTTTTTTTTTTTTTTTTTGAGAAAATTCAGGTTAAAAAAAAAAAAAATTTATTTGCCACATAGCAAACATTTGGCAGCCACGTTAGCATTTAACAGATCAATGGATGGAAAATGTAACAGATGTATTATTTTGAAATAAAATAGTACTTAAGGTTGAAGTGAAATGTTTTAAAGATGTTGTAAGGAATTGAAATAGACCCTAAACTTGAGGTATGAAAGTGTAATTTACCCTTTTAAGTTTTATGCATTATTTATGATTTATCGAATTACGTTTTACCAAACGTTATGAATTATTGGATTTACTCGTATGATATATTACGGATTTACGAATATGATTTATTATGGTTTATGAATTGATGCTTTGAGCTTATGAGCTATGGTGATTTGATATGAGATTTTGAATTACGTTTTCTGTACTTATCTAGTGTGTTATCATATGAAAAATACACAACACGAGTATGTAGACGTCTATGGCCATAGGACACAGTTGAGGATATTTATGACATACTCCTAGCTTTACTGGCGAAACCAGTGTTGGACAGCATCACTAGCCACGGCTAGTATCGGTGTGTTATGTATGTGTGTGTGTGTGTCTATATATATATATATGGCGTAACCCAGAGTCGTACAGCTTCATCTTCGGGTGATAGGACTTATCATATTTCTTCACTGGCGTACCCTAATATCGTATAGCTTCACCTTTGGGTGATAGTTATGCTTTCGGGCGACTATGATACCCCTAGTTGAGTACTTTATTATTTTGGGTTTACGAGCTTTCTCGGATTTTCCTTTGGACGATTTTTGATACCACTTTTAGATATGGTTTTATTACCTACGAATGTTTTCATGGCACGTTAGGGTTTTCAGAAAACCTACTATGTAGCATTATTTACGTTTTCAAAATAGGAGGTTAGTATGCTCAGAAAGAAATCGGTTTTATTATTATTAGTATTAGTATAAATTATGGTCCACTCACCCTTTGTTTTGCGCCCCCTTCAGGAATTAGAATTGAGGCATACGAACTTGGCGTTAGGGCACTTCCGCATAGGTATCTTCGAGTATTCTCAGTGTAGGACCCATTCCTTTGTTCGTACCTTTTTTTTATAATAATTCTTTCACATTATTCTTGATTAGTTGTATGCTCTGAACACATTTCCGCATTGGCACTTCTGCATATGTATCTTCGTCACCCTCGGGTGTTGGCCAGCACGTGCCTATCCTAGTATTTAGGGATATCAGGGTCGAGGTGTGTCAAGAGCCACACTTAAAATCAATTGTCAGCTCAAGTTTTATGCCTGGGACCAAGGCTTTAGGGGAATGGCTTGGATTTTTGTTGGACCATCATACTAGTGTGAGGCCGATGAGTTGTGTGGTGCTTTTAGTATTTGCAACAAGTGGAGGTATTTTCATTGTCATTGCCTTGAAGGATTTGAACCTAAAGTTAGCGAAAAATGGAGACTAGAATATTTCTCAGATGGCTATGTGAGGAAAATTCCTTTTCACTACAGACCTGGGGAAATGCTTCATTACTTACGAACTGCATCTCTGAATTATGGATTATAAAAAAAGACGACTAGAAAGACTGTTGTTATGAATTGCATATCTGTGATTACTTCGATCACAAGAATAATAATTAGCTATAGTTAAAGGGTTAAATTGTAAGAGATTTGGGGGTTGAATTGTAATGATCTGGGATCTTTGGGTTGATTGTAATAGGCCAAGTGTTGTAGGGAGTTAATTCAAATAGCTGGTAATCACACACTGAATTGCTAGCTAGTGGTATATCTCTCTCTCCACAGTCATTGTAACGGTTAGATTTGAACAAATTGAAAGAATATTCCAGTCTCAACTTCTTCTCCATTTGCATTGCCGCCATAGCTGCTTAGTTTAGGTTGAATTCCAGCTAAGGATTGCGATTCTAACATTGGTATCACCTATCCGATTTTGGTTTTCCTTGCAGTGTATGCCCTTCACCATACCACCATGGATGCTCGGGTTTCTGCTCTGGAAACTTTATTTGCTTCCTACCTATTCTGATCGTTGAAGCTGTGAACAATGCGTTCGATGCTAAGCTCCCTGGCTAACTCCAAGCACACCTTTTGGTGTACTTAGAGCAATTTCGTCTTGAGCTCCAACTTAAGGGAGACGATGAAGGTTTTTCCGCTTCGCCTTTCACTGAACCTCATTTTCACCAAGATACTGATCCGGGTAACCCACATTGAACTCAGGTCTGGGCTGATGGAGGCCCTAATCCTCGTCATCCATGGTAGCAGCGGATTGATTTTCCCAGATTCACTGAGTGGGAAGATCTATTAACCTAGATTTACAAAGCAGAACAATTCTTCAACTTCTACAATATTTCTCATCTTCAGTGAGTGTTGACAACTTCCTTCCATCTGGAGGGGGAGGTGCAACAATGGTTCCGATAGATGGACTGCCTCCATACTACACCAAACTAACAGGAATTTTCTCAAGCTCTGTATCGGGAGTTTGGACCTTCTGAATTTGACGATAGTGCTGAGGCCCTTTTCAAGCTCAGGCAAACCGACACCCTCCGTGAGTATGTCACTGAATTTCGCCATTTGGTTAATTGCTCTCTTGACATTGGTTCGATCCTTCTTAAAAGCTGTTTCATAAGGGGTTTAAAGAAGGAATTGAAATATGATGTTAAACTTTTAAAGCCTGTAACTGTGCATAATGCAAAAATCTCTAAGTTTAAACCTACCCATACTAAACCTTCTCCCACAGTGAAATCTCACACTACATATACTACTCATCTGACTCACATTATACCTCGCCAGGGTAACTTAGCTATTAAGAAATTGTCTCTTGATGAAATTCGAAAGACACGAGAAAGGGGAAAATGCTAGTTTTGCAAATGGTCAAAGGGACATAAATGTGGGTTGAAGCAACTCTTTATGTCAGATGTGTTGGAATCTGATGAATTGGAGGTGGAACATCAGGAAGTGCCCTCTAAATTGCACAACATGAAGTTAGTGCTTGTGCATTTTATGGCACTAATGGAAGGCAACCCTCCAAAACCATAAAAGTAGAAGGGCAAATCAATGGACAATGTGTTAAAATCCTCTTGGATTCTGGCAGCATACATAATTTCATTGATTCCAAGCTTTTCCAACAATGGGGATATCAAGCTTTCCCTATTAAGTCTTTTGAAGTGATGATAGCATATGGGGGTAAGGTTAGCAGTTCAGGATGTTGTAAACATGTTGATCTTACATTGGGAGGGTATAATTGCAATGTGGATCTGTATTCTCTACCACTAGGGGGTCTAATGTAGTCTTAGGAGTGTAGTGGCTATCCAAAAGGAGTCCTGTGTAGTGGGATTTCTAACTACTCACGATGGAGTTCACTAAAGATCACCACACTTACAAATTATCCTACAAGGTCACCCCTAAGCCTACCATTCAAGAAGTGACATTGCGGTGCCTAGATAAGGAGATCTTTAACTCCAATTTAGGTATGTTTCTTTACTTCATGGAACGGAGGAAAGTTAAGGCTTATGAATTAAGTGGAGAACAGCTTCAAGAACTTTAGAGTTTGCTTGGAGAATTTGATGAGGTTTTTGCCTTGCCCACTAAGTTACCTCCCCACAAGGTACATGATCATCACATTCCACTAATACATAGAGCTAAACCACCCAACATTAGGTTATATCATTATGGTTCATTGCAGAAAAGTGAAATTGAAAAGGCAGTTTAGGAATTGCTTGATGTAGAATTCATTAGACAGAGCCATAGACCCTTCTCATTCATTGTCTTATTAGTGAAAAAGAAGGAAGGCACATGGATGATGTGCATTGACGATAAGGAGCTCAATTCACTCACTATCAAGGACAAGTATCTCCTTCCCTTGATAGATGACCTCATAGATGAATTGCATGGGGCGCAGTACTTTTCCAAGTTGGATTTAAGGTTTGGATATCACCAGATCTTGATGAAACCAGAAGATGTGGAAAAAAAAAAAAACTTTTAGAACTTATGAAGGGCATTATGAGTTCCTTGTGATGCCTTTTGGTCTTATCAATGCATCAACCACTTTTCAAAGCCTAATGAATGATTTGTTCAAGCCATATCTCAGAAAACATATACTGGTTTTCTTTGATGATATTTTGATATATAAGAGGACTTGGAAAGACCACTTGACTCATTTGCAGCTTGTATTGGGAATTCTCAGAGATAACCAGCTTTATCTCAAGAAATCTAAATGTTCATTTGGACAAACTTCTGTGGAGTATTTCGGGCATGTTGTATCCCATGATGGTGTAGCTGCTGACCCTTCCAAGTTGCAAACCATTTAGGAATGGCATATTCCCAGGAATGTGAAGGAATTAAAAGTGTTTTTGGGACTCACTGGCTACTATAGGAAATTTGTGCCAGGTTATGGTAAAATATGTTAATCCTTGTACAAGCTCATAAGGAATGATGAGTTTAAGTGGGATTCAGAGGCTACATTGGCTTTTGAACAACTCAAGTCTATTATAGTTTCACCATAAGTTCTTGCTTTCCTAGATTTTTCTAAGACTTTTGAGTTGGAATGTGATGCATCTGGATATGGTATTGGTGCTGTGTTACATCAATCAAGGAGACCTATAGCTTTCACCAGCCAATCCCTAGGCCCTAGAAATCAAGCTCTTTCCACATATAAGAGAGAGTTGATTGTTATAGTACATGCTGTGAAGAAGTAGTAGAACAATCTTCAGGGAAAACACTTTATTATCAAGACTGATTATAACGGTTTCAAATATTTCCTAAACCAGAGGGAAAATACCCTATTAACAGAAATAGGTGTCAAAATTGTTGGGTATGACTATGAAATCCAATACAAACAAGGTCCTCAAAATATGGTTGCTGATGCATTCTCTAGAGTTCAAGGGACAACTCAACTACATGAATTCCCTATTCCTGTTGATGACATGAACATGGAATGCATTGCCATCTCATATTCATATTTTGGATGGATGGATGAGCTCAAAAAGAGTAATGAGCAAGATGAGTGGATTGCTAAGAAAAAGAAGGAAATGACTCAAGCTATCCAAAATGGTTCTGGGGGTTCAACATTGAGCAAGTATTTTATGGACAATTGGTCCTTATGCAACAAACAAGGAGTGGTTTTAAATCCTTCCTTTGATTGGAGAACTAAGATCATTGAGGAGCATTATTCAACTCCAGTATCTGGGCACCAAGGGGTCTTAAAAACTTACCAGAGGATTAAGAAGAGTTTCTATTGGCAGGGAATGCAAAATGACATCAAGAAGTTTGTTGTTAAGTGTCAATGTTTTCAACAAAACAAATTTGAAACTATCTCACCCCCTGGATTGCTGCAGCCATTACCTATTCCTCATAGGTTATGGGCTGACATTAGCATGGACTTTATAGTAGGCTTGCCTAATTGTAAGGGGAAAACTGTGATCTTAGTGGTGGTTGACATGCTATCAAAATATGCCCATTTTGTACCCTTGTCACACCCCATACACTGCCACTAAAGTAGCACAACTATTTGTGGATCATATATTCAAGTTGCATGGGATGCCTAACTTTATTTTCAGTGATAAAGACCCCATTTTCATTAGTGCATTTTGGAAGGAGCTGTTTAAATTGTAAAACTCCAAGCTATGCATGAGCTCAGGGTATCGCCCATAAAGTAATGGCTAGGCTGAGGTGATGAATAGATGCCTGGAAACCTATCTCAGATGCTTTGTGGGAGGTCAACCAAAGAAGTGGGTTCAATGGCTCTCTTGGGCTGCATGGTACTTCAATACTTCTTATCACACCTCCTCCAAATACACTCAATTTGTGCTAGTTTATGGAAACCCCACACCCCATGCAATCCCTTATCAAATGGGTACTGCAAGAGTTGAGACTGTGGAGCAAAGGTTACTTGAACGAGATAAGATCTTGTAATACCCCGTATTAAAAAAAAAAGGGTTATATATGTGTGTGTGTGTGTGTGTGTGTGTGTGTGGGTAATTATTTTTACTTAATGATTTTATTAGATTTATTTTATGCAAGAACCTACTTTCAATATGTAAAATAGTCTCAATGTAAAATCCTTTTTGCTACAAATTATTTCAAAAAATTGGCTAGTATTATTTCATGTTCATAAGTAATTAGAGATATTTTTAGTTTGAATTGGAGGAGGAGATTATGATGAGTTTGGCTTGATATTTTTACCAAATAAGAGGTGGAAGTCTACATAAGGATGAGATGGAAAGTTTGTAACATTAGGAGTTAATGATTTGGTGATTACTCACCACTCTAAATGTGAAGGTGGAAGTCTACTTAAGGGTGAGTTGGCAAGTTTGTATTCATTAGGAATCTAAGAGTTAAATGTTTGGTGATGATTCATCCCTCCAAAATTGGAGAGGTGGGATTCATATTCCTTAGACTTTGAACGTGGCTTTTGAGCTTTTGTCCACTTTGCATGATATTCACCACTCTAAATAAAGGAAGATGACAACTTATTGTGGTTAGAACATTTCACGTGGCCTTTGATGCAAGGAACATCTTGCATATTATTCATTAGTTCATAATTAGCTTCACATTTGTTGTTTTTCTATGGGACCACATTTCATTGCTAAGGATTAGGACAACATTTGTTGCCTTATTATTGGAACACATTTTATGGTGATGATTAGGTTAACAATTGGTGTGTTTCTATTGGAACACATTTAATGTCTAATGATTGGCACAACACTTGCTTTGTTTCTATTGGCACACTTGTGGAGATTCTTTGGAGAGGAAGATGTCATGCAATCTTTATAAAGGAAAGAGCAAAGAACCAACGGAAGACATGGAGAGAAGAGAGAGGAAGAAGAATAAAAAAAAAAAAAAAAAAAAAAGAAGAAGAAAAAGAACAACTCCAATAAAAAGCCATCCTCCCTTTCATATTATCCAATTACCCTTCTTTTACATATTGTTAAGGCTTTAAGCCATCTTTCATTGTATTTGTAAATCCCTCATATATAGTGAAAGACAATGAAATCAAACCCCGGTGGATGTAGTCGATTTGGCGAACCACTTAAATCTTATGTTGTTTATACTTTTACATTTTGAGATCATTTCCATGAGAAGCACTTCCACCAAACTATCAAAAATCTCCATTTATTTTCCCTTGAGAATGATGTACAAAAAGGGTGAGACAAATCCCAGAAATATACATGAAACCTTACCCAACAAAAATCTCCATCAAACTCACTATCATTTTCATCTATCAAAAGAAAGATATCCAAAAACTAGAAATTCGTCCAGCCTATTTATCAGACCAAAACACCATCATTCATAGATTATATCATAGTACTTTCTTCATGAGAGTTGTTCGTCTGTCTCTCTACCATAATATATCAAAATTTCAGAAAAATCCAACGGTGCGATCGTCCAATATATTTGAAATACCAACTCATGTATCTAATCCCGCAGAAAACTGGACAGCCATGTTATGAGCACCAAAACCCCATTTTTTAGAGTTCCGATCACAGCACTTCCTTCACAAAAGTTGTTTCTTATCATCTCCTCTGTAACATATCCAAAAACCACGACAATTAAATCTATGTGCTGACTTGTACACCAGTTCTAACAGCTGATGTTCGGTTGAGGTAGCCTTCTCTGCCAACCTCTTTGCATGGCCAGCATCTCTAGTTTCTTTCTCTCCCTTTCATGGAAGTTTTTCAGCAATCCAACTCCTATTACATATGTAGAATTTCAGCTATATTAAAGAAGAGGAAGGGGAAGTGGTGAAGGAAGAAAGAGAACAAGAGGGAGGAAATGAAATTGAGACAATAAAATAAATGAGGAAATGATAACATATTGCTTATCATTTATATTAAAGATTATTATTTTGTTATTAATATTATCATTATACTACTCTTGTCACTAATCAATTTGATTTATGTTAAAGCTTACAGGCTTGTTAAAGAAAATGTGAGTATTGATATCTATGTGAACATGACATGTACATATGCATTGCAAAGCAAGATAAAGAGTTGTGTTGTGTCTAGTGCTCCTTTGTGTAAAGTGTTTGAGTTGTGAGGATATTCAAGGACTGAAGTTTGCCTTGAATATAAAATAATGAACCTTATATATGTCAGGCGTAGGGTGTAGGGCTTGAGTATACAAATTGGTTGATTATTAAAATAATGAAATCTTGTATACGTCAGGTGTCGGGGAAAGTGACTGTATAATAAAGTGGAAACTGAGAGTTTATTACAAAAATTGGGTTTAAGGGATGAACGGGAGTTAACTCATACTCTAACGTATCCGGAGTCAAGTGGTATAAGCATGGTATGGGACATGTAGGCTTGGGTGCCTTACGTATGTGTTGACGGGATTAAAAGGGAGTGAGTACACTCATTCATCTCATGTGCATATATTTCATGCATTTGAAAGAATTGTTACAATTTAATTATTATTTTGTTAGTAGTTTTTGTTGTGAATTAGTTTGTGCACTATCGTTATTCCGTTGCGTATTTTAAAAATTTGTATGTAAGATTTTGTTGATGTATGGTGTAATTGTTATAATTTAATTTTATCTTCCACCATATCTTGGTTGTAGAATTTATTTCTATAGCTAAAATATGACTCATATCATAGCTCGTGAATAGTATTTATTCATGGGTCGGGGCGTGACAAAATGGTATCAAAGCTTAGGGATTAGATACCCTAGGATAGCACCCGTGGTGGTTACCAGATTTGTGGAGTAGACTTGAAATTAGAATTCCATTGAATTTCAGATATTACGTTCTTATATAATGTTGAGATTTGATTATCTTGATTGCTGGTAATTTCTTGGTGAACTAGAATGCGTGTAGACTTGTACTATAAATTATAAGAATTCCACGTCACTGGAAGAGCTACAAATCGTAGAGAGTAAAGTTACATATGTGTGGGTGTGTCTGCATATTTATGTATGTATGATGATCCATATCTTTTGGAAATTGAGTTTTGTTTTAGGAAAACGTTGGAAGTATTTTAATGATGTTTCTTTATTTCACTATACTTATCTGTACAATGGTTTTATAAAAATAGCAATTCAACTATTTATTGTTGTTTAACGCTTGAAATTGGTTCACAGAAATATATGTTTTCTTGAATAAACGCTTATAAATTTTGATGAAGATAAGAATTCTAATATAATTCATTCCTACTCACAAAGGAAAAAGAAAGAAAAAGGGCCATTGCAAAGTGAAAGTCACGTTCCTACGAGTTGGAAATGATGTCGATAATAATTATCATTCCCACATACTTATGCAGGTGTTTTTATACCTGCTTAGCTTAGGTTGACTTCTTGGATTGTAATTGTAGTGGCAGGGTTCTTTGTTGACTGGCAAGTCAAGTCTAATATATTTTGACAAACGAGACGACTAGGAAACGTGCGAGAAAGACTTCTTAGATTGTAATTGTAGTGGTGGCAGGGTTCCTTTTTAGTAGTTTAAAAAATTAAAATCATCAAAATAACTTTTTTTCTTATTGTGTTAAAATAAATTACCCGCGCGTCACTCTCGTGTAAACCTGTTAAGGATCCGTTATTAACGGGTTATTATTATGTGACCCGATAATGATTCGATTAGTTATCGTATTGATCCGAAATCCGTTATTTTCGTATCGTGTTAACAGATCGTGAAAGAAATTGTCAGATCTAGTAATGTCGATAATAATTATCATTCCCATATACTTTTGCAGGTGTTTTTATCCCTGCTTAGCTTGGGTTGACTTGTTGGATTGTAAGTGTAGTGGCAGGGTTCTTTGTTGACTGGCAAGTCAAGTCTAATATATTTTGACAAATGAGACGACTAGGAAACGTGCGAGAAAGACTTCTTAGATTGTAATTGTAGTGGTGGCAGGGTTCCTTTTTAGTAGTTTAAAAAATTAAAATCATCAAAATAACTTTTTTTCTTATCGTGTTAAAATAAGTTACTGCATGTCACTCTCGTGTAAACCTGTTAAGGATCCGTTATTAACAGGTTATTATCATGTGACCCGATAATGATCCGATTAGTTATCGTATTGATCCGAAACTCGTTATTTTCGTGTCGTGTTAACAGGACATGAAAGAAATTGCCAGATCTAGTAATGTCGATAATAATTATCATTCCCATATACTTTTGCAGGTGTTTTTATCCCTGCTTAGCTTGGGTTGACTTGTTGGATTGTAAGTGTAGTGGCAGGGTTCTTTGTTGCCTAGCAAGTCAAGTCTAATATGTTTTGATAAATGAGACGACTAGAAAGAGTGCGAGAAGGACTTGTTGGATTGTAACTGGAGTGGAAGTCAACGTCCAATATATTTTGATACAGCTTATCTGGTTAAGATCAATCAATCAAAGGAAGGATAAGTTTCGGCTTCTGCTTGCAGCAATCTAACTCTTTTGTTGCAATTTTTATCAAGAGATGGATACGAAAATTCTACTCTGCTATGCGTTGAGATTTTTGCTATGTTGCACCTTCATTGCTTGTATTTCCACGGCGTCTCACACCATCTCTCCAGGCCATTCTCTCTCCGGGGAACAAACAATCACCTCTCCAAGTGGAAAATTTGAGCTCGGTTTCTTCACACCAGCAATCACCTCTCCAAGCGGAAAATTTGAGCTCGGTTTCTTCGCACCAGGTATACCTCAAAACTATTACGTAGGCATTTGGTACAAAAATCTACCCAATCGGACTCTAGTTTGGGTCGCAAACAGAAAACATCCTGTTTGTGAACCGTATTTGTCAGTATTTCGACTTGTCGAAAATGGAAACTTGACCTTAAGTGGCCCCTCCAAAGTTGCAATATGGTCGACTAATTCAAGATCAAGGGTCTTGAATTCTAGTGTAGCAAAGCTTCTTGACAATGGGAACTTCGTCATAACGGATGCATTTAATTCATCTGTTGTCAAATGGCAGAGTTTCGATCACCCGACGGATACTTGGCTCCCGGGTGCTAAGCTTGGATACAATAATCGTACGAGGAGAAAACTAGTTCTTACATCCTGGAGAAATCCGAAAACTCCTGCACCTGGTCCTTTTTCTTCTGAGCTAGATGAACTACCTTTTAATTTATCTTCATATCCTGATACCTTTACTAGAGGCAGACTTGAAATCAATGGTCAGCTAAAGTTCTATGCCTGGGACCAAGGCTTTAGGGAGTGGACTTTGATTTCGGCTGAACCATCGGACCAGTGTGCGGTTGATTCTTCATGCGGTGCTTTTAGTATTTGCAACCAGCGGAGTTCTCCTCGTTGTGGTTGCCTCGAAGGATTTGAACCCAGAGTCAGGGAAAGTTGGATGCTAGAGGACTTCTCAGATGGCTGCGTGAGGAAATTTCCTTTTCACTACAGTCCCGGGGACTCATTTTTGGCGATAACTGATGTTGGAATTGGATATCCTAGGAACTATGAGCAAATTATAAATGTGAGCAATGATCAATGCAGATTAGAATGCTTAATAAATTGCTCATGCAGTGCCTTTGTTTATAATTTTATTGATAGTCGTCGGTGTTTCATTTGGATAGGGGATCTATATAATATACTGACAATGCCATCCGAATCCATTTCCATAAGTTATTCTCTAGACAGCCCAGGATTGCATCTCCGGATTGTGGATTCTACAAGTGAGACGAAGAGAAAGAGAAAGACTACTTGGACTGTAATTGGAGTAATTGCAGGGTTCTTTTCCATCTTAAGTAGTACTTTCATTGTCATGGTATTCTTTAGAAGGAGATGGTCAGCAGGAGCATTGGCGACTACCGACGATTCTTTGGTGCTTTACAAGCATAGAGATTTAAGAAGAGCAACAAACAACTTCTCCGAAAAACTCGGGGAAGGAGGCTTTGGTTCTGTATTCAAGGGGACGTTGCCTAACTCAACGGCCATAGCAGTGAAAGAGCTGAGAAGTATGAACCAGGGAGAGAAACAATTTCGTGCTGAAGTGGGAACTATCGGTGTAATCCAACACATTAATCTTATTCGCATGCGGGGATTCTGCTCCAACGCTTCAAAGAGGTTTTTAGTTTATGACTACATGCCAAATGGTTCTCTGCAATCTCTTATACTTGGAAAGAACCCGAGAATGTTAGATTGGAATGCTAGATATCACATTGCAGTAGGGACTGCCAGAGGATTGTCTTACCTCCATGAAGAGTGCAGAGACTGCATAATACACTGCGACGTTAAGCCAGAGAACATCTTGTTGGATTCAGAATACAGTCCGAAATTGGCGGATTTTGGTCTTGCGAAACTCTTGGGGAGAGACCACAGCCGGGTTTTGACAACCATGAGAGGAACTGTGGGCTATCTTGCACCAGAATGGTTTTCGGGTGAAGCCATCACCCCAAAAGCCGATGTGTTTAGCTATGGCATGTTGCTGATTGAGGTCATATCAGGGAGGAGAAACAGAGAAGGATTAGCTGACGGGGTAGAAAACTTCCGTCCTATCCGGCTCGCGAATGCAGTTAATAAAGGGGAAGATCTTTTCACCTTGTTGGATTGCAGGTTGGAAGGCAAAGCTGACAGAGATGACCTAAGTAGAGCGTGCAAAGTGGCTTGTTGGTGCATTCAAGAAGATGAGAAGGATAGGCCAACAATGAGGCAGGTTGTTCAAATTCTTGAGGGAGTTTTGGACATCGGTGTTCCGCCAGTCCCGCAGTTCCTCCAGCGCCTTATCAGAAGTCCGGCAGAAGGCATTAACTACCTGGAAACTACATCCGATTCAGGTTGATGGTCATCGATGTCCAAAGTGCATTTCAAGCCGAAGTCAGCAACTGTGCAACAAGAATTCATGAGGATCAGATGAAGAACGTGAGGGTTCTTGCAGTGTGATTGTACGTATAACCTTATCTTGAAGGCAGTAGGTTTTTGAATATTTCCAGTTCAATAAATATTGGTTATGTAATGATATATTAAAAAGAGAAATGATTTTCGCACTCTCCATCCACCCATCTTTCTTGTTTTTTTCTTTCTTCCAAGTCATTTCTTAGTTTTTCCCCCTTAATTCTCCTTAAATGTATTCAATTTAACCGCTGAAAAAAAGAGGAGTTGCAGACTTGCAGCACGAAGAGAAGGGGAGCGGAGCATGGAAAGATGCAGTGGAAGAAGCCTGCGAAAGCGGAGTTAGTGTAATTGCTAAACCCGGTGGGAGCATTAGAGATGGGGATGCCATGGACTGCTGTAACAAGTATGGAGTTTCGCTTTTTTCACAAACGTTAGGCACTTCAGGCATTGATAACGAATATGTTGTATTCGTAAGGTACAGGTTTTCGCTCTTGGGGAATCCTGCAGACATGCTTGTTCGATATCGAGGCATAACATTATGTTTATGTAATTTGAATGCGGATTTGAGCTACCATAGATTTAAATATGTCCATGCTTGTTATATATTGATCTTGACGTGTAGTTGCATGAATGTAATTTGTTCTCATGTCTACCCAGAGGGTAACGTCATTTGTAGGCCCACACAACCAAGCGAACCACCTATTTTGGAACTGGTGGAATCGGGCCAATGGTGGTCCCCATTACAAAGGTGGTTCTGCCTAGTTGTGTGAGTGGGCATACGGATGACATGATTTTCTAAGTGGACACAAGATTTTCTCGTAATTCCATGGCTTTCTAAGACTTTTGGGATGCCACATGCTTGAGTCTCGGACGATCTTTGCGGATTAGTTTTAGGAGATATTTGTAGGGACCTGGTCGCATTCATAGTCTGATTACCCCAAACAGGGAAGGAAGGGTAGCAAAAATATTACAGCCCTTAAAGTCCAATGGTCTGCAAGACCAATATTTGTTCATATCTGGTTATGATCCAATGAAAGGAAGGACAATTTTTGGGTTCTGTTTGCAGCAAATCTAACCCTTTGTTGCAATTTTATCAAAGGGACGGATACGAAGATTCTACCATGCTCCAGTGTATCATACTCATTAGGATTTTGATTATGTTCTACCTTTATTGCTTGTATGTCCACTGCGTTTCACGCCATCTCTTCAGGCCAGTATCTTTCTGGGAGCCAAACAATCACCTCTCCTGGTGGAACATTTGAGTTCGGTTCCTTCACACCACGTGAATCTCAAAACTATTACATAGACATCTGGTACAAGAATCTACCTATAGTTTGGTTCACAAACCGAAAACAACCCGTTTCTAAACCAAAATTTTTGCGTATTAGAACTCGAAAATGGAAACTTGACCTTGAGTAGCCCTCCAAAGTTACAGCATGGTAGTTCAAGATCAAATGTTTCTAGTTCTGGTGCAGCAAAGCTTCTCGACAATGGGAACTTTGTCATAACTGATGCATCTGATTCATCCGTTGTTATAGGGCAGAGTTTTGATCACCTGACGGATACTTGGCTGCCGGGTGCTGAGCTTGGATACAATATGCGTATCAAGGGAAAACGAGTTCTTACATCCCGGAGAAACCTGCAATATCCTGCACCTCGTCTTATGGTTTCCAAGTTCAGTGATTTTTTGTAAGGATGATATGTGACGAAAATTCTAAAAGTTACCTTTCAAATACAAAGTAAATTAACTATTAAACTGTAATTGAGTCACTGTATTTTTACACTAGCTTTGCTTCAGTTAATTGTGTCACTGTATTAAACAACAGATCTTATCTGCAAATCATGTGGTTGGGAGTACTCTCATATTTTCGCCGATCAGTTTCGAGGATATGCTCCGCAATCGTCCTTTGTATGACAGCATCCGGCATGATCCCGCTTGTTAACATACGCCCATACAACACGAGGCCTTCTGCGGTTCTTCCTACCTTGCAGTAACCGCGAATCAGAATCCCGTATGCTATTACATCGGGCACCAAGCCCCTGTTTATAGCACAATGAAATGCAAGGGATGCTTTCTCCACAAGTCCTCTTTTACAAAGACCATCAATGAGGATGCTATAACTGACTATATTTGGAGAGACGCTTTTAAGCATCTCTTCGTGTAGTTCAAAGGCACTTTTTGTGTTTTCAGACTTGAAAAACCCGTCAATCAGACAACTATATGTGACCACGTTCGGTTCAGGATCCCTTTCATGCATTTTATCGAACATCAACATCGCATCGTCCATTTTACCTTCTTTACAAAATGCATCAATCAATATAGTCCAAGTAATGGCATTGGGTTTGCACTGCCCCTGCATCATCTCTTCAAAAAGTTGAACAGCCACCTCTAACCTTCTCTGAAAGCAATAACCACAAATCATTGTGTTGTACGTAATGATATCAGGTTCAGGACCACTTTCAGCAAACCGCTCAAAGACTTCCTGCGCAGCATCTATGCAATTTTCTTTGAACAGCATATTGATGAGGACATTATAAATGGCAATATCGGGATTTACTCCATTTCTTTGCATCATCTCAAATAGCCAGAGTCCGGCATGTAAATGTTTCTGCTTGCAGCAACCATCAATCAGTGTGCAATATGTTACAACATCAGGTAAGAAACCCTTCTTTACTGATTGGAAGAAAAACACCAACGCATCGTTTAATCTCCCTACTTCAGAAATACCCTTAATAAGCACGGTATTCGTCACCACATCTGGTTTTATGTTATAAATTCCCATTTGGATGTACACCTTCACAGCATCCCTCAGTCGTTTCAATCTGCAGCAACCATCTATTAACATGTTGAAAGTATAGACATTTGGCTTAACGCCCCTATGAACAGCTTGAAAGAAGAACCTAAGAGCATCACCCATCAGCCCATTTTTGCAAAGGCCATTTAATAACACACCGTAAAGAATAATATCAGGTTCATAGCCCATCTTGATCATACTCTCGTACAGCTGAAATGCATCTTTTAAATTCCCTATTTTGCACATTCCTTCAATCAGACTACTATAAGTCAGAATCGATGGCACAAAACCACGTTTCAAAATTCGACCAAATATTCCACAAGCCTCCGCAACCTTACCATCCTGACACATGCTGTTAATAAGAATGGTGTAACTAACAGAGTTTGGTGAGATCCCTTCTTTCAGCATTCTTCGGTAGACCTCCACTGACTTCACCAGATCTCCAATTCTCACGTAAGCATCCATAACAGAACTGAAAATGACTACATCCAACTTAATCCCACAATCCAACGCCGCTGAAAAAAGCCAACACCCTTCCTCGAATTTCCCTGCCTTAAAAAAACCATCAACTAGGATACTATATACAACCAAGTCAGGACTGATACCCTTCTCTATCATAATCTTGTAAAGCTTCTTTGCCTCTTCCAATTTCCCATCTTTACAATACCTGTTAATCATCGTGCTAAACGTCACCACATTTGGCTTCGGACCAACTGTTAGCAATACCGTAAAGAAATCTTCACCATCTCCAACCTGATTTTCTTTACAAAGACGTCTTAAAAACTTGTTACAAGCAACAATGTCAAGCGAAAAGCCTCTGTCAATCAATGCACAATGAAATTCCAAACCCGTTTCGAATCTACCCTTGTTCAGAAGACCAACCATAACAAACTCATACACACAAAATTGTTGTCCTCTCAATGCACTACAGATTTCTCCATATGCATCGAGAATCATGTTGACGTGATTCGCATCAACCAAGCAATTCAGCATTCTAGACAACGCATAAGGAGACACCGGAACACCCAATTTATACATACGAATGAAGGTATCAACAGACGAATCCAACATCCCATTTCGACAAAAATTCTCAATCAGAAAGCTACAAACAAGATTAACATCGGAACTGTGACTCCGAAAACAATCAGAAAATGCAGCAAAATAGTTAAACTGAGACCCGAACTGACCTACCATTGTGTCGAAAAGGCGGGAAGCCGGAGCGAGCATCCGGTGGCGGAGCAGCAGGTGAATGAGGTCACAGAAGGACTGCGGGGAGTGGTGGAGGCCGAGGGAGCCCTGGGACCAGTCGAAGAAGCGGAGGGCCGAAACGGGGTTGGATTGAAGGGAGAGGAGGATGGGGTGGAGGTGGTGGGGTTGTAATTTGGAGAGAAAATGAGGGTGTAAGAGTTTGGGGTTGTTTTGGAGGAAGGCGTTGGAGATGTGGTGGATCAGGGTTTTGGAAGAGAACGGGGGTAAAGTAGAATAGGGAGAGAGAGAGCGGCACCGCCGCGTGAGGAGGAGTAGTTTTGAGACTGGAGAGGAAGAGGAGGCAGATATCATGCTGGTTCAAGATTCGGCATCCTTCATCCATGGACGAACCCAGAGCACCTCCTATGTATTCTCCGACGACCCAAAGCTGTTGGGATTTCAGGTTTGGGGTGGTTAGGGGAGGCGGAGGGAAGAGATGATTATCAGGATTGGGGCTGAGGAGGATTGGAAAGGTGCAGGGTTGTGGTCGGGGTTTAAGGAAGGGTTTATTTTTTTTGTTTTTTGTTTCGTTCGTTACATCGATATTTTTACACTAAAAGGAGGAGAAGTTTGACAAAATTATACAATGAGCAGCCTAATTTGGTATCGAATTCGCCATCCACGAAATTCAAACTTAAAATCTCTCACTTCTAAATGAAAAAAAATACTAACGTAAACCAAAGTTATGTCACTTCATTAAAAAAATTAACGGAAGTACAAAAGTGCTGAAGAAATCAAACTAGTATGAAAAAATGAAGTCAAAATTTTAAAAATTTTGAGAATAATAAAAGGAGAATTTACTAGTTTATTTATTGTAAAGTGAGCTTCGAATAATATATTTGCAGCTTATAAACGGGAAAATTCATGTTTAGATCATTTAGACATGTAGATTTGAGCAACAACGACGGTGAACTTTTACACACAGTTGAAACTTGTGAACTTTGTCATGTTTACTTTAAGATGAAATTATATGGCTAATGAATAGACTAAGACTAACTCGAGTTTATAGTATTTTTTAGATTATCTCGATCAAGCTTATGCCTCTTGTCAGCATCTTTTAGTGTAGACGCTAAGAAGAACTTTTAAGCCTTTGTTAACCAAAAACTTATGAATGCAAGTATAATTTCTGTATCTCAAATTTTCCTTTTTATTATTGTTACACTTGTACACTAATTTCGTGTCTACACGATATGATATAAACTAATCTATACTGTTCCATTTTCCATTTTCTGACTGTACATGGCTCACATGTTACTTTCAGATTAGGAATCCGATCGTGCTAGTACCAAACAATGTGGTTCCTAGCACGCTCGTGAAGATTTTACTCGTTCAATGTTTTTAAGTGCCAATTCTTTTGTCCCGCAGCTTAAAGGACTTCAAGGAATTTACAGATGCATTAATTGGATGCAGTCAAAGGCAATGGGGTTGTTCTAATGGAATCAGCAGCTACCGTCGATGCAACAGAAAGAGAGCGAATGGAGCACTATCACAACTTGCCGGCAAAAGAAGCCGTGTCAGGTTACTTAGAACAGTAAAACCAAATGCAGATTGTTGCAGGGAACTTATCCTCAGATTTTCACGTTTGTAAGATCTTGATGTGCCTATGAAGGCTTCTGATTCAGATTTTATTAGAACACTTTGCTTCCTCCCTATTTGCGTATCATATTTTCACGCTGACATATAAAACACTCGTTGAAAATACGTGTCAAACTGGTTGAAAACTGAGATTTTTCACATAAACAGATCTTTATTTATTTCACATATGCATCATCTATGATAGATATTAGATACATATTTCTTTTCATTCTTCAAACTAAAATTAATAGTAAATATATATGCTTCACAAGCTTTATTATATAATATAGTATTAGTCTACTCATAAAACTTAATTTGCAGCAAGCCAAAGTTACCAAGATCCGCTCGAAACCGTGAAGTATTAATCGTTCCATATGATCATTTCTATCCCAGGAGAAGTAACACAGTTCCTTCGACGACTCTAGCAGACCACAGAGTAGCACGATCATCAAGATTACGGTTCTCCTTACGCACTACCTTATGTGCGACATCCACGCCATAGTCTGCATGAATTTTCGCCTTCAACTCACCGACAGTAGTACCATGGTACACAAAGACTTCACAATATAAGTTGTTAGCCACTATAGAAATCCCAACTTTAATCTTGTCAAAGACAAGGATGGTGGCATTAGCAGGAATGTTATAGCTTTGGACAGTAAGTTGATCTTCCAAAACGAGGCCTTCCCATGAGAGCTCTTGCCTATCTGCTGCGACTGGGACAACTGTACCTGGCCATGAGAGATCTGGCCCATCAGCGGTGACTGGGAAGGTAAGCGTTTGCGAAATCAGTAGTTTTACTTCGATAATTCTTGCAGAGTAGGGAACCACCAGTGTGCCTATTGCTCCTTGCCAATTGACTTTGATCTCCACTGTCTGCAGTACATCAACCAGTAATTATTTTCGTTATGGACATGCATGCAGGCGTATAAATTTAGAAGAAAAAAAATATATTAAGAAGTAATAAATTCGTATTTAGCAGATGACGCTTATGAAATTTTCTTACCGGAACCGGATTCATACCATCAGGATCCATTGGTGTTCTTGAGGAAGATGTATATTTTCAGACGAGTAATAAAAATGGTTGAATGACAAGCTTGTTTAAAATGTATATGTTCATGGCATTAGCATGTTTGACTGATATTTGCACACACACTACAGGTTCCTTTGATTTCATGCATATTTTGTTGTGTTTTGACAACATTACAGTATACATGAAAACATGCACGTATAAACAAGTATAATTTCATTTTAATTATTACCTTGTCCCATTCACAAATAATAATTCTAAAATATATAATCTGTCCCCGATTCATAATTTAACACATACATACATGAATTGTAATACGTACTAAAAAAATTATCCCATTGTTAGCGTAGATCAGCTCGACGCACTCCCAAAAAATTGACTTCGACAATGACTGAGCGATCCAATTTTACTTGCAAAAAGAATAAAGTGGTTTACTATTACTTGAACCAATGCCCTTGAAATAAAATCTCACAACCCATGTTCATAATTTAACACGTACATTAACAGAATCTCATTTAGTGTAAGATGTAATGAAATTTTTGTGCGAGGTTACAAGTTTTAGGTAAAAACCTATACTTTTGTTCACCCGATCATTAATTCATAACGTGACAAAGAGTCGACTAAAGCCATGTCATTTCATTAATAAACGGAGCATCTGACAAAACAAATTAACGAAAGTACAAAAGTGGCAAAAAAATCATACTTGTATGAAAAATGGTCAAATTTTGGAAAATTTTGAGAATTATAAAAAGAGAATTACTTGTTTATTTATTTATTTACGGAAGGCGAGCTTCGAATTGTATAATTCTGGCCTATAAATGAGAAATTCACATTTGATCTCTTAGAATTGTAGATGCAAGCAACAACTATGCTCTTGGTGAATTAGTACATACTTTTGGTGAATTTTACATATGGTTTTAAACTTATGAACTTCGTCACATCACGTTTATTTTAAGATGAAATTTTATGGCTAATTAATAGACGCTATAGGAGCTTTAAACCTTATTACCAAAAACTTATGAAATGTAAATATAAGTTTTATATCTCAAATTTACCTCTTTCATTGTAATTACACTTATGTATATTTTCGTAACACAATTTTATATTATTTTTGAATGAGTGTGGAGTGAGTTAAACTTCACATTGATCTAGCAATAATAATATGGTTCAAATTTACTTGGCAAAAATCGATTCTAAGATATCAGGTACAAATGAAAAGATATATCGTTACACCATAGTACTAAGTAGCAAACTCCCGACAATTGAACAAAAAAAAAATATATAAAAAATAATAATAAAAAGTAAAATATAATTATACTCGCTTCTTCTTCGTTTTGGCGGTGTCGGGAAAATTTGGCGCTTCCAAACGAGTGCAGTGCAAGGGAAATGGAAATTGAGGCAGAAGAAGAAGAGCAAGTCGCGACGGAGCCACCCAAAATTCACCGCCTAGAAGAGTCTGTGGTGAACCGAATCGCTGCCGGCGAGGTCATCCAACGCCCTGTCTCCGCCGTTAAAGAGCTCGTCGAGAACAGCCTCGATGCCCGCTCCTCCTCCATCAACGTCGTCGTCAAGGACGGCGGCCTCAAACTTATCCAAGTCTCCGATGACGGCCACGGCATCCGCGTCAGTCCTTTCTTCACTCATCTTTTTTCCATTTTATTAAATTTTGAATTATTTCTAAATTTATTTGCGAATTTACGATTCATTGCAGTATGAGGACCTGCCGATTCTGTGTGAGCGGCACACGACGTCGAAACTGTCGGCGTTTGAGGACTTGCAGTTGATAAAGTCGATGGGGTTCAGAGGAGAAGCACTTGCCAGCATGACGTACGTAGCTCACGTCACCGTCACCACCATTACCAAAGGCCAGTTGCATGGTTATAGGTGCGTGCCCATTACCTGTTTGATGAAATTCCCAGAAAATTATATGATTTGTTCATAGAAAGAAATGGCCTTTTCATTTTAATCTTAGTGATAATTATTGTGTTATACTTGTAATTTATGATTTAGTTTTGAAATAATTATAATTTTGTGGGTTCAGGGTATCTTATAAAGATGGTGTAATGGAGCACGAACCGAAGGCGTGCGCTGCTGTAAAAGGAACTCAAATAACGGTGTGAACAACAATTTTGCTCTTGGTTTGCTTTAGTCTTAAATTGTTAACAATTAGAGCAGTTTAACTTTAAAATTTGCCCAATAAACTGAAAAAAAAAACCAAATGGTTTAAAGGAAAGAAGGCAAATGACCATTTTGCTGGACGTTGAATGCCTGCCAAATGTGATGAATTACTTTCTATGTTTTGGTTTAATGGGATGAAATTATCTTTACTGGTGAATTAAGTGGTGGTACTTGTTATCAGATTGAGAACTTATTCTATAACATGACCGCCCGGAGGAAGACACTACAAAATTCTGCTGATGATTATTCAAAGATTGTAGATTTGCTAAGCCGGTTTGCAATTCATCATATGAATGTTAGTTTCTCCTGCAGAAAGGTAGGTTGCTGTTTCACTCAATAAGGAACTTATCTTTCTACTTCACCGATCTTTTTCATGGCTAGAAATTCAAAATCCCGATTAAAATCTTTTTGTATGGTATAACTATCAGCATGGAGCTGCTAGAGCAGATGTTAATTCTGTTTCCACAGCATCAAGGATTGATGCAATTCGATCGGTGTATGGGGTGTCTGTTGCTCGCAGTCTGATGAAAATAGAAGCTTCAGATAAAGATCCTTCTAGCTCCGTTTTTCAGATGGATGGCTTTATCTCCGATTCAAACTATGTTGCCAAGAAGATAACCATGGTGCTTTATATAAATGGTATGAACTATCCATGGAATGCCATATCAACACAAGAAAATTATAGTATTAAAGATTATTATTTCATATTTAGTGTGTATTTTAGCACACTAAGTTGAATTTTGGAAATATTGTAAATCGTAGGTAACAGTTCTCTAATTTCATATTTATATTAGTAGAGTCCCTAATTGTTGATATGTTTTCTTTTTCGTTTTTTCTTTTTTTTTGACTTATACTGTTTGTTTTTCTTTTCTTAAAACCACAGATAGATTGGTTGATTGCACCGCTCTGAAGAGAGCCCTAGAAGTTGTTTATGCTGCCACATTGCCAAAAGCATCAAAACCCTTCATATACATGTCAATTATGTTACCACCTGAACATGTTGATGTGAATGTTCACCCAACAAAGAGAGAGGTATGTGTTTCTAGTGTTAGGGTTGTGTGAGATTATTTAGAAAATTCAGTCAACCTTTAAAACACCAAATATTTACTTTTTTTTTATCGAAAATGAAACTCTTTTGTTATGCAGGTAAGCCTTCTGAATCAGGAAATCATCATTGAGAAGATACAGTCAGTGGTTGAATGGAGGTTGAGAAGCTCCAATGAGACACAAACATTTCAGGAACAGGTAGACGGAATCTGCACTTATCTTCTGAATCTCCTTTCCTTTTAGTTTGACTCCATCTCTGGAGCCCTGATTCTAATGAATATTACCATCTAAGTTGTGCATCTTCCTGTCATCTTTTGTCCAATTCACATTACAGGCAGTCGAACCTTCTTCATCCAGCCAAATGGTTTCAAGAAAGGATTCAAATCAGAACCCCTCACCATCTGGTAAGTTTAAATTCCTTCCTTTAGATTGTGTTCATACCTTATGTAGGCTTCGAATGTTGGCATATTCACTTAACTACAACTCTGGTATTGTTCTCAGTTCTGAAGTGTTTTATATGGTTGTATTATTAGCAGCATCAAAATTACACAAGGTTCCAGTGAATAAAATGGTTAGAACGGATTCATCAAATCCTGCTGGTAGGTTGCATGTGTATTTGCAACCAGATCCTCGTGGCCATCTTGAAAGGAGTGCTAGCTTGACAGCTGTTAGGTGAGACCTTATGTCGTCCTTGAACAATAATTTTAATACTTGTAAACTCTGCAAGAAAGAGAAGCAAGAAACACATTGATTTACTGGGTTGGAGGAGGACTAGATTTCCGTCATCAGTTTAGTAGGCTGGAACACATTAGGGGACTGCTTATCACACAGAAAATAAATAAAAAATTGTCTTACAAGAAAAAACCCCTGATGAGTCTAGTTTCCATTTCCTCGTATCAGGACTATGTGCTGAAACCTCGTTATTCTCCAAAACTGTCATTGGTCCACTCAAACTTTCATCCTTATAATTTTTTTCTTTTTCAAAAGAACCTCACAATTGAGACAAATGAAGTGGTCACTTCCTCTTCCAAATCATCTTGTCCATATCCCCCATAGTAACATAATTCCTCATTATCCTTGTCTTTTTCTTGTTCTTTCTCATCCAGTTGTATTTTTTATCCTTTCCTGGGCACCTCACTGTGCTTTAGTGTAAGGTTAATCTTGGTTTGTTGTATCATCTAAAATATTTTTAACTCTTTTGTTTGATATTCATTCCATTAAATATGTAATTTCAAAGTCTCAATGTAAGCACTTCAATTTGTATGAAAATGTTGAATTACAGATCTTCTGTTAGACTAAGACGAAACCCAAAGGAAACCGCTGATCTGACCAGCCTTCAGGAGCTTATTGATGAAATTGATGGCAGTTGTCATTCTGGTTAGTTTTTGACCAAGTTTATTTGTCTGTTAAATGGCGGAGACTTGCTTTATGTTAGCTAGATCCAGTTGATACCTTTTGGTATTGTAGGTCTACTGGACATTGTGAGACACTGCACATACATTGGAATGGCAGATGATGTTTTTGCACTGCTTCAGCATGATACCCATCTTTATCTTGCAAATGTAGTGAACTTGAGGTAATGATCCAGTCGCTTAAATATATAGCAATTTGCAATATCTTGTAATGCGGACTACATTCAATAGTTTCTGCTCTTCAAATGTTAAAAGCATCAAGTTGCTGAAAATTTTCAGTTGTGACCGTCAGGAGCCTCCCTTCTGAACATTGGCAAGGGTAAAATCAAAGCATGACATAGTAAAAGTCCCAGAATTGATGTTGTTGCTTAAGTAAAGACTGATAGAAGATTAGACATTTGTCACTAGATTCTGATGACATCAAATTATAACAAAATGAGTTCTAATTTGTGGAGTGTTAAGACTGTTTGGATAGCTTACTCAAAACAATATATCTCTGTTAGAATTATATTGATTAAATTCCATTCCTGCACATATGCCACCATGCAAAATGGTTATCTGTTTGGTTTGGCTTCTTGACAGTAGCAAATAACCAACCTGGTTTTCTCTCCCAATGAACTCAACAGACCATGATGAAAAGTTTCGTCCATTTATCATTACACTAGTAATATGCTGAGCAGTTGTGTGCTGTGAATAATTCAAGTCAGTGCAGACTTATCATTGTTTCCCATTGTAGAACTCAACTTTAGTGAGCAAGGTACTAGAAAAAAGGTCCTGAACTTGAAAAGACAAGAAAAAGTCTGAGGAAAGGGCTGTAATTGATCTTGAACAGTAGAAAACGGACGCAAAAAACCCAGAGCCAAAAAACATACAAGGTAGAAACTAGAAGAGCTGGGGAAAATCCAAAAAGCAAATCCACCAAAGAATCCGTCATCAAGCAGAAGAAAATGCAGAAAAAAGTTAAAATTGCTGCCAGATCATAAAACCGCTGTCTGGAAAAGCTCCTGGCAGATGCTTCCTCGGAAGCACTTGGATTTTTAACAAAAATTGCAACATGCCTCCAATAAAAGCACTTCTAGCAAAAGCACTTATGAGTACTGAAGCAGTCCCAAACAAACCTAATTTAAATGGCAGGGAGTCAACCCTTCAATTGTTGTTTACTTTATAGATCTTCTATGAATAGATTTCTTGCTTCCTTGTGGCCGTCTTTGTTAAAACACTTAAGAGATGTTTCTTTTGGTGCGATTCATCTTGATTCGTCTGTAGCTTTGTAACGAGTGTGGCGGCCTGTTCTTGCATCTTTTTGTTTGATTTGGTCCAAGCTTTCCTTGTTTTGTTTCGTTGTAGGTTTGTTTTTAATGGATTTCTTGTCCTTCCCCTGTTGTACTTTGTACTTCCGTCTTCTATAAATTTTTGTTTCCTATTGAATAAATTGTTTCTGAAGACAAGTTTACTAATACATGAATTATTTCTCAATGAAATTACAGCAAAGAGCTCATGTATCAGCAAGTTCTGCGTCGGTTTGCCCATTTTAATGCTATACAAATAAGTGAGCCAGCCCCACTGAAGGAGTTGATTGTGTTGGCACTAAAAGAGGAGGAGGATCCAGAATGCAGTGTGAATCATGAACTTAACGAGAAGATTGCAGAGGTAATGCATGCACTTTCTTCAGTTTTTGGTTTATCATTATGTATGTCTCTTATGATGAAATATTGGAACCTTCCCTCATAATCATAGAGAAATTTCTTAATAAACCCTTAGTTAATAATCCAAAAATTGCTAGCAGATCTGACTTGCATTATGGTTGCGTATGATTTCACGGCCAAAATATTAATAAGCAAACAAATCCATTAAATGTTGAAAATAATACAAAAAACAGAAACAAAGAAAAGAATCCACCCCAACCATCACTAGAACAAACAGGCAACTCTTGATGTCAAGATTTTAAGAGAATGTGGACGTGACCTTCTGCCTTCGGTTCAATGATAAAAACTGTCCAATTTTAGTTCCTCCTGCAAGCGTACTTCACGGTCCCTAATTCTGGGTTGAACATCTTTTCTAACATCCAGTACTTTAAAGCCGATTAGTCTTAATTAGCTGAGTTTTGATTTCACTATAACATAGTGAGGCATGATGCTTCTGCAGATGAATACAGAACTACTCAAGCAAAAGGCTGCTATGTTGGGGGAGTATTTTTCCATTCATATAGATAATGATGGAAATTTGTCTAGGCTTCCAGTCATACTTGATCAATACACACCTGACATGGATCGTGTCCCTGAACTTGTGCTTTGTTTGGGCAACGATGTAAGTTCTTTTGTATTTTCTTCCTTATCATGATTTTGCAGAAATGATAATTTTACTGGTTTTTGTGGTGATGCTCAATGCTAATTGTACAATTCCTTGTACGTTGGAAATTAAAGCCAGTTGGGTTATTCAAAAGGGTTGTTTTGAGCTTCTAAGTAACAAGTTTGAGGCTTTAGGAAGGGGGAAGAAACCTAAAGTTAGTGGGGTTGTTTGGTGGCAGTTTTTTGGAATATTTGGATGGAGCGTAATAGAAACTTTTGAGGTTTATCAGGTTGCGGGAGTAGATGAAAGCTGGGACCTAGTTAGATATTGGGCAGCTCTTTATTAAGAAATATCTTGTTTTGTAAACTTTAATTTTCTGTTTGTTGTTCTAGGTTGATTGGGAGGAGGAAAAAAAATGCCTTCAAGTAATTTCAGCTGCACTTGGAAACTTCTATGCCATGCATCCTCCTATGTTGCCCAACCCATCTGGTGATGGCTTACAATTTTACCAAAAGAGAAAGCCTTTTAGGAATCCTGAAGAAAGTACGTCATGCAATACTGGTATGTTCGCAGCTGGATCTGTTCAAATATAGTGATGTGTTAAGTACTGTTCGGTCCTATAAAGTGATTTTAAATGTTTAAAAGTTAGTTTTCGCGTGGAAAAAGAGACTATTTTTAACCTTCCATTAAATCTGAACCAGTGTACATCATTAGAAGGAGAAATCATGTATAATTGAGGCTGATGGGAATCTTGAGTTAGTGTGATTAAAAACAATGACATGAATAGGTTGAAGATTTACTTTCTAGAATTTTACCTTTGCTTTGTGCTTGGATTGGGAGGTGTCTTTTACTGCTTCTCAAGTCAGCAATCATGACACATTTCTAGGAGATAGAGAAATACAGTAACAATAGAGGTACCCTTGTTGTCAATTTGCAAAACTGCATTCAGTGTATCGATGGAGATCTCCAGGCATCTCAATGGTTGCCTTTTTATCTTCCAAAACGTCATAACCTATTCCTTTTATTTATGCTTCAATTCCATAGGGATATCCAGGTATTCGATTGATTGTATTCAGTTTTGGGATTAATTTTATTAATTTACTAAAAGAGAAAAACTCGATCAAAGAAGACTATTCCAAACTTGTTTGGCCTGGGAATTGGAACTGAATGAATCAACTCAGTTGGAATAAGTTTGAAAACATCGTGTTTGAGCGAGATCCGGGCTTATGTTCCACTGTCATTGCTGCTGGGAACAAGGATGTCATTTCTTGTGCCCTTTCCCCCACATACAGCACATCACCGGTTATTTCTCTGAAGTACCTTGAAGTGATTTTTGGTGTTTGCAGGAAATGACGACGTCATGACAGAAAATGAAATTGAGCACGAACTAGTTGCAGAGGCAGAAAATGCATGGGCTCAGCGCGAATGGTCAATCCAGCATGTTTTGTTTCCATCAATGAGGCTCTTTTTCAAGCCACCAAATTCTATGGCTACAAACGGAACATTTGTACGGGTATGCTACATTTCTTTACGGCCAAAGACATATCTTAATTAATTACTCCAGGATTCTTCAGATTATTTCAGTACGCTGGGCTAGCTTGGTCACTCACCTTACGCTTAATCCTGCACAGGTAGCTTCACTGGAGAAACTATACCGGATTTTCGAAAGATGCTGACTCCATTCATCAGTGTAATGGCAGACGGCAGTACGCAGAAGGCTCTTGGCTCTGTAAAGATGTTGATGCCATTCTTCGGTATAATTTTGGGATAACATACTAGTTAAGGGGGTCTCTTACAATTATTTGGGTTTTGAAAGTGGCCTTCGTTTTTCTAAATGCTAAAATGCCCGAGTTCAATCTGACGTCGGTATTCCGCCAGTCCCGGAGTTCCGCCAGTGCCTTACAGAAATTAGAATGAAAATGCTTATCCGTGACCCTGGGTTGTGTGCATAGTTTGCGCATGACCCGAGTAGATAGTGTATTGACGACGTATCTTCATCATATTGACATTGTAATGAGGATCATTATCTATATACTATCAGTATGGCGGGGATACGTTGTTAATACGGGATCTACGCGGTTCATGCGCACAACCCAATTGCTCGGGTGAGCAAATCTCGGAATTAGAAAGTGTAACAGAAGGCATTACCGGGAGTCATTTTTTTTGTAAGAATGATCTTTGAATGAAAATCTAAAAAATGAACAGTTTGGATTATGAGAAATATTTTGGAGCGAGCTCAAACGCATGATCAGTGTCATATTTGACACTAACTAGCCTTTAGGATCGGGGGATGCCCATTTTGAAACTCTTACTTGTGGTTCTCATTTATAACTCTTTTCAAGGATTCGAACCATTTATATTTCAATTAATCATTGATAGATCATCTTCGCACAAAATTAGACAAATTCATAACCATTAAAACATTTATTGTAGTGAAGAAAATTAACGAATACCTATCTCCCAAAAAAAAACACACTTAAAACAACTATCATTTAATTCAACGGTTATATAATTTTGGATTTAGGTGATTTATGGTAGAAATGATCTTTGAAGGAAAACTTGAAAAATAAACATTTTGGATTGTTAAAATACGTTACAAACTAAGCACTACTAAAATATGTTAAAAAATGAGTGGTCCTCGATCCTAACCCCCCACACACACACACAAAAACACCAAGTTTTTTTATTTTTTATTTTTTTTATTTTTTTGTATGCATATACGAGACTCTTGTTAGGGTTTATGAACAAAAAAGCTACATTATTTTTTCCTACCTTCTCCACCGAAAACAAAAGAGTCCAACAAGGAATGCTACAACGAACTATTTGCATTTCTCTCTGTCTATTGCTTTTTTCTTCGTGCGACTTTCTGCAGCAAGTTCGGCCATCGGATAAGCATCAGAAAATTCAGAAGAATTGTGATCTAATTTCGTTGTTGCTTCGCATACATATTAGTTATGTGTGTTCAAGTTCTTGTCCACACAGTTGCACTGCTCCTTCTAATTTTAGGTTTACATTTCTATTTCATTCGTTGAGATCGCAGCAAGTGCTTCAATATTTGGCCCAAAAATTAAATTGCATTGATGATTTGATGCTTACCATACAAAACTCTGTCCTCCTGCAGTTGCCTAGCCCTGCCTTTGAAGCTATTGCTGTCCTACAGAAATCAATTCTTTAATTTATTTCATTGTAAACAAGTTCTTCCAATCTTATTTTGAAAGGTCTTTTTTTTTTTTTTTGGTCAAATTATTTTGAAAGGTTGGCTTGCTTTTTTTGATACAAAGAAACAACAAAGCCTTATCCCATTAAGTGAGGTTGGCTGTATGAATCCTTGAATGCAATTGTGCTCGGTTTTGCGCCAAGTCTTCTAGTAGCTCGAAGTGCTCCATGTCTTTTTTTTTAGAGTCTATTTCCAAGTCTTTCTAACTCTGCTTATTTTGATGAAAAATAGAAATTTTGAGGACATATATATTTTCTTAAAAGATGAAGTGGGCAAGATGGAATGAAAATCCTAGTGCATTTGAGGACTTCAGTGTTTTCTTATACTCCGCATCGTTGCCAAAAAGCGCGGCACAGCTTGTTGCCTTTATTGTTTTAAGATCATACTGCCACGATCGACTTTTGAATACTTTAGTTGAGGAGGTAAACGTTGATCTTCGTACTTTGTACAACTATTTTGTATTGTTCGGCGACAAAATAAAAATTAAGAAAAGTACAGGAATTGGTTGCTGGAGTTTGACTTTGTAGCTAAATGCAAGTGAATTTTGAAAATGCACTTGAAGTTGTTTCTTGTAAGAGACATCTTTCAAAATGTGCTTCAAGTGCTATTGGAACGCAAAACACTTTGATCAAAAATATTCTCAATCATTTTAAAGATATTTCTAAATAAATATGTATCTCAAGTGCCTTTTTTATGTGTCAAATGCATATTTGGGAGCCCTAAAATATTAAATTATGATTGGTTTACTTTAATTTATATTGAGCAAACTAAAACTGAGAAAACTAAGATTTTTTTTTTCAGGGAAAATTACAAATGGTAGTAAGATAACCAATTTTTGGGAACTATTTTGTTGCACCATTGCAATAAAATTCTTACCTCATACTTACCCTTATGCACTGTGTGTTTTAGGTTCAAGGAATACATTGTTAATCGTACAATTCTGTATGGACAGTCCCGCACCAGAGCAAATTTACCAAATCAACAGCTGGAAAGGTGTCGTATTGTTTTTCCTTAACTATTTAGAGGGTCATGGTTCAAATTTTCATGTTATTGTGTGAAATTTTTATATCGTTTTGTGGAAGCTTATGCATTTAATAAAAATAAACTTTAAAAAATGATGGAGACGAGTTCCAAACCCATTGCCTAAGCCGATGTAAAGAAGCGATAATACCACTTGCATTAAGACTCAAGTTTATAATATTCTACACATACTACTATATATACGTATATGCATGCAAAATTGAAAATTCAAGGGCCCTTCCGATTTGGGGACCTTGTGCGGTGGCACCACTTGCCGAGCCGATGATGAAAATCTAATTTCTATTTCAAGCAAAAATACTTCTACCACCACCATATTGTGTCATTAGACTTTTAGCTTTCTTCCCCTCCATAACACTGAATGCAGTTGAATAGTATTATGTATGACATTGAGAAATAATAATAATATTCAATGATTCAGTAGAAAATAAGATTTGCGACTGGTTTTGTCATTAAATCTCCATGCTTTTCTCTTACTAACTAAACCACTAAGGTTACTATAATTATATATAAATATTTGCACCACCAGGTCTAAAATCGCGGGCTCCCCATCATCTTGCGTAAGCCCTGCATCACCATGAGGACCACCAATCACAAAGCAGTCCTCATGTGTGTTCCTTGGGATAATTTTGCTTTTGCTTACAATTTCTTTTAATTGCCTCATTGTGAAAAGGAAAAGTAGTAGGATATAATCATCCCTGGAGTTCCACCGTTGCTGCAATAAGAGGGTATTTTTGTAACTTAAATTTTAGAAGGAAAAAAAAAACAAATGATGTCATCTTTTATATGTATTAATTTTTATCTCTCCTTCAAATGTTTAAAAAATGTTGTCTCAATATAAAATTAAGTATTAAAAGTATACTCTATATATAATTTTTCCTTGAAAACATTGAAATTTTATTAAAATCTGGTGTTAGATAATATTGATTTTAGTCATTTGATGTGTGCTTCAATTCAAATCCATATTCTGTGTTTGTTTTAATATTTAATCTGTATAATATTAATCTCTTTAAATATTTGAATTTATTAATATACACATTTTGATGTATTACTTTTATTTAACTTCCTTCAGTTATATCCTTATAAATATAGCTAAAATGAGAAAACCTTCAATAAAGAAAATAGTGACACATAAGAAGCATATTTGAATTCATTAGGCCATCTCCAACCGATGGCTGGCCAGATGGCTCGTTTTATCCCTCTGACCCTCTAAGATTCTCCAAGATATTAATATTTTAATGAACAGTACAAGGCCACATTTGCCTCCGTCTCCAACCGAGGACCAGAGGGCCAGAGGGCTCGTTTTATTCCTACCACAAAAAACCGTCTCCAACCAAGGGCCAAATGGCCAAACATAATTTATTATTTAAATTTAAAAACTATAACAACTTAAATTTAAAAACAACAACTTAAATTTAAAAATTACAACTAAAATTTAAAAACGACAAATTAAATTTAAAAACTACAAATTAAATTCGAAAACAACATTAACTTAAATTTAAAAACTAAAACAACTTAAATTTAATATCCATAATCAACATCATCTTCATCATCCGCCATCGTAGGAGTATAGTCAGAGGTAAACAACTGCCATCGACTCATAATTTTTTTTTCTTTTTTCCTATCAAAATAGGCCTTACTCATTGGAGTGTAATTCAAAGTGTTCTTTTCCATATTCTTATCATTCATCTCTTCTTGTTTTTGTTTTGCCCGTTCTTCATGCCTACGCTTCATTTCTTCGGCCTCAAGGGCATTTTGCTCAGCCAATAATCGCAATGAGGCCGCCACTTCATGTTGAGCGGCGTAATTATTATTTGCCTTGCCCTTTTCCTTCAACCTTCGCACCTTGTTTCGTCCCATAGCCCTAAGTATGGAACCTTCACCCGAAGACAAATTTTCTACCCTTTTTTGTTGAATGGTTGGAGATCCATCTTCATCTATATCTATAGCTGAGGATGCAGTTTCGAACACCAGCGTAGGAGCTCTCTTTGATGGATCTTCAAATAACATCCACCCTTTACAAATTTCCCAACGACTGTGAAACTGAAAGGGTTTCGAGCTGCTCTCCATATACAATTCCTCCGCTTGGCGTACCTAGAAAAAAATTAAAGGAAATTAATTTATGAAATTAAATGTAATATAATTAAATATTTAAAATAAATTGTGAAAACACTTACTTCGTCGTAGTAATTAGCGCCGCTTTCATGTCTACTTGCTGCTGCTAACAATGCTTGATGCCATTTGTTCAAATTTGGCTGAAGATGTTTCTTCCATCTTGAAGAACAACTCTCGTGGTTTCGAATATTCACTGGAGTGGTGCCTTCATAGAACTCTAAGTATTTTTTGAACACACGAGTCCAAACACCGTCATTTGTTTGACAATTCCCCCTCACACTATCTTCCGACACCCATCTATGAGCCTTGCAAAGAGCTTCATCTTCTTTTTGAGTCCAAGCCCTACCTTTCATTGCAGAAGAGGCCATTTCAAAATTATTAAAAAAATTGAAGGATAGATTTTTGAAAGAAATGGTAGGAATGGTGAAAATTTTGTAAGGAATGGTTTAGGTATTTATAGGAAAAAAAAAATAGAAATTTAAAAAAATAAAAAAAAAGGCCCAAAAAACCCTAAAAAAAAAAAAAAATTTGAATCCAACGATAACTAGTGCCAGCTAGCAATGGCTAGCTGACGTCAGTTAGCCGTTGGTTTCAAAATTATTTTTAAAAATTATTGTCGGTTATAACATACAGAATTCCGAGTATTTCTGGCCAGCCCTGGGCTGGCTGGCTGACTGCTTGCAACCAGCCCTCCAGCCCTCTAGCCCTCTCTGATTTCGTGGGGCCCTCTGAGATTCCACAGTCCTCTGGCCTAGCCCTCGGTTGGAGACGGTTTTCAGGCTATTTTCGGCCCTCTGGACTCTTCGGTTGAAGATGGCCTTAGTGTACCAAAAATATATTAAAATGAATTTATGTACCTAAATGTCTGTTCCAAAATATATTATAATGACTTGATACACTTAAATGTATGTATTAAAATGTATTCTTTTGAAGTGATGTACCTAAATGTATGTACCCAATGGATATATCAAAAAAATAATAAATGACTTTTTTATATCAAAATATATTATATAATTTACCTAAATTTTCATAACAATATATAATGATGAACGAAATTAAAATTAAGATTAAATGTAGTTAAGACCTTACAATTAGGAAGAAAAAGAGAAATCAAATAAGTCTTCAAAAAAAAAAAAAGACATATTCTTTGCTTTGTTTGACTTTTACAATAGCACTTGACCATACGTTGATGATCCTTACGTATGTCAAATAATCCACATTAATTTTAATTAAGCTCTCTACCTCATGTTTATGGTCTACGAACCCCTTTCCTTCATGTTTTTGTGTCCCACATTTTTTTTTTCTCAATCGAGATATTTGAATCCATAAGATCATAACCAATTGCTGATCTGCATCAAATTTAGATGGATTGTTGTGGTTCTGCAACATGATCGAGCAGAATACATGATCAAAAGGGTATTCTTTTGCCTTGAAAATTTTGTGTTGATATTGTTGATTTGAATAGCATATTGATAATTTAACAACTAATATATTATATTGTTGGTTCGACCGTCAATGAATATATAATAAATCTTATCAGTGGTTTGTAAACCATATATATACCACAATGCAAAAGAAATTACGAGTAATATGTTATCTCGTTTGAAAGTACTTTTAAAATGATTAAAAGCGCTTTGGTGAAAATGTTTTTTAAATCAATTTTTAATAAAAATGCAAATGAATTCTGAAAAAAAAAAAAAAAAAAAAAAAAAAAAAAACCTCTTGAAGCTTCCTACAAGAAGCACATAAGTAGTGCTTTTGGCAAGTCGCATTTTAAGCTTTTGGAATCCAAAAATATTTTCTCTAAAAGCCCTTTCAGTCATGTTAAAAATACTTCCAAACAAATCCTATACCATTAAGCTGCTTATGTAGGAAGCACTTCTACTGATCATAAGTGTTAACAAATCAAATGACAAAAAAGTTAAGTACAAACGCTGATTTGTATTCATATTGCAAAAACAACTACATTATGAAAAGTCTACTTCTTATCAAGACTTCATTCCTACATAGTTATATGCATTTATAAAATACCTCATCATGGAACAAATAGGAAAATAATATTGAACCCTAATACCAAATATGAATGCAATTATAAAAATATTAAAACAACCCTAACATAAAAATAAGCCAAATTTTTAACTTGCTAACTTTTCCTACAAGTGTTTGAAAGTGTTTATTATAAACATGCAGAAACTTTTGTAAAAATTTAAGTGGTTCATGAAAAAGCAATTGAAAGTATTTCTTGAAGAAGCGTGCGCACACGTGTGCACATACACACACACACACATACACATATATATATATATATATATGTGTGTGTGTGTGTGTGTGTGTGTGTGTGTATCGGGTGCTCTCTAGAAAATGATTCTACGACTTAGAAGCGTTTTAAATTTCTTTTGTCAAATGTAGCTAAAAGTGCTATTAATTGTCAGAAAACACTTTTAATCTTCTAAAAGCAATCCCGAAAGACCCTTAGTTAGTTTATAGATCAAGAGTTTTTTTTTTTTTCCCTTTCATAGAACGATATTTACATTAAGGCCTGAGGGATTTGGGCTAGGCCACATAATGAGCTAATTGTAACAATCTGGTATCAACCTCACTAGTCATGCTAATCAAACTTAGGACATCTCACTTAAAGTTGAGAAGAAAATCACTAGCCATAGTGCTAGTAGTAGTTTAAGGTCAAAAGTTAAGGGAACTTTTGGAGGTAGGAATATTTTTTTTTTTACAACGATATTATGTGGTAATAGAAAGGAATATTATATTGAAAGAGAGATTGGTTATGCTACATAATGTGCTAGTTATAATTAATTAAGTATCGAACTCGCCTCAAATAGAGTTGTAAATCGGCTCGAAACAGTTCGAGCTTGCATCAAGTTCGGCTCGTGTTTGGCTCGTCAAATAATCAAGCCAAGTCTAGTTTGGCTCGATTAAGAGACAAGTCAAGCTTGATCATTGGTGTGTTCGGCCAATAAAGCTCGTGAGTAGCTCAAATTTTTTTTATGAGATAGGTCAAGGAAGGCTTGAGCTCAGCTCGATATTCAAGCTTGAGAAATAATAAATTTTAGTAAATAATAATAAAATAAACATGTCTTCAATTATTCACTATTGTTTTGTATAGATAATAATAATTGTTTTATTGTATTTCTGGTATAATGCGTTTTAGTATCCAAGTCCAACTAATTAACTAAATTTATTTATTTTTCTATAGAAAAGATAGCTTAATAGGGTTTTCTTATTTCTTTTGGGGTTCAATGGAAATAAAGTTGCTGCTAAAATAAATACAAAAGTTAAACAAAAAACTATTTGTCAAATTGTTCACTAGCTAGTCCAAGTGCATTAATATGCTTCAGAACTTTTAGAGGTAAGATATTGCCATAAATTGTATTGATGTATGAAAAATACTATATCTTGATATTATTTTTTGGCTTAAATATTAGAATGGTCCTAGTCATTGGGTCAATTTCGTCCTTGTGTTTTCAATTTGGCCAATTTGGTCCTTTTGTTTATTTTTGTTAGCCAATTAAGGACATTTTCATCTAATTTCTGTAAAAAAAATTATAAACTACTATATATTTATTTATAAAAATATTTATTTAATTTGAAATATTTAAATATGAATTAAAATAAAAAATTAAAAGAAAAATTATTCTCCTCTCAGCTTGCCAACCTCTCCCTAACGTTACCCCCTCTCTTTTCTATATCACAACCTTAATCTTTTTTCAGATTGAAAGTTTTATCTCTTATATGTGTTGTTTCTCATTGATTTGCATTTTTTTGTAAAGAAAAATGGTAATTATATCTCTTATAATTTTTCTTATGAAATTTTTAACATAGATTCAATGAAATGTCCTTAATTGGCTAACAGAGATAAACACGAGGACCACATTAGCCAAATCGAAAACACGAGAACTAAATTAGCTATATGGCTATAACACATGGACCATTTTAACATTAAAGCCTTATTTTTTTTACAAAACATTATAGAATCATGATTATTGAATAGTGGTCACTATATACCATTATATATAAATTGATATGTTAGGCAACTCTCTTATGCATAAACTCTATCACGATAATTCAAATTTTTTTACATAATCGAACCAACATAGAAATAGCTCGAAGCAGTTCAAGTTCAATATCAGGCTCAAATCTATTTTTAGCGAGCTCGAAAAAAAATTAAACAAGTCAAACTTGAGCACGATGATATTCGGTGTGGCTCGGCTTGTTTACAATCCTAACCTCAAACATCAAGTACGTTATCGTGCATTATTCATATAAATTGTATATTAGATCTTTCCCTTACAAATAAGTTGAAATTTCAGCTGTTCGATTTGGAAGCAAGAAGTTAGAAAGAGTTAAACAGAATTAAATTGGGAGAACATGGATAAGAAGGATAGAGACAATTGGTATACCAACTTACCAAAACAGAAAATTTAATATTTCAGAAGGTAGAAAATAAAATAGAGAGAAAAAATAAATAAACAAAGAGAAGCGAGTGAAGGTGGAATTAAATTTGTATTTATTATCTGACGTAATACTCCTCTTTATGCTCAACTGTCTCAATTACTCTTGCATTTATGTTATTTAATGGTCTGTCAATCTAATAATATTTATTTTTCAATGCTCGAACTACCCAAACCACCCTACATTTTAATTTAGCATCCCACAAAATGTTGAATGCACTACACATTAAAATTTAATATTAAATAACTTATTTATCATACTATGCAATGGCAAGATATACACCCCAAATCACTTTTAAAGTATTATTTATCTTCTTCAACTATCAAAACTCATCCGACCCTCCATCGTTGAACAAAACCCTAACCAATGAAACTACAATCATGTTGAGAAAAATTATTTTTGACGAATAAAACACGAAATTGATGTTTCGGAAGCTTCACATGAGATAAGACTTCATATTATTTATTGTTTTAGTGATTTTGACGATCTCGATAATTATTTAATCTTGCTTTTGATGTGATATTCAAGCTTCTATGTTCGTATTCATCTTTTAGGGATCACATGGATTACATGAAGAATTAAACACCTAAAATTACCACCAAATATTAAAAATAGACGATATGGGTTTTAATGGTGGAATTGAAAACAATCCACATATTCTTTAAATCCCAGGCGGCATCTTTTTTCAAAATTTTAGTCGGCATTATTTGTTCAAATTAAAAGCTTGATAAGATTTGAGAAATGTGGGGTGTATAGAAAATATGGGGTGCATATAGAAAATGTAAGGTGTATATTAAGAATGTTGGGTTTGAGGGTATTATGGGGAAGTAAGTGGGATGTATTAAGATAATTTTTAATTGAAAAAGCAAATATGGGGTGTATTAAATATGTGGGGTTTATTCAACAATTTGTGAGGTGCTAATATAATAAGCCTTTACATAATTATCCCTAAATTAAAATCCTTTGGACCTATATATAACAAATCTGTTAGAAAACAGATATGAATGATTTGGTAAAATTGTCAAGTGTGTTATGGATGCTCTAAATTGCACCTAATATCGAAAAATGACCCATACTCCCGTTCTTGTCATCACCCAAGTCAGTTTTCTTAGAATTTAATGGCAATTTAAATATTTTTTCCGTATTATTTATCTATATAAAAACAGTGAAATTTTCATAACATCCAAATTGCGCTTCTTCCAATAGGATTCAAAAAAAAAAAAAAAAAATTATAAAAAGGCCACATTGAGTGGTTAGTAAGTTTATTATTTTCAAAAATATACTTTAATAACTAGAATAATAATTATTTTTTTAAACATGGATATTAATCATATTATTCAAATTTTGTAATAATTAGAAGTTAACCAACTAACAAGTTATGGATATTATCCAAATTTTGATTGTTAGGATTTTAAGGTATACAATGTTACTTCATACTAGTTTTGATAGTTCATTATTGTTTGAAGAAGAGCGAGAGTCGAAAATTGGTTATGTATGCAGAAACAATGCCTTTACCACTATAGTTCTTGTAGTTGATTAAGTTAATTGATGACGTTGTTTCGAAGAAGAGCGAGAGTGAAATATTGGTTATAGATCCAAAAACAAGTCTTCTGCCACTAAAATTCTTATATTTTATCATTGTTTTGAAAGAGGAGAGTAAGAGTCAAACTTCAGTTATGGGTGTGGAAACAATGCCTTTAACACTGTAGTTCTTATAGTTGATTAACTTAACATTGTTTCGAAGAAGAGCGAGGGTCAAACATTGGTAATACATACGGAAACAAGTCTTCTACCACTAAAATACTTATATTTTATTGTTGTTTTGAAACAGAAAAGCAAGAGTTGAACGATTATGGATGTAAAAACAAGTTCTATGCCACTAAAATTATGATAGTTTATCATTGGTTTAAACGAGAGTCGAACTTTAACTGTGGATGCAGAAACAAAACAAGTCATCTACCGCTATCGTGGAAACTTTATGTTTTCGGTTTTGGACATGACATCATGAGTCATACATTTGGGTTAAGGTCCCAGGTTGCAATTTGAACAGAATTTCAGCAAGTATATATATGGACCCAATGGGGCCCAAAAGTCGTACCTTATCTGCTTCCCTTAGGTTTTAACCAGAATTTGTTGCCTTCAAGCTCGGAAGTAGTACAAGCACTTCAGCAGGAAAAAAAGAAAAAACAAGCAGAAAAATTTACTTCATGTGACTGCAGAGAGCTATGGTTTTACTTTTACACATGCATCTTTTATTCGTCAGATAAAACTCAATGCAACGTCCTGCCAATCTGTGGTTGGATATAGTAATAACACTATAAGCCATTAAACAAAAAGCGAAAACAGAAATAAGGTAGAGGCAATGGCAAAATAACAAAATATGATCCAACTTTTTTTTTTTCTCAGATGAAAATGTTGGGCAGTTACAGTTAACCGTTTTACATCATTGACTTTCTGCTAAAGGGTTAGCAAAGGCAGAAACAAACACCTTTCATCCCACCTACCAAACCCCATAGTGCAAGCCCAATTGCCCATCATCCATAACCTAATTTCTAAGATTAGCAAGGTCAATAAAAAAGATAAAACAACATAGGTAGTGATATTCGCGCTCCACTCATTTTTAGATACCTAGTTAACAAGGCTCAACCAACCAATTAAGGATGAATTGATCCTTGTCTAGGTCAAATATTTTCCGCTATTTTTAAATAACGAAAAATGTAGCTAAATGGAGCGCCAATAGCGCTGCCTCCAGGAAGGATAAAAAAAGGGTTGGAAATAGACAGAGCCTAACATGAAGTCCTAGTAAAATTGGAAAGAAAAAAAAAACCCAAAAAAAAACGGATAGACTACTCTAGCTCTTAGCTCTTTTAGCTTTTTTTTAGCTCTTCCTTGTCTTTGAGGTTGGTGTGGTGGTGGTGTTGTCATGAAGAAAGTCTAGCAAAACAGTGCTCTTGCATTTAGGGCATTTGGGGTCGTCCTCCGAGAGCATCACATACATGAGGCACCTAGGGCACCCGACTAGCACCATGGAAGTGGTCTCCGGGCTAAAATTGTCGTCTTGATTCAGCTCCGATGACACGCATGAGCTCGGCGGTGACGTAGGTGAAACAGTCGCTGATCTTCGTGGTGACTCCGCCGGCTGATGATTAGCCCTCGGTGGTGACAGGTTCAGCTTCAGGTCAAGCTTCGGACCGCCTCCGTTCCGTCTACTCATGGCTTGGGCTTTAAAAAACGTAAAAAAAAAAAATGAAAAAACAAAGGAAATTCAGCTCTAAAATTAAGCACCGCCAAAATTAAAACATGGAAACATTGAAATTGAAGAAACTATGAACTATATGAACACAAAAGTGAAGATAAAAGGGGGGTGCGTGATATAATATTACGGCAGAAAATTAAAGTATGTAGGATCGTTGTACCTTGGGGATTGTCGAGAGGGCTTGTGAAAAGGGAGGAGGAGGATGGGAATATTGGGTAACTTGGTCTTGGGTTGGGAGAAATTTGGGTTAGGCAAAAACCATGAAAAGATGAGGGAACAAAAACATGGTCGTTGGGGAGGTGGTGTATGGACCTCAAAACACCATTATATATACACGCACAAAGAGAAGGGGAGGGAGAGGAAGATGGATTTGCTTTAATGCTTAATTAAATTATGGGGGAGAGGTGGAGGGTATAGGATGAGAGAGAAAATTGTTTAGAGAGGGATAGAGTGAGAGCAATTGAATTGAATTGAATCGAATCGAATTGCATTGAAGTATTGGGGTGGAAGAAGAGTGTAAATTGAGGACAGGAAATGTATTAATTGTTGGAAAATATCCCAATAAGAATGCGTGAAATGGAAATTTGCTGTAAATATTGCAATTACAAATAGTGCAGCACAGCAGTAGAAGGAAAGGAAGGCATTGCCAATTCAGTCATTGCTTAGGCTAGTCGGTGTTTAATATCGAGTGAGAGAAGACGAGAGGAGATATGGCCAAAAAAAAAAAAAAAAGGTAACTTTCATGAAAAAAGACTTGGATTAAGTTTATTTTAATGAGAAGACTTAAATTTTAATGAAATTTTTTTAAACTTTAATAAAAGAGTAATGCTATTCTTACTATATTTTTATACCACCTTAGGTGTCATCTGATATGTACAGTCATATCATTTAAATTAATCAGCATTTAATTTCAATTAAAAATTATTTAAAAAATTAATAATTAATTAATAAAATGGTTAATTAAATGATGATTCTGGCATACGAGGGGCCTCCTTCTTCCTTTCATTTCAATTATGCTTCTTCCTTCCCTTTTTTTCTTCACACCTATTTTTTCATTGATTTCCATGATTATGATCAAGCTTGATCTCCATACTCTTGTTGATCCCCGTAGCCCCAATCTCCCCTCTCATTCTCCAATCCTCACTGCTACTCCATGGCTTCTTCGCTCGTGATTTTTTTTGTTTTCTTATCAAATTTTATTTTGTGGTTTAGTAGAAGGATTTCATCTGATTATTTAATTAAATAATGTCTATTAGCTTTCATGAGAATTAGGGGTCAAAATCAATTTTTTCTGTCGGATTAGGGTTCATACCCAGTTAAGTTATTAGCGCAAGAGAGAGACTCTGCAATTTTTCTTATTGAAGTGTTTTAATTAATAAGAAAATTGAAATTGAAATTAAATGATGTGGCTTGTCCAACTCATCTGCCACCTAAGATGGTAAAGAAATATGGTATAAAATTATGGTAAGAATATCATTACTCTTAATAAAAAGGACTAAAGAACTTAAATTTTAATGAAAAAGACATAATTTTAATATTAAAAAAAAATTTGTCACATGAGACCCATGCGTCGTCGCACATACTGTTTATGAAATTGACTGCACTGTTTATAAAACTTAACGATCCTATATTATTTATGAAATTTACTACACTGTTTATAAAACTTATTACATTGTTTATGAAATTTAACGATACTACACTGTTTATGAAACTTAACGTGCATTGGGCACACATTTTTATATTTTATTTTATTTTTCTTTTTGTCCTTATTATTAGATAAAGTTATTAGATGGTTTTAGGTTAAAATGCAAAATTTTTAAATTATTTTCATTAATTTTCCTAAAAATATATACAGCACAGAAAAAACCCAAAGGCTTTAAGGTTAAACCCTCATCCTCTCTCCATCCCAAATATTTAAATAAAAACTTTCAAACATACAATAATTAAAAACAAGCAACACACACCACACCAAAGAGAATTAAATGGATTTTTGGAAAATTGAAGTGTAACAGCAATAAATCCTAATTTAAAAAGAGTAATGTTAAGTAGACTAATTTTTTAGACGACATCTGTAAATCATGTGATGTGTCACCTATACAAAATAAGTACGTGAATCAACGTTTAAGTAATAATCTAATCAATCAACAACCACGTGATATGATTTATAAAATTTGGGTTAAATAGATGATCTCCCTAACTATTACCCATGTCAAAATATATCTCAACGGCATATCATGAAATTTAAGTAAACAGTAACAAGCACCCGGGGCCCTTTAATTCTTCACACCCGGAAATTACATTTCATGATACAGAAAATTAATTGACAAGCCCTGTATTCCCTTGATTTGGTAGATCAGTAAATACCATTGACCCTTGAAACAAATAACAAACTTAAAAGTCCACTGCAATAGCTCAATTTATCTACGCTTAGTAAAGTTAGTTGGAACAATGAGCTAGGTTTATCTTTTTCTTCTTCTTTTTAGAGAAATAAAATAAATTGAAACTACATTACAGTACATGTCTAAATTGAAAGATCCCAATTAGCTTAGCTAGTGATTTACATAATACATTGTCAGGCGTGTCCCTTTGGTTGGCTAACAATACCTTTCAGAGAAAATTATGTTGTTATCAAATCTAATACTAATAAATTTGACACAGTGTTTCTCGTGTCTATACACCATCTTTTATTGATTTTCGAAAGAGAAAGGAAACTGTTGGGGTTTCTTTTTTAAGTTTTAACTGAGTGTTGAAGCTTAGCAATGGACATAATTTGACTTTCTAAAGTTAGGTGCTCCCTACAAAATAGGGAATCTAATTCATTGTCCATGACCTGAAAAAAAAATAAAAAAATAAAAAAAACTTTGAATTTCAATTTAAATAAGATAAGGAAAACTTGTTAAACTATTGCTTACATTATAGTATGTGTGTATCTAAATATAAATACACATATATACACAATCATATATCCTGCTCAAACAAATATGTATATTGTAGTCATAAGTTTAGCTAAGTTTAATAAACCAGTGTGCTTCATTTTCTGCATCCAAAGTTTGAATTTTCTTTCCGTATTTAGATGAATTTAATATATATATATATATATATAATTATATTATCATATGTCCAAAAATACAAAAACAAATACATATGTATATTACTTTATGATTTTTATGTCCAAAAATGCAAAAACAAATATATATGTATATTACTTTTTGATTTTTTTTTTTTTTGTTATTTCTTCAAGGGAATTTTTATTTGGACCCAGTTATCTTATCTCTACACCCAACTAACAAGTTTTATCTACCAAACTTCCAAATTTACCCTTAAATAAATAAGAATAAGAAAAGAAAAGAAAATAAACATCGGTGTTTTTATCTATGCACCACATAACTCCAAAACTGGCACACTAGTACACTCTTTCATTTATTTCCGGCAAAACCCACCCAAATAACAGCAAAATTTTCTCTCGAGTTCATCAACGAGTCAACTTACTGGAAACCCTTATCAGCCCTCATTTATAATTTTAGCGTAGGTTTTCGGCTGATATGTTTGCTTGTTTGAACCATTATTTGGGAGTTGGCTACTTGCATAAATTATTAAAACTAACAAGTTAGCTTGCTAGAAACCCTTGTTCCTATCTCTTCTAATAGACACTGACATGGAAGCTTTTTTCTCATATTGTAGGAATTTGTTTCATGTCCAACGAATTGGTAAGAAGTTTTCTCTACTAAAATTATAAATGAGGGTGCTAAGGGTTTCATGCAACAAGGGTTTTTAGCAAGCTTAGTTGTTGATGAACTCACGAGAATATTTTGTTGTCATTTGGGCTTGTTTCGCAGGAAATAATGAAGGAGTGGAGACGTGTGTCATTTTTTTTGAGTTATTGGGTGTAGAGATAAAAACACCAATGTTTATTTTCTTATTCTTAAGGGCAAACTTGAAAGTTTAGTAGAGAAAATTTTTTAGTTGGGTGTAGAGATAGGATAGTTGAGTCCAAATAAAGTTTCTCTTTCTTCAATGATTATGCCGAGAGGGATAGTATGTAATTTTCCAGTTCATATATTAATTGGGTTTAGCATGGTCAATGACTCATTTTGGATGCAATATTTAATACGTGGGGTGCATTATGGTGTCCCATCTTAAATCAAATTACATCATTCTCTTAACTTTACATACTAATTTTTCGTTTTGATTGTAAATTGCTTGCATAGAAGGATAAAGCAAAAAAGGGCCAGTATTTATGAATATGAAAAATTCATTTTACTGAAAAAAAAAAAAAAGGTTGGAAGGGAGATTTAAAAAAAAAAAAAAAAAATCATATTTGTGAAAGTTTAATTTTTCTCATTATGAAACTTCAAGTTCTCAAATTCAAGTGTAAGTACACATAAGTATGAGTTGTCTGTATTTTGTAGTTTGTCGTTAAATGAGTTATGTAATTTTCTCGCCATAGGTGAGTTTCATGTTCTCACTATAGGTGAATGTGAGTTCTCAAGTGTTCTCGCTTATAGATATATATGTCATGTTATGTCAATTTGTAGTTGATCTGTATCGGTAGCAATTTTTCTTATTAATGGTTGATTTATATTTTATATGATTTTATTTATCGTAGGTTGTGTTTTATTCTCTCCAAATATTTTATGTTGAAATTGGTCACTGAATTCTTTACTTATATTCCGTGCATGTCATCTTCAGTTTTGTAATCTTCTATCTTCAATTTATAATTTTTTTTTTTATAAAAAAAAGTCGAGTATTATGTGGTATAGAGCAATTAGTCATAATGATTTGAAACAAACATTAAGTTTCTCTTATGAATTCTTATTGAGCATTCATGATATTATGAAATCCAATACGGTGTTGTAATTTGTAAGAAAAGAAATGGTTTGACGAAAAAAAAGAAAAAAAGTGAACCGTGAGAAATGGTTTGGTGAAAGTGAAACATAACTGGCTTCTACGTCATATTCTTGATGAGCTTTTCTCTCAAAGTTGAATAGATGAGCATGAAATAATTAATTTGTTGATAAGCATGACTATGCGAATTTTTTTTTTTTTTTTCTTCTGAAGTTAAAGTATATTCGTGTAAGGGAAATATTAAAGAGATTTTTTTTTTTTAAATGCAACTCTTTAAGAACTCATTGTCACCTCACAATTTAATGTTAATTCTCGTATTAATATTATAAAATATTATTAAAAAAAGATGAGATGACAAAAAATTCACGTCTCTTTAGCATTTTTCTTTGTGTAAAACGCACGTTTTTTTTTTTTTTTTTTTTTGATCTTTGGACGGAGAAAATTAATGTTGCTTCTTGCCTGAGTCAACTGCCACGAATTTGAAGACTATTGAGGGAGAGATTTAAGTGTGACTGTCACAAGGGGTGGTAGATCACGTGTCGTTATATAAATGATGGAATATGTGTGTTAAAAAATCAATAACTTAAAAAATAAAAGTTCTCACCACTTACATAAAAACACATGATGTACCACCCTAAAAGTTCTCACCACTCACAACTAAAAATTTCTCCTATTGAAGGGCATGATCCAGCTTGTTGTATCTTTGGAAAGCTCGATAAAAAAGATCTTTTTTTTTACTTCATTTATGTACTTTTTTCATACATTACTTGGCATCATTACTCCAAAAACTAACCATCGTTCTAACGTGGGACGTAGCATGAAAAAGTTTCTTAATTATTAATCAAGTATGGTTATTGATATCCTAAAATTATCATCATGCCCTCCTCTCTGTACAAGTTTTCACTTGTATTTTCGTAAAATTGGAGCACAATATAACTTTTTGAGTGCTCATAAGTCACAAATAGGATTTAATTACATTTTACACCCTCTAATATTGAGTTATGACGTTTTAATTTTCTTACATTGTAACATAACGTTTTGAACTTGTATCAACTTGTGCTTTTTTCCGTTTGAACATCTAATCTACCATTAAATTGATGACATGTAATGTGTGGACCCATTCACACTAATTAGTTGGACCAAATTGTGAAATTGGTTTGTCGCGTTGAGAAACAAAACATCAAATTAGTAGAAGCAGAAGCTCCATTATGAGTTTTTTATTTCCAAGTGCTTGGCAATAAGATCGTAAATGGGTCCCAAACTCTCCAAATCATCAATTTAATGAAGAACAAAACATTATAGCTCAAATGCATATACTTAAACAATTTTAATGGTATAATATGAGAAAATTGAAATTTTATGATCCATTTCAAATGTCACACCATACTTAAGGGGCAAATGCAGTTAGTCCTTAAAATTAAATAAATAAGATTAAAGTTTTTTTTTTGTAATATGGTCAGTATTACTATTTTAATTTACATAAGAACAAAAGGATCAGGCGCGTTTGAATCCAAAATATAGTGAATTGAAGAGAAAATATCCTACCACATAGGAAATCCACTACTTTCAAATAAGACTCAAAGTAGCAATCCAAATATAATCGATCAAACATTAAGAAATTGAGATAGAGTAGGTGGTGCCACTTAAACTACGGTCTATATTGTTACAAAAGTGGCAGAACTAATGATAAGAACGAATCACATTCGAATGGAGGAATTGAAAGAAATGAATTGAATTTGACTTTTGTTACACAAACTAAAAACATTAGATTGGAGGAATTTGAAATAGATTTGGAAATAACTGTAGGCAAGAAGTCATTTGAAATTCACTGGTTTTCTTCTCCTCCTCTTTAAGTGCCGACACAATCTGATAATTTAGTTTGAGGACCAAATTGAAATCGCGCCATAGTTTAGTCCTGAATTCATTTATGACGTCCATTTTCTGAAATTCAATCATTATGGTAGAGTTTTATTAATTGGACCCTTTATGTGCTTAGGTGCGTTTGTTAGTGGCGTTTCTGTCCACACTTGTTTGCACGGCTCTTCACCAACAATGTAAGGTGAGTGGACCCCTTCCAAATTGCATGATTTTACTATTAGAAATGCATACATGAAAAACATGATTTTATGGATACGTTTTATGAAACATTTATGAGAAAATTGGATTCATGATTTATGAAATATCATGCTTTATCAGAGTTACATTCTTTGAAGGATTTATGATTATACATTATGAATATGATTTATGATATGATGTTTGAGCTATTGAGCTCCATTGAGATATATACATATATTATGGAAATATTATGTTCATGTTTTTATGTGCTTATTTAATGGTTATTCATACGATTTTCCTACAGGCGAGTGATGCTGCCTTTGGGCGAATTAAAGATTTAGTCCTGCCTACGGGAGAATGAAATCATTATATGGCTTCGGTCATGTGATGTAGGGCCTACGGGTGAATGATACTACCTTTGGGCGATTATGGTACCACCACTAAGCACACTATATATGATATATGTTTTATGAAGTTTTATGGCATGCTAGGGTTTTCGGAAAACCTATTACATATTATGCTATTGAGTTTTCATAAACTTTGAGGGTTAGTAAGTTGATGAATAACTGTTTTAGTATTATATATATATATATATACACACACACACTTGGTCCACTCATGTTTTGTTTTGTGCCCCCTCAGGACATAGAATCAAGGTGTACAATCTCCGCGTCAAGGCACTTCCACATTGGCATTTTCGAGTCCTCTCGGTATAGGACCCATCCCTTTGTTCATTCAATTTTATAATATTCCTTTTTAGTGTCTTAGATTAGTTGTATGCTCTGAACACATTCAACAATTGCACATTCATTATAATTAAATTTACAAGTTTTATTTATGTTGATTATTTGTTTTAATTCTCATGCATCCTAATATGGCTTCATCACCTTCGGGTGTCGGTTAGCATGTGCATACCCTGGTATTTGGAGTATATCAGGGTCAGGTGCGTCATTTTCATCAAGCCATACTTCCTACAAGAGCATGTCTTCTTAACCAAGTCCACAATATATTGTTCCCACCTCCAGCATCCACTTGAAATTTGGTTCATCCTGACCATTGTGCAATGCACCTGCCACTTAAGAGTTTGCTTCCTCCAACTTCTTCTTAATCTTAGGGCAGGATTCTCCTACTTGCTTCATCATTATACCTCACCTCATTTGAATTCTCTTCATCAACATAGTGTGAATCATTTGCAGCATAGTCACAATAGGCTTTTGCCTTGACACTAGTATGACTGCATTGAAGGATTCACACAAATTATTTAGCAAACATGTCACACTTTTGATAGGTTTCAAAGTGTGACTTACTCCATTGAGTTGTAGGCTTCTTCACTAGCCAATTATAGGCTTTCTCATCTAGCTTCTTCACATCCTTCATTGCCTTTTTGAAGTGTGGAACTGTTGTTGTTTTGGCAACTACCCATAGAGCATCCTTCAAAGTTTTCCCCTTGAACAAATTCCTATAGTTTGTGTACAAATGCCTTACACAGAATTTGTGGTGGCATTTGGGGAGAACCTTTTGAAATGCTGGAATTAGCCCATTTTTCTTGTCACTGATAAATGTCCACCCATTTTGGTTTGCAATACTCACATCATCAACTAAGAGTTCTAAAAACCAAATCCAAGCTGCCTTATTTTCCATTTCCACCACTGCATAAGCAATAACCCATGTCTCATCATTTGGATCAATGCCCCCAACACATAGCAACTGCCCTCTATGTAAAACCTTTAAGTGGCACCAATCTAAACCTATCAAAGGTCTACATCATGCCTTAAAACCTTTTTTGCATGCCCCCAAGCAAACATATATCCTTTGAAACCTTTGCCGATCCAATTTCAACTTCAAAGTTATTCCAAGGTTAGTCCTCCTTAATTCCTTAGCAAAATCCCACAGTTTTGTATATTGCTCTGCATGTTTCCCTTCAATAATCTTCAAAACCCTATCTAATGCCCTATAAGCCTTCATCCTTGTACACCCATGATTCCACTCAGATTCCATAGTGGCTAAAAAAGAATTCATAGGCCATGTGGGATTGAGCTTTATCCGATCCAAGTACAAATCTATAAGTAAAGGAGAAGTCATGTTCTTATTTTTCCAAGTCATTCCACAGGTATGGTGATCAAAGATTGTCTTGATTTGGATGTTTGATCCATGCATCTTGCCAGCATCACACATCCAAAGGCAGCCTTTGTACACTTTGCAGTATTCTTCAACTTCTCATTCCTAGGAAAATGAATTTCCATATATCATTTCACTAAGGAGTACATGATGACAACTCTCTTGAATTGCACACTGTCTCTGAAAATAAGCCCTAGAGTAAGTTGTGGATTCTTCATGTCCGTTTTCTCATTAAACTCTGGATAATGCTCTATTTTTTGCCTCCTTCCTTATCTTCAGAGTGTACACTTTCCAGATCATCAGAATTGAAATCTGGTTCATGAACCAGATTCACCTCATTTCCAGCTTCTTCAACCTCTTCTTGTCTTCTATTACTTTGCCCACCTTCTCTTTCATTTAGTTGTTGTTCTTCTCCTTCAATGCTCTCCTTAGTTTGCCTTGTTTTTTCTTTTCTTAGATTTCCTTCATTTTCTTTGCTTATATTGCACCTCATCTGCTTGCTGAATCCCATCAAACTTGGAAAAATTTTGGGTTATCTTCATTACTACCATATTCACTATCTACAAAGTCATTGCCTTCTTCAGCATCTTCTTCATCACTTTCTTCATTGTCTCCTTCAAAATCGACGGGTACATCAAAAAAGGTATCACCGTCTTTCCCATCACCTTCTTCATTGTAATCTTCAACATGTACATTTCCTACATCTTCTTCACCAACTTGTACACCTTCTTGAAGAACTTGTACATCTTCTAGACCACCTTGTTCAGCAACTTGTACATCTTCTAAACCTCATTCTCGAGTAACTTGTACATCTTCAACCTAATTCACACATGTAGCACCCACCTCAGTCACACTTGTACTAGCCACCTCAGCCACACTTGTACTAGCCACCTCTTCTTGGTGTAAACCATCATTCAAGCACATAACAACCACCTCTTCTTCAACAAATACCCTATTATTATCCTGGGGTCCTTCGATAGCTATCAACCCCTTTCTCTTTCTTGGTTTACAAGTTATTACCCTAAAATCTCCTTCTTCATCACTTAATTCCTTAATAACCAATATGCTTGGACCGGTGCACTCCATAAACTCTATAAACTATTGTTCCTTGGCGACGGCTTCTTCTGCAGACAATTCTTCAATGTACATGTCTAACACTCCAGCCTTTGGAACAAAGTTGCACATCTTCTGTACATTGGCATCACTCTGAATGTGTTTCAAACCATTACAAATGTCCATGTTAGGAATCTTGTAATAGCAGTTCATGAACATCTCACTATATCCTAGAGCTTCCACCATATCATCTATCACATGGAGTGACATTAAGTCTTTGTCACAATCATCTATATATGCAACTTCCCCCCCCCCCCAATAGTAGTATTCATTACCAAGCTCCCCACCATGATGTAAACGAATGGACAATAGGTTTGGATAACCTGAAAAGAAAAAAAAAACAAAAAAAAACGTAGTTAAAACCCTAGTTAGTGCAACCAACAAACCCTAGGACCACAACCCACCCCAAATGCAAACAAAGCAAAAGAAAAAGCGCACCACAAGGAAAAAGCTGAACCCAAATTAGAACAAGCACCAAATTTTTTATTAAACAATTATCCAAAGCACAGTAAACAAACTACCTTTTTCTCGACATCAATAAACAAAACACCCAAAGGACCCTCATTCTCCAACATATTAGTAAGCATTTCGAATAAACAATTAACAAAACACACCCATCGCCAACAAAGATTTTGGAATCAACAAACCCAAAAGAACAGGAATAAAAAAGGGAAGCAACAAAGCACAAAACAAACTGAAATTTGAACTTACAATAGGTAGGCTTCGTTTCCTCAAGATCCGTGTTCACATTCCACCCCATTTCGAATCCTTTTAAATACTATTAAATCCTTCGAAAACCAGTGAAACTTAGGGTTTTCAACAAAATGAACAAGGGGAAGGTAGGCGATGACGAGACAAACTTAGGGTTCTCTGAACGAACTATTGATCGCGATTGGGGTAGGTGATACGAAATTAGGGTTAGGGTTCTTCTTTGATTTGGGAATTGGAGCGAAATTGAAATGAAATTGCATGGTTGGGGCTTTAGGCTTCAATTTGAATTGCACGATTTACAAGGCAATTTTTTTTTTCAATTTTTAATTTTTTATTGTAATATACACATGTCATCCTTTTAGATGATCCACGCGTTTCAGAAACCAATGTGGAAGTCCATATACGAAGGGAGTGGGACCCATCATAAGCCAAGTCAGCATTTAATGGAGGAATTGACAGACAAAGTAACAGAGGTATAATTGCAAGAAATTCGTAAGATAAGGTATGACATTGAAATGTTTTAAAGATGAGGTATAAAACTGTGGTTGGTCTAATAGTTGAGATAGTTTTTTGTAATTTACCCAAATATTTTATTTTGAAGAATTGGCCATTCGGTTGTGGAGTAAATAGTAAGCTGCATTCAGTTAATGGTTATTAAGTAGGGACTTCAATGAGAACCACCAAAGGCCACAACTAGGTTGTGTTTCTTCATTAGTCTAGTTTTCTAAGGCATTCACGGATAACTACGTATTTATATACTTGAGAATATGATGGGTATGAATTGAATATTTGGGATTCTCTTGATCTAAAAAGGCATATACTTGCAAGTGATAGATTGCTTGGTGATTAGGACATTCTTCTTTAACCCATTGCGTTTTGAGGATGAAACTTTCCTTCCCCTTAGTATAGTTTAATGTAGAGTATCGAAAAAAAGGACATATATATATACCTACCTGTTTCGGATATACATATATAAATACTGCTACGAAGGAAGAATGCATACATTTTTCAAGATTATTCTCGTCATTTTTTCCGAACTAGGGTTCATACTTCATGAGTTTTATAGAACATGGAGGCAAAAGTACTGAGCTTTTTAGGGAAAAAAAAAATGGACACATGCTTTGGCTGGTGTATGTTGATAGGATAATTGGTTCTAAACCTAGATTCCTTGCACAAACATATTTGTATAAGTTGCTTACGTTCATTTTACATATTCCTCTATGCAAAGAAGTTTATAGTTTTCTTTGCCCAAATTGATTGGACTGATGGAGAACAACGTGAATGAAGAAAATATCTTCCATGCATGATGAACGCTTTATTTTCTTTGGCATGATGCACGTTTATTTGAACTTTCAAGTTCAACTAATTAGAGTTGACCCTACGATTGTGGATCTTTCTACAGGATTTCAGTCGTCTGTTTTTATTTCGGTGAAATGTACATGAACCCTTAGAGGACCCCCAATATATCAAAAAATAATAATGTTTGAATAGTATTCCATGCAAAATATGTTGAAATTGATGTCTTAAACTGTAAATAATAGTATTTCATGCAATATGCATGTATTGTAAATGTTTTTAACCAACTTAACTGCAAACTCTGTAGCAGGATACTATTATTTACAAGTCGGAGCCATATTTTATTCCCGTGAAAAATGCATTGCATCCCATATAACTTCTGGAGAAATTGAATAGTAACCATGTAGTTTACAATGGTGTCCCGATAAAGGGCCAAAAGAAGCTTCTGTTCTGGTTTTAGAAAGTTTGAGACAAGTTATGTAGTGTGTGGTTTTTTGAGGCCAAATAATAATCTAATCCTAATTTACAAAGTCAATGTTGGACCTGGGGATATTTTTCTATTATAGTTTCACGATCACCCATCATATTCTAAGCAAATTCTCATTGACTTCAAATTTATAGCTCAGATTGACGAGAGAGGTGAGATCACAGAATCACATGCCCGTAATCCACAAGTTTATCCTTCTTTGAAGCAACCAAGTTAACCAACCAACCACTTTATAAGTTCCAACAAAAGAACTTCTGAATATTATAAATTTTTTATTATTGAAAAATATACGTGGGATCCATCTTCCATGGATCACTCATCATCAAAGTGGCCCTTGGCCCTTCAAAACAACATAGGAATAAATGCGTATCTCTTATCAAATTTTATAGCAAATAGAAGTGAAAAGAAAGTCGTAATAATTCAATTAATCCTGAAGCAACATTGCGTCAGTCAAGCCATGTATCTATATCTATATATGTGTGTGTGTGTGTGTGTGTGTGTGTGTGTGTGTGTGTGTGTGTGTAGATATATCTCTGTCTCTATGTGTGTGTGTGTGTGTGTGTGTGTGTGTGTGTGTTTGTGTATGTATAGATATATCTCTGTCTCTATGTGTGTGTGTGTGTGTGTGTGTGTGTGTGTGTGTGTGTGTGTGTGTATCTATACAACTATAAAGTGATCTTTCAATCTATAAAACTATAAATCTTATTAACCTACAGTGTCACCATAAACATATAGACAACTAGTGTTTGACATAACCCCCCCCCCCCTATGGATTCAACCAAGAAAAAAACCATACTCCCTTCTTGAAGCCACACCAAAATGTAAATGCCTATAGACTCTGTGCAAAAGACACAATAACAATACCAAAGCTAGCTTTTTGTTTAGTGGTAATTGTTTGTTAGATGTTTTAATTTTTTTGTTTAGTGGTAATTGTTTGTTATATGTTTTAATTTTTTAAAAGATACGAGAACGATCTGTATTTATATTTATGGTTATTTCTAATACTTATAGTTGGCCGGCTGGTGCTCATAAACAGCACCTTATTCCTAATCCTATCTAAACAAGATCTTCTAGAAAACTAGGAAACAAAATAACTAATGAATAGCTTAAAATTACAATCCTAATCTAACTAGGCAATCAGTTAGAAACCCTCCACGTTTTCAAGACCAAATCAACACGAAATATGGTCCAAAAGGTCTTGTTTTAAAGATTGGAACGTCCTCTACAACTTTGTACCCAACTCCAGAAAATGCCATCTTGATGCTCAAAAGTCACAACTAAGACCAACAGATCAATCTGCTAGCACTGCCCGCTAGTCCTTTAACCTATCGCCACAATCAAATGCCTTGGAATTAAATGGTGAAATTCTGATACAACCTTCTTGATAGACTCGTGAATCTACTCTAATTGGAAATTCTCTAAAACTCCATCATCTCATCACTTATTGCATAGAGTAAAGTCATCCCTGCATCGATATCGTTTGTAAAACGAAAACGAGTCTGTATTTTTAGTAATACATAGGGAAAAACCTAAATTTACGATGTGGCGTGGCCGATATTCTACTATTCGAATGAAGAAGTTCGATCCTGATAAAGATATAAATCAAAGCACACTGTTCTACTTGGTACACATATCAAATACTGTTCCACTTGGTACACATATCAAATACTGTTCAACTTGGTACACAATTCATTGTCATATATAAATGATATACAAATCCTAACAGTTGCATGCTATAAATTTTGATACTCTATTCATGAAACTTGAATTGAATTCTCTCAACCTCCCACCTCATTAAAATGCATGCCAAAGCATTTAGTGGCATACCTACGTTTAGATGATTAGCCTCTAAATCTGGGTAAAGAGAAAGGGCTCTCAGATTACTTTCTTCCAGACCCAACACATCGAGGAGAAAGCATATATTCAAGCTCCATGAACATTCATTATATTGCTTCCCTGCAAACCAAACTCCGTTCAAGTGCACCTTATTTATGATCACATTCAATTTTCCTCTGCCTTAAAAGATATCAAATCTTTTATGGCCCTTATCATTGATTGATATATGTTAATAGACTTTACCTTTCTTAATTTTGTTGTCATAAACTTAAACCTCCTTAATTTTATTGTCATAAACTTAACATGTGTCAATCAATGGTAGAGGCCACAAAGAAGCTACATACAAAATGAGTACATAAGATTTAAACTTGCCTTAGAACCATTCAAGAAGCCATTCATTTCTATTTTCTTGTACAACGAAATATAGAGGCATAAATTAAATGTGAATTTTAAAGCAACCCCATCAGTAAGTTTTGCTCAAAATTTTTTTAAAAGAAGGATCATTTCAATATTTATCCTTTCAGATATTGCAACCACAGTTCACTGAATGTTATGGAATTTTATTATGGCCATGTGCGTTGGTGTTTTTGACCGCTATTACATTTGGACTCCACATGCATACAAGAATGGTGAAAAATTGCCCATGCGCATGCAAGTGTGCGAGGGTTTAGAGTCTAGGGTTTTGGGATTGCGACAACTCATACTATTCTTTTATGCCAGGACATTGCGTCGTTTGTAAAGAATCATGAGGAAGTTCATCCTAAAAATGTCAAGACACAAACTATTTGAGGATGAGCGAAGCAATTCCCTTTATGTGATTAAATTTAAATGTTTTAGGCCGTTTTGAGTAAAATAACAAAAAAAACTAATTAATGTTACATGTTCCACATTTACTAATACGACCACAATCACATATATCATAATGATGGGATTGGAATTTATATAAGACCAACCAATCATATCTGTTACAAAGATGGGATTGAGATTTATATAAGACCAACTTTTATCGGGTTGATAATAAACAAAAGAGTTTGCTTTGTGGACAAGGATAAATTGTTTCACGTGACATGAACAAAAGAGTTTTCTTGTATTCACTGTTTACTCAACCCTTGTATTCACTGTTTACTCAACCCTTGTTTTTATGAAAGAATTTATGATTTCGATCATGATATTAAGGTATGAAGAGGGGTAATCTTGATTATTAACAGCCACCTCATGCACATTAGCCAGAGTGGAAGTGTTTCCTGTGTAAGAGTATATTATGCGGAAACCAAATAGTTCACGATACCAATTAACTACTAATCTGAAGAAGCCATTGCAGCAAGGAAATAGGATTCGTCCACTTTCAACACTCACTGTATGCACTACTCCATCGATGGGCCCCGAGGATCCTTCTGTATTTCGTAAAAAATGTGAGAGCAGGGACCCCATTTATACTGGAGATGATGGGTGCTCAAACTGATCCTTATCACTGTAAAATTATAGTATCCATATCATAATACACAAACCTATTCACATCAGGACTTCTTTAGCTACATTATCTGTCTACATACATTCCCTAATAGCTTACAAGTATAGTTGATCCTAACCTCTTGTGATCCCAAGACTTTAAACACGTGAAAAACAAGTTTGCAGCTTTAATAAAGCTTACATTCTGCTATACTTTTGCTCTCGATTCTCCTCTCTGCTACAATTTAGATATGGAAAATAAAATATTACTTCTACAAAAATTGATAAAAATAAAACCACGAAATCATTAGTGGACTCTTGCTCTCCCAGGTCCAACCCCAGTAATTTATGCGAAAAGGAAAAAGCACAGTTACCTCTGGATCCAATTTTTGTTCAGCACAAAATATTTCTACTACTCATTACACTATGATAAGTTTTTCGAGGCCATACTAGTTTATGGATTTGAATCCTCTCCTGAGCTAATGGAGAGGATCCTCCTGACCCATCATCATAGACTGTTGGATTTTTATTCAACGGCTACGATTATTATAACTTTAAAAGGATCCCCTGTTTGTGGCCGTTGGATAAAAATCTAACGGTCCATGATGATGGGTCAAGAGGATCCTCTCCATTAGCTCAGGAGAGGATCCAAATCCCTAGTTTATAAACTACATATGAATTTTTTGTCTTCAATTGGTCGTCAAAGCCATTCATAACACGTGGAGTAATAGCAATACATAACGTAACCGTGTTGCTAGTACACAAAAATTTCTCATGTTTTAGGCTTAGGGTTTAGGCAAGTTTTTAAATAAGTTTGTGCCAATTAGTATTATGCGGTCTCATGGTATTCATCTTCACTTGTAAGATAGAGGTCTTAGCTAGGTTCGATTCTCACCAAAGATGGATTTGAACCACATTATTGCTAGTTCATTGTGAGACTAAGCCCACCCACTCCCACTTAGTGTAGATACTATTAAAAAAAAGTTTGTAAACCAAACATTCAGGTGGGTAGGGTTGGATTAATAATTTGGTGCCTCAGTTCTTCCTAATGTGGTTTAATCATAAAGCCATCAAGCTGGTTTGTTACTTAGGGCTCGAATTGAAATGTCCTTATTTGGTTTCTCTTTAAATTAAGCAGCACATGGAATGAAAAATTAGAGGAGCCATTAAATGTGCCTCCATTAGTGCGTGATAAAGATCGAAGACTACGCCCTACAGATTAATGGCCATGATTACTTCTGCTCCAACCATATGTAATCAAGCAAATGCATGCATGGCAACCAACATATGCAACTTTTCTTGAGAACTCCATTTGAGTTTGATTGAGGCTTATCACTTATGGTTTGTTAAAGAACTGCACATGCATTGTTTTTTCCTTTCTTTTGCTCAAGATACTTTTGATGTAGTTGTTTTGTTGTGTGGATTCATAAATACAATGTTTTTTCGAATTTCAATCAACTGAGAAAGTTTCTTGGGCGTCATCAGTTGTTATAATTATGCGTACAGTTATGTGATAAGACAAATAGACATATAGTTGTATACCACATTAACTGGCGATATGACCAAGTGTTTTCATGGTAGAGCTTTTGTGAGACAATTTGTGGAGGAGTTGAAAACATTGCTATCTGGGACCACTGGAGCTTCTTCCACCCATGTGTGTTGTCAGGCTAACGAAATTGCTCATTGCCTGGCTCACTAGGCTCTTCGTTTTGGTATGTTGTACCTGGTTTGAAGAACCTTCGGACTTCATCTTAGACTTATTTTTAGAAGAATGTTGTAGTTAGTGGGTTGTTGTTGCCTCCTTGTATTGTTGTTGTTCTTATCAATGAAATTTGTCAATTTTTATCTATAAAAATTGGTGCTTATTGGGTGTACAGATGTACATAATTATGTGTCTAGTTACATGATAAGAGATATAGACATATAATCGTATACAACATTACTAGAACGGCAGATTTTCTCCAATGGGTGGGTGAGATTCCCATTTATGGATGATGTGCAAGACATAAATATGAAAACAGCCTCCCTATGAATTATAATGGAGACAAGCTGAGAGAAAATTTACTTATTTCTGTGTGACATTAGTCAGGACTGCTTCAAATATTTTCAGAATCAAGGAGGTCGTGGGTCTCTGTTTCGAGTGTCTTCAGCTACCACGAAAGGGAAATCAGCCTGGATATGATTGGCCTAAAACTTGCAATGTCTATTATTTTGCTGAAGTTACAAAATTTAGATCCATGCAAGGAACTAAAAATAGTTTATCTAGGTATTCAAAAAGCATAAGCCTTGTTCGGTATTGTTTTCTTTTCTTTTCTTTTTTCAGTAAAAAATATTTTATTTCAAAGTTAAAACAGTAAAAAGTGTTTAAAATCAAATCAAAAGCATTATGTATATTTTAAAAGCAGTAGCCTTGTGAGAATACAACACTCTTTAAAAGCAACCTCTAATTTGCTTTTCAAAGCTGCTTTCATTAAAAACGAAACAGAGCATTTAATGAACATTTTCAGTTCTCGTTCTATCCTTACTTTGAAGAATGAATTTTCTTACCATCTCGTGTTTTACACTCTTATACTCTTTATCCAACAAACCACCACCACCACCACCACCTCATCACCGTTGTTCCCCCTACACCACCACCTTGGCAATGACCACCCTAACCTCTTTATATTAAGGAAATCTTATTTACTTCCTCTTTCCTTGAATTAGGAGTTCATAAATTTATCTACATTAATGTTTTATTTTTCTGGCAGAATAAACAACTGTAGTAATAACAATGGAGACTGCAACTTGGCCTGCAATCTAAAGATGCATATTGATTTGCAAGGCCCCTAACTATGAATGCAGGTTCTGACTTCTGATACGTATCAGCAACATCCAAGAGGCCCCTTGACCTTAACTAGAACCCAAGTTCTCACCTGCCCATGATTGCTGTGGAGGATTAGGGTTGTAAATCGGTTCAATACAGTTAAAATTCATGCTATGTTCGTTCATTTTCTTAAACCCTAATACTTAACCTGACTTGATTTCTCTACCTCTGCCAAAAGTTGACTTTGATATGGAGGTGGAACTTCTCACTATGATGAATGCAGTAACTATGGATATGATGCGGGAAACGGATTGGTATAATGTAAAGGGGTTGCCCCTCCCATCCAAAATACAAAAACTACAAACTCTGAATCAGCAGCAGAGAAGGCCCATGTTAAAGTTTCAATGCCAACTTGTGAGAAATTGGGAAATAAGATAGGTTGAGGAAACAAATCGGAGAGATGGAAAGAGAATTAAATCGCTAGCCATGAATCTTCTCATACGTAAAAACTACAACAGTAGGAAGGGAAAAGAATACAGCAGTGCATCTGGTATAATCGTAGACGTGAAAGAGATGAAAGAAAAAGGTAGATAAGAATGGCTACTGAAAATCCAATAATGCTGTTTCCAGAAATAGTACTAAACAGTTAAAACTCGCCACACAGTAATGGTGTTTCCAGAAATAGTACTAAACAGTTATTGTCACAATTAAAAGCCTATCCACCAAAATCATAAATTGAAGCGTCAGACATTGTGATCAAGTTCAAATCAAAACGTACCTCCATATGAACACTTGAGACAAGAGCTGCAAGGAATAGTCCTGCACCAACTTCACACACGTATGAACACTTGCCATTGGGATCTCCCGGAATGACAACCAGAAACACAAAACAGCAAACGACAAAAAGTAGAATATATGAACCTTATAAATCCATAACATGCTGGCAACAGACGAATTTTGCGTGAAATGGCACTCCTGTTTAATCTTTCCGAGAAATCTAAAGATGAATGTGCCAACTTAACTAGATATGATGCTCAAAATAGACTGTTTCCGTATCACCCTCATAAGTTACAGGGGGTAACAGTGGACTGATTGGAACAATGTAAAAGGCCTTGCCCTCTTCTCAAAAATACAAAAATATAAACTTTGAATCAGCAGCGGAGAAGGTCTTATGTTAAACTTTTTATCAAATTGGGACCATTTTCACAGTAACTACTACATATTACAGGACGAGGAATTAATTTGAGAGACAGAGAGAGAAGTAAATCTTCAGCCTTAAATCTTCTCACCAGTACAAACTACATCATGGACGATGATCATAGAAATGTGAAGGAGAGGGAAAAACAAAGGTAGGTAAGAAAGGCTACTAAGAATACAGTAATGGTGGTTCCAGAAAATGGTACTAAAAATTTAAAACGCAGTCCTTTTTTAACTGTTTCTTTGCAAATAAATTGAAATGGCAGGCATTTCATCATAATTAAGTTCATCTAAATATTAAATCCAAAAATGAACCTCGACAAAGGTTTCTTCACAACATAATTTCGACTTTAAACATAAGATGATGGCTGCAAGGAATAAACCTACACCCACTTCACACTCTTCCACTAAGTAGTGAGTACACTTATGAACACAGAATTTTTTTCATTTTTTCTGTCTTAACAGATTAATATTGAGAGGACAAAATTGATTGGAATACAAAAGGACAAAAGCTAATAAATAGTGTTCTTGATACTTACTGCTTAGCAACAGCACAACTAATAAAAAGGTTCAGCACGATAATACTATCTGGATCTCCTCAATGACAACCCCGTTAGCGACTCCAAGACTCAGTGCAGAAACTTAGTAGTTTATAAGACAAGATTTGTAGCCCAGGACTCCAGCCAAGATGTTTGTTCATGTTTAAGTTTGGTAAGCTGAATGAGAACTGATCGTTTACCAGGAATCACTAAAGGGGGTGAACAATAAACAATCCCGGTATTCTGCTTCTAACAATTTTTCTACATAATCCCCTGTGTTTCATTTCAATCTACTAAAGCATCTACCCAGAATATCACAGAGATACAAACAAGGCCATACTATTGACTCGCATTTTACCAAGACATCAAATCAAAATCAATTCACTATCACCAACTACTGCAGATTTGTACATTGACGAGTAAGGCAAAAAAGTAAAGCATATGAACCTTATATATCCACAACTATTGGCAGAAGATAACAGTTTTGATATTGCACTTTGCAACTAAACGGATGTAATTTCACATGAAGCTAAGCAATAAAAAAGAATTTGGATTTTCCTACCTACAGATACAAACATATTGATGTTTAACATGTATAATCCATGACTAATCCTCCAAAAGTGGATGCCTTTCAAGCTCAGAAAGAAGTTCAGTCAAAGGGGCTGAAATGCCATTGACAATCTCATTTTCACCTCTACATTGTAGCAATTGTTCTCGAAGACTCCGCACAAGCTCATTAAGTTTCTGTATACTTTTCTCTTGGGAAAGGATAATCTGCAGTAAAGTTGATATTCAATGAAGTTAATGGACTTGTCTACCAGGTTGAAGTTGCAGTCTACCACAATCCATAGAATCAGGCCATTATGCGACCACAGGTATGTTAGAAGCAAGTAGCTAAATAATGCATTGTAACATAAATCGTAAGTAGTAAACTGCGTACGCCAAAAAACAAGTTTAAGAATATCCAAGGTGAACTTTCCTTTGAAGTACTTAATGCAACAAGATTCAGAGGCCCTTATCCAATAACTTGTATTGGGATTACATAAATGCTTTGATTACATGGCCTTTAGCACCGTTAGTTTACAAACACTAGGTGAATTCTCTCTCACAAAGTTCTTCCTACCTTTTTCTGTGTTTATATATTCCATGAAAGGGAAACCAAATCATTAAACTAAAAATGCTAAGCATCAGCAAGAGGATTTATTGTATTTTCCCTTTCATGAATATATTTACGAACACGGAGGATTATCTGCATTTTCAAAGTCCAGTCATTGGACTGGGTGAATTCTCCCTCCCCTCTTCTCTCCCTATCTCTGAATTGGTAAGATGTGAGCTAGGCATAAGCAAGAGGATTTTCTTATTCCGAAAATGCAGTTTAACCATACAGAAAAACTTGTGCCAATTGGAAAAGCATTCTCCATAGCAGAAAACTAGGTAAAAGAAAGAAGGCCAAAACAATTAAATTAGGAAGGACAGTTGAAGATACTTTTATAATTTCGAAAGCTACATAATCCTGCATATTTCATTCTCTCAGAAAAATTTAAAGGCCAACCCAGGGAAATCAAAGATCAGTCATTTAAAAAAAAAAAAATTGTCATTAGCACTCAAAAAGGTCAGCTTCACTCCCTTATTTTTGTCCACTATGGCAGAGTGCACGATGACTTTATTGCGATGCCCTTGGGAAGTGTGCAAACAATACGGATTTAGAAGCCATTAACAGAAGAAGCAAATTATTAGGGGCCGCAACATCTATTCAAGCATTTGTATCTAGATCTTTCATGTGTTGTAAAACACTTACTCTGGGCACTGAAGATGTGAGTTTGTTATAATTAACTGCTATGAGAAGTTAGAACCTAAGTCCCAACTGAAGCAACCAAAAAGATCCTAAACTCAGGTATGTTGAAAACTTAAGTCTACATTCAAATTTAACGCATGACATAAATTTCCGAATTCGAAGACCATAACAGCCTATTGGTTACTGAAATTTCTTAAATTGCCTAATGTTAAAATGAAAAGGACATGTATACTTCTATCAAACTAACACTTGTGAAAGTAAAGAACCGTAGATTTCCAACTCAAAAATACACAAAAGGGTTATGTAAGGCAAAGAAAAGAAGTCATATATATAAGAACTCACTTTTTCTTTCACAGTTTCTTCCCTTTCAGATATATACTTCTGTTTCTTGGAGGTACTTGGACTTGGATCATCATTCCCATATTGCTTCCATTCGAACTGTGACGTAAACACAATTAACAGGAGCAGACAAACCAACACCCATGGTCTGGACATTGTCACAAACTCAGAAGCAGCGCTCACCGAAATCTGTTATACATTTACCAAATTCACAATTCATAAAAAAGAGTGAGAAGTTATTAATTTTGACAGTATGTTCTCAATTTATAGTTCGGTTGGACACCGATAACCATTAGCAAGAAACTTTATCTTTATTTATCCTTTTACAATTATTTCATGGAACATGCTTCATGACTGAGTTTGTAAAGATTTAAATTTCTATATTATTATCATGCTTCATGAATGAGTTTGTAAAGTTTAAATTTCTATATTACACTAATAATTCTGGATTCAAAGATAGCTTTTTTCTAGTTTTTTTCCATGGGAGCATGAAAATAGCAAAATAATTATAAAGAAAAAAAAAACCTTCCTTTCCTATATATCTTAATGCTTCAGCAATTTTTTTTTGTTTTTTTTTTTTGGTTAGCAATAACAAGTACTAAAACACAATCTATGAAAGGGAAAAAACAAAAGGAAGAAACTTTGGGGTTAATTTTCTGTTCCTACATTTTCTCACCAACCAAACATGACCTAAGAAGCAAGAAACGGGAACCCCATACCACAATCCAAGAAACTACTAATAAAGCTTAAAAAAAATCAGTGAAAGAGAAAAGCATGGAACTTACAGATCTGAGCTGCAAAAGAAGAAGGGCATATCTCAGTTGCTGTTGAACTGCTTGAAGTTTTGAAGAAAACCCGGATGGCTTTTGCTTTTGGGCTTATGACTTTCGGCTTTTGCTCTAATAAAGTGTGGATTATTCGGTTGGGTCCTTGAGGTTCTGAGTATTAATTCGTTCACTAAACCTCTCTCTGTTCTTTAAGTTGGTTTTCCTTTCACTTCAGTTGTGTTTAACTTTACAGGCTCCGTTTTCTGCAATTCCGTCCCTCAAGTTTGTAAAATCTTTCACTTTAGCATCTCAAAGATCCAATTCTCACAGTTAACTCCCCATAACTTTATTTATTTATTCCTCATCCTCATTGTCAGTTTTCCATATTATTCTTTGATATTAAAAAAAGGTTAAATGTTATTTAGATATATGATTTGATTGATTCCCACTACCGACACAAAATAGTTCTTAAAGGACACGTACCAAAATGAGTTGAGTAAAAACTGGAAATGGAATAAGAAATCTTAATGATTTTTGCACTTCAAAAATTGTATGGTGTCTGATTGAAATAACGACTGTATATAAAAGAAAGGAATAAATTACATTTTATTTTTTCAAGTTTCAGTTCATTGCAACTTCATATAATATTTTAAAGAGAATTTTAACGAAAAGTTTCCGATAATGTTTACTTTAACAAAAAAAATCATATTTTTACACTAAAAAGTCAATCATGGTATTATTCACTTTACCCTTTATTTTGTCTTTATCGTTAAAACTCAAAGTTTTCAAATCATTTTCATTATTTTTCCTTATTTTAAAAACATTTTAACTCATACATTTACAATTATTTTATTTCATTTTCATATATATGTTAAAAAATCTGTTAAGCTAACAGTTAAGTAATAACATGACAAATATGAGGTCCTCTTAATGCTAATGTGGCTGCCAAACTTGTGTCACTTGAACAAACCAGTCTCTTGCCACATCAGCACTTAACAAAAAAACTAACAAAAAATTTGACGGAGGTATGACATTGTCACAAATTCGTAAGATGTAATATGACATTGTCAATTTTAAAAGATGAGGTATGAAACTGTCGTGACCTAAATAGTTAAGATAGTTTTTTGTACTTTACCCTAAAATTTAATTAGGACATAATACAGACGTAATCCTCTTACTGCTAACGTGGCTGCCAAACTTTTTCTTTCACAGTTTCTTCCCTTTCTGATATGGACTTGTGTTTCTTGGAGGTACTCGGACTTGGATCATCATTCCCATATTGCTTCCATTCGAACTGTGACGTAAACACAATTAACAGGAGCAGACAAACCAACAACCATGGTCTGGACATTGTCAAGCAGCGCTCACCGATACCTGTTATACATTTCCCAAACTAGCACATCAAATATTTTATAATGAGAGGCAACTCACAATTCACAAAAAAGAGTAACAAGTAATTAATTTTGACAGCATGTTCTCATTTTATAGTTCGGTTGGACACCAATGACCATTAGCAAGAAACTTTATCTTTATTTATCCTTTTACAATTATTTCATGTTACCATGCTTCATACATGAGTTTGTAAAGATTTAAATTTATATATTAACAAGTATTTCTGGATTTAAAGATGGATTTTTTCTAATATCTTCCATGGGAGCATGAAAATGGCAAAATAATTATAAAGGATAAAAAAAACCTTATTTTCCTAAACATCTTAATACTTAGGGGTGAAAAAAATTCCGAACCAAACCGAAAAAATACCGATCCCAAATCGATTTTCCCAAAATTTTCAGTATGCTATCCCGAAAAAATACCGAAATTTCGGTATGAGAATCAGGATGTCTTCCCAATATTTCGGTATTCCCATACCGAACCAAATATATCATTTTAATTGATATATATATATAGAAAGCCCTTAAGGGAAGGGATTCCCATTTTTCAAAAAACATAGAGACACCCTCTTGAACGTTAGATTTAGCTTTAATGAAATTCTGTGGTTGAGGATCTGTGGCCTGTGATTTAATCTCAACCACATAATTTTATTAAAGCCAAATCTAACGGTCAAGAAGGTGTCCCCATTTAAAAAAAAATGAGGATCTCTTCCTTTAAGGGGCCTGTATATATATATATATATATATATATACACACACACACAGAGATAATAATATATATTATTTTTTTAATTATAGTTAGAGTTAATATGAATTGTTGGATTGTTTTAAATTAATCTATGTCGTGCATTCCTTGTTAGGCTTTCTCCCCATCGAGGACTTGAGTGTCGTTTCAACTTTCGATTTCATTTTTCCTCAGTCTCTCAGCTCAACACCTCATCCACTGAGAGAGCCCTCTCCTCCTCCTATCTGTCTCAAATCCAACACCGGCCAGCCAGTCACCAGCCCACCACCACACGGATCATCCACCGCTGTCTCTCTCCAACGATGGACCCTTCTTTCACGACACAGCCATAGCCACCACCGGTATCTCTCTCGCAATTCTCTCTATTGTGACTCTCTCGCAATTCTCTCTCTCAGATTCAGACACAGGTAAATAAATATGGGAATTAATTTAGGGTTTGTGAAATTTAATTTACGAAATCTAGATTAGGGTTTGTTTGGTTTCACAAATTCTATTTAATTGATCTAATTGTTCTTGGGTTTTAGCAGATTGGTGAAGGTCCTTCTTTTGCTTTGCTTCTGCAGCTTCTGTGCTAGAGTTTTATTTACCAACAGGTAAATTTCTCAGATGAGTTTTATTTACCAAATGCTTGAAACCCCATGATTAGTTGGCAATGAAGAAATTGTTCACAATTGTTCTTTTAACTTAAGTTAGATGTCTATTCTTTTAACCTAGTCGTAATATATTTTGTTCATGGCTTGGGATAAAGTAATCAGGAACTTATGGATTAGAACTGTTTGCGTGGGATAAAGTAATCAGGAAACATTGACATAGGCATATGGATTAGAATTGTTTGTCTCCCACATTTGTGATGCCAACGGTCTAGACTGGAAAAGAGTGACCTGAACTTTCAGAATGTTGTACAAGATGTTGGCAGAGTTGTCAAATACTGTATGGTTTGTACTTATTGGTCCTTGTGAACCTTCTCTATTTAAGCCTCTTGAGTTATAAGTGGTTGCTTGTCTACGAACGTTTAAAATTTGAAGTCTATGGGTCGATTATGTTGGGGATGGAAGAAGACTACACTAGTACAATGAAGTTGTCATTCCTCTAGTAGGTGGCGTTTTGCTGCTTTCACAATCCTTACAAAGTTGCATTTCATGTGGCATATTGCATTTCAGAACAATTATTTTCTTTGATTGGCTCCTCCTGTATGTTATGTCAGTTCCTGTTTTCTTTGATTGGGTCCTCTAGTAGGTGGCGCTTTGCTGCTATTCTGCACTGTCCAAAAGCCCAAAAGCCCAAAAATATTTCGGGATTTCTAAAAATTGGGATTTCCGAAAATTTGGTTTAGGATAGATCTTGAATTTCGGTTTGGGAATCGGGAATACCAAAAATTTCAGCTTTTATTCGTTTGTAGTAACAAGTACTAAAACACAATCTATGAAAGGGGAAAAAGGAAGAAACTTTGGGGTTAATTTTCTATTCCTACATTTTCTCACCAACCAAACACGACCTAAGAAGCAAGAAACGGGAACCCCAGTAACCCAATCCAAGAAACTACTAATAAAACTTAAAAAAGTCAGTGAAAGAGAAAAGCATGGAACTTACGATTCAAACCGATCTGACTCGACCGACCCAACAAGCGACACATTTTTTAATCTGGATCGAAATATTTTCAATAGCATCTTCTTAGATACCAACGTAATATTTTATTTAGTGACAGAATTTTCTCTTTTGATGATGGAATGGTGACGGAATATTCTATTGTTGGCGACCACCACCATCACCAACGACTAGATATATGATTTGATTGATTCCCACTACCGACACAAAATAGTTCTTAAACGACAAGTACCAAAAGAGGTTGAGTAAAAAACTTGGAAACGGAATAATAAATCTTGATGATTTTTGCATTCAAATTTTTTTTTTTTTTTTTTCAAAAACTATATATGGAAAGAAGGGGTGTATTTTGTGTAATGACCTTCACTTTCATGATTTCATCATATGACTTCCAAATCATAGGTCTTTACGTATTGAGAATGACCTTTTCATACTTGTGTGTAGTTCCTCTTAACTTTTTCCTCCGAATCAATTGAAAAGGTGTGATTTTCTCACTTCAAAATTGAGTACGAAATTGTCGTAACATAATCTCACGAGTACTTACTCATAAATTATATGTTAGAAATTTTTTAATGTAAATCCACAAAACATGTGTGTTTGAAATAAGAACACGAAATTAGATTACATCTCAAATTTTGAACTTCAAAATTGTATAAAATGAAATAAAAAAACATTAAAAGGCAAGGATGATATTCCAAGTTCATCGGCCTGTTTGGTATCCTATTTGAAAATTTTTAACATTTCTCAAAACATTTCTTAAAAACAATTTTCTTTAAGACTTAAAAACATGATTGATTTGTGATTTAAAAATTTTAAATCTCACAACTTAAACTAGACAAAGATATCTAAAAAAAAAGGAGGGGGGGGGTTGCAGGAGAGGGAGAAAGAGGAGAGAGGAGGAAAGAAAATAAGAAATGATTGAAGGAAAGAGAAAGAAGAGAGAGGATCGCACAAGATAGAAAGGAAGATGAGTAAGAAAAAAAACTGAGAGAATGAAGAAAGCGAATTGGAGGAGAAACAAAAAAGGTAAAAGAAAGAGAGGAGAGAGAAAGGTTTGGAGTGAGACAGGAGGAATGAGAGAAAAAATAAATGAATTTAAGTTTAAAAACTCATTTTTTATGTTTATAGAGGATATACTATATTTTTTTAGTTAGTCTTGAGTTCAGTTTTTAAAAATAATTCTACCAAACAAGTTTTTACTTTCACCTGTATCATACAGAATTATATGGTTGTAGTTTGCATCTCCGAAACACGTCCAAAAACGCTTCTAGATTGAAGAGGGAGCATTCATGAAGGCAATTTCACTGTATATTTCATTTAGCCCCTGTAATATTGGCGGCTCCTTTTGCCGGTGGAGGAGTTACAACTTACAAGTTCCAACAAGTCGATGAACACGGCTCCTTTTGATTACGCAGCAGTTAGCATTCAATCTCATTCCCAACAAAATCATTACAAATTCCAACAAGTCGATGAACACGGCTCATTAAAACCGCGTCTTCCTAATAACCTTTTGAAGCCAAGTCTCTGTATGTTCAACGGATGGAATTGAGTAATCCCAATATAATCACTATGCAAATGACATCAAACATAGCTTACAAGGCAAGGTAACCTTGACCTCTGATTCGACAACCAGGGGTATCGTCGGCACTCAAAACTCCAAGAACTGCTAAGTTTATTGCCAGCAAAGCAATGGAAACCGTTGCAGAGGCAGGGGTAACGCAAACGTCCACAATCACGCAAACCATACGAGGTGCAATCAATCCGCAACACTTAATTCAACAATATTTAGACAGTATAACGATCCAGTTACCAAGTAAGAAATGGTAAAAACCAAAGACAGTACTGCTTAAGTACTTACGGAAAGAAGAAAGCAAAACCAGTGCCGGTGTGGAAGGAAATAGACATGACAAAACCACACATCTAACAATGGTACTGATAGTGAGGACTGATTATACCAACCATTTTAGAAAGTAAACTCAAGGCATCACTACAGCTTACATGCTAATCATAAGATTAGAGTCAGATGAAACGCTAACGCGTGAAACCCCGACAAATAAGCATCAAAATTTAACATCACAAGGGTTCCAAATTCTAACAGATGAGAAACAAAGCCATAGCATTGTTTCAAAGATCAAACTAATCACAAATGAATACCAAAACCAGAAAATTAGACCTAACCATTTCGACCAAAACAATTAGACCTAAACACGCCCATAAATTCCGAAAGCTAAAACCCCGAAAGAACACGAACAAATCGAGAAATTAGCACACTAAAACCAGATTATCGGTGTCCATCAGAATCAACAACAATAAACACCAAAACAATTAATTCAACAAACGAAATCAACTGCAACGCTTTCGATTCTCAATGCAAATATAACATAATCCCATAACAAAAGACGTCATCCGCATTGCTTCCTCAATAAAATTAAACACATAGAAATTTAACAATAAGCTAACTTCTTCCTAATCCAAAAACCAAATGTAGTATAGCATCAAAACCCGATCATTCTCTAAACCCGTTTCAGTACCTCCTGGGTCCACCACGCACGAACCCCAGATTCTGAGACTGTGCTTCCGGGTCGACCCGCTTGACGCCGGGCATGTCGGCCATGCCCAGAGCAGAGAGCATGTCGATGGTTTCCTTGTCGACGGAGATCTCGTCGATCTTGATAGCGGACTCCTCAGGGACGAAGTCCATGCGGCGCTCGCGCTCCTCCTCCTGCAGCTTCAGGGAGATGCCGCGGACCGGGCCCTTCTGGATCCGCTTCATCAGGTGGGTGGAGAATCCGGCAATCTTGTTGCGGAGGCGCTTGGAGGGGATGATGGCGACTTCCTCGAGGATCTTCTTGTTGGTGTGGAAGTCCAGGGTCATGCGCGAGTAGTAGCGCTCGATGACCTGGCGGGAGGATTTTTTCACTGTTTTTGTGCGGACGCGACCCATGGTGGTGGATTTGCGTGGAGGAGATGGGAGGCGACGGCCGCTGGTATGTGCGTCTGCGTGTGAGAGAGGCGAGAAGAGGGTAAGGGAAGTGAGAAGTAGGGTTTTAGGTATTTATGGGAAATCAGTGTGGCCTTGTCAGAGAATTGATTGGGCCAATAAGAAATTGGGCCTTGCAAATTAAAACTAATTAATTATAATTTTCGAAATTACTATTGTAATTTTGTGCTAATTTTTTTAAAGAATTTTAGAAGTTGTATACTTTTTTTTTTTAAGAGATAGTCATGGTTTTTCTTTCAAAATATTTATCCGATTACGTACTTTTTATATTTTACCCTACAAAATATTTTCTTTTTCTAAAAATAAAATATAATCATATCTTTTTTTTTTTGGTAAAAAATATAATCGTATCTTCAAAATAACAAAAATGGTGGATGTTTATATTTTTTAAAATTATTATGTACACATTTTAATAAGAGAGTTATTTTGTATATATTACTAATATGTTTATAATGGGTTTTCACGTGTTGGTTTAATTCATTTATGGATTGGTACGTTTATGTTCATTTTTGCTCATATAATTTTTTGAAATGTTTAATTTTAGTGTTTGGTATGTTTAGTTTTAATTTTTAGTACGTTGGTTTCAGTTTTTGGTACGCTTAATTTAAACTTTTGGTACATATCATTGATTAATAAATTAATAATTATCTTTCTTTGTTTGGATTAATAATAATAATAATAATTTTCGTATAAAGAAGGCTAAATTTAGGAGTTTTGGATATTATTTTTTTAATTTAGAAAGAGGACAGTTCAAAGAATGTTTCACAAAAATTGTAGAAAGTAGTTTAATTAAAATTTTAAAAGCTATGGATGTTTGGTTATATTTATAGGGACAGGTATGCCTGTGATAATAAGTTGTAGAAGCGATTTCAATTGCACCACGTACGCCTCCTGAAACTTTATCTCAATATCCATGCAGCGAAACTAATTGCATAAAAGACCAAATGCTACTTATCTACAAAGAGATAATAAAGCATGTGTCAAAATGCTGTTTCATTACTTGATTTTCAAGAAAATAATAAACTAAAAGTAAAAAATTCATTACCACGAGTGAAAAAGTAAAAATTCATTACAAATAAAGCAGATATTTACCAGTCCCAAAAGAGAAAACGTAGTGCATATTTACAATATATTCACATTTCTTAAATTTGTTTTTGAGTTCTTGAATACTTGAATGAAAAACCATGTTGGGTGTTCTTGAAACTGAGCTAAAAGTAGAGCTCAAGAACTTGTAATCGACACATATAACAAGTACACTATATTAGGGCGCTAGAGAGAACCATGTCGAAAAAACTCAGCGAAATGACTCCATATAAAAAACCTTAAAATTCTTCTAGTTTGAATGACAAAGTGTCACTTACTTGCGTTATTGCTTTTTTCGTTGCTCTTTATTTAGTTCTTTAAACGATAAAAGCATGAAAACCTTCAATAAATTCCTTTCAAAGAAGAAAGCAAATTGTAGGATTCAAAGCTGAGTGCCCGACGTTTGAACATACACACCACCTTGTGTCGAGGACTTTCTGCTTGGTCGGCTGCATCCATGTGTGGAGCTTGATTCTAAAAGCACAAAATCCGGCCACAAGGCGACCAATCTGTGTGCACATTTGCATGCGGGAAGTTGGGAGGAGACGAGCGACTAGTTAGGTTTATGTGTGAGAGAGGTGAACTTAGACAGACTGTTTGGCTGCTACAATTGTAGAAGAATCAAGGGCAGATTTTGTGGTGTGTGCACTGCGAATGTGTACTGAAATGTCAAATGTGTATGTGGATGTAAACTAAATTGGTAAAGAAAATGGACCTATTGTCGCAGTCATACAGAATATGGACCTGATAATTCATGCATTTAAATTATTTTGCTCTTTTCATTTGTACGGAATTTAGCATTACATGTAAATAGCACAAGGCTTACTACAATATGACAACCAGCATCTAAAACATCTTATCAAGCTACCTTTTCTAACTTATACTACTAAACAAATGTATATAAGCAATAGTATCATCTTATACAATCTTAAAACCCACAGCACCGCACTGACATTTTTGCTTGCTAGTTTGAATGAAGTTTTCATAATACTCCAAAAGAGGAAGCGCAAAAGGATCAAAACATAGCACAACAAATGGATGATGCTTACAGAACCTGGTTTGATGACATGAAATCCCTCAAAACCCTAGTAAGAGACTGATTAGTGGTGCTATAACCTCCATCCACAAGAAGGTTCAGTCCATTCACAAATTTGGACTCGTCACTCGCCAAATACACGGCAGCCTCCGCCACATCCTCTGCCCTCGGCACCACTCCTTTCAACACCGCCGAAGCGCAGATCATCTCCTCCACTGTATTTCTTTCAATCCCCAAAAGATTCGTCAGAAACGGGGTTGCCATGGCACCCGGAGATATGCAATTGACTCTAATTCCGTGCTGCCCCAAGTCCACACACAAGCTTTTCATAAGTCCCACCACCGCGTGCTTCGACATGGCGTAAGCGTGTGTAGACTGGCCGCAAGTCACTGACGCCACGCTTGAAGTGAAAAGAATGACACCTTTTTTAGCAGGGATCATTGCCCTAGCAGCATGCTTGGCGCCCAAGAAAGCACCATAGACATTCACATCAAACACTTGCTTGAAGTTTTCGCCATCAGCACCCAAAATAGTTGGGTCCAATTTGCCGGATACGCCTGCATTGTTGTACATGATGTCAAGCCTTCCGTACATCGACAGAGCCACGTCTACAACATTTTTCACATCCGAATCGACAGTGACATCGCAACGTATGTACGAAATGGAATCTCCGTCTGGGTCGAGTTCTTTGCAGAGGGACAGGGCTAGTTCGTCTTGGACGTCGGCTATGACGACTTTTGCACCATGGAACAAAAACAATCTTGCAGTGCTCTCTCCAATTCCACTAGCACCTCCGGTGATAATTGCCACTTTGCCTTCTAACCTGAAAATTAATGATGACAAATGTAGGACAAACTAGGAATTCAAACCCTGAACCTCGAGCTACCTTAACCAGATGAGCTATAAGCCCTGCTCGGACGCTAGATATCGAATGATGAAAATTAAGCGTACCTTTTAGGACCCGGAATTGGAGCTGGTGAGGAAGGACTGCTCATCTTAATTTCAGTGATCGATGCAAATATATGAAGACACTTATTAATGGTTTGATACTGAGGTCCTTTTGAAAAAAATAGGTATCAAAAAAGCTTGTGAACTTCAGTTTTTTTTCATAATTTTAGGTGAAAAAAAAATAAAAAACCTAAAACACGAACCAGCAAAACTTAGCTTTGAAAAAACCGGTTTTTTTTTGTCTCTCTTCTATCCTCTCTCACTCTAAGCTTCTGCGGATTTCTTGGACAGGAGCGGTGAGAGGTTTGTCCGATTTCTGGGCTTTGTCAAAATCTGGGTTGCTCAAAGAATGCTAAATTTGCACCCTTCTGCTTGACACCCAAAATCTCAACGGGACGGCCTCGACGTCTTCGCCACTAACACCGACGGTAAGTCCCGAAATCGAAGTCCATCATTCCTCCGCGAATCAGTTGATGCGACCCAGCCTTCTTTAGGATCTGGCAGAGAGAGAGACAGAGAGAGAAGGGGGAGAGAGGCAGAAGAGAGAAAATACAGAGGTTCTGCAAAAATAAAGTAAAAGAAGAAAGACGACCCCTTGCAAAAAAAGAATAGAATTAAAAAATTATAAATATCTTAATAAAAAAAAAGTAAAATAGTACAGCTGTTTAGTAAATAGTTTATATAAATATTGTAAATGTGATAATAAAAGAAAATATAAAAAAATTATTATATAATATTAAATATCTTTTTTTTTATAGCCATTGTGCACAGTTACATATGTTTTACATAAAAATTTTACCAAATACTTTAACATTGTATTTTTTTGTTAAAAGCATTTTTATAAAAAATTTATCAAAAACTCCACTACTTTATTTCACAACTATTTGTTCTTATGTCACATTAAAAATAATTTTCTTTTAAAGTACAAAAATACCAAACCACCGCTGCATGAATCAAACAAGGAGATGGATTGTCTGCCCTCTCATTTCCATACTCTCCTCATGCTTTCTTGTTTGTATGGTCACGCTTAAGTCACGTTAACATTTTATATTTATATTACTTTTTGTTTTATTATTTCTATAAAAAATTAATATAAAATGTTAACTTAGCTTAACCGTGATTACATCACATGAGGGCTTGGAAAGAATATGAAAATGGGAAGGTAAACAATCCACCTCTATTAAACAATGTTTGTGTTGTGTGTTTATATGTACTCTACCAATATAAAAATCATTGGATAGGGTGACAATTGCTGGTTAGGTCACCGACAAGTTTACGTGGCCCGATTTGAATGCATGTGACGACAAAACCTGGTTTTGAAGCTTTTAAATTTTGTTTGTAAGTGTTTTTTTTTTTTTTTTTCATGGTTAGGTTTCAATGTTTTTTTTTTTTTTTTTTTTTTTTAATTAGGATTCCAATTGTACGTATAAATTAATCATAGGGTTAAGGCTCTGTTTAATATTATATTTTGTTACAAATCACCGCCACCATCACCATAATTAGAATTGCCGCCACCGTCGCTATCAATGTTAAGTATGCATCCAAATCACCACTCCATTATTGACGTCACCACCATACCTCCACCATTGCTGTTACCATCATCACCACCTCCTCCAGTGATCCGCCACCAACCACCACTACTCTAGCCACCATTGTGCTTGCCAACCACCTCAACTTCAAAAGCTTTTACATTACTTTTTATACTTACAACATTTTTTAAAATACAATTTATCAAACACTCAATTACTTTATTTTACAATTAATTATTCTTATAACACATCAAAAATAATTTTAATAAAAATACAGCACTCCCAAACTAGTAATTAAGTACGTTTGCTTTAGGAAAATGTTATTGGCACTCAAAAAATCTCATTTTACACTCCAAACTTTATTTATTTGGAAAGAAAAATACATTTATGAAAAGTGTAGAATGAGATTTTTGAAGTGTTAATAACACTTCCCTTGTTTTAAACGAAAAAAAATTTTGGCGAGAGATAAAAGCCAAGCAGAAACGTCCCAACTGCTACAAGATGAGGACCTGGTTTGGTACTGAGGTGATTCTGAAAAAAGCTGCTATCAAAAAAAGCTGGGAGCTGTTTTTGTGTTTGGTAAACACTCAGCTTCAGCTTTTTTTCACAGTTTTGGATGAAAAAAAGCCAAAAACAAGAAGCTACAAAACCTAGCTTTGAAAAACTGGCTTTTTTTCACATCTGTTTTACATAAAAGTTTACCAAACACTCTAATACTGTTTTTTTTTTTTCAAAAGCACTTTTACAAAAAAGTTTACCAAACACTCTGCTGCTTTATTTCACAGCTGCTTATTCTCACAACAAAGCAGAAGCAGCTTTTTTTCAAAGCACAGCAATACCAAACCAGCCGTGAAATAAAAATACATTTACACTCCAAACTTTATATATTTGGAAAGAAAAATACATTTATGAAAAGTGTAGAATGAGATTTTTGAAGTGTTAATAACATTTCCCTTGTTTTAAACGAAAAAAAAAACTTGGCAAGAGATAAAAGCCAAGCAGAAACGTCCCAACTGCTACAAGATGAGGAGATATTGCAAAGCAAAATGCCGGGCAAGATTCACAGTGCACGTAGGATTATATTTCTATATATTTTTTTTCCCTGGACCACATTTTGTCCTGGATTGGATAAAAATGATGGGTTCTAATTGTCGGCATCCCTTGAGATTAATTTTTATTTTTAATTTTTTATGCACGTTAAATTTGGGGTAGATTAATCACATTTGCAGAATCAAATTGCTTTTACACACTGCCACCCCATCTTCCCTTTGCTGATGATAGTTTTGTTTTTGTTAGAAGTTCTTTACAAAAGTGTGTACAGGTAAAACGGTTATTGAAAACATATGAAGAAGCCGCGGGACAAACTATAAATTACACGAAAAGTTGTGTCGCATTCAGTGCAAACTTGACAGAGTACGATAAGCAACATCTGGCTAATTGTCTTAGCATGTCTAGAGGGGATTACCATGACCGTTTACTTGGGTTTACCCGTGTTTGTGGGACGGGCTAATAAGGCAACGTTCTCGTATATTAAGGATCGGTTATGGAAAAAAAAATTAAATGGGTGGAAGGTCTCCCTGTTGAGTACTGCGGGCAAGGAGATTCTAATTAAAACTATGGCACAATCAGTACCGATTTATACTATACAGACTTTCCTTTTGCCAAAGACGTTTGGTGATGAACTCAATCAAATGGTGGCTCAGTATTGGTAGGGGCGTGAACATGGCAAGAGGAATATACATTGGATGAAATGGAGTAAACTTTGCTAGCCGGAGGGTGAGGGAGGTTTGGGTTTTAAAGACCTTTATGCGTTTAATCTAGCGTTACTACTAGCAAAGCAAGCTGGGATGGAGGTTATTACAAAATCCCAATTCTCTTGTGTCCCAAATACTCAAAGCAAAGTATTATCCTACAACGGACTTTGCTCATGCTACGCTTAAGTAGAATGCTTCATATTGTTGGAGGAGTGTCGTAGCTACTCGTCAAGTGCTTTCCAGAGGTGCTAGGTGGCGGGTGGGGGACGGACGGATCACAAATCAGGATTTGGGGAGATGGTTGGTTGCCAAGGCCTAATTTTCCCATGGTGTTGAGCCCAATACCCCAAGGTAGGGACACCACCTGCACGGTGGATATGTTAATGCGGCAAGGAAGTGGAAAATGGAATTGGGAGGTTTTGAGAAATATGTTCTTTGAGGAGGAATTTAATTTAATTGTTAGTATCCCTCTAAGTATTTTTAAACCTCCTGATATTATTATATGGTCTGAGGAAAGAAATGGAAAGTTCACTACTAAGAGTGCCTAACATAAGGACTAAATTGTTCAAATTCAAAGCATAGGAATCAAAATAAAATTCAAGTGAAAACACAATGTACTTAGAAATAAATATATGACTTGAATGTTGAGCTGTTTTATCCACCTCTTGTAAGACATATATGCAACACAGTCCATAGACCACAGATATGCCATTGAATCACGAAACTCAAGAACAATATGACAGTACAAGGATAAGGAGAAAACGTACCTTTAGAACTTGATGTAGAAGATGAAGCCATTGCAGCTTCAAAACTATTAGCCTTCTTCTCTTTAGCAAAACACAAAAGCTCTCCAAACAATAGGCCTTAGGGACGAAATAAGCAGAGAGATTGCAGGAGCAGTGGCTAATGTTCATATATATCCTAACTTATTCTACTATGAGAATCAGCATAGGAATTTACCACTCAAACCATATTGACACAAGAACAAACTACAGTCCTAATACAAAGTTAAGTCCCAAACCTAAGACAACTTTCAATACTTTCAATCCTAAATGGAATAGGATTACTCCAAGCTTTTTAACAAGACTTTTCCATTTTGAATTCATATAATATAAACCCAGCTCAATATGTCAAAATCATACTCACACTCTAACACCTCTCACTCAAACTTGTAACAAACGAGGATGATAATATTTTTGTTCATCACCCTTAAGTGATGGTGATGCTTAGAGCATCCCCAATGGGAGCTCTATCCTCCATGAGGCTACTACATTTCAAGCCTTAGAGAGAAATTTCATCTCCAATGAGCTGAAAAATGGGGCTAGATCCACCACTGGGGCTAGCAACTTCCTTTCTTGGGTAACATAAAATCGAGTTACATCTAACCCCAAAAAACAGTGGGTCCCACAAAAAAGTAGCAACCCATATGAGCAAAATTTTATCACTCTCCCTCCACTTGCGAATACACTTGTACTCTCCTTTTATTATTATTTTTAGTTCTTTTTTCTTACTTATTTTCTTGCAATTTGGCTATTTAATGATTGTTTTAAATTCCATAAGAATTAAAATTTCAAATTGATTTAACATTCATGGGCATTGGTGGATGAAATTTTCAAATAATTTTTTTTTTCAAAGTTGTATGATACTAATTTACCAATTGGTGCTAGGTAAATTGTTGTGTTATACGTGAAAAATCAAATTATTTCAGAGGGCCAAGTGGGGGTTTGTTTCTTTCAACGGATGAGATTGAGATAAGAGAATCTAATCCAATGAACAATTCATAAGTGATTAAATCTAACTTTGTCACATTTTGAACTTTTTAGGTTGAAAGGTCCATAAAAAAAAATTAAGATGGCACGTCCAAAAATTAACTTAAGAAAAGCTCACACACAAAAAAAAAAAAATCATCGCTTAATCAAATTACTACATAAATAAATATATATAGCCCCATATAAAGATTGAAATATATAGCCCCCCATTGGAGAGAGATTCTTTTATGAAGCCTCAAAAATTCATCGGAGCTCTAAAATGGGTTATATCCACCACTTTTCTAGCCCCATATAGAACCCCTCATGGGGGATACTCTTACCACCTTACCTACTCACCGTTAGATGAGTTTATATTTTGAAACTTGTATGGTGATGTCCAACCTTCTAAAACATACAATTATAAGATTGCTTAGTGGAAAACCCTAAAATTTCTACTCCAACAGGGGTACCTAAAAACTGGTCAATTTTTAGAATGAACTTGTAACAGATTATTAATGAACTCGAACTCAAACATGTAAAAAGAAAAAAAATATGTAGCAGCTAAACAGATGAAGGCTCTGGAGGGTACTGAAACATTTTGAAAGAGGGATTAAGGATGCTAAAATCCCCATCTATCAAGAGATTATGCCCACTGATGTACCTAGCTTAATCACTTGCCAAATATAGAGCTGCATTTGCCACATCAACTGCCTTAAGTGCCACAAACTTCAAGTTGGCTAGAGAGCCCATCACATTCTCGATCTCCTTATCCCAAACTGACTGACCCAACTCAAAGGCTGCATTTTTCGTCAGGCCATTCACTGCATGCTTGGAACAACAATATGCATGCGAGGCAGCACCACCAACATACAAGCTTATGCTGGCAGTTGAAATTATGCCAAGGAAATTTCCGGTGACATTGATGCTAAGCACGCGCTCGAAATCCCCTTTTCATTGTCGATGATTGGCACTTTGTTCGGGTCAACTATGTCTGCGTTGTTGAACATGATGTCTAGCTTTCCGCATGTGGCAACTGCTTTGTGTACGACGTTTTTTATTTAGGCTTCGTCTGTGACATCACAGTGGACGAACATGCAGTCCGATGGGCTAATGGATTCGCGGACTGAATGGCCCAGATCATCGTGGACATCTGCAATGACGACTTCGGCTCGTGCTGGACAAAGATTTTGGCTGTGCATTCTCCAATGCTGCTGGCTCCTCTCCAGTAATTAGTGTCACCTTTCCCTCCAGCCTGCATTCGGTTACAAAATAAATTACTTTTGAAAATTCAACATACATAATCTCCAAACAGTAGGATTTGCTATTGACAGAGTATTCGATTGATGAGGATCTATATTCCGTCATCTTAAAATTTTCATAATTTGCAATTTCTTCATCAAAATGTAGGGTTATGAAACACACTCAGAACTCAATTACTTTTTCGTAAGGTTGATTCTAGATGAATCACATTGATGAACTGCATTAGCAGATTCAAACTTAACCAAGTTGACTAGCTACAACAACCAGTGGCGGATCTATAGAGGGACCTAGGAGGTCCCAGGACCTCTCGGCGACCCTAAATCGCTGCTAGAAATTTTTTGAGGACCCCTCGTACTCGAACACGAGGTCTGTTCAGGGTGTTCTGTAACTTCTGGGTTTGGTGGTTTTGTTCTTGCGAAGACGAAAGCAGGAAGAAGATGATTAAATGAGTCTCTCTCATCCCTTCATTCCCATGTGACCACCCTCAAACTTTCCCATTTAATGTATTTTTTAATTGCTCCAATCACGTTTGGACAGCTAACATCAAGTTGATCTTTCCAAAAAAGAAAATGGGTTGCCAGTCCCTAGGTGTATTTTTGCTAATTGGTGTGGCTGCCTCTTTATGCGTCCAGTACCTCATTTTACTTTCTACACCCACATATTTAACACACTTATTTGTCTTAAAATTCAATATAAATCAATATGATCTCTAAAAATATTATGTAAATTATTATGAACTTGTAATTATTTGAACTTTTATCTTCTACCTTATATTCACCAAAATATTAAAGGTATATAATAAATTTACTTAAATTCACCTAGTCCGCCTAGATCGCAAGCGGAGAAGAAAGAAAATAGGACCGTTTTTAACAATTGGTATATGTTTTGTGTTTTTTTTTGTTAAATGCATAGTTTAGAAATAAAAAATATGGAGAGATTTTTCAAGCCAAAGACAATAGCACCATCTATTTGTTCATTGAGAAAGATAGTTGAGTGACTTAATTAGTTATTTATATTGAGAAATATGTTTTTTTATGTACTGGTAATGAAGCTATCATAGAACATTTTCATACTATGAAACCCCATTGTGGACGCTCAAATTAGGATTTTATAACTTGTAATGTTGTTTTGCGTATGATTTATGAATGAAATGTATTATATTTAACTTTTCATTGTTAATGTTGTCTATAAAAAATTTTACCTTTCTTAATGGGACCCCCCAAATTTAAAATCCTGGATCCGCCACTGACAACAACGTGCTTTTTTTTTTAAAGAACTTTAACGAAAAGCTTTCGGTACTGTTTACTTTAACGAAAAATCACATTTTTACACTAAAAGTCAATCCTTGTACTATTCACTTTACCCTTTATTTTGTCCTTATTGTTAAAACCCAAAAATTTCAAGCATTTTTCATTAGTTTTTTTTTTTTTTTTTATGCACACAAATTCAAATCTCTCTTCTTGCATTTTTAGTATATAACAGATGATGCAATTATTAGAACGAATGAACACATTGACTCCCATGGCCAAATTGAATCATGTTCTCAATGGCTCCTCAACCAAATGGTGGGGGAGCCGAAGATTTGCCTTAGCGTCTACACATAAATCCATAGCTTGGACAAATTAAGGAGATGAAATGACTACCGCGCTCTTTTTTCACTTCATGCACTTCTCTTTATTTTTAGTAATTGGATTGAATAACTAAAAACCTAGGCCATCATGTTGACGAAACTAGACTGTTTCTATCATGAGAAAACTTTTGTTTGGTAATTTGGTTGCTAGCTAGGATGAGTAAAGAGGCTGCAGTTCGTGAGTTAATTAGCGGGAAAAAAAAAGGTAAAACTTGATTAATATGACAAAAAAACTTTGATGCTCTGCTAAGTTGCAAACTTTCTCGTGACTGAATAGAGTACTGAGGAGAATGCCATTGCTCAGAGAGAGAGAGAGAGAGTACTAGTTCTCTTTTGACTATTGTTCAATTACTATTTTCTTTTAACTATTTCTCTAATACTTTCTCAGTTTTCTCCGTTACAATTTTCTTTTAACTATTGTTCAATTACTAGTTGCAACTTCCCTTGAGACATTCGTTTAATATGTCCATTATTTGTTATGAAAGGAAATCCTCAAAAGTAAACAGGATAATGGATTGATTTCGTTTGACTAGTCTTCTGGTTCGGTTTGGTTTGATTTTTTAACATTGACTTTCTTTGTCAATATGATTTTTTTTTTCGAGTTTTTCTTTTTCACGGTTCATCGATTTAGCGGATTTTTGCCTACCCCAAGCATCAGTTGTGACAACCCGTCCCTAGTTCTACGATTTTATAAATTTTAAAATGATGAATTTATGTCCAATGCCCTAGAGGTGAAGATTTTGACTTTCTTTGACCAACGTGTCGAGAAACGTATGACTTATTCACTTAGCACATTTGTGTAGTACTCGTTGGTATGAATGCATAGGCGAAAGCTATTTACGAGTACGAATTCTATCGGTATAGTTACTGACGTTTGAAATTGTAAAACTATAGATTGTGGGAATTATTTAATTTCCACATATGGGTTAAAGGTTAAATTAGTTAAAATAAAGGGGACAATGAGATTTTTAGAGAGAGAAAAAGGACCTTAGGAAGGGAGAGAGAAGCTGAAACATTCCCCCAATTTCGTCAACCGTGCACCACCAACCCGGTTTCTACCCGGGTGAATGCCGGCCAATTCCACAATTTTTTCAGGCGAGTTTCATCCATCCTTCACCTGTGACTTCTTGCACCACCTTCCATCTACCATTTATGCCCAAGAATCAAGGGTTTTAAGGCCTATTTTTCCGGACCAGACTCAACAGAGATACAAATTATGCTGGTTGGTTACTGAATAGCTAGACGTTCATGGAGTGGCTGCGGCTGTTGATATTGTTATTTACGTTCTTAAACCACGTATCGTCATGGGGTTCAGTGGCGGCCGGTTCGAGGTGGGAGGTGAGTCAACTCACTCGAGAGCTGATGGACTCGGCGCGGGAGCCGGAGTTCTTTGATTGGCTGAAGAGGGTTAGGAGGACAATCCACGAGAACCCGGAGCTGGCCTTTGAGGAGGAGGAGACGAGTCGACTCATCCGATCGGAACTCGACTCGCTCGAGATCGGGTACACGTGGCCGGTGGCGAAGACCGGGGTGGTGGCTTCTATTGGTTCGGGGTCGCAGCCATGGTTTGCTCTCAGGGCCGATATGGATGCTCTCCCGATTCAGGTTGGTCAAAGTTCGCTCCCTCTCCTTTGTCACGACTTTTTGATTAGTGTTAATTGCAGTTTGTACCATTCTGATTAAGTCAATAACATTTTGGTCCCGGATTTTTAAAATTTTAAACTCTTGGCCCCTCTTGTTAGACTAAATGTTAACTTTATTCCTTCAACCGCACTCGGTTAACCTCTTTGCTTGCATGGAGATCATGAGATTCATAATAAATGGAGTAACTAACTTTATATGAACAACAAATAAGAATTTTTCTAGATATGGATACATACGCATAGTGATATATGCACTATCAATTTAATGTTCATGTAAGCAAAAAGTCGACCAACTAAGTACCGGTTTGGTACTCAGGGACTTTTATAAAAAGTGGGTATAAAAAAAAGCTGAGCTCAAAAATGTGTTTGGTAAACATTTAAAACAGCTTATTTTCATAGTTTTGGGTGAAAAAAAAAAAGCTGAAAACGTGAAGCAACAAAAATGAGCTTATTTTCACAGCACAGCAGAATCAGTTTTTTTTTTCAAAGCACGGCAATACCAAACCAGCCTTAAGTGTCGTGTAAAAAATTAGCAGGCAGTTAATTTTTTTGGTTGATTGTACTAGTTAGTTGATAGCTCGACGGATGGAATGGCCATAAGTGTAACAATTTGTATCTTTATGGTAATAAGGTGCCAATTGTTAAAAGTCAGGGGCTAAACAGTTAGATTCATTGAATCATAAGGGATTTCACACACCATTCTCTTCTTATGCACATCCATGTCTGTTTGTGTCACCTTGAATATTCTTTGATTTTGATCAACCTAAAGGCTAAAACTAAGCTGTGCAGGTGAGAAAATAGTGTTTGAAAATCACTTCATATTTTAATTTGACAGCACATTTATTGAATACAACATTAACAAAAAGAATGATGTTATTTCAATCACATTTGTTGACCACATTGCTTAGTACATCTGGGTCTTGCATGCATGCATGACGCACACTTTTATTAGAGAGGCAGGCAGTAATGTCGTCCGTAGGTGTCATGAAAAAGTATTATTGTAAAAATAAAAAAATAAAAAGATTAAATAGGGTTTCTTGTTGTTAGGAAATGGTTGAGTGGGAGCATAAGAGCAAGAACCCTGGAAAAATGCATGCTTGTGGGCATGATGCTCATGTTACAATGCTGCTTGGAGCTGCTAAGTTACTTCAACGCAAAAGCAAAGAAATAAAGGTAAACACACAAACCAGTTGAAGTTAATATATGCTCAAATCTTTTCCATTATTTTTTTATCAGCTAAACACATTGTTTACACTTCGCATTTAACTTTACAATTTTATAGGGCACAATCAAGCTTGTTTTTCAACCTGCAGAAGAGGCCCGTGGAGGGGCTTACCATATGATAAAAGAGGGTGCCCTTGATAACATTCAAGGCATTCTTGGGTTGCATATTTCACCGGAAATGCCTGTCGGAACTATTGGTTCGAGACCTGGTCTGATGCTTGCTGCTTCTGGTAGGTTTTTGGTCACCATTCATGGGAAAGGTGGACATGCTGCATCTCCACATTTGGCCACAGATCCGATTCTTGCTGCCTGCTCGACCATCATTTCCCTCCAACAGATTGTATCTCGAGAAACAAACCCTCTAGAGTCTAGGGTATGTGTAATTACATGCATCACCTTCTCCTTAGTTTTCTAAATCATCGTCCTTGCAAACAATCGGCCAAGTCGGAAATTAGTTTAACTGTTGGACTGATTATTTCCGCCAAATATAGAAACAATGTGTTCGTCTATTTATTGAATAACAACTATATGTCGAAATAGTGCATCCGGTTTGATAATCTTTAACTGGAGACTTCAGAAATACACGGTGCGGATCACCTAAAAGAGTACTCATTTCTCTTTCATTTCTGACCTATTACAGGTCGTAAGTGTGGGGTTTGTTGATGGTGGCCAAGCAGGAAATGTAATCCCAGAGACGGTGACATTAAAAGGCACGTTTCGAAGCATGACTTCCGAAGGTCTATACTACCTTCAGCAAAGGATTAAAGAGGTATTATCTTAGGTCTAATTTAATGTAAACCAGTATACAATTGTTCTACCTTAACAAAGAAGGGAAGTAATTTTTCAGATTAACATGCAGTTTAAAAGCAGTTACTAGTTGGAATGTGATCGAAATTTTGCTGTTTTATGAGACTAGACAGTTTGACATGTTATGTTATCAAGAGTCGAGAGTCAAGAATCTTAGTCTAGACCATTGATCTAAATGCGTATGATGATTGGCAGGTTACAGAGATGCAAGCTTCGGTACATCGGTGCACAGCAACGGTAGACTTCATGCTGGAAAAAATGAGGCCCTATCCTGCCACGGTTAATGATGAAGCAATGTACAAACATGCAAAGAGTGTTGGAGAAACTTTGCTCGGGGAACCAAATGTGAAGCTACTTCCAATGGCTATGGGAGCAGAGGACTTCAGCTTCTATGCAGAAAAAATGGCTGCTGCATTCTTCATGATTGGGACGAAGAACGCGACGTTTGTATCGAAAACAGATTTGCATTCACCCTTCTTGGTGATTGATGAGGAGGTTCTTCCAATTGGAGCAGCCTTTCATGCCGCAGTTGCACTCTCATATTTCGATAATGTTGATGCTGTTGTGACGCATTAGGAGCTTTTGACCTATATCTATTCATAGTGAATAACTCATGTTGGAACTTGAAATGTTTATATCCATTTATAAAATGAAGATTATATCATTCATGAGAAATAATTTCCGCACTTTCTTTTTTTATTTTTATTTTTTCTGTTCTTTTCTAATCATTGGATTGAATAAATCAAATGAGAATTAAATAACAAAAACCAAGAAAATGAAAGTGCATAAATCACGTCACGTGGTTCGTATCTAATTGTATATTAAGACGTAATCATAATGTTGTGTTTGGTAAGGTGAACTGACATTTGTGCATCTAGTGGTTAAGGGTTATCAAAGGCAAGTGATGGATTGCTTTGGTGGTTAAGGACTTCTTCCAATACCACAACACCGCAACCACCAAAACCGCAGGTTAGTCCGTGACACTTACACCCTCAAGATGTCACTGTTGCGTTGCATATACCACTAGCACAATGTTATGTGTTTTAACTTTCTCACATGATATTTTATTATTATTTTAAGACATGACAGTGATATTCTGTTTAAATTATACAGAGTTGATCAAACCAACGTTAGATTAGTACGTGGAATCAGCCCCCAGTCAACCAGAAAGCAAAAAAGTTGTAAAATCTCATGAACTTTTGGTAGAAAGTGCTTTTTTCTCAAATTTTTCCTGTGCATCTACTTATCCTAAAATTTTATTAGTTCTAATCCTTGTTTGCTCATAATTTTATTAGTTCTAATCTTTGTTTGCTCCTAGTTGTTCACATGTGCAATGGTCTTCCCCCTTCCCAACTGCACATGCAGAAAACCCTTCACACAAATTCCCTTAAATTATTAGGCACCTCCTGCCTCCATTATTCCCTATTCTAATGTATTTAACTGACAAGCTCTCCCCGAACCATATCCACTAGATTTAAATTAGCACATAAAATAAACTGTGACAATATTCTTTGACTAACTAAAAGCGACCTTGGACCATTAATTAAAAATTCAAAGGGTTCTAATTACAGTCAAAGTTCACTGAATTTGGAGTGATTGTTAGGCATTACCGGTTTTTTTAATTCAGACCGATTGTATATAACTACGTGTTAGGTGAAGAGAAAGTGTCACATCCCGGCCTGAGACAGACCATTTCCCGGGCTCGCTCCATTACCGTAGCACGATATTGTCCGCTTTAGGCTTACCATTCCCTCACGGTTTTGTTTTTGGGAACTCACGAGCAACTTCCCAGTGGGTCACCCATCATGGGATTGCTCTAGCCCCCTTCTCGCTTAACTTCGGAGTTCCTACGGAACCCGAAGCCAGTGAGCTCCCAAAAGACCTCGTGCTAGGTAAGGATGGGAATATACATTTAAGGATCACTCCCCTGGGCGATGTGGGATGTCACAGAAAGACACATAATTGTAGATAATCGGTTATACCGCAAAATTATTTGTTGGCTAGTGGTACATGTGATCCAAGATTGATCCGGAAGCAAAATTTTCCTTCAAACACACAAAACCTTGTAAAATTACTGTATACAAAAAACACAGGAAACAAGGCAAAGACAGATTACGATTAGCATAAAGGAAAGAGAATTAGAAAGGGCAAAAAAAACAGAAGCAAATATATAATGTTTCTATATAATTGAGACATAAATGCTAGAAGCTTTTGTACAGGGCAAGCTCACTAGATTGTCACAGCTTTCTTCGAAAAATCTACAAAACCAAAGCGAGAATGGCGTTGGTGCAGCGCAAAATGAGCAGCAATTACTGCAACTTAGCAGCTCCTGGTGATAACAAGCAAAAAGCATCGATGGGCCAAAACGCTTCTTCTCATCATTGAAATCGCTTTCCTCAAGCATGGCCTTTTACACCGCTACCCTGTATTTCATTATTCAAAGGCATTGGCCAAAAAGAGATATTTTCACCGTTTATACCTTCTGCCATTCTGGCCTTCACCTCTCACTTCCGCCAAGTTTGACTTTGAACCACTTCCTTGCGCGCTGGGAGGCCTATCTTGGAATGTATTGGTAGGATCCCGTGAAGGCCACGGCTGCCCCCATTGCCGCGTGGGACTAGCGTGAACTCTACCAGGTCCAAGCCTTGAACCAGACAACATTTGGTCCCTAAGACCCTTTGATGATTTATATCCTTGCATTTCCTCTGCACATCCTTTTCCTTGCCGTTGCCTTTGCCTCTCCAGTTCAGGAAACCTCTCCCAATCTATCCCGTCTCCTGAATTTTGGAGCCTTTCAGTTTGCATGCCCCATTCCACTCCATCTGATATGCTTCTTTGCAAAGAAGTGCTTCTTCTTGGTGGCTTCCCAGAAGTAGACTTCCTCCCTTTGATTTCTTCGACATCAGGTGCTGCCCACCTTGGATCACGAGTGGCTGCAGAATTGCGATTCAAGTTGTAGCTTTTGCTGTTGTTGCCCATACTTAACTCTATGGAATGAAGATCACTTTCAGCAGAATCCTCTTCGCATTCTACTCCGTCTTCAACTTCTCCTTCATCCTCATCTTTTTCTTCATCCTGACGGGAACCAAGATGAGCTCTACTTAGATACGCAGAAATTTCTTCATCATTCAGATGAGTAGAACTGCGTCCTTTTTCTTTGGTTGTCTTACTTCCCATGAAGGCTTCAAGTTGACTCCTCAACATATCAACAGCTGCGTTCTTCTCTTCAAGATGATGTTCTGCCTCAGAGAGTTTCACTTGTGCTCTCTCCTCACGCAACACGTCAGCAAACTGCATCATCTCCCTTTCCTTCTCAACCTCATCACGAACTTTTGCAGATTCCCTCTTCATTTCCTTTGCTTCATCTTTATCTTCAGTCATATCCCTGGCTAATTCATCACATACTTGTTCCATGATCTCTCTTGTTCTCTTCTCACTTTCAAGTTCTTTTGCCTTATTAACAAGAGAGGCTTTTGTCTCCGCCAGTTCTTTCCCAAGTTTCTTGTTCAGGCTTTCGAACCTCCTCCTCAGTTTCCTCTCTACCTCAAGTTCTCCAGCAACGGCCTCAATGGCAGCCTCAACAACTTTATGCTCCTTGCTTTTCCAAGCCGCCTTTTCTTCAGCAAAACACTTCATGAGGTAGTTGATCTCATTCTGGTCTGAGCGTTGTTCTTGGATAAGCTGATTGACCTGTAAACGAGCCCTCTCCAGCTCAGCATGCAAGGCTGAGATAAGGGCCACGCTTGTTGAAGGTCGATCTTCATTACCCCAAACACGGTTGATAATTTTCAGTAGCTCTTTAGACGTGGTCAAAGCATTACTGACATCCTTCAAACGTGTCTTGGCTCCAGCAGTAGAAGCAGTAGGCGTCTGGGCTCGAGATCTAGTCTCAACCTATATAACAAGAAGATGAGAAAAAAAGGTATCGTACACATATAACAAATCATACAGTTGAAATTCCAATAAACAATCATCTGATTCGAATTAACAAAAGTTAAAATCCGCATATATGATAACTTCAAATGAGCAAGAGTGAGGCACACTCATTCCTGCTAATAAAGTAGATCACTGACTCACCTCCATCAAACTGCCATTGCCATGAGAATCCAACATTCCAGAATGGTGGTCTGTGATCCTGAGCCGTCTCTGCGAAATGGGCGACGCCCTTCTATGAAAACTACCCGTTCCAGACCGATCCATCCTCTACAAAACGAAAACAACACGTAGCACGAAAATATTACAGTCAATCTCTCCACCAACATGCCTAACTTATGCTGACCAATATCAAAAAAATCAGATGGATCGAATGTACTATAAATTTATCACAAGGCTTTCAAATGAGACAGATATAAAACTCCAAATTTACCAAAACGTTACAATCAACTGGCTATCAAACAAGAAGATCGAATTGCCGCAAGCACGATGAGAAAAAGACAGTATGCTGATACAAGAAATCTCAAAAAAGCTACTTAAAAACTAAAACTTTAAATTAAACCCAAGCTACATTTTCCATCAAAATTCCCGCAAGTTTTCTCAGCAACCAAACAGAACTAGAAACAAAGAGAAAACCCACCTCGGAAACGGGACTATGAGATGGATCGGAGAGATGGGGCGGCAGAGAACCGGAGTGCGCCGATCTCGGGATCCTCTCCCTCTCTCTGGCTTTACGATTACTCGCCTCCATCTTCCTCAGCCGCCTCTCGTCCGACCCTTCCTTCACTCTCGGAGACATGTCGTTCATTTCCCAGAGCGTGGCGGCGAGTTTCCTCGCCGACACGGGTTGCTGCTGCTGCTGCTGCTTGGACCTGGCGCCGCCGCTCTGGGAGTAGTTGGGGGAGTCCATGGCGCGCAATGCGGAGGCCGTCGGGGACCTGGAGCTCATGAGCTTCCACGTGGGCACCGGCGTACTGGATCCGCCCCTCTTCCCAACGAGTATCGCCCGCTTGAATCTGTAGTTCTGGATGATCGACGACGACGAAGACGCCGACGACGAACACCCCCGCTTCCGGATTTTTCCGGGGATCATCAGGTCCATCGCCAAATTGCTGTTCTGCCTCGGCATTTCAAAAAAAATATATCAGAAGAAAAAGAAATTGGAAATTGGGAGATTTGGGCTCAGGGGATGCTGAAACGCACAGTTCTGTTCATGGCGGAAACCCTAGAAGTTTTAGAGAGAGAAAAAGGGGGGGGGGGGAGGGAGGAGAGAGAGAGAGAGAGAGGTTTTGATGGCGCCCACTAAGGAGTAGAGACTGTCAAGCTTGTGCAGGGGACTTTGTCTAAAGAGGTAAAAGGGAAGAAGGAGGAAGGCAGGAATGATTGCGTGAGGCCGGGATCAGCTGAGACTAAAAGCGCGGCGAGCAATTATTGGGCGGCGGTGATCTGCTTTTCTATTGGGGTTTATCGTCTTGACGAATCGTGTGGTTGTGGCTTCTGCTTAGGGATTTGGGGTGCTTTTATGTGAGGGATTAAACAACGATTGTTTTCAAAATTTGAAGTGTATTTAGCGAAAATTGGGTGGAGTTTTGGATTTTTAAGCTTTGGGTTCAGAGAAACACTTTTTTTTTTCTTTTTTTTTTTTCAGAAACTCTTTTCAGTTTTTTACTTATTTTGTTTAATAATAATCGTTATTTTTATATGATTTATTTAATTTAATGATTAAAAATAAATATAACCAATGAGAGAAACAGATTCTTTTATTTTTTTATGTACTCTAATGAAAAAGTTTAATGACAAGAGTATAACGGAGTCATGAAAAAAATAAAATTGAGATATTATATTATAAACATTGAACTTTTTTTTAAATTTCGACATTGAAATTGAACAAAAATAATCCTAGTTTAAAATTGTCTTTCAAGATAAATTCCTCATCTATTCCATATATCTTGCAAAACGATTAACTAACTAAGGAAGGCTAGCTGGTATAAGGCCTATAACTTCTCGTATTATACTTCATCTGTATAGTGTTTAGGGTTTAGTGTCTGTAAAACTTCTTCTTTTTTTTTTTGTCAATTAGAGAAATATAATAAAGCTAGCTAAGAACAAAAACACATAAGTCAAAGAAAGTAAAGTATTCAAACAGAAGCTACAAAGTGAAGAAACTTCAAGATAAGTTCGTGTCTCTCCTGTTCCTCATGTGACTCCGCCGCTATATGTGAGTTGAGAGACTGAAGGGGTATGGGAAAATCATTTGCATAGTCACAATGGCTAAAATAGTCAACAAACAAACAAACAAAAACTTTATTCTATCAAATGAGTCGACCGTATAAATCACCAATTTACAATTATATTTTGAAAATTTGATAGATGTTATTTATACTTTAAATATGTCGTCCATATTTTAAGTTGTATCAATTCAACAATTGGTGTTGCTTTCTGTTCATTTAGTTCATTCTAGTTAAAATGTTAAAGCATTACCGTACTTCAATTATTTAGGTGAGAAGACTAATTCAATAGGGATTCAACGTGAAAAAGTATCACAAGATCAAAAGTCAAGGGATAGGACAACTTTGTCATTTAGTATTACAGTTTAGTGGTACTATTATTTACTCTTTAGTTGTATGTACGAGCTCTTCGATTCGATTCTCGCCAAAAGTAAATTCAAACCAAATTATTATAAGGGTTAACCAACTTATCCACCTCTTAATATATACATATATATATATATATAGAGAGAGAGAGAGAGAGAGAGAGAGAGAGAGAGAGAGAGAGAGAGAGAGAGAGAGAGAGAGAGAGAGATGCTAAGGAGACTCTCTTAAAGAGATGCAAACCATATATATATATATATATATATATATATATATCCATAAACTATCCACCATCTCATGTTATTTGCACAATTCTTGTGCTAATATTATAAAATATTATGCAAAAATATAAAGTATTGCACAATTCTCATCTCAATTCAATAAAATATTATTATGTAAAGAAAAACACACACATAACAATGCATTATTGGACAAAAAACGTCATGTGACAATAAATATGTTTCATGTAAGTCATTCTCCCCCAATGAGACTTTGGTTTACCTTCATGAGCGGAAAAGAGATGCAAACCAGCTACATCCCACTATATTATATGTTTTCTATGTCTACATATATAAGAAGTCTCATGACCGTGAAATCTTTGGTCAATGATTGAATTACCAAAAGATAACGGCTTAAAGTTCCTCTATATAAAATATGTCAGAATATACCTTCTTTTCCTTCCTCTCCTTTGCTCCCTCTCCTCTTTTCCAACTCATAATCTTGAATTATATATCAGAGTGTTGAACATACCTTCTTCGGATCTAGTTTTTGGTGTGGGTGTTATTTTAAATTTGGGGTGCTGGCTTCCCTTGGGGATGAGCGGTGGCGACAACAGTTTGAGTTCTACTGCTTGAGTTTAGAGTTTCTTTTATTGTTTGTTTTGTTGCCTACGGCCTAAGTTTGTATAGGGGACTTTGTCTAAAAAGGTAAAGGGGAGAAAGAGGAAGGCGAGAATGATTGTGTGAGGCCAAGATCAAGTGAGACTAAAAGCGCGGTGAGCAATTATTGGGCGGCGATGATTTGGCTTTTCTATTGGGGTTTATTGTCCTGACCAATCGTGTGGTTGTGGCTTTTGCTCGTGGATTTGGGATGCTTTCATGTGAGGGATTAAACAACAATTGTTTTCAAAATTTTAAGTGTATTTAGCGAAAATTGGGTAGATTTTTGGATTTTTAAGACCATCTTCAAATGAGATGTCAAATTCTAAGTAAACTGTCATGTAATCAAATTTGAAGATAGTAGCATGATCCAACCAATATGTCAATCGTATGTGGATTGACATATGAGTTTTCATATGAGAAAATGTGATGTCAAATAATTTTTGGTAAATTACAAAAACACTACCTCAACTATGAGTCGCATAACAATCTCATGCCTCGTGTTTTAAACATTGCAATGTCATACCTTATCTATAAAATTGTTGCAATGTCATACATCCGTCAACTTTTCTATTAAATGTTGACATGGCATGAGCGAGACCCAATCTTTTTCTAATTTGAAATAAAAAAATAATTAATTAATAATAAATTATTTTTTATTTGTTTAACAATTAATATTAATTATTAAAAAATAAATTTGTGGGCCTTCTCATCCCAATCTCTTTCTTTCCCCCCTCAAACTCTCCATTCTCCTCCAGCGCTTACCATATTTTCTACTCTGTGTTCACATAGAAGTCGAGCCCAGAGAACGGCCACCAACATACCATCACCACAAACGTGTCGCTCTCTCTTCTTTTCTCTCTCAACGCTCAACTCCACATTTTCTTTAACCTCTTATTTTCTTTGTATAACAACATAGATGGACTCCACCACCACTGATGAGTTCATATTATACTATATATTTTTACATATTCTTAGTTATAGTTTATTGGTTATTTTGGTAGAATTTTGATATTTTGTTATATATTTTCAATGTAGGATATTCGACTTCCTCTGGAGCAAAGAGTAATCAAACGGATGAATTTTGGAGTGATTCTAATTTGAGGATGTTCGTGAGTCTTTCATTATAATTATGTTATAATTCCATATTTTTCTACCAAGTCGTTTGACTGTGGTGATGAAATAAAGACCCAGTACGCAGCTTTCCCAGATTTATGTTTTTGGATGTTTTGGGTATTTTGAAGGTCAAGATGACATATTTTGAGGAACATTCCTTTGAGGATTTGTTAAGGACGTCTCAAGCTTTAAAAAGAGACATTTTGGGACCAAATCGGAGTTGATTTGGTTGGTCAAAAGTCTGATTTTCTGAGAAGTTCAAAATTTAGTTCAAATAGGAAACCTATTTAGCCATTAGAGAAATAGGGAGGCATTAATTTGGAGAACTTAACTAGGCTTTCACGATTTGTATTTCAAGGTGTTTTCTATCCTTTTTCTATTTCAATAAAATTCCTTTTGTTTTATAGTTGTTCGTAACTAATTTCTGTTTGCTAGGGCGAAGCCATGAGCCCTAACATGAATATGTAGTTTTATTAATTTGCTTATGAATGGATGCTTGCTTGCTTTGAATTATTAATTACCGCGATTAAATTATCTAATTGTCTTAGTGATTCGCGACCATTAGGGTTTTTAGACAAGTAATTTGATGCAATTTTTCTGTTAGAACATCATCCTGAAATTGTGAAGGGCTTCTAGTGATTAGTAATTGTAAGTTCACGTAAGGCGAACATCACGCTCTTAAGGGTTGCATGGTTTTTCAAAGGGTTTTCATAAAGTTTAATGAGTCTTGCACATTTATATTTGATCTTAACATCACATACGAGTTGCATGTTAAATATACGTTTTCGCTTGAACATCATGACGAAAATATGTATTAGAAAAATCTAATAGAAATTCGTAAGTAATTGGTAAAATTGTATAGGATTGTTAGGGTTCCCATCAGCACGTGTGGTCCGTGTGAAAAGGCTCAGCAACTTATGTTGTTCCAGCAGGTCACGGGTTCCATACTAGCGCGCTGCACTTTAGTGCTTTCTTTTTCATTGTTTTTCCAGGGCCTCTGTTTCTTGCACCATGTCGCGACTTGGAATCCTCCCCAGGTGCATTCTTTTCCCTCTTTTTGTTTTATTTTCTGTTTTGTTTTATTTTATTTTTTGTTTTTAATTGTCTTTTATTGTCCGTTTCTATCATAATATTAGCTATTGTTTATTTTTATCGGCCTAATTTGTTTTGTTTTATTTTTATTTTATTTCCCACACCTTGAGGACAAAGTGTGATTTAAGTTTGGGGGTGGGAAATAAGAATTTTTAGATTTTTAATTTTTGAGTCCGTAAAAATTTTCATTCTTTTTAAGTTAATATCCATAGTTTATTTTAAATGTTAGAACAAATGGACATGGTGAAGATTAATCTCACAGTAGAGTCTTTTCTATTTATCGTTTCTTAGACACTAATTCATGAGTTATACTTTGAAAATTTACACGTGAACCAACATGGTTTGTGGGGAGTGAGATTGAACACTTACTTTTAGTCTAAGTGTATTTTAATTTTTGTTCTTAGTAAAGTAAAGTTTACTATGCGTTATAAAGTAATAATTGTTCCACCCGAGTCTTTGCTTAGTAACTGGGTCAGTCTTGCCTGATCAACAGTGATTCTCGCGTCAAACGGTAGAGTCTTGCTATGGGGCAAAGTGGTTAGTTGGTTTTGTAGCCTTTCCAACTCGAGTTAGTAAGTCCTAAGGGGTATTTCTACACCTAGTGCCCTAAAGCCTTTGTGGTTTGGGAGTCATTGACCTAAAAGTCGTTACATGGGTTGGATTGAAAGCTTAAGGGAATTGGCATTGCATGACCATTATTGTTACTAGAAGGAAAAAAAAAAGAAAAAAAAAAGAGGAGAAAAAAAAAGAAAAAAAAAAGAGGAGAAAAAAAAAAGCAATAAAAAAAATAAAAAATATATCAAGTTATTATGTGTGAAGTGTTAAAGAGGACGAAAGGTAGGGGTTTTAGTCGAGTCTCCTTAACTATGTTGGTTCTCCTTTACACCAAAGAAAGTTCATGAATTATTTTCTAATTGATTCTAAATGGCTTAGACTCTGTGGTGGGATTAGTTGGAACTTTTGAAAATATGTTCTAATTTTTAACGTTTTCTATGGATGCTAACTTGAAGGTGAAAATTGTCTTAATTAATGTTTGTTTAAGTTTCTAGTTTGTTAGTTTTTATATTTGTTTTTAAGTTTTGATTTGCTTGAGGACAAGCAAAAAGCTAAGTTTGGGGGTATTATTACTTTATTCATAACGGTAACTAACTTTAACCTCTCATTTTCTCTGTACAACAACATAAATGGACTCCACCACCACCTCATGGTTTTTCGATGAAAATCCGTCAATTCCTCGTCAGATTAGACGAGACTAGGACCACGAATCACTTGCCCTTCATCCTGATGTTTGGATTTGAGCATGGGAGGCTCGAATCTACCTCGATTTCACAAGAAACCACAAGCCCAGTTTTGGGCTGACAAGCTCAGATCCTTCTCAGGTCATTATCATGCCAAGTCAACATTTAACAGAAAAATTAACAAAAAATGTGACGGAGGTATGACATTGCAACAAATTCATAGATAAGGTATGCCATTGCAATGTTTAAAATATAAGGTATGAGATTGTTATGCGACTCATAACTGAAGTAGTATTTTGTAATTTACCTAATAATTTTTAATTATTTGATTGTGTGAGTCCCATTAATGCATAAATTATATATCTTGAAATTTATTTTAATTGATTTATCTTTAAAATTGGTCTTACAAATACCATTTATAACAAAAAAAACATATCGGTTGGAAAAAGAAAAAAGTCTGATATTGTCATGTAAGCCATTAAATTAATATTTGACATTTATCTTTTGACATCTCCTTTGAAGATGCTCTAAGCTTTGGGTTCATAGAGAAAAACTTCTTTTTTACAAAAATGATAAGCACACTCTTTTTTAGCTTTTTACTCATCTTATTTAATCATAGTAGCTATTTTTACTCGATTTATTCAATCTAATGGTGAAAAATAAATAAAACCAATGAGAAAACAAGTTCTTTTTTTTTTATATACTCCAATGCAAAATTTTAATGACAAGAGTATAACGGAATCATGAAAAAAAATAAATTTGAGATAATTATATTATAAACACCGAACTTCTTTGTAAGTTTCTACATTGAAATTGAACAAAAATAACCATAGTTTAAAATTGTAGCTATGAAAATTGTCTTTCAAGATAAATTCCTCATCTATTCCATATATCATGCAAAATGATGAACTAACTAAGGAAGGCTAATTGGTATAAGGCTTTGCTTTCATAATAGTACTATTGTAAAACCTTTTTTTTTTTTTTTTTTGTCAGTTAAAGAAATATAATAAAGCTAGCTGAGAGCAAAAACACATAAATCAAAGAATGCAGAGTATTCAAACAGAAGCTACAAAGTGAAGAAACTTCAAGATAAGCCCGTTCCTCAAGTGGCTCCGTCATTGTATGTGAGTTGAGAGACCAAAGGGGTATGGGAAAATTATCTGCATGGTCACAATGGCTAAAATAGTCAACAAAAATAAAAAAAGTTTTGTTCCATCAAATGAGTCGGCTATATAAATCACCAATTTATAATTATATTTTCAAAATTTGATAGATGTTATTTATACTTTGAATATGTCGTCCACATTTTAAGTTGTATCAATTCAACAATTGGTGTCGCTTTCTGTTCATTTTAGTTCATTCTAGTTAAATTATTAAAGCATTACCGTAGGTGATAGACTAATTGAATAGGGATTCAACACGAAAAAGTATCACAAGATCAAAAGTCAAGGGACATGACAACTTTGTCATTTAGTACTATAGTTTAGTGGTACTACTCTTTACTCTTTAGTTGGATGTAAGAGCTCTTCAATTCAATTATCGTCAAAGAAAAATTCAAACCAAATTATTATAAGGGTTAACCAACTTATCCACCTCTTAATATATATAGAGAGAGAGAGAGAGAAAAAAAAAAAATGCTAAGGAAACTCTCTTAAAATAAGACTATCCATAAACTCTTCATCATCTCATGTTATTTGCACAATTCTCGTATCAATATTATAAAATATTATGCAAAAAATATAAAATAGTGAAAAATCTCACTTTTGAAATAATCTTCTTTACGTTTCTCGTATAAAATAGGCATATATCAACCTTAGGCTAACCCTCAACCAAGGGCAGATGTACAGTTGGCCTTTGACTGGGATGTAGCCCAATATTGTGTTCATACATCTGATTGTCACGGAAAGTAAATAAGTTAATAAAGACTTAATAAGAAATTATACTACGAAACCTAATTTTAAAAAGAAATAACCTTTTCTTGATTGAAAATTATTCCAACCATGTCTAAATAAAGCAACCCACTCATTGTCTCGTTGTATCGTTCTAATCTTTAAAAGAGGATCCTCTCCTAAGCATAGGATAGAGATCCTTCTGATCACGAAATCCAAACCGTTCAATTTTAATTCAACAGTTACAATTATTATAACTTTTTAGGGGACCTCATGTTTAAAATTGTTAGATTAAAATTGAACGGTCCGGATTTCGTGGTCAGGAGGATCCTCATTCTGAGCTCAAGAGAGGATCCTCTTTCCTAATCTTCAGCCACCATAACAGTATAATTCAACAAAATCATTTTTAGAAAAATGCTCCAATCTGTCACTACTAGGCCTGGCAAACGGGTCGTGTCTATCGTATTCGTGTCGTTTTCGTGTAACACCTGTTATCTTAACGGGTCGTGTCGTGTCACACCCGTTATCTTAACGGGTCCTTAACAGGTCGTGTCACTTTACCCAACGGGTAAAGTGACCCGACCCGTTATGACCCGTTAAGAAAAAATATATTTTTTAAAAATTTGCACATACCACACATTGCCACATAAATATTACTTCAAAACATTAAAACATTTCTCGTTCAAGTACTATATCTACACTCAAAAATCCAAGCATATACAAACAATTTTGACGGTTTGGATCGTTGAAATTAGTTTTGGAGAATTCGTAAAACGATAGATTGACTAACACTTAGAGTTTATTTATACTTTCATTAAGTATAACATAAGATTTTGTAGTATCCACTTGTGTAAATATTTTAAATTGAAGATCGAATTCATTCATTGTATTCATATAGGGTCAAGGAGTGTAGTTATAAAAAATCATCAAAATCGGAGTTAAAATAACCGTTAAATCGTGATTTTTCGTTTATAACCATTGAAAAGTTTTGTCCCGTTACTTGATCTCTGAATGTTTTTTTTTTTTGTGATTTTTTGCTGATGTGATCTCCAAGCATATACAAACAATTTTGAAGGTTTGGATCGTTGAAACTAGTTTTGGAGAATTCGTAAAAGGATAGATTGACTAACACTTAGAGTTTATTTATACTTTTATTAAGTATAACATAAGATTTTGTGGTATCCACTTGTGTAAATATTTTAAATTGAAGATCGAATTCATTCATTGTATTCATATAGGGTCAAGGAGTGTAGTTATAAAAAATCATCAAAATCGGAGTTAAAATAACCGTTAAATCGTGATTTTTTGTTTATAACCGTTGAAAAGCTTTGTCCCGTTACTTGATCTTTGAATGGTTTTTTTTTTGTGATTTTTTGCTGATATGATCTCCAAGCATATACAAACAATTTTGACGGTTTGGATCGTTGAAATTAGTTTTGAAGAATTCGTAAAACGATAGATTGACTAACACTTAGAGTTTATTTATACTTTCATTAAGTATAACATAAGATTTTGTGGTATCCACTTGTGTAAATATTTTAAATTGAAGATCGAATTCATTCATTGTATTCACATAGGGTCAATGAGTGTAGTTATAAAAAATCATCAAAATCGGAGTTAAAATAACCGTTAAATCGTGATTTTTCGTTTATAACCGTTGAAAAGCTTTGTCCCGTTACTTGATCTCTGAATGTTTTTTTTTTGTGATTTTTTGCTGATGTGATCTCCAAGCATATAAAAACAATTTTGACGGTTTGGATCGTTGAAATTAGTTTGGGAGAATTCGTAAAACGATAGATTGACTAACACTTAGAGTTTATTTATACTTTCATTAAGTATAACATAAGATTTTGTGGTATCCACTTGTGTAAATATTTTAAATTGAAGATCGAATTCATTCATTGTATTCATATAGGGTCAAGGAGTGTAGTTATAAAAAATCATCAAAATCGGAGTTAAAATAACCGTTAAATCGTGATTTTTCGTTTATAACCGTTGAAAAGCTTTGTCCCTTTACTTGATCTCTGAATGTTTATTTTTTATGATTTTTTGTTGATGTGATCTCAAAGCATATACAAACAAGTTTGACGGTTGGGATCGTTGAAATTAGTTTTGGAGAATTCGTATGCCATCAATCAAGTTCCGTGTGTGTGTGTGTATATATATATATTTATTAAGTAGATTTAAATCTATTTATTTTGTATGTATAAATTATAATTGACTGGTTCACGGAATAGTACATACATCACGTGTCACGTGTGTCATTATAAAAATAGTGAGATATGTCATGACGTCATGTGTGTGATAAAAAGTTAATAACTTAAAAAAAAAAAAAAAATTTCTCACCACTTCTATTAATTTTCATTTTTCCCTCTCTTTTTTGTTTCATTTTCAACTTTTTCTTATCATTTTCACTTTTCCCTCCAACATCTTTCCCTAATTCCCCCACTTTTTTGTTTTATTTTCAACTTTTCTTAACATTTTCATTTTCCCTCCATTTTTTTTTTCAAAAAGGGTGGCAAGTTGGCAAAGGCAAGAAATTGATTATTGAAATTTGAATGGAAAGAAATCACATCAAATTTCAATGGATGCAAAATCATGCAATGCATCTTGCATCTTGCATATTAAATTATTAATTAATAATTATTATAGTTTTTATAAAATTTAATATATATATAATTATTATAGATAGACTTAATATTTTGGGGGTATAATTATTATAGTATATATAATTATTATAATTATTATAAATTTTATAGTTAATTTAATATATATATATATATTTATTATAATTTTTAGGGGTATAAAATTGTAAAATTAATGTATATAATTATTACAGTATTTTTTTAGGGTTATAAAATTATAAAAATAATATTCTGTTTATCGTGTATTGTGTTATCCACATGTATACCCGAACCAACCCGTTATCTTAACAGGTGCTTATCGGGTTACCCGATAGCGACCCGATTCGTTATCGTGTCGACCCAAACACCTGTTAATTTCGTGTCGTGTCGTGTCGGGTTATCGGATCGTGTCAGAAATTGCCAGACCTCACTACTATAATTCAGAGTGAATGAAAAATTTACTAGCTAAACCAATAAAATTAAAAAGAAAATTGTTAGAAATCTTGATCCTAATACGTAAACAACTTGCTCTTATAGTTGTGTCAGAATTCAAGATAAAATCAATTGACGGCAAACAAACATGATTTAAACTAGTTATCCTTTATGGAACAAACCGTGGTGTTGGTTAAAAACAGAGCTGCATTCTATTTTTCTGCAGCTACAGTCTAATGCTAAAAGGCTACTCGTACTGCATATAATATTATGTAGACCTTCAAATCAATTGGATTTTGCATACCAATACCAACTACATAGACTTGTCTGTCGTGTATTGTCTAACATTTTTCTTGCTTCAAAATGTTTCTCTTTCTAGAGTAGGAGACCTAAGCTGTCGCTATGTTTCTCCTTCAAACGAAAATAACTTATATAAAATAGATTCACCATTACATAACGTTTCAATTCAATAAAATATTATTATATAAAGAAAAACATACACATAACAATGCGTTATTAGACAAAAAAATGCTACGTGACAATAAATCTGTTTCATGTAAGTCATTATCCCTCCCCCCCCCCCCCCCCCCCAAAATGGGACTTTGGTTTACCTTCATGAGGGGAAAAGAGATGCAAACCAGCTACATCCCACTATCCTATGTGGTTTCTTTGTCTCCATATATAAAAAGTTTCGTGACCGTGAAATCTTTAGTCAATGATTGAATTATCAAAGGATAATGGCTTAAAGTTTCGCTAATATGTCGGTATATAACTTCTTTTCCTTCCTCTCCTCTTTTCCAACTCATAATCATGAATTAGATATCAGAGTGTTGAACATACCTTCTTCGGATCTTTTTTGGTGTGGGTGTTATTTTAAATTTGGGGTGTTGTCTTCCCTTGAGGATGAGCTGTGGCGGTGGCCGTTTGGGTTCTACTGCTTGAGTTTAGAGTTTCTTTTATTGTTTGTTTTTGCTGCCTACAGCTTAAGTTTGTGTGGGCTACATTGTATCTTATGTTGTAGCTCTTCTTTGATTAGGGTTTTATGTTTTGTTTAGACTTAGTCCATCTATCACAAATTGTAATTTTTCCGGATCTTTAGTGAAGTTTATTTTCTGACAAGACAGAGGAGGGAAATATATGCATTGAAGGTGAAGGACAAGTATACCTAGGATTATGTGTTATGTGTGATTTCTGATGAGGAAATTAAAATCTAGACAACAACCCAACCGATGGATTGTCTGCCCTCCCATATCCATACTCTTCTCATACCCTTCTATGATGTGTGGTCACGGTTAAGCCACGTTAACATTTTATATTAATTTTTTATAGAAATAATAAAACAAAAAATAATAGGAATATAAAATGTTGACGTGGCTTAACCGTGACCACACAAACAGAAGGGTATGAAGAGAGTATGAAAATAGGAGGGCAGACAATCTACCTCCACCAAACATATCTACACCAACTCAAAGTCTAAAAACATCCATATAAATCAAAATTCAAAGGACTTAACAGTAGCAGGTGAAACAAACCTATCACTCCCTGAATTACAAGTTAGTAACTTCTCTACCCACCATTCCACATTTACATTTTGTTGTAGGCCGGGGTCTCATTTCTACCAAAAACTATTCAATAGAACCAAATCGAACACCGAATAAGCTCAACTCGATTAGTTCAAACTATTAAATAAAGTACGTGCAAACTTTATATATATGATCGGTTGAGTATTCGATTCTTCGTAACTTACAAACTAAACAACCAAAATCTGCTAATTTAACATCTGATATACGATCTTTTCAATTATATATTGAACATCAATTTCCAAAGATGTTAAGGTTTTAATTTATTGGTCATTTTATCATATTATTATTATTAAAAGAAATTGTTATTAGCATTTCAAAAATCTTATTCAACGCTTCTCACAAGTGCATTCTTCTATCTAATTATAGAAAGTTTGGAGTCCGAAATGAGATTTTTGAAATGTCAATAACAATTTTTTTTATTAAAACTCAGAGAACTTTATTTAGTTACCATATTACTCTTACTAACATGAAGAGTTATAAAACAACTTCAATCTTACCATTTATTTATACCATTTCTCTAATATAGATGAGATCCACATATATTTATAAACCCTATATTTATCAGATAAATAATACAAATAGATGATAAATGTCTTCATAGCTTACCTAATGCATAGTGTTTGAGAAAAGACATTGAAAAGTACCAGCACCTCGACACCAATCCAATGAGTAGGATTTTCTCTATTTTTTCACTCTTGTTATTTTCTGTCCTATTTAAAAGGTCACGGTTAAATCACGTTATCATTTTATATTAATTTTTACAAAAACAAAAGATAAAATAAAGAATGTAAAAGAAGAAGATGAAAAAAATAAAAAGAGAAAGGATGAGAATGCTAATTCTAATCCAAACCCACCCCCACAAAAATCAAACATTTAGAATTACACGTTCGTAACCTCTCTGTGCCCAACCCTCTCTATTCTTCTTTTATCTTCGGGTCTTATTTCTCAATTTTTTTTCTAGCAAAAAGTAGTCCATATTCCAACACTACAAAAAGTTAATCAACATTCCATGATTTTTATCCATGACAGCCCACGCTCTCTGGCGGTTGGCACTATTGTTTAGAAAGCTGCAGACTTTGGACATTTCTCTCTCTCGAAGTTGCCAAAGCTTCTCCACACACTTATCTCTCTGTCTCTATCTCTCTCTCTCGAAGTTGCCAAAGCTTCTCCTACTTGTTAAAATTCCAAATCTGTCTGCCATAAACATGAAGATAACAAAACTCAAAGAATCCTCAATATTTCTCTGGTTTTCTTTCTTCTGTTTGCTGCTGTCTCCTTCCACTTCCTTTGCCAGAACCACACTTCCTGCTAGGTTTCCATCTTCTCTCGTTTCCCCTGAAAAGCTCTCATCACTTTCTTCTTCTGAAAAAAACCAAATTTACAGAACCAGATACTTCACCCAAATACTTGACCATTTCAATTTCTACCCCAAAAGCTACCAAACCTTCCAACAAAGGTATTTGATCAACGACACGCATTGGGGAGGAGCCAAGAGCAATGCTCCGATCTTTGTTTACACAGGAAATGAAGGAAATATAGACTGGTTTGCACAAAACACTGGCTTTTTGTATGAGACAGCTCCCCACTTCAAAGCCCTCATCGTTTTCATTGAGGTAGGATTTTGTTTCCAAATTTAGATTTTAAAGAGATAATCCTCTTTTAAATTCAGTTGGTTAAGATCGTTTGTCTCCTTGTATCTGAAGTCCAAAATTTGATATATTTATCCTATGTATTGGAAAATAAAAGAAGATATAAGACTCATTTTCTAGATATCTAATATATTTTGTTGTCAGACTATAAATACAGTTCCTTTAATCAATATTTTTGAATAAGAATTTAATCACATAGCAAGTCATATCGTCTGACAAGATAACATATTTTAGTTATTGGATATAATTTGAGATGACCACATTGCATTGCAGCATAGATTCTATGGGAAGTCTATACCCTATGGGGGAAACAAGGAGGTAGCTTATAGTAATGCAACCACACTTGGATATTTGAGTTCAACACAGGCACTGGCAGATTATGCTTCCTTAATCATTGATTTGAAGAAAAATTTATCAGCAACTGACTCTCCTGTGGTGGTCTTCGGAGGTTCCTATGGAGGAAGTATGTCAATAATTAAATAATCCTTTTTTCCTAATATGTATGATTTGCAGTTGATTAAACAGCTGGCATGGGATTAGGGAGTTAATAGTGGGATTTGGATCCTCTCCTGCGCTAATGGAGATGATACTTTTGATCTATCATCGTAGGTCATTGAATTTTTATTCAACGGCTACAATTATTATAACTTTAAAGAGACTCTTCTGTTTGTAACCGTTAGATAAAAATCCAATGGCCCATGACGATGGATCATGAAGATCCTCTCCATTAGCTCAGCAGATGATCCAAATCCTTAACAGTGAGTGTCAAATTTAATCGAAGTTGTTAATTAAAAATGCAGTGCTGGCAGCATGGTTTAGGTTGAAGTATCCGCACGTTACAATTGGAGCCTTGGCATCATCGGCTCCCATCCTCAATTTTGAGAATATTACATCTCCGTACAGCTTCAGCAACATCGTCACTCAAGACTTTAGGGTCCTCTCTCTCTCTCTCTCTCTCTCTCTCTCTCTCTCTCTCTCTCTCTCTCTCTCTCAACATAAACATATACATAGGTAAATTCAGAAAAGTAGTCGAGTTTAGAGACATGTTAAAACTTTTAGTCCATTTTTTCAAGGGAGTTTTAACGTGTCACATCTTGACCCGGGGCAGAATTATTTTTCGGGCCCGACTCTACCATAGCACGATATTGTCTGCTTTGGGCTTACCATTCCCTCACGGTTTTGTTTTTGGGAACTCAAGAGCAACTTCTTAGTAGGTCACCTATCATGAGATTGCTCTAGCCCCCTTCTCGCTTAACTTCGGAGTTCCTATGGAACCCGAAGCCAGTGAGCTCCCAAAAGGCCTTGTGCTAGGTAGGGATGAGAATATACATTTAAGGATCACTCCCCTGGGCGATGTGGGATGTCATAATCCACCCCCCTTAGGGGCCCGACGTCCTCGTCGACACACACGCGACCAGGGTTAGGCTCTGATACCAGTTGTCACATCCTGGCCCGGGGCAGAACCACTTCCCGGGCCCGACTCTACCGTAGCACGATATTGTCCGTTTTGGGTTTACCATTCCCTCACGGTTTTGTTTTTGGGAACTTACGAGCAACTTCCCAGTGGATCACCCATCATGGGATTACTCTAGCCCCCTTCTCGCTTAACTTCGGAGTTCCTACGGAACCGAAGCCAGTGAGCTTCCAAAATGCCTCGTGCTAGGTAGCGATGGAAATATACATTTAAGGATCACTCCCCTGGGCGATGTGGGATGTCACATAACGAAAAACCCACAGTATTATTTACTTTAACGAAAAATCATATTTTTACACTAAAAAGTCAAATATGGTACTATTCACTTTAACTTTTATTTTGTCCTTATCATTAAAACTCAAAGTTTTCAAATCCTTTTCATTAGTTTTTTTTCTTCTTTTCAACGTTTAATATGTTATTTTGAGGGGTTTGAGCATTGTTCAAGGGATCTCAAGGGAGTTTGAGCATTTGCTCGAGAGGTCCGGAGAGGGCTCGAAATGCTATATTTCTTAATTATCCTAAATTGATACTTTAAAAGTTTAGTTTTCGAAATCTGTCATGTGTTAGTTCGTAAGTCAGAATTATTAACGTGGTCTGGTAAGAGAATATTTTTTAATTTAGGAGATTTCGTACTAATCAAGCATTCAAGCTACAATGTGTGTTCCAACAAAAAAGGAAAAAAAAATACAATTAATGTATGTGTTTAGAGAAAGGGATCAAGATTCTCTCATCTTCTCTTTCCATCCTCTCCTCTCACATTTTTTATTTTGTATTTCTCTTTCTATAAAAAAATTAATATAAGATGTTGACGTGGTATAGCCGTGACCGTTTAAATAGGAATGGGGGAAGGAAGGAGGAAAAAAGAAAGGAAAGAATCCTACTCTAAGAGAAAGAGATGTTAATTAGCATATTCCAGATTTGTAATTACAGCCTGCAAAGCTCATGCATCATAATTTACTTTAAGAAACTTTCCTGAATAATTATTTTATTGTTCGAATTGTGTATTAATAATTTTAGAGTGAGAGTGAAAATTGCTATAAAGTGATCAAGGGCTCATGGGAACAGATCGAAAGCACAGCAGATGAACCTGGAGGGCTCGAACTGCTCCGAAATTCATTTAAAATATGCAAGTATGACCCATAATATTAAATTAACAAAGGTATAAATAAATATTTATGAAAAAAAACCCTACATATTCATTAAAATTTTCTTTTCTTTTATATTTCAGGAATTATATTAGTGCAGATGATCTTGAAGGTTGGCTTCGTACCGCCTTCACTTACACAGCAATGACTGATTATCCTACTCCCTCCAATTTCCTAAGTCCCATGCCAGCATTTCCAGTCAAACAGGTAAAACAAATACTCACAAAATATATTTCTTTTTGTATTGTGAAATGACTTTTCACGCAAACATTTTTCTCTATCTGCATATTCTGATTTATTTGCATTGATTTTTAATTTAAAAGTGCTACTAAGTCCATCTTATTATCGTATTATTTCCCCACCTAACCAATATTTCCACTCCTAGCTATATGTAAAAAGAGAACAATTAAACCAGGTACAATTAACCTTTTGCTCTACGAAGATCAACTTTAGTAAGCTTTTTATGTTTTATTAAGCTCTTATCTCTTTGTCTTTTTCGTCAATTTTGTCGACCAAATCAGAAAACCCATCTGAAGAGTGCATAAGTTGGTATTCCTTCTAATGCCGACAAACCAAAGAGTTTTAATTTGTTCTACTTTTCTCACTATTTGCATCTTATGAGCAATAATTTCTTAAATTCAAAAATTGCATAATATCTTTGCTCAATCGAAGTTCAGTTCACTATTCGATGTGATATGAGTTGCAAGCACCAAAAAAAGAAGCAACTCAAATATTGGGTCTTTCGCTTGGTTGTGAGTTGGACTGTGAGAACGGTGGTGTGCCGAAAAGATACAGGAAGGGGTGTGCCCACCTACATCACTTCTGTTCCCAAACAAAAACACTTTTTTAATATTTTGCTTATGTTCTTCTATGTAATTTTGTACAAGAATAAACTTGCCATTAAATTTTTTATTTAAAAATGAGTAGAAAAATAAGACAATATGGAAGTACAGTAGCACTTTAAAATCTAAATATTAGAAATTAATAAAAATTCGCATTCGAGGAAAATGAATGTTCGGAAATGACTTTTTCATTGGAGAAGGGTATATTTGTAGTTTTGATTTAACCTAGTGGTGCAGATGTGTGCGGCGATAGATGATCCAACGACTGGAAACGATACATTTAAGAAGTTGTACGGTGCAGCTTCTGTATACTATAATTACAGTGGGACGGCCACGTGTTTCGATCTTGATGATGACTCTGATCCTCACGACCTTGGAGGATGGTATTGGCAGGTAGGGGAACATTCCTCCTTTTTCTCTAAATTCCAAAATAAAAATTAGAGCTTAATTACAAAGAAAAAGAATACACATGAATGAATAATTCAAATGCCATGTATATCTTTTCCTAAATTGGGTGGCTTAAAATATCTTTTTGTAAAATAAAATAAAATGAAATGAAATTACGTATATCATCGTAAATTAATCATAAAATAATAATAAAAAATAAAACAAAAACAAAATCATGTATATGATCTTAAACTAATCATACATCTTATAAAAAAAACAAAAAAAAAACTAATCATACTAATTAATGTAAATGTTATTCAGAACAGTAAAACTATTTATGAAATATAAAATCTATATTTACCACACAACCACACTATGATTGTGAATTCAAATTCTCACTAGATCTCGCAATCATGGGATGACGGATCAAGTAATCTGAATTATTCAAGAGACGGAGCGAGGAATTCAGATTCTTAGTTTGTGAGAGGTGGGTAAGTAGAATGAACAAATAAGAGTTGTAAAATTTAAAATGAGTGATACAAAATTTCTTAAACCGTCGACTTCAAGCTGTGAGATCGTATCCGGATTTCAATTCAATGAATGCGAGTGATTGATAGTCTAAAAGAATCATTTATGAGCCCATTAAAAAAAAGGGAAAACACTTTCGTGAGTTGGAATCAAAAGATCTTCACCCATTACGAGAGAACATGGTGGGGAGTATCCAAGGAAAACATGGTCTCATAATAAAAAATTGAACCATAATATCATTATTGATATAAGTAATCATTATCCCTTTGGAGCCTAAGGAGTGAAAACCTTGTTTTACTTTTAACCTTTTTGGTTAATTTCACGAGTTTCCAACCAAAAAAATACAGTTTGAGTTTAACCCAAAGTTTACTCTTATCAACACCATCATGATCGTCGTTGTCAGCATTATAATGTGCAGAAATTTGATAAGATGACCACATTCATATCACGCGTTGTTGAGAAATTTTTTGTATACACTTCAGAGATGTATCAAAGTGTTTTTATAGCACTTCTGATGTGACGTGTGCTAAAGTTGTTTATACAGATAGTCTTACGAAAACCATAGATGCAAAAGCAAATAAAACAAGAAATTACAATTTTTTTGAAAACATCCTTTAAACTTAAATTGTTTTTTAATCCTTCAAATATCGTCAAAATGCTAAAATCCACCTTATATCGTTGCAAAGCGACGAGTTCAATTCGTCTCGTTGTTTTCTAAATATCATAAGCCTAAATCGAACACCGAGAACCCAAAAAACACTACTCAACGTAGGCAGATAGCCCGAATTTGCCGTTCGAATCAACTCTTCCAGCCCCTCGTCATTTAAGAACATGTGTATATATCTACAGTGACACCCAAGTCTTTCTCGTGTTACCGAGTTTAGCTAAAACAAATTTGGTGCAGGCTTGCACAGAAATGATAATGCCAATAAGCGGAAACACCGAGGAGAGCATATTCCCAGCTTCCGAATGGAAATACAAATACAGAGCCGCTTCATGCATGAGGAATTTTGGCATTGAACCGAGGCCCCTATGGATCACCACTGAGTTCGGCGGCCATGTGAGTATCCATATTTTCTATCATTTCTAAACAATTTTCTATAGTTTCTTCTTCTTTTTATTTAATTTTATTTTTGTGTTTTAATTTGTGGCAGGATATTGAGAGGGTTTTAAAAAGATATGGAAGCAATATTATCTTCTTTAATGGCTTAAGAGACCCTTGGAGTGGTGGAGGGTATTTAAATATCTTTTTGTTTCTCTGTTTTCACTACGTTAAAGAGAAACTTAAGTAGAATCACTCTATTAAGGTCATTCTCACGCAATTTTAAGATGCGTCGTACATACGAATGACGTGATCAGAGTGTCTGTTAAAGTTTTAATGGACGGTTTTACATGTTTATTTTTTTAATATTTTTATGTTTTTTTTTTTCTTCAGGGTGCTGAAGAATATATCCAAGAGCATAGTAGCCATTGTTGCAAAAGAAGGTTTATATCTACAAATAGAAATATGAAATTATAAAAAAATTAAGGAGAATTAATGTATAGTGTTAACATGTATATTTGTGGTATTGGTTGTTGGCAGGTGCTCACCATGTAGATTTGAGGTTCAAAAACAGTGAAGATCCAGAATGGCTTAAAGAAGTGAGGAAACAAGAGATCAACATCATTGGAAATTGGATCTCCCAATATTACCATGACCTTGCCCAACTATATTAATCATATCATACACATTCACACTCAATCAAACCTCATGATTTCCCTTCAAAAGGCGGAATAAATCTAAAAGGCCTTCTCATTTTCTTTAAACAATGACCTTTACTTTATTATACCAGCGATATTGACGAGGGGCAATTTGAACACGGGATCTTCGGTGTAAGGGTAGACACTATTAACTACTTAATTTACAAGCTCATTACGAATAATGAATATCGGAGAAGAGAAATTCTAACATAGAATCTTGGCTGCAAGAGTAAAGCACTTTTAACTACTTGACCTACATGCTCATTACAAATATTGAATATTTTGTCTGTAATTTGGGTATGTTGATACTAAATAGGGGCGTAACTTGAGTTAGATCCGAACCCGAAGAAAGTGAATATCCACTACTCCAAACAAATGAACCAAACCGTGCGAACAAAATTCACATTACAAAAACGAACTAAAGCCTAAAAGCAGGCCCAAAACAACATTCAAATTCAAGAATTACGAGAATTCGCAAGTGGTGAATTGTTCTAATGAGTATAGTCTTCCTTCAATTCACTGTTTGTTCAGACCCTCTCATTCTCCTAGTTTATTTTGGGGAGAAGAAGAATTGTGGAAACCCAAGAGACGGGATAACATGTTGGAGACTTGGACCTACTTTATAGGACAGGTCCAATAGGTAAGACAATGGCTTATCTTGCCCGAGCCTGTAGTCAATAGAGCCAGTGCCACAGACCACAAACTCATTCCAATAATGGAAGGTCCAAATCCTAAAACTTTGGGCTCAGCTTACACAAACTCATATCTAATAGCTTTGTATTTGAAATTAAATTTTTGGAGTTATACACTGGATTTTATTTTCAAATAATAGACTTACAAAGTTTACATTTAAATACATTTTTTTTAACAAACGATATTATCTACACTAAAAGGAGAATGAGGTAGGCTAAGCCTCACAATGAGCTAGCAATAAAATGGTTCAAATTCATCTTTGGCGAGAATCGAACCCAAGACTTCTTACTTACAAGGGAAGAGGAATACCACTAGACCGTAATACTAAGTGGCCACACTTAAACACACTTACAAGCCAAAAAAAAAAAAAAATTATATTTCTAAACAGTAATCACTATTTCCTAAGCCAAACGGATGGAGTTACACAAAAGTATCACCTTTCAGAAGACAATTTACATGCTCTTGCCCTTACTCTCCTAAAATCGGTGAACTTAGAGAGGGGGCAATGGCATGCATGTCCGATAAAAAAAACGTGTACATACTAATTGTGGATAATGTGTTGAGATATAGATAGACAGGCCTTTAAAAGTTAGGCAGGGATCAAAGAAAAAGGTCATTTGAGTGTTCAAACTTCAAACTTCTGAAGATCGTCTATCTATCTTGAAAGTGAAATCTTTCTTCCATGATGTGAAAGTCATTGATATATAAGTCATAACCATCCACGACCTTACATCATTATATGCTAGGTATTATTAACTTAAAAAAATGATTGCATGTATGTGTTATATGGGTTGTTCTATGCTGGCACAACACATCAACAATCACAATCAACTTATACGCGTAATTGGTCTCATCTTTACAGTCATAAGTTTTTAAATAAACGCGTTAATATTAGAAACACATCAATAAAATTAAACGAAAAATGGAAATGCTTTTTTGAAAAGCACTTGATTTGTTCATTTTTAACTTTTTATGTCAAACATAAACCTCATTATACTTTAGTCATAGAGAGAAACTTTATGAGACCCACTTGATTACGTGTCATTTTATTATTGATTGATGATAATTCATCACAATCATGAGTGTGACATTTTCTGTTCTGTTTAAGACTTTGAAGAACATGGGATGTGTTGTTTTCATTTGGCATGCGCGAAGACAAATTCGATCATTGATTTGGTGAGTGATGCCGTTGTACATCTCAATGTCGATCTCATTCCTTTATTGTGGTGGCCATTTACACAAATGTATTAAGGCCAAATAGATAGAATTGTTATGGTGATCATCAAATCTTGCCTAACCAGCTGCTATCAATATCAAGATTTAGTAATCTTTGTAAGGTTTAAAGATTCATAGTGTTTTTTGTATTCTTTCAGCTTAAAACACCTAGTAAATCATCTTTCAATAGGGATCTAATGCAAAGAGCAGGAAAATAAAAAACAGTTAAACCCAACTCCTAGATTAGCAAGGTGGTGTGGAGCAAAAAATAATCCCAAAAATTCAGAAGACGACTTGTGAATTTTTTTTCTCAAGATAGACAAGACCGCCCTCATTAAGTTGGCAATGCTCTCAAATACTTTCATGCACAGTTCAGTATCCTTGAAGGCCTAAGCAGCTGATGATGACTACTCAAAGCTCCCCACTCGTGGCATGGAAAAGTCAAAGACATTAAAGATAGGATTAATTACTAAATTCTATCTTTAATACATTATCAATTGAAGATCAACTCCATATGTGTAAGGCAAAGCCCTAAAAATATGGCCGGGGACTCCTTCCTATAAATACCTCCATCTCCACCAAATTTTAGTAAGTTTTTTGTTACGCATACAAGTCCTAGACACTCACTCTTTTTTAGAGAAACTAACTTAAGCATCGGATTCATGACCAAACACCTCAACCTCGTGGGCGTGTGAGGCATTGGTCTTTGATCAAAGGTGGTGATTGTTTTGTAGATACAAATTTGTTAAGACTGAAGACGGCGGATTTTTGCTATCACATTCCGCCTACATATCAGACACCTCTAGTTATTCCTTAACTAGGAGTGTACTAATTTCTCGCTCAGCATTAGAGAGGGCATTCCTGTCTTCTCGAGTTCTTGACTTACACATGTCAATATCTTATTAACAGTAAAAACACATGTGTAATCTATATATAGATAGGTTCCAACTTTATAGCATAACAATTATTAAAACAGTTGATACCTAATTCGTGCATCGGCTACTTGTGGTTGTGTAACGCCTGCTGCTGCTGCTGCTGCACCATTGCAAAGATTTTGCAAATACCATATCCTCTCTGAAAGGCAAGTTGACAGAGTCCCTTTCACAACCCATGTCCCATCTTCCTCAAATTCCTTGGCAAGTTCAGGGTCATGGCCCCTAGTTGTAGGGTTCTTCTCTTACAACTTCCCTCTGCAAGAACCTACGGTTGATGGTCCCGCCCCCATATCTGAAAAACCACGCCACCACCGTCCACTAGGTCCACCACCACCATCACTCCACACTACAGTTAAGTTTACAGTGCTACAGTATCAGATGCCACGTGTCAGAAACCCGATTGCGTCACCCATATGCTTCTGATGTTCCAATGTTCACTCCTGTTTTTCCTCTATTTGCTCGAATTCACCAAGGTAAAAGGGGGAAAGGTAAAAACATATGCAGATATGCAGAGAGTGTATGCACACCCGATTGGCCTTGTGGGCCCCACTGTTAGGGCCCACTTTAGGAAAGAAAACGTTTAATCTCGTGGGCCCTGGTCCTCGCATGCCGTTTCTGATATCAACCTCCCGTTTAAGGGCAGGCCAGAACCCCAGAGTTTGGAGACGTGGCCTTATTCCACATAGTTTTTTATTTTTATTTATTTATTTTTTAACAAACGATATTATCTATAATAAAGTGAAGATAAATATCACTAAGCCTCATAATGGGTTAGCAATAATGTGGATCAAATTATCTTTTGGCGATAATCGAACCTAAAACCTCTTATTTACAAGTGAAAAAGAATTATATTAGACCGTAGTACTAAATGACTGTGATTGAATTGGTGACACATTAATTTTTCTCCTGTTAATGACATATGCCTTGGGAAATTGCTACTTTTTATATAACTTATAAGAGCAGCTTCTTAGCAGAGTTATCGTTAACTATAATAAAGGGAAAATTTTATTTGGACCCAATTATCTTTATCTTTACATCCAACTAAAAAGTTTTATCCACTAAACTTCTAAGTTTAACCTTAAATAAATAAATAAGAAAATAACAATCGATGTTTCTATCTCTACACCCAATGACCCAAAACCTAGAACACTACTCCACCCCTCCATTATTTCTGGCGAAACAAACTACTATCCCATTGGCACTCTCCTCGGACCTGGGAACCACTTCTTGCAATGTCTCATTCAAAACATTAGTCAAGAGGCACCCAACAAACAGACCAAATGGTATCACCAATTCATAGTTTCTGGAGATGGAAAATATGATGTCTGATAAGAAGTTGAAGGTGCCCAAAGTAACATATGATCATATAATGTTTTTTTTTTTCCAAGCAGTAACAGCTGCTCCAGTGCTGTATCTGCTGCTTTTCTCCACGAGAGCTTTTTCACTGGAGGTACAACTTCCCACAGCTTCTCCTTTACAAAAGTGCTTTTGATTTGCAGCTTCTGCTTATTTTCTTTGTTGGGCTCTCCAAATTGTGCCGTGGATGAAATTGCTTTTACACGACTTGGATTTGGGATATATAACTGGATATGATCTTAATAATTTACTCCTAAAATTTCAATAAATAATCCCAATTGAAAATTTTGGAGCCCATGGTCGGTGATGATCTTGCTTTCACTTGGGTGGTTTTTACCGGAAATAATGGAAGAGTGTAGTGGTGTGCTAGGTTTTGAGTTATTGGGTGTAGAGATAAAAACACCGATGTTTATTATCTTATTCTTATTTATTTAAGGGCAAACTTGAAAGTTTAGTAGAGAAAATGTTTTAGTTGGATTTAGAAATAAGACAACTGGATCCAAATAAATTTTTATAATAGAGTTGAGTTAAGTACTAACCTAGAAATCGTGAACTCACCATTTATATTTTCTTGAGTTTTCACTCTCTAATATAGGATCCTATACGGTAAACACAGTCCCTACAAAATCTGTCATCCCGTTTTTGTTATACTACACTTAATTCCTGCAAATATATATATTCATTAAAAAACAACTCATTCATTTAGTTTTGTTGGCTTTGATCTGGTTGGCTGCTTGGAAGTTGGCTAATATATAATAGGTTTTTTTAGTCAAAATGGTCCATGAGATTGTCTTCCGTTAAAAACTCCGCTAAATGTCCTGGAGCTCTTGGCCGAAAGTTTGGGCAATTTTCAAAGCTTCGTAACTCAATCATTTCTTAACCAAATTCGATCCATAATATATCAAAATGAAGATAGGAAAGTGTAGAACAAGATTATAACTATTTGGAAGCCCCAGTGGTTGCTAGAGATGGCCGGAAAAATAGCCTGAAAGGTGACTAGTCCGCGGGAAAATTGGAAAACTCGCTGGAAACTGAGTAAACTTTAAACGTTCATAACTTCTTCAATACTCAACGAAATTGAGTAATTCAAATATGAAAATCATACTTCTAGACGAGATGAAGAGAATGGTACCTTTATTGATCGCTAAATCATTGTGGTTTGGCCGGAAAATGGCTCGAAAGTGGCTATTTTGGTCTCGAGTTAGCCACTTTTGAGTCATTTTTCGGCCAAATCACGGAGAAGTGGCTATCAATAAAGATACCATTATATTTGTCTCGTTGCGAAGTACGATTTTCGTTTTTGAATCACTCGATTTCATTGAGTATTGAAGAAGTTATGAACGTTTAAAGTTTACCCAGTTTCCGCCGAGTTTTCCACTTTTCTCGCGGATCAATCACTTTTCAGGCTATTTTCTGGTCATCTCCGGCAACCATTGTGGCTTCCAAATAGTTATAATCTTATTCTACACTTTCCTATCTTCATTTTGATATATTATGGCTCGAATTTGATAAAGAAACGATTGAGTTACGAAGCTTTGAAAATTGCCTAAACTTCTGGCCAAGAGCTCCAGGACACTTAATGGAGTTTTTAACGGAATGACCAAAATAATGGATGGTGGACAATCTCAGGGATCATTTCTATTGATTTTCAATCTCATAGACCAAAGTGATGTATTGTACAAATATCAAAGATCATTTTAGCCAAAAAGCCTATATAATATTTATAGTTGCATTTCTTTGAATATTTTATGTAACTTTAATGTGCCAGATGATCATGCATGCTTTGTTTGATTGCTGTACTTTTAATAAGCTCCCTAAAGAGAAGGGGAGAGAGAGAGAGGGAGAGAAAGATGATTGGTGATGAGAGAGACTGGTGTTTGGTTTCTGGGATTTTAAATGCTTCAAATTGCAGGCCAACTAGTAATATCTTGGGCAAATTCATTTTTTGTCTGATATGTCAGACCTTTCGCCGACTTTTCGTAGCATTTCCTTTCATATTAAATCACTTTTTATTTACCTTCTTTTGTGTTCTAATTATAGTTCCCTTTTCGTTTTATATGTCAAATTCCCTTTGTTTTATTATTTAGCAGCGAATATTTCCTAAACCCTAAAAATAGGTAGATTCTTATAATTTTGTAGTAGCAAACGTATGGTAGTTTTAGCTACGTTCGCATTTGAAGTGTCCTACAAATACAAAAGTAAGTGTCTCGTTTATAAAGATAGTGATAAAAGTAGATTTAAATTTAGTTAAGCTAACTAAATAGTGTGTTCACTACTATACAGTCATGTTGAAAGTGTTCAACAAATTTCATCGGCTACAATGATTAAATTAAAAATTTGAGGCGGTCCTAAAATTTTCGGAGATATATCATATGTGTTGTATCCATTCCCTCGTTTTTCGTATTCTTATCAAAGAGAAATGCTAAGGGGACTATCTCACATTGGTGATCTCCATGAACTATCTGGCACCTCACAGTTTAACATTAATTTTTATTCTAACATTATAAAACAGTATACCAAAAACATGAGGTGACAAAAAATCTATAAAAAAATTCACTTTTTAATGGGTCTCCTTGGCATTTCTCCTCTCCTCTCAAATTAAACCCAAATCTCCTGGAGTGAGATCATCAAGGTTCAATAATATATAATTTTTAATTATACTCTGCATTAACTAAGGTGGCATCACTAAGAAATTATTCGGTCCAAGAAATCGGCTCTATAAATTTGCAGGAGTCAACGGTTGCCAGAATGTGTGGTCCATTACAAGACATGTATTCTTCATGTAAGGACCAAGGTCCCCACTTTGAATACAAAACATGTGGGTGGATACAAAATAATGCTCATGTAATACACAAATCTTGTAAGTATTTTCTAAATTTTAAGTACTTTTAGTTTTTGACATAGTTAATATTTTACAAGTAAATTTATTTAAATTACAGATTACAGAGTTCGAATTTGTGCGGAAGAATGGTACACAATTTTAATCAACTTTTTAGATCTATTATTAATTATGTAGGGGTTTCTTGGTCAAATTGTATCTTGAAGTCTCTAAAATAATTTTTGATGAAGTTAGGGGAAACAACAAACATTCGTTTTATATTTTCGATCGATTTATCGTGTCAATTTTCAAAGGTGTGTATGGGGATTCAAATTATTCTAGCATGCAGCATGTTAATATTGTTAACGTTGTTAATTTTTAAAATATGTTGGTTTTGTCAGTAAGATAAATTTAAAAGTGTATATTGTTGCTTTAAAAAGAACTGGGGGGAATATCTGGAACTTTGCCACCAACTTGGTAGATCCCAAATGGTTCTCCGTCCCCATGCATGTAGCTTTATATTAGGTAAAGGGTGATCATTATATGCCATGTGTTTTACTTCTCACCCCAGGTTTTACTTCTTACACACCCCTCTTAACTTCTAATCGTCTTATCGAATGAATTGAAGAAGTTTAATAGAAAAAAAAAAATTAACAAGAATATGTAAGCAGTAAAGAGGGGTGTGTAAAACCCTAATTTATAAAGACAAAAATCATTGCTAGTTTGCTAGAAAACTGAAATGCTCTGCAGTTTATGCAGTATGCTATTGCTATTATATGATGCATATAAAATATATCATTAGAGTTGGTCGGAAAACTCTCTAATCGTGACTGAAAAATGTAAATAATTATTTAAATTTACATATCTTTTTTGTCAGTGAAGCAAAAGTGATTGAAAAATCTTTCGAAAATGTGAATGTATTTCATTGCAAATACTCTTAAAACGGGATATCATGAAAATGTAAATGCAGTATTGGTATTTGCAGTTTATTTGTATTTTCACTTATATTTCATGCATTCTTTCCTTGAGTGATTATAATTTTAATTAAGAATCGTTTAATAACCATTTCGTTTTCAGTTTTTAGCTTTTGGTTCTAGTTTTCATTTTATTTAAATTCGAAAAATAAAATCTTGTTTGGTAACTACTTCGAGTTAAAAAAAAAAAATCAATAATTTTTTGTGGATGTGCTTGGGGTTTCAGAATCAAATCTATTTTCAATTTTGATTTTGATTTTGATTTTGTTTTTTGATTGAAAAAACTTTAGGGGGAGGGGAGGCTATTCCATCCTAGGGCTAGTGTATACCATAAGTCTTTTTGAGAAATTAGAGAGGGGTTTTAGCCCCTTTTTGATTTTTATAGATCGTCCACCAAGAGGGATTGCAGGGAGCAGGACTCGAACCTAGGCCTTGGTCTAGCGAAGAAAATGATCCTTACCAACTCAGTCAACCCTCGTTGGCATTTTCAATTTTGATTTTCATGCTATATATATGTTGGAGTAACGAGACTTTAAACCTTGTTAGAGACTGATGTTGAAAATTTTCTAAGTGTCGAATTCTAGGTTAAAATTAAAATCAAATGAGAGTATTCATGCATGTTTATGGTGCTTTGTCAACAAAACCCTAGAACATGAACAAGTTATCTAAATCGATTTGTATAATTTAAAACAAAATCCTTTCGATATGCATCTAAGACTTATCTTCAAATCATCACACATATTTGAGCTTTGATTTCTCTTACTGTAGCTTATCAATCAAAACATTTGGTAATTTGTAATCTATCATGTTTCTTGTTTTGCAATTCCTATGATTTCGTATGTTAAAATACGATTTTTACTAGTTGAAATACAGTTTTTACGAGTCAAAACAATGGGTTTGACATGAAAACCTCAGAATTTTGCAACTTGAAAGGAATTCTGCCTCGTCTAATGGACGAACCTGAAAATTTTGGAGGATTATGGGGAAAATTAGTGAACATAAAATTTGGAAACCACGAATTTTGGTTTTGTCAAAATTCAGTATGGTTTATAGATTGTAAATTTTCACTAAAAGAGGAATATATACTTCAATATTCTGTTTATTTATTCAAAGTGATATATATCCACGGTTGTAGGGCAAATTCTCTCGATTAATTCTGAGTCATCACATTGTCATCAACTAGTTGTTTAAGAATGTGATATATTTATATGAGAACAAAATAAGAATAAGATATTTATGAAAGAGTATCAAATAGGTGCCATGCATGCATGTCCATTGAACTAGAAATATAAGTTGAAATGAAGAGATGGATGCGTACCAACCTTGAGATTTTGATACATTGTTTGTGGCCTTTGAGGCGGTACATGTTTGCCAGTTTGGCCAGTCCCTCCTGTTAATGTACTGCTGATGCATCTGAAGAAGCAGCAGCATTAGTCACATATGTAAATTGCAATAAAGTAATCAATTATGATTAAGCATTCCTCATGTAAACTATAAATATATATATATATACACACACACACACACACACAACACACACACATATAACCTTAAGGGAAGAGATCTTTATTTTTTTATAAAAATGGAGATTAGTTGTTGAGTCTACACGATATCAAATTTTAACGATCCGAGTTGTCTATTTTTCAAGTTGCACCTCATAGATCATCCTTACAAAATATTACTCAAATCGAAACTATTTAAGACATCTAATTGGGTTTAAAAAGATTAACGAATACTTTGTTATATAGCAAACAATAAAATTTTATCTTGATAATTAAATAGGCAAATGATTTTAGATTGAATTGAATTTTTGCAAGGATGATCTATGAATTGAGACTTACAAACTAGACGGTTCGGATCGTTGAAGTTTGATGTGGAGTAGACCCCACACCTAGTTTCCATTTTTTGAAAAAAATGAAAATCCCCTTACATAAAAAGCCTATATGTGTGTGTGTTACTCCAACCCAGTATTTGTACAAGCATAGCATTTTCCAGAAAACCCAGCTTTTTACCTGACAAATATCTGATCATCATTTTCTATTTAAAAAATATATATTTTCATAGGAACTGAGTCAAGTTTCTAAAGTATTTTGGAGTATTTTATATTTTAAGAGAAAATTTAATCATTGTATCTTTAACAAAAGTTTAACGGTTAAAAATGTAGAGTAGAAAATACCTCGAAGCATGGTACTAAATTCCAGAGCTGAAATTGGCCAATAAATACATAAATGGTGAATGATTGATAAATTGCATTTTTCGTGATAAGAGCATCCTAGTAAGAAAATGCAAATGTCACATGCAGAAATGAAATCAAATTTCCATCCACAAGAGATTTAAATGTGGTTATTGCTCCGATGGGGAGGGATGCAATTTAACCCTGTAAAAAAATGCCTATTGAAAAATTTCCAGCCAAGAGATATGTATGTATGTCCATATACAGTATCGACTCGAGATGCTATGTAATTTCACACTTCCTGTGTCTTGCATGCAAATATTAGTACGGCCTTTTATCTCTGAAACCGTGACAGAAATAAATGCAAAAAGAGTGGCCTGGATTTTAGTGGGGGTTGGGAGTTTGGAAGGAAGTTCAATATGACCGGGGATATGAGATGGTACATTATGTGTAATTATATAATTTTTTATTATGTACATAAAAATATATGATGTACCATTCGTGTTCCGGTATTAAGGAAATTTTTTTCCAAAGTCTCACGGATCGGTCTTACAGAAACCAGGTGGTGTACTTGGGAATTGAAAAACCCCAGAAATGGAAAAATGTTAAACTACGTATTTGTTATCTTACTTTAATATTATAATTTTTTTTAGCTAAAATATTTTTGAAATTGACATAATTTTTTACTTTAACTTTTGAGATTTGAAATTGATAAAAATGATGCTTGAGTTTGTTTATCATTAATCATTTTGATCATTTTAATCATTCTAAAACATAAAAATAAAAAATTATATTAATCTCAAAAACCATTTTAATTAAAATTCATCTCATTAACTTCGTCGTATATCCCAAAGCCCCTCTTGTTTCCTGGTCTCTTTTAACAAGATAAACTATTTTTTATTGAAATAAAATAAATATATTTGCAGGCGAATTATGCAGAGATTACATGGCAGAGCTGCCTCACCCACCGATAGCTTTCTTTATGGTCAAGGATTCCCACACCTGGCCAAACGACATCTTTGAGGGACACTCGATTTATGAAAAAGATTTCACGTTAGTTTCGACCTTTACGTGAGTGCCTCTCTCACTTGACCATTTTTTATTCATAGGTTAGTTTTCGTTAAAGCAAATTTAAATTATATTATTATTAATTTATTATGAGATTAAATAATTTTTTTAATAAATAATATTATTTATATTAAAAAAAATAGAAATAAGTTTAATCTCATAGTGGACTAGCAATAATTTGATTCAAATTCACCTTTAGCGATAATCGAACCTAAGACCTCTCACTTATAAGTGAAGAGGAATACCACTAGACTGTAGTACTAAGTGGCAAAAAAAAAAAAAATTGTTCTTCTTACAATTTAAGATTTGTACCAAATTAGTTTAAGCAAATTTAGTTTTTTCATTTTAATGTTCACTATACAATACATACTTGGTTTTAGTGTGTTGTTGTATGCGGCTTTCATTTCTTGTTTTCTAGAACTCAACACTTACCAACTTGATCCTTACTCTACCATTGTGGGGTCTTTAATTAGGTTTTGTTAGAGTAAAATGTAGAAATATAGAGAATAATCCGAATGATGACTTTGAGGTACGACTTGAATCGTTTTCTTAAAATGTTATTTGTCCCCACTCGAATGAGTTTGCTAAAAGATTCTTGGCAAGTCACTTCCAGGATACAACAAAATATAAAATATTCGATTAGCAAAACCGAATTGTATTCCCTTAAAAATAAGTAGAAATAAATTGTATGAATGTGATAGAGAGAAAATAAAGTAAGGAATGTAGAAACAAATTTCTGAAAAAAAGTGTGTGAAACATTAGGCCACAATAGATATTTATAGGCATTAAAGCACCTGTTCATCGAGCTCTTTTATTTAAGTTGAAGATACACAAACCTTCTTAATAATGTTGACCCAAAAAACATGTCTTTTATTTAGAATTTTTAGAAAATAAATATCGTACTCTTCGTCAAAAAGAAAAAAGTATTGAGTTTTCCTTTGTTAGGCAGTTCTTGGCCTTCTTTCGTTTGACTGATATTGCGTAACCGATCAATTATATACACCGCCGTTGTGACAGATGAGACGTGTTGATGGCATGTTTTTAATTGAGTCAGATTAAGGCATATTGATAATCTTGTCTTTCCTTGCTAACTCGTTTACGCTCCGTGAAAAACAAGACAGTTGATTGATCTTGAAAACTTATTAGCCTCCTAACTTCAACCTAGACAAGACATTACTCGAATCAGCTTCAAGTTGTGCGATGACTTGAACTTGTCTTGAAATCTGTAATTCTATCTTGATCATTTTTGTGTGGACTCCTTTTTTTGAAGTTTTTATGTTTTTCACTCTTTGCACAAATATGAACGCTCAATTAGTGTTATAACATTTTGGAAAAAAAAAAATAGTGTTATAACATAACTAGTTTCCAACTTAATTAACTATGCGCAATATCAATAATTAAATTTTCGATTGTCTCATAATTTAGATGCATAATCCATTAATGAGATGAAGAAAATTTGAAATTTGAACACACAAACGCTAGTTAATTATAGGTGGTGTTTTAGTCCATTTAATTACTGTCACTTGGTATTACGGTCTAGTGGTATTCCTCTTTACTTGTAAGTGAGAGGTCTTAGGTTCGATTCTCACCAAAGACGAATTTGAACCACCTTATTGCTAGCACATTGTGAGGCTAAGCCCACCCCCTCACCTTTAGTGTAAATAATATTGTTTGTTCAAAAAAAAAAAAAAACCATGAATTATTAAAATTCCATGACTAATTTGTTAACTTAAATAACTATTTGCAATAGCAACAAAGCCTGAATTTGTATCAAAGTTGATCAACAAACACTATTTCATCATAGGGTGATCCAACGGTTGGAGATGAATTCCAGACTTGTATTTCACATGACATGTCTGGGATTCAATACTTGGCGTGGATGAAGGTAGACGATGACGGCCAAAGGAGGCTGAGAAACCTCTGTGAATCTTCTCGACCCCCATAATAGTGGATTGCCATGAAAAAGCTACCAACTGGTCTTCTTTTTAAAGAAAAAAAATTATATATAATATGTTTTAGTATCGTACAATAATTTTGTATTAGCTTTTAACGATGAATTATTAAAATCCATGACTTGTCCCATCAACATATGATTGAGAGATGAATTGCATGGTACATATCATGATAGGAATGAGTAGTAAGGTAAAGGACACAAACACACACAAATCCAACAACAACAACAACAACAACAACCACGTATGATTAATGTGTTTCGTGCATGTTCTACTCACTACTTAAAACTATAAAATTAAAACCAAGTGGTAACAATAATCCAATCCAATCGGACCTTTTTGTTGGGGGATGAAATGAAATTGGGTGTTGTGAATCTACCTGGAAAATTGAGGTGGGATTTGTCTGAAATTCATGGGGAGGAAGAAGACATAAAATCCCAACTAGAAATTAAAGATAATATATAAGAAGATATTATTAATAGAAAATAACAAGACACCCAGAGAGACAGAAGACTGAGACCCCAGTTAGTGTTTTGTTAGAGAAAGAAAGAGACGGGACTAGAAATGTGAGGAAAGGATTCAAACACGACTATACCTGTCCCAAAAACAAAGGCTATTTGTATTTGTGTTTGTATTGTATTGCAACAAATCTTATCCCATCCCATCCATCTCTCTCTCTCTCTCTCTCTCTCTCTCTCTCTCTCTCTCTCTCTCTCTCCCCCGCATGCTTATTGGAAAGGGAAGGGATCTGTGGATTTATTTATCCCACCTCCTCCAATCCCCTCTCAAATCCAGGCCGGAATGGCCAAACACCAATAATGCTATCCTGCACGTGATCAAATTACTGTTCTTCTTTACAGCTACATTTCATTTCCCCCGGCCTCCTTCTCTCACAAATATTGAAAAGCAAATTTACCATGGAAGATCGATAGATTATACATCCTTCTTGCCCAATGCCTACTATTTTCAATCTCGCTTTTCATTTGTTTAATTTATCGATGATTGTCAACAGCTGATAAATGCGAATTACACATACGTCAACAGCCAACATCTATTAGGGACTATTACGAGTTAAATAAGCCTTCGAAATTGGAATAATTCACTTCGCACTTGAAAACAAATTTCTGTCATATATGTTCTATCCAAACGTCAATGCACTAGAAAAATTTATAATACTACCATTATATAGCATTGATGTTGCCCAATATCCAACCAATTGTAATGACAGTTGTCTTCTGTGTATAAACGATTGTAAATCGTAATTAATACTTGCGTGTTATGCATATGCATGAACGGTTGAGAACTGCCATAATCATTTTGAATCAAACTTCTTGCATAAGTAATTTGGAGATAGGACAGACAAACTTGTTTGTTCATTTGAGTTCATGGGTTTACGAGTAGTATTAAACTTATTATCTATTTGTATCATCTCTCTATAAAAGTAAGGTTCATCAAGACATGTGGGCCCCACACCCTCTATTAAAAAGATGATACATGATAAAAATAGCATTTTTTTTTTCGTTAACTATCTAGTGTCCTGATACATATGGGTGGGTGGGTGGGTGGGTGTTGGGGGGGGGGGGGGGGGTGTGGGAGAATGTCTCAAGTGCCCCATAGATATGGTCTAGAGAACCAAGTGCTAGGCCGGGTTGGCCGTTGGATGGAATTGATGAAGAGCCAGGTGGCTAATTATTACGTCAGAGGTGTCCTACAATTTGATTTGTTTGGGAATGTAGCAATAACATGGGGTGTTTCCAAACAAATAGTAATCCACATTTGCCACAAAGAGATTCATCCAGATACATGCTCTGCCCAATTCAGAAAAAAAAAACTATAGTCTTCTTCGTTATAATTTACTTTTACACAACATTGTTATCCATCACACACAAAACCGACCACATTACTGTCATACTCTGTAATAGTCATAGACTTCAATATTATATGTGAAATTCACATACATTAAAGAAGGGGTGGATCCGCCGCATCACTTTTTTTACACAATTTATTTTTTGTGATGCCTACTTTGTCATATGTTTTAATGATCTGAACCATTTATCTTTTAGAACATCATTAATAGATAATCTTTGCAAAAAATTAAACAAATCCAAAATCATCAAGGCATTCATTTGTAGTGAAGAAAATGGACGGATACGGTTCAAAAAAAAAAAAAAAAAAACCTAAACCCTTAACCCAACGACGTTCATATGGTTTCAGATTTGGGTGTTTTCGATAGACATGATTTTTTAAAGTTATATATAAAAGGTAAACGATTTAAATCGCTGAAATATATCATAAGGTGAGCCCCACAAAAACTTGTGTAAAAAAATGATGTTGCGCATCTGTCCGTATTAAATGTTTCTTAAAGAATAACTTAAATGATATATGAATATAAATCCATGTGAAACGATTTAAATTGCTGAAATACATCATAAAGTGAGCCCCATAAAAATTTGTATAAAAAAAATGATACCACAAATCCATCTGTATTAAATGTATCTTAAAGAATAAGTTAAATGATACATGAATATAAATCCACGTGAAATCATGTGTATTAGACACTACCAACAATACAGTAATTTTGCGTCTTTTAACAGTATTATATTTAAAAATCCTCGTCACTCAAAATCCCAACAAAAAACACACAGAAAGCGGTAGTAGAATATGGGAATTTTACACTGAAAATAATGATTGAGTTTTTCCCTCACGCAAAACCTTAAAGTAGTACTCTTGTACTTACATTTCTCTCACTCTCTCTCTCTCTCCCCCCCCTCTCTCTTTCGCTCTCTCTTATTTCTCTCTCTAACATTGTTGTCAATATCTTGGGGGTAGCTAGCTTCATCAAATACCTCTCCTCAAACCCGTAATCTGCACGCCTATTCCCTCCCCTTCCCTCTCAGCCCCACACTCAATTTCTCCATCTCCATCCCCATCTCTATCTCTCCTTCTCCAAGAAAATGTCCATAAACCACTTCTCCTCAGACCTCTCAGAAACCCAGCGGTGGAATGCCAATTCTAACCCCCACCGACAAGAAGACCCCTCAAGACACCCACAAAGCAGAACCCATTTCATCCCCCAATTTTATCAAGACACCCACCACCCCAGTCACGCCCACCACAGTTTCCAACCCTGGCAGCTCAACTCCCAAGACCCCACCACACCCATGTCCCCCACCCATTTTCATACCCCCACTGCCACCCTCAATTTCAACCTCAACCACCACGACGCCGTCGACCCCAACGAATCAGACCAACTCCAGTCCCCGCCGCCGCATCACCGCGTCAACTCTGGCGACTCCGACGACGAAAAAGAGCCCATGTTCGAGAAGCCCTTGACCCCGAGCGACGTCGGCAAGCTGAACCGCCTTGTGATTCCCAAGCAGCACGCAGAGAAGTACTTCCCGCTCGGCAGCGGCGACTCGGGCCTCCTGCTGAGTTTCGAGGACGAGTCCGGGAAGTCGTGGCGGTTCCGCTACTCCTACTGGAACAGCAGCCAGAGCTACGTCCTCACCAAGGGCTGGAGCCGTTACGTCAAGGAAAAGCGCCTCAACGCCGGCGACGTCGTTTTGTTCGAGCGGCGCCGGGCCAACACGGATCGACTCTCCATCGGCTGGAGACGCCGCAACGCGGTCCCAGCGCACGATAGTGGGGCTGGAGGGGTTGAGAGTAGCAGTGGCGGGGTTGGAGGGAATAGTAGTGGTGGTGGCGGGGGTTGGACCAGGATGTTCTATTCTGCGCCGCATCACGGCTCGTCTTATCCTGCGCACCAGTATCATCATAGTGTGGCGCCATACCCACCTGACTGTCTACATGCAGCAGGTAATTTATATTCTTTTAATTTAATTTTTAATTACTTTGTAAAAACATAAATATAAACGTTTTTAATTCTTGCTTATACGCACGTGAAAGTGCGTGAAAAACACATTCCTATTACTTGGGAAAAATGTGCTTTAGGGTTTAGATTCTAATTGAATTGTGTTTATGTGTGATAGAAATAATATTGAGGAAAAATAAATCGAACTTAGGATCTCGAGTTCAGGAATAAATTGAATTTAGTTGTATCAGTCGACCATGATACACTAGAGACATGTGACCGAAACAAATAACCAAGTACATTGGTCTTTTGTATAATTAGGGTGAGAAATTGGGGGTATGTATTTAATTTCATGCATGTTTTGTAATAATTGTATTATTGTTTCAGGGTCCCGTGTTCAAAATATGAACCAAACAGCGTCAGTTGGGAACTCGAAGATACTGAGACTATTTGGAGTGAACTTGGAGTACCAGCAGCAGGCAGCTGAGCACCACGAGTCGGAACCATCGACCTCAGATGGCTCGTCGTCGACACTGTCTATGTCGAGCCAGGGTCCGACTCACGGCCAGCAGCAAATGTACCCTCGTGCTGCTTATAATTATGCCGACCAACGCAGGGTACGTAAACCCCCTAAAGTATCATTACCGTAATAATCATATTATAATTATGTGTATTATTATATGAGTATATTATGCTGTTGCATTTCCTTTTGCCCTTTTTAAAACCCCCATTTTGTTTCCTCTCACGAGTCACGAGACAGATTATTTAAGAGCAAATGAGTAAATTATATGGTCTCCTTTCTTCCCAACAAAACGATTGATTAACTTAATCGGTATGATTAGTGAATCTCTAATACGAATATCAATCTGATTGTTATAATGAGTATCGTATCAATCAACGACAGAATCCTATGTTATGCCATGTGATATCTATGTGGGTAGGAAGTCGAACATGTTTGGACATTGTTTTCCAAAAATGACAACTTTTCAGCCTACAGTTGAGCCAAAACAAAGGTTGGACCCAACCCATCTTTTTACCAAATTAATTAAGCTCAGTTTTTGGCTTTGAGTTGATTTTCTTCTGAATTTTTTATTAAAAAAAAAAAAAAAAAAAAAAAACGCCTCCATTGCAGAGCACGAGGGCAGCTTTTGTGGACTGGACTGGTGTGTTCATAGCATTCATGGAGCTTCCTTTTTTCCTATATCTATGTTAAGCCACATACACAAAATAGCTGTTATGCCATGTGGTATATTTCTAGGCACCGACTCCTTTTAAGGGCGGTCTCCTGTGGACTATTTGTTAGCTGTTATATGATCTTTGATTTTTAGTAATTTTTCTAAGGGAGACTTTGGATGCGGTTCCTAGCTATGAATATTCTTTGACTGAAACCTTGTTGGTTTTTAATTTTTGATCCAAGTCCCTGAAATTAATGTGATAATTTATTTCTATGTACGTTACTATATTTTTTAAATTAAAAATTGAAATTTATAGTTGTTTATATTAATGAGATTTTAAATAAAAACCATAGTTTGTGGGATTAAAAATATAAATATACTATTGTGTGTGTGTGTATATATAAACATGGGTACATTAATCAAAATTAACCAAAAAATTATTGTATCAAAACATGGGTACATTCTTCAAAAAAAAAAAAAAAAAAAAAGATATTAGGCTTAATAAAATTAGTAAATTTCTTCGATTAAACTTAACATGGATATATTCTCAAATCAAAGAAAAAAGAATGTACCCATATAAGTTTAAAAATGGATTAGGAAAAAAATTGAATAAGTTTTATATTAAAAAAAGGGTACATTTTACATATAACAAATTGGTATATTTAAGAATGAGTACATTTTAAGATAAAAAATTTTAAAAAAAATTACATGAATGGTACATATAATTAGCATGGGTACATTTAGCAAAATTAAAAATGGGTACATATAAATAAATAAAAATATGGGTACAAATACAAATAAAACTTTATAAAATATGGGCACAAAAAGTAAAACTAAAAAGAATATGGGTACAAATTAAAACTAAAAAGAAAATTGGTACAAATTAAAAAAGGGTTGCAAATTAAAAATGGGTACAAACTAAAAATAAAAATATATGATAAAAAATTTAGCCATAAATATAAATATACTAATTGTAACAGTTTTAACATTAAATGAATATATTTAGAAATAAAAAATATTTATTATTGAAATAATTAATGATGTTATTAATAACAAGGACCTTGATCAAAAATTGAAAAGGAATAAGATCTTAATCAATGGAGTAGCAAAAGGAAGGATGAGAACCTAATTTCTCCTTTTCCTAAAGAAAACATAGGTAAGAATACTTCGACTACGTTACCTCTTACCTCTCTCTACCGTTTCTTTCACAAAACATAGGTGCTCCTGTATTTTGTTCTTACTTGACTTTATGTTGTTCGGGAGCATTCTTGCTCACCACCAGAAACTATGGTCTATGATCACTCTACACCTAAACATCTGTCACGTGTCTTTTCACTTAACTTTGATTAATTTTTTTTCAAAATTGAAAAAGTAACATTTAATGTGAAAGTTAACCAGAGTTAGATAAAATAATACGAATTAGATAATTAGGTGTATATGGTAAACATATACGATAGTTATGATGGTGAACAATAATGCTTCCTATGTTGGTCTTTAATAGCTAGGACAGTTCAGATAATTAAGTGTATGGTAAACATATCAGATAATTAGACTCTACTAAGAGCTACTATAATAGGACGGCTCTAAAAAGTTTCTCTTATTCTCTAGGGTTTGGTTTTTTAGTTTTTTTTTTTCTTCTTATGATTCATTTTCCTTAGGGTTGAGCATTCAATTATTTTAAGTTTCTCTTATTTCTCTAGGGTTTGGTTTGTTAGTTCTTTGTTTCTTATGATTCATTTACCTTAGGGTTGAGCATTCAATTATTTTTGCAATATTTGGAAAATCTTTTCCTACTGTTTCCATGTTACATAATTAGTAGTCTAAGTTAAGGATGGTGGTTCCCACACTCTTTTTTACTTCTACACATCCCTTTCAATTTTCGATTGTTGGATCGAATGAATTAAAAAAGATCATACGGTCAGAATTACTAAAGAGTGTGTAAAGATAAAAATAAAAAATAAAAAAATAATGTGTGAATAGCATCACCTTAAATTAATAGTGTGAGATTTTTATTTTTTTTTGGTTGAAAAAAAAAGTAGTGTGAGATATCATAACTTGTACCAAACACTTCAGATTACAGATTGCACAGATCTTTAGTGGCAATTATTTAATTCTAAGCCGCCCAAATATTAATTGATGGTTTTGATGTTGAAGTTATAGTAGGCAGCAGTAGGCTTCTTTTAGGCTCGAAAAAGGATAAATTTTTCAATGTACTCAGAATACTAGCACATATATCATATGTCGACGTACCACTCTATATTTCAAATAAATTGAAAAATTTCTTCAAAAAACTTGTGTTAATTAATCCATGGGATACAGGTGATTTTCAAAACCCTAGAAATGAAAAAATGAAATTAAAGAAAGCAACGAGTTTGCCATTAGCACAAGGGTTTAGGGATTTGTGCTTATTCACTGTACGAATCTCAAAATTCAAACTTATGTAGTGGTGATAAATAAGGTGGTGAACATACACCACACTAAATGGTGGTGGACAAAAATACTCCCATTTATAAATGCATTTAGTATACGACTTTCATAAATAATGTGTTCATTTTCAAATTATTGTTGGCCTATTAAGTGATTGAAGTCCCACCTTCGTTGATCGAAAAGAAAAAAAGGGAGAGCACTGATTTTCACAAAGAAAATTTCTTAATAAACTCTAAAATATAAAATTTTCTGACACCTCATGTTTTTATACAAGTCTAGTTTATAAAAAGTCTCCTTGTACCATTTATCTTTCACAAATGCAATTGATTGATTTGTGTGTGTTTGTGTAACAGGAATTCACTGGTTTCTCTGGAGATGTCAACCCCATGAGATCAAATCGCCGAGGATAAAGATCTGCCGATGTGACGTCCTCCTTGATTGATTGACTTCAAATATTTTTATTTTTATTTTTAAAACACACCACTTGGGAAAAAAGGAAAGAAAAAAAAAATCCCCTATATTAATATTCAGTGCCCACAAGAAGAAAGAAAGAAAAAAGAGGGTACACATGGAATATAGTATCAGAAAAAATCCCAGATTTTCAGGTCAAGTCTGGGACAATGCAGGAAGAAGAGGTGAGGGGGAACCAAAAGGACGGTGCTGCAGGTAACGGGGGTGGAGAGAGAAGCTGGTGGGGTATGCTTAGAAAAAGTAGCTGGGGAGTGAAGTCATCGTTGTTTCTCCTTCCGTGGAAAATGGGAAATTTGGTTGGAGGAACCTGATATGTTAATTTAGTATTTGCCAGCACTGTTGAGATTCTGCCCGAAGATTTTTGATAAATAACAATGGAAGGGAAGGAGGGTATCGGATATGGTGGTCGTGATGGAAACCGGGTGGGTGTATGGGTGGGTGGGTGGGTGGGTGGGTGGGGAAGTGAGTTCAGTGGGTGCGAGTTGAACAGATGGATGGGTGACAGCAAAGCCCGGTGTCTTTCATTTGGTACTGGAGAGAGAGAGAGAGCTCTCTCCAATGATATCGAACACTATACTCTCCTAAATTTCTAGTTTAACCTTTTTGTTACAGCTAGTCGTTTCATTTTCTGATTAATCCCATGTAGCTAGCTAGTTAAGCTCTTCTTTTGGATGTTGTAAACACTCTACTTCTAGAATTTGAATAGTAATGACAAGTTTACAAAATTTTTCCTTATTGAGATTGAGTAGGACCTAACAAACGTGTTGTGTACGTCACGTTCGTGTCGTTTTTGTATTATACTCGTTATCTTAATATGTCATGTTGTGTCAAACCCGGTCCGATATGTTAACGGGTTTTTAACAAGTGAGCTGATAACAACTCAATTCGTTAACGAGTCGTGTCATGTCGTGTTGGGTTAATGGGTCATGTCAAAAATTGTCATGCTTAATGTCTAGACCTGGCAAACTATATCTTATCGGGTTCTTAACAAGTGATCCGATAAAGATCCAACTCGTTAACAGATGGCCTCGATAACAAATCGACTCGTTAACAAGTTGACCTGAAGCAATTATTTTGGTGCCATTTTGTGTCGGATTAATGGATTGTGCAAGAAATTGATAGGTTTAAGACTGAGTTCCACTTGTGTAACGTGTTAATTTGAAATGATAGTGTTTTAAAATATTGTATATCCGAGTTTATGTATCGACCCATATATAGTATTCACTAAAAAAAATGCATGATGACTTAGAAGTTATGGCGACCGTAAGAATTGAATTGTTTCTTGTTTTATTGGCAATCAACATATCATTTGGTTTGGTTGATTTGCAACTAGGTACATGGACTCCTTTATTTATTTTGATCATTTGATTACATGACATGTTTCCTTGGGGGTATGAGCTCGAACTCTTTAGAGAGCCTATGCAAGGAAACACTCCCCAATTCATATGGCACTTGTCATGTAATTAATCATATATCCGATATACACACTCAAGTATTTTCTCTACTTAGATAACATGCGTAAAAATACTCACAATATAGTTTTATCAAGTACTAAACGATATAGTTTTATCAAGTACTAAAGTTATGAGTTAACTAAACATAGTATTGTCAATATTTTAGGAAGACAAACTGATCTATGGTAGGGAAGAGAGGGTTTGATTATCAATATTTTCCACCAACTTACAGTTTCCGGCCTGCAGAACATGGCATGGTAGGGCAAAACAAAAATTCTTAGTCATCAAGTACATGAATCATATTTAATTAGTTTTTCAAAAATAAAATTCTTGTTTTCTTCAACAAGTAATCTGCACAAATGGCTCATGAATTACTCGGAAAAAAATTAAATTAAATAAACAGAAGTCATTCCTTACCGCCAATGACCCGAAAAAGTATGTGTCACACTCGAGAGAGCTGGGGCAAGACAATAATTCTAGGTCATCCATCATCAGATCTGATTTTTTCAGCAACTTCAACCTCTGTTACATGAATTTTGCAGACCATCACCATCACCTGGATAATGGGTCAGGAATCCCAATGCCACTACAATACTGCTTGATACGATTAAAACCACCATTGCAGTTTGCTCAGATGTCAACTCAGACATCCCAATGCCTGCCCTAATATGACAAATTTTGAGTCACCAAACCAAATACGAAAAAATAACCCATCAAATCGATTGTTTTTGATCCACTGATTACACGAACACATTGATTTCAGTGCAAAAAGACTCAACTAGGCCATCTAATCTAATAGCATTTCCAAGAGTAAAAATTTAGGCAGATTGAGAATTCGAATTTTGAAGGTCCAAACGGTCAAGGTCAAAGTATTTTAGATCAAAATAGAGTGCAAAACACGAAAAATAAATAAATAAATAAATATGTTCATTAAGACATTTCGTCGAATATTTGGTGGGTTTTGCTATCATCAATTGAATATCTTTTCTCACCATCCTCATAGTGTATGAGACAAATGTATGCATTTTGTTTAGGGTTGTATTCTATAGTTACGATTCTACTATATATGTCTTTTCATTCTATCGAAAATTGATTTTACGGTATTCTGGTGGCAACATGTTATGGGGTGGTGGTCCCGCTTATGGGGTCAAATCAATACGTTCTAAGAAGAAATATTTGAATAATCTCATCGATATCATCGATTTCATAAGTATCATACCAGATTTGAACATTTAGCGATCTCAGATGTGTCAATATCAATGGTGACTCATTATTTCGATGAATTATTTCTTCGGACAAAAGAAGATTATGTAAACACTAACTAGTTTATTTAGATCGGGAAAATTGTACGATTTTTTGAAACCATGTGCTATGGCTCGAATCCATAGTCAATCCTACTTTCAAGAAAATGGGTAGTAATAAAAAGTTAAAAAAGTAAAAAGAAAGAATAGGATCATAAAATAATCATGAAAATTTGAGCGTTTATGTGTTGTATCAGAGAACCCAATGAGATTCATGTTGCAGACATGCCAAAGCAATATGTTGAGTGATATCGAGAGAATTTGTCAAATGTTATCGATGTAACCTATCGAAATATGCCTAGGAGGTATTGCATGAAACACTTAGTGGGCACAAAAGGACCCATACGCAACATTCAAAGAGTCATCGAAAAACCTTTAAATGTATATTTCCCACTCCGAGTGGTCATGGCACCACCTTGGTCCCAATGCACATTAGTCTGATGAAAAATGTCAAATAAGTAGAGAAAACAATATTTTATACTGTTAAAGGAAGTAAATGAGCTTTTGTTCATGATTTCCCTCTCAATTGAATAAAAGAGTTCACTAATATGTTCTAACAATAATTTTGGAATCCAACTAGAACAATAGTGGCGTTCTTCTGTTTTTCTAATGGAAAATCTCAAGTTTCGTTCACATGAGTAATAACATTATGTTAAGTTTAATATCTATTTATAATTAGGTCGTTATGTAATTTAACTCAAATTTCTTATCTCCTAAAGTAGAATATCGTTGTATAAAAAGAAATGGCCTTACACTATAACAATAGTACTAGATAATTGACACTGCATTTGCTATAGTCCATAACAAGGGCTCATCCAATAGTTAGAAAAGAGCAATGTTAGGAAGACTAACTATTTAGACTAAATTTTGTAAACCGTACGATGTGGTTGTTGATGATTGGATTACTACTTAAGTGGGATTAACATGCTTATTTTCTATTAGTGACATATGATCACATGGTTTGCATTTGATCTAAAAAGTTGATCTACCAAGTATTACTTTTTAGATAACATCCTTTCTACTAATCGATGGATCGGAACCTGTCGAGCGACTGGTTAGTGCTACTTTAATTCAAATATATGTAGTTTGATACTCCATATATAGTATAAAAAACACTTCACAACCATGTTCTAAAAGCTAGATATTGAATTCAATGGAAGAGACATATTCCACATTAAATTTTCTTTTAGAAATTTTTGAATGGTTGTCAAACCATTTTAGAAATGAAAATTCAATTAAACCTCTGTAAATAGTGGACAAATTTTGAAATTCGATTGGCTTACTTTCCTACAAGATCACATTTAGAAGTGCTAATACAAAAAAACTTTCTATTCCCTCCGCAATCCACGTCATTGGATTAAAACCAAAGCGCCAAGAACAAAATTCTGCAACTTTTGTTCTTAGTTTATACTTGAGTGTTCTTGTTATTCTTTGAGTATTGAAGTTTGTATTAGGAGTGAATAACTTTGACAAATTAACGTAGTCTTCATCCAAACGTCTAATTCGCAACTCTCTTTTGCACATAAATTGTGAGGATGAATTAAATCTAAAAGACAAGGTTATGTGCCTTGAAATAATCTTTTATCCTTCTCGGCTATCACTCATTAGCTTTAAATATCCAACATTTTTATATAGCATTATGCAAGGGTTTAATTATCTGATGATTCTCAATATATCCAATACCAATATGTGATCAGAATTCAAAAGTTTGCGTACGATCTGTTCTTTTAGTCGGTAGAGACCCATATCTTATATTATATGCTACTATTCAGGACTGTCTTTTACTCATGCACGTACAAATCCAACAACCTACCGTTCAGGACACTAGAACGACCACAATCTCAACTGATCGCAACCCCCATGTTAATCTCTTTCGACAAACCTTAATCTGATTACCTGTTAATGTCAATTAGTAAGTGCTGGCCAACAACCTTAATCTAATTACCTGGTAATGCGTCTGATACAAGTTGCAAAATATGTCAGACAAATAGTGGAACCATTTAGGTTAAGAACTTTCATATGATAATTGTGAGGGCCCATAAGGATGGAGAGTGATAACCCTAAACCATTGACCTTCTCAAACATCTCCAGGAGATGGAGGAGAAGATGGAAAGAGTCCAACGCATGTTGGCGTAGTAGTGGCTCACTACTCAGCTCATGATCCTTCTCCCTCTCTCTCTGCAAGTGGTGGGGAAGCTTTAGGGTCCCCAGAATCCAGATGTATATTGTGTCTAGCTATTATGATTGAAGTTGAACTCCAACTCAGTGCATGACCAATCGAAGGAATGAAGGGACGCTTCCTGTATATTTACTATATAGTTTGTCGTGCCAGAGAGCCAGATCGAATATAATCATGCATTTGGTTTGAGATATTTAGATATCACCAAGTACAGTACAGAAACACCATGTGAGTCTTTTTCTTCATAATATTCCCACTGAGCATTTCCTTTATCTTAACATGTATGACAACAGGCTTTCAATATCATTGCTTTTGACCCTTGGGGGCTTAGAGTCAACCTCACCCCTCACCTAGCTCACTTATTTTGTACCAGCCATATGAAAGAGCTTCATTTTGTGACTTCAACCCCTGTGTGTAATGTGAGTGTGTATGCTTACCGTTCTATTGTAGCAAGAAATAGACGATAGGATCCTCGTAAATTCATGTAATTACGGTATAGGACCCTTGTATTCTAAAGCAAAAAATAGAAAAAGAGTGAAATATATACGGTCGAGCTGCTATATTGTGAATACATGATCCTTGTGATAGTCATTTACCTATCATATTTTTGCTACAATCAAAAGGAATCCCGGCTAAGAAGCTCGTCATCCTTCTATGAATCATCCTCATTGAGGGATCTATCAAATAATCTTATTTGAGGGACACTTATGAGACCCACTCTTTAACTTTTTCAGTGAAGTGAGCTATTTTTATTTTAACTCATCATTCATAGAGTATCCAAGCAAAAATTTAGACAAATCCAAAATCATAATGATATTCAATTGTAACGAAGAAAATAGACGAATGTTGTGTTTCAAAGAAACATTAAAACGACAACCATTAATCCAACAATCATATGGTTTCTTATTTGGCTATTTTTAGTATAGATGAGCTTTGAGGGAAGACTTAGAAGATATATGTCATTGGATCGTTGGAAAACAATGTGGAGTAGGCCACACAAGGGTGATTTTTTTGTAGAGATGATATTTGAAGAAAGACCTAGTAGATAAACAGTTGAATCATTGAAATGTAATATGGAGTGAGCCCTACAAAAGTGTCTCTCAAATGAACTTATTTAAGTGATCCTCAACTAAAGCTCACTATATATATAGTAGATTTGATATCCAATCGATGCCAACATATATTTAATCATTTTGGGTATAATTCATATTATTATGAGTAACAAATCAATTAAGGGTATTACCTAGTTGTAGGGGTACGAGAAGGAATAAAGACGTGATTGAGTGACTGTGGGATAAACAACCAACCTTATGTTTATCTCATACATTCATTTTTCAGTATGCCGTATACCCAAAACCAATGAGACCGACCCATTTATTCATCCTTTAGTTTCCTTACAAATCCATTAATCATGCCCTAAAACAAAACCACTGCCGGTCAGGGATTGTGAATCTTGGAACTGTACTGTTTGATGATCTTCTCCATATTATATGCAGGTCAGTTTCAGTGCTTTAGCCATAAATCGATTATTCCAGTTGTACTGTGCTTAAAGTAGTATTGATGTCCTTCCATTTTATGTCCGAAACCCAATTAAGTTGTCCGCCATATGCAAATATTTTCAAAGAAAAAAAACAAGCAACAAATGCCATTGTGTTTATCTGGTTCAGTCTTATTCAAATATTTATCAGATGGCTTTACTCGAGATTCACTTCAGCAGAGATTATATCAAGGACAATAATGGTATCATATGTGTAAGCAGAATTGGGGACATATATATGTTGAGGAATCGTCCAGGCTGGATCAGACATTCCTATTCAAACCAAATAATCTGGTCAGATCTAGATATATAGCACATAAACCTGCATACAAGTTACTGCAGACTGTGCTCCTGGGAGTACCATATAGCAATCATACTATAATTTCGTACACGTACATAGATTCTTAGATTAGAGAGAATCTCCAAGGACAAAGCAAATGTTTGAGGTAAATTGGTGTCATTTGATTTGAAGATCTATTGCCTTCAACATTGCACCGATTAAAAACCTGTCACGGACAAGGGATACTGAGGCAAATAGTTAGCCAAATGCCCTAGGCATCACTTTTCTAGTGAAGTGTTGTCATGTTGTTGATATTGACACTATCGATACTTTGATATTATTAGCAATATGCTCGCGATTGTTGATTTGTCAATGATAGCTTAAAAGTGCAGTTAACTTAACCAAATTAAAAATGAAATCAATAAATATTGACAAACTATACATAGAATTACTGGCAAGCTCAATAATAACAACATATATAAATTATATATGCATATAGATTACTTAAATTCAAGGGTATACAAATGTACAGTGACATGACAAATTCTCTTACATTAAGAAACAATAATAAAACCTTATCCTACTAAGTGATTAGCAATATGAATGTGGTTAGTATTTTTCCATGAGGATATGGATACGGAGATTTATATGTAAGTTTCTGAAAAATTACATTGACTGGTTCGAATAGATCTAGACCACAGAACACGCTCTCAACTCCTTTGAGGGTTCACTTTACAGATTGAAGCAATCTGTGTTGATGTGGTATACTTGTTTAAGTGATTATTTGATTAGTCAGGGATATGAATAAACTATGCCCTTTCATGTTAAATTAAGAAGTTATACTCCGAATTGCTAGAGTTGCAATTTATGTCAATCACATGAATCTCACTAAGACTCTATAAGAGCTTGAGAAAACTACCTCGCACTTGAAGATGAAATTTGAGATAAAAGATCCAGGTGTTAACACTCAGAATTTGCAAGTCAAACCGAGACGAATCCAGATGGACACTCGCATATCTTAAACTTAACAAACAAAGATATTTAACCCTTGGTGGGCTTAGGATGTGGACTGAGAATGACATGGGCACAATGTAAGTGGTTCACCCTACAAAATATAGGCCACGTTCACTATGTTGCATAAGTTCTATTGATTGTAAGATTAAAAATAGCGCTCAGCTAGTACATCAATTTCTTTATCCCTAATCATCTGGCCCCGACATTGGGGGTTTTTACCCCTTTGTATAGGCCTTCGGTGAACCCCTGTTCCTTAGGCCATTCCCAGTGAGCATTTAATGTGCCATTACGTAAGCTAGCCTATTGACACTTTTTCACCTACCAACCCGACATTCGTTGGTGAAATGATGGTTGTCCAATCAAGTGCACGCCTGGCCAACATAAAGTAGCATATTTCTCTCTATCGGCCTCAATTACTCAACCTAATTTGTCTGAGCGCCGCCTTGACCACTTTGTGTCCCATCCTGAGTTCCTACTATTGACTTCGAGTCATCAAATGGTTTGAATGACATCTGAGTAGACCTTTCCCTGAAGACTTGTGCCACAGAGCTATCAGCCTGCCCATGTGCTCTTGTCGGTCGGTATTCAATGCCCAACCTGGTTGGTCGGCATTTACGCGCTCAAACATATTCCTTTCCAAGCTTCCCAAACCTTGGGCATCCTTGGTTTCTTGGGCTTCGTAGGGCCTTTTTTCCAATTTGATACTTCCTTATGGGCCTAAAAATGCCCAACATTAACACTTGGAAAAACTCATTTATGTCCTGACCTAAAGGTCAAACATTATTTTGACTGTATTATGGTTCACATATCAAACTCCTTTTGAGTATACCTATGATCATCCATATGCTAGATGCATATGAGACCCTTGAAGAGGTTGTGGAATTTGAGTTCTATATCTAAGTTCAACTTTGTGCTTTGGTGTACATAGCTCATTGTATCAGACATGACATATCATTATCTGTTGGTAAAGAAACAACATTGTGCCTACAACTCGCTACTGAATTGGCATTAAAGACGTTTTTTGGCTACTCTGAAGGTACAACGAAGTTGGGCTTATCCATACGCACGTCGAGTGGATCCAACCCCCTGATCCTCAGAATAATGTATGCCTAGTTTATTATGCTAATGCTAGTTACTTATCAAACTCACACAAGGAATGTTCCCAAATGGTTAAGTCTTTATCGTTAGGGATACCACGTCTTAGAGGTCTAAGATATATACCTTAATTACAAAATCTTTGAATCATTTCAAGGCTCACCTCACCTCACTATGGCACACGTGAGAGACATAGTCGAGTGCTCTTTTTGAGTATATTCGAAATACCTGCTATTTTTCATCTATTGTTGAGTCCCAACTACAATCCATGAAGATAATGCCACATGTATTGACTAGACGAAGACATGATACATCAACAAAGCCAACGTCAAGTGTATTACGCCTCATCACATCAACAAAGCATCATTGAAGTCAAACAATCCGATCCCATGACAACCTTGTCGACCTCTTCATGGAGTCACCGCTGAAGTTAACCTTCCAAAAGTTTGTCTTAGGAATTGGTATGCGTAATTATCCGGCCATTTACAATGCTTGTAGTTCTCATTTGAAAGTTTTTTCAAACTCAGGAAGAGTATCCAGAAGCATACTCGCTTGACCTTAATTTGCTCTTCTTCCCTACTATTAGGAGCATTTTTCCACTAGGTTTTTGCTACCTGATAGCTTTTAACGAGACGCTTGTCCTGGATCATACCCTTGTGTGCTTTTTAGTTGCATCCTGAAGCCATTTAGTATTGACTTAATGCAATTTCTCACTTTCCTATTTAAACTATGAATTTTTATCACACCTTGGGTTTTTAATAGCAAGTTTTTGTGTATTTTATTACCTGTGCATTCTTCCGTATGTTTTGAGACTCGCATTCGCTCATTATGCCAACTAGGTGAGATTTCTTCATCAACTATTTCTACATGATTACATGAAGACATGATGCACCATTATTTGTGTATTTCCACACTCAAAATGGAGTTTTGCAATCCTAATTTAATTAAGAATGTGATTGTGTAAATGGTTTTAAAATACGTTAGGCACTAGTCAGGCAACAAGCTGGGGCCTAGCGCCTAAGCAGGGTCTAGGTGGGCGCCTAGGCTGACTAGGCGGATTTAAATAAATTTGTTATTTATTATATGAATATAATTAATTATTTTTTTATGTACACAATATGATGGCCTAAGAAAAAAAAAAATTATCCAAATAATTCAGATGACATATATATATATATATATTATAATATATATCTAAACTTTTATAAGATAAAAGCCCACTTAGTGGGTGGTTGGATAATTAAAATCTATTGACCCATGCACTCCACCTCTCACATTACCTAAGGTAGAGCCCAAATAAAGTAAAATACCCTTCCTATTAAGTCTATTCGGTTATTCTTCTTCCTTGGCCCTTCAGAACCACAAAGTGAAATTGCAGCTTGCGCCACCACGATTGAAATGTCAAATACCCCTCTCTTTCTCTGCACGTACTCTCTATTCCCTCATTTGCTCACAGACGGAAAGCTGCTAAAGCTCGCCAAAAGATCGGAAGTTGCAGATTCAGAGTTGCAGCGAGTTTGAGATTTGCAACCGCCTAGACCGCCTAGCGAGCACCTAGACGGCCACCTACATCATCTCCGCCTTAAGTGAACGTTTTGGTCCAAATCGGATCAGAACTCCACCGTCTAGCTCCTAGGTCAATTTTAGAACACTGGTAAATCCTAGTAACAATCTTTATATGATTATATAATATCTTTTAGATAGTTTCTTGACTATAATGTGTTACTTGAAATGCAAAGATTTTCCCTTCTTTACCACTATAAAGAAACACCCAATAGGGTGAGAAATCACATCACATAATCTATCCAGGTCTCTCTTTTCTCTATGCTTTCTGCGCCTCTCTATCTCTCTATAATTCTTCCATTAAATAGGCCTACAACATTTCCATGACAATCACTCTTTGCATGAGGAAAATATATATGTCATTTACATTAAGAAGTCAAACTGAGAAGCTGGTGAAGAACTAGGGTATTTCTATTTCATCAAATAGATTGGTTTTGGTCAATGCAAATTCTTTGAAGCATACACATATCCCATAGTTTTTTGAAGCATACTTAAATTAAGAACGAAAATTGTATCTTTAAAGTATTTTTAAAGGAAATGTTAAAAAATCCACACTAGACGATAACAGTAAAAAAAAAATTAATATTTTCCTACCTACATGCCAATTCTTGTGTGGCATGATGTGAATTGACAACATAGTGGCTGCTTTCAAATTTAACAGCGAATTCAAATCCATTTTAATTGATTAATAAATGGTTTTTTTTTTTATCCTTTTTTAAAAATCTATTTAATACAATTATGAAAAGTAAATAATCTAATACATAGTAATATAGTTTGACATATCAAGTGGAGAACAAAACTTTAAAAAATAATCGAAGTGCTACATAGGCTTTCAAATTTAGATTTTATATTTATAATTTGGTATCTCCTTTAAAGATGCTTTGTCCTTCTCCTTAGTTTCCTTTTATTCCCATGAAGTTTTCAGACATCGCTTCCTTTTTAGAATGATGCTTTCATTCTTGATTTTTACAATTGAATTTTGGATGACTCATTTTGGTATTTCATGGTATTAATTTTATGATGTTTTTGCTTATTTCTTTTTTTAACAATTTTTTTTTTCCTAATTTAAAAGGAAAAATTTTCGAAATGTCACATGATTTTGTACCCATTTTTCAATTTGTCATATAAAATAAAATTTTAAGCAATTTGTCTTCCGAAATCATCAATTTGTCATCTTACCCTAACTTCGTTAAGTTTTCCATCCAAAATAAGCATGTGCCTCGCACATGACTTGTGTTAGAGTTATTTTTGTCATCTTAACACCCCACTTCCTTCTATTAAGTTGCATTTGATCCAGGGTGTTTAGTTTAGCATATCATGAAATCAAATTTTATATGGGCTATGTAATATGAGAAATGAGTTGAGATTTGGTGGCAGAAATAAAATTGTAGATGCATATACGCTGCTCGAACACAACGATTTGCATGAATACTCACAAACACAAAATTTAAGGGTTTTACTAAAGCAAAATAACTTGTAAAAAGATCTTAAATGATAGAAATAACCTTGAACACAAGTCATGTGTGACTTATTTTGGATAGAAAACTTAACGGAGTTAAGGTGAGATGACAAATTGATGATTTCAAAAAGTTGATATGGCAAATTGCTTAAAATTTTAGTTTATATGATAAAATAAAAAAGGTGTACAAGTTCATACGACAATACAAAAAATTTCCCAATTTAAAAAGAACTCGCTCTAAGAAAAAAAAAACAACTTTCTGAGTGCACGTATCTAAATTTAATTGTTTGGCCTGAAGGAAGAAAAGAATCCAGAAAGATATGGTAATCTTGCAAACATGATGTGCACGTTAAGGAAAGAAAAGAACGTACCAAGCTTGTTAGGTAAGTACGGACACGTATCATGGAAACTAAACTGAAACCCAACATCAAAATAAAGTTTTTCACAAAGAAAATGACCACCCTCATTCGATCAAAAATAATAAATAAAAATTGACCGGCTCTATTCCCTATTTGTGACTCAATTAATCTTATCAATTAACCATGAATATAAAATTAATTAATACCATAAATATAGGGTGGTTATCATCACACACTCCTCTCAAATTTTTACTATCAAATCAAATAAATTGAAAAATATAGTATGACTCTCTTTTCCCCTCTCTCCTCTAACCCCCAAGATTTGTTCAAAATACGAGTTTTTGTTTCTCCGAATCTCTTCCAATGGATCTCCAACAATCTCATCAACCTCAGAAGCTCCAAAATTTCCCCTTTTCATTTCTAATGAGAACAGAACTTCGTTACGCAATCTCTTTCTTCCTTCTCCTAGTTTCTTCCTTGTTTATTCTCAGTCTCGTAACCCCATTCGACTCTCAGTTTCTATCCGATCATTTGGGTTTCTTATCCCAAATCCTACCCAAAAATAATCACAAGTTGCCTCCAGGAACTTGTGATTATTCCTACGGCAGATGGGTCCGCGACAAGACTCATCCGCTTCAGTCCTACACCGAGAACTGCCCGTTTCTTGACCCTGGCTTCAGGTGCAGCCAGAGTGGTCGAAAAGATGAAGGTTATCGGAGATGGCGGTGGCAACCGGCTGGCTGTGATGTTTTGAGGTGAGTTTGTAGTGTAGTTTTCAGAAGGCTTGGTTTTGCATGATACTGCACACTGCCATGCATACATTTTAGGTTAAACCCTTGAAACCATATAACCATTAGGAGTAGAATAGTCCTTAGAACTGAACGTAAAAGTAACTGTACTAGGACATTTTTGTGATTTAACTTTAAAATGTAGATTTTTTCGGAGTGCGGGTTTCTATTTCATGTGGTAGAGCACTTACGCTCGCACTCGTAACAAAAGTTTGATTTTTGCTCTCTACCCTAAATTAAAGAGTGAAAGATTTTGAGCTGCTATAGTGCTAATAAGAAGAGCTAATCAAGCAAATGATGTCCTAATCTGGTAGTTTAAGAGATTGATTTCAAAGGTTAATTAGTGCTTAATAGAAATTAGTGATAATTTGATGGACGGAGAAAATCAAGGAACCTAATCAAAGAGATTTTCTTCTTCCTTCCCATGATCTCAGATTTAACGCAAGCGACTTCTTGGAAAGAAGCAGAAACGGACGGATAGTGTTTGCCGGCGACTCCATCGGAAGGAACCAGTGGGAATCCATGCTATGCATGCTTGCAGAAGGGGCGTCCAACAAGTCCAGAATCTATGAAGTGAATGGGAACCCCATAACAAAACACAAGGGTTTTCTGTCGATGCGGTTCCAGGACTACAACCTCACAGTGGAATATTATAGGGCACCCTTCCTTGTGGTTGTGGGACACCCACCCAAAAATTCACCAAACCAGGTCAGGACCACAGTTAAGCTCGATCAATTCCATTGGTACTCCAAACACTGGGTTGGAGCAGATGTTCTAGTTTTCAGTGCGGGGCACTGGTGGAACGAAGGCAAAACAGCAAAGATGTACAAACACTAGCTAGTTCCTTAAACTCGCTCCTGTGTTTCCAGTCTAGATATTTGACATGTTATGTTGTTGGATTATTAATCTTCCACACATCTAAAAAGGGTTGCACCTTATCAGTGATCTAGATTAACAATTTAACAACATAAGTCAAACCGTTAATTTACTCATTTTTCGTTATCTCTTCACAACTGGCCGTCTTGTGTTTCAGGGGCTGCTACTTTGAGGAAGACGGCAAAGTGAATTTGACAATGGGAGCGATGGAAGCATTCAGGAGGTCTATACAAACCTGGAAATCTTGGGTGCTCAAGAATTTAGACCCTCGACGGACTCGGGTTTTCTTCCGAAGCTTCTCTCCGGTGCATTACAGGCAAGTATCAACAGCTTTCTGACTATGAAAACTTCCAATTACATACTTCAAACCAAAAGAATGATAGGCAATTAGTGTAACTTGGTGAGTTTACAACTTGCTGTTCCTTAATAGTTGCTGCCAAACATGGCGTAAAAGTAAGGAATTGATGGTTAATGAATCGATGAGGTTTTAACATGCGAAGTTGCAGGAACGGCACATGGAATGAAGGTTGTGGGTGTGATACCTATTCGGAGCCAGAAACAGACTACAAAAATCTTGCAGCTGACCCAGTGAATAATCTCTACCTTTCTGAATCAATCAAACAGTTGGAATACGAAAACTGGAAGGTCCAGTTCTTAAACATCACGTATCTAACAGACTTCAGGAAGGATGGTCACCCCTCAAAGTATCGTGAGCCAGGAACTCCGGCTGATGCTCCACAAGACTGCAGCCACTGGTGCTTACCCGGAGTGCCTGACACATGGAATGAACTTATTTACGCTACTCTACTGGCAAAAGGATTCAGAACCAAGTAAAGAAAATGTTGGCATACCTCAGATTTGAGAATTTATTTACAGACAACCGTACATAATCAGCATTGGCTTCTATTCAGGCTAGTTCCTCCACATTTTCGTTGGAACTGTCTTCACTGCTTTCCATTTCCTTCAGTTTCTCAACCTGCCTCAAGAGATTCAACCTTTCTGGACCATATGTTGATGGTATCTGTCAAAGAAGCATTAGCACGTTAACAAACACAAGTTTGGTTCTCATGAAGAGTGAAGGAAATGAAACTCTTGGAACTAAAAGCCACATACCAGAGCTGGTACATATCTCTGAATAGCAGCCAACATTGCTGCATGTCCAACCGCAGTGACCTGCGAGACACAAGTTATCTCTATGTTAAGTTCCAATAGGGTTTAGAAAAAGTGTTAGGCAAAACAGCGAAATTGTTCAATTTTTAATTCAAGGTACAAATTCATTTTTATTTCTTTTCTTCGCTTGAAGATACTTAAAGCCAATTATGAACCCCCTTCCACCATATCAAAGGAACGGTATATACGTTATTCACTTGTAATGGCACAACAATGCAACATAAACAGAATATCCGAAGCACACCTTGTTATATGACCATAAACCCCCTCAAATGATAAACCACATTAGCTGGATGAAGAACTATGATGAGAATCCTATCATTTTATAAGTTTTTTGGCCAGAATAAAATATACAAGGAAGAATTCTCACTGGAAGAAGCATTAAAACACCGATAGGAACAACTGATGCTAAGTCGGTCAGAGTTCTCTGTAGAACTTTCTTTTCTTTTTCTGTCAGTTCATCTCCAATCAAGACCCTTCTAAGCAACCCCATAGCAGCACCAACGTCAATAGCTAGCAATTGAGTTCCTTGCCACACATCCTGCTCATCAATTTTGAGATGAAACAAAATGAAAAGGAAATTACGAGCTGTGGAGAAGTCCTCCTATATTAAAAGTAAGAGTCGACATCCTGCTCATAATTAAGTACAAAAAATAATGAAGACGTCCACAGGCCATTAATAGATATCCTATATCCTAATTGGTTCGGTGGCAACTAAAATATGCGGTTAAAGGAGGCGTGGTCCTCATTCTGAATGATTTTCTAGTCAAAGTATTAAACAATTGGAGCAAAACCAACATTGAAGTTCCTTTTCCCCCCTAATTTTCTTGGCCCAAGTGTAGGTCAACAATGTCTAACGAGTTATCAACGGTCACCATTTTTCATACCGTGCTGGCTTGTTTTAGCTTGTCAATCGATTTTTCAATGACATTCTCTTTCTTCTGAACCCGGAGTAGTTGAGCAGCTCCGACATCATCCTCATAGTTAGGAATATCATCAACAGACTTAAGATCCTGATTAAAAAAATCCATAGCAACATAAAAATTTCTTAAACCAGTAAGAGTTCAAATGACAGTCTGAAGTAGGAATTGTTTACTGGTCAATTTCTTTCTTTTTGTTTTCTCCCGAATAATATGGTATCAAGTTGCACGCAGTGTGAGATTTTACCTCCTCATTTTCTGATTGATCAGCACTCCTTTGCACCCGTTTTTCAAGTTCTATCAGCTCATTCTGTAAAAGTTCAAAACGCTGGATCTTATTTGATTCTGGCTCTTCAAATTCAATACTTGAAGCACTCTGCTCAATAAGTTCATTATCCTGTATTAAAGGATGCAAAGATTAAGCAACTTGGTTTGAGATATTGCACATTTCCAATTTCCAACAACAAAATAGATACATGCTCCTGAATCAAGTGAGGCAATAGCAACAGGGAACCATCTCATAAATGAGAATGCCAAAAAGTCAGTTATAAAGGATTCTCGGCACTCAAAAGCTAAGCACATGCCATTATGGTGCTTTTTTTTCATGCCACAGCTATTCTATCTTCCTATTAATGGACAACAAGACAGACTAGGAAACCACAAGTCAATAATTGAAACCTAACTTCTCAAACGCATTTTTATAAGGACTACAAAAGGAAGGAACACAAAATAATATAACACAGGGCTGCTAAGAGAACCAGCTACGAACCCAAAGTATTTATCATGCTAATGCAAAGAAACACTGCTAGTGGCAAATTCAACCTGAGTGTTCTATTAATGACCTTGCCCTAACCGAAAAAAACATGTCAGAGTAACATTAAGTGTTGTTAACTCTTGGTCAAAACAGATCTAAATTTGAGCCAGCTGCATACACAATCTTATTTTAGATACAAAAGTTCCAGTTAAAAGTTAATACATTTGGATATTAGATAGCGCAAAACTATGTAAAAGTCAATGAAATCCTTGTGAAGATGGGCCATACAGATTGATCCCCAATCAACTCATGATTGGGCTTTCCAGTTGGACAGCGAATTAAGGAGCTCCACAAACTGCGAGCGTTACTGACAGCTCTAGAAATAAATTTTGAAATGAGATGTGCTTATCAGAATACAACCAAAAGGCAAAAAAGAGCTAAGTCATATGGAATAATAAAAGCTTCATAATATATAAGAACTTAAGCTTCATACCTATTGCCCCCATTCTTTCTACTTTTCCTTTTAAAGAACTGTTGCTGCTTGTTAGTAGAAGACTGGGAGCGATTACCTTCCTGGATGACAAGAACGAAAGTACAACTAATACAAGTCAGAATTCACAAAATCCAATGAGGGTAAAATGTCTCATAAATAAATATACGAGTGAACCTAAGAATGGAGCTTAGCATACGGGAAATCTACAATTATAATGCATGGTCTGAACAGAGCAACTTATAAGATACAGTAGGTAAATTTGAGAGGAAGCCAAACAACATAATCTAAAAATGCAGGAAAGCCCCATCACAATTGGTGGTTTACATCCTTGAGTTATCTCTCAAATACATTCACCTATAACTATAAGATACTTTGTGGCTAATTATTAACGTATATCTTCTATGCCAACATCAAGGAGCCAAGACATCTATCTGTTATAGAAAAAGATGAAGAAAAAAAAAAAAGTCCAATAATGAACATGTACTTTGACTTCTATACGTAGAAAATCTGAATAAATTGAAAAGGGAAAAAAAAACGAAAAAACCCTGCAAAGTTCACTAACTATTAAGTAATAAATTGGTTGAATGGTGTGTTGGTGATCAAAACATTACAATCATCATATGAACAAAAAAAAAAAAAAAAAAAAAAAAAAACCTGCTGAAGAGAAGCTGCTTTTGCTCGGAAAGATGCCTCCAGAAATTCAGCCTCTTTTTTAAGCTTCCTTATCTTCTCAAGGTCAGAACAAGCAGCTTTTATATGCTCTTTTCCTGAGTTCGAACTTGACACATGTAAATCCTGAAGCAACTTTTCTAGTCTTATCACGGCTTCTTCAACACTCTCCAAGGCCTGACACCAAATGCCAATTCCACAAAACGATCAGAGGCATTCAACAAGTTCCTATGTGGCCCCAGTACTATCCCAAATATTGCCCAACAAAAGGACTGTTAAATAGCTTTCGTTTGAGGTGCTAAGTATTGAAAGGAATGAGTAACCCAAAAGGACCATTTATGCATGAGTAACCCAAAAGGGTATATGGAGAAATAGTGGGGTAAAAACTGACAAAAAATTGCATAATTATACTGCACTTTGCAATGAACACAACATAAAGGGGAACAAGCGCACCTTGTCAAAAGTATCCAATTCTTTCCCAGCTGGTGGACGAGTTCTAGGCCTAGTCCTCTCAGCAATGTTATTGCTATAGCTTTTCATATTTTCATTCCTGCATCGCAGTTTAAAAGGGGGGTGTGTGTGTGTGTTAGAGAGAGAGAGAGAGAGAGAGAGAGAGAGAGAGAGAGAGAGAGATGATATTGCTATATTCATTAACTTACTTTAATATACCGCGTTCTTCCATACACTCCACCAATTTGTTGTGCCTAACCATTGAAGACAGAAAAAAACCCATTTTTCAAAAAAAATGAAGCCATTTACGGTTCAATCACTATGCACCACATGTTTTGCATACCCTCTAGACAAGAATCTCGCTGCCTTAACATTAGAAGGGTCCTCCAGCCATTTACTGTATTTGATAAAACTCTGCATCCACTGAAAACATACTTCTAAGGCTTGGGGAATTGCTTCATAATTGGGAGGTCCTTCCCATTTACTTTTATGCCCATGTGATTGTTTTGGGGTGCCTGAAATGCCTGGATAAAATGGAAGCCAGTCTAGCTCTTCACAGACTACCTGTGGAATTTACGCATCATTAGATATCGTATTTAAACCACAAAAGAGTATCCACAAGATAGTTATGACAACACATGCTAACCTCTACATACAATTGATAAGAACTTATTGATGAAAGCTGAGGATAGTATAAGATGCTGCCCCCAATCAAGAACCTGCACATATTGAAAATATTAAATCCACAAGGACCACAACCAAACCAAGAAAGCACTTACAAACTTATGTATCATCTGTCAAAAAAACCAGGTATACCTAACAAAGCCTCCAATCGGTTCAGCTAACACATCAAATCCATTTGCCGATAGAAAGGACTGCGTGCTTCTACCCAAGGCAATAAAGAATCCAAATATAGCCAGATCCCTCTCCAATACCTACACTAATTCAGTATTAGCCGACAATTACAGCATCAACATAGTACAGCTTTGCAACCACATATACATAAAGGCTCACAAGCCCCAATATATATAAGTAATCATCTATTATAGATATCATAAAGATAAGGCCTTTCTTCTCACTTTTTCAAAAAGACTTAAGCAATTTCATTATCCAGTTTCTATATTAATTTCGTCCTATTTCGCCACATCTTTATATTTATTCTCCTACTATTTTGACTGGCCAACCTTCATGTCTCTTAAAGGAGCTCCTGAGTGGAGTATCAAGTATGTTCTACATATTCAATGGTTTGACCATTAAGTCAAATGTTGCACATACCAAGCTCAACACTTATGAGAAATATAGTAGGAACGGCAACTTAAAACTCCATGTTCCCCTGTTACAATCTCAGATTTCCTAATTAGACAGTTCTGTCACAAAAAGAGCACATACTGGTGAGTAATACTTTTATGCTGGCTCCATTACAGTTGATATAATATTATAAGGATGATAAGCCTGACATTCATGACTTACACTTATGCATTACACCCCTCTTAACCTGCAAGTCTGTTAGCTTCAAAACAGTTTCTATTGTGAACTTCCAATCAATAAGCAGCCTATGGGAAGGGTCACAAGCCTAAACATTGTCCCTGAGGTTACCTCAATACTTTCAGATGTTGTTAGTCTCGACCATATTCGCTCTCTATCTATAGCTCGCTGCAGCTGCTTCTGTACAAGATTCACCCAGAAAACAACTTCTTCTGAACCTTGATCAATTTTTACTCTACATGCTGCAGCTCGAGGACCAAAATGAACAAGGAACTCCCTGTGCAGATCTATATCCTTTATAGAAAGATAAGCCTGGTGTATAGGAACAAAATCAACCAGCATGTCCATGAATCTACCGGTTATATCTGGGATTGTCGAAAAGAAATGAGGGCAAGAAACTTTTGCTTGCCCAAGTTTTGTAATTGCGGCATTGCATGTCAGTGCAAGCATGAGGAGAGATATGTCACTAGCATTGCTAGACCCCAAGTGTGTTCCCTTGCTAGACCTGGAAGCAGATTGAATGCAGCATTAAATCTACATAATCTTCAGATCCATCTAGAAAAATTAATATACACACTAAACAATAGATGATAACATACAAATTGGTTGCAGCAGTATAGCGTGGGTTGCCTTCAAAATAATTAACAAAGGATGTTACCACCAATGGCACTTGCTCAGAGAAAAACCACTCATAAGCTTCAGGTTGCTTGGCTGATAGTTGATCCCGGATTAAGCTCTCAAGGGAAGCAGATTCTCTTAATAAACTGCATCAATGAACTAATTAAACATATTGAAAATATTAAACCAAAATAAAAGGAAATATTAGGGCTAATAAATCTATAAGCAACCAAAAGTTGAAAGAAAGAAAGCATCAGTTACATTTGACTTTTGCATGAATGAAACACATAACTGAAATTTCAAAGTCCTAAGTCTAGTTTTCCAATACTGACAAACAAATCAGAGCACAAATTTTCCACTTTCACGTTGAAAAATTAGTCCACTCAATTTTCGGTTTAAAAACATAAATTTGTTTCGTGTACACAAGCAGTAAACGCCATAAGAAAGTAAGGTGGTTGAAGCTGATATTTAAAACTCACCTAATTACAACTGTCTGTAAAAGAGATCAAAGTATGCCATTTTTATTGAAGTGAGAAACTGTCAAACGTCCTTAGATCAATACAGAGGAAGAGACTCATACTGAAAGCCCAAGTTTAAAAAATACATCCTTATTAGCAGCACTGGCAGGTAAACAGTTTGAATGGACTAGCTAGAAAACTGATAGGACAAGCTTCTAGTCAGTCAACTTCTAAACATTAATTTCTGAAATACAAGTAATGTAATACCTCCTTTGGACAAAAACATTTATGTCTCTGTCTCCACCATCCCCTCGAGATGCAATCTCGCTCGCTGCTTGCAATAAGGAATACACTGAAGCCTGAGAAATCAACTCCGGATATTGAGAATTATGAATCGATGCAAAATAATTGGCTAAAAAGGTTCACCAGTAATACCCATCAAATTAGTCCCACAAAAATGACCTTGAAGAAGGTTAAACCAGTTCCATATATAATATAAGGCAAGTAGATTTCATGATATAGGGTAAGATAATGGATAAGCTAATAAGACTCGTATTCCTTGCAGAAACATGAAATACCAGTCTTACTTTACAAATGATTAAACTTCTACTAAATTACTGATTCAACAGGATAAGTGTGAAAGTCATGCTATGCGAGACACAACCTGGAAGTGAAGAACAAGTTCAATAACACTATGAGACTGGCATAAACCAAGTAGGAAGGACTTTTGAGTTTACTCATGCATAATCTCAATTACAAAAAATTAACAAGTGTTTTCCTTTTCCAAGAATAGTAGTAGCATGCAGCGAATCATAAGATGGTGCATGCATGTTGTGGCCTTAACAAAGACATTCTAAAGTTCATGACAACCTGATAAGATAGTGTTTTGAGCCAGGCGTTTCTGTCTACGCTAAGCCATGCAGTTGAAAACCAAGAAGATGTTGACAATGAACCCTGTTCCTTCATGGCTAACTCAAAAACCCTGGCTGCTTCATGTAAAAATTGGACAAGTCCATCACTAGAATCTTCACCTTGAAATGATTGATTAAGCTTGACTTTTATCTCCTCAACATCCCTACTGGTGCTAGCTTGGGGACTCCCATTGACCGTAACACCATCATCAGCAGATGCAAGTGGAACCAGGCTATCCATTCTTCTAGATTTTAGAGAATGTAGACAGTGTTTCCTATTGCCCTCTGCTCGGAGATTAAGACTGTAACAATTACTGTGCTCTAACACAGAAAATCTTATAAGGCACCTTCTCTTTGAATAAGCCCAGTTACTTAATAGGTGATCCAAATCAACCACTTTGTTGCAGGAATCATGTATTCTAGCTAGTTTAAGCAAATTCCATGGATTTGAGGAGCTGCAAGTACCAAGCACAACAATAAGAAACAAACAAATAAAACATAAGACTCCAAAGTGCTAGTGCTAGTGCTAACATTTAATAGCAAAACAATACGCACTTCAAGGTTGTCAAGCCAGTACATAAACACACAAAAATCCAAAAACCACATAATCAACTCCAATTTTTGAAAAGTATAAGGATAACATGTGAACCAAAGACCTATGGATGCTCTAGTTAGCATATGCAATTATGAGACAGAGGCTCAGGGAATAAGGGGTAGAGGAATACCTAGACTTGGAAAGAGACTCTAAGCAAAGACATGGAGTACTTGGCGCTAACAAAAGACTTGGCGCAAAATCGAGTGCATAGGTGTTCTAGGATTCATAGAGCCGACCCCACTTACCGCAATAAGGCTTTGTTGTTGTTGTTGTTGTTTATCAGCATAACATAATACAATACAATTTACAGACGATGCAGAACGGTTCCAATTCAAAACTCATCTGCTAGAAGGAATACATTCTCACTTTTTGCAACGACCCAACAAAACGAAATCAAAATTCTTGACTTGTTACATCATCTACTGCTCGGAAGAATTGAACAACTAACATTAAATTGGATTAAATCAAAACAAACCAACATTCAACGACACATCAAATGCTTAACTTCCTACTGCTCAGAAGCATTGAACAACTCATTAAATTAGATTAAATCAAAATAAACCAACATTCAACGACATGCCAAATGCTTAACTTCCTACTGCTCAGAAGCATTGAACAACTCACATTAAATTAGATTAAATCAAAATAAACCAACATTCAACGACATGCCAAATGCTTATCTTCCTACTGCTCAGAAGCATTGAACAACTCACATTAAATTGGATTAAATCAAAACAAACCAACATTCAACGACACATCAAATTCTTATCTTCCAACTGCTCAGAAGCATTGAACAACTCATTAAATTAGATTAAATCAAAATAAACCAACATTCAACGACATGCCAAATGCTTAACTTCCTACTGCTCAGAAGCATTGAAATTTGAACAACTCACATTAAATTAGATTAAATCAAAATAAACCAACATTCAACGACATGCCAAATACTTATCTTCCTACTGCTCAGAAGCATTGAACAACTCACATTAAATTAGATTAAATCAAAATAAACCAACATTCAACGACATGTCAAATTCTTAACTTCTTCTCTACTTCAGCTTATCACTACCCAACCATTGATATACCGCAATTCACACAATTAAACATCACAATTCCAGTTCGTAATCGATATCGAAACCTCAGAAACCCTAAAATCCTAGAAATTAAATTTGCCAAAATTAAAATCGGAAGAAAAAAAAATGCCGCGCAAAGAAAATGTAAAGAGAAGTGGAGCACCTTGGAGATAGAAAACCGTTGTGGTACAGTTTAGTGGCCATGTAACAGCTGAGAGATGAAAAATTGGAGGGAAAACTTGTTTGGTTGCCGAGAAAACCACCGCGAAAATGGCGAGAAAGTCAGAAAATTATTGGGGGAAGAATGCTTTTGGATTCTCTTCTCAGTTGGGCGGGGGCTGTCTGGGTTGTTTGCGTACACAGAAGAAGAAAAGGTGACGTGGCAAACGGGAATTATCCGCAGACGTGGAGACAGGTGCGATCACATAACAGATTGTTGGCTGGCTCTCAGGATCTCTCCAAATTCATTTTTTGTTGAAAGCACCTAGTGCAACCATCCTTTGGCCCAATGGGCCTTTACTGGGCCTTTTTATCTAGATGAATAAACATGGGCTTTTGCGTTATTGTTTTTTCAACCATTGTCGTTTATGATATGTAAGCTCAAACCGTTTGGTATTCTTTCCAATCTCTACGCATTTTACCGCTCCACCGGAAATACCCTTTGCCCTTATCGTACTCCACCTTGGTAGTTTCCATAGCCTGTCCAAGGTTGAGCCTTGGGATTTAATGGCGGACTTAAAAAGCCACTTACAGACACTTTACGCCCAATCATTTCGGATAACGCTTGCATCCTCTATATTATCATGATTGTTGGCACTGAGTTAGCCGATGTTTATTCCCCAGATACCGTCTTGCTTCTTATCCACAAAAAGAAGTTTACGACTTGTAGGCCTTCTAACTCTACACAGCATTGCTCCGTCAAGATTTCTCCTATTGCAGAAAATTCCCCACTGCTGCCTCCTGTAGGAGTATAGGCCGTGTCTCAGTCCTAGTATGGCTGATCATCCTCTCGGACCAGCTACTGATCATCACATCGGTAACCTCACCAACTAGCTAATCAGATTCGAGCCCTTCCACGAGTAGATTCCTTATTTTGCTACTCAGCCTATGGGGTATTAGCAGCTATCTTCAACTTTTGTTGCCCACCCAAGGACATGTCTTATGCGTTACTCACCCATCCAATTTTATAAGAAATGTTATAGGTGCCAACTCACACCTTTTTTGTCGGTGGCTGGGAAAAAGGTTTTGATTAAAACTGTTGCGGCTGCTCTACCTATATATACCATGTCATGTTTTCAATTGCCTATCCAATTGGAAAAGGAAATTGAACAAGTTATTGCAAGATTTTGGTGGAGGGATCAAAGGATAAAAAAGGGTATTCATTGGATGACTTGGAACAAAGTCGCAAAAAAGGTGTTTGGTGGTCTTGGGTTTAAGGAGATTATTGATTTTAATTTAGCTATGCTAGCTAAGGTGGGGTGGCAGCTCATCTGTAATCCAGATTCAAATTTGGCTAGAGTACTTCAAGCTAAATACTACCATTCTTCATCATTTATGGATGCACCAGTGGGGAGAGGTACATCTTGGGGTTGGAAAGGGATTTTACAGGGAAGGAAAATTTTGAAGGCGGGTGTACGATGGCGGGTGGGGGATGGAAGGTGTATTCAAATTGTAAATGACTTTTGGTTGCCTATACCAAAGACTTTTCGAAGGGGTAAGTGGAAGTGAGAGGTGATTGAGTTATGTTTTAGTGAAGACGAAGCTCGGACAATTTTAAGTATGCCACTTAGTCAGTTTAGATGTCCGGATTGATTGGTGTGGCATCATACAAGAAATGGAGTATATTCGGTAAAGTCTGGGTATATGGTGGCGCAAGAAATGAATAAGAAAGGTGAGCTCGGACGGAAATGTGTGGGTCAGTCTAGTATGGTTGATAATAGGGATGTGGTTTGGAGGGACATTTGGAGATTGAAGGTTCCACCAAAATTATGTTTTTTTATTTGGAAGGGGTGTAGGAACATTTTGGCAGTGCGTATAAACTTACAGCGGCGGGGGATTCGTTTGGAGAATACTTGTCCTTTTTGTGAAGATGAGGTGGAAACACAAGTACATATTTTCTTTCGATGCCCATTTGCCCGTGCTTTTTGGTTTGGTTCCCCGCTTCAATTAGATGTAGCTATGGTGGCAGGGGGTGATTTTTTGGAATGTTGGAAGTGGTTATATGCAAAATATGGTAAGGAGGGGGAAGCTTGTGAACTGATGTGATGGGTGGTTGTTGGTCTATGGAGGATATGGAAATGTCGTAACAGCTTGGTGTTTGAGAAGGTTGCAATAAAACCCCGTGTCGCTATACAATTACTTAAACAACAATGGGAGAAGTTGGTGATATGTGACGAAGCACAGGTGCAACAATCTCCCCGTGGGCAGCAAGTGAGAAGAGAGGGCTCTCACGGGTGGATCAAGCCACCTTTTGGAACTCTTAAAATTAATTGTGATGGTGCTTGGTGTAGTCAGACAGGTATATGTGGTGTTGGGTGGGTGGCTAGGGATTTTGTCAGCATTTTCAATGGTGTTGGTGGTATTGGATAAATTCCTTGTGTCTCAAGTATTATGGCGGAAGCGAAAGCAATGTGGGCGGCTTTGGTGGCTTGTGTGGAGAGAGGCTTTACCTCTATACAATTAGAGACTGACTCCCAGGTTCTTATTGATATGATTCATGGCCGTATACAACCGAAGGCGGTTTTGGATGGTATCTTGTGGGATATAAGTATTTTAAAGCAACAATTTTAAGCTATTGAGTTTTTATATGCTCCTCATGCCTATAATGGGGCTGGACATATGGTGGCATCTTATGTCGTGCGTATGGGGGGTAGTCATTCTTGGGATGATTTTGAACCAGAGTGGTTGTTTAACACTTTGACATCTGATGTAAACATTTTGATTCATATTTAATATTAATCCAACTTTTGGCAAAAAAAACTCACATCTTGAGTTTTTAAATCCTAACTGTTGTGACATTATTGCATTTAGTTGTGCTTTTTAATTAAAGCAACTTAGTTGTTGTATCATATCCAATAATTAACCAAAATCAAATATGAGATATTTGACTAATATACACAGCTTCCATTGTAACATCTCACATCGCCCAGGGGAGTGGATCCTTTAAGCTTTATATGTATATTTTCATCTTTAACTAGCATGAGGTCTTTTGGGAGCTCATTGGCTTTGGGTTCCATCGGAACTCCGAAATTAAGCGAGTTTGCGCGAGAGCAATCCCAGGATAGGTGACCCACTGGGCAGTTCTCATGCGAGTTCCCAGAAACAAAACCATGAGGGTGTGGTTGGGGCCCAAAGCGGACAATATCGTGCTACGGTAGAGTCGAGCCCAGGATGTGGTGGGGGCCCAGGTCGGGGTGTGACAATTTGGTATTAGAGCCTAACCCTGGTCGTGGTGTGCCGACAAGGACGTCGGGCCCCTAAGAGGGGTGGATTGTAACATCCCACATTGCCCAGGGGAGTGGATCCTTTAAGCCTTATATGTATATTCTCATCTTTAACTAGCACGAGGCATTTTGGGAGCTCATTGGCTTCGAGTTCCATCAGAACTCTGAAGTTAAGCGAGTTGGGGGCGAGAGCATTCCTAGGATGAGTGATCCACTGGGAAGTTCTCATCTGAGTTCCCTGAAACAAAACTGTGAGGGTATGGTCGGGACCTAAAACGAACAATATTGTGCTACGACGGAGTCGAGCCCGGATCATTATCTTAATCCTAACATGGAAGTCTTGCTTACATTATGCGTAGGCTTTCACCTTCCTTGCCAAAATAAACATATCTTTTTTCAAAAAAAAAAACGTGTCTTTATTTTGGTTTTTATTATTCTTCGAGTTTCTTAACTTACATTATCCTGCATGTGAAATTTTGTTTGTCTAGGGAAACAAAAGGAAAATAATTTTATTAAGCTCGAAATACATTAACATTTGCAACAACGATATCAAAGAAGCCAAAAAGCGGCTTAGAACTATCTTATAAGAGCATTTCCAAAGAAGACGTCAAAATACCTAAATAAGCACTAATAGTAAAAAAATTAGCAATAATATTTTTTCAACTAAAAAGTTAAATCTGATGTGGCATGACATAGATTGGTAGCCTTCACCCTTGCTGCCAAATTTGACAATAGGTTCAAATGTTTTTAGTTGATTATTAAATGCATTTTATTGATTTTTTTATTTAAAAAAATTGAATATAATAGTTTAATGTAATAAAATAATAATTTAATTTGACATATTGATTAGAGAGCAAAATTTTAAAAAACGTCAAAGTGGCACATAGGCTTCAAATTTAAATTGGGTAGTGTTATTCACACCCCTTTTACCTCAAGTACACCATTGTTAATTTTTAACCATGGATCTTCTACATTTCATTTAATCTGATAGTCGAAAATTGAGAGAGATATATGAGAAGTGAAAATGAATGTGTGGATAATGAATAGCACCACCCATTTAAGTTTATGTTTAAATTTTGACATCTTATTAGGATATGCTCTAAGAAACTCTCTCTCTCTCTCTCTCTCTCTCTAGAAGCAGTCACGACATGGGCTACTTTGTTTCCTCGTTTCAAACTTGAAAACAACGGCAAAAAATTGGGAAGCTGTAGTTTTTTTATTTAGAACGCATAGAGATAAACACAACATTGTATCCATTAGGATATAACTAAAACTCAAATGTCATTCACTTTATATAATTCAATATAACTATAATTCATTTGCATAGCAATGGTCTTCAAATCGGCGCATATAAATGCATTATTAATAAGTGAACCTACACAATCCAATCAAATTGTGAATATATATTGGAACGTACTTTTTTTCTTTTCCAAGTGCTAATATTATATATATTATTTTATTTTATTTTTGAGTCATTAGGGAGACATGAAATCTGATTTAGTAATTAATTAATCTTGCTATGTTCCCTTGTTTTCTATAAGGTTCTTGGTCAGACGAGCATCTTTCACTGAAGTAAACCCAATCTTTGGAAGACGTTGACTTTCTCATCACGATTAATTAGACTTTGTAACTTAATGGCACAATGGTAGTAAAGAGAGATTAAAATGTTTCTGTGAGTCTTTTCGGCTCTTAAAGTGGTGAATTATCGTGACGAAACCACCAACTGATCCTCTATAAAAAAATAAAATAAAATAAAATAAGAGACTTTGTAAGGTAATTGTTCTAACTGCATTCTCACCTTTAAAAATAACTCGAGGTTCTGAGTTCGGTTTTATCTTTCCCAACTATCACTTGTATAAAAAGTAAAATTTAAAATTTTCAAAGAAAAAAATCAAATTCGCCTAAAAGTAGTTTGAAGCATTGACCTCGATTAGCCAAGGCTCATTGACCGTGATGCATGGACACAATAGTATTCTCTTGTATCTCGTGGTGTCGTGTTGTGTTCTTTTGTGATCATACAACAATTTTTTTTTATTAATTTGACATATCTCTGTGTCGTATCATATCGCATTTTTGTATCTGTGACCATGCACCGTAGCTCTTCGGACTTGCGTACGCTTTAGGCTTCAGTCACTGCCTGCTGATGCTCAATTGCCTTGACGTTGGAATTGTTTACTTCTTGTTTGCTCTAGGGGCTTTTCCTTGTAAATGGCCAAACTCGCAGCGTCCAAAAGCCATTCTCTCCTAGTCCCATACGCCTACCCTGGAATTTTATCCTCTACTGCTTGTCTGAGCAAAGCAATGCCAGCACCAAAACCCAACGAACTAACAAATACAAGTAGAAAACCCCCACATAAAATAAGTTGAGCTCTCTCAATCAAAACTCACATCTCAACTAATCTCGAAAAATACTTGGTTTTTTACATATAAAGAGTTGTTCCTTATTGCACATATATTAGCGTTTAATCTTAGTGTGACATGAGTTACGTTTGACTGTATATCATTAACTTAAAAGAATAAAGCTCGTTACATGTAAGAGCTTAGCATATAAAAATGAACTGATAAAATAAGGTAATAATTAAGCACAGTTCTTAAACTATTATAGCCGCTGTCAATTGACATCTGTTGTCTCCTTAATCTTATGTCGCGAGTTGATTATAGTAATTAAATTTAACAAATTCAGATCCTATCCAGATCTCGTAGTTCAATGTCGATGGACTGAGAAATCCGAACAGTTCAAGCGAAAGAGAAAGATCCGGACCCAGTTTGTGTGAAATGGGCCAAATGGGCTAATGGTGACCGTAGGATTTAAAATGAGTAGGTTTGAATTTCATGACGGAGAGAAATCACAATCAAGTGAGGAGATCCATTCAAATTTAACATAATTATTTTGTTCATGACGAAGAGGAGTCACAGTCAAGTGATTCATAATAAAGACGGCAGAGGTGGTGGTAGAGATGGTACCACCAACATATAACAAGGATATGTAAATCTCTATTAATTTGATAAACCACATGGATGGATATATAAATATGCACAAGTTTATTGACATTCAACCTGCACATGGATGTATCATATATTTACCACCAACCATAGCTGCGCTTATTATTATCAGACACTTAACTGCCCACTTAATTAATTAATCATATGGGCGATACAAGTTCAATCCCAATTAATTCATGCCAATTTCATTGGAGGCACCTCAATCCCAAGTTGATTTACTTAAAATAATAAGCGAAATGCTAAGAAGACTCTCAAACTGGTATTTTTCGTTAACTCTCCGTCATCTTATATTTTGTGTAAAAAATATGAGATGACAGAGTGTAAGATCCTACATCGCCCAAGGGTGAGGATCTTGTAAGCCTTATATGTATATTCCTATCTCTAACCTAGCACAAGGCCTTTTGGGAGCTCATTGGCTTCAGGTTCCGTCGGAACTCCGAAGTTAAGCAAGTTCGTGTGAGAGCAATCCCATGATGGGTGATCCATTGGGAAGTTCTCGTGTGAGTTCCCAAAAACAAAACCGTGAAGGCGTGGTCGTGGTCCAAAACGGACAATATCGTGCTACGGTGGAGTTAAGCCCGGGATGTGGTGGGGGCCTGGGCCGGGATGTGACAATTTGGTATCAGAGCCACTCTGCCGTGTGGTGCGAGTGTGCTGACGAGCACGTCGGGCTCCTAAGGGGGGTGGATTGTAAGATCCCACATCGCCCAGGGGTGAGGATCTTGTAAGCCTTATATGTATATTCTCATCTCTACCTAGCACGAGGCCTTTTGGGAGCTCACTGGCTTCGGGTTCCGTCAGAACTCCGAAGTTAAGCGAGTTCGTGCGAGTGCAATCCCATGATGGGTGACCCACTGGGAAGTTCTCGTGTGAGTTCCCAGAAACAAAATCGTGAGGGTGTGGTTGGGGCCCAAAGCGGATAATATCGTGCTATGGTGGAGTCGAGCCCGGGATGTGACACAGAGAGTTCCTAAAGTGTCCCACTTTTAGAAGTCTCCTTAGCATTTCTCAAATAATAATACACTTGATTTATAGAAGCAACGTTCCTTTTGAAAAAATGAAAATGAAGCGTCACTGTAAACACGAAATTTTATGCGATGAATAACATAAAAATACATTTATAAGAATAATATTTATATTGATGGATTGAGGGTTACAATATCTTTGGTTTATTCTTTTATACGAATATTCCTCTTATTTCGATCTCCAATACTGAGTTTGATCTAAGAGTGGTGAGCACTTGATCTTGAACCAGGATATAATTTGGTAAAGCGTTATCGAGGTTTGATCTTGAACAAATTGGAACGACAAGTAGTGTCGCGTGGGGGGTGATCTTCAGCTTTGGTGGTGGATGAATCGACATGTATCTGTTACGTTTGTTGATTCTCCACGAGCTTGATGAAGAACAAAATAGTGTTTGTGTGTTTGGTGTTTGTTTTGGCTAGGGAGCTTTATGGTTTCTATTGAGCTTACTTTGTTTCTCCTCCCCCCTATGAATAAGTGCCTAGTATTTATAGGTAAAAAATTGAGCTTAGTTTGGAAGAACAAATTTCAATCCCATAATTTGTAGAATTAGATTTTTTTTTTATTTGATTTAATTTGGACTAATTGATTTAATTTAGCTCTTAACTGAATTAGAATTTAGGAAATAAACCTACTTGATATAGTTTGATCGAATTAGGACTAATTTGTCACGTTTTGTACTTGATTTGGCCTGATATAATTTGATCAAATTGGTTGCAAATGTTCACGCGTGTCATTCTTGATAACTCATCCAATTTTGATGAGTCATTATGTGTGCAATTCTTGAAATTCATAAAGTGCACCACATAAATTTTGTCAAGTCAAAATTTAATTTATTAGTAAACATTTATTTATGGAAATTTCAATGTCCACCTTTGTTGTTAAGACGTAAGAAAATTATACTTTGCATACAATCCTTAAACAAAATAACCTGAATAAAGTCAGAAAGTTCTTGAAACCTAATGTAAATTGAGTATGCCATACTAATGTAGTTCAACTTCGTTTTTGGTAAGAATCAAAATAAAGACATCTCACTTATAAAAAAAAATATCGTTAAAATGTAGTACTAAATAATAAAGCCGAAAAATTCTTGAAACCAAATGTAAATTGAGCTAGTATGTGACCTAGTTAACACTCAGGATGTGACTAACGCCATCTCCATAGCAGTAAAGTGTGGTCATGATCAACTCACTCGGAAACATATTTCCACAGCCAATATGTCTCTTCATTTATATTAAGAGTTGTTGACTACGGTAGTCTGGCTTTAGCAGGCACTCGATGTATTAACCAACTAATGCTTGACGACCGATAAAATTTGAAAATTGAACAAAAAATTTGGTTTTGAAGTCCACTTTATCAAACAATCTCTAACCCTACACTCATGGGCAGATCCATATAGGGATCCGGAAGGTCCCGGGACCCTCCGAAAGTCCAAAGAAATACTTGTGATCGACCTTCAAGACCCTCCAACAATTTGGGCAGGTGTAGCAGAGAGGCTTGTTGCCTCTATGGATGTGCATGCAGCAGTGCTTATAACGAAGAAGAAGAGGTTTCTAATTTTTGTTTTAATCCTCCAAACCGTCGCAACCTCCCAACTTTAAACTCAAGTTACCCCATTCCCTAGCACCATTTGCCGTTCCACTACCTCTAGATGCCTAATTTTATTTCTTCCAAATTCATTTAAGTTTTTTAATCCTAGACTCTAGTCTCAACTCCCAATTGTAATATATATGTTACATTAATAAATTTGATCTTTGTAGATTCATTAATTGATGCGTTATGTTGCCAAGGAGAATTTGTTGGTTTTATTACCTTTGAGATTAATCTTGATTATTAGTATTTTTTTAAAGCAGGACAATTAGTGGCAAGCCACGGTTATCCATGCCTTCTAAGGGCCTAGAAGACTCACAGAGGCATTTCAGCTTTCTCCTGGCCACAATCAAGCAACTCACAAGTTTGGAGCCTTGAATCCGGAACCTCCTTGTTTTTTTGTATTTTGAGAGTCGAAATCTGCACCCTTACCACTGGGCCACTTGATGTAGTTGATTAATTTTGATTATTCAATGAAATAAATTCAATAAAAAATAGTGATATGAAACCAAACTAGTCTAATTTTTTTTTTTTTTAACTTTTATCTTGGGATCCCCCGATCTTGAAATCCTGGATCCACCACTACACTGCCGTGGAAAATGACTTGTTCATATATTTTAATGCAAAATGAATGATCAAGTTTGAACGTTCTGCTGCCTTTGTTCGACAACTCCCCGAAAGCGTGCTTCTTACCTATTGTCAATTAAGTATAAATATAAAAAAGTTACCACCAAAATGGAGCGATTACTTATAAAAATAAAGACGTGTTACTGACAATCTAAAAAAAAAAATGCTATTCACTCTTATTTAGTAAAAATACAAAAAAGAAAACGAACACAAAAAAAAATGCAAATTGATCATTTTGAAATGTCAATAACATCCTCTTTTTTTTTAATTATTATTACAAACAAATAAATTAACTACAATATTTGTGTTCACCGTATGGTTGCATCCCTTTGTTTCCCCAAGTGTGGAATTATATTTTTGCCCCACATTTCTTATTCATGTTATGTTTTGATTAGAGGGTTAAACTGATAATTTCATAGGATTTTGGTTGACAATGAGTGTTTTATTAATTAGTAGAGATATATAAATGAATAAACAATTGCTATTTTTTTTTAACAATACTACACTAAGGAGTGGAGGAACGGTTTAAGCCTCACAATAGACGAACCGTAATAAAGTGGTTTAAATTCACCTTTGGAGAGAATCGAACTTAAGACTTCTAGTTACAAGTAAAAAAACTTACTACTAAATCGTATTATTAAATGACAATAATCGTTAATTAATTTGGACAAAAAAATACAATCGTTAATTAATTAGATTTTTGGGGAGAATTTTAAAATGATGAAGAAAATGATAGGGTGATTAAAGGCATAAACCATTCGTAGCTAAAAAAAAAAAAAGTGTATTGGAATTAGATAAAGGTAATACGATGATAGGGTGATGTAGCCAGCCTGCCAACAATTATCAAATTATTATATTGTATTATTCAATATAGTTGAATATACAAATCAATCAACCTCAGGAATTAAAAATCAATCTTACATGCTCCTCAACCTATCCACTTATAAGAAGGATTAAATTAGGGAATTGCTATTAAGGCTTTAAAATTTTCATTTTGAATTGCCATTATGGCCTAACCACCGCAAGGTGCCTTAATTGTTGGGAATAAATTCTAGGCATGTATTACACATGACACGTCATGAGCTTGATTTTTTATACTGAGAATCATACGATAGTGGCCAGAAAAAGTTGAAATGTCTCTGTGAATCTTCACGGTCCTAAAAAAAAATATAGACTGCTGTGGTGGAGCCACTAGTTGGTTCTTATAAAAATAAAAAAAATAAAAAATGATTATGATTTATGATTTATGACATTGATAAAAAAAATTAGTGTATAATAAAAAGATTGGTGGGGTTATCGGTGACGTAAGGGATGATTTATCTGATTAAAATAAGCTAAATAGGTGTCATCATCTCGATCTCATTGGCTTGGACCCTCGACCCTTTGAAAGCTACCCTAAACCTTTTCAGTTTGGGTAAGATTCCACTTGGAACTTGTGAGTAAGCCAGATTCAAATTCTTTTGTATTCATTAAGGTTCCAACCATGAAATGTTCACCGTACCATTAGATGCTTTATGTCACATCCCGGTCCGGGGCGGATCATTTCCCGGACCCGCTCCACCACCGTAGCACGATATTGTCCGCTTTGGGCTTACCATTCCCTCACGGTTTTGTTTTTGGGAATTCACGAGCAACTTCCCAGTGGGTCACTCATCATGGGATTGCTCTAACCCTCTTCTCGCTTAACTTCGGAGTTCCTACGGAACCCGAAGCCAGTGAGCTCCCAAAAGGCCTCGTACTAGGTAGGGATGGGAATATACATTTAAGGATCACTCCCCTGGGCGATGTAGAATGTCACAATCCACCCCCTTAGGGGCCCGACGTCCTCGTCGGCACACACGCGGTCAGGGTTAGGCTCTGATACCAATTGTCGCATCCCGGCCCGGGGCGGATCACTTCCCGGGCCCGCTCCACCACTGTAGCACGATATTGTCCGCTTTGGGCTTACCATTCCCTCACGGTTTTGTTTTTGGGAACTCACGAGCAACTTCCCAGTGGGTCACTCATCATGGGATTGCTCTAGCCCTCTTCTCGCTTAACTTCGGAGTTCCTACGGAACCCGAAGTCAGTGAGCTCCCAAAATGCCTCGTACTAAGTAGGGATGAGAATATACATTTAAGCATCACTCCCCTGGGCGATGTGGGATGTCACACTCTATAGGATTTCATGTATACCTTTTTCATGTTAGTTGGAACTTGGAAGTAATCTAGTTGGGGAGAAAAATTTTATTGTGCTCCGAACATTAGTAGTATATCACGTGTCATTATATAAGTGATAAAGCTAAGATTTTTTTTTTTTTTTTTTTTTTTTTTTGTGGGAAGGCCCCTCAAATACGTAAGTACTATGAGCTCAGAACATGAGAAAATGGAGTAATTTGCATAAAATTTGAAAAACACTAAATTCAACAGGAAGAATTAAAAATGTTGCATAAAGTCAGAAGTCCGAATATGAGGTAAAAAGTAAGCAAGAAATTTTTTAAAATATAAGTTAAAACCAAAGAAAAGTTGACAGAATAATGAGAAGTGAAGATTGCACCTCAATAAAGAGGGATGAAGAGAAAAAAATGAGGCTCGCCTGGAACGAATAAAGTTTAAATTGAGAACACACTTAAATTTTAAATATATTAGATCGATATGTTCAGGGACGGAGTTAGAAATTTCTTCTAGTGGGGGCATCTGAAAACAATTAAGAAAACCTTATTATAGTATGGTTATACTCAATATGATATTAAGGATGGTTTCAAATGATGATGTATCACAATTCCAATGTTACAAAAATTTCAATATAGTAGTGGAAAGTGGCAAAGTGATGAGAAAAATATAAGTATATGATAGGCGGGAGAGGGTTTTTTCGGTTTAAATGACATAACAAGAGCACTATTGCTCATATAATATTTGATATGGAGTATAAGTAGAATGAATGTATGTTGGATATTAGATACATATATTTTCTTTAAAGATAACATGTATATATTATATAATTGTAGTCTACGACTAAACAAACAAATTACTTAAGTGGGGGCATCTGCCCCCAGTGAGCCTTCATTGGTTTCGTCTATAGATATGTTACAGTAGCAAGAAGAAGAAAGAAAAAAAAAAAAAAAACAGAATGGGTCAGGGACTATAATTCCGACCGAGCAAGGGCGTAGAAGCGATTAATTTGGATCAAATACAGGTTTTGCATTTTACGAGTCAAAGCTAAGTGTAGTATAATGTGTCAATAAGTCGATTAATTCCGACCGAGCGGTCAAGTCAAACATCAGGCAACCCGGAGAGAAAAAGAAAATGGCATTCTCGTTATTAACTCCCAAAATGAAGGGCAATAACCAACGAGCTTCACTTCAGAACTTGTGTCTTCATTGCGTTCCTATATAAAACCCAAAATACAAACCTCTTTTCTTGAGTGTACCCCCAAACTAATTGGAAAAAGCTGTCAGTCCCCAAATGGCTTGCTCCTCCCACCTACCACCGTTCACTGCCGCCGACGATGCCAGCTCAGCCTCAATCTCTGCCGTCCATCCGGACATAATCCAAACCCACATCCTCACCCGCCTCGACGCCCCCACGCTAGCCTCCGCCGCCTGCACCTCCTCCGAACTCCACGCTCTGGCCTCGCACCAGCTCCTCTGGGCCAACATCTGCCACTCCACATGGCCCTCCACCACCACGCCACGTGTCCACCAGGTCATCTCCACGTTCCCCGACGGGCCCAAATCCTTCTTCTCCGACTCCTTCCCGCTCCTCGGCGATCTGAAGCCCACCACCACAACCGCAACCTCCTCTGGTCTCGCGCCAAAACACCATCAGGACCGTCCGTACGAATTAATCTCTGCGGTCGATATCTACCACCGCGGGAAGCTGATCCTGAGCAAGGTCATCGAGACGGAGACCGTGACCGGGTGGTTCCGGTACTCGCCGTTCCGGATTGACCTGCTGGACCCCAAGGACATGGTCCCCACCCATATCAAGTACCCGGAGGGGCAGGAAGCCGACACGTGTCGCGAACTCGGGGACAATCTCACGCTGAGCTGGATCCTTATCGACCCTACCGGACGTCGGGCGTTGAACCTCTCGAGTCACGCGCCGGTGTCGGTGCAGCGGCACTGGCTGAGCGGTGAGTTGCACGCACAGTTCGCGTCGATTCTGGCCGGGGAGAAGGGGACGGCGTCGGAGGACGTGCAGTGCGGGATATTGGTCACGTGCGGGGGTTCGGTGGGAGGGGAGATGCAGGTGAGGGAGGTGAGCTTGCAGGTGGAGGACATGGATGGAATGCATCTGAATGGGAGGGAGGGTTTGGTAATTCTGGATAGGGCGTTGGAGGGCAGAAAGGGAAGAAAGGGGAGGAGGAGGGTGGGGGAAGGAAAGAAGAGGTACGAAGAGTATTTGCAGAGGACGAAGGAAAGGAAGGAAAGGAAGCTGAGGACTGAAGGGACATTAGATACTTTGTGTGTGGCTTTTGGGGTATTTGGATTTTTCATTTTTTGGTCATTTATTTTGTGCAGGTGATCATTGTTTTTTCTCTTTTCAGCTATTTTCTTCCAATAAGTTAGGAAAAAAATAGAGAAACCGAAAAACGGTTTTGTTATATCGAAACGTAAATTAATCTCAAAAGAAACACGTACTGAATTGTGTTTTTTTTTTTTTTTTTTATCCCAAGAAATAATGTAACTGTCTTAACTTAAGCGAGAAACTTGCACAAAACGAAAATATCTTTTTGATAACCATCTTTCTTCAAGTATAAACACATTAGGGTCGGGTTAGAAAAATGAGCTATTCAACCAATTGTCTCATAGGGTGGGTTAGATGAGAAAAATTAAGATTCAAATCTTATCCCATTCCCCTATATGATAGCCGACGACTCTATGGCTTTGTAGATGCCATGCCGATTGCCATGCACATTTTGTCCAAATTAGTCCAAATTATACTTGTCCAAAAAAAAAAGTTCAAATTATAAAGGAAAGTGCTATCCACACACTTCTTACAAGTAACAAAGGAAAGTGATATCCACACACTTCTTTTTACATCTCACACACTCCTTGTTAATTTTTATTATTTGATCTTATTTAATTCATTCGATCTAACATTTGAAAATTAAAAGGTGTGTATAAAAAGTAAAAAAGATTATATAAATAGCATCACCCATAAGAAATTAGAGGAAAATAAGATGCATAAGAAAAATCCGTCATTACACCAATATTTCCATGAAAATATCCGTTTTTAAAACCACCAATATTGACAAACTAATTCACTTCCCATGCAGCCCAAGTACAGCTACATGAGACGGTTCACATTACGATTAAAATTTCAAGAACATGCATGCAATCGTGTGAGTGACACAAAATGTCCCATTTATAAGTTTGACATGGATATGCAACTCTACCAAACATGTATGGTTAATTTATGAATGCTTTAATTATTATTAATTTATTTCTTTTGAACAAACGATATTATCTACATTAAAAAAGATGGATGGTTTAGCCTCACAATGGGCTAACAATAATATGATTCAAACTTGCATTTGATGAGAATCGAACCTAACACATCTCATTTACAAGTGAGGAGGAATATTACTAGACCGTAGTACTAAGTGGCTGCTTTAATCATTTTAAATATCTATCAACACCAATATTTCCCCCCAAAACCGATATTTTTGTTACTAAATGTAGATTGTAGGGGATAAATTCAAGTAGCTGAGTTATGAAGAAAGGCATCTTAATCAAACATAAAAAGGAAAAAATGAGAGTCATTACTTCACCTAATTCAGCCTGCAATTAAGAATTGAGGGAATGGTTGGACTGTCGATCGAGGGCCTTGATTTGCCCTTTTTGTGACTTAACAGAGAATGAATTGCCAACAAAGCTGGTGGGCGGTGTTAAACTTAGATTTTGCTTGTCCTCGAGCAAAACAAAAGAAAGTAAAACGTAACAAATTTTTAGCTAAATTCCCAAATTTTAATTTTAGAGAAAACACCAACCATGTGATAACTTTCAAGAAATAAGCAACATTAGTTCAAGACATTATCTAAGAGTTAACCAAATTTGAATCGAAACAACTTGGACTGTAGTGTGTGTGTGTAATAGCCATGCCAATACACTTTCAAGCTTCTTAAAATCATCATATGCAAACAAGTAAACTTCTCACAAGGCATACACTCATTCACTCATATATGTGGGTTAACGTGTTTCACTTAAATGATCTCACAAAACATGCCATCATATGCTTGCTTGTCCACCTAACTCGGTATCAATATCGAGTAACTTCTTGGATCAAAAGGACTTTTATCAGGTTGGAATGGGGAACAAGGATTATAGGCTAATGAAAGAAAGGTTATGGAAAAACAAAGATCTAAGGAACTTGTAGAGCGCTCCAAATTTTCCTTTTAGAGAGAAATTCAAATAACTTGAAAGCAATTAGAACTAAAGCACAACTTTACAATTTTTTTTTCTTCTTCTTTTCTTCTTGCCGCATATAGCTTCTTTTTTTTTTTACATCACTACTTTCTTTTTCAACTTTTTTTTTTTTTTTTTTTTTTTTTTAACTTTTCACTTCACTATTTTTGCTTCATTAACCAATAACAATGAACAATGTTGAACTCCCTTTCTTTATAAAATTGGTGTACAAAATCCTTAGAAAAGGGTAAGAAAATCTTACATGAGACTAGGTAGGGAATATTTAGGTTTAAGAACAAAAAGGCTTATATAAAGGCTCAACGGGGCCAACTAGGGAAAATAATAACAAGGGTTGGCTAGAAAGGTTCAAACGAAAGGAAAAAAAAAGCCTAAATCACTTCCAAGTTTGTTACGTACATGAATTGGTGAATGTAACGAGAGATATAAAGCAAGTTCTAGAGATACATATAAAATGAGATCATACGCACAAGAATAATGCGATTGATGCATAATGGTTCAATCATAAAATAGGCTAAAAAAAGCTCACAAGGATTACATATGAAGCTTTAAATCATGCTCTAGTTTCACATCAACAAGGCTATGTGCATTTGTTTTTCCAAGTCATGATCATAAAAAAAATATGGTTAAAACAAAAATAATGTAAAGAACTAATGCCAAGCTTAAATTTCTTGAAAGTTATGAGAAAATAAAGACCAAATCTCATAATTGAATTGGAAAGTAGCCAATAAAATCAAGACTCAAAGAAAAAGAAAATGTTTTTGGATTTTTCAGAAATTTATATTTTTTTTATGAATTTATTTATTTTATTTTTCTACAACTAAAATGAAGAAGACTAAAAAAAATGAAGAGAAGAGTAAAGAAAATAGACAACAAAGGTACATAAAGAAAAATTAATCAACAAAGCTCTTGGACAAAGAAACTTCCCGAGTTTAGAGGAGACATGCAAGCGAAGATGTAGAAGCCAATCTAACCCCAAACTTGAATTTTGTATTGGCAACAAGGTAAAGAGGCTCTATTTTTCTGCAAAAACAATAAAACAACGGGTAAGCTAACAAGAGACTTAGGAGAATAATTTTTTTATTGACAACAAACTAAAAATAAACACTAGAGCTAAACCAACTAAAAAAAAAATGTAACAATCCAATTAAGTAAGGAATAGAATCAAATTCGATCCCCGGCAACGGCACCAGAAACTTGTTGCATAAATTAGTTAACAAAAGTTAATCTTATTAAGTCTTGAATTTAAGTGCTCGCAAGTATACGAATCGGATGATTGTATAGCATATAAGCACAGATATCGTTCCACAGAGATCGAATTGATTCTAAAAGTCTTACTAACTAAATTGGAACAAATTATAATTGGGAAGCTTTAACGGAAAAGATAGAAGATTTGAATTAAACTAAAAATGAAATATGACTTTAAACTAAAATACATGAAATAATAAAATTATAAATATAAGAAAATAAAACCTAGGGCATCCGAATTCACCGTAACCAATTCTACTTAATTCCCTTAATATGTTATGCTCAAGTAGTTCTCCAATATTGTTGATCGATTTTCCCTAAATTATTCAACGGCCATGGCATTTGGTTGCGTCAAAAGTATCCTTATATGTTAACCCTATATATATGACATCTAGATGAATTTAAACTAGTAAGAACCCATTAAGCTCTATGGAAATCGTTGGAAAATCACACAAACCCTAATTGTATGGCATCTACAAATAGGTGGTTATGGTATCAATTGCAAGAAGCTAAACCCAAGTTAAGTATGGCATCTACTCTAACTTGCATCAAATCAACCTAATTTAAACCTAGATGGTGATCAAGCATCTAAATAAAAATCAAGTGCATTATGAATAACAAAAGATACTCAATAAAGATGAAAAACTTGATAATAACAATGCCACAAGGCAATTAAGTATTCATGATTAGGCAAAATCGTAGCCCTAGCAAAGAAAAACTCCAAAGTAGCTCTTCCTCTTGGCCTTCCTTGCCGCAGCCCCCTATGTAGAATAGATGATTTTTGGTTCTGTTTTTGTGGCTGACTTTTCACAAGGAGAATGGATCTCCTTAATATAAAACCCACGACAAGGGTATTAAAGGCTAATTGAAATCCATTTAAAACCCCACTAAAATCCTATCACTAATGGACTTGAAGTCCTTACTAAAGAAGATGAAAAATAAATGGAAATAATAAAAACTAGAGATTAATTTCTCTCCTAAATTCCATTGAATAGCATTTCCATCTTTATTTGATTCCAAAACTGCTCAGTTTCATCTTCTTGTTGTAATGCACATGTCTTTGCGCAACTAGTTAGCCTCTTGTTCCACTGAAATTACTGTAGACACCTGAAATCTCCAATTTTCACTTCTTTTTCACATAACTGCCGTATTGAATACCTATAAATTAAAACAATATAAATTAGTGCATTTAAACCATTCATATAGACAAATCCAAAGGAAATCTATGATAATAATATATAAAAATATGCACCCATCAATTAACTTGCAACGAAAGCCATTTACAAATAGCCAACAACATCCTCTCCTGATCCTCTTTATAAGATTCCGAAAATTCATGAATCGTGTATGTTCATCGTATATTGTGTAGTTAGTTTTCATCAGGTACTGTTTATGTTCAATTTAAAAAAAAAAAATTAAAATGATTTATGACCGCACGATGTACGATGAACGAACATGATTCATGGATCCCCGAATTTCGGATTAAAAAAAAAGGAAGGGTGATGTGTTTTGTTTTCTTGAGAGGGTGTGGAGCGGAGATGGCTCATCTTCGGATCCCTTCCACCTAATCCTTCTCATCAAACAATCTGGGTACTTGAAATTTGATCCAACGATTAAAAATAGGAGCCCACTTTAAAAGTTATAATAACTTTAACCGTTGAATCAAATTTCAAAAACCCGAATTATTTTATGGAAATAATTAGATGAAAGAGATACGAAGATGATACATTTCTGTATGGAGCCACTTTGCAGTGGTTCTTTTCATTTGTCTACGTCAAATTATTTTTCTATTAATTAGTTAGAATGGTGCAATGTTTAATATTTCTGTCCGGATCCCTTTCCCTATGGAGCCACTTTCCAATATTTCTTTTCATTTGTCTTATATTTTCAACGACACTCCAAATTATTTTTCTATTAATTAGTTAGAATAGTGCAATGTTTAAAATTTCTTCGGATATTTTTATGAAAATATTCAAACAATTAGAGAAATATAGGGGGTAAAGTCTAAACTTCATCTTATATCGGAGAAACTCTTAAATTTAGGCTGAAATTGGCATATATCGTCGATATTTCTTACACATTTTAAATATCAGATAAACTCTTATATTTCATAAACAAATATTTGATAACCTCTGAAGTTTAATTCTAAATTTCCATTATTTTCATCGAAAGCAACCAATATCGATGTTCGATATATCCGTCCATATTTTCATTAATTTTCATATCGAAATTTCCACCGATACCGATATTTTAAACATTGGAGTAGTGATAGTTATATCGTTTTAGAACATCTCCAACACCATTGGTTGTTGCATGTTTTTCTTTTCTTTTTTTCTTTTCCAAAAACGATAGAGATATTTCATTGATCAACCGACAACAAAAATAACTATACAAATCTAGTCCGAGAAAGAATGAAACCACTAATCAGCTCCATCATCAGATTCATCACAACGAATGATAAACGGGCATCGTCGCCACTCCTGGAGAGATCTGCATAAATCACATGCCAAACAAGGTGTATAATAGGTAGGCTGGACCCAAGTGAAAAAGAATATGAAATCAAGGGTCTTATCTTCCCTCGATCCAACGATACTAGGGTTCAGGGTTGAGCTAAACCGCATAATGAGTCAATACTGTTTTCGTATCAAACCCACCGTGTAGTAGAAGTTGAGCCACAGACCTCAAATAGGGGCCCATGGGGGCCAATTTGATCAATACACCCAACATTTAAATCGGTTGTCTCAAAGAAAATGACACTTCAATGTCTGGTTCACTTGGTCTCCACTTTATTAGACGAGGTTTATGAGAGATTTTACAATGTACCAAGAACATTGAACATTGCCATACCAAAGAACTTTGCATATGTCAGTATATGCGAGAGAACATCGCATGGAAGGTCTCTCTCCCGGTTTAAGGTAGGGCGCATGAAAACAAAACAAACCAAAAAAGTTTATGTTGGAGTATATCAGAGGTGTCTCACACAAGTTTGAATACTACTAATACAACCAAACCACCTAACGAACCAAAATTACTCATCCAAATTAAACATTGGAAATGTAATTAATTGAAGAAATAAACCTCAAATAAGTGTTACAAACATCAAAGTCCAGGGGGAGATACATACGGATTAACAAACCGGCCCAGTGAGTGCCACCCTTGCAACCCCCCCGAGTCTGTAAATTCCTCATGAACGTTGACCAGCTCGGAGCGGAGAGAAGTTTTAAACGGATGTTACACCTTATGCTGCTGGCTGCCATTATTCTTGAGGAGCAAAGTAGAATAACTATATACACAACTTATTCTACACGATTTTGTACTCGATTGAATTAGCAGAGGATGACCGCACTGGTTCCACTATGTTATCATGTATGGTGCACTTTCAGCAATGCTTGGCATATCATGTCGATGAATTGATCGTCCTAGACAATAACAATACACTGAGTCAGTCATGAGAACTTTAGATTGAGGAAGCTTAAAACATCAGAGGGCAAATGCTCTACTGTCAACAACCAAGAGACAGGTACACTCCACGGAAAACATAGTAAGATGCATCTATAGTTGATACACCGGCTTCTTTTCTTTCTACATATCAATACATACATAAGCAGACTAATGCCGCTAACATATGTACACAAATTCATAAAAATGTAAATACAATTTAAAAAAAATATATGATTTTTATGAAGTAGCCGTGCTTTGGACCCAAAAATAGGTTAACTCTGCTCACTGTATGTTGTGTAATTATTTAATGAAATACAGGAGGTAAATCCAAGTATGAAAAAGAGACAAAACATGAAAATACCTGAACAAGCATTACAAGTGCTTCTCGCACTTTTTCTCTGCTAACAAGAGGCCCGTCACTGGGAGCAGGAGGAACAGAATTGGGTGTTAAAGATGGTGGGGGCGTTGGTGGTGGAAAGGGTTGAAGCATTGGGGTGCCATAAGGGCGTTGCAGGTTCAGGGGTGGATGAAGTGCAGCAGCAGATGGCACAGATGAAGAGGTAGGTGGTACGACCAAAGGAGGCGAGGAAGCAGAGAGAGGGAAGAAAGAAGAGGGCTTTATAAGATTAGCGACCCGATTGTTGCTGGTGGTTTGGTCAGAGGAGCCATGTAGGGGGGTTGGCGTAGATGGGACTGAATGGGAAAGTGGTGGTATTTGTGGAGTTGGTGCAGGAGGTGAAACAGCACTGGGTGCATAAGAAGGTGCAGGAACAGTTCCAGTAGACTGATAGGGCAGTCTTGAATTTGTTGCGTCTGAAGCATTATTTCCAATATTCATTGCTGCCTGCAGTAAAGATGAGAGGACAATATGATTAGCCATCAGTGGAGACAAGCTACAATGAGTAAGGAGATAAGGAGTAAAGACAACACGCCAGAAGAGAATGACATGCTAACATCCAGATACATCATTCTCTTGGGGTCTAAGCAAATACATCATTCAAGTTTTTCGGAATGCTTATATCCCAAAAAAAAAAAAAAAAAAAAAAAAAAAGAAAAGTTTCTTTAGACCAATTTGGCTGAAACAATATGATTTGTAATAATTAGATCATCATCATGAACCGTAAACTCTACTTCAGTAAAGACAGTTTCTTAATTTTAAAAGAAATAAGCTTTTATTCATTTCACATGGGCATTCACTATGAAACATCCCTTACAATTTCAATGTCGTTCGAGTACTTAATCTCACACCCAAACTCTTTCTGTCATCAGTATAGCGTCTGAATCAGATTTTCGTTATTCAGGAATCCGACGGACAAAAACAACTGCCTTTGTTATCCCAAAATTTCCTCAACTAACTTCTCAGAGGAATAGCATTGAAATAAAGTCCACTCAACTTCGGCACCTCCAAATACTTTAGAGAGGAAAACGCTTAGGAACCGGGTGCAATTCATTCAAACAACCCAAACAGTGAGTTCTTCAAGTATGCCTATGACTTAAAGAATTTGCACCACAAAAGATTAGAGGGAGGGATTTAAAATGATTGGATGCAATACATTGAGAGGGATTTGCAAATGACAACTTGAAAGGATTCATTTCTAGATCCCTTTATCTAATGTTATGTAGTTCATACCTAACTAATTTATCCTACATCACTTGGTACTTTCAAATCCCTCATCCATAGGGAACATTTCCTACACGACAAAGTAAGCAGATCGGAAAACCACCATGCATGAAATCATACCAGGTAGTTTATAAAGGAAGAATCTTCAGGTGCTTCAGTGACAGCAGGGGCATTCAATGATGGCTCCAACGGCCCTTCCATGACCAACATGGATGGGACTGCTTCAAGTTCTTCAAACTCACTACAATTTAATAAGCAGAAAGTAAACTAGATGCAATAATGAAGACACAATTTACTCAATAAATAAACCCAAGATAATGATGCGACTCATGATATGCAGAAAAAATGGTATTATATTGATATAAGAGAAGATGAAATATAGAAATATTAGAAATTACTTGAACTTGAGAAGACAAATCATACCAATGATAGTATCAAACTTAAGAGGCCCTTGCCACCAATTATTTCTTTTTTGCAGAAATATATTATATAAGTTATCTAACATTGCAACAATCCATGATGAAGTTAATTTTATGTGGCTAAGATTGAAGAACAAATTCTAAATCTGAATACAGAAAGTAATAAATATAACACAATTGGAGCAACAATGGAGAAAGGGGGTAAAAACCTTTTGGTTGAAGATATTTTGGACTTGGGAGGAGCCTTTGAGTATGCATTCAGGATCCTGTAAAAAGGAAAGGCATTAGAATACAAATGCATAAATGTAGCATATCTACATCCACATAGCTTAATGTGGACATGAAACTAAGGTATCCAGTAATTCCAAATCACCATTTTACTGCTTTAGATCCCATGCTATGCTCTCTGTTTGCATGCGTATCCATATGTATCTTATGCATGGATCTGGGTCACACTGTTGTTGATAACTTCAACATTTAACATCATATACTTTCCTTTTATGTTACACATATATGTATTGCATTTGCATAACTCATAAAATTTTCTAAAGTCAAACTCTTCTAAGTGAAAATCTATTGTGCAACTATATACCCCTAAAAAAATCTGTAATGTGATATTACCATCCTGCAAATATGTGCTATGCAATTAAATGTCTATAACTCTTTATTAGAAACTAACAAACAATTTGTGCACAAATGGGAAGCATAAGAATTATAAGAAAAATATTGTACCTAGTAAAGAGATTCGCAACTTCCTCACATTCACGAGCATTATAAAACCAAATGCCATTAACTTCTTGGGCAGCATTTCTATACAATAAATATGGAACTTGAACTTCATACTCAAAATCTCCCAAGAGATTCTCCACTAGGTTATCTGTATTATAAAAGCATAAAATTAAAAATATAAGAAAAACCTAGAGGGACATATGCATAGTTGTATGTAAACATATGTACAACATATATTACCACATAATTAGAGGAGTTCATTTTTATGGATGATCAAATCAGATATTCTAGGAAGACTGTGTACACGACTTCCTAATAAGAATTCTATGCAAAAAAGAATGACCTTATACAAAAGCATAACAAAATAACACACGTTTACAATTCCAAGATCCTCTTTTCCTGAGAAAGGAAGCAAATTTTACATTGTGTTCTCAAATCATGTGGGTCGCACAAATTTTATGTGTCACTGGGGAAACAAGTTCCATTTTGATCAACTTTATAACACTTTAGAGTTTAGACTTTAGATTTATCTATTTCTCAACTTTGCACGAACATGAATATTATGTCAATATGAAAGGATCGAATATTCCAAGCTTCTCATCAATAGATATAAGCAAATCTTGAGAATAATTTGCAGATCAGTGGCATGCTTGAATGATAAGTTTAGATGCCTTATTTATTTTTGTGGAAGACCAGTAAATCATTTATGTTTATCTTTGCTTACAAGCTGTCCAAACAATTATTTAAACACTGCAGATAGATGGTAATGTAGATTGATACAAACAGTAGCAAACCATTAAGTTAAAAAACAAGAATTTACTTTAGTGGTAAATCGAGCAATAATCTATACCATCATACCAAATGGAAACCAACTGCTCTAATCAGCATTAAAAGAGCATGTCTTTCAGCATAAAATTACATCGACAATAAAGGATTTGTACCTGTATTGCGCCGATTCATAACGATGAACTGGAACCGCGGTTGAGTATTCCTTAACAATACAACAGTAATAAGATTAGGAAACCCAACTATCAGTATAACTAACCCAAAAAAAAAAGTAAAAAGTAAAAAAATTTACCTTTTAACAACAAAGAGAGACCCTTCAACATCCTTGCGACTCTGCAAAAACCCAGAACGTAATTAATTAAAAAAGTCAACATTAATTTGGATTAATTCTAAAAACCCTTGAATCTTCATATAATTTTCTGGGCAACCAAACACTGAAGTGGAAAATACGATTTGGAAAACGAACCCATTGATTGCTCTCGATGTTGAATTCATAGAAGGTAACGTGGGCGGCCGTAATCAGAATCTCTTCGATGAAGGGGTCGATTCTCTGCAGCACCGTGAGATTGAGCATTTTGGTGCTCTGCTGATCGAGATTCGGCATCAATTTCCCCGTCTGAGACATTTCTGATTGGCTCCGGAGAAACTTAAACCCTAGCTCCGGTGATTTTCCTTTGAATTTTTCGTATATTTTCCCGGGAAAGTTACAGCAGCTAGGAGAGCGGAGGGAGAGGGGAGAGAGAGAAGAGGTAAGCGTGTGATGGAAGACCTCTGTTAGTTGCACAGGTTTAGCTTTGCTTGCTTAATTCTCTGAATTTACAATTATGCCCTCGCCTTCTTTGGTTGTCCTATGGGCTCTAGGCCCATTTTGTCAAGTTCATGCGGATCATAGTCTAGTTTCTCAAAAACAAAGAAAAATTAACTGAAAAAAATAAAAAACTAAATCTAGTGTTGTAGGGTGACGACGAATTTGTCGTGTTTGTGTCGTGTTAGTTTTTGTTCATTTTAGATGTTCAGTCGATTTTCGCAAGATTTATTTTTGGTATAAATGATATTGGAGATAGAAGATTCTAATACGAGATCTCAGATGCAAAGATAAACACTCTTAATTACTTGAGCTATAAACCCTTATACATTTGGATATTTGTTTTGATTGGGGAAGAAAAAGGCTTACTCCTTGATACCAAAGAAATAGGCTGCCTTGTATAATTCAAAGTTACAAGAAAGAATGAAATGAACGAGAGCAATGGAAATCTGCAACTTTTTTCTTGATAAATTTCAAGTGATTTTATTTTATGTTCACTGGTTGTTTACATTTATGAAGCTTTTGATTCTCTATTTACCATTCGTTGCTTAAACACAAGTACCACTTGATTGTCTTTCGGTACTAAGCAATGCATCGATCCGATGTTTACTGGTTTCTTCTTGTGAGTTGTGAGTAATTGAGGTTAAGATTATTGCTTTCAACTTGAGATATTATAAGGTAAAGAGGGGAAGAAGTTGCATAATTTCTTAATTATCGAAGAAATTAAGAAACTGAAAATGCCTTTCGATGCACGGGGAGGAGAGGGGTATGTGAGTTTTTAACTCTCGACAACATATTCAAGAAGTCTTAAGTAAGTAAAGAAACCTCTAACATATTCAAGAAGGCTGTATCTTCTTCAGCTGACTGTCGACGGCCATAGACATAAGCATAGTCATCAGCATCACTGCATGCATACATTCAAGTCTGAAGTAAGTAATAACCATTTATTAAATTCTGCATATTACAGTAATACATAATCTAAGTACTTGGTAGTTCATGTAACTTATGGGTACGTATGAGTCAAGTACATATGGTTATCAACTTACCTAATCTATTAATTAAATCAAGTTTTGGTTGAGTTTTATTTTGGTGCTGTCTTAAATCTTGTCATCTAAAAAGGTGAAGAAACTCGGGAATTGTTATTGACAGTTCAAAGATGTCATTATGCACACATCCATGATCGATGGTAAGAAAAACTGAGAGAGAGAGAGAGAGAGAGAGAGAGAGAGAGAGAGAGAGAGAGAGAGAGAGAGAGAGAGAGAGAGAGAGAGAGAGAGAGAGAGAGAGAGAGAGACTACATCAAATGTTGGATAGTGGCCAAATTAAGCTAGGAAACAAAACAATATTGATGAGGGAACATCATGATGAGGATTATGTTTCCTTGTTTTGTGGCTTGATTTGTTCCTTATTTTGTGGCTTGATTTGTTCCTTGTTTTGTGGCTTTTTCAAAGCCATAATTATTTGGCTTTCGGGTGGAAGAAAGGAGGAGAAGAAAAGAGGCTGATTTTTATTTAAATGCTTGCCAAGGGATGAAGGAAAGCATCCAAAGAGATGGTGAGAGCATTTGGCTCTACCATGGGCACGGGTGAGAGAAATCAAGAGAGCTAGAGTGAAAGGTCTCTTGTGAAAGACCTCTTGGGGTAGAGTGAGGCTCTTGGGAAAATTCTGTGAGTGGGTGTACAAGGGATATGGGATTGGGTTATGTCGATTTAACTCATGTGTAACTTGTACTGTTTTTCTCATAGTGAAGAGCAATATTTCTCCGAGGACGTAGGCAGATTTTTGCCGAACCTCGTAAATTTCTCGGTGTCTTTATTTCTTGTATTTTAAACTATTCAACTGTGGGTTTGTATGTTGGTGAAGATAATCAGCCAAGGCACAACAATTGGTATCAGAGCTTTGTTGGAAGCTTTGGTTCATTGAAGGTTCAGATTTATTATTCACCATGATGACTACAAACATGTCGTTTTCAGTTGAGAAGTTTAATGGGAAGGGCAGTTTTACTCTCTGGCAGATGAGAGTAAAGGATGTCTTGACTCAACAAGGCTTGGTTAGAGCTTTGAAGGGAAAAGATGGGAAGCCTAAAGAAATGACAGATGACCAGTGGGAGGAGCTGGAGTCGCGTTGTGTTAGCACGATTCGACACTGCATAGCTGATAACATTATCAATAATGTTATGGATGAAGATTCTGCGCCTGCACTGTGGGAGAAGTTGGAAAAACTCTATATTGCTAAGAGTTTGACCAACAAGTTACATCTGAAGAGGAAGCTGTACAAGCTGAAGATGGATGAAGGCGGGAATCTCATGGACCACATGAATGTGTTCAATGGATACTTGGATCAATTGAGGAAAGTTGATGTTAAGGTTGAGGAAGAAGATAAAGCCCTCGTACTTCTTACCTCACTTCCAGATTCGTATGAGAATCTTGTGACAACCTTATTGCATGGAAAAGATACAGTAAGTTTGGAGCAGGTGCAGGCTTCTTTGGTGTCTTATGATACACAAAAGAGGAAGACCATTGTTGATGGTGGGCATGAGACTGCTTTAGCTGTTCAAGGTTGGAATCATGGAAGAAAATTGGGAGGAGGATTTGAGAGAGACAGCAGGTTCAAATCAAGCTCCAAAGGCAAGGGACCACAATGCTATGACTGCAAAGAATTCGGGCATAAAAAGATAAATTGTCCTTTGAGAAAAAGAAAGGATGATCTTGGTCCAGGTAGCAGCAATTTTGTGGCGGAAGACTTCGAGTATGCCCTCTAGGTACTCGAAGCAACACATCTCTTGGTGATGTATAGTCTCAAGTGTTGCAGGGGTTTTGCAGCAGGTGGAGCTATGGGATTCACAGGTGATGAGATGGTCCTGAAGAATGAGAAGTGTGAGGAATGTTTGTCTGGCTCGACGGGTGTTGCTGGAAATGGGTGCACTGACAAGTTTCCAAGTTGCAGACAATGAAGAGGAGGAAAACCTACTGGAGGAGACGAGGATGTGTCGAGATCCTGTCTGAAGCTAAATGTTTTTTTTTCTTGCAGCAGCTGCACATGCATTGGCAGTATGTTTTTTTTTTCTTGCAGCAGCTGCACATGCATTGGCAGTGACTGAATCGGAACAGGACCAACGAGGTTGATTCAGAGTGTGCATGCTGGTACGTAAGGCCAATGGACTTTGGTACAGTTTGAGTCGAGGTGGAGATCATTATGAGTACCAGAAAGTTTGGGGAATTTGATTTAGTTACCGTTGTCCTTAGTTTGTACTTTGGATGCTTATGGTGAGTGTTGATTCGAGTCTCTGTGATGTTTTCGAATTTGGCCAAGGTGAAGATTGTTGGATAGTGGTCAAATTAGGCTAGGAAACAAAACAATATTGATGAGGGAACATCATGATCAGGATTATGTTTCCTTGTTTTGTGGCTTGATTTGTTCCTTATTTTGTGGCTTGATTTGTTCCTTGTTTTGTGGCTTTTTCAAAGCCGTAATTATTTGGCTTTTGGGTGGAAGAAAGGAGGAGAAGAAAAGGGGATGATTTTTATTTAAATGCTTGCCAAGGGATGAAGGAAAGCATCCAAAGAGATGGTGAGAGCATTTGGCTCTACCATGGGCACGAGTGAGAGAAATCAAGAGAGTTAGAGTGAAAGGTCTCTTGTGAAAGAACTCTTGGGGTAGAGTGAGGCTCTTGGGAAAATTCTGTGAGTGAGTGTACAAGGGATATGGGATTGGGTTATGTCGATTTAACTCATGTATAACTTGTACTGTTTTTCTCATAGTGAAGAGCAATATCTCTCCGAGGACGTAGGCAGGTTTTTGCCGAACTTCGTAAATTTCTTGGTGTCTTTATTTCTTGTATTTTAAACTATTCAACTGTGGGTTTGTATATTGATGAAGATAATCAGCCAAGGCACAACATCAAACTCAAAAGGCGACTATTTCAGAATCCTAGTAATCCCCAAACTAGAGTAAGAGATGACTGAATAGTGCACATAGAGAATAACAATAACTTCAATTACGATATTTCTCCATTGGACAAAGTAAATTACATGAAATAAAACCAAATTCACACGACAATTAACAAGTACAGTTTTGTAGAAAAAAACACCAAAACAGAATCACAACAACGTTTACAATTAATTGTTTGAAGAGCTTTAATTAGTTTCTTCCATCTTCTTCTTCTTCTTGTCAGTGATGCTTTCAGAGAGCCAAAGCAGAGAGCAGAATCAAGAACATGAAGGCGACGACAGTAACGAAGGAAGCCACCACAGCCCCACTCACGTTCCGGCAGAAATCACCAAACTGGTTGCAGATGGCTAGCCAGTTGGAGCTTGCATTGCCATTGTGGGCTAGGTAGACTATGGATGTTGCAGCCCCAGCAGCAGAAGTGGCTAGAGTCAGTGCCACCTGTCGTGATCATATACAAGTATTATGCGCAAATTAGGAAAGCCACTTTTGTGAGTTTTCAAATTTTGACTTGATTTTGAAATCAGTTTTCAAAAAAAAAAAAAAACAAAAAAAAAAATAAAATAATAATAATAAAATGAAATGGTTAGCGTATAAGCTTTAAATTAATGAAGTTAGAGAGGTTAGAATTATAATTACAAGGTCAAGGATGAGGAGCAAGAGCCTTGGTCCACGTGCATGGGGGCGAACAATGGAAACTATGGAGAAGGGAACTGAGAGCACCAAGTATCCCGCTACAAGTGACATTGCTATCAGGAAAAACCTGCATGCATGGATATTTGTATCAACGTTTCGTACAATATACAAGGGTAGTGTCGTCTTTCTCAGATATTTAGAATGTTACGTAGTTAAATTGTTAATCTGGCTTCCTCTTCGGATCAATTATTCAAATTGACAGTTTGACAACAAAATATGTCAAATTGTCAGTCTTACATCATATACAATAGTTCATTTATTCGATGATCTAGAGGCATTCTAACAATGTAACATACCAAATATCGAGAAAAAAAAAAAGAAAGAGAAGGAAGATTGAAACATACTGAAAACTAGGCATGTCATCATAGCTAGCTTCAAACTGGAAGAACTGGGTGAAGAAGGGAAGGTTTTGATCACTGGTTCCCATGGTCGCAGCAGCAGCAAGAGCAGACACTATAGCACCACTCCTCAAAACCAAGTCAATTATGGCCATCCCTCTCTTCATTCCTCCTTTTCCTTCCTTTACAGGAACCGTCAGAATGGGCCCTTTTCCTTTGGATGTACCACTTCCCTCGTGAGCAACAACATCAATGGTGGTCGAGTCGGGGCCGCTCTTCATTTTCGTACAGAGAGAGAGAGAGAGAGAGAGAGAGAGAGAGAATTAAAGAGGAATGAGGAAGAAAACTAAAGCTTTGTAGCTAGATGAGTAGAAATTGCTGAAGAGAAGAGATTCAAAAGCTTGTGATGAAAATGGTTAAATATGAGAACCTTTATATAGTGCAGCAAATAAGAAGATAGTTTATTTAAACTTGTCATAGAACAAATTTTAATTGTAAATTAATCAGTTAATGGGAAGCAAGAAGAGTTGCTAATGTTAGACTTTTTCTATAGAGCAAATGACGAGGTTTTATCTGGCAAATGGATCAAGTAGTAACCACTTCAATATTATATGCAAACTACGTACACAAAGTTCTAAATAATATGATTTTAATTAAGGAGGACGGATTATAGGAAACTTTGTGGCATTCCATGAAAGATCAAATGGGCGTAATGGAGTGGTTTATTTGGTCGTTTTTATTATATCATAGGGCACTTTAGCTTTTCAAGATAAAATGCAGAAGAGGGAAGTTGGATTTTATCAAATAGTATTATAATTCAGGTCAAAGGTTTAATTGCATGACGAGATTTTTCAGTGTGATCGAAACACAGGATGATACACCACGTGTCATTATACAAATTGTGGGATATGTGTGTTAAAAAATTAATAACTTAAAAAATAAAGTTTCTTATCACTTGCATAAAAACACGTAATGTATCCCTCTCGCACCAATGGTCTTTGAATTCTACTTCGAGTGTAATTTTAGTCCTCAACTCCTATATTAATTGCTTTATTACTTAATTTAATTCTGTCTTCTACTCAGGGTCGGAACCAAGATCTCACCTGTGGGTGGACCAATATACAAAGCCTGAAAAATGTATGATAAAACGTAAAAGGCCGAAATTAAGTATATATTTAATTTTGTATGTAGACCTGATAATTTCTTACGCGATCCGTTAACACGACATATAAACGATATAAAAATAACCGATTTCGGGTCAACATGATAACTAATCTGGTCGTTATCGGGTCACACGATAAGAACCAGTTAATAACGGATCCTTAACAGGTTTACTCGAAAGTGACACACGGAAACCCGTTTCGACACTATATGAAAAAAATTATTTTGATTATTTTAAAATTTTAAACTACTAAAAAACCTTACTATATGTATTATTGTATTATTATTCTATACAAATTTAAAAAATTTAAGTTTTGTTTATTTATTTTTATAGTGTGCTATAAGCAAGGAGTGAGATTAGAAAATTATAAAACACATTAAAAATAAAAATATCAAGTAATTTAAAAATACAAAACACATTAAAAATTATAATAATTAATTTACAAGTGCAAAAAATATAAAAAGATATGCAAATGCTCATGAATAGTGTTTTTAAGGGAGTTCAAAATAAATAAAATTCATAATCATTAATGTACAAGTGTGAAAATTAATATGAAAGCATATATAAACGCGCAAGGTTCCTCAACCTTAAAACGCAACTCTCTTCACTTTGTTAACATTTGGTATTTTGTAGTAATGAACTAATATTTTTTTCATTAGACTCTTATTTTGGAGTACGTAATACTTGACAGATAAATGTTTTTTTTTTTAATGTTTTGAAATAATATTTATGTGACAATGTGGTGTGCATATACTAATTTAGTATTATCTTTTTTTTTTTTTTTTGTCAAATTATGTTTTCCATTTTCATTATTTATTGATTAAAATGTATTTTCTTTAACGGGTAATGGGTTGAGTCATATTACCTAATAATGTTAACAGGTCAATTTCGAGTCGGGTCATATTACCCATTTACTTTAACGGATGTTACACAACACGACCTGTTAAGATATCGGATATATCACGAAAACAACGAACATGAAAAATATGACACGAATGTCAGGTCTACCTGTATAAAAATTAGAATTTCATCTCAACCCCTACAAAATGTGTACATATCATCTTTCACAAACTTATATTTTATGCAAAGAAAAAAAAAATCATATTGTTGGACAAAACACAATGAAACAAAATATGGGGCTTTTAGATCCAAGTCAAAAAATGTAGAGTGTTTTTAGGAGTGAGTCCAGTTATCTAATTATATGTTTTCATTTCTTTTATACTCATTTTATATTTTCTAAAAATATTAAAAATCAATTAAAATCTTCTAATATTATGCATTTTCCAACTCCAAAATAATATATTTAATATCTTATAACAAAAAAAAACGAATATATTAACATAAATTTATCTGCAAAACATTCTACCCTAACTCAAGTAACAAATATATGAATGTATATAATACCTATACGTGAGATATGAAACCTAATTAAAAGGTAGAAAAAACATAACATACCTACAAGCAAGACACATTAATCTGTGACAGGTTGATTATAAAAAAGGAATATGTCATATAGGTAGATAAATATAATTAACATGTGATATAGGTTGATTATAAAAATTAAAAATAAAATCTATAAATGGGGTTTAAAGTAGGAGGAAGAACGAGAAGTAACAAAAAGATAAATAAAAAGAAATGAGGAAAGAGATAATTGGGAAGAAATTTGATTTTTATAATAATCTTATCATTGAACAGATAACTATTGATAATTAAATAATTAACTATAACAAATTGGACTTATTTTAATAAACTGGACTATTCCTACCATTGGCTCAAAAAATTGAACTTATATCAAGTTTCCCCAAAAAAATATCTATAAACCATGAAATAAACATATTATGTTGTTAATCTAGGAGTTTGTTAGTTGCTAAACCCTAAACACTAAAGATTAGAATTGTGGTTTGTTAGTTGCTAAAGTCTAACCACAATTCGATCTCATACCAACTTCAAAGTTCGTTGCATAGTATTTTAATGTTGCAAAAGTCCAACCATTTTCATTTTGTTTTCTTATGGTCCATTTTCATATTGTTTGTTAATGTTCTAGATTCCTCTTCCGTTGAGGGATCCTCAAATAATATTTATTTGAGCGACATTTTGCGGTCCTCGTTTCGTAATTTTTTTTCAACAATTCAGATCGTTTGTATTTTTATACATCATTCAAATATCATTCTTGAAAAAATAGACAATTCAAAACCATTAATATGCATTAGTTTTTGTGAAAAAAAATAAACAAATACAATTGTTTAAAGAAACCCTAATATGACTACCATTTAATCTAACGGTAAATAATTTCAGATTCGAATGATTTTGTTGAAATTACCTATGAGGGAAGATATGGGGTGAGGCCTACCCATGATCTCTCAAATAACCTTATTTGAGAGATCCCTCAACGAAATGGGACTGTTACTTTTATATTGTTTTATTTATTTATTTTAACTCTTAAGTTGAAATTCCTAATTGAACTCTAGATTTATAGAAAAATAGTCGGTGTTAGTGAAAATAACTAATGGCACAATAGATGGTTAATTTGGAGGACTGAAACAACTAATATGGAAGTTCATGAACTAAACTAAAAATTAGGATAAGTTCAGAGACCATTGATACAATTAAGCCTAAGTAAAAAGATAAATGTTCTTCAAATGCACGAGTGCCCTTTGGCCCTTTTTAAAACTATGTTTACAATAACTAAAAACGCTTCCAATCATGTTTGGTGACAAAAACTTAAAAGTGATTTTATTTTTTATATGTTTCTTATAGAGGAATAAAAATGCTTCTAAGCCTAAGTTGTTTTTAATAAAACATTTGGAAACAGGCCTTTGTCACTTGAGCTATAAGCTTATGTTTCCTGTAGCATGTTTTAGTTAATTAAGAACTTATGACAAGTTGTCATTGTATTTCTAAATCAAATTAACAGTCATAACAAAAAAAGGTGGTTAAATGGGTCATCGTGTCAAAATCGAATAATTCTTGTATTAGTATTTAGTAGGTCATGTTACTTATGGGTATGAGTCTAAGTACCGTATCTAATCAACTTACCTAATCCACTCGTTCATGTTAAGTTCGAGTTTTATTTCATGTTGTGTAAAGATTGTCATTCAAAAAAGTAAAAACTTTGAAAATTATTATCGACACTCTTCAAAAAAAATCATTCTGCATACATCTATTCGGAGGAGAGTAAGGTTAAGGTAAACTAGAGTAAGAAATTATAATAGCAATAAATTTCATTACGAAATCTTCCATGGGTTACATGAACTATAACCAAATTCTCGCAACAATTAAAGGAGTAGTTTTCAGAAAACACCAAAACAAAATCACAAACAGCGTTACAACAATAACAAATTTGAAGAGATCTTTAATTAATCCCTTCCATCTTCTTCTTCTTGTCAGTGATGCTTTCGGAGAGCCAAAGCAGAGAGCAGAATCAAGAACATGAAGGTGACGACAGTAACGAAGGAAGCCACCACAGCCCCACTCACGTTCCGGCAGAAATCACCAAACTGGTTGCAGATGGCTAGCCAGTTGGAGCTTGCATTGCCATTGTGGGCTAGGTAGACTATGGATGTTGCAGCCCCAGCAGCAGAAGTGACTAGAGTCAGTGCCACCTGTCATGATATATATCACAATTTCAATTAAGTTAATTATAATCAGATTAACAATGTATGACTACTACGAGCTAATCATGAATCATAGAGAGGTTAGGAATGTAATTACAAGGTCAAGGATGAGAAGCAAGAGCCTTGGTCCACTTGCATGGGGGCGAACGATGGAGACGATGGAGAAGGGAAGTGAGAGCACCAAGTAGCCAGCTACAATTGACATTGCTATTAGGAAAAACCTGCATGCATGCATGGATATTAGATCAATGTACCGTACAGTACGCAAAGGTAATGTTGTCTTTTTCAAACATCCAAAATGTTACGTTGTTAAATTGTCATTCTGCTACTGTTATCTGATTAACGATTCAGATTGATAGTCTGACAATGTAACATCCTCAACTGTTAACCAAAAACAACACATAATAGTTTATTTGTTCGATAATCTAGATTAACGATTTGACAACATAACATACCAAAATATCAGAATATTGTAAAACATTTTCTTTTGTGAAATTATCACCAAACGGAAAAAGAAGGGGAAGGAAAATGAGAACATACTGAAAGCTAGGCATGTCGTCATAGCTAGCTTCAAACTGGAAGAACTGGGTGAAGAAAGGAAGGTTTTGATCACTGGTTCCCATGGTGGCAGCAGCAGCAAGAGCAGCCACTATGGCACCAATCCTCAAAACCAAGTCGATTATGGCCATCCCTCTCTTCATTCCTCCCTTTTCTTCCTTCACATGATGAACTGCCAGAACAGGCCCTTTTCCTTTGGATGCACTTCTTGCCTCAACATCAATGGTGGTCGAGTCGCCGCCGCTCTTCATTTTCAGAGAGAGAGAAAGAGAGAGAGAGATGATAAAACAGAACACTGAAGCTTTGGAAATGGGAATTGTTGAGGAGAAGAGACTCAAAAGCTTGTGATGAAAATGGTTCACACATGAGAAGCTTTATGTAGTGCACCAAATAATAAGAGTTTAATTAGTTTATTAATTAAAATTAGTCAATTTCAATTTTCAATTACAAATTATAATTTATTTATTTATTTTTTGTTGATAGAAGAGCAGGTGAAGAGATTTTACCGGGCAAATGGATCAAGGCGTAACCACTTCAAAGAATATAATATTATATAAATAATACGTTGTTCAGGAGGAGTGGATAGGAGACTTTATGCACTTTTATCCTTTGATGAATATTATACAGAAGGAAGTTGGATTTTATTTAAGATTAGTATAATTATAGTCAAAAGGGCAATCAACTAACTAAGCAAGTTTTATTCTCTTTAATCACTCAATTAAACCACAGCTAGCCCTCCCTAACCCAACAATGTAATGTACGGTTTCTGCAATTGTTCAGTGTAAAACCACATTATTATTTGCATCACTTTAAGGTTGTCTCCTTTAATGGCTAGGGTAATCGAGAGAAACTTCTGTAAAGGTGATACGTGATTTGGCATTAGGGATGACAATTCTAACCGTTAAATCCGATAACCGTAGATAACCGTCCAAATGGATTGGATTTGGATATAGGGGGTCTCCAATCTGTATCTGTCCTCGAATCCGACCCGAATATATATATTTGATATATAATATAATTTTATTCAATTTACCGAACCCTCCCTATAATAATTCATTATGCATGCATCAAACCCTATACTATCTTTATTATGCACCAAACATCATGCATGGGGCATACCAACAACCTCATCAATTCAGTAGTCTTATTGTTATACTCAACCAAATTAATTCATTGAATCATTTTATATATCAATTATCAAATATTACAAGTTTATCAGATTCATCTCTTTTCAAGAGTTCCACCGTCAAGAAATTGGTGCATGTTATCATGAACAACTTCAAATATATTGTTAGTTTTTTGTAATTAGATGTTGCTACTTAATGATGGAATTAGTATCTACTAAAATTTATAATGCGTCGATTGGATAAATATAGTTTTTTTTATTTTTTATTTTTTGTTTTTTGATGAAGATGGATATAACCGATAACCAATTGAAAATCCGTTACCCGATTGATATGGTTATGGATAATCCCCGATGGTTAATTTGCTTTTATGGATATGGTAAATTTTTGTGGTTATGGGGATGGATATAACATTTCCGTCCCCAAACCAAACCGTTGCTATTCCTATTTGGCATATAGAGTAAGTTATTAAGAAATTGTCACGTTGACACGAATAATGTTGAAATAACCGTATCAAACTTTAATATCTTGGTAATGCAAGTGTCCATGATCTTTCTTCTTTCAATTTTTTCATTTTACATTGAAGGAGATGAAGCGATACGAAAGGAAGTGCCTTCCCTTAACAACTCGGGTGTCACTAGGGAACGAAACAGCCAAATATAAATAAGAAATGTGTACAATTCTTTTGTTGGTAAAGATAAATTACGCAAAATTGGATAGACTGCGGACGAAAAACTTCTATAAACATGGAAATCTGACAGTAGACTAAATCAATCACATGCAGCTATGTTGTAACTGAAAACTAAACTACTCTACTTCAATGGGTTTGACATTTGGCAAAGCTCTTTTTTATTTTAATACATTCAATATTATCTACACTAAGGAGTGGGGGAGTGAGCTAAATCTTGAATTCGTCTTTGACGAGAATCGTATCTAAAACCGCTCACTTATAAATGAAGAAGAATATCATTGGACCGTAGTATTAAATGACTTGGCAAAGCTCATTTAGGTAAGTTGTATACTCCACCCACGCTCAGCAAGTGTCTTGTTCACCCGCCTAGCAGCCTCGGCAGTGTCATTGAGTGGTGTATATCTCCAACGCTGGGACATCTACTCAAAAAAAAAAGAAGAGGAATTTCGAAAACCTCATATTAGAGAGCTGCTTAGATCCCTTCTTTTCTCATTTACTAACTGAAAAAGGTAAGGAACTGATGTTTGGTGACTTAAATATTCTTTACGGGTGAATGGTCGAACAGCTCCTCGTTCCCGCAGAGAGTTCTGGAAGTCTGCGAACTTCCATGTAAAGTGTTCCCCACCAATCACATGAACAGGTGTGCTGAAGCGAACATGACAAACTCTTGGAACACATGAATTGACTACAGGAATTATTTATTACACAGCTATGAATAATTAAGTTGGCCCTCGTCATTCATCATACTTAGAACATACTGGTACTACAAGCCTCACTCAACATACTGACTGAATCAGCGGTAATGACAAAAGCATCGGCGCAGGCTAGATGGCCCATATGTGGATTGCGACCTAGCAGTATTACATATAACATAACATTTCACTTTCGAGCATTTATAGGTGCATAAGATCCTAAGAATATGATAACTAAGTACCTTCACCATCCCAAATGTAGACTTTGGGATTAGTACTGAATTCTTTCCTCAAAACTCTGGACAGCTGTTCGGTAGTTCTCAAAGAGAAGATATTCTCACACTTCCGCAGCTCCAAAGAACATTCTAAAGATCTGCATCATATGAACAGTTTCCTATGAAAAGAATATGGATGCAGGACTATTTGATTATCTCAATGCAAAACTAGAAGGGAGAAACAACTTTGAGCAATGCAAAAGAAGAGGGGACCAATATGTAATTCCAACAAACAAATTAACTCTGGCATGTAATAGAACACAGTAAAAGATAATGACATGGCAAAACCAGCACCTTATAAGTCTACAATGTCAGGATTTCTGATTATCGATTCCTGCATCAATAATAATGAAAATGACAGAAATCCATCAAAAGCATTTCATCATAAAAACGACAATATTAAAACATAACAGTTTTTTAGCTGCATAAACTTACCTTAAGGGCCTCCGGTATTAACCACAAGCAAAGGTTTGGGAAGTGGTGCCAATTCAGCATGCCAGACAGAAGCAGCGCTCATAAGTGCAGCAAAATCAGCCTGATAAAGAGCTCCAACAGTGAGAAGCTGAAACCCATAATAGAGAACCTGTCAACAAAATTATTCTATGAACACATTTGTACACCAGCACAAGTATTAATCCACCCAGATGGCAGATACTCATAATTTTTTTGCCCGGTGGTTCATGCGGAGTGATCCACCTCCAAAGAAACCAAGGAATTTGCTTCTGGGCATGGGGGTCAATGGGTAATAATCATGGCAAGGAGCTTTCACCAAATCAAACCTATCCACATGCGACCTTGGATGTTGAATCTGGAACATGTCATCAAAGAGAGACTAATAGAATCAGATGCAACCTTGGACTGTAGTATTGCATGCATCATTTCATTACAACCATGTTACAAAGTGAGCTAAACAAAAATTTAAAAAGAAGAAAAAAATTGTCATTAACATTAAGAGTGAACATTTGAAGAAACTATGACATACCCCAAAACATAAAATAAAAAAGAAAAGATATGTTATTAAGTAGAAGATAGGTTACCACTTTATTGAAGAAAAAAGTCAATTGCATTTCTCCAAAGTACATGTATTTCCAGAATAATTTAAATCCAAATAAATAAGAGGCTAATCTTCCTTTTGCAAACATAAACATCCAAAGTAAAAGAGGATTTTTCCTTTTGGAAGGAACAAGGAGAAGGGTGATTAGGCAATAATGATACCAGAACATCGCAAAGGGTTCACTAGTCCGTGAAGGAAAATAAAAACAAATGCTGAATTGATGCAGTGCCTTATTTTTTTTTACCAGTCATATTATCATATGCATCTCTTTCTAAGGGGGATTGAACCTTAACCTGGACAAGAAAAACATTTTCTGGAGCTGACTGTTTTATGGCGCTTGAAACAGGAATGGTATCCCGACGAGATGCAACCACCAGCAACGGGCCATCTCTAGACAGACAAGAAAGCATGCATATAAATCTTTTACTAAGAAAGAAATTACTGAACAAAAATAAAAATTACCCTACATTTGAAATAATATCATTCATGTTGTATGAGCTTGTGAGGATGATGAAGCACAAGCAACGTACCACCATTGGCAACTAATAGAACTTGACAAAAGGTTCAAATTTCCAGATTCAATTACGAAACCCCGGAAAAGAAGTAGCCACACACATACTTGTCCAATGTTCGACGAGCCATTTCTGCAATCTGCTTTGCATCAGCTTCCGGCATATCAGATGAGAGGCCTGAGCTAGCACCATTTTCAACAGAAACAGCCATCAGTTCAACTATTTTTCCTTCAACTGATCAATGCACGTGGGGCTTACTTGAAATCCACTAGGACCCCAACATGCATGACAGAAATGACAGTAGAAATGAAATCCTCAACTTACATGAAAGCCACTCGTTAATTCCTCCTTTTGGTCGACTAACACGCTGCATAATCATCATTAATCAACCATTAAAGTTAAAAACCAACCAAAAAATCCTCAATTAATATGCTCAAAACCAGATTAAAATTAAACAAGAACAGAAACCCAGTACCAATATCAACAGATTTTTCAAATTTTCACAAAAAGATTGAAACTTTGATTAAAATTAAACAAGAACAGAAACCCAAGGCTTAAACCACAAATTCGAAAAGTACAACGCCGTATATGTAAAGGGCAAAATGGGAAATTTAATGTAGAAATGTGGCAGAATCTGAACCATTGATTTGTTTGAACGGTGTCGATCAAAAGTTTTGCAGGAAATATCTGGCAGAGGATCTAATCCGCTTGATTTCCCAAAGGGATTTATTTGAAGCCTTCCGCTCAGAGTCTCTGAGAATCTTCGAGTCAGAAAGATGTGGGCAAGCAAAGAGGGAGGGCCGCCGGAGGTCACTCTAGAAACCACCATTGGCAACTTCACCGTCGAGGTAAATTCTCTTTCTTCCCAAGCTTTCTCTTCAACTTTCTTTCACTTTCTCAGTAACCAAACAGAAAATTCAATCCATAAAGTTTGCATCTTGACATTAATTATGTATTCTAATCGTTAAAAATCGTAGCTTTACTACAAGCACGCGCCAAGGACTTGCAGGAACTTCATCGAGCTCGCTCGCAGGGGGTATTACGACAATGTCAAATTCCACAGAATCATCAAGGTTTCATATGTTCTGCCTTTGTATTTTATATAAATATTGTTTATATATATATATATAGAATTTAGTGATGATTGAATTGGAATTGGTGTAGGATTTCATAGTGCAAGGTGGTGATCCCACTGGGACAGGAAGGGGTGGAGAATCCATTTATGGGTAAAAAAAATTTCCCCTTGAATTTATCCTTTGTGTATTGAGTTTTGTTTTGTTTAACCTCCCAATTTTAATTATATTTGAGAAACATAGTGAAGAACTTGTTTTGTATAATGGATTTCAGGGGAAAGTTTGAGGATGAGATAAAACAAGAGTTGAAGCATACTGGAGCTGGCATCTTATCGATGGCGAATGCTGGTCCAAATACAAATGGAAGCCAGTTCTTTATCACGTTGGCACCGTGCCCGTCACTGGACGGTAATATAATGTTTACTCATAATGTTTGGACTGTTTTATGATTTATCAAACTAGTTGGAATCCTTTTTTCTTATTATGTACTATCTATGCAGTATTTGACCTTTCGTTTTACTTAATCTGCATAAAACTGATCCTTAGCAGCAAACGTTTTTGGCGTTCTCATGGGTACATATCTTTGCATACAATGTCATTAGGTGCACATGTAAGTGGGATAAGAAACAAGACTTCAGTTCATTGCTCTGTGACCTATGGAAATGTCTGGAGACTGAAAAACAGTTCTTGCCATAATATTATTTCTTTGTGATATTTCTATGAGCATTTTACGATCTGACATGCACACACAATCTGGAGATAGTTATGTGTATTGGGCTGTTTTTGTGTACAGGAACCTTTAAGCAACAGATGACTTTGATAATCTATACCATCACTGTTAGGATTCTGTTTGAGCTATAAATTGACCTCTTTATGACAGTATTCCATCCTTTTAGCATAAATACTGTTTACTTGGATTTATTTGTTTGTTCCCGTTGAGTTATCTTTAACAAAACTTAATGACCAGTGTGAGAGCAGGGAAGGCTCTCTTTCATCAGTGCAATTTCATGCAGTGAAAATTTGCCTTCCACTGATGGTAATTTGCCTGATGTTTCTGCTTTCATTCAGGAAAGCACACAATATTTGGAAGGATCTGCACAGGAATGGAGTTCATCAAAAGACTTGGCAGTGTCCAAACTGATAATACTGATAGGTATGCCTTCTCTCAGTTGTATATCTTGATATTTGACACAGATAAATGGCCTTCTACTGTTTGCAGTTTTCCTGCTAATGGTTAGTCACACTGCCGGATCCTCTACCAAACCGAAAAAATTAAGATTCTGAGTTTGAAACTTTAGAATGTAACTTGGTAACTATTTTGGTCTTGGAGAAGCAAATTATCATGATGACGTCCTAAGATTATCTTCTGATGTGAATTTCAATATTTTTTTAATAAATGTTTCCGGCTCATGTGACATAGTAAGCTAAGCTACAATGTCTCATAAAATCTGCGAGAGGAATCTCTTATGGTATGAGTTAAACTTCTTTTAGAACTGAAGGAAGAAAAAGAGATGTCAGGCAATGATGTCTTATGTTTGAGCAAGTTAAGCCGTTGACTATTTTCTTTTTTGGATACATAAATGTGGACTCAAATTTGTTATGCTATGTTTTCAGTCATAGGAGCATGTGGTAAATCTGGTTGTGATTTTGGATATAGGCAATCATAGGTAGATATGTCGAACAGTTTAAATCGATTGCCTCAATTCTCCAGATAGTTTGGAAATGATGCTAAATTATTGAATATTGTCAATTTTTAACAGTACCAATTGTAAGAGTCTGTCTTTTTCACGTGGAAAAATGTTGTGGAGAAGTGATGAATAAGTGATTAGTTAGAAACTTAGATTATCTTCCCGAATGTGATCTAACATATTAAGAGATTTTAGGTTTAGTTTTGTAAGTGATTATAGCACCTTGTCATACTTAGATTTGTAACTTTTGCAATTAATCGCCTATGATCACCGGTCTGTAAGTTTTATTTCTAATCATTGTGCCCTTGTAATACACTTCTTTAGGAGACTTAAGTTTGCATGATTTGTTCAAAACTTGATCTGACGTGATTTTGTTCGTAATACAGGCCGGTGCATGATGTGAAGATACTACGAACATCTGTCAAAGATTAGACATCTTCTTTGTTCGAGAGCTTGATGAAGTCGTGCCTTGGATCTACCAGGGTGATCGAATTGCAAAGCTTCTGTTAACGATAAAGTCATAGAGCTTCAACAAGTTGGATATTTTGCATCGACGGATAACAATGTTGGCTGGTTGGTGTATTTCAGTCATGCAGGGATACTAATGGTGAAAAGGGGGAGTGATTGTTCACTAGACTGAACCCTTATATTTGGCACCTAACACAATTTGATTAGTAGTTCTACTCTTTTAAGAATTCTCTCCCCCGACTTGTACAAGGCGGGAGCGCTCAAATAAACATCGTCATTACCAACCAGCATTTTTCTCTTCTCAATGTTGAAAGATGTCCCAAAATTCGTATCCTCGATACCCCCATTGATGAAATTATTCACTTTCTTCCAATCCCATGCTCGAAATATAAATAACAATCCTTACGGTAATTGCATTGATTTAGAGAAGTGATTTTCTCGCTTCCCTTTTCAGCCTCGCAGTCCATTTTTCTAGCCTTCGAACGGAATAATAAAATGAGAATCAAGGAACATAAAAAAGAGGATGAATGGAGAGGGACAAGGAGAAAGCAGAAGTGTAAGCGCTAATATGCATCATTTGTGACACACACACAGGTAGTGCAGGTGTTTGCACAATGCAAATGGAACTACGTATTTTGTTTCAAGACTCCCTTGCTCTTGAGTCTTTCAGAAGATTATACTAGTATCAGAAGCGCCGGTAAATCTTATTACACGAAGAACAAACATTCTGCGAATCATAGCGTCGAGACATGCTAAGCTTTACACAAAAAAATCCATCTATAAACTGGTTGATTAAATCGTAGAACTATGAGAGAGAAGGCACGATTCAACTGTTAACCAAACCAGGAAATGACTAGGTAATCTGACATGCCAACTATGCTGTTTAAAAATCATACAAGCAAAACCTACAAAATTAGGAAAAAGGTTCTCTTACAATTTACAAACCACAATTATATAGTCGGGAAAAATTGCAGACAGCTAACTAAGAAGCTCATAGCATCACCTCTTTCTTTCATGGGTCAAGCATAGAAAGACGTATTTCTTGCGCAGAATAATATCAACTCCGAATGCCGCCAAGCAGTTGTTTCCCAAAAAAATGTGATCCTGGGCAGGTAAACATAGTGCTTCCACCGTTACAACCGGACTCAATTCCACTATAGGCAGATCAAATCACCCAGAACAGCAATATGGCTTTGTACTCCGTACCAATGCCTCAGGTATGTACCCATCAGACTCCATTCTCTTCACAAGTGGAGGGGTTCAGCACAGGCAGTGGAAGAGGACCGAATCCATTAGTCTTAATAGATCCAGGAGGGCCTTCTCTTGGTGTTGTAATACTTGTTGGATCAGAGACTCCAGCAGCTGGATCTTCAGCGATTACTTCCTCTGGTAGCATTTCCATTTGCCGTTGTGATGGCACATCACCTTTGCAGTAACTGTGCCACATGCTCCTGTATGCCGACTCCAGCCCTAAGGTAAACTTTGGTCCGTCACAGACAGGCGACCTGGCCATAAGGTCCCGGAGACCCATTCTCAAATTCGAAAGCGCTGTGATGTCAGAGGCCAGCTGCACTGCCAACTGGACATATTCATCCTCACTTTTAGCAATCAGATTTCCCAACCCTGTATTTAGTCCACTTTAATCGGTTAGGTTCTATCAGCGGTAAAACAATGATCAATCATTAACAAGAACACACATGCAGAATGACTGTAAGATGTGCACATCTAGGAAATATTATTGGGGGTCAGCAAGAATAGCACGCAGCGTGCAAATTTTTTTTTGAACTGAATAGCATGCAAATTGGCATTGCATAGAGCTTTAGTAGGCCTGACGTCATTTGCCAAGTCATATTGCATGCAATTCAGAGCATGTCCACTGATGTCAATAGCTTTTGAGCGAGCATGCCGACAGATGCCAACAAGTGCCAACAAATGCCAAGAGCATGTCAACTGATGTCAATAGCTTTTAAGTGAGCATGCCGACATATGCAAACAAGTGCCAACAAATGCCAAGTGAGCCTATCGACAGATGCCCATGGCAACGCATACAAAATGCATTATGGTAGCAGCTACCCTGCCCAAGGCCCATAAAGACAATTCGAAGTGCAGTTGGAGGGCAGCGCCCAGCTCTTACATGGAGGATTTCTGAGCTTGTGGGGGTCAGCTGACCCACCTTGCCCCAAGGTGGATCCACCCGTGCACATCCATCAAAAGTCCAATATTGAAGGAATTTATTTTTAAACTGGTGCATCTCTACCTAGTCAAGTTTGGAGAATGTTTACGAAGATTGTGCCTGTCACAGTGAGAATTGATCTCAGGTGTCCTAGAGCTTGTGACACATATTCTCTCTTCTTAGTCATATAGGAGATATAAACCAAAATATGCAACCAACAATAAGGCAAATAAAGAAAAAGGTCTCTTCAGAGCAACCATACATGGTACTTGGTACACCAGAAAGACATTGATTAAAAAAGGAGGAAAAGAAACACTTACCAACTTTGCTGAGAATACTAACACCAACGTTGTGTGCATGTACTGAACCAGCCATAGTAACACACGGGACTCCCATGTATAAGGATTCACATGTTGTGGTTGTTCCAGCATATGGAAAAGTATCCAAACTACATATAGAGAATATAAATTCGGTTAGAACCTCGAAACAAGATCTAACAGTAACAAGTGAAACCCTTCCTAAAATGTGCTGCCAGCAGGTCAGAATCCAGTAAAACTTTATTGCATGCATATTAGAAGTTCTGGAATGGTTCTCTAATTTCTACAAAGCATCACAGGTTGCTCTATTCACATTATGGTCAGGTCAACTTAATTGTTTTTTGTTCTTTCTTTAACTTATTTTCAGATTGACTATAAAAAAATAGATTAATTGATCTTTACTAGTCAAGATCAAGTTTCCTGTTTGCCTGAGTAAAATTACTTCATACGCTCATTTTTGTTTGACTACACAATAATTCAAGAATCCAGAGGAAATGAGCACACACATGGGAAAATTGCTCCCCTTGATCATCCAAGCGAGATAAATAGACAAGAAATATAAACAAACTTTGACAGTAGTAACACTATTGTCCTTCCAAATGTAAGAAAAAATATCTCCAATTTACCTAATGTCCATGAGAGAATAGGCTTGCATATGATCGTAGTTGAGTAAAATTAGAGGCAGCAGATCAACACGTAGAGGTTCCAACCCCAGCTGCTCCAATGTTGAAAGAAATCTCTCTCTCACACTATCACAACTAAAAGGCTTACACTTCACCACAAGGCGAGAATTCGGAATTGCAGAAAGAATTCTTGCCCAAACTTGTAGCACTTTTGGAGTGATCTAATAAGAGAGGAGAAAAGATTAGTGAGAAAAAACATTATACAAATGTAATCCTTTTTCCAGTAAGAAACAAGATTTTTATAATATGAGCGTGATAAGATTGCTTATAGCTGTAGCTATATGCTTGATTACCAAGAGAAAAAGAGAAACCTAAATAATACCTTCGCCAGATTATTAAAGCTACCAAAAGTAACAAAGCCATTGGAAAGAGCAGGAGTGGGCATAACAGGCCCTGCCTCAGGGGAAGGTGTGTAACAAAGAAAGCAATCAGGTAATCGAACCAACTCCTCAACATGCCTGACCAAAAAAAAAAGACAGTTACTAAAAATTTACCAGTACTACCTACTCTCTATCAGATACTCATCCTTGAATCCAGAAGAAAAAGAGCAATTATCATAGGAGTAAATAGTACTAGACTTACTTCTGCTTTGAATCAGGAGGATCGGCCAGAGAATCTGTGATTCTATAATCAATTGCCGGCAAACCAGTTGTGTTTGGGTAGCCAATCCAGGTCACCTGTAAATCCAGCAATAGAAGGTTAGCCACTTAAAGAAAACAATACCGTAAACAGTGAGTGAGGCACATGAAAATGAAAGGAACAAATTTAACGGGACGCGTCATTTTCAGACTGAAAAGGAATATATTAGGCTTCAATATATAAAGCATCTCACAATGCCTTGAAAGTTGCCCAATAAACAGGAAAATCACAAATGCCTGTTCTAGGATAAAGATTTATCTTGAACTTCCTCAACTTTCAGATTTGCTGAAACCAAAAGGAAAAAAAATCTAGATTTGCAACATATTATAAAATATATTGTATATTATACTGTAAGTCTATAAGATTAAAAGTCAACAAAGAAAGATACACAGAAAACAAGAACACGTTTAAAGCCAACTGCCTGAGAAAAGATAGAACACCTTTCAACATACCTGAACAGGTGAGGGCCTGCATGCCATTGTTCCCAATTTATTGTTTGCTGTATGGCCAGTAAGTTCCACCAAGATATCAACCTTATCTTCTCTAATAATGCTTGCAACCTTCTTTTCATCAATCCCATATATATCTCTCCAAATCCCACCCTTTTTCAAGACTTTCTCCCGAAACCTAATAGTCTTGGCATCTGCCTGTGACATCATATAAAAGTCAATTCCAAATTGTGTGTGGGATAAAATATCTCATACAGTATTTGATCTTAAAGACAACTACAAGTTATTAACTTTATAACAGCATGAAATTAAATATATAAAAAAAATACTTTCGAGAGAACATGTGACTTACAACCAACTGAGATTTAACTAAGCAATTTTTGACAAATCCTAGGATAGTGGGTCTATTTGGTTAGGCAACAGCCAGACAGGGAAGAAATGAAGACAGGAGACGAGGAAAACAAAAATAAGTATATGTTACGATGACAAGTTCTCATTAAACATATGGTTTTAGAAAATATGTTATAACGAGAACTGAAAGCACAGAGTATAATTCTGGCCAAAGCTGCAAATGAAAAAGTTAAGACACGGTCTACAGGAAGCACAACTTTAAACGTAAAATGGACAACGAACATGGATGAAAGTAAAATAAAATGAAGAAAATCAATACCTTCACTACTGCAGAATACACAACCACCTTGTACTTTGTGTATTCATGGTGGGCAAGCGGAGCTTCTATGAAATATGAAACAGAATGAGTAAAATAATCAGGAGACACATATCCAATCACGAGGGGTCGTTCTGGATCTTTTGGATTGTCCCATGAAGTGTACTGTGGATATAACCTCATAAAGCGCCTACCCCAGTCCCTGCATGTAAATAAATTCAACTGAGCATCAACAAATCTATAACTCCCGATTTCAAGGTCAAACACTGCCGTGAAATTGGCAAGAAGAACATAAAAAAGAATATATAAACACCAATAAGAAGACTACAATGGTCACTAACACTAGACAAAACATTTATAAAGTATCTTTATTATAAAGGTAATGTTAATTTAAAAAAAAAAAATAGCTATATAACTATGAGACTAGGCTATAGCTTCAAAATGTATCAATGTTTTTATTTATAGTCAATTTCTTTTCTTTTTATATGAAGCTTATTACATTCACTGAATAAGAGAGGAGGCAAAGTAATCATGTAAAGTTAAAGAGGAATTAGTTGAGACCTGTGAGCGACAAAAAGTTTATCATCATGTCCTTCATTTATGTAGTTCATCGCAAGCAATCGATTCTGCAAGAAAAATGGTCAGGCATGTAGAGATTAAAACAAATACTTCCAAAGACTTTCTTTAGTAGGAGACATCAGGAAGCAGCTACAATTAAAAAGTAAACACTCATTTAGCTGCTTCCTCAAACTACAACCAAGATATCTTTATATGTTACAGAATTTCATTGATGATCGCTTTAAAAAGAAAGTTCTTGTAAGAAACCATGGAAGAAGAAATGACGGTGCAGGAGCTCAGGGGAAAATCAATATACCATAACCTTCAAGGAATTGGCAAGAAAAAGTGACATGTTCAATGAAAATCTTAAGATAAGAACAACTTTCCACACGTGGTACTCATGCAAGTTCTAATAAATTAATAATCATAAAAGATATGTCAAATATCAAGTGATGAATAAGAGCTAAGGTTTCAAATTCACCAACTAGCAGCTCTAACAAATACAAACCCTACTTAGCTACAGGAAATATATTAGCCAAGCTATCAAGTTTAGGCACCACCAGTCGTTATAAAGAATAAAAAATCAACATGCTAGATGTTACAGGTATAACCCACAACAGCATGAAAAAAAAAAAAAAAAAAAAAAAAAAAAAAAAAAAAAGCTTTGCACTCTTGTGAGTAAATCCCATGAGAGTCTAGAGTATTAATACCTGGCCTGCGTTTCGGGAATCAGGATCTATTTTGAGGCATTCCTCATATGCACCAATAGCGAGCGTAATATTTCCAGCATCTCGGTATAGTACCCCTGTACTTAAATGATAAAGAAAAATGAATATAGAAAAAAATTCAAACAAAAAATAATTATAGCAAAATGAAACATAATCCACCACAACGGAACAAGTAGTTCTAGATTCTGTTTATGAAATATCACTTGCAGTCACAGGACCTTTCCCCATTTCCTTAAATTAGATGAGTAGGAAACATTGATTTCAATATGGGCTCTCTCAAAATAGGAATTTGGCATTATCTCTTAAGTATAAGAATTCTTACTTTCATAGACTGCACCTTTTGAAAGATCTTGTGCTCTTTAACAAAATAAATACATATAGTATTTATTCGAATTTTATATTAAGATGTACTTGAATTCCATCAATCACTTCAAAACATAAGGTCCAAAGACTACAGTAAGAGAAAAAAAGAGAGCGACCTAAGTTGTTGTATGCTTCTGCATATGTGGGATTTGCAATTATAGCTTTGTCAATCATGTTTGCAGCAGCATCCATTTTACCCTGCCAATAGCAAAGAGGGCAGTCAGCAACTGCTTGATGTATAGACATTCTAGAGTCTGACACATTAAAGGGTTTGAAATTCAACCTGAACAGTGTAGACAACACCAAGATTGTTCAGCGATTGTGAGAAGTTTGGTTTGATTGACAAAGCCATCTGCAAATTGATAATAAATGGGATGATGGTAATGTCATTCAATCAGTATTTTAGAAGGGATAAAAGAAAGAATGTTTTTGTACAAGTATCAAAAATTGCCTGATAACACTCTACTGCTTTATCAAGGTTGTCTCGATCTTTGTATATCACTCCCAAATTATTGCATGCTTCTGCACAATGGGGATTGAAGTGGAAAGCAAGTTCATAGAACACAATTGCCTGCATAAATAAAAATTGATTACCCAAACGATGTAGAACTGACTAAACCATAAAGAAAACACATCCAAATACGAGTTCCCCCTTACAGAAAAACACTCACCATGTCAAACTTAAGCATTTCACCATAAGCAACCCCAAGATTGTACATAGCATCAGCATAATGCCAGTTATAATACAAAGCCTTCTTATAATAGGATATGCCTTGATCAATGTCTCCTTCCAATTTAACCTAAATAGACATGTTGCTGAATCCAAAATCAGATGTAGAAAATTGGAAATTCATAATGAGAAAATAGAAATATAAAAATTTCAAGAAAATAAGCTAGTGGTGTTATCATCTTCACAAAACAAAAATAGATAGACCGAACAGATGACAAAAGATTCTAGAGAACAAAAACATTTGGGCTCATTGCAGCTAATACTTAGCACATCATGTTTATCTCACACAAAGTAAATCCAACTCAGGTTTGACCACAAATATTTCTTCATGGATGTTACTGATTAAGTTAATTTAGTAAAAAAAGAGTCAATTAAAAATGTTTAAGTAAATATATGACGAGATCACCAGAGTCTAGACACCCTTTTCAGTCATTGAAATTTAAGCAACCACAAATATGGATAAATGAAATTTATGAGCAACAAATAAAGCATTTCTGCATTTTAAACAGTATTCTCTTTAAATAGAAACACTAAAAGGTTAGGACTTCTATACACTCTGTTGAAAAAATGCTTCAATGATTTTCACCATTTAATATCTCTTTTATCTATGTCAGATACGGATAATTTGTGCTCATCAAGAAAATAATATGCATTGTTAAAAGTTTACAACCTATGTCCATGGTGTGAGTATATCTTGGGATTGGCAAACCTAATTTGTCTTACCGAACGGATTTATCATTGAGGATTGATTAAATTCATTTCGGTGCACATTTCTTTTGGTGTAATCATAGCACAAAAATGTCAGGGAGCACCTAGTGACAAGGAAAGTGCAACGAATTCGACACCGTCTCTAGGACACAAATTTTCTTCGGACCATTGCACAATAAACAAAATCGTCCACTTCTTAACCAAACCACCCCGACAAAACAATGATGAACAGAGAGTAAAAATTAGGTAGCAAAACCAAAATGGAAGTTTTATAGGAAAACACGTAAGAGTAATGTAGTCGATTACAACAAACCAACATATCAATAAGGGAAGAATCCAAAATGAAAAAAAAGGAACGAAATATCACCTTTGTTCCTAAATCTGTCAATGCTATTGCCATATTATTCTTTGCAATCTCAAAGTTTGGCGAAACAGCAAGACACCTGGTAAAGCATAGCAACCAACCAAGAAACGCATCAGCATAGATCATCAAACAGATTTACAGTTATATATATGCAAGCCCCAACTTAGACTGACAAGAAGAATGCAAACAGTAGACTACCTCTCGTAGCAAGCAATAGCAGACTCTAAGTCACCACGATTCTTGTAAATGACACCCATGTTGCAATATGCTTCAGCATACATCGGCCTCTCCAATGCAGCCTTCTCATAGCAAGTAAGGGCCATGTCAAATTGCATCATTTCGGAGTAGACAACACCAAGGTTATAATATGCAGGCTGCATTTCCAGAGTGAGGTAAGAATACAAATTTGTAAGAACAGTAAACAAGGAAAATAAAGGTTAAAAAGGGGGAAGGAGAATATTAAATTACAGCATAGTGCGGATCTGTCTTCAAAGCTTCATAATACTTCTGCAGTCCCTCTTGAGTATTTCCGGCAAGCTTTAAGCTTGTTCCAAGATCGGTTAATACAATGGCTAGGCATTCCGCAGCGGGTTTGTAGGATTGATCTGCTTTTAGAGCTTTTTGATAAGACTGTTCCAAGAAAAATTGAATAGTAACTGGTAAAATTTCATAACTTCAATCATAAATAATCATTCATCTAAGCACAAAAAAGTAGTAGAAAACAGATCAAGAGAAATACTGTTTCTTTTCTTTTCCATAAAAATAGAAAGTTAAGCAACAGGATCATGCCTCGGCAGCTTCCCTTAGACGGCCCTCGTCTTTGTACAAAATTCCACAATGTGTGTGAGCGCATGCATTCTGCGGGTCCAACCTGATGGCTTCTGCAAAACTGTCAAAAGCAAGCCTTCCCATATTCTTCATCTGCAAGCATATTCCTTTTCCAATATGAGCCTCCACGTTTCCGGGATCTTTCTCCAACACAGTCTCGTAAAGACTTAGAGCATCAGAAAACTTGTTCCTCGAACGAAGAATGTTGGCATAAGAATGAGCATCTTTCACTTCAAACACTTTCCCTGCCGGAACTCCAACAACCATAGAACCACTGGTACTAGGAGAAGGCTGCGAACTATCCAAGAATCCATTCTCTCCAGCCGGCTCTCCATTTGTCACATTATCAACATCTTTCTCCGTCCATGCCATTTGCGTATCGATAAAAGCTCCCTCTTTTTTGGAACAAAACCAACCTACAAAAAAATTCGACATAAACATTCAGTTCTAACAGCAAACTTGAAATTCAAAATTTCACATAAGCCAATCAAAAACCCAAAACATTGAAAATTCAGTACAATTCTGACTTGGACAAAGGCTCGAGAAATTGACTCTCACAACTAAGTTAGATAGCCATGTAGCAGCATTACCATCAAAACAAGTCCCTGCAAAACCTAATTACCTATTCTAAACACCCCCATTAATCACAATTCCAAACCCTAGTTAAATTAGGTCGATCACAGTCAGCCACTCCACTGAAACCACACGATCATTGACTAATCAACCAAACCCCAACACACCGAGATCACGTACCGATAAAAAGACATGATTTTTTACAACATAAACACGATATTAAACTGAAAACAGGGGATTAAGGAAGAAGTAAAACGAGAGGGAAAAATAAATAAATGGAAAACTGGGAAATTTGAAGCGTACAGTTGGAGCCGGAGGAGCTCCCTGCTGTGCCGAAACAGAGCGAGAAATGGCAGGGATCAACGGCTGAGATTAGGCCACGGCTATGGCGTCCGCCGAAGCCAACTCAGAGCTCCATGGTAAATGGCCACTTGTAGCTAGAGAGAGAGAGAGAGGAGAGAGAGAAAGAGAGTGGGGTTTTTACCGTTTTACGGTAAAAAGTAGAGAGACCCTGCGTCGGCCTCTCGGGCTCTCTTCAGACACAGAGGTCGAATTGACTGTGTCTCAGAAAACCCAGGAGGAGGAGGAGGAGGGAGAGGGGGGAGAGAGTGTGTGTGCCGTTAATCACAACGTTTGTGAGTGTCTTTGCATTTAACCCTGTTTTTTCTCGGTATTTGCATTTATGCCACTGCGCTAAAAGCGAGTCTTGAGACCGCGCAAAACGCAAGCGACTCGGCGACTCGGCGACTCGGCGTGTGAATTACGGGCAGTGTCATTGTCGGCAAGCCCCAAAAAGCCCTGGACGGAATGAGATCTTTGGCTTTCTTCCATTGTGGCCAATGTGATCTGGCTCCACAGGGCATATTTGGTGTTTTACATATTAATTCTGATAAAGTATTTATAAAGAAAAATGAAACATGAGCGGATAAAGAAAATAAAAGAAAGTTACGTTATAAGATATATTTGTCTTAAAAATAAGTAAAATTCATTGAAACAATGTATCAAACAATCGACACTCGCTTCTGTTAGCAATGTGATTAGTAATACAACGCACAAATTAGGATCATAATGGTTTTGTTTGAAAAAAAAAAATCAAAAAATTCTTCAAAATCTTGTTAAGGTGGATTGGGTGAGCTTGACTACTCTTGTCCACTGTGGGCAATGTGCTCCGGGTGTAGGGGTATAATTGCCAATTGGTATTTTCCCCTTTACTCCACCAAATATTATCATAAATAAAGAAAAAAAGAAATCTTAGTGAATAAAGAAAACAAACGTTACGTGTGAATGAAAAAAACGATAAGTGACGTAGATTGTCAAACACATATTTATCTTTAAAAAAACGAAATCAGATGAAATGAAACAGTAACGTATGCATATCACGTTTGTGTACGAGACATTAAATCATTGTAATAGAAGTGTGGTATGCATGCATGTCAGTAACGTGATTCATAATGTGATGTACGAGTAAAGGTTGAATGGTATTATTCGGAGAAAAAAAAAAATGAAAGAAACAAATCTTCTAAATGTTTCACATGCAACTATACTGTTCAGTCGCTATTTTTCTCCTAATCAATATCCTTTGCGGTGATAGAATTGATAGCGGAGTAAGTGACCTTCGGTAAAATGGGAATCATGTGATGATGTTACTACAAATTGCATACCTCTCGACTAGACTCAAGCCTAATATATCGATATTGTCATCTCGATGGATCGTGACCATTACGGGTTTAGAAATGTTAAACGTGTGTTGACGGCTATCGCTGGTACAACTCTTCAAAACTTTGCCATTTTATATAAGCATGTGCCTAATTCGTTGTGTATATGTTTGATCTCACATTTAAAACTTAGTCAAAGAAATTGAATTGTTAGGTCGTTCTTAGATATTTTACAGGCACTTCGGAATATAAAACATTGAGAATCAGATCAAGGTGGATGATGCCAATATGCTGTAGGGTCATGCAAAATCAATGTGTGTCTCAATATCAAACAGTCGTCAGCAAGCAAATTCAATCAATCTTAATGTTGAAAGTTGGGTGCTGAGGAAAAGAAAACATGCATCAATGTGCTTCTCCCGACCCACCAGGTTCTCTTCGCCAATGTGATTTCACGTTATTGGGCATGTTGTATGGAACCATTTGATTTGAGGAGTAGGAAAATGATATAATAGAGACACACCCCAAAAAGAAGAGAGAGAAGAAAAGGATGCCATTCAATGGGAAGTTGAGAGATTAAATAATAAGAGTTGTGTTTGTATTAGTCGCTCAAAAAGAGATTGTTTTTTATCATTTCTCAAAATAGTGGGCAACTCCCAGCCAATGATGCAAGTGTGATTTGAATTATTCTATTTTTTTTTTCTAACTTTCATCGTTCACTAAATTATGACAACTCCCACCCCTTGTTTATATTTGCCTTTTGATCATTTTCAATTTGTTTGATCCAACAGTCAAAATTTGTGAGGTATGCGTGGAACGTAAAAAGTGGTGTGTGAATAACACCACCCTAACAAAAAATGGGGCATCATTTTGCAAACGGACTGTTTAATTCTTTTGAGTTATAAAAAGAAGAATGATTTATGCACATTACAAGGCTTTCTTAAAACTAAAAAATTGAAGGTCTCGGATTCGAAACCCGCTGCTGGTTTGGAAGCCAGACTTGTGGCTAGGGTGAGGCTGAAATGCCTCTGTAAATCTCTCTGGAATGAGTGGATAACCGTGGCATGCCACCATTGTTCTCTTTTTTAAAGATTTTTTTTTTTTTTTTATGCACATTAATTTTTCATTTCCGGCACATTTTCTCTCAGTTTTATTCTTTGATTCTCCTTTAATTTGATTAATCAAATGACTGGAAAAAAAAAAGAAAAAAAAAGGTGTGCATGAGGTGAAAAAACATATGTAGAAATCGCTTCTCTTATAAAAATATTTTCTAAGAGCACCTTCAAATGTTATTGATAGCTATTTTAGCCCGATACGGAACAAAGAGATTCTTCATGATTAGCGAACTAACTTGGTGACTAGTTCTGCATGAGGTGAAAACACATGTGTAGAAATCGCTTCTCTTATAAAAATATTTTCTAAGAGCACCTTCAAATGTTATTAATAGCTATTTTAACCCGATACAGAACAAAAAGGTTTCTTCATGAGTAGCAAACTAACTTGGTGAATAGTCACTAGCTAATCTAGCACAGAGGGGAGAGAATTTAATATAAAACACAAAAAGATAGCTCTTACTATTATCGAACTCTTTATAATTCTTTCCTCAAAATTAATAAAATATTCAAAATTTATTAAAATAGTCAATGTTCTTGGAGATACTAAATTAAACTCATTAACCAAAATAATTTTCAAAGTCTATTCACTAGCTAAATTATAAAAAAACAAAAAAAATGAAAGGGTTACTTAGAAATACTCGTTTGGAAGTGTCTTTAAATGATAAAAGTACTTTTGAAATTAATCGTTAATGAAAATAAAAGTGAATCTTGGAAAAATATGAAGTGTTTCCAGCAAGAAGCACATTGTTAAATAAATAGCACTTTCAAACGAATAAGTGGTGTTTCTTCCAAAATGAACATTAAGTGCTTTTAAAACCCAAAAATATTTTTCTTAAAAACCCTTTCAGTCATTTTCAAAACAATTACAAATAAGTGTACTTCTCCGTATGTTCCAAGCATTACAATTACAAATAAGTGTACTTCTCCGTATGTTCCAAGCATTTGAAATTTGTGGATTCATAGAAGAACCAATAGGCTCACATTATGTATAGAATAAGACACTGAAAAATGGGTGAGAGAGGAAGAGTTTTTTTTTTGGGGGGGGGGGGGGGGGGTTGGGGGTGGTCAAGGCCCAAACAAATAGACTACCAAAATGGGTCCGACCGTTATGTTATGTAACCTTGCATCCTATGTTCTTTGGATACTTTGCATGAGCAAAAAAAAAAAAAAAATGTATATAGGATGGTGCATGTGTCCTTTTGGGAAACTTACTTGTCTATCCATTTACAATTAACAAATCTTTATTGTCTGAATAAGGAATCGTTCATTCTCTTTATCATGAACAATAAATCATGTAAGTAAAAAATAATTCAATTTGGTGATTGTTTAGTCATCTATATGTGTTAAACCAAATTAACCAATCGATATCAAATAACATCTCATGATGAACCATCTATTTGTTTGATGCATATGAATGGCTAAAAAATCTCCAAGTTGAATAATTTTTTGCATAATGATATTCAGATGATAATAAAGAGAATGAACGGTTCAAATTATGATGTTCGGATGGTAAAAGTTCGTTAATCGTGAGTGGGGGGATCAGGGTGGATACAAGCATTATCCTTGTATATATTGTCTAAGACCATCACTAGTGGTTGGGATAAAGCTTAAAATTAAGCTCTAGACATCCCTAAACCATCTCTAATAATTGGACTAAAATAAACCTTGGATTGAAAATAATTCTTTGGGCTAGATTCTCTCAAGAATTAAGTGGGTTAATTATGGAACACACCAAACCATCCGTAATGCGTGTGGGCTACGCGACTAAATGCCTATGTATTTATTCAAACATCTAAAAAAATTCACTTTCCCAACTTAACCACTTTTACAATCTAATCGGTGCTGTAAAGAATTTTATTTTTGCAGTGAATTTATCAGATTGTTCAATAACGAATGATTACATGAGTATACTATTCATATTACATGAACACACTACTAAGATAAGAAGCATTAGTGGCAATCAAATTTGCCCCTAAAACTTCAATTAGTGGTGGAAAATTAGCTACAAGCACCTCTAAAAGAATGAGGGGCGGATGATATTTTTGCCCCTTCAAATTGCGTCACAAATGCTAATTAGGGATGGAAAAGACCTTGCACCGCCTTAATATCACTCAAGGCACGTCAGCTTGCTGATTGACAATTAATTAATTCTTAATGAATAATATTAGGTAGATTAACTTTTTAGACTAATTTTTTAAGAGAAATTTTATTTGAATCCATTTAACCACTTTCCACACCCAGCTTACTCTTTGCACCCATGTTATTTTTAATTAAACTACTAATATCTATTTAAACATAAATTTATTACCTAAAATATCCTCACAAACTCAATTCAATATGTAATTTATCTTTACACCCATTTAAAAATAAAAAACCAAAAGCAAAGCATTCTCTCCTCTAGGCTAGAAAAAAATCCCAAAAATCCCGAACCATATCGAAAAAATTCTGATCCCAAATCGAAAAAATCCCGAACCCAAACCGAAAAAATCCTAGTACCAATCCCAAACCGATATATATCTATATATCTATATATAATTTAATCAGCCAAGCCGTTCCTCTGGCCAATAACCATCTTTCTTCACCACCTTTTCCATTGTTTATTCTTTATTTGTCTGCCATCTTCACAGATTTCACTAACCATTCATTTCTTTATTTTTTATTTCTTGATGACATTAGCACTCCCACAAAGGCAAAGACAACCACCTTCCCTCTTTCCCTTCACCGACTCCCTCAAATGCAGAAGCAAGCCCAAGACCTCTAAATGTTTTCTCGATCTTCAAAAGCAGCCACACCCACAACCTGCTTTTCCCAAAACATCATACCCATTCCAGCCTTCTTCTGAGGAACCCAATTGTTCTTCCAAGACATTAGATCCATCGCTGCAAAGCAGAGTAGCCCCCTATGGAGATTTCTTTCGACAAGACATGGAAAAGCTCACACATCGACGAAGATCGGTAGCTGATTCTGTTCGATGCACTTCTCAAAGCTCTCCAACTCCTGAAGGCAACAAAGTCAAGCCCAAGAATGAGGGGGATGGAGATAGGGTGGGGAGATGGACAAATCTGGGATGAGGTGTGGGCCGTGTAGGCTGGCAAGGAAGGTGGGAGGTCGATGAATCCCGAACCATACCGAAATTCCGAAAAAATTTCGTGCATCCCGAAATTTAGGAATATCGAAATTTCGGATCGGTTTTGGTTTTTGAAACTTTGTCCCGAAAAAAATCGGTTTGGAATTTGGGATCCCATACCGAACCAGCCCTACTCTCCTCAGACGTTACCTCCTTCCAACAGTTGTTTTTGATAGAGTTTCCATCATCCTCTACAGCGTTGCTCTCGATAAATTCCAGGTTGCTTTGCGCCAAGTGTGTGTGTGTATTTGCACTTTCCATTAAGAAATAACTCAGGCAATCAAATAATTCATTTATGGGAAAACGTATACTTGACATTTGATGGCATGAAGTAATTTGCAGTAGCATGAAACAAAATAATAAGAGGTAGGAGAGAAGCAGCATTTTTAGCATTCTGGTCTTGAATCATGAGTTTTGGAGAAACAAGCTGCAAAGATTGTTCTTCTTCCATTATGCTGCGAAAGGTTTTGAAATCATAAAAATTAAATGCAATTCGGACTAAAACTATGAAAGATTGAATGATATGTACCTCAGTGGAATTGATACACTAAGTTAAACAAATTGTACTTGTTTGAAATAAAAAAACTCATAAGTAACAAAAATACATGACAAGCACTTCGAAGGAAGATAGAAAATCTAGTTAAGAGCAACTCTATTTGGTGAGAAAACTTATTGTTCATTTAGATATTGTCATTTTTGGTGAAAGAGAAAGAAGCATGAACATAAACATAAAAATTGTATTGCTGATCAATTTTTTAATAACATGATTTGTACTGTGTGGTGTCATTTTCTGTTAGGGTTTGCTTATTAGATGTAGGTTTATTGATAAATCTTATTTTTATTGTTAATTGTATCTTGTACTTAGTAGTAATTATGCAATAGGCTAATATTGATATTTCATATTTAAAATTTAAGTTTGGTGTATAAAGATGTTATATGAGTTGAAATAAAATTTCTCATTTTTTAATCCATGTAATGCGTCATCAATAAGAAATAAATACGTTAATAAATACTTAAAATAATAATCTAATCATCAACAACTGCATCAAATGGTCTATAAAATTTGGTATAAATAGATGGTTTCACTATCATTTGATTCATTTCCCATTCTTAATTATGCTCCGCCCTTCCTATAAGTCAAACAAGAAGGCTGTTACTTTCGCGCTTTCCTTGTTTTCCGTAATAAAACAAATTAAGAATGAATATTCTTACCTGCCAGAGCCTCTGAGATGGAACGGAAGGATGAAGAAAGCATGGATGAAGAAATGGAACCAGGATCCTCTCCGGATCCATTCCCTAGGGATCATGTAATTGTGTCCGTTCATCGTATATCGTGCGATCATAAATCATTTAAATTTTAAAATTCAAATATAAATAGTACCTAACGAAAACTGACCGTACGATATACGATAAACGGATACGATTGCGTGATCCCTAAAGAATGGATCCGGCAAGGATCCTGATTCGAAGAAATGGAAGAAAAGAAGTGAGCGAGAAGATATGAGAAGTGGTGTTGGCAGTGAGGACAGGAAGAAGAGTTGCCGTTGACTTTAGTGGGTGGCTGCTGGCTTTACCTGGGTTGGGATTTTGGCACAATTAAGCACTAGCTAGTTTAGTATTGTTCTATTTAAAAAAAAAAAAAACTGTTTATGCTGTATTGTGAGAAGAAACAATTATAAAATAAAGTAGCTGAGTATTTGATAAATTATTTTGTAAAAATGTTTTCAACAAAAAAAAAACAATGTTCAAATGTTGGGTAAACTTTTATATTAAACTGCTGTAATTTTATTAAATGACTAAAAAAATAAACTTTTATATTAAATTTAAGCAGTATCAAACTGGTATTAATAGAGTAGATCCCACTATTTCGCCCCTACTGCTCACTATTTTGGTAGTGGAATGTGTAACAGATGTAGAAATATCTCACTAGCCAGCCAGCAGTACCATAACAATAAAGCCTAACTAACTTCATCTTTTAAAAAATAAAACTTCATCCGTTGACTTGTAAAGTAGGAAAATCTAACGGCTTAGATTCCTTAGCACAGTCTTATGCAATAATTATATGGTGGTGCTTATCTCTTAAATACCTTTCAATTTTTAGCCGTCAGATTGAATAAATAGAAGAAGATTAATGAACAAATATTAATAAAAGTGTGAAAAGTAAAAAATGTATATGAATAATTGTCACATCCCCGCCTGGGGGGGGGACCACTTCCCGGGTCCGCTCCACCACTGTAGAACGATATTGTCCGCTTTGGGCCCCGACCACGCCCTCATGGTTTTGTTTCTGGGAACTCACACGAGAACTTCCTGATGGGTCACCCATCCTGAGAATGCTCTCGCGCGCTACTCGCTTAAATTCGGAGTTCTCATAGAACGCGAAGCCAGTGAGCTCCCAAAATGTCTCGTGCTAGGTAGAGATGAGAATATACATACAAGGATCACTCCCTGGATGATGTGGGATGTCACAATCCACCCCCTTTAGAGGCCCGACGTCCTCGTCGGCACACACGCGACCAAGGTTAGGTTCTGATACCAAATTGTCACATCCCCGCCCGGGGGAGGGGACCACTTCCCGGGCCCGCTCCACCACCGTAGCACGATATTGTCCGCTTTGGGCCCCGACCACGCTCTCACGGTTTTGTTTCTGGAAACTCACACGAGAACTTCCAGATGGATCACCCATCCTGGGAGTGCTCTAGCCCCCTTCTCGCTTAACTTCGGAGTTCCTACGGAACCCAAAGCCAGTGAGCTCCCAAAATGCCTAGTGCTAGGTAGGAATAAGAATATACATATAAAGATCACTCCCCTGGACGATGTGGGATGTCACAATAACACTACCTAATTCTATCACAAAAAACTCCAATACTTTGAAAGTGCAACAATTTAATATATTTTGTAATCTGTTTGACAAGATAATCGATGTAGAACTTTTCACATTATTCTGCACCATAATCATGAAAATAAAAATCACTTCATATAGCAAATGCACTATTTCACTTTTTTTTTTTTTTTTTTTACCAACAAATTGTCGTTCATGCAATAAGTTTAAACTCATAATTTTTTTTTTCATATAAAAACTGGTGCCAGTGTCACTACTCTGCGTGTGGACCAAAATGATCATGGAGCATTTGCAAATTGCATTAAACATTGGTGTATCTGGCATTCAGACACCTCAAACAAATCTAGTACTAAGGATTCCAAAGGAAAAAAAAAAAAACTAATGAAAAAAACTTGAAAATTTTGAGTTTTAACGATAAGGACAAAATAAAAGGTAAAATGAATAGTACCACGATTGATTTTTTTAGTGTAAAAATGTGATTTTTCGTTAAAATAAATAATATCGAGAGTTTTTCATTAAAATTCCCAAGAAACAACCCTTAGTGAAACACAAAACACTAGCTTCAAACAACGTGGCTCTCAAAAAAATCTAAGCATATACAAACAATTAGGGCAACCTATAAGTGTTCTTCAAAATTTTTATATGACCTTTTACTGCAGCATATGACTATCGTCGTTCTATGCACCTAACAAAAGTGAAATTTATTGTATTAATAGGCAATGGGGGTAAAGCAACCATAGTTTTTTTATTATTACAAGCTACTAAAATTTAAAGGATCACATATAAAGAGTTATTACTTCTTATATGAAGACGTGATATCATCATTTTATCGTATAAATATCATAGTTCGAATTGCTCATTCTCTTTTTCATCATCTAATGATAATTTCTAAAAAAATTAATTTTAACTGGGAGAATGTTTAGTCTTACATATATCTCAAACAAATGAACAATTATGGTACCAACCACAAACTTGTTTGATTTATATGAATGACGAAACGGTTGCCATATTGAATAAAGTTTTCTGGAGATGATATTTAGAAGGTGAAAAAGACAATATACGTTTTAGATTATGTCAACGTTTTGAGCAATAAAATGATATTATGTCGTTAGATAAAGAGCTAAACAGTAACAAGTTTTAAATGAATATAGAACAGATATGACAAACGTGATTGAAAGAGTCAGAATTAAGTAGTTGTAGCAGTACACACACACACATACACATACACATATATATATATATATATATATTATACAAATGCTATATAAAAAGGTTAATTAGAAAGAGTAAATGAAAACCAACCTTAATTCTATGCTTAAGTAGTCGTGCAGATTGATTGACTATTAGCTTTACCTTCACGCTCTTACCTTCCCTTCTTCTGTTTTGTTTACTGCATGCTATCTGTCTATCTCCCACGACTTAAGGAACTGTTTCCCATATTTGTAAATATATATAAAAACCCCATACAGCTGTATTCCCCGTCTCCCTAACTTCCTCTCTTATGTACATATCTTGCTCTGGACATTAAGCAGCTCCCCATAACTGCCACTGAAACTTGTCTCGATCGAGCAATGTAAGTCTCTCTCTCTCTCTCTCTCTCTCTCTCTCTCTCTCTCTCTCTCTCCACCAAAAATATTATGAAGAGGAAGAATTAATTCTCATGCATGGTACGTAGGGGATTTCATTTGGAGTCAAAGAGTACTTATACGACTCCGCATGTTTTGGTGCAATATTGTTGCTAAGTGTTGTAGTTAATGATTAATTAGTTCATCCAGTAAATACATTAAGCTACCCAGAAAAGAAAGGTTCGTTGAACCCAGCAAATTAGCTTAATATATAATTTAGGATTTAGAGATTTTTATACTCAACTTGTTGATTAGGTAGAGAGAATATGTTGATTTACGCCTACCCTTCCATTTTTGTTTTAGGGAGAGAAGCCCACCCCCTGTTTATACTAGACATAAGACTTAGCAACAGTTCATTTTTTTTTGCTAGCTTATGTATACCAATATGTATGTGAATTTATTTATTTATGACTAGTTCATGTATCTACAAGTAATATTAGTTATTCAACATAAATTCAGACTCACTCATGAGCGAGAATATATATATAGTTAGATGTAATCTGTAGAGTATTAAATACATTACGGTATAACAAATAAAAAATTATTGTAGCAAAGGAAGAACTCTTTAGAAGTCCATACGCCCCGCATCATGTCAAACTTTAATAAGTAGTATTAACTCTTTGGTTCTAGAAAAAAAATTATTAAGATTTATCTTAGGGAAAAATTAGATTAAATATTAAGTTTGACGCCTATCAAAATAAAAGTTTTGATGTTTATCAAACAAAAAAAAAAAAAAAGTTTTGACCTTTTTGACTAAATATTAGTTGACTTATGTTTGGATTTATTACCAAGCAAATGCCCATTTGTTTAGAATATATCACAAATTTTTAAGTAAAATAATTTTATACCAAATTATCTCATTTTCCCACCATAGTCTTATTTTTTTTCACCCATTTTTTAATGAAAATTTTAATACTAAATTTAACATTATATTAAATAACTTCAAAATCACTCTTAAAATTTAATCATTTTATATATTCTTTGTAATCAAAGAAAAAATATTAAAAAAACTTAAAATGAGAAACGAATAATACCTCCCATTTTGTCTCTTTATCCCTCACTCCTTTCTAACTCTTTCGTTCTCCTCCATTTTCTATCTCTTCCGTCCACCTCGCCCACCCAAATTCTCTCTCTTCTTTTCTCTCTACTTTTCAACCCTTAATTCTAAATTTAAATTCGGGAATAAATATGAGTATGAATCTTAAATTCAGATCTAGAGAAAGAAGGAGACAGAGAGGAACAGAGAAAGGAGAAGAAAAAGAAAGGAAGGTAACCCTTTCAGCAACAGAGAAAAGGAGATGCCTCCGTTATAGGTGGTGACTGGTTGTGGTTGCTTTTAGTTGGGTTGGGCAGGGACGTTGCTATTCCATTTCCTAAATTCCAAGATTCAATCATTCTTTATATTTATTTTAGTTAGAACTTGAAGTTGTTAAAGATATTTTAGGAATATAAGTGGATGGGAAAGAGAGTGTTTGATTTTTTTTTAACTTTTTATGTGGGTGAAAATATAAAGTGTGTGAAGAAATAAGACTATAGGATGAGCATAATAACACTTTAACAGAAAGTAGCATTGAGAATATTAATTTAGTCTAGTACAAGTTAAAGTTGGATCATTTAGAAGTAAAACTAGACATAGGCAAATTGGCAGCTTTCTTGGCTTTGTCAAGCAAGAGCGTGACAATAATCCAAAACTTTGAAAATGCATTGAAGGCTTCAAATAAATTAAAAAGTTGTTCAATATTCGACTTTAATTGACCCTCTAAAATTTAGATTTACTTCCCATGCAGCTATAGAGAATAAAAAACAAATTTCAATTCCAAGCATGCAAAGACCAGCAGAGAAAAAAGCAGGTGTCCACACCTACATAAGCCAATGGCCAATCTACTCCTTAGCATGGTCAGTCCGCCATGACAAGCCTTCACGCCTAGCCATAGGCAGCTTCATTGAGGACTACAGCAACAAGGTTGAATTAGTCCAGTTCAACCAAGACACATCCGATTTCACCACCGATAACCGCCTCATGTTCGACCACCCTTACGCACCAACCAACCTCATGTTCTTCCCCTCTGAGGACACCACGAATCCTGACCTAATTGCCACGTCCGGCGACTACTTAAGGTTGTGGGAGATCCATGATGATAGGATTGAGCTCAAGTCTTTGCTGAATAGCAACATGAGTAGTGAGTTTAATTCGGCTATAACGTCTTTTGATTGGGCAGAGTGTGACACTAGGCGTGTGGCTATGTCTAGTGTGGACACTACCTGCACAATTTGGGACATTGAGAGGGAAGTTGTGGATACTCAACTGGTGGCTCATGATAAAGAAGTGTATGACATTTCTTGGGGTGGCTTCAATGTGTTTGCTTCAGCTTCTGGTGATGGCACTGTCAGGGTGTTTGATTTGAGAAACAAAGAGAGGTATGGGTTGCTTCACTTTTTAATTTCTTTTTTTTAACGCAACTACTTATCAGAGCTACTATTGACACTTCAAAAGCGTAACCATGCAATCGTCCATAATTACTAGCTAGCCATCATACAATCCTCTAGCATTAATTTGGTAACGTACTTGTGCTTCATGTGTCTTGTGACCCAAGGCCTATTTTCTTAATTTATATTTGCATTAAACTTAGTTGTATTAATTATTTTTTAAACATTAATATAGATCACAAATTTTTCAACAGGTCTACCATAGTTTATGAAAACCCTACTCAAGACAGATCTTTGTTGAGGGTAGAATGGAACAAGCATGACCAAAGATTCATTGCCACAGTTGGAATGGACAGCAACAAAGTGGTAATATTGGACATCAGATTTCCCACTTCACCTCTAATGGAGCTCAAAAAACATGATGCCAGTGTGAATGCAATTTCATGGTCTCAAGGTAAGGGACACCAGATTTGTTCAGTGAGTGATGATTCAAGGGCTATGATTTGGGATGTGGTGAGGCCTGGATTTCAGTCGGAGAGTGGCGGCGATATGGAGCCGGAGATGTGGTATGGAACGACGGCTCAGATTAATCAAGTGCGTTGGTCTGCTGTGGAGTTGAATTGGATTGGTATTGGCTTTTTGAACAAGTTGCAGCTCTTGAAGGTTTAATTAGAATATTTATGGAAATTAATATTTAGGGTATCACTTGCAATTCCATGTGCTAAATGTAGAGTTTTGCAATTAAGAGAAAAGGGATTAGGGAGTTGACTGGGAGATGAATCCCAAATGCAAGTGTCATGACTACTATTTGTCGTGTTATTGGGGTATATACATCATCATGTCATTATCAGATGAGTGTTGTAGGAACAAAAATATATTTTCTCATATTGTATGACATACATTTTTTTTTTAACAAATGATATTATCTACACTAAAAGGTGGGGGAAGTAGGTTAAGCCTCACAATTGGTTAACAATAATGTTGTTCAAATTCGCCTTTGGCGATAATCGAACTTAAGACCTCTCACTTATCAGTGAAGAAGAATATCACTAGACCGTAGTACTGCGTATGACAGACAATTGAACCTCTATAAATTAATAGCATTGAGACAAGAAAAATTAATTTAGTGAATATTAAATAGACGATAAATTAATAATTTATTAACAATTATTAATTTATGATTAATTTAGGGAAGTGTTATTGGCATTCCAAAAATCTCATTCTACACTCCTCACTAGTGTATTTTTCTTTCCTATTATAGAAAGTTTGGAGTGTAGAATGAGATTTTTGAAGTACTAATAACAATTCCCTTAATTTATCATGGTATCCTTATTTTCTTAACATTGTACATTGTATTTAATTTTTCATTTTACGAACTTGCAATTTCATGTATCTGTTTAACTTAGTAAAATTCATGAATCCACTTATTTTTTTTCTTCCAAAAATAGATTGTTCATTGTTGAATGTACTATCATTTAATCAAGCAAACACGCTATCTAAATAAAAAAAAGCCATAGTAATAGGAAATTATTAATTTATATATTACGTGAGATTTATATGAATTTTTGTAATGTATTATCTTATAATTTTATGAATTGTTAATTTCAAATGTTATTTCCAAATCAGGACTGATAAAAAATATTGAAATTGTTATTGCCACTCCAAAAATATTGTTTTGCAATCCAAACTTTCTATAATTAAAAATAAAAATACACTTATGAAAAGTGGATAATGAGATTTTGGGAATACTAATAACATTTCCCAAAAATATTAATTAATTGAGATTATTAATTCATCGGGTATTTAAAAAAAAACTCAAGGCAATAGGCAGTATTCACTTGGACTTTGGGTCAGCTTGGCATTGGTAAACAATTTTTAGTTTAATAACTTATAAACCCTCATTGATGTCAAATAGACAACATATGAGCACAAACTTTGTATTAATTTTTTGTAAGTTTTGAGGTTTATAGATTCAACTTAAAATACAAACGTCCCAAGGAATCACTTGAGCTTATAAAGACAAAATCATCATAAAGTTGTACTTTGATCAAAACAAAGACTACTAACACCTATTATTGAATTTATCATCTCATACATACTTTGCATATATATACTATGTTCAACACTTAAAAATAGTAATAATTACAAGACTCAAATCCCCCAAAATAGTTATAAAAAAATAAATTGAATGGTATTTAGGAAACAAAATTGATTGGTATTGCATCATATGCAATAGTAATTTACAAGTGTAACTCTCGTGTGTGACATTTGATTATTATTTATCAAAATTTAATATTGTTGACAAATTATTTAAGCGTGTTAAAATATGTAGTATGTATTATGATATAAAAGTGTTAAGAGTTTACAATTATAATAAAATTTTATGGAGATATATAAGTGCAATTGCAATACATGACAGTAGTAACATTTATATGTAGGAACACTTGAGTGCAGTAACCCAATCAGGAAATTAATAGACATCATAGCCGATCACTGGATGATATTGTTGATCCTCAATGAATGTTCTAGATGTATGCAACAAAATGATGCTTGAAGTATTTGGAATTAAAATGCACTTCTTAAACTATATATAAACTAGAATGATATCACATACTATTTATGTGTTAAAATTTAAAAAATTGAGTAAAGAATTGAAAGATGTGTAATGAGATGAACGATTGAAAAAAAAAAATTGAAATAAAAGTGAAAACTATTCAAAAGTGAGATCCTAGGAACAAAGAAAACAAAAAACAAAATGTAAAATTTCACAAATCATATCATCCAACGATATTAAAGTTATTAACCAAGTTGTAAATAAAATAAATGATATTTATTCGACATTTTGTTTTAAGGCTTGTAATATTTAATGAGACAATATATTTTTAATTAAGACGTAATTTTAATCCTTGATATTTACGTTTGGCATTTGAATAACCATCCATCATTTGTGCTTATTCTACATTGTCAAAGTATCTTACTGCCGCTAAATTTTACCCTGCAAAAGGTACAAAGATTCCACTGCAAATTTTCGAGCTCATCGTTTTGCTTCTTTGGTCGCGATTCACGAACACGAAGCTTCTTCCGTCACTAACCCCTCTTCTCTTCGATGGCGATGACCATTGAGGGTACAGTTCTTAGCCCACTCTGTTAATTTTTTTTCCTCGATTATTTACAATAATTTTGTTTTTGGCTGGACGACGAAAATTATGCACAATTTCGTTGAATAATGCTGAAATTTTACTTCTTTATTTCTTTTTTTTTGGTCCAATCCATTTCCCCCTAAAATTTGGAGAACTGTAATCGAGTGGGCTGGAGCTGAGCATTCTGGAATTGTGCTCGAATTAATTAGGGTTTCATATATTTGATCACATTTTATGATCCGAAAACACCAAAATTTGAGTTCCTCTCTTTTAATTAGAAGTTTTATGATTGTTAAGATTCTTCCAATTCTCTGAATTTTTCTCACTTGAATATTTGATATCTTATCAGAAGTGGTTACTAGTATCGATTAGAATTTAGCTTTAACTTATTAATGTGGAAGCGTTAAATGGGGAGCTTCGATTTCGATCATGATCACCATATGAAAATTAGGGGATTTAGTTCACAAAATTTGAAGCAGTGCGTTGCTCGACTTCTCATATGCTACGAGCATGATGTCCTTCGAGTATATATGTCATGCAATTGTGTTTTTGGTTCAGTTTTCAGTCATGCTTTGATGGGATTGAGTCCTAACACTTTTCTGTTTTGGGCATTGTTCCTCCCCGTATTGCTGATGGTTCGTGTTCTTTGCAGTGTAAGTAGGAATATAGTTATGTGAATTTATCTATGTTAATGAAGCTAGTAAACACATTTCTGAAGCAAATTTCTTGGTGTACAGGCTTGCAGGACTTGCTTTTATGTTTTCAGCAAGCATCTTGTTACAAATCCTGGTATTTTTCTTTTATTTATATTTTAATGGCTTGACTGGTTGTGAGCTTGTGGTTGTTAAATGCTCTAAATTATTTTGAAAGGTGTTTGCCTTGTACTCCAAGGCCTACAGGTATATGTGTCTGTCCAATTGCAGTTATAACCTAGTATTCTATTATGTCATGCATACTCTTCCTTAAAAATATGCTGTTTGCATCAAGAATAAGGCCCACGCTCACACACACACGCTTTTATCTTCATGAATCATCCTACTTTTTGAATTCAGAAGCGGTGTGCTTTTTCTTAGCTCAACTTCTCTTCTAATGTGGGTCATTAAGCAGTTGTCGCTGTTCACATTTTTTAGTAACCCTCTTTCGAAGAAAAGTTAAGCTAGAATCTGGGATAATTCCCTGGAAGAAAGTTAGGAACAAGAAGCAGATTGATGAGTATTCTCCTTGTTACCTGCTCACATTGGAGTTGGAAGGATTTTGTAGATTTGTTCCTCGGTTTGTTTATGATGTCAAAGTAGTAAGAGGCCATTTGTGCATTGAAGTTTTATTACAGCAATCAATAATTCTTGTGTGGATTAGATTTTTTTTCTCTTCTTTTTTTGATATAGATGGCCATGTAGCTTGTTACCATGAAAAAGTTATAGAACCTTAGTGGCACGGTGTTGTTGAAGTTGCCTTTCCTTCTGAAAAGGGCTATTGTTTCGCTTGCTCTACTGACAATAATGCTTGGTGATATGTCATCAGATTAAGGGAGGGAAAGGTTTTGAACTTAACTGCCAATTGGATCTCAAGTGTCTTATAGACTTATATGCTTACTCATTTACTGTATGTTATTATGATTATTTCCTATAATGTGTGGCAGGCTTGTGCATTGTACAACAATTGGTGGCCGATGTTATCTGGTGAGAGTAATATAAGTAATGTAAGTTGTTTATTCTACTTGGTAGTTATGTTTCTTTGAGTATCAAGTGATGTGAATTTTGATTATTTTTGTAGCTCTGATGTACGTCGTGGTACCCATGCCTTGCTTATTCTTTGGTGGCGGTTCTACTCAGTTTTTGCTTACGAGGGAAAGTGATGGGTGAGTCTTTTTGAGATCTTACGTAACAAAAGTTTCTTCCTTAATGTAACCCTCATATCTAATATACCCTGTACTTATAACATTGTTTAGCTTATAGATAGTGCATAATATTTTTATAATGCCATGATACTGGTGTGCCATGACACTAGTGTGTCGTGGACCAATTTATTTGTCTGCCTGTGTGGTGGAACTCACAACTAGATCGAACCAGGTTTTTTTCGCTCATTGCCATGTGTGGATGATTCATGAAGATAAGGGCAAGGATAGCTCATTCTAGAAATCTGAGGGAAATATAGTTCATTCTAGAAATCGGGTTTATAGATAGAGTAGAACAAAGCATAAAAGTACACATTGAAATATTGCTGAAAGGGAGGGCCAATTTAAAAAGATCAATCCTTTTAACACACCACCACCACAACAACAAAGGCGCCGTTGCGCTTAGTTTTGCGCCAAGTCTTCCGTTAGCTCCAAGTAATCCATGTCTTTTTCTTAAAGTCTATCCATGTCTTCCTAGGTCTTCCTTTACCTATAACCAATAGCCCATGGAACTTGTGTCACTGGCAAACTGCTCTTATGAAGAATCTCTACCCTCCTTGTTTTTCTCTTTATTTTTGGGTGTTAATCATAAGTTACTTATCATATTTGTTGGTTTCTTGTATTCTTTGTATTGCAGGTGGATAAATGCTGCTAAATTCCTGACTGGGGCATCAACTGTTGGGAGCATAGCCATTCCTATCATTCTTAGGCACGCTCATATGATTGAGACACCTGCAATGTGGATTGAATTCTTTTCATTCTTCATATTTATCTGTACTGTCATGTGTTTCCACCGTGCTAGTCTCGAAGATGAGTGGTGATTAGCACTCAAAAAGCCTAGGTTCTTATCTACTGACTGGTAATTGTTGCGGCCACCATTGATGTAATATAAGTTAACAATTGCAAGTTTGATAATGCATGCGAACGGGAAAAGAACGTAGCCTTTCCCACTTTGTAGATGTGATCTCTATATATATGTATGTTCAAACTTCAAAGACCCTTTCTTCAATCAATTTGTATACGTTGTTCGAAGGTATCTTGATCGGTTTTGCCTTTTACTTGATTTGGCAAGGACGTTAGTTTCTTTGTTAATGTGGGATTGTTTGTGTATGTGATCGTCTAAGCTTGGAAATTGCATTTGCTATTCAATATTATTTACTTGTGATATTGATCTTTAGCAAGTGATTTCACGCTCGTTTCTCCTTCTGCACTCTTACTTCTTGTTTGTGTCATTTGGTTCTTCTTTGATTTATACAATTCTGAAGTCGAGAAATGAGGCCACAAACACCACAATTTGGTGGTATTTCTCTGTTTTGGTAAGTGAGAGGTATCTTTATGAAGGACGAGTTTGGTATCAAGTTATTACTAGGTCATTTTGAAGCGTAGCTCCATTTTCACACGTATCGTTGTATAAAAGGGTTGAAAACAAATCGAGCAATAGATGTGAAACCAATTAGGTCTTGTCCGGAACTATTTGTAAAATAACTAAAACTGCTTTTAGAGAAAAGATTTTTGCGTTCCAAAAACACTTAAAAGTGTATTTTGCAAGAAGCACTCAGTATGCGCTTCTTGCATGAAGCAATAAGGTGTTTTTCCATATTTCATGTGTCATTTTATTAAAGATTGATTCCACAAATATATTCACCAAAGTGCTTTCAACTATTTTAAAAGTACTTTTAAATGAATTGGGAAGAATGTTCCACTTCAATTGCCAAAAGAAACAAAAATGGTACTTTCAAATGAATTGGGAAGAATGTTCCACTTCAATTGCCAAAAGAAACAAAAATGAAAAGACCATTTCATAATTTGACTTTTCATTTAAGTCTTTGGGCTGACGTCTATTGGGGCGTTAGTAGTTGGACATCATGGGCCCTTTTGTTGGTCTTCCCACTTGCAAAGGACCGAGAAGACCAAAGTCCTCGTGTCTCTGCCACCAACGTGATTTATTGCACGTTTTGAGTCTTGACTAGAGTAAAGATTGATTCATGGGCACATGGCCGCAGAAAAACAAAAATAAAAACAAAAATTTCAGACTTTTCTTTTTTGTTTTTTCTACTACTTTGTCAATTTAATTTAATTTAATTTTTTTTTTTGGGTTTCCCAAGGTGTTCCCAGGCAAATCCCAGCACTAATCATTCGAGGTAAGGTTGGGCGCATGTGCGGGGACCTTTCCTAAGAAAGTTTTCCAAGGTGTCAATTTAATTTCTTCTTATTTGGTATAGATTTCAAAATGGGGGTATATTCAATTGAGAATTTGAGAGATTTTAATGGATTTATAAATTCATGGATTTTTATGGAGTTTAACTAATTTGTAGAGATTTCATGTAAAATTTTGATTTAATTCCCTCAAAATTTCATAGGAAGAGGTGAGATTTGTGGATGCTTAAAATACACTACAAAATCTCTCCAATTCCCTCTAATTCCTTGACTTTTCCAGATTCTTTAAATTCAAATTCTAAGTGAATACACCCCCGGATTTCTAAGGATTTTAATAAATTATCTTAAAATCTTGATTGAATACACATTGAATTTTAGATAATCAATTAAAATCCTGATTAAATACCCCTGGATTCATTAAAAGAATTAAAATCCCTTAAAATCCCAATTGAATACACCATCCAGGGGTGATTTGAGAGACTTTAATGGATTTATAAATCCATGGGTTTTTATGGAGTTTAATTGATTTGTAGAGATTCCATATAAAAATTTGATTCAATTCCCTCGAAATCTTAAGGGGAGAGATGAGATTTGTGGATACTTAAAATACACTACGAAATCTCTCCAATTCCCTCTAATTCCTCAACTTTATCAAATACTTTAAAATCAATTTATAATTGAATATACCTGAAATGTTATAAACTTCTTTAAAATCATAATTAAATACATCTGAATTTCTAAAAATTTTAATAAACTATTTTAAAATTCTAATTGAATACACTTTGAATATTAGAGAATCATTTAAAATTTTAATTGAATACTCTTAAATTCATTAAAATAATTAAAATCATTGAAAATCCCATTTGTATTCGAGCGGCTAGGATCAATACCGTAAAGCATTTTTCCAAACAAAGTCAAAATACATGACGTTGTATATTATCGATTTGGAATGCTATTGATATGTATATAGAACGGATTTGTATTTTTGAAAATCGAAAGAAATCAAAATTTCTCTCTCCTCTAGCTCTTTTTTTGAAGAAAGTAAACTTCAATCAAATATCTCTCTCTCTCTCTCTCTCTCTCTCTCTCTCTCTCTCTCTCTCTCTCTCTCTCTCTCTCTCTCATTCTAATCCATCTTTTTCGGTCTTATCCTTAACACGGTGTGTTTCTCTGCAATTTTCCCACCCGTCACTTTCTCTCGCTTTTTCATTGGCAACAAGAAAAAAAAGGTTTCTCTGTTTGAAACTTTTGATCTAGTCGCTGGAAAGCCTTGAATTCATCATTTTCCAATTTTCTTTCATGTTTCTAACATCAACTTTTTACTATGGGATTAAATTAGGGTGTATTGGTCTATGTGTTTCAGTAGTTTATTCACTATTATTTTGTACAATTGAATCCCATGAGTTACTATGAGACTCGAACAATGTCCAATTTTTTGCTCCTTCTATATATGCAAGTCCTTCACTTAAAATAGATTACTTAGAGCATATCTAATAGGAGATGCAAAATGCATTCAGTGTATTTTATTTTTTTGCTGGCCGAAAAATGGTAAATGAAAACTGAAAGTTTTGCAATTTTTTACATCTTTTGGTGGTAGGTAGGTCCCGCCAATCATAGAGAGAATTAAATAGAATTTCAAATTTATCTCTCACATTGAAGTAAAATTCTCATTTACATCTACCAAAAACGTAATATGCGATGTAAATATAGTTTTTGCATCCCCGAATTGAAAATACTTTGAAAGTAGTTATAATTGTATAGATTTGCAGTTTGCAATTGAAATTATTAAGGGCATTCATCTAGGTACACAAAAGTTGTGTCTCATTTAGCATTCTCTCAAGAGAAATGCTAAGGAGACTCACAAAAGTAGGACTCTCTATAGACTTTCTGTATCATATTTTTAACATAATATCATATAATGTTAGTACGGTAATTGATGTTAAACTCTGATGTGTTAGATAGTCAATAAAAAATCTCACTTCTAAAAAAGTTCCTTAACATTTCTTTTTCCTGGAATACCACTTTTGTTTTTCCTTTTCAAAAAGTAGAAATATCATGGGGATTGCTTCAATTTTTTTTTTTCTTTTTCAAAAAGTGGAGTATCATGGGATTCCTTTTAGGGTTTATCACTTCAAAAGTTTAAAACCGTTCATTCCATCAACATTGTTTGCGTTTCGTGCTTAAAATCTTTCTTGATTATTGCGAAGCCACAAAACCCTAATGTGGATGACAGAATCGTGCTTTAAAGTTTAAAGTCATACGCCTTAATCACTTTTCCGCTGCTTAATGCCTCTTTTGTCAATTCCATGACCGACCTGGAAAAACCACGTAAAAGTTTAGACAGAAAAAGCATAAACTAGAAAAATCATAGCTAGTACTTAATTTCCTACCTACATGATGTGGTTTGGTATGATCTGATTTGACTATCGTGACATATGTTTATTTCTATTTTGTAACTGTCTAATGTTTTAAAAAAATTTGTTTAACAGTTGATCACCGTTATAATTAATTTTTAGGCGCTTAAAAGAAAAGGATGTTTGAACCTGTCTAGGCAGGCCTGACCTGTCTAGACGTCCCCAAGGTCGTGACTTTAACTTTAATAGAAAATATATAACTTTTATTTTTTGTTTTTTATTTTCTTAATAAATAATAAGAAACTTGTTGGATAAATACTCATTACATACATGTTCCTCATATTTTCTAGTACTTAAAAATTTATAAATAATTATATTTTGCAACTTTTGTATACGATTATATTTTTTTTTAAGGATAAGCAAACATGAATTTAGATGTTATATAATAAACTTAACCATAATTAAAAAAATGCCTAGGCGCTAGGCTCTTGTTTACCGCTCAACTAGCCTTTTAAGACCTTGTAACTGTCCATGTTCAAAGAATTTAACGTGTTTATTGAGAAGAAACTTCTTGTTGACATTTATTACATACTCTGCTCAATGTTTGTTAGTTGTTTTGAAAATTTATAGTCGTACGTATGTGTCAATAATATAAAAAAAAATAGAGTTTACTCATGCTATACAAATTTCTTCAAGGGGCGGTGGATGTTAGATAGATGGTGTTCATGCGTTTCTGCGGTTGCAAATGCGTGCTTCTGACCTTGGCACCAATAATTACATGCATGTTCACACTATTTCCTTGACCTTTCTTTGATCACAAACTTCATTTTAATTAACTCTACTTTTAATGTTGAAAACATGCTCAATGAACTACGATCACATTTCTGTTCGACACGTCTTTTATGGTAAACAAAGAAAGGACAAAGATTATTGGCACAAAGACTACTAACGCGGTTGTTTGACTTGCAAGTCGTTTTCTTCTCTTTTAATATACGGAGAGATTAAATTTTTAAATAAAATTTTGTAAACTAAATAATATGTATGTTGATGATTAGATTATTAATTAAGTATTAATTAACGTGCTTATTTTTTTTATTGATGACACTTCATTTGGTTTACAAATTTAGTTTAAAAATTTGATCTCTGTAACATTATCCATTTGCAAGTGTGTGTAGAAAAGATTCTATACTGTAAAATTAAAGATTGTTTAATTTACACAGCCGATGCAAAATGTGGGAAAAACCCACCTATCTACACTAGAATTAGTCATTAGCATTTGGAGGCCATGTAAGCAAAACTAGGCCTATATTTTTCTAGAAAATTGCATAGACACCCTTCAATAGAAACTAAACAACATTCTAAACATTTTAGTGTTATTTTTTTATGGAAGATTTTATTTGAATTCATATAATGTCTTTTACATCTAACTTACTGTCTACAATATTATTTTTTATTAACCTGTCAATATCTTTTAAACTTAAATTTGCTACCTAAGTTACCCCCTAATTCAATATATAAATTTGATCTTTACACTCATTTAGAAAAGAAAAAACTCAAAATCAATTACTACGTTATTCAGCTTTCCTTGTTCAAGGATCCAACCAATCAACGCATATTTTCCTTTGAATATCTTCACGTAACACCTATTTTATTTAGAATTAAAGTTCCAAAATTAACTAATACATCAATAATAAATAAATAATTACCTCGTAAATTTAATTTGATCAGTATAATCCATTACACATTCTTGCCTAACCTCATTGCCTCGATCAAAGGCTTCGCCGAATTCTTGTCCTGCAAATAAATAAATAAAGACAAATTAAAGACATAATTATATTCAATGGCAGATGATACATAGGCAGAAAATATGCATTCTTCAGAAAATAGGCATCACTGAATTCTTGACCCAATGATTTTGTTTTTAAACCCTAAAAAAAATTGAAATCAAGTGAAAAATAACTTGCATAAATCGACATACCTTAGTTGGAGGATTTTAAACTTCAAATTCACCATCCATCGGTCAAAAAGAGCTTTTTTCTTTCTTTCTATGAGAGGGTTTTAGGATTTTAGCTAAAATGAATGTAGGCTAAAGATTGCATGATGGTGGGGTATGATGTGATGATAGGGTTTGATTATTGGGTGGGTTTATTGATAAATTTTAATTTTATTGTTAATTTCATCTTGTACTTGATCATAATTATGCAATAGGTAAAAAAGACAATTCACATATAAAGTTTAAGTTGGATGTAGAGAGTTTATATGGGTTCAATAAAAATTTTGCATTTTGTGGGTTGTTGTAATCACAGCAATGAAAGTCATCTTATGCTAATATTTCTAGGTAATTTAGTTTTTTATTTTTTTTTTATTTTTTTTAACAAGCGATATTATCTACACTAACAGGGTGGGAGAGTGGGTTAAGCCTCATAATGGGTTAGTAATAATGTGATTCAAATTTGCATTTGGTGAGAACTGAACCTAAGACCTCCCACTTACAAATGAAGAGGAATACCACTAGACCGTAGTATTAAGAGGCTCTAGTTAATTTGGTTTTGAAATCTACCTTTCATTTAGAATGAAAAAGAGAGGAAAAATAAAATAGCACCATATGCAAGGACATTCATGTAATTTACCTTTTTTTTTTTTAAAACAAAAAATTTTGTTTAAACTAAAAGGAAGAGGGTGGGCTTAGCCTTATAATGAGCTAGCAATAATGTTGTTTAAATTCGTCATTGACAAGAATCGAACCTAAGATCTTTCATAGTGAAAAGGAATACGACTAAGCCGCAGTACAAAGTGACAATTTACCTATTATTTAGCTATGCTAATTTCTGTAGGTGTAAAATGTACGATACCTAAACTATACAATCATGTCGGTTGCTAATTTTTGAGCTGAGATAATCCACCTCTTGGAGAGGAAATAATCCACCTGTCGGAGAGATACAATATTGCAGGTTAACACATGTTCAAGATTGTCAGATTGATGGGTGATATTTTTAGGTGAATGTTTTAGGACAATCTTTAGGCACCAGAAATGATGAGAAACTATCATTTTTCATTTACCCGTATATACTAATTCCGGTTGAATTTCTCTACAAATTACAGATGAATCATGGCATGAAAGATCTCGATCTTTCCATGTGTTTGACAAAAAACAGATTTAAAATTTAAACCAAACAATCCAAAATGGAAATAATGTCTACAATAATGACAAATGAACGTCGTTGTTGTGCATTTCTTACAAGGGGGTTAAATGATGTAAACTGTTACATACAAAAATGTGGAAGAAAAACGTACACAGACCATTAAAAACAAAGAAATTGAAATTCAGAATTTGACTACAATATTATCATGTATGTAATATATTTATTATTTTCATGATCAGTAATGATTGTATAAAATACATATATTGACATGAATTATATTTGACTGTTAGATGATTGCATTAAACACTTGTAAGTATCGTAGTCAGTTTCAAAATTCATTGAAACATGCTATTAGAATTGGGTTAAAAGCAAATTTTCTATAAAAGTAGTTGCTAATTGGTGTAACTTAGTACTACAGTCTAGAGGTATTCATTTCACTTGTAAGTGAAAGGTCTTAGGTTCGATTCTCTCGACAAAGGCAAGTTTGAACCACATTATTGCTAGCCCATTGTGAGGCTAAACCCCACCCCTCCCCATTAGTGTAGATATTATCGTTTGTTTTAAAAAAAAAATAGTAATTAGTAATTGGTAATATGGGAAATAATCCAATTATTTAAAAGAACATGTAAGGTATTTTTTTTTCATTTTTTTTTCCTTCTTTTCCCACCGTGTAATTCACTCTCAACACACTCCTTACGTGTGCGAATTTTTAAGCCTAACATGTGGACAATACAAATTGAGTGATATGAAATACGTGTGGCCGTTGGATTTCATACATGAGTCAACCTGCTCTGATACCATGAAGAAGATTGAGGTTCCACCATAAAATCATGAAAATATGTGGAGTAGTTAATTATTTATAAACACATATAATGTTATTTTTTCCCGATATAGAATTCATACTCTCAACAGTATGTTATATGAAATAAGGAACAAATAAAAAAAATTGACACTTATTCGATAACTCAAATGTATTTCATTCTAGTCAACGAGAAACAAGAAAGAAATAATGCTTCATTTGTTGTCATACTAGGTGACAACCGCAACCAATTATATGATGAACATATCTTTGGTGGTACTGTTAGGTGGTTTATGGAGGATTATCCATTCAATTCATGTCAACCATTCATATTAATTGATGGATAATGCTTGTGTTTCCAATAAAATCTTGTCTCTCACTTACGATTAATAAATATCTTTATCATTTGAATATTATAATCAGAATAGTTTGTTTATTTATTTTTTTTAATCATAATCTAAAGGTCGTACATGAAAAAAATTATTCAATGTGGAGATCATATATCCATTCATATGCATATAACAATTGGAGGATTCATCATAAAAATGCTACTTGTTACCAAAATTGTTGGCTGGCTTAACACGTATGGATGACTAACGATCTCCAAATTGAATGATTTTTTGCATCTTTAGGAGATAAAGAGAATGACCGGTTTCGATAATTATGTTCGAATGGTAAAAATTCGTTAATCGTAAGTAAATGAACAAGTAAGTTTTTTCATGACGAAAACACATGCTTACATTCATTCTATATTAGGGTTTTACTTTTAAATAAAATATCCCACTACATATTGACAAAAATAGATTATAGGTATCAACAATCAACAACATGTTCACATTTAAAAATCGCACTTAACCTCCTCAACATACAAAAACTTAACATGCATAATCTCAAATATCGACAAAAATAGATTATAGGTATCAACAATCAACGCCATGTTCACATTTAAAAATTGCAGTTAACCTCCTCAACATTGAAAAAAGAACATATTGTTGATCCTAAAAACTACTTAGCCTAAATGGCGTGCAGACCGAGTCACTAATGAGCTAACTACATTTTTTCTAGTGAATGTGGGCGTGCCAACTTGCCACCTTGCTTGGTTTGAGTAAGATGGATGTGGTAGTCGTGTCGAACTCGCTGCTGACTTTTGTGTACGAGCGATCATGGCTGAGAAAGAAAGACGCCTTGGCCTTTGGGTTTTAGAGCTTGAAGACAAGCCTACTAGTCATTGTGAAGTTCAAATAAGGTTTGACCTTCAATGTGCCGAACATTGATTAACCTAGTAATACCTCACTTTGCCAAGAAGGCTAATAAGATGACCTTTTTCAAGAAGAAGACTGAAGACTCCCCACCGACATAGACTTGGATAGGTAACCAGCCGAACTTGAAGCAGCGTTGTTACTCCAAACTGAAGATGCTCATCAGTCGCCTATTTCTATGATTCCAGTGCTATTAATCCAAACTGAAGATGTCACCCGTTGTCAACATAATGTTCTTAATCCAAATTGAAGGTGTGTTGATGAAGTAATGGAAGTTAGTGTTTTCTTAGAGTATGAGAGGTTCGCCTAGAGCGAGATTTATGCATAACGTTTTTGTGTTTTAAGTTGAAGGTCTTTTCAATGTTGCATAACCACTTCTATTTATAATGGTGAATTCCGTGCTGACTGACACCTTTTTGCTGATAGCCAGCTTTTAGCCCTTGATCTGCTCATATCATTTTTGGCTCGACAAGTGTCCTTGTCCTTGCTAGCTGAAAACAAACAAGTGTTTTTTTTGTTAAAACCCTAGCTAGGTCTCATTTGTTCTTTGGTTGTTGAGCTTGTAGAAACTTAAGATTTAGAATGCAATAAAAGCCATGAGCTTCCCCTCTTCCTCATTTATGAAACCCTAGCTGCCAAACTTTTCTTCATGCATTAAACACCTAATCATTGAAAAATACGTTTGTAATTTTTTCATGGTCTAGCTTCAAGTTTCAAATCTTCATTTAGCCTAGTTTTTTTTTATTACGTTAGTTTCTTCCTTCAATCATTTGATTGGAGAAACTGACTTGTCATTTGAATCCACATTACATATCATCTTCATCATCACACCATTATGCATAGAATGTGTGCCATAAGAAGATGAGCTTAAGGGATGAAGCTGCCCTCTTATGAAGATTGATGATATCTCCATCTCATGCAGAGTAAGATTGTACAAAAGTAAAGCCGCTTCGTAGATTAGATCTAGCAAATGAGCTGCTTGATGTGTTATCTTGTATGAATTTTATTTGCACCAGTGGATTAGACTCCGTGGAGTCCCTAGTTTTTTAGCGTATATGTGGGGTTTTCAGGCCAAATTTCTTATGTTCTTTATTACCTAAACTTGTTCACATATCTAATTTATTAGCATATGATACATGCATTCTATGGCTTGTTATTTGATGCGTGTCTGTGCATAAGTTTACACTGTATGAGTATGAATAACGAACTGAGCAGTTGCTGATTAGGATAACCTGTAGTAAACTAAGTTTGGTTGCTAGATTTGTGTTTGCTTAACCAACGAATCTGTACTTAGTTGACTGGTGAGTTTGACTAGTCAATCTAGAATACATTTATTTATAATCGCAGGATATTCCGCCTGGTACCATTTTGAAAGAGTTTAACACATTGCTCAGTAGACAAAAGGGTAGTGATTTTTATACTCTCGTTTTCTCTTTCTTTGCACTTCGCCTCTTGTTTTTGTCCCTTGAATCTCTTTTAAATTAATCAATTCAAAGGTTAGAAAAATGGAGGAATGCATGGGAAAAAAGATAGAAATGCAAAAATGATCGAACCAAAAAAAAATTTGAACCAAACTTTTAATTGAAAAATATCAGTTTTGTGCAGTTGATATACAAAGTTAATAGTCAATTACTTGTATCAATTGGCCTTCAAATGACAACAATTCACAAAACCTTAATTACCTACACATAACAAAAACAAGTGATAAATTCTGGGATAAAGTACCAAAAACTACCTCAACTATGGGTCGAACGACACTATCATATCTCATCTTTTTAAAATGACATTGTCATACCTCATCTTACGAATTTGTGACAATGTCATACCTTCCGTCAGTTTTTCTGTTAATTACTCCATTAAATAGTGACATGGCTTAAAAAAATTAATTAAATATTAAAAACTAAAATTATAAAATCATTTAACAATTTTTTTTTACATGGGGACCCACCCCTTATCCCCTTCACATTTCTTCACTCTTCCCGTCTTCCCCCACCCCAAACCTAGATCCCACCCGCTCCCGTCTACCCTTAACCCACCCCTCAAACTCATCACCATCAACCTTCTTCCCCATTTCAGTCCCCAATTTTTAATTTACTTAAACAATTCAAATCCCAATTGGAATTTCGCAAATTGGGTGTGCTCTATTGCTACCCCTTTGACACATCTGCCTCGTGCATCCATTCTTTTCTTTCTCCCTTGTTCAAATCCCAATTGGAATTTCGCAAACTGCATGTATGCCGTGACGGCGTGCTCCTGCGTCCATGGATCGCTGCACCGCAGTAGAGGAATTAGAGCGGGAAAGACGCCGGACTCGTCGATCAAGGCACGATTATCAACCCAATTCTTCGCTAAAAGCCTGAGCTTGGCCGCTGCAGATTGCTTCACAGCAATCGACGACTATCGAAGGCCGTCGACGCAGATCTTGATCGTCGGCTGAAGATCCTCCGGTGAAATGCTCTCGATGATCTCAGTCGAGATGTTCTCTATCTGTAAAAACCCATAGCATGGCTCCGGTTCTGGCACAGCCTCAAATAATTTAGAGGTCAGCGCGTTTTTAGGCGGCAGCAAGCTTGCAAGCCGTTTTAATTCTCCTGATATGTCGTTGCTGTAGGCGGAGAAATCATTGAAGGCTTGGGATAGTTGGAGGTACTCCTCGTCGGAAGATGCATATTTGCTGGCATAGTTATAAGTGTGAAGGGCGAGCTCGCCGAGGCTCATGTCGATGACCGAATCGGTCAGGTTCTCAGAGACAAAAGGCTTTTGGCGTGGGTATGGAGGACGAGGTTCGCGAAGTCTAGGACTTGGAGCTTGCAAATGATGGCGGAACCGACGAGGCTGCTGTTGCAGCGTGAAAGGGTAAAAGGGAGAAATGGAGAGAGAATACGGGAGGAAAGGGAAAGAGAAGGGGGAGGGATGGTGGTTCTAGGCACGACGAGGGAGAGCGAAGTAGGGAAATTAGGGTGGGGACTGAAATGAGGAAGGAGGGTGATGGTGATGAGTTCGGGGGAGACATATGGGGAAGAATGTTAGGATGCCAGATGTCATCAGCTTGTGGTGATAGTTAGAGTTGAGTATTAGTATAAAAAGTACATTGTAAGAGAATAAATGGCAGTTAATGAAATTGTATTGTATTGTTCTTCTGTTACTCTCTCTCTCTGTGCAATTATGGAAGATGTAGAGCAGGTTCTAACATTGGTATCACAACCAGCGTTGTTCTTCTCAATCCTTCTCCGTTGTCGCGGTAAATGTTTTGTAAAACCATGGAATCGAGGGGTTCCAATCGGAAAACCGAGTTTGAGGAATTTAAGATTTCTTAGGCCAAATTTCAGGATCAATTCAGGACTACCCAGGATTTAATTCTTCGTCAATTGAAGTTGCTTGCGGCAAAACTGGGTGTGGAATCTTCTGCAGCTACACCGACACATCAGTCGTTCATCAAATCGACATTTCATCTCTCTTTTGAGAAATCAAATCAAATTGTTCTCAAGCTTTAATCCTTCCACAAGGAAAAGGTTCGTGCCCGAGAAAAAGTGGATGAATTCTTATCTCAGTACCGTCCAAAATACAAGCCCAAAAGTCTTCCTTGTCTGCGACCCATATTGAAGAGATTCAAGAAGGTTCACGACTACGACAAACACCACGACGATGATTCTGCGACAATTCATTCCAACCCCAAATTTCAAGTAAGTTTTGGGTTTTCTTTGAAAGCTCTAGCTGGGAAGAACGAGAAGGTTTTTGATTTGTTTGGCAAGGAAGCTAAAGATTCTGTGAAATGTCTTCCATTTCTTGATTCTGATTGCAAGACAGGTACCATAAACGATTTGGTTTATGGGTTCCCTGTTTCTGATTGTGAATTTATAGGAATGGAGAAAAAGTTGCTGCTTCAAAATTGTTGGCCAAGAAAGGCAAATACTCTTTGCTCTGTGATGTGGGTCTTTGTTCTTTTCCTAAAGTGGGTTCTTTCCTTGAAGTGGTTTTAATTTCGGTTGCAAAATCTGGTGAAAATGATGCCCACCATGTGTTTGTTGGATGGCAGCAAACTACTGATATTGCTTCTTTGAAGCATGGCTTCCATGAATTCATTCGTGACAAAGGTGGAGGTTTACCAAAAAACAAGATTTGGAAGGACCACTCAAGAATATCCAGGAATTTTTCAGAAGAAATCGACCTCTTAATTGTACCTGCTGACCAAACTCGTATTGCTCTCGAAGTGTTTGATGAAAGGTCACACTTAGCAGGTTATGATTTTCAGTTGGGCTATCACATGCCGATTTCTGACACCGTAGGTACACTTCGTAGGTTCTTTACTTCAAATGTTCAAATCAAAGATGCTCATAGTTCTAAATTTCTTGTTTGTACTGGTGAAGTCATGAAAAATGGTACTATTGTGCATTTGAAGCTTGGTTTCCATGAGTTAATTCGTGACAAGGGTGGGATAATTAGTCAGAGGCTCTTTCATTCAAAGTCCAAGAATACAGATTGTGCGCTGGGTTTTGATTGTTCCAAAGTGGTCAAATGTAAGGTGAGTTTTGATTATTCCATGATCATTAATGGGGAGTATGCTGGTAAATTGAGAGTGCATCATTTAGAAGCTTGTATGGACAAGAATAGAAAAAATGAAAGCAAGTTTACTCTCTCGAGATTTGAAACTGGTTGTTGTGTTATTTGCTATGTTGTTCTCGATCGTGACTCCTGCAAGGGCATTCGGGATAAGGGTGGTGGCTAAAAATTCAGGGTAAGGACGATGATAGTCCTAATTGTTAGGGAGGAATATCTGGTTCTTAGCTTTCACAGGCAAAAGAAGTTTCCATTTGGAAGTTCTGTTCATGGCTTTTTTGGCTTGCCAGATACTAATCATATACTTAAGGATGGTATATTAACTGGTCGAAGAATGACGACAACAAGATACCATAGTTACGAATATGATGAGCACATGAAAGTGGATGTTGCCTTCACTGGTGCAAAACACATGCCAAAACAAATGATTTACAACAGTAATTCAAAGTTCTCAATCATATCAGAGTATACGAAGGTAGTAGATGGGGCTTGGATAAGTCATGATATTGATCTCAGATTGGAGTCGAGGAAAATAAGCAGCATAAGGAAGCCTATATGGAAACTAACGAAAATGCATGTGGGTTTCCTCCATCAGAACTTGGTTAATGATCAGACAATGCAAGTCGCGGCCTGTCCTCAGGTACAATATGTATCCATCGAAGCCATTCCAAAGAGCATTGTACACAAGGAAAAAGAGCTTGAGAGGCAGAGGGAGGACCTTCTATCCAAATCCAAGAACATTAGGGAGAGAATTGTGGAGGGGAGGATCTCAAAGAGGCTTGGGGAGCTGGCTCTTTTCGAGCAACCTTTCATTAAAGATGATAGTCTTTTGGTGAAAGACCTAGTGAAGCAGACCGTTACTGCTCTCGGTGAGAACATAAAAATTCGCAGATATAATCAAGCTTTGAGTGTGGAGGGTACTCAATTAGATATGAGTGTAGTGTTTCAGTTCATACTCTTTTCCATGTTCCATGTTTCTTGCTTGAAAAAGCATTTGGGATCACAAGTACCAACCACAGTACCACTGCCAGTTATCACAGATGATGGGATTTTGCAAAGATGTACCAGTTGCAATCTTGGACAGAAAAATGATCAAGAAAGTGCTGCAGCTACGGAAGCCTTAGTTCAATGGCAAAACCATTCCAAAAATGATGCTACATGAGAACTATACCATGAACTGAAGCTTAAGTTTCCAAAAATTGTGAACCTTTAACACATTCTTGTGATTTTGTTGTTTCTGGTTTTATTGCTGCTTTCCGATTGTATTTAGTTTGAAATTGTAAATCTTACTTGTAAGATTGGTTTTAAGGGGGGGTATTGTTAGGATGCCAGATGGCATCATCTTGTGGTGACAGTTAGAGTTAAGTATTAGTATAAATAGTACATTGTAAGAGAAGAAAAGGCAGTTAATGAAATTGTATTGTATTGTTCTTCTGTTACTCTCTCTCACTGTGTGCAATTGTGGAAGATGTAGAGCAGGTTCTAACAAAGAAGGTTAAGGGTGATGAGTTTGGGGGGTGGGTTAGGGGAAGACCAGAGCGGGTGGGATTTGGGTTTGGGGTGGGGGAAGACGGGAGGAGAGAAGAAAGGTGAGGGTGATAAGGGGTGGGTCCCTATGTAAAAAAAAATTGTTAAATGATTTTATAATTTTAGTTTTTAATATTTAATTAATTTTTTTAAGACACGTCACTATTTAACGGAATAATTAACAGACAAACTGACGAAAGGTATGACATTGTCACAAATTCGTAAGATAAGTATGACATTGTCATTTTAAAAAGATGAGGTATGATAGTGTCGTTTGACCCATAATTGAGGTAGTTTTTTGTACTTTACCCTAAATTCTGATATCACTTCTGCAAACTTTCAAGGTTATACAGAATAGTAGTCCAAGAAATTAACATACATACATATGAAAGCACAACAGATAAAGAACCCAATTATTTATTACAAAGGAAGCAAAACGGATCAAGATAGGTTAAGCTTGTGATCAGGACATGTCTAGTACAATAGCCTTTGAATTTGGCTTTTCTTCCCCAATTCCAGTACAAATTAACTCTACCTTAGAGCGATTAAACCATACATAAGTGCATACGAGTGATTATGATCCCACGCGCACTAGTTTATTTTCTTAGTAGCTAGACATTCTATTTAAGGATTTTGGATAACGTGGTAATACCGTACTACTTAGTTTTTCTTCCTATCCACCCCTTAAGGCAAAAGATTTATCAATTGATCCAAATCCCAAATAGCTTCATTATCAACGGCCATTGGCAAAGTCCCACTTTGTTCTGGTTGAGAGGATTGAGAGCCATGGCCTCCTGAGGGTGAACTCTCCGGTGAGCTTGAGTTTGTTCTCCCTTCCATTTTCTGAGGCTTCCTATTTGACGTTGTCAAACCCTGATCCAGATGATCTGCAGCCTGAGCTGGAGCTGCTTGAATGTTTAAGTTAGGGTTTCTTGTGATCTCAATCCCTGGAGGTCGCCTGTCAAATGCCCTAAGGCATTTCGATTTCTTGTATACTCGGCATAAGCTGAATTCTTGCCTTAACTACATGCGTACATGCCAACATAAATCAACATAATAATTAATATGAATTATGAAGTATTGTTAATTAAATTGGTTTAGATGCTAACTAACTGCACTGAAAACTCAATGCCGTAAGCCATCAAAGAAGTCGCTTAAAAACTGTGTGGCCTTGTGGTACCACTAACATGTTCAATCCTTGTTGGTGTCGTTCTACAAACTAACTAAATGTCCTCTTGTGTGCCCAATCTAGAACATATATATATGCTTTTTGAATATATATGGTGCAACTTGCAGCTGATGGACAAAATCATTTCTCGAATATTATACATATACACGAACACATAAACGTCAGACAATAAATGTAGATCTTCGTCAAACATGTCGTCAGAAAACTTAGTGATGAAATTGAGGTTCCATCATAAAACCGATTAGCAATATGAGGAGCAAACCAAGACCATATAAGCACATAGCAAGCCTTGTCCCTCATCGATGTGGGACAACTCTCAACACGCCCCCGCATGTGTGATGAATTTTCAAGCCTACACGTGGACAACAACTGGGTGACGTGGAACGCGTGTGGCCGTTTGGCTTCACACGAGGACAACCTGATACCATGATGAAATTGAGGTTCCACCATAAAACCAATTGGCAATATGAGGAGTAACCCAATAACATATAAACACATAATAAACCCTGTCCCTCACCGATATGGGACAACTCTCAACACCTAGATCATTGTGTTGCAAATAATTGAATTTGTGAATTAAAAAAAAAACGATGTTAAGTTTGAGCTAGGAAATTAATTAGTACGTACGTACCGTGGGAGTAGAAGGAGTAATAGGGTTTGATGAGGAGGCGGCCATTGATGGTTGATTATTATCATCTGCATGAATTTCAATGGCTTTGTATTCATTCATCTTCCACTCCGTTTTCTTTCCATGGGGAGCTCTGCCAGTATAGAAAACCATGGTTCTTTTGAAGCCGATGGCACGATAGTGATTGGAATTGGAAGAGTAAACAGTGCTTGGAGATCCTGTTGCTTTCCAATACCCAGTTGTTGTGAGTCGTCTCGGTCTCCCTCCTCGAGCTTCACTTTCTTGTCTTGGGATGAAAAAGAACCACTGCTCTGGATCTCCATGGATCGCCTCCCCGGCAGCCTCTGTTTAATTAGTAACCATAATTAATTAAAGTACATGTAAAGTATATTCCCAACTATAAAATACAATAGCTGAAGCACTGCATATGCATGTATAAATAAATGCTTTCATAAAATTGCATCTTAAGCTTAGCTAGGTTCATATATCACGTTTTTCTTGGTCTATTAATTGCCCCAAAAGAGGGAAAATCTGATTGAGACTTGCATATTGGCCTCGTAATGTTAAGTATGCATCATATGGATTTTTCATGTTAAAATTATCAAATGTATATTCAGTACACTAAAGCCAACATTTTCCTTGAGTTAAGCAAGCCAGAAGCTAGCATAAATCCCAACAATTAAAGAGAGGGGGGGGGGGGGGGAGGGATGGAGGGAGGGAGGGAGAGGGAGGGGGGAGGGGGGGAGGAAGGGAGGGAGGGAGGGAGGGATGGGGAAGGGGGGGGGGGGAGAGAGAGAGAGAGAGAGAGAGAGAGAGAGAGAGATGTTAAATTACGTGGGAGTTCCCATGGATTGAACTCGTAAATGTAGACAACGGGTATGATTCGATCCACAACTCGGTTCAAGTCCTCACTCATCCCATCAAGTTTGTTCTGCAGGTAAAACGAAATCAGCTCTTCCTCTGTTGGAGAGAATTTAAATCCAGGTGGTAAATCCTCCATTGCATCTGTCTCTCGATCTCCCTCCCTCTACCCTAACCCTAATAATACTAGCTACTACCAGCTACCCAAATAAATAGGAATAGCTCAAAGCTAGTAGCTAGTTCAAGTTTCTATGTGGTACTAATTTGATGTTTTTCAGTGACGTAGGTTTCAAACGTTATATATATATAGCAGATGATTATGGAATGGCCTGTGTTAGCCAAATGATCGAGCAAAAAGGAGGCCGAGTAAGAGGAGAAAGGAAGGACAAATTTTTTAGTTGCTTGGAAATTTCCACGCGCTTGTGGACGAAGAAAACCCTTGTCCCTGATCTCGACTTCTTGGAATCAGTCAATATGCGTGTATATGGCATGTCCCTGTGCGACTGTCTCTGGGGTTTTTACACTACACCCGCTGTTATACTATTTGCGTTTATCCTTTTTAATTCTTCTCAAGACGATTAGCATATATTAATCGTTAGACCATTTTTTAAATCGTGTACTCAGATAAGGCATGGAAGAAAGCATCAGAGATAAGGATGTGGAGAAAACTTACATGGTGTCAAAACATGATGCTCTCGTACCATCACAATTTAGTTGATTTGAACCGCTATGAATTCCGTCTATATATGGGAGAGGGATAGTTTAACCCAAAATGCAGTGAGTTGAAGAAAAAGAACCTATCCACGAGGCAATTCATCACTTGTACATTATGCTGTTTTAATTTATATATTATGGACTCACATTTAAAACAAATTAAGTAACATATATGTGGTTCATACATACGTAAGAGAAATTTACTCGTACGTGGGAAAAGATGAGCATGCTTTCTGTTTTACTCATCAAAACTGTAGTATAACTTTTTAGATATTGGATCAATACAATATTATATTTTTGGATTTGCATAATACTTAAAATTGCATTTTAAATTATCTGTTTAATTGTACGAGAAAATTACTGCATATTAATATAAAGTAATTATAGCAACATTTCAAGAGCCCTCTTGATTAGTTGAGCTGGGAGAGATTTAATTGGTTGGAGAGGGAGGGAAAATCTACACAAATACGGCTAAGTATGAAATTTACAATGTTCCAGCCAATCACTCGTCTAGGGTAACAGAGTGTGGCAGAATGATTTTTTATTTACATGCATGAATATGATAGTCAACCTTTTTCCTCGACTAGCATCTCTTCCTAATAATTCACATCTTCTTTAGTTTATTTTTTTATTTTTATAAATAAAACAATGATGTCACATTCATTTTAGGTTTGCTATTAGAGAAAAATACATTTTTGTGAATATATATTGAAAAAAACAAAGTAAAGATACAATAAGTTAGAGGGATATGAAGCCAAACCCTAACAAGAAGTAGAAAATTGTTAAAAAAAAAAAAATTAAGAGAACTTCTAAAAGAAATGAAAATGTGGGAGATTTGAAAGATTATGAGCAAAAGCCACAACTGGGACATCAATCCTACATATGATCAACATACAGTATGCCAAACAATTTGTCACCTAATTTTTTGTGTGATTAATGTGAGAAAACCCAACATATATGGAAGAGAGGATAGTGCAATAATTTATCCAATCAACCGATATATTCCAGGGCACCTTAATGGAGAGAGTACAGAGACGGAAAGTTGAAATGTGAAGGCACAGTGTGTAAAGCTGACCATGTGAAGCTTAGAAATTATAAATTTTCTTTTTTCTTAAATAATCTATCGTTGCGTGCTTCAAATTTTACTTAATTAAGTAAGGAATACGACTTTTTGTTGTCTTCTAAATTCTAAAGCACAAATTTGAATTTATTTTCTATGTGTCATTTTCCATGTTTAATTACGATTTAGTCATGCAAAACACAACGTAATTCCCAAAAATCTGACAAAAAAAATTCTACGCCGAGAAAGATTTGTCTCGTCAATACTGTACTTTATGGTAAAAATATTTTTCTCGATGAATTTCGTCGGCAAAATTCTTATCCGATGAATTTTCTACTTTTACTACTAACATGTTCCTCGCTAAAGAGGTCATTTGTTTTGTGATCGATGCAAAGAACCCAACGCAATCGCCCCTGGTGGTGCAACAAGCAGCAATTCGACCTGGCGGTGGTGGTCTAGTGGCAGTGGATGGCCTAACTCTTGGGTAAGTCGTGGATATTATGTACGAAGTTATCTCTTACCATATGTGTATGTTTATTTTTCGTTTAACTCTCTAATTCTTATACAAAACAATGAGATCTATTATCATTTTTGCCTGACCCGTAGCGACCATTTCTGCATTGGAGAGACCGTTTCTTGGTTTGTGCCGGACAAAAGGAAGAAAACAATTAATCCTACATCAACGATCGATCAGTACCAACTCTGAAGCCTTTACCACTTAATCAACAGTAAGTGTAAAGTTCTTTATTAATAAACACAATCGAGGAATAAGACACTCTCTAAACTCAAGCACAAATTTGAACTGAGTTTCTTATCATTCTCCTTGTTTTACAATACTTTTGAGTCCGCGTTAGTCTTATAAAATAAAAACATCTGCAAATACCAACCACGAACCCTAATTTCTCTAATATGACATATTACTTTTCCTTTTTCCTTTAAGAAAAATAGAAACTCTCACCTTCTTTTTCCTCCTTTACTCAAAAAAGGAGGTGAACAAAAAAAAAAATTTTAAATCACGGGAACACAAAAGTTTTTGGACTGTGATGATCATTTGCTAGCTAGTTCTTTGAAATTTCATTAGCATCTTCCTTGGTTCTTTCATGTGCTTATCCATTTGCACAACGGTCACCTATCATTGCAAGTGGACTGTTCTTATATTTTGCGTGCCAATGATCTGTAGCCCAAAGGCGAGTAGGGAAGGAGTAGGACCTGACGATGGAATTTTTTTTTTTTTAAAGTGTCCGATATTCAAGCATGTATTTTATGTGTCATAAAATAAGTAGAGGGGTCACGAAAAGATGTATCACTTCTTTCACTTGTATTATGATATGTGAAGTACTACTTGAATATATACTCAGGTACTTGAAAAAATCTCTTAAATGGAGAAGGTTGATGTTCTCACTTTTCTCAATAGTTATTAACGAATTAGGTCGTTCTAATAGTATTTCCTGTCTAGTTTTTTTTTAAGTATTTATCTCACGTCAAAGCCTCATTCACAGAAGAATGTGTATGCAAAAGTTTATGTAAAGACAAACAGAGTTTTGTTATCATTTGTTTTATCTCTTGGAGATGCTAAGTCAACAACTAACTGACCTGTAATTAACTAAAAACTAATAATGAGTTAAATTACTCTCTTTATACCAAAATAGTTTTTAATGAAACTTCAATTTCCCGATCTACAACATTGACCAAAAAAAAAAATTCCCGATGTACAATCTGCATGCATTATTTATCATATAAAGTAAAGGAAGTTACCTGTGGACTGCTTCAAAATGCTAGGCCTAGTTGTGCTGATCAATTGCTTGACAGTAATGCATGTCAAGAAGGATGAGGATCCTCTCTATATCCCTTTTATGATGTTATTGCACTTTTCAGATGATGGACACAAATCCCTATTATTGCACTTTTCAGAACAAAAAAGTGTGCTATCTTTAGTTTGTAGATCTAGCAAGATGCGTGGTGATATTATACAGCACGATTAAGTAGCTGGCCAGCTTGTTTGCATTGTTGGTCCCCACGTGAAACCCTTGCTTTTTTACGAGAGATTTTTCATTATGATCGGTACACAGAATAATACAATTAATGTTATTATATAAATTGTAGAATATATGTGCTAAAAAGTTAATAACTTCAAAAAATAAAATTTTTCACTACTTCTATTAAAACACGTGATATACTACTTGTGTTCATGTTATAATTAAAATTTTCTTCCTTTTATCACATGCACTTTGAGAGTGCAATGAACCAAAAAATCTGTTGAGTTTAATTTGGTCCCCACGCGAAGCCTCCGCAATAGCATGTTCTCCTTTGAATGCACTGTCAAATTGCTCAGAACCACAAAATCCCTTATATTTTATTTGTTTCCCACAAGTCTCCCTAAAAGCAAGTCTCCTTTTTTATTTTTAAAGTAATTCCCGTCTTCTTCTTTATTTTCGAAGTACTTCCTCTGGGAAAAAAAACAGGCGCTTTCTCTGCTGTCTGTGGAAAAACATCGTTCCGCAGCCCCGCGGATAATCTCGAACGGCAGAGACAATTCTTCTTGGAGGATAGCGATGTTGTCGGCGTGTTTTATTACCACGAGAGCATGAGACCCCGGCTGGAGGACGTGACCACGGTGGGAGAACACGTCCACGCTGCTGAGTGTTATGTGTCGGTGGGATGCTACGGCAAGTCCACGGTGGAAGGCGAGACCACGGTGGAGGCAGAGGGCGTGAAGGGCTTATTTTTCGAGCCGAAAGTTGCGAGTTCAAATTCGGATTTGCAGCAATCTGAGAGCAACTTCGAATCAGACTTGATGGTGCAGGTAAATTCCTTGGGCTTGGTGACCAAAATCTAGGAAATCGATCAGCACTTGTAGTTTCAATTTCTTGTGCAGATTCGATTTTTGCAGCCAGCAATGCCGACTGCAATGGGTTTTCTGAGGTTAGGACTCAATAAACCTTCTGGATTTAATTCATTCAAATTCTGATAATGGTAATTATATTCGGGGAGTGAACTTAGTGAATTTGAACACTGAAATGGTTCAATGGCAGATTAAGTTTTGTTCTCTGCTCAATGAAATGGTGTGGGTGAAAATAGTTCGAATTGTTCGGTTAATTCAGGCCTGGGTTCAAACGGGTTGTAGGATGGGATTTCGAACGATTGGGTATTTTTGTGAGTTTTGGATTCTGCAGGAAAATTCTCAGATGCCGATTTCGAACTTTCGATCACAATCAGTTCAATATTTTCCTTGTCCACCAACGTCCTCTTCCCTAATTTCTTCTCAAGTTGAAACTCAGTAAGAACGATGTTGGATTCGTTACTTGACGAAGAGGAACTCTCAAATGTAGGTCGAGAAGTCCTCGGATGAAAACTGGGCAAATTGTTTTGATTCATGAAAACCTGGCTCTAAGGCCAATGATAGAAATAGGTAATTCACATAATCGGAAAAGGATATCGTTTAGACTATGGATCACAATATGTTGTGACAGTGAGAGTGAGTATTGAATTGAATCTGATAAAAAATGATTTGATAAATATATAAAGATGGAAATAATATTTTGGTGGAGTTGTATTTTTCAGGAAAAGTTATAACTTTTCATGTTGAAATAGAACGGTTTATATCATTTTAGAAATAAATAAATATATTTTTTATATTAATTAATTAACTTATTTCATTACAATCATACGTATATTAATACGTATATCTTCACACATAATTACATATATTATGAAAATCATGTTATCATAATCATATTTCAACAAAGTCAACAACTTACTGACCTGTAATTAACTAAATACATTAGGTAGCAACAATATTCCGTCATATGTATATAAGTATAACAATTTAATTACGTAGCTACCTTCATCATTCTCTTTAGGGTTTCTTCGATACGTAGACTAACTAATTATTGCAGGTGTTAGATAAGTAATTGCATTCCATTTGTTTTTAAAAGTTAAAATTCTTTAAAGAGAAAACAAGAAATAGGTTTGCATGCAGGATGCTGCTTGCCTACTTTTTTTTTTTTTTTTCTTTTTTTTTGGGGTGATTGCAGCCTTTCCTACTGAGCATTTCTTTTGCATAAATATGGTGGGCTGCAGCTCATCATGTGTCAAATCCAACTTGTTTGTAGATGATCAGGTACTTTCATCGACATTCGTTGTCCAAATGTACACCAAACCTAAAAATTATATATTGGCACATTATTGAAGAATATTCGACACAGTGTTCCTTCATAGTTCATTCGGAACAAAAACTAAATAGCAAAAGCAAACCACTGAACAACCCCAACAGCTGTAATACAAATACCTTAAAAGCAATTAATTACATGTTTGCGATCACAGCCATTGTAAGAAGATGTCACGTTGAAAAGTTAAAAGAAACATGAATTTGAGTTATTCTTTCCATTGTCAAATTAGTTTGAGTAACATAAAATCAATGAAGGTAACATAACATGTTAGTTCTCATGGCCCCTCAAATATTTAATTCGATGACATAACATAACATGTTATTTTATTCGATGACATAAATGTATTTTGATATGAAGGAAATTAAACAAACATAATGAGTAACTACCACACCGACATTACAAATCTGTCGCAAAGATTCGGGCGCATGCTTAAGATAATACCAATTGACTCATGGCCCCCCAAATATTTGATTGAATCTGAGTTTGAATTTTCAATCGTAAAAGAAGGTTAGAGAGATTATATATAAGTCTGTTTGGTTTCTTAGAAAGACTAAAGTCAATCAGTCAAAACAGTTTAGGGTTGCAGACTACAGTGACAATCATGCGATTTCACGCGCAATGAGACAAAACTTTACTGTTTCCTGGAGACCACGCTGAAATGTCTTCAGAACATGGACAAAACTTAACCGTCCAATAGTCCATGCATGGCATGGTTTTACTAGTACTGTAGCTTCTTCCTTGATTCTTCGCATTAATTTGTAAATATTAGTCTTTGAGTCTACAAGTAACTCTAATTCTATATGATTCACTTAATGAGAAAGAAATACACACTCACTTCTAATTTCTTGATAAACTTTTTATGTATAGCATGATCCACTACTAATATTATCGGTATTTTTCAAACTTAACCACCTATTACCAAATGTTAGGTTTATATCACAAAATGTCTTGATGATATTAGGAGTAAGATCTTTCATATATTAATTGTATGTTACTTTGTTATATACCCAATGTGGAATCCAACATTTTTCATTCCTCTGTGTTAAACAACCGAACTAACCCTTTTTTCTCCTTTACCAAATGAGGGGAAAGGAAGAAAAATATTTTCCATGAGCCCTTTGTTAGTACGTTTCTCCAATATTGTCTTTCAGTCATTCAAACAATCGAAATCTCATAAAAAAGAAAAATTAAAACCGCAACAACGCAGAAGCTTTTCAAAATTTGACCTCGGAAGAAAATAAAGAAACTCGCATATAGAAATGTTTGGAAGATACGAAGCTTCGAACTGGCAAAAGATACGTAGGGCTGCCCGCTTTCCCTACCAAACAGACAAAAGAAACGGAGGGCTGCTTTTCCTACAGTGGCGAGTGGCGACATCAGGTCCCCACTCTTTCCTCACCCGACTAGGGCAACAAAAGTTTTAGTCATGACGTGCAAATAATATTTCTACATAATATTAAAAATGTGGCTAGCTAGGCAGATCAGGTTTAATGTATAAAGACCTCACATGAATTCATAAGTGAAGCAATGATATATAACGTGACATGCCACATAAAATGGTGTATAATTGTGATTTAAACAGATGATTTTTAGCATTTTATATTTATTATATACATAGGAAATTACGAATAAATAATCTATATATATATTTTAAAGATGTTCTTCTATCATGTTATATCTATGGGCAATGCTAATTAACTAGCGACCTTCTATAAAGTAAAAGAGAAGGAATTTGGTTTAGCTTGATCAATAAATAATTTCAAATTTCAGTAGTATAAATTGATAGTCTTCCACTTTCTAGTGTAAGTCAACTGAAACAATTATTCTCTTCAACTAAAGTAATAAAACAGATTTTATCTCCAACTAAAGTCATTACCCCTTTCTAATCTTTCTCTTTATTAACATCTTCTTTTCTGTTAGGATCTTTATTTACATATCCTTAAAAGCATAAAACATTGATTAACTCAACCCTAATTAATATGAAATCATTTTGACAATCTCCTTTTCTCTCTGTCCCATGTTTTCTTTAGATTGATAGACTAATAGAGAAGGCAAATAAGGGGAGGAGTGCATAAGATAAAAACCTTAATGGAGGAGTGTTGCGAGGATGTGAGGAAATATTGTCCTATATCAAAAATTTGAGAAACCCTACAATGACTTATAGGGTGCGTTTGTTGTATCAGATTATCTCGAACTGGACTAGCTTCGAAAACTGAGTTGAACTGACTTGACTTGGACTAAGCAAGATAAGAATAATAAGTGTTTGGTGCAATGCTGGTGCAGTGTCGGACTACTAAAGCCACCGATTATAATATTTTTCTACTGAGAAAAAGGGGTGGGGAGCGTGCGACGGCAAGATCGTATTCTTGTTGGTCAGTGAAAGCTGAGGACTTAAGCTACTGAAGCAACTCTAATGCAAATGACCCTTAAACAAAAGCTTGAAAATATGGACTATAAACCAAGCATTTGGTGCAGCATACTAGCTTGAAACGAAGATTTTGATTAATTAACACTATAAATTTCATCATATCAAACTACGTTTAGCAAAGAAACAATTTTTGCAATCCAAAACGACCAAACCACTGTCAGATTTGAGCTAAACAATCTCATCTTATCATTAGAAATATCAAAAACCAAACATTACCCACCAAAAATAAATCAAAACAAAGTTAAACCCTTCTAAGTTAGATCAACAAAAAATCATAAACGAGAAAAACAAAATGAGGAAATTGAGCTGACCTGTGAGTCCGAGCTTCGAGTCATCGAGCTTCTCTTTCTAGGAGGATCGGACCCGTTTCCAGTGTTTGCTAGATTGGGCTCTCGCTTGGCGAAGCAAAACAGGTCTTAGTAGTCCTTTGCTTTTCGGGGGGTTTCGCTAAAGTCTTTTAATGAGGGTGTTAGTCAAGGAGAGTCCCTAGTAATTCCATTAAGGTAGTCCTTGTAGATAACAAATACAAATCTGCACTAACTCTTAGTATAGTCCAATCCAGTGAAACTTAGTGAAGACAAACAAACGGGGCCATAAGGAGTTGGGTTACTCACTCCTCATATTGGTAATAGCTTTGGGTGGACTCTCAACTTAATTCTTTCATTGCGTTATGACCTATGTGTGTTAGCCAACAACCGTAGGGGAGTAGATGCGTGAGGATGCGAAGAAATGTCTCATATAAAAAATAATAATAATAATAAGAACCTTGTAAGGATTTATTAGGAGTTGAGCAACTCCCGTATTGCCAATTGATTTTGAAGTAGAACGTCAAGTTCTTTTATCGTATTAGAGTGGGTTGACTCAACTGTGAAATCCATTGACCACACTATTCCATGTAATGAGTATAAGTAATTTTTACAAAATAGTTCCAAACAAGCCCTTAATTCATTTCTTACTCATGAATGCAACCCTCATCAGTCAAATTCTTTGATGAGATTGTAGGTAGCGGAGAAAACCGTAACTTTCAACATTTTTATTCCAAAGGAAAAATCTGAAATTTTTGCGATATCGTAGGGACTTAAAGGTGTCAAATCCAACATCTTTGTAGAAGTTCAGGTTACTTTCATCAATATTCTTTCTTCAAAAGGACATCAAACATAAAAACTATTGTAATATTTATTGCAGAATATTGTACATAGTGCTCCCTCATCCTATGCAAAAGAAAAAAAAAAAAAGAACTCTAACAGTTGTAAGCGGTTTAACCCTCACTATGAAGACGAGCTAATTGGTGGTTCATTCACGGATTAGTTAGTTTTATTGTCTTGTGATTGTTACGGCAAATTGTTGTTGACTTGCTGTTTTAGCAATAGTTGATGTGGCCTCGCTTGTTTCAGCCTCGCTTTACGTGGGCATTCATTACTGTATTTTTCGTTTCTATCGTTTTTGTGTCAAATTTGTATTGTTTGTTGTTCATGTTTCCAGTAGTTGGTGGTAGTAGCCATGTGGGGGCTTATCTAATTAGTTGTGCAAATGTTTCTTCAGATCAAAGATTTGATCACTAGAGAATATCTGAATATATATGTATTCAGAATGACACCTCTTGTATTGTTCTATTTTTATCAATAAAATCACCCTATTATTGCTCTCAATAAAGTAGATGTAATACAAATTAGTTTTTGACATATGCATGTGTACAAACTTTTCTATCACCTGAATTCTCAATGGGACATTTTATATTTATAAGCAACAGAAAGAGAGATTTTTCATTGTGTTTGGTACATAGTGTGATACTTCATTATACAAGTGAAGAAAAATTCTTTTATTTAAGTGTTCATCCACTTGTTTAATGATAAATAAATTACGTGCCCATGTTTTGTGGCACATTGAAAACTCTCTCTAAGAGAAGCAATGCGGGATCTGAAGAAAATGCCAATTTTAAACACTCGTGCCTCCATATGATTGTATGTTTAGGCGATAGATATGTAGTTTGGTTTTTGAGAAATGTCACTCTATATTTTCAATTAGTCAATGCATGAGTCACAAATTAGTCAACAAAAGAAGTTAACAAAAACTTATGATGTCATATTTATCTTCTTTCCTCATCTATAATCTAAGGCCTGTAAAATGTTGATATCAGTTCACGCGCAATGACATAATCGAAGAAGGGAATTAATTGTTCCGAGTTTACCTAATTGATAGGCCTTTGTACCATGCATATCTCTTAAACGGGCCTCGAAAAGTAATGTAGGAAAGAGCGAAGTGTGAAAACAGAAAATTAAAAAATTCAAAGGGATCAGATTAGATTCGATTTGTACTGAACATAAACCATGCTCAAATGTCTTGAAAAAGAGAGTTATGTAATTATAATGTAAATCTGCAAATTGATTTTGTTTAGCTGTCACACGACTTGATATTGATATCTTTCAATTTTCAATTTTTGATATGTGCTATTTTATGAACTTCTGCAAGTCAAGGACAATGACTTAATTTCCTTAATTTGCGGAGAAAATTAGCGCATGGATGATGTGTGTGTGCATAAATTAGATTTATGTTTTATAAGCATTATGTTGGTTCATTTTTCATATTAAATTAATTATAAGTGTCATTGTTTGGTTGTTAGTGAAAAAGTAAGTTTATTTGTCATTATTCGTGGTTAGTGGGAAATTAAGATGGGATCCTTAGCCTTTCATCTTTTGTAACTCTTGTAACCTTTTTTCTTTGTTAAATTAATAATAAACATATAATTATTAGCATTTTTTTCATTATCTTTTTATTTATGATCCCACTACCAATTTCCTCACAACTACAATTTTTATTCCTCTATGCTTTCTATCTTTTACTTATTGGCCATAGAAGGGTGCTCTTGTGGTGGAGCTTTGGACTCTTCTTTATTTGTGCAGAAAGTTGTTGTATCCTGAATGGGACAAGTTAAGAGATATACTGCTGCACCGGTTCGTGAACTTTTGTCAAACCGCAGTGTGCTTGAATCTCTTTAAAGAGAGCGAGATAACCGCACCTCAGCCTAATTGTCTACGTGCTTCTTAGAAGAATATTACAATTTTCTTGTAATTTTCCCAACATTTTACAAACGTGTTCGTTTTCTTGAAAATTTGACAAAATTTACATATTTTCCTTGAATTGCAAGAACTAGTAAATTGTTAAAGAATGTTAAAAGCTTACATGATTTTGATAAAATATATTACTACCTATAAATAAATAATTTCGTTACAAATAGCACGAGGCCATTCATGATTAATTCACTAATTAGTTGTATAGTAAAACCTCTCTAAAGTAATACTCTATAATGGAATAATTTCCAAGTCATAAAAAATTTCGGTCTCAACTCGGGACCAGTTATGTATTGAAATAAACTCCATATTGTAATAAGTTATAATTTTTTTTTTATCTCATCTTAAGGAAACATGCCTCCATATATTTTTGATTGTTAGTGAGTACAAAAATATGTATGAAATAAAATATTTGGTGCTCAAGAAATTGTATTTAGGAACAATATTCTTACGGATAAATAGGCCAAGGAATAACATTTTTTAACTACACATTTATTAAGTAATTACATCCCTAAGGGCTCATTTGGAAATACTTTTAAAATGACCAAAACGGTTTTGGTGATGTAATAAGCATTTTAAGTGCTTTTACAACTCAAAAATATTTTATCTAAAAGTGATTTCAATTATTTTAAAAACACTTCCGAACAAGCTATAAAGTTAGAAAATTGGTTTCATTTCAACTTTATAAAACTTGGTTTGATTTCAACTATATAATTTAGGGTGGCATTTTTACTGTATCACACAATATATGACATTATAAACCTCACTTATTATTATTTATCAGTCACTACTACAAAAACATTTATTAGTGTCGCTATGATAACCGACAAGAAATGTATATTATTGTTGGATTTTAAGCAAAATTCGACAAAAAATGGTTGCCGTGGCGGATATAATAAGTGACAGAATTGCCAGCGTCAGGAAATGAATTTTCCGACAGAAAATACTCTAAAACCGACAAAACTTGTGTCGAACGTAACCAACAAAGAATATATTAATAATGAATAAATAAGAGCATTCCTTGTCGGCTAAAACCGATAGAAAATACTAAAACTGACAGAACTTGTGTCGGATATAACCGACAGAGAATATATTAATAATGAATAAATAAGAGCATTCTCTATCGGCCAAAACTGATAGAAAATACTAAAACCGACAAAACTTGTGTCGGATATAATCGACAGAGAATTTATTAATAATGAAAAAATAAAAACATTATTGTCGGATAAAACCGACAAAAAATATATTAACAATAAAAAAAATATAACCCACTTTTTGAATCATTTATTTCCCTTAAGCTGGCTTAATAATTAACAAGATTAAATGTCAACCTTGGATGAACACAAATTTGGGTTTTAAAAGCCCTTCAGAAATGGCTCTTCCTGGTTCCCAATAGGGTTCTTTGTTCACTGCTCTCCAGGTTCCTGCCATATATGCACTGTATTATGGGGATGCAATTACACATTTTGTTGAGGAGTTGAATGCCTTGGAAGTTGTAGTTGATGATTCTGGAGCATCTAAGATGATCGTTGTCCAATTTAATTCCCTAGTGTCTTTTTCTAACTTCCTGGGTAAGTTCCAGTGTTCAATGTTTATACAAGAACTGAAAAATTGGACAAAATTGAATTAAAACCTTAAATCTTGCACATCAACTAATTGGACAAAATTGAACTACATAAAGCACAAAAAATCCCAAAATTGAAAGTAATCCAAAACCCTAGAAAAATACCTGTAGTAATTGCTGAGCTGCCCACTTGAGTTCCAGAGCTCTCTTGCGATCAAATTACACAAAGTCTTCTGCGCGATGACAAATCGAGGTTGAGAACACTTTAGAGCAATGAGATGCAAAAACTGCAAAGGGTGGAGAGTGTAGAGTGCAGGGTGGAGAGTGCAAGTGTTGAGCTAGAAGTAAATGAGGAGAGAATAGAAGAAGAAGGAAATGAGGAGAGGAGAAAAGAGAGAAGGAAGGGGGAAGGGGGAAGGAAGAAGACATCGGCCCAAAGAAGAGATGGAGGGGTTTTATTTTGGAAAATTTTCATTACTGTCGGTTAAAACCGACAGTAACATTTTTTAAAATATAAACCGACAGAAAATTTTCATTACTATCGGTTATAACCAACAGAAACAAAATGGCGGCAAAATTCCCTCCCAAAATTTTAAATTCCCCCCAAAATTTTGTTACTATTTAAAAAAATAAAAAAATAATTGTTTGGTTTAATAAATAAATAAATAAAATGTATTTAAATAGAATATGTTTTTAAAAATTAAATAAATAATTGTTTGGTTTAATAGATAATAACTGTCACATTCCGGTCCGGGGCGGATCACTTTCCGGGCCCGCTCCACCACCGTAGCACGATATTGTCCGCTTTGGGCTTACCATTCCTTCACAGTTTTGTTTCTGGGAACTCACACGAGCAACTTCCCAGTGGGTCACCCATCATGAGAGTGCTCTAGCCCCCTTCTCGCTTAACTTCGGAGTTCCTACGGAATCCGAAGCCAGTGAGCTTCCAAAAGGCCTCGTGCTAGGTAGGGATGAGAATATAAATATAAGGATCACTTCCCTGGGCGATGTGAGATATCACAATAACCCATGTAAAATATGCACAATAAAGAAACAAAAAGATAATTGTACAATGAAAATGTCATCATACAAACTAAATATTGTCTAATCAATACTTGAAAAACATAAATAAAAATTTAGCACAAATTACTTTCCCACTTCAAAATTTAGGTAAATTTAATGGAGATATGCATTTTACGAAACTAGTTTCAATGATCTAACTCTCAAACTTGTTTGTAGATACTACAAGATCACATATGTAAAATATCGTAAAAAAAAAAAACATTCAGAGATTAGGTAACGAAACAAAAGTTTTCGATGGTTATAAACAAAAAATCACAATTTAACAGTTATTTTAGCTCCGGTTTTGATGATTTTTTTACAGTTACACTCCTCGATCCTATAAGAATGCAATGAATGAATTCGATCTTCAATTTAAAATATTTACATTGGTGGATACCACAAAATCTTATTTTGTACTTAATGAAAGTATAATATTAACTCTAAGTGTTTGTTTAATCTACCGTTTTGACGCGATATGCATTCTACGAAACTTTTTTCAACGATCCAAACGTCAAACTTATTTGTACACACTCCAAGATTGCATATGTAAAAAAATCGTAAAAAACAAACATTCAGAGATTACATAAAGGAACAAAAATTTTCGACGGTTATAAACGAAAAATCACAATTTAACGGTTATTTTAGCTCCGATTTTAATGATTTTTTACAGGTACACTCCTCGACCCTATAAAAATGTAATGAATAAATTTGATCTTCAATTTAATATATTTACACTAGTTTTATATTTAATGGAAGTATAACATTAACTATTTAAGTGTTTATTTAATCTACTGTTTTGACGCGATACACATTCTACGAAACTTTTTTCAATGATCTAACCGTCAAACTTGTTTGTTCACACTCCACGATCGCATATGTAAAAAATCACAAAAAACAAATATTCAGAGATTTGGTAACAAAACAAAAGTTTTCGACGGTTATAAATGAAAAATCACAATTTAACGGTTATTTTAGCTTTTAATTTTGATGATTTTTTACAATTACATCCTCGACCCTATTAAAATGCATTGAACGAATTCGATCTTCAATTTTAAATATTTACACTAGTGGATACCACAAAATCTTATTTTATACTTAATGGAACTATAATATTAACTCTAAGTGTTTGTTTAATCTACCATTTTGACACAATATGCATTCTACGAAATATTTTTCAACAATCCAATCGTCAAACTTATTTTTACACACTCCGAGATTGCATACGTAAAAAATCGTAAAAAATAAACATTCAAAGATTACGTAACAGAACAAAAATTTTCGATGGTTATAAACGAAAAATCAAAATTTAACATTATTTTTGCTCTAATTTTAATGATTTTTTTACAGCTACACTCCTCAACCCTATAAGAATGCAATGAATAAATTTGATCTTCAATTTAAAATATTTACACTAGTGGATACCACAAAATCTTATTTTATACTTAATAGAAGTATAATATTAACTCTTAAGTGTTTATTTGATCTACCACTTTGATGCGATACACATTCTACGAAACTTTTTTCAATGATCTAACCGTTAAACTTGTTTGTACACACTTCGAAATCACATATGTAAAACCTGCTCAAAACCTGCTTTCCTATTTATAAGAATTTAATCACCTAGCTCATGTTCTGACATTTTCTTAGTCTTTTTGAATTAATATTAGTTAACTTCATCAGTCAGTTTCTCATCTCTTTCATTTATATGAACATGGCTGATCTCCTTCAAGTGACACAAAATTTGGTAAAATAGCTGATCTCATCCATTTATTTGTATCATTTTCAAAATAATAGTTTCTAATCTTGAAACTAGTGAATGTGCTTTTGAAGTGTTACGTGCAAAGACGAGTGCTCATATTATAACAAAAAATAAAAACTTAATCTGTGAGCATAATATCCAAAATTTTGCTTTGTTCGTATCGGTTATATCTGACATAGCCATGAGTGAAAAAAAATAGATTTAAACCATGTGTTTATTTGCTTATTTTTAATCAATATAACATTTTAAAATAATAAAATAGTCAATTTCTATCGGTTATAACCGCCAGAATACTAAAATAATAACCCCCAGAAACTAAAATAACAAAATAGTCAATTTTTGTCAGTTATAAACGTCACCATTAAGCGAAAAACCGCTGTAATATGTTAAAAATATTTTTAAAAAATTCAAAAATACTGGCGGTTATAATAATTTTATGGTGGTTGCATCCGACACTAAATATCCGCCATGAATTTATGTCGGATATAACCGATAGGATTTCATTGTTATTCGACACTAATTGCATGATGTGTTGGATATCTTTTATCCGACATAATGGCTTATTAAACCGCTACCATCATCCGACATCTAAAACTAATATTGTAGTAGTGAGTTTTGAATTATTACATACTCTCCCTTGAGGGACTAGCTTATTTTATGTGTGAAACGACCCAATCATCCAAACATGTCAAGAACATGTTGATATTTGAAAATATAGAAATTCAAGTTATGTGAATGCCCTGACGTCAAATATCAATATTCCCAACCCTGGAAAATTCATATAGGATAATGCATGCATTCACTTCTGTTAATAGTGCTACATTCACACTTATTTTTACTTTCTACACATCCTTATTAATTTTTTGTCATTAATCTTCTTCAACTCATTCGATCTGACGATCAAAAATTAAATATTTGCGTGAAAAGTAAAAATGAGTGTGTCGATAATATTACGTACACTTTTGTTTTATTTCGAATCTTTTTCTTTTTTCTTTATTTTCAAGACTTGGTCATCAGTTATGTTTTTTGTTCAGAAAAAAAAAAAAGTCTTGGTCATCAGTTAAGTTTTGTACATAACGTTTTTGTGTTTTAAGTTGAAAGTCTTTTCAATGTTGCAGAACCACTTCTATTTATAAAGGTGAATTCCGTGCTAACTGACATCTTTTTGCTGAGAGCCAGCTTTTAGCCCTTGATATGCTTATATCGTTTTATGGCTCGTCAAGTGTCCTTGTCCTTGCTAGCTGAAAACAAACAAGTGTTTTTTTTTTGTTAAAACCCTAGCTAGGTCTCATTTGTTCTTTGGTTGTTCTCAAAGCTGTGAGCTTCCCCTCTTCCTCATTTATGAAACCCTAGCGACCAAACTTTTCTTCATGCATTAAACACCCAATCATTGAGAAATATGTTTGTATTCTTTTCATGGTCTAGCTTCAAGTTCAAATCTTCATTTAGCCTTGTTTTTTATTTTATTTTTTATTTTTTATTTTTTTTATTTTTTTTATTACGTTAGTTTCTTCCACATTACATATCATCTTCATTATTACAAAATTATGCATAGAATGTGTGCCATACAAAGATGAGCTCAAGGGATGAAGCTGCCCACTTGTGAAGGCTGATGATATCTCCATCTCGTGCAGAGTAAGGTTGCACAAAGATAAAACCGCTTCGTAGATTAGATCTAGCAAATGAGCTGCTTGATGTGGTACCTTGTATGAATCTTATTTGTACAATTTGGATTAGACTCTGTGGAGTCCCCAGTTTTTTAACCCAAAGGTGGGTTTTCCGATCAAATATTTTATGTTCTTTATTACCTAAACTTGTCCACATATCTAATTTATTAGCATATGATACATGCATTCTATGGCTTGTTATTTGATGTGTGTCTATGCTTAAGTTTACACTGCATGAATACGAATAACGAACTGAGCAGTTACTGAGTAGGATAACCTGTAGTAAACTAAGTTTGGTTGCTAGATTTGTGTTTGCTTACCTAACGAATCTATATTAAGTTGACTGGTGAGTTTGACTAGTCAATCTAGCGTACATTTATTTATAATCGCAGGATATTCCGCCTAGTACCATTTTGAAAGAGTTTGACACATTGCTCAGTAGACAAAAAAGAAGTGATTTTTACACTCTCGTTTTCTCTTTCTTTGCACTTCGCCTCTTTTTTTTGTCCTTTGAATCTCTTTTAAATTAATAAATTAAAAGGTTAGCAAAAATGGAGGAATGCAAAAATGATCGAACCAAAAAAAATTTGAACCAAACTTTTAATTGAAAAATATCAGTTTTGTGCAGTTGATATATAAATTAGTTAATAGTGAATTACTTGTATCAATTGGCCTTCAATGACAACAATTCTCAAAATTTTAATTACCTACACATAACAATAACAAGTGATAAATTCTAATATCACTTCTGCAAACTTTCAAGGTTATACAGAATAGTAGTCCAAGAAATTCACATACATATGAAAGAACAACAGATAAAGAACCCAATTGTTTGTTACAAAGGAAGCAAAACGGATCAAGATAGGTTAAGCTTGTGATCAGGACATGTCTAGTACAATAGCCTTTGAATTTGGCTTTTCTTCCCCAATTCCAGTACAAATTAACTCTATATTAGAGCGATTAAACCCTACATAAGTACATTTGAGTGATTATGATTCCACGCGCACTAGTTTATTTTCTTAGTAGCTAGACATTCTATTTAAGGATTTTGGATAACGTGGTAATACCGTACTACTTAGTATTTCTTCCAATCCACCCCTTAAAGCAAAAAATTTATTAATTGATCCAAATCCCAAATAACTTCATTATCAACGGCCATTGGCAAAGTCCCACTTTGTTCTGGTTGAGACGATTGAGAGCCATGGCCTCCTGAGGATGAACTCTCCGATGAGCTTGAGTTTGTTCTCCCTTCCATATTCTGAGGGTTCCTATTCGACGTTGTCAAACCCTGATCCAGAAGATCTGCAGCCTGAGCAGGAGCTGCTTGAATGTTTAAGTTAGGGTTTCTTGTGATCTCAATCCCTGGAGGTCGCCTGTCAAATGCCCTAAGGCATTTCGATTTCTTGTATACTCGGCATAAGCTGAATTCTTGCCTTAACTGCATGCATACATGCCAACATATATCAACATAATAATTAATATGAATTATGAAGTATTGTTAATTAAATTGGTTTAGATGCTAATTAACTGCACTGAAAACTCAATGCCGTAAGCCATCAAGGAAGTCGCTTAAAAACTGGGTGGCCTTGTTGTTCCACTAACATGTTCCGTCCTTGTTGGTGTCGTTCTACAAACTAACTAAATGTCCTCTTGTGTGCCCAATCTAGAACATATACATATTTTGAATATATATGGTGCAACTTGCAGCTGATGGACAAAATCATTCAATTATAATCTCTCGAATATTATACATATACACAAACACATAAACGTCAGACAATAAATGTAGATCTTCGTCAAACTATGTCGTCAGGAAACCTAGGTCATTGTGTTGCAAATAATTGAATTTGTGAATTTAAAAAAAAAAAAAAAAACGATGTTAAGTTTGAGCTAAGAAATTAATTAGTACGTACGTACCGTCGGAGTAGGAGTACTAGGGTTTGATGAGGAAGCGGCCATTGATGGTTGATTATTGTCATCTGCATGAATTTCAATGGCTTTGTATTCATTCATCTTCCACTTCGTTTTCTTTCCATGGGGAGCTCTGCCAGTATAGAAAACCATGGTTCTTTTGAGGCCGATGGCACGATAATGATTGGAATTGGAAGAGTAAACAGTGCTTGGAGATCCTGTTGCTTTCCAATACCCAGTTGTTGTGAGTCGTCTCGGTCTCCCTCCTCGAGCTTCACTTTCTTGTCTTGGGATGAAAAAGAACCACTGCTCGGGATCTCCATGGATCGCCTCTCCGGCAGCCTCTGTTTAATTAATTAGTAAACATAATTAATTAAAGTACATGTAAAGTATATTTCCAACTATAAAATACAACAGTTGAAGCACTGCATATGCGTGTATAAATAAGTGCTTTCATAAAATTGCATCTTAAGCTTAGCTAGCTTCATATATCACGTTTTTCTTGGTCTATCTATTGTCCCAAATAAGGGAAAATCTGATTGAGACTTGCATATTGGCCACATAATGTTAAGTATGCATCATACGGATTTTTCATGTTAAAATGATCAAATCTATATTCCGTACACTAAAAGTAACATTTTCCTGGAGTTAAGCAAACCAGAAGCTAGCATAAATCCAACAATTAAAGAGGGAGGGAGGGAGGGAGGGAGGGAGAGAGAGAGAGAGAGAGAGAGAGAGATGTTGAATTACGTGGGAGTTCCCATGGATTAAACTTGTAAATGTAGACAACGGGTATGATTCGATCCACAACTCGGTTCAATTCCTCACTCCTCCCATCAAGTTTTTTCTGCAGGTAAAACGAAATCAGCTCTTCCTCTGTTGGAGAGAATCTAAATCCAGGTGGTAAATCCTCCATTGCATCTGTCTCTCGATCTCCCTCCCTCTACCCTAACCCTAATAACACTAGCTACCACCAGCTACCCAAATAAAGAGGAATAGCTAGTAGCTAGTTCATAGAAGGTTTCAAACATTATATATATATATAGCTGATGATTATGGAATGGCCGGTGTTAGCCAAATGATCGAGCAAAAAGGAGGCCGAGTAAAAGGAGAACGGAAAGACAAATTTTTTTGTTGCTTGGAAATTTCCACGCGTTTGTGGACGAAGAAAACCCTTGTCCCTCATCTTGACTTCTTGGAATCAGTCAATATGCGTGTATATGGCATGTCCCTGTGCGACTGTCTCTGGGGTATTTACACTGCACCCGCTGTTATACTATTTGCGTTTATCCTTTTTAATTCTTCTCAAGACGATTAGCATATATTAGTCGTTAGACCATTTTTTAAAGGATGCTTTAGATTTTGATCCTTATAATTCATTATTTCTAGATAAAAACCCATCTATCTTTAAAGATTCAGTTTAAGCCCAAATTTAAAATTTGCAAACATATAGGAACACTATTGACATATTAATACAATTTATTTACACTCATGCCACTCATACTTTATGGTCCATTTTCCAAATTCCTAAATTTATGCCAAATGAAAAGTAGTAAAAAAAGTGAAATAAAATGAAAAAAGTGTTTGCATTAACCATATCTATGTCAGATAAGGCATGGAAGAAAGCATCAGAGAAAAGGATGGGGAGAAAACTTACATGGTGTCAAAACATGATGCTCTCGTACCATCACAGTTTAGTTGATTTGAACCGCTATGAATTCCGTCTATATATGCGAGAGGGATAGTTTAACCCAAAATGCAGTAAGTTGAAGAAAAAGAACCGAGGCAATTCATCACTTGTACATTATGCTATTTTAATTTATATATTATGAACTCACATTTAAAGTGAATTAAATAACATATATGTGGGTCATACATACGTAAGAGAAATTTACTCGTACGTAGGATAAGATGAGCATGCTTTCTGTTTTACTCATCAAAACTGTAGTATAACTTTTTAGCTATTGGATCAATACAATATTGTATTTTTGGATTTGCATAATACTTAACATTGCATTTTAAATTATCTGTTTAATTGTACGAGAAAATTACTGCATATTAATATAAAGTAATTATAGCAACATTTCAAGAGTCCTCTTGATTAGTTGAGCTGGGAGAGATTTAATTGGTTGGAGAGGGAGGGAAAATCTACACAAATACGGCTAAGTATGAAATTTCCAATGTTCCAGCCAATCACTCGTCTAGGGTAACAGAGTTTGGCAGAATGATTTTTATTTACATGCATGAACATGATAGTCAACCTTTTTACTCAACTAGCATCTCTTCCTAATAATTCACATCTTCTCCAGTTTATTTTTTTTATTTTTATAAGTAAAACAATGATGCCACATTCATTTTAGCATTGCTATCATAGAAAAATACATGATTGTGAATATATATTGAAGAAAAAAAAAGTAAAGATACAATAAGTTAGAGGGGATATGAAGCCAAACCCTAACAAGAAGTAGAAAATTATTACAAAAAAATAAAAAATCAATTAAGAGAACTTCTAAGAGAAATGGAAATTTGGGAGCTCCGAAAGATTATGAGCAAAAGCCACAACTGGGACATGAATCCCACCAATGATCCCAACATATATGATCAACTTACAGTTTGCCAAACAATTTGTCACCTGACTTTTTGTGTGATAAATGTTAGAAAAACCAACATATATGGAAGAGACGATAGTGCAACAGTTTATCCAATCAACCGATCAACGCCAGGGCGCCTGAATGGAGAGAGTAGAGAGACGGAAAGTTGCAATGTGAAGGCACAGTGTGTAAAGCTAACATTGTGAAGCTTAGAAATCATAAATTTTCTTTTTTCTTAAATAATCTATCATTGCGTGCTTCAAATTTTACGTAATTAAGTGAGAGGAATACGACATTTTGTTGTCTTCTAAATTCTAAAGCACAAATTTGAATTTGTTTTCCAAGTGTCATTTTCCATGTTTAATTACGATTTAGGCATACAAAACACAACATAATTCCCAAAAATCTGACAAAAAAAATTCTACGCAGAGAAAGATTTATCTCACCAATACTGATTACTTTCTGGTAAAAATATTTTTCTTCGCGTAGAATTTTCGGTGAAAAAATACTCGGCCTAGACTTCACATTGGTCCTATATCGAGTCATCAACAACCTAGCGAGAAAGGAATTTCGTCAACAAAATTCTTATCCGATGAATTTTCTACTTTTACTACTAACACGTTCCTCGCTAAAGAGGTCATTTGTTGTGTGATCGATGCAAAGAACCCAACGCAATCGCCCCTGGTGGTGCAACAAGTAGCAATTCGACCTGGCTGTGGTGGTCTAGTGGCAGTGGATGGCCTAACTCTTGGGTAAGTCGTGGAAATTACGTACGAAGTTATCTCTTACCATATGTGTATGTCTTTTTTTTCGTTTAACTCTCTAATTCTTATACAAAACAATGAGATCTATTATCATTTTCGCCTAACCCCTAGCGACCATTTCTGCATTGGAGAGACCGTTTCTTGGTTTGTGCCGGACAAAAGAAAGAAAACAATTAATCCTACATCAACGATCGATCAGTACCAACTCTGAAGCTGTTACCACTTAATCAACCCGAAGTGTAAACTTCTTTATTAATCCACACAATCGAGGAATAAGAAACTCTCTAAACTCAAGCACAAATTTGAACTGAGTTTCTTATCATTCTCCGTGTTTTACAGTACTTTTGAGTTCGCGTTGGTCTTATAAAATAAAAACATCTGCAAATACCAACCACGAACCCCAATTTCTCTAATATGACATATTACTTTTCCTTTTTCCGTTAAGAAAAATCGAACCTCTCACCTTCTTTTTCCTCCTTTACTCAAAAAAGGAGGAGAACAAAAAAAATTTAAAATTACAGGAACACAAAAGTTTTTGGACTGTGATGATCATTTGCTAGCTAGTTCTTTGAAATTTCATTAGCAACTTCCTTGGTTCTTTCATGTGCTTGTCCATTTGCACAACGGTCACCCATCATTAATTGCAAGTGGAATGTTCTTATATTTTGCATGCCAATGATCTGTAGCCCAAAGGCGAGTAGGGAAGGAGTAGTACCTGATGATGGAATATTTTTTTTTTCAAGTGCCTGATATTCAAGCATGTATTTTATGCGCCGTAAAATAAGTAGAGGGGTCACGAAAAGATGTATCACTTTCTTCATTTGTATTATGACATGTGAAGTACTGCTTGAATATATACTCGGTACTTGAAAAAATCTCTTAAATGGAGAAGGTTGATGTACCCATTTTTCTCAATAATTATTAACGTATTAGGTCGTTCTAATAGTATTTCCTGTCTAGTTTTTTTCAAGTATTTATCTCACGTCAAAACCTCATTCACAGAAGAATGTGTATGTAAAAGTTTATGTAAAGGCAAATAGAGTTTAGTTATCATTTGTTTTATCTCTTGGAGATGCTAAGTCAACAACTAACTGACCTATTATTAACTAAATACATTAGGTAGCAACAATATTCCATTATATGTATATAAGTATAACAATTTAATTACGTAGCTACCTTCATCATTCTCTTTAGGGTTTCTTCGATGCGTAGACTAACTAATTATTGCAGGTGTTAGATAAGTAATTGCGTTCCATTTGTTTTTAAAAGTTAAAATTCGTTAAAGAGAAAACAAGAAATAGGTTTGCATGCAGGATGCTGCTTCCCTACTTTTTTTTTTTTTGGGGGGGGGGGGGGTCGTCATTGCAGTGTTTCCTACTGAGCGTTACTTTTGCATAAATATCGTGGTCTGCAGCTCATCATGTGTCAAATCCAACATGTTTGTAGATGATCAGGGACTTTCATCGAAATTCCAGAAGTACACCAAACCTAAAAATTATATATTGGCACATTATTGAAGAATATTCGACACAGTGTTCCTTCATAGTTCATTCGGAACAAAAACAAAACAGCAAAAGCAAACCACTGAACAACTCCAACAGCTGTAATACAAATACCTTAAAGCAATTAATTACATGTTTGCGATCGCAACCATTGTAAGAAGAAGATGCCACGTTGAAAAGTTAAAAGAAACATGAATTTGAGTTATCTTTTTCATTGTCAAATTAGTTTGTGTAACATAAAATCAATGATGGTAACATAACGTGTTGGTTCACGTGTGAAGTTCAATAAGCACATGTGTTTCACTTCACTTTTATCCAATATATGTTGTATGCAAGTTTAATATGAGCGTCATCACATATAAGATGGTGTGTTAGGATTTAAAGAATTATCCCATTTAAAAAAATTAAGAAACTTTATAAAAACTAATAATGGGTTAAATTACTCTCTTTATACCCAAATAGTTTTTTAATGAAACTTCAATTTCCTGATCTACAACATTGACAAGAAAAAAATTCCCGATCTACAATCTGCATGCATTATTTATCATATAAAGTAAAGGAAGTTACATATGGACTTCTTCAAAAAGCTAGGCCTAGTTGTGCTGATCAATTGCTTGACAGTAGTGCATATCAAGAAGAATGAGGATCCTCTCCGGATTCTCTTTGTGATGATCCCGTAAATCTTTTAATTGTGTTCGTTCATCATTCATTGTGCGGTTAATTTTCGTCAGGTACTATTTGTGTTCAATTTATAAAAAAAAAATTAAAATGATTTCTGACTGCATTATATACGATAAACGGACACATTTAAAACCTCACCGAAATTTTCACAAAGAGAATCCGGATAAGATCCTCATTCATTAATTCGTAACAAGTAAATTGTAATAAGTGAATTATTTAGGCAACAAAAGCAACGCGGATTTTTTTCTTACCAAAAAGTGACAAATATATTTTATTGATCACTGAGTGCAATATGAGTATATTTTATTTGGTGACATATACATGTCTTAATTTGAAGATAATTAAACAAACATAATGAGTAAACCGCTCATTCTAATGGGTGCAACATGACTTTATTTTATTCGATGACAAAAACGTATTTTGATTTGAAGGAAATTAAACAAACATAATGAGTAAACCACTATTCAACTACCACACCGACATTACAAATCTTTCGGGCGCATGCTTAAGATAATACCAATTGACTCATGGCCCCCCAAATATTTGATTGAATCTGAGTTGAATTTTCAATCGTAAAAGAAGGTTAGAGAGATTATATAAAAGTCTGTTTGGTTTCTGAGAAAGACTAAAGTCAATTAGTCAGAACAGTTTAGGGTTGCAGACTACGGGGACAATCATACGATTTCACGCGCAATTAGACAAAACTTTACTGTTTCCGGGAGACCACGCTGAAATGTCTTCAGAACATGGACAAAACTTAACTGTCCTATAGTCCATGCATGGCATGGTTTTACTAGTACTGTAGCTTCTTCCTTGATTCTTTACATTAATTTGTAAATATTAGTCTTCGAGTCTACAAGTAACTCTAATTCTATATAATTCAGTTAATGAGAAAGAAAATACACACTCATGCCAAATGTTAGATTTATATCACAAAATATTTTGATGATATTAGGAGTAAGATCTTTCATGTATTAATTGTATGTTACTTTGTTATATACCCAATGTGGAATCCAACATTTTTCATTCCTCTGTGTTAAACAACCGAACTAACCCTTTTTTCTCCTTTACCAAATGAGGGAAAAGGAAGAAAAATATTTTCCATGAGCCCTTTGTTAGTATGTTTCTCCAATATTGTCTTTCAGTCATTCAAACAATCGAAATCTCATAAAAAAGAAAAATTAAAACCGCAACAACGCAGAAGCTTTCCAAAATTTGACCTCGGAAGAAAATAAAGAAACGCGCATATAGAAATGTTTGGAATATATGAAGCTTCGAACTGGCAAAAGATACGTAGGGCCGCCCGCTTTCCCTACTAAACTGACAAAAGAAATGAAGGGCTGCTTTCCCTACAGTGGCGAGTGGCGACATCAGGTCCCCACTCCTTCCTCACTCGCCTTGGCAACAAAAGTTCTAGTCATGACATGCAAATACGTGAAGATGTATATTTCTGCACTAATAGCACGAGGCCATGCATGATTAATTCACTAATTAGTTGTATAGTAAAACCTCGCTAAAGTATTACTCTATAATGGAATAATTTCCATGTCATAAAACATTTCGGTCTCAACTCGGGCCAATTATGTATTGAAATAAATTCCATATTATAATAAGTTATAAGTTTTCTTGATCTCATCTTAAAGAAATACGTCTCCACATATTTATGATTCTCAACGAGTACAAAAATATGCAAGAAATAAAATATTTGGCGCTCAAGAAATCGTATTTAGGAACAATATTCTTATGGATAAATAGGTCAAGGAATAATATTTTTATCTACACATTTATTAAGTAATAACATCCCTAAGACCAACTCCAACCCAAGTGTTAAAACCAATTTTCCCCTTCTATCCCCCCCCCCCCCCCCCCCCCCCCCAAAACCCATTCCAACCCAACTTAAAAATTGGACTTAAAACCTAAAAAAAAAAGCTAGATTTAGGCCTCTTGTCTGGTTGATCAACGACTCACATTTGAATAGGTTGTTGGTTATCCAACGGTCCACATTTAATTTAGTTAATATTTTTGTTTTATATTTATAAATTTATTGAATCCAACGATTGAGATCGAACATGATCAAATTTAACGGTAAAAAAAAAAAAAAAATCTAATGGCCCAAATTTAAATTCAACGGTTAAAATAATTATAAAAAATTATTTAACACAAAATTCACCCAAAAACTCTATAAATACCTATATATTTATTGAAACATCCACACAAAACTAACTTTTCTCCTACAATTCTTCCAATTTTTCTTTCTACCATCTTCCAAAGCCATGTGTTTGCTCATGTGTCTTGTGTTTATACATCTCTATCATGTGTTTCATATTCTTTTATAGTGTTTCATGAGTTTCATGTGTCGGTTTAGTGATTTTTCAATGTTTATCGAAATTTAAAATATTTTTAGGTTAAAATGTTCATAAAATTAATTTAGGATAGTCTACATGTTTTTTTTTAAAAAAAAATAGCCTAAATTCATTGTTTAATAATCTGGGGCTAAAATTTTAGGCAAGAAGAGTTGGAGTAGAAAATCTGTTTTTGAGTTAAAACCTAAATTTTAGACCAAGGTTTTAGGCCAAGGGGTGGAGATTGTCTAAGGGCTCATTTGGAAGTGCTTTTAAAATGACCAAAACGTTTTTGGTGATGTAATAAGCATTTAAGTGCTTTTACAACTCAAAAACATTTTCTCTAAAAGTGATTTCACTTGTTTTAAAAACATTTCCGAACAAGCTATAAAGTTATAAAATTGGTTTGATTTCAACTGTATAATTTAGGGTGGCATTTTTACTGTATCACACAATATATGACATTATAAACCTCACTTATTATTATTATTTATCAGTTTTGAATAACATACTCTCCCTTGAGGAACTAGCTTATTTTATGTGTGAAAAAGACCCAGTCATCCAAACATGTCAAGAACATGTTGATATTTGAAAATATAGAAATTCAAGTTATGTGAATGCCCTGACGTCAAATATCAACATTACCAACCCGGAAAATTCATATAGGATAATGCATGCAAACATGCATTTCTGTTTAAATAGTGTTGACACTTATTTTTACTTTCTACACGTTTTTATTAATTTTTTTTTTTATCATTAATCTTGTTCAATTCATTTGATTTGACGGTCAAAAATTAAAAATATACGTGAAAAGTTAAAATGAATATGTTGGTAATACTATGTACACTTTTATTTTATTTCGAATTTTTTTCTTTTTCTTTATTTTCAAGACTTGGTCATCAGTTATGTCTTCTTGTTCCCAAAAAAAAACAAAAAAAAAACACAAAAAAAGATAAAAAAAAGAGGACTTTGTGATCAGTTTTTGCTGCTAAAAAAATTGGTCATCGTTTACTTCTGACTAAATTGATGTGAGGACTATCATGATTAGGTCCTATGCGACATGGGAAATGAATAATCAATTGCACGACTGACCTCTACATAACAGAATGTTGACCTTAATTTAATTCGTTCTATTTTAATTTGTTAATTACTTGTGAAATTTTGAGGACATTCACCCATATCCTTAATCAACTCAAAAATAATATTTCTAATTAGGCTAATTAGTCATATATAACAATTAGTAAAACATGTGTGGAATTGAACATCTCAGTCAGATAATTTCAAGCCAAACAACTAAGCTACTGTCGGGAAAAAAATTAGTGAAACAAGCGTATATTAAGGGAAAAAAAATTTATGAGTTTAAACTAGCTAGCATTTAATCAGACAAAAAACATGCTACGTTAGTCAAAGAACTTGATTTTATTTTATTTTTTACAAACAATATTATCTGCATTGAGGAAGAAGATATGAGTTTAGCCTCACAATGTGCTAACAATAATGTGATTCAATTTTACCTTTGGCAAGAATCGAACCTAAAACCTCTCACTTACAAGTGAAGATGAATACCGTTAGACCATATTACTAAGTGGCGGATTCTTTACTTTGTTAAGAGTTTTGCTTAAAATAAATTTAGGGAACCATTATTGACAATCTCCTTAGCCGTATACTTTAGTATGTTGAAGTGGAAGGATTTTTCAGTATGCCGGGAACACAGTTCGGTACAACAGTGTCATAATACAAGTAGTTGAATTTTTTTTTAAAATATTGAACCACTTATTTTAAGACTTGATGTACTAGGCCGTGTTTCAGACACGTTAATAAATTTCTCGTTGAAGTGCTAACATTCATATTATTCTTTAAGCTATAGATGATAATTGGGCTGGCACCACCGTCTTCAAATGAAATACTAAACTTGTTTGGCCCAAAATCTCTAACATCTGTTCCCAACAAAAGTTGAAATTATAAAATTTTGGGCCTCACGCAAATTGCAAGTCTTTGGGTCCTCTGCTACTCACAACCAAAAAGCCCAACCAACACAAGAAAATGAGCAGAGGCCGCATCCCCCTGGATATTCCCACCTTCTGCTCCTCATCCGCATCCTCTGCCTCTTCGGGCATTTGGGTTTTCTAGTTTTCTTCCATTCAAATTCTGCAACTATTAATCTAAATGCTTGTTCTGCAATATTTGTTTGTTCTTGTTAAGCGTGGCCCTTAAGATCGCCTTCCCTTTTTAGCCATGGAAGCGTTTTGAGTCATAGCTGCGCAATAGTGAAAAACTCCATTGGGGATGGTCTCTTTAGGGTTTTCCTTCTGAAACCCTGCTCTCCTCCCACCTGGGTTGTCTGAGGCATTGCTCTGTTTTCCTTTTGGGTTTTGGAGCTCTTTTTCCCCATTTTTCTTTAAACCCTAAGGCAGATAGTTTCCATGCGATTTGATTCTGGGTGTTTCAGTCAATTGGGGTGCTTCTGGCTCATTTGGTAAACTGTTAATTTGTAAATGTCTCGATCTTGGGTGGGTATCATTTTAAATTTGAATCCTTTTTGAGTTTTTTTTTTTGCAACGTTTTTGATGAATTTGTTTGAGTTTGAAGTGGGATTTGGCAAGAGTGATGATTCAATTAGATGTGTGAAAAAAGGAGAAATCTTTTTTCATGAACTCAATTATTTGAGGCATTTGGATTTGTCTGACTTGTTTTCCATCATTATATATCTTGTTTGTTGCTGAAATTAGTTCACCAAACCTTCAAATTAGCATAACCCACTTGTTTGTGAGTTCTTTTACTTAATTGTTAGCAATTTTGAGTTTTTAGGGTTTCTATGGTTGGATTAAGAAGTTTAATTTACAAATTAAATTTACAATCTTGCAATGATAGGAGGCTTCAGTCCCAGTTGGGTATTTTTTTTTTACAAGTTTTTAACAAAAGGAATTTAATTTGGAAGTGGGATTTGGCAAGACTGATGATTGAATTAGATGTGTGAATAAAGGAGAGATCTTTCTTCATGAACTCAATTATTTGAGGCATTTGGATTTGTCTGACTTGTTTTGCATCATTTATATATCTTGTTTATTGCTGTAATTAGTTCACTAAACCTTCAAATTAACAATTTAATTTGGAAGTGGGATTTGGCGAGAGTGATGATTCAATTTGATATGTGAAAAGAGGATAAAAATAAAAAATAAAAAAATAAAAAAAAGAGGATAAATCTTTATTTTTATTTTTTATGAACTCAATTATTTGAGGCAATTGGGTTTGTCTGACTAGCCTCTCATCACCATCTATCTAGTTCCTCACTGAGAAAAACTTGTGTGGAGTTTTGCTTGTCATTTGACGTTGCTAAGTGGTACTACAATCCAATCAAAACTCGTCACATAGCAAATTTTAAATATAATCTTTTATATTTAAAAACTCCTGTAATTATTTTTCCTACTAATTAATATACACCATTTTTTTTTTGTCAAATAATATACACCATTTTTGGTTCATTTTTTTTTCCCCTCTTCTCTCTCTCCTTTTAATTTCTTCCCAAACTTTATCTATCGTCTTCTTTCCTACTCTGTTTTTTATTTCTTCGTAAAAATATGGTCACAAGGGCAACAAAATGGAGACAGATGTTTATGCTTGAATCATAGCACAACGGATGTGGGATTTCATTTCTTGCTATAAATGTAATAGAAGAAATTGAATAGAAGAAAAGGGGAAGGAAGGGCGGGCCCCTGAAAATGTTGGGGGATGGGAGTTGCTTTCGGGGAAAAACGATGTGGTGGGCGATGGTTTTTGGGAGTTTGGAGGTTTTAGTTTTGTAGGCCCAAGGGATGTCGTATCTAGGTCCAAAACCGAAACTTTGATTCTTTTTCTTTGTATGTGTTAGAAATAGGAGAGTGAATTTGATGTTGTGATTAGGAGAGTGAATTTGATGTTGTGATTTAATAATGTAATCTTATGTATAAATAATTTAGGGTAATTCTTAGCTTACTTATAGGGTGGGCAAACGGGTCATGAATCTGGGGATCGAGATGGGCCCATGCGGTTCGGAGTGGGTACAAAGCAGGTCCCAAAACTTTTAACACGGAATGTACTGGGACAGGGCGAGTCCATAGAATTAGCAGGGCGAGGCAAGTCTAAAAATTTGGGAAACAAGGGCCTGGCCTGAACCATTTCCACTCCTGTCTTATCACAGATTCTCTTTCTCTCTCTCAAATTTGCATCACGTTAGACACTCAGTCCTTTCTTCGACCAAAAAGAAAACACTGAATCTCTTTCTCTCTCTCGCTTCCATAGCCCACTACATATCCGCTTCGGTGTTTGACACTGTCTCAAGAATCTTCTCATTGTCTTTGCTCTTCTTAAATAGGTGGACTTACACTTATGTGATGGTAGTTACGCCCCTAACATGTGGTATGAGATTAAGTTTTACGTTGATGCTTATGATGGGTAACCGTGATTTTGTTCAAGTTTCTTCACTCGATTATGAATGAGTTTGTTCTTTTGTTTTTTGGTGACATTATTAGGGAGTTTATTTATTTTTCTTTTAATAAACAATTTTTAAATTTAGGTGATTAGGGCAATTCCAAAAATTATATTCTTTGTTGAATTATCTACTAAAAATATTTATTATCTACATTTGGTTTGTGATTCTCACATATACATTCAGTAAGCAATTTGACCATTATTTAAGGGTGAGCATTTTAAACCATATAATCGAAAATGAGCCGGAATTGTTACATATAGTCAACGTTCTGTGTTTATGATACTCTAGGGTTACTTGCTTAGTGTAAGTTTTGTTCAATTTTGATTGATAAAACTTCCAATTTCATCTTGAAATCGATTCGTATCCCATTAAGCATGATTAGTGCGGTATCCATTGGTGGGAACTGACTAATGCTGTACCGAACAATTGAAAAGTAAATATATACTAGCAACCGGCACACATACTATGCATGTGCAACTAGCTTCATGTATTACTTGCATTCGGGATTCAAATTACAATCCCTAAATCTTTGTTTTTCCTTTCTTGTGTAAAGCCATGGAGATGCATCTACTCATTCAAAAAAAACAAAAAAACAAATTAGGAGAACAAAAAGTGCAAAAAGTACAAATTAGAAGAACAAATTACTGAGATTCTAACCTTGAAACAATCTCTGAGATATGAGAGAGTTTCCCTTTTTACTCTCATCCGCAAGTTGCATTACGCTGAATATGAAGCTGTTGTCGATCAGAAGAAGAAGAAGAAGAAAAAAAAAAAAAAAAGCCAGTAAAATGAACAACAATTAATTAAAATACAAATGTCATAAATCAGATTCACATATCATATATTTGTTACAAGAGCGGATCAACTAATTGCAGCTTGAGCTCAATATCGAGCTGGACGTTTTTAAGTTCGCTTGAGCTCGGCTTATACAAGAAGCAAGTCAGGTCTTTAAGTCCAAACTAGAAAACTATGCCCGCACGTTGTTGTAGGAATGAAAATCCAACTATAGAACATGTTCTCAAAATATAAATGCATAGAAATCCAAACTAATACTATTCATACAAAGATAATGTAGCGAATTTTTTTACAAGCCAGTGTCTAGATTTATACATTTTATACAAAAAAAAAAAACATTAGCAAACACTTTGTCATTGACATACATAAATGGTTAATCTGATATTTCCCCTTGGCAGTCATCCTAGTTCTTGATTCACATTAGTAGTTGCAGATAAAAGATTTGAAAATATTAGATTGTCCTTGTACACAAAAAATTAGGGAACTGATTTTACAATGGCCTATTCACATGCAAAAAATATGGAGAAGCATTGTTTTGGTTCGAACAATGCTTGTACACAAAAAATATAAATGCATAGAAATCCAAACTAATACTATTTACACAAAGATAATGTAGCGAATATTTTTTACAGGCCAGTGTCTATATTTATGCATTTTATACACACAAAAAAAAAAAAAAAAAACATTAGCAAACACTTTGTCATTGACATACATAAATGGTTAATCTGATATTCCCCCTTGGTAGTCATCCTAGTTCTTGATTCACATCAGTAGTTGCAGATAAAAGATTTGAAAACATTAGATTGTCCTTGTACACAAAAAATTGGGGAACTGATCTTACAATGGCCTATTCACATGCAAAAAATGTGGAGAAGCATTGTTCTGATTCGAACAACAGATGATAACATTGTTTTGTACAGCAGCAAAAGTTTGTTCCTTCCAAGATTGACTGCAAATAAGAGAGTGTGTAGAGGGGAAAAAATATAAATGGCAACGAAGATGAAATAAAGCGTGTATATGAATAAAGTTACATCATATAAAAAACGGGAATAAAGGGAAGTTACCTAATTCTTCTTTTGTAGTGGAGGGTCTGTTTTTGAGCTAATTGGAGAAGATTTTTTCTTCAATAACTTGATTGGCACTTGATCAAAATCTTGCACATCTGCTTCAGAGACTTCCTCTATGTCACTGTGCCAAACATATTAAAAGTGTTGCAAAAATAAATTTAGATCACATTGAAAATAATCTGAGGCATAGAAAAAAAATGTTGGTCTACAGAATATAACCTTTTTTTAACTCATGTAAAAAGGGCTCTCCTGATTGGATCTCTTTTCTCTTGCGTGATTCTCCAGATGTTTCAGATGTTGTAGTAGAAGATGAAACTGTTGTGGAAGACATTGCAATTTCTCTACTGTTAGACTGCGGAGTTGTTGGTGGGATTGCAGTGTCCTCATAAATGTTGTAGATGAGAAAATCATTTGAATTCAACAAATTTCTCCTAGTTCCAAATCGGAGGTGAAATTTTTTTTCTTTGGCCTATAAGTATGAGAAATTTGCTCGGCAATTGCTTTTGATCTACTGATCTTTGATTGAAAACCAAATCTTTGTAGGGTACGGCAAAGACTTTTTCACCTGATTTGCCGATAATGAGAGCATTGATTTCATTTGTTTCATCTTCAAGGACCAAGAACTCTTTGTACCTTCATTCAAACACAAAAATCATTCATTACAAAGCATATATAGTCTAATAAGTTTACAACTACATTTTTATATATTTTTCTATGTTATAGCTTAATGTTAATATCAATGGCGTGAAAAGTAAAATTATGGATGTATAAAGGTGCATTTCAAATATAATTAAGTTTTTAGCTCGTCCTGTAGTCAGATGATTAAAAGCGATGATTTTATTGCATCATAAATTTTTTATGATTCATTGGCTAAACCTTGATAGTGTTGTTCTAAAGAGTGATGAACTATTAATTAAAAATATGTAAAAACTAAATAAAGTATAAATTTTAATCTGAGAACGGTGTGAAACAACGATTGATCAATAGAACTGAAATCCAGTATTTGAATTATTACCAAGGAGTTGGGATTTGACTTGGATGTTTTTGACAAATCAATTGACCACTCGTTGGATCCTTGTACATATGTTTGGCACATGTAGAGTAAGTAGCATACCACCATTCATACCTTGTCTTAAACCGCTTAATTGATGCCTTGCACAAAAATGTGTCATCCTGTAAAATTGATACTTATTCGATAACTCGAATGTATTTCATTCTAGTCAATGAGAAACAAGAAAGAAGTAACGCTTGATTTGTTGTCATACTAGGTGACAACCGCAACCAATTATATGATGTACGTATCTTTTTTTGGTGGCACTGTTAGGTGGTTTATGGAAGGATTATCCATTCAATTCATGTCAACCATTCATATTAATTGATGAATAAAACTCAACATAAGTTTTTTACTTGAATAAAACTCATTGACTAGATTCTACATCAGCAAATTCATTAATTATGTTTGACTTCACACATTTAAAAATTTTGAATGCCTAAAATACCCCTATTTGATTTTTTTTTTTTTAATAACCCCTATTTGGATGTTTGATGTACATAATTAATGCCATGCAGATTGTAAGGAAGAATTAATGATTTTATGGAAGAAAAAAAAAACCATTAATGTTATAAATTCATTGCCAATATATAATAACATAAAACATGTCTAATGTCACATCCCGGCCCGGGGTCCACCACATCCCAAGCCCGCTCCACCACCGTAGCACGATATTGTCCGCTTTGGGCCTCGACTACACCCTCACGGTTTTGTTTCTGGGAACTTACACGAGAACTTCCCAGTGGGTCACCCATCCTGGGAATGCTCTCGCGCGCTACTCGCTTAACTTCGGAGTTCCCATGGAACCCGAAGCCAGTGAGCACCCAAAAGGCTTCGTGCTAGGTAGAGATAGGAATATACATATAAGGATCACTCCTCTGGGCGATGTGGGATGTCACATTCCACCTCCTTTAGGGGCCCGACATCCTCGTCGGCACACCACGGCCAGGGTTAAGCTCTAATACCAAATTGTCACATCCCGGCCTGGGGTCCACCACATCCCGAGCCCGCTCCACCACCGTAGCACAATATTGTCCGCTTTGGGCCCCGACTACACCCTCACGGTTTTGTTTCTGGGAACTTACACGAGAACTTCCCAGTGGGTCACCCATCCTGGGAATGCTCTCGCTCGCTACTCGCTTAACTTCGGAGTTCCCATGAAACCCGAAGCCAGTGAGCTCCCAAAAGGTCTCGTGTTAGGTAGCGATGGGAATATACATATAAAGATCACTCCCCTGGGCGATGTGGGACGTCACATCTAATATGTGTTATTATACATGCTTAATTAAGTCAATAAAATTATATTTTACATATTAATGAAGGTAAATTATTTCACACACACATATATACATACATACATATATATATATATATATACATATATAAATGCTTGATATATGTAAAATTCATGCAAAATAATTTACCTATGAAAAAAAACATTTTGATTCAAATAAGGCACCTATTATTAAAATTTTAAAATGTTAGATTGGTTAAAAAAAATAACAATTTACCCAATATATGTAAAATACATGAAAAATAATTTACCTACATAATAACAAACCCATATTGTAAGATCCCACATCCTTATATATATATATATATATATATATATATATATATATATATATTCATATCTTTACCTAGCACGAGGCCTTTTGGGAGCTCACTGGCTTCGGGTTTCATAGGAACTTCGAAGTTAAGCAAGTAGCGCACGAGAGTAATCCCATGATGGGTAACTTACTGGGAAGTTGCTCGTGAGTTCCCAGAAACAAAACCGTGAGGGCATGGTGGGGGCCCAAAGCGGACAATATCGTGCTACGGTGGTGGAGTGGGCTCGGGATATGGTGGACCCCGGGCTGGGATGTGACAATTATATGCAAAATACAAGCAAAATAATTTACGTACATAATAAACAATATTTATTTTACTTAATACTAATTTACCTATTATATATACATATAATAATAAAATGTGCCATATATATATATATATGATATTGATACATACAAAATAAAATACCTACATAACAAAAGAATTCTATTTGATTCAAAATTAATTTACTTACAAAATAAAGCAAGGTTATTTGATTCGAAGTTAATTTACCTATTATTTGTGCATATATCTTATAATAATAAAATGTGTCCAATATATGTAATAATATATGAAAAATAAGTTACCTACAAAATAAAAGAATGCTATTTGATTCATTATTAATTTAGTTACAAAATATATATTATTTGCTAATCATAAATTTACATATAGATAAATTAATTACATATAATATTTTTTTAACATATATGTTAGTACTGTGCATATATATATTTGAACATATAGTAGTACACATTGGTAAATTACATATATACATATATATATATATATATATATATATATATATATATATATATATATATATATATTAGCATCTCAATATATTGAATGAAGAAGAAATGAGGCTGATTGAAACGGAATATCCATGGATGACAGATTATAACATGAAAACATAAAATTAAGCTAAACATAGATGATATTTCCATGAAAATAATGAATTAAAATTAATGATGCTACTAGGTTTTGAAAATAAGTTTTTATTTAAACTTACTGCAAATTACAAATTGTTTTGCCTAATGGCAGATGATGAACAAAAACCAAATGGAGCTCGCAGACATCCTTGATAATATGTAATATAAGTGTTTGATATTTCAACTGATAGATTTTCTCTGTTCTTTCGAATACGCAGAGAATTCTTTTCGACTAAAGTCCTTTTGCTCCAAGACTGAGCTCCCTTTTTATCCTGCTGAGAGGAATGATTGAAGCTTGGGATAATTGAACCGGGAATCCCGCTGGCATGTGCTGGTAGCTGGAAAAGGCTGGCGTATGATTAAAAGCTACTGTGGATTCACACTGTGTCTTCAGAAAAGCTGGATGAACAGTAATTTGTCTGCTACTTTTACTGTTGATAAACAGTGACTTGTCTGGAAATTGAAATGATGATAGCTATTGCTGATGATGCTGAGTTGGAAACGATCACATGGGAAATTATTATAATTCTGAATTTCAAAAATCAAATGGATCTTGGGCATATGGGAGATCTGCCCACTTGGTGGGAAGCTGAGATGAAGCATCAGAAGCATCTGAGTCTGAGTCCGAACTTCCTCTTTTGTGAAGCATTGCTGCTTCTGCCATAAGCTGCTGGGCCAAATCCAGGAGTTGTGAAGACTTTGAAGATTTCTCCTTTTTCTTCGAACTGGAGGACCTGGAGGACTTAGGTTTTCCTTTAAGAGAGGATGATGGACTGATGTCTGAAAGAGACGGAACTGGTTCCTGAGCTTTTGGTAATTCAGGAAATTGCTGGTTTTCTGGCAAAGCCTGTGTTGATGATGCAGAAATTGATGGAGCTGGAACTTGGGGAAATTCTGATTTAACTAAATCGATAATTTTCTGATGGTTGAATTTGTCCCATCATTTTACCCACCGGGTCCAATAAATGCCACCATTGTCTGCTTCGAAGTTCCATTTCAGTATCCAAGGGATCTTGTACTTGGCCATGAACAGTGAGAAGAGGGAAACCCTGCTGTCGAAACAACTACAATCAAATATGTTCTGGAAGCTGTTGATGAGTGCTTGAAAAAGGTCATCTGGAATGAGAGAAACATTTGGGCCATGAGTAGCCCACCAATCTGGAAACCATGCTAGAAACCTTAATTTGAAATTTTTATCAAAGGTTATGAACCATGAGTGACTAAAATCAGCTGTCTGATGGAGAAAAATATTAGTCCATGCTTGGATATAATCATAATAATTGTAATGGTTGTTCGGGATGAGAACATGTTGTGTATGAAGAGGTTTGGTGTGGTAAAGGGGGATTCCCCATTCTTGTTCAGTAAGAAATTTTCCGATGTGGAGGGAATGGTACAATATTTTGTTTTGATGGGTGGTGCTGAAAATGGGTTTAATAGCAATGCTTTCTGTCTCAGAGAGAATGGCTTGGTAATATTTAAGACTTTTGTAGGATTCGGTTGGAAGAAAGTGATAGTTGGGAGGAATGAGAAGTTTGACAATGCGTTCTGGGGTTTGATTTTTATCAATATAATGTGGGATGCTAAAAAGCTTTTCAGAATTGGGATTTTGGACATAGGGTGATGTTTTAGCAAAGCTAGGTGTTTTTGGAATTGAAGGAGATGGAGATCGAACTGAAGAATAAGGATCATAAGGGGTAGCTAATGCTGTTTGGTAGTTTGGGCGGATATTTCCTATGGTTGATCCTAAGGGAGTAAATCTGTTTGTGATGGCTAAGGCCGATGAGGAATCGGGAATAGATTCCTGTTTAACTGGTGCTAGGGTTTGGGTGAGAGTGGCTGGAAGCCTTCGTTGATTAGTACTCATTCTTCCCCTGCAAAAATTCTCTGGTTAAAAAATCAGGAATGCAATTCCGGCTGCCTTTAATGTATTCAATTTCAAAATAAAAAATACTTAATATGGCTTGTCAGCGTGCAAAAATCTGTTTTGATGCAATATTTTGAACATCTTTTTGTAAAACATGTTTTGCAGATTTGCAATCAATACGAACCAAAAATTTTTGATTTAGTAAATCATCTTGAAATTTGCTAATGCATAATACAATAGATAATATTTCTTTCTTAATAGTACTATAATTATGTTGAGTAGGATTCCAAACCCCTGAATGGAAATGAACAATTTGTTCAGGAGCTTTGGAAGAAGTTTTCTGCTTGAGGATACCTCCATAACCAATGTCAGATGCATTGGTTTCAACTATCTTGAATGAGTTGGGAGTTGGAATGCCAAGGCAAGTCAAAGTCTTGACATGATTTTTAATCTGTTTAACAATAGAAATATGAATCTGAGACCATGATGGAGGATTCTCCTTAAGACGATCAAATAAAGGTTTGCATTGTTGTCGAAGATGAGGATAGAATTCAGAAACATAATTGAGAGATCCAAGAAAACGCTGAAGTTGGATTTTATCAATAATTTGATCTGGAAATTTATCAGCAAACTGGATGACTCGATCTATTGGTTGAATGGTAGATCTATAGATATGATATCCTAAAAATCTAACCTTGGTTTGGAACAACTTAATTTTGGTGGCTGAAACAACTAACCCATTAGTCTTAATGATTCTAGTGAATAAATGCAAATGTTTCCAATGTTCATCTATTGATTTTGAAAAGATTAACACATTATCGATATAGACAATTGAAAAATGACTGTATGGATTAAAAATTTCATTCATAATATTTTGAAATTCACTTGGTGCATTTTTCAAGCCGAAATGCATTACATTCCATTCATAGTGTCCGAATGGAGTGACAAAAGCAGTTTTGTATTTATCAGATTCATGAATTTGAATTTGCCAAAAACCTGATTTCATATCAAATTTGGAAAAAATAGTTGCTTGAGAAAGTCTCTTTATCAAATCTCTTTTGTTAGGGATTGGATACCGGATCCATTCCAAAACATCATTCAAAGGTTTATAGTTAATAACTAATTTGGGAGTGCCTCTTTCTAATTCGGCATTTTTCTGAACATAAAATGCAGGGCATGACCATAGAGATTTACTTTTCCGGATAATTCCTTTTTCCAGAAGCTAGTTAATTTCTGTTTTAAAAAATTCTAAGACTTCTTGATTCATTTGGATAAGTCTGGCTTTTGTTGGTATTTTTGACTCATTGAAATCCTTAACTTAAGGGAGTTTAATAATATGTTGTTTTCTGTGCCAAAAGGCAGTGAGGATATCTGAACAGATTTCCTTAGCAAGTTTATCAGAAAACTGGCTAATGGATTCTAACAAAGACTTATTTGTTAGCTGTTATTCAATTCTTTTGTGTTTAATTTCTTCTTGAAGAAATTGATTTGTTGGGATTTTGAAGTGATTTGGCTAAGAGTTTTGGAGACACTGTCTTTTTGGAGTTGTTTTAATTTTTTGAGGTCTGTTTACATGCAGAATTCAAAGGTAATTTTTTGACCTAAAACGTTGGTAGTGATGCAGTTATGATGAACTTTAAAAGGAAAAATCAAAGCAATGAAAGGGAGTCCCAATATAACTGGATCAGAAATATTTTTGATTAAAACAAATGGAGTTTTTAGACAAACATTGTCTTGACAAACATGAGCTTTAGGAATTTCATATTTTAATTTCATAGGGGACTGATTCGCAGCACTAAGTATTTCAGTGGACTTGTGATAATACCTAGTAGGAATTAATCCTTCTTGAATGCAATTCAAGTCTGCACCCGAATCAATTAACGCTATGGTTTCTAAATAAAAATCTTCGATTATTATCTTGATTTTCGAATACCATTTTCTAATCCTTATTTTGTCTAAAAGACTTAAAACCAAATCTTTTGAAGAAGCTTTCCTTGAATGAGCATTAGAACCGTGGTCTGAAGAAGAACTATCCGGTTCTTCAACAGGAGTTTGAATACGGACTCTACTGAGTTGTGAACGAATCTCTGTGTTTTCGGACTTTAGAAACCTAATTTCCGATTTGATCTGATTAACTTCTTTTTGTAAATTTTTAATGGTGATTTCCTTTTTAGGTTTACTGAACCTTTCCAAAGTGGTGCTGAAAGAAATCTTTTGGGCTAGTGTCTGGCTAGTGCCGGGTTCTTGATGTGAAATCAATTTTTTAAATTTCTTTAAATAAAAAGATTTCAAATCTGGGTCATCGACTTTACTTATTAGTTCAACTAGAAATTCTTCTTGTTCTTCTTACTTATTAAGCACTGATATTTTGTTACAACAAGTGTCTGTACAACCGAACTTAATGTTTGGCGAAGAGACTTCACTGGAACTGCTATGATCAGAAGAGGATAATTCCAAATCCTTATCTGATTGACTAGAGTCTGTATTTCTAAGCTCTAAAACCTGGATAAGTTGTACTTTCTCTTCATCAGAGATTTTCAGCTAATTAATAACTTTCTTAACTTTACATTCATTGGCATAGTGACCAAATTTGCCACACTTGAAGCATTTTCCCTTTTTACCTTGACGCTGTTTGTCAGGTTTTCGAAAAGATTTCTTTTTAGGGTTTTCATAAAACTTGTTGGATTGAAAAGGTTTGGTGGATGACCTTGACTTGTACTTATGGTACCTGGGATGGGGTTTAGAATATTTACTCATGTGTTAAGCTTTCTTCTTCTTATGGGAATGGGCTATGGGTGGTAAACCATATTGTTCACAAAACGTTCCGAGTTCATATTTGGCAATAGATTTGTCTTTGTTGACTTGTTTTGAAATTTTCATATCGATACACATTTTCAATCCTTCCTTCTGGATAACATTAACTGTGTTCCCATAAGTAAGGGTATGATAAGGTATGATACCTTCTTCGTTTACTAAAACATTTTGAATTTTATGAGCAAAAAGGTTTGGTAATCCATTAATAAATTTTTCTTTCCAAAATGATTGATTACTATCTTCTCTAAGTATGACTCTGGACATAAAAACATCTTTATACCATTTGAAATCACTTAAGGTAGGGCACCTTAAATTACTCAGTTGGTCGTGTATTCTAGTAGTGACATTACTAGGTGTTCCTATAAAGTGTTCTATGATAGTGTAAAGTAAGGTATTTACTCCATCAGGTATTCCTTGCCCTATAGTTTCATCAAAGATGGGGAGTCCTTCCTCATCTTTTTTAACCGCATAACGTATTTCATCCCTGGAATGAGAAGTTAAGTGCTTTTCCCACCAAGAGTGAAGCATTCCTGTAAAACCAATGACTAAGAGGTCAACAATTTGTGTTTGTGTAAGACTGTGATTAGTAATGTAGCTATTAGCAACCATAGACATGTGTTGGAGTTTGTTGAGAAGTTCTTGTTCTGACAATCCATCTATATTCCATTCATAGAGTTTGTCAGCAGAGACTGAAAATTGATTCTGAATATTTCTTTCTTCGAATTGAAGATCTGGGGGTGTTGGTCTGGGATACCAGTTTTTTGTAAGAGTTGTGGGGTTGATAGGATTAGTACGAATACGTTTAAGATCAAAAGTTGGTTGAAGATCAATATTTTGAAAAGCATGTTCAATTTTTTTAATAGAAGTATCAGTTTCTGTTTCCTGAGAAGAATCTGAAGTGGATGTCTTTTCTTCTTCGACAGAAACATCATGATTTTGTAAAACATTAACAACTTTCTCTTTTTGAGCTCATTGAGCATTTGATTTATTTTCTGCATAGTAGTCATTGACTTTAAAGCAGTAAAACTTGAAGAAGCATCAGTGAAATTCACTAATGGTTTTTCTTTTTGAAAAGATTTTGGCTGAGACAATTTGTCGATTTTGATTTCAATTTTATCTAACTGTTTTCCAATAGTATGAAGACTCTGGTTTGTAAAATTGTTCTGTTCAATGACATATTTAAAACCTGCATCTTCTTTTGGAATTTTGAAAGGAGTAGCTGAAATATTGGTATTGCCAGTGGAAATCAAAATAGTTTCTTTGGGGGGATGACTGGAAGAAACCAAGGTTTTGTCTTCCTTAACCCAATTTTCTTTGGTAACAACCGTAAGTTTGTTTTTGGTCTCATAATATTTTTCAATGAAATCAAAGAAAGATATTTCAAATTGGTATTGTTCTACAAAAGCTTTCCATTCAGCATAAATAGCTAATTTTTCTTCATCAAAATACTTTTTTCTGAAAGCATTTCTTCTTGGTATATTTTCAACAGATTCGATGTCAGCTTTGAGCTTTCTTCATCGAATTTTGTATGGTTTGTTTAAAACAAGTAATTGGTGATTCACCGATGTTGTTTCAAAATCAGAAGCTGTTGATGAGGTTGGTTCTTCTTGATTTGGAGGTTGATAAACTGGGTGTGCTACTTGTGAAGATGTGTCGACAGACTTTAATTTAATCAAATCATTGACTAGTTCTTGTTGGGCAGCAGCCAAATTAGCTTCCTGCTCTTTTATTTTTTTATTTACTAAAGACTTTATCAGATCTTGATGTCGACCCAATCTATCGGTTGATGTGGATCCAGAAAAAGAATTTCTACTAGAAGTAAATGATTTATGCGAATGCACTGATTCACAAGATCTTCTTGCTGGTCGATCAAAATTAATTTTTACCGTACCATCAAAATATTGTTCAACATTGTCAAGATTGACAAGGCTGTTTTGTATAGCTACTGGCTTGCTTGAAATTTTTGGAATATTCCAATCACCAAAATCAATACTTTCATCAGTTTGAAAATCAAGTTTTTGTTCTTCATTAACAATGTCTGGTATAGTTCCTAGGTTGGATCTGGAGCTAGTGCTGGCCATTGAATTAGATCTAAACAATCTACTCATGATAATCACAAAACTAAAATTCTATATGCAGAACTTAAATGAATCACCTTCCTCTCGTGTCTAAACCCTTTCCCTGCTTATGCGCTCCGCTCATACCTCTCCTCGGGCCTTACTGTTTGGACCACGCCTTACTATTTGGTTGGGAGTTTGAACAAGTGAGGACTGATCAGCAAATAAGAAATTGCAGATAGGATAAAGAGATGTGAATACAGGAATAGATCAGATATAGATCATATATATATATATATTGAACTTATGGTAGTACTATATACTTTTGACGTGTGTGTGCGCATGCACGTGCGAGCGTGTGTGTGTTAGGGGTAATAGTATGTGCAATAATTATTTGTTCATTATAATGAAGGTTAGTAATAACATTTATTGATTTGATTTGAATATTGTGGCACAAGTTGTAAATATTTTGTAATAATAGGTCAATTACTTTTTTACTTGGCAATCATTTTCAAATGGAGTGGTGATATTCCCACCCCAGTGTCTTATTTCCTCACCCACCATTTTATGAAAATGTTAATAACATATTTATCATTTTAAAATAAGACTCTTAAACCTCTATTTAATTCAGTACTAAAATTTTGAAAAAACAAAAAATAATTTAAAATAATAAATAAATATTGGTAGGTGGGGATTGATATCTTTGGTGGAAATAGGTTGGGAAAGAATTGGATTAGAATCAACGGAAAGGTTGGAGGAAGGAATGAGCGTGTGTTAAATGAAGGCGAGAAACTACAATGGAGAAAAAAGAGAATTGGGTGTGAAATTTACGGTTTTGACAAAAAAGGAGGAAGAAGAGTGGTTTGGGGATCCGGGGTCTCTGCAGGGCGGCGTTAGGTTTGAAGGAGATGATGAATGTCTAGTCTTAGGTCTTGCATTTTCTTTCATTTTTTTAAATTTTTATTTCTTTATTTAAAGATATATTAGAATCATTTAAAAAAAAATATTATGGTTATTTTGGGAATAATGGTGGGTGGGGAAATAACATTTTACTTTTTAAATTTTCTATGGTGGGTAGGATTATCATGTGGGTGAGAAAATAAGACACTGGGGTGGGTCTAGTAGCACTGGATTTTATTTGGATGTTTAGAATTAGTTGGGTTTTTATTTAGGGAATAAGAATTGCAAGGGTCTACATCTAAAGAACTCTTCTTTTTATCATAATCTAAAGGTTGTACATGCAAAAAATTATTCAATGTGGAGATCTTATATCCATTCATATGCATATAACAAATGGACGATTCATCATGAAAATGCTACTTGGCACCAAAATTATTGACTGGCTTAACACGATGGATGACTAACAATCTCCAAATTGAATGGTTTTTTTGCATCTTTAGGTGATAAAGAGAATGACCAGTTTTGATAATTATGTTCGAATGGTAAATATTCGTTAATCATAAGTAGAGGAACAAGTAAGTTTTTTCATGATGAAAACACAAGCATTATCCTTAACTAATCTTATAATTGATAAACATGCATACATTCATTCTATATTAGGGTTTTACTTTTAAATAAAATATCGACTACATATTGACAAAGATAGATTATAGGTATCAACAATCAACAACACGTTCACATTTAAAAATCGCACTTAACCTCCTCAACATACAAAAACTGAACATGCATAATCTCAAATATCGACTACATATCGACAAAAATAGATTATAGGTATCAACAATCAACGGCATGTTCACATTTAAAAATTGCAGTTAACATCCTCAACATACAAAAACTTCACATGCATAATCTCTTTTAGGGACAATATGTAGAAGAAACTTTTTAATAGCATTTAAAAAAAAAAATTTCTAAACTTACAAGAAGTTGCAATTTAAGAAGGGCAAAAGCGCTAGTTTAGAGTGCTAATAACAACTCTCTAATCATTTAAAAATAAGAAAAACAATTATATTTTTCATCTCACGTACTAACTTATCTAATACTGAAAAGAACATATTGTTGACCCTAAAAACTACTTAGCCTACATGGCGTGGAGACCGAGTCATTAATGAGCTAACTACATTCTTCTGGTGAATGCGGGCATGCCAACTTTCCACCTAGCTCGGTCAAGTAAGATGGATGTGGCAATCGTCTCGAACACGCTGCTGACTTTTGTGTGCAAGCGATCATGGCTGAGAAAGAAAGACGCCTTAACCTTTGGGTTCTAGAGCTTGAAGACAAGTTTACTAGTCACTGCAAAGTTCAAACAATACTTTCAATGTGCTGAACATTGATTAACTTAGTAACACCTCACTTCGCCAAGAAGGCTAATAAGACGACCTTTTTCAAGAAGAAGACTAAAGACTCCTCATTAACAGAGACTTGGATAGGTAATCAGCCAAACTTGAAGCAGCGTTGTTACTCCAAACTGAAGATGCTTATCGGTCGCCTGTTTCTACGGCTTCAATGTTGTTAATTCAAACTGAAGATGTCATTGGTTGCCAACACAATGTTCTTAATCCAAACTAAAGATGTGTTGATGAAGTAATGGAAGTTAGTGTTTTCTCAGAGTATGAGAGGTTCGCATAGAGCGATATTTGCGCATAACGTTTTTGTGTTTTAAGTTGAAGGTTTTTTCAATGTTACAGAACCACTTCTATTTATAAGGGTGAATTATGTGCTGACTGACACATTTTTGCTAAGAGCCAGCTTTTAGCCCTTGATTTGCTCATATCGTTTTTTGGCTTGACAAGTGTCCTTGTCCTTGCTAGCTGAAAACAAACAAGTGTTTTTTTTTTTTTTTTGTTAAAACCCTAGTTACGTCTCATTTGTTCTCTGGCTGTTTAGTTTGGAAAAACTTAAGAGTTAGAGTGCACTCAAACCCGTGAGCTTCCTCCCTTCCTCATTTATGAAACCCTAGTTGCCAAACCTTTCTTCATGTATTAAGCACCCAATCATTGAGAAATAGGTTTGTATTGTTTTCATGGTCTAGCTTCAAGTTTCAAATCTTCATTTAGCCTAGTTTTTTTTATTACGTTAGTTTCTTCCTTCAATCATTTGATTGGAGAAATTGACTTGTCATTTGAATCCACATTACATATCATTTTCATCATTACACCATTATGCATAGAATGTGCGCCATAAGAAGATGAGCTCAAGGGATGAAGATGCCTTCTTGTGAAGACTGATGATATCTCCATCTCGTGCAGAGTAAGGTTGCACAAAGGTAAAGTCACTTCATAGATTAGATCTAGGAAATGAGCTGCTTGATGTGGTACCTTGTATGAATCTTATTGGCACCAGTGGATTAGACTCCATGGAGTCCCCAATTTTTTAACCCAGAGGTGGATTTTTCCAGTCAAATTTCTTATGTTCTTTATTACCTAAACTTGTCCACATATCTAATTTATTAGCATATGATACATTGTAATACCCGGTATTTAAAAAAAAAATTGTTATATGTATATATGTATGTATGTGGGTACATACCAGAACCTATTTTCAATATCTAAAATAGTTTCAATATAAAATCATTTTTGCTACAAATCATTTCAAAAACTAGCTATTTCATGTTCATATGTAATTAGAGATATTTTTAGTTTGAATTGGAGAAGGGGGATTAAATGAGTTTGGTTTGATTTTCCTCACGAAGGGCCAAGAGTTCGAGGTTGGACTAAGTGAGTAATTTTGTCTTGATATTTTGTTTCAAAGATGAGGTGGAGAGTTTATAACATTAGGATTTAATGATTTAGTGATTATTCACCACTCTAAATGTGAAGGTGGAAGTCTACTTAAGGGTGAGTTGGCAAGTTTGTATTCATTAGGAATCTAAGAGTTAAATGTTTGGGGATGAGTCATCCCTCCAAAATTTGAAGAGGTGGGATTCATATCCCTTAGAGATGAATGTGGCCTTGGATGCTTGTATCCACCTTGCATAATATTAATTAACTTCACACATGTCTCTTTGCCATTTGAACACATACCATTATCAATGATTAGGTTGTTTCTATTGGAACACATTTTATGTCTAATGATTGGCACAACACTTGCTTTCTTTCTATTGGCACACTTGGAAGCTTTCTCCTCAAACTAAATGGGAAGGAAGAGGTTATTCCATCTTTATAAAGGAAGGAGCAAAGAACCAACGGAAGACATGGAGAAAAAGAGAGAGGAAGAAGAAGAAAAAAAAGAAGAAGAAAGAACCACTCCAAAAAGAGAGCCATTCTCCCTTTCTTATTACCTCCTTATATTTCTTTTACATGTTCTTAGGGCTTTAAGCCATCTTTCATTGTATTTGTAAGTCCCTCATATATAGTGAAATACAATGAAAGCAAACCTCAGTGGATGTAGTCAATTTGTTGAACCACTTAAATCTTGTGTTGTTTACGCATTTACATTTTGAGATGATTTCCATGAGAAGCTTCCACTAAACCATCGAAAATCTCCATCTATATCCCTTGAGAATGATGTAAAAAAGTGTGAGACAAATCCCAGAAAAATACATGAGACCTTACCCAACAAATCTCTCCACCAAACTCACCGTCATTTTCATCTATCAAAAGAAAGATATCTAAAAACTAGAAATTCGTCCAGCGCATTTAACAGATCAAAACACCATTATCCATATATTTTATCATAGTACTTTCTTCATGTGAGTTGTTCGTCTGTCTCTCTACCATGATATATCCAAATTTTAGAGAAATCCAACGGTGTGATCGTCCAATATGTTTGAAATATCACTTCAGTCTCTAATCCCGCGGAAAACTGGACAGCCATGTTATGAGCACAAAAACCACATTTTTCGTAGCTCCAACCAAAACATTTCCTTCACAAAAGTTGTTCCTTATCATCTCCTCTATAACATATCCAAAAACCATGACAATCCAATTTATGTGCTGACTTGTATCCCAGTTTGAACAGCTGATGTTTGGTTGAGAATTTCAGCTATATTAAAGAAGAGGAAGGGGAAGTGGTGAAGGAAGAAAGAGAACAAGAGGAAGGAAATGAAAATGAAACAATAAAAAAATGAGGAAATGGTAACATATTGCTTATCATTTATATTAAATATTATTATTTTATTATTAATATTATGATTATATTACTCTTGTTACTAATAAATTTGATTTATGTTGAAGTTTGCAGGTTTGTTAGATAACATGTGAGTATTGATATCTATATGAACATGACATATACATAAACATTCATGCAAAGCAAGAAAAAAGAGTTGTGTCGTGTCAAGTGCTCACTTGTGTAAAGTGTTTTAAGTTGTGAGGATATTAAAGGGCCGATGTTTGCCTTGAATAATAATGAACCATGTATATGTCAAGCGTAGGGTGCAGGGCTTGAGTATACAAATTGGTTGATTATAAAATAATGAAATCTTGTATATGTCAGGCGTCGGGGGAAGGGCTTGAATATACAATTGGGTGTCGGCGGAAGTGCCTGTGTAATAAAGTGAAAAATGAGAGTTTAACTACAAAAATTTGGTTTAAGGGATGAACGGGAGTTAACTCACACTCTAACGTATCCGGGGCCAAGTGGTATAAGCATGGTATGAGACATGCAAACTTGGGTGCCTTAGGTATGTGTTGACGGGATTAGAAGGGAGTGAGTACATTCATCCATCTCATCTGCATATATTTCATGCATTTGAAAGAATTGTTACAATTTTATTATTGTTGAATTGGTAGTTTTTGTTGTGAATTAATTTGTGCACTATAGTTATTCTGTTGCGTATTCAATAATTTTTTTTTTTTTTGTAAGATTTAGTTGATGTGTGGTGTAATCATTATAATATAATTTTTTTCCCACCATATCTTGTTTGTAGAATTTATTTTTATAGTTAAGATATGGCTTACACCCTAACTCATGAATAGTCTTTATTCACAGGTTGGGGCGTGACATACATGCATTCTATGGCTTGTTATTTGATGTGTGTTTGCGCTTAAGTTTACACTGCATGAGTATGAATAACGAACAAAGCAATTGCTAACTAGGATAACCTGTAGTAAACCAAGTTTGGTTGCTAGATTTTTGTTTGCTTAACTAACATAGTTGACTGGTGAGTTTGACTAGTCAATCTAGCATACATTAATTTATGATCACATGATATTCCATTTGGTACCATTTTGAAAAAGTTTGACACGTTGCTCAGTAGACAAAAAAGTAATGATTTTTACACTCTCGTTTTCTCTTTCTTCACACTTCGCCTCTTGTTTTTGTCCTTTGAATCTCTTTTAAATTAATCAATTCAGAGGTTGAAAAAATTGGAGGAATGCATGGGAAAAAACTAGAAATGCAAAAATGATCGAACCAAAAAAAATTTGAACCAAACTTTTAATTGAAAAATATCAATTTTGTGCAGTTGATATATATAAAGTTAATAGTGAATTACTTGTATCAATTGGCCTTCAAATGACAACAATTCTCAAAAATTTAATTACCTACACATAACAATACAAGTGATAAATTCTAATATCACTTCTGCAAACTTTCAAGGCTATACAGAATAGTAGTCCAAGAAATTAACATACATACATATGAAAGCACAACAGATAAGGAACCCAATTGTTTGTTACAAAGGAAGCAAAACGGATCAAGATAGGTTAGGCTTGTGATCAGGACATGTCTAGTACAATAGCCTTTGAATTTGGTTTTTCTTCCCCAATTCCAGTACAAATTAACTCTACCTTAGAGTGATTAAACCCTACATAAGTACATATGAGTGATTATGATTCCACGCGCACTAGTTTATTTTCTTAGTAGCTAGACATTCTATTTAAGGATTTTAGATAACGTGGTAATGCCGTACTACTTAGTATTTCTTCCTATCCCCTTAAAGCAACAAATTTATCAATTGATCCAAATCCCAAATAGCTTCATTATTAACGGCCATTGGCAAAGTCCCACTTTGTTCTGGTTGAGAGGATTGAGAGCCATGGCCTCCTGAGGATGAACTCTCCGGTGAGCTTGAGTTTGTTCTCCCTTCCATATTCTGAGGGTTCCTATTCGACGTTGTCAAACCCTTATCCAGATGATCTGTAGCCTGAGCAGGAGCTGCTTGAATGTTTAAGTTAGGGTTTCTTGTGATCTCAATCCCTGGAGGTCGCCTGTCAAATGCCCTAAGGCATTTCGATTTCTTGTATACTCGGCATAAGCTGAATTCTTGCCTTAACTGCATGCATACATGCCAACATACATCAACATAATAATTAATATGAATTATGAAGTATTGTTAATTAAATTGGTTTAGATGCTAATTAACAGCACTGAAAACTCAATGCCGTAAGCCATCAAAGAAGTCGCTTAAAAACTGTGTGGCCTTGTGGTGCCACTAACATGTTCCGTCTTTGTTAGTGTCGTTCTACAAACTAACTAAATATCCTCTTGTGTGCCCAATATATATATATATGCTTTTTGAATATATATGGTGCAACTTGCAGCTGATGGACAAAATCATTCACTTGTAATGATGCGGGAGGCAGACCTTGAAGAAAACAAGTTCCTATGTCATTAAAATACATATCCTTATTATTCCAATGCATTATAGTCGTCTTCAAATTGTTTTCTTCAAGTTCCTATGTCATTTAAATGTCCTTTTGTCATTAAAATACGCAGCAGATGGACTAAACCACACTTAACAAGTTCCTATGTCATTAAAATACACAACCTTATTATTCCAATGCATTATAGTGGTCTTCAAATTGTTTTCTTCAAAGTCTACCTCCCGCATCATCATGTAATCTCTCAAATATTATACATATACACAAACACATAAACATCAGACAATAAATGTAGATTTTCGTCAAACTATGTCGTCAGAAAACCTAGATCATTGTGTTGCAAATAATTGAATTTGTGAATTAAAAAAAAAACGATGTTCAGTTTGAACTAAGAAATTAATTAGTACGTACGTACCGTGGGAGTAGGAGTACTAGGGTTTGATGAGGAGGCGGTCATTGATGGTTGATTATTATCATCTGCATGAATTGCAATGCCTTTGTATTCATTCATCTTCCACTCCGTTTTCTTTCCATGGGGAGCTCTGCCAGTATAGAAAACCATGGTTCTTTTGAGGCCGATGGCACGATAGTTACTGGAATTGGAAGAGTAAACAGTGCTTGGAGATCCTGTTGCTTTCCAATACCCAGTTGTTGTGAGTCGTCTCGGTCTCCCTCCTCGAGCTTCACATTCTTGTCTTGGGATGAAAAAGAACCACTGCTCTGGATCTCCATGGATCGCCTCTCCGGCAGCCTCTGTTTAATTAGTAACCATAATTAATTAAAGTACATGTAAAGTATATTCCCAACTATAAAATACAATAGTTGAAGCACTGCATATGCGTGAATAAATAAGTGCTTTCAGAAAATTGCATCTTAAGCGTAGCTAGCTTCATATGTCACGTTTTTCTTGGTCTATCTATTGTCCCAAAAGAGGGAAAATCTGATTGAGACATGCATATTGGCCTCATAATGTTAAGTATGCATCATATAGATTAAAATTATCAAATGTATATTCAGTACACTAAAACCAACATTTTCCTAGAGTTAAGCAAGCCAGAAGCTAGCATAAATCCAACAATTAAAGAGGGAGGGAGGGAGGGAGGGGGGGAAAGGGAGGGAGGTAGGGAGGGAAGAGGGGGAGAGAGAGAGAGAGAGAGAGAGAGAGAGAGAGAGAGAGCGAGAGAGAGGTTGAATTACGTGGGAGTTCCCATGGATTAAACTCGTAAATGTAGACAACGGGTATGATTCGATCCACAACTCGGTTCAAGTCCTCACTCCTCCCATCAAGTTTGTTCTGCAGGTAAAACGAAATCAGCTCTTCCTCTGTTGGAGAGAATCTAAATCCAGGTGGTAAATCCTCCATTGCATCTGTCTCTCGATCTCCCTCCCTCTACCCTAACCTTAATAACACTAGCTACTACCAGCTACCCAAAATAAATAGGAATAGCTCAAAGCTAGTAGCTAGTTCAAGTTTCTATGTGGTACTAATTTGATGTTTTTCAGTTACGTAGGTTTCAAACATTATATATATAGCAGATGATTATGGAATGGCCTGTGTTAGCCAAATGATCGAGCAAAAATGATGCCGAGTGAAAGGAGAAAGGAAAGACAAAATTTTTAGTTAATTGCTTGGAAATTTCCACGCGCTTGTGGACGAAGAAAACCCTTGTCCCTCCTCATCTTGACTTTCTTGGAATCAGTCAATATGCATGTATATGGCATGTCCTTGTGCGAAAGTCTCTGGGGTCTTTACACTGCACCCGCTGTTATACTATTTGCGTTTATCCCTTTTAATTCTTCTCAAGACGATTAGCATATATTAATCGTTAGACCATTTTTAAATCGTGTACTCTGATAAGGCATGGAAGAAAGCATCAGAGATAAGGCACCATAGTCCAAACTAGCCGTTTTCAATACAAATACAAAGGATGAGGAGAAAACTTAGATGGTGTCAAAACATGATGCTCTCGTACCATCATAATTTAGTTGATTTGAACCACTATGATTTCCGTCTATACAAGGGAGAGGGATAGTTTGAACCCAAGATGCAATGAGTTGAAGAAAAAGAACCTAACCACGAGGCAATTCATCACTTGTACATTATGTTGTTTTAATTTATATATTATGAACTCACATTAATGCGAATTAAATAACATATATGTGACTCATACATACATAAAAGAAATTTACTTGTACGTAGGATAAGATGAGCATGCTTTCTGTTTTACTCATCAAAACTATAGTCTAACTTTTTAGATATTGGATCAATACAATATTGTTTTTGGATTTGCATAATACTGAACATTGCATTTTAAATGATTCTGTTTAATTGTAGGAGAAAATTACTGCCTATTAATATAAAGTAATTATAGCAACATTTCAAGAGCCCTCTTGATTAGTTGAGCTGGGAGAGATTTAATTGGTTGGAGAGGGAGGGAAAATCTACACAAATACGGCTAGGTATGAAATTTCCAATGTTCCAACCAATCACTCGTCTAGGGTAACAGAGTTTGGCCGAATGATTTTTATTTACATGCATGAATATGATAGTCAACCTTTTTACTCGACTATATAATTCACATCTTCTCCGGTTTATTTTTTATTTTTTATAATTAAAACAATGATGTCACATTCATTTCAGCATTGCTATTAGGAAAAAAACATTATTGTGAATATATTTATTGAAGAAAAAAAGTAAAGATACAGTAAGTTAGAAGGGATATGAAGCCAAACCCTAATAAGAAATAGAAAATTATTACCAAAAAAAAAAAATCAAGAGAACTTCTAAGAGAAATGAAAATTTGGGAGCTCTGAAAGATTATGAGCACAAGTTGCAATTGGGACATGAATCCCACCAAGATATCCCAACATATGATCGATACACAGTTTGCCAAATAATTTGTCACCTGATTTTTTTCACGATAAATGGGATAAAACCGGAACATATATGGAAGAGAGGATATTGCAACAATTTATCCCATCAACCGATACACACCAGAGCACCTGAAAAAGAATGGAGAGAGTAAAGAGATGGAAAGTTGAAATGTGAAGGCACAGTGTGTAAAGCTGATCGTGTGAAGCTTATTTATTATAAGTTTTTCTTTTTTCTTGAATAAACTATCGTTGCGTGCTTTAAATTTTACGTAATTAAATGAGAGGAATACGACTTTTTGTAATCTTCTAAATTCTAAAGCACAAATTTGAATTTGTTTTCCAAGTGTCATTTTCCATGTTTAATAACGATGTAGTCATGTAAAACACAATATAATTTCCAAAGATCTGACAAAAAAATTCTACGTCGAGAAAGATTTGTCTAGTCACTATTGATTACTTTCTGATAAAAATATTTTCCTCGGCGTAGGATTTTTTATCAAAAAGTACATCGGCCTAGACTTCACATTGGTCCTGTATCGATTCATCGACAACCTAGCGAGAAAGGAATTGGCAAAATTCTAATCCGACGAATTTCCTACTTTTACTGCTAACACGTTCCCCGCTAAAGAGGTCTTTTGTTGTGTGATCGATACAAAGAACCTAGCGCAATGGCCCCTGGTGGTGCAACAAGCAGCAATTCGACCTGGCAGTGGTGGTCTAGTGGCAGTGGATGGCCTAACTCTGGGGTAAGTCATGGAAATTACGTACCAAGTTATCTCTTATCATATGTGTATGTTATTTTTCGTTTAACTCTCTAATTCTTATACAAAACAATGAGATCTATTATCATTTTTTCCTAACCCCTAGCGACCATTTTTGCATTGGACAGTTTCTTGGTTTGTGCCGGACAAAAGAAGGAAAACAATTAATCCTACATCAACGATCGATCAGTACCAGCTTTGAAGCCTTTACCACTTAATCAACACGAAGTGTAAACTTCTTTATTAATCAACACGATCGAGGAATAAGACACTCTCTAAACTCAAGCACAAATGGTATCTGATTTGAAGGCAATTAAACAAACATAATGAGTAAACCGCTCATTTCAATGAGTGCAACATGAGTATATTTTATTCGGTGACATTAACGGTGTAAGGCAAATAACAAACATAATGAATAAATCGATTTTCAGCTACCTCACCGACATTACAAATCTGTCGCAAAGATTCGGGCTCATGCTTAAGATGATACCAATTGAATCGTGGCCCCCCAAATATTAGATCGAGTCTGAGTTTGAATTTTCAATCGTAAAAGAAGGTTAGAGAGATTATATAAAAATCTGTTCGGTTTCTGAGAAAGACTAAAGTCAATTAGTCATAAACAGTTTAAAGTTGCAGACTATAATGACAATCACATGCGATTTCACGCGCAATGGGGTAAAACTTTAATGTTTCTTGGTGACCACGCTGAAATGTCTTCAGAACCTGGACAAAACTTAACTGTCCAATAGTTCATGCATAGCATGGTTTTACTTGTTACTTGGAGCAAATATTCTTCTGTTTACAGTCCAACAAAACATACCAACTAGTACTGTAACTTCTTCCTTGATCCTTTACATTTATTTGTAGATATTATTATTAATCATGTGGTTGTCCTCTTATGATTATTAGGTAATATCTTACTTAGTTCAGTTCTTTAATCGCGTAAATAAGGAAGCTTAGTCTCCGAGTCTCCAAGTAACTTTAATTCTATATAATTAAGTTAATGAAAAAGAAAACACACACTAACTTCTCCCAATTTCTTGATAAACATTTTAGGTCCAGCATGATCCACCACTAATATCATCGGCATTTTTCCGACTTAACCACCTATTAACAAGTGTTAGATTTATATCACAAAGTATCTCGATAATATTATGAGTAAAATCTTTCATGTATTTATTGTATGTTACTTTGTTATATACCCAATGTGGAACCCAACATTTTTCATTCCTCTGTGTTTAAACAACCGAACTAGCCCTTTTTCCTCCTTTACCAAAAGAGGGAAAAGGAAGAAAAATATTTTCCATGAATCCTTTGTTAGTTTGTTTCTCCAATATTGTCTTTCAGACTTTCAATCATTCAAACAATCGAAATCTCATAAAAATGAAAATTTAAGACCGCAACAACGCAGAAGCTTTTCAAAATTTGACCTCTGAAGAAAATAAAGAAACGCGCATATAGAAATGTTTGGAAGATACGAAGCTTTGAACTGACAAAAGAAACGAAGGGCTGCTTTCCTTACAGTGGCAAGTGGCGCCATCAGGTCCCCACTCCTTCCTCTGCCGACTTTGGGCAACAAGTTTTAGTCATGACATGCAAATACGTGAAGATGTATATTTCTGCCTAATATTACAAATGTGGCTAGCTAGGCAAATTAAGTTTAATATATAACGACCTCACATGAATTGATAAGTGAAGCAATGATAACGTGACATGCCACATAAAGTGGTTTATAATTGTGATTTAAAAAGATGATTTTTTAGCATTTTATATTTATTATAAATACGAAATTATGAATAAATAATCTATAAGTATTTTAAAGATGTTCTTTAATCATGTTATATCTATGGCAAATTGGCAATGCTAATTAACTCGCGACCTTCTATAAAGTAAAAAAGAGAAGGAATTTGGTTTAGCTTGATCAATAAATAATCTCATATTTCAGTATAAATTGATAGACTTCCACTTTCTAGTGTAAGTCAACTGAAACAATTATTCTCTTCAACTAAGGTAATAAAAACAGATTTTGTCTCCAACTAAAGTCAGGATGCCTTTCTAATATTTCTCTTTATTAACATCTTCTTTTTGTTAGGGTCTTTATTTACATCTCCTTAAAAGCATAAAATGTTGATTGACTTAACCTTAATTAATATTGAAGTCATTTTTATAATCTCCTTTTCTCTCTTAGCTTTTTTTTTTTTTTTTAAACAAATGATATTATCTATACTAAAAAGGTAAGGAAGTGAGCTAAGCCTCACAATGAGCTAGCAATAATGTGGTTCAAATTCGCCTTTGGCGAGAATCGAACCCAAGACCTCTCACTTACTAATGAAGAGGAATACCCCTAGACCGTAGTACTAAGTAGCCTCTGTCATGTTTTCTTTAGACTTAATAAACTAATAGAGAAGACAAACAAAGTGGGGAGTGCATAAGATAGAAACCTTAAGGGAGGAGTGTTGTGAAGATGTGAAGAAATATGGTCCTATAATAAAAAGGTGAGAAACCCTATAAGTAGACCTATAAACGGATCGGGTCATCTGAACCCAACCCGTTAAGCTTAATAAGTCAACTGTTTCACCTGTTACCAATTTTTTTTTTTTTTTTTTTTTTTTTTACATTTTGCATTCCAGTACAAATTACACATCTTTTACCCAAAATTACAAACATTAACAAACAGCCTAACATCTTTTATATATATATATATATATATATATATATATATATGTATATGTATATGTATTAAACTACAATCTTCCAAATCAACTAATAAATAAAACTCCATAAGGGTTTTACAAAATGTGAAGCATAGCTATACGCCATGGGGCAATCGAACACCCAAAATTCTTCCAAATCAACTAATTAATAAAACTCCATAAGGGTTTTCCAAATCAACTAATTAACTAACAGTCTAACATCTTATGTCGTATTCAACATCACCAAGATGTACCGCCCAATTACATCGCTACTTCAAGGAAGAATTTGCATATCGAACACCCAAAAATCTGCAACATACCCACAAAACACAATTAAACTCAACCCAGTACAACAAATTCAAATAAACAAGGATGCTGGAAGTAGTGAATTCATAGGCAAACAAAACAGGTTTTCACTTTATTGTGGAAAATACATACCATGCTTAATCAAGACTAATACTATTGGAGCATTGTCCCGAGTTTTCGATAAAACTCATGTCAAAAATTTCTTCAGTGAGTTCTTCCAAGTCAGCACCCTATTTCTCTAAAGCTAAACATAAAAGGAAAAAAAGGAAAACAATTATAATCTATTATGTAAGAAAAAAAATAACAAAGTAATATAAAATTTACCTCCTTTGCCAAAAAGCCAATCTCTAGTACATAGTAAGGCTTGAACGGTTTTAGGCAACAAAGAACTTCGATATTGATCAAGAACTCTACCACTAATACTAAATGTTGATTTCGAGGCAATAGTTGAGATAGGAATTGTTAACACATCAGAAGCCATACGAGAAAGTACAGAATAACGAAATTGCTCCAGTTTTCACCATGAAAGAATATCCAACTCTTGTTTTCTATCAAGTCTCTTTTCTTCAAGATATAGATGTAATTCAGTTTTTTCATTTGAAGTTGACCCATCTTGGTAAATATTATCAAATTCCTACATATAAAAACAAAATAGAAACAATGACGTCAACGAACAATATAAAGATGCATATTAAAAATATAAAAACAGGAATAACAAATATGAATACTACCTCAAAAAATTTGTCTCCAACTTTTATTTGAGTAGGAGTTTGATTGAATGAGTTGGATACAAGAAGATGAGAGAACTTGTCCATGTAACGACCAAATAGTGCAAACAATGTACCACTAACATCCTTCAACTCTCTAGAATCCTCACCATAAAGTTTGTCATAACCTCACTCTACAAATTCCAATTTATAGCGAGGATCAAGAATCACTACAACAGCAAGAATCAAACTATACTCTGACCAATATTTTTCAAACTTTAAATTCATATAACTCCCCATCCGTCTCATGAAATCATCACAATCTTCCATAGCATCTTGAATACAATAATGGACTTTGAACATTTTTGTAAAAAACAAGTTTGATGTAGGGTAATTTGTTCTGGAAAATAAGCAAGTAACTTCATAAAAATACCCCAAGAAATTGAAAATCTTCTCTATTTTATCCCACTCTTCCAATGAAGGACATGAACTAAAATTAGAATCAACAAGTGCCAAATTGAGAAAAACACGACGATAGAAAATAGCACTATCCAGTACTGTATATGTTGAATTTCATCTAGTAGGCACATCTTATCTCAACCCTTTTTTACTACTTGCCAATCCTACTTGTGCAACGCAAGCAAAAAACTTATTTTTTCTCGCTTCTAAACACTTTATATATTTGATGCACTCACGAACTTTCGTCACTGATCCATCAATTTCCTTTAGTCCATCTTGGACTATCAAGTTTAGGATGTGAGCACAACAAACATGGAAAAACTTTTCATCCATTAATAGCAAACCTCTAAAATTTAATTGTTTTGTTCAATAGCTCAACAGAACAATATTTGCAGAGGCATTATCCAAAGTAATGGAAAACAATTTCTTTTCAATCCCCTACTCAACTAATAAGGCCTTAAGTTTTTCAGACAAAGCAACCCCAGTATGTGGAGGAGGCATATGACAAAAATTTAAAATTCTTTTGTGCATTTTCCATTCTTTGTCAACAAAGTGAGCTGTGAGTGTGAGATATCCATCAGTTGCAGCAGAAGACCATAGATCTGATGTTAAACAAATTCTTCCCTCAATTGCATTTAACCAATCTCGAAGTCTTATCTTTTCATCTTCAAACATCCTCAACACATGTTTCTTAACAGTATTTCTACTGTAAGATCCTACATCGCCCAAGGGAGTGATCCTTATATATATATATTCTCATCCCTACCTAGCACGAAGCCTTTTGGGAGCTCACTGGCTTCAAGTTCCATGGGAACTTCGAAGTTAAGCGAGTAGCGTGCGAGAGCACTCCTATGATGGGTGACCCACTGGGAAGTTCTTGTGTGAATTCCCAAAAACAAAACCGTGAAGGAGTGGTTGGGGCCTAAAGCGGACAATATCGTGCTACGGTGGTGGAGCAGGCCCGGGATATGGTGGACCTCGAGCCGGGATGTGACATCTACAAGGCAATTTGATATCAGGAGATATGTATTTAAACAAAGTTCTAATGCCCTCATATTCAACAAACCTAAAAGGAAAATCATGTTTAACTATAGCCTCAATTAATAGCTCACAAAAACTAATATGGTTAAACTAAGGAGAATGCAGTCCAACTTGAGATTTCTTTATATCAATAGGATGTTTTTTACTACACAAATTCATATGATTCAATAGGTTTTTCATCCCACAATTACTATCACATACGTAAACTATCCCACAGTTTTTACACTTCGCATGTTGTTTATTATCAGGACCAACAGGCAATTCTTCAAACAAAGTCCAAACCCGGGATCTCTTTTGACGTATCTTACCTACTCATATACCTTTAGCCTTTCTCTTTGAAGGACTTGGTGCACTTGTTGTACCTGGCATATCACTTAGATTGATTGTTGATATTTCCATAGCCTCAGTGTTCTCTTCATCGATATCCATCTACACTAACCATAAACATAAGATGCATCAGATGCCAAGGAAGTTGAGACAACCGAAAGCAATGACTACTATGACTTAATATAATCCAAATTAGAAATTGAAATGGACCCCGAATTCCCAAAAATCAAAAGAACTAATCTTTCTAAACTACATTGTAACCATCTACCAAATCCCAGTAGTCCAATTTCACACAATCCCATTTCAGAAAACAATTGAAAACCCATAATTTTGCAAACAATTCCAACCCTAAATTCATTCCAAGCATCAAACCCATGAAGCAATTTTAATTTTGAACACCACAAAAAGAGACAACGAAAGCAGCATGAAACAAAACCCCAAATTGATGACATGGGTAAGCATTAATTTCATTCCAAATTCCAATCAATAAAAATCCACACTTTTAGAAGAACCCAGAAACAAAAACATAAGAAATCGGATCCAAAACAACAAAAGAGAGGATTACCAGGAGCAATCTTGAGGATGGACAAAAGAGAAGTTGCAAGAAGAGGATGAGGGAGATAATCGGAGGTCTGGAGCTAGAAGTGAAGGACCGAAGGAGCACGGTGTGCATGAGAGTGGAGATGGACTGAGGTCTGAGGGTTTTCTATTAAGACTATTGAAATTACACAAAAGTCCTCAATAAACGGGTGATTAACGGGTTTCGCGGGTTCACCCAAAATTACCCGTTATTTAACGGGTTGATCGGTTAACCACCCGACCCGTTTATCACCCACCCGAAACCTAATTTTAATGGGTCGAATCGGGTCGGGTTAACAGGTTGGGTTGAAAATGCCAGGTCTACCTATAAGGACTTATAAGTACATTTGTTGCATTAGATTATCTCAAACTAGATTAGCTTCAGGGACTAAGCTAGACTGGCTTGGCTTGGACTAAGCAAGATAAGAATAGTGAAGTGTTTGGTGCAATGCTAGTGCAGTGCCAGACTGCTAAAGCCATCAACTATAATATTTTCCTATTGAGAAAAAGGGGAGGGAAGGGTGCAACGGCAAGATCGCATTCTTGTTGGTCAGTGAAATCAAAGGACTTAAGCTGCTGAAACAGCTCTAATGCAAACGACCCTTAAACAAAAAGCTTAAAAATACTGACTATAAACTATGCATTCGATGCAACATACTAGCTTGAAACGAAGATTTTGATTAATTAACACATAAAAATTTCATCATATCAAACTACATTCAGCAAAGAAACAATTTTTGCAATCCAAAATGACCAGACCACTCTCAGATTTGAGCTAAACAATCTCATCTTATCATTAGAATTATAAAAACCAAACATTACCTACTAAAAATAAATCAAAACAAATTTAAACCCTTCTAAGTTAGATAAACAAAAATTACAAACGAGAAATGAAAAAGTGAAGAAATTAAGCTGACCATTGAAATCCCCATTTGGATCCTTATTAGCTCACCCATCGCCATGATAACCCTTTTGGGCTTCCAGAGACCTGAGCCCGGCCGACCCAAGACTCTTCTTGAGCTGGAGCTCGATGATTTGAGATCCAATGCCTTCTTCATCTTGTTGGCAGCTGTGAAAATGAGTGATCTCTGCAGCACGGGCAAGTCAGTAACAGATAGTGTGGAATTCAAAGCCTTTCTGTAGATGTGCGGCAAACAGCGACGAAGATCAAAGGTTTGAGTCATCGAGCTTCTCTTTCCGGGAGGATCAGACCAATTTTCAATGATTGTTGGAACTGAGCTCTCGCTTTGCAAAGCGAAGCAAGTCTTAGCAGTCCTTTGCTTTTTGGGGGGTCTCGCTAAAATTGTTTAACCAGGGTGCTAGTTGAGGCGAGTCCCTCGTAATCCCATTAAGCTAGTCACTGCGGATAAAAAATACATAACTACACTATCTCTTAATGTAGTTTGGTCCTATAAAGCTTCGTGAAGACAAACAAACAAGGCCATAAGGAGTTGGTTGGGTTACTCACTCCTCTTATTGCTAATAGCTTTGGGTGGACTCTCAACTTAATTCTTTCATTATGGTATAACCTAACTATGTAAGCCAACAACCATAGGGGAATGGATGTGTGACGATGCGAAGAAATGTCCAATATAAAAAAAAAATAAGAACCTTGTAAAGGTTTGTAAGAAGTTGAGCAACTCTTGTGTTGCCAATTTGTTTTAGAGTAGAACCTCAAGTTCTTTTATCGTATTAGAGTAGGTTGACTCAACTATGAAATCCATTGACCACACTATTCCATGTAATGAGTATAAGTACTTTTTACAAAACAGCTCCAAACAAGCCCTCAATTCATTTCTTACTCATGAATGCAACGATCACCAACACCTGTCAAATTCTTTGATGAGATTGTAGGTAGAGGAGAGAAACGTAACTTTCAACCGTTTTAATCCAAAGGAACAATCCAAAATTTCTGCAATATTGTAGGGACTTAAAGGTGTCAAATCCAACTTCTTCATAGAAGTTCAGGGTACTTTCATCAATATTCTTTCTTCAAAAGGACATCAAACATAAAAACTAAGGAGTCTTAACAAAACACTCCTGGTACTGTTCAATTCTAACGAAAAACCACATTTTTAACTTTCCCTGGTACTATTCACTACACCTTTATTTGTCATTTTTCATTAAAACTAAAGTTTTTTTGGATTTGTCATTAGTTTTCCTTAAAAACTATTGCAATATTTATTGCAGAATATTGTACATAATGCTCCCTCATTCTGTGCAAAAGAAGAAAAAAAGAAAAAGAAAAAAAAAAAAGAACTCCAGCAGCTGTAAGCGGTGTAGCCCTCACTATGAAGAGAAACTAATTGGTGGTTCATTCACAGATTAGTTAGTTTTATTGTCTTACGATTGTTACGGCAAATTGTTGTTGACTTGCTGTTTTAGCAATAATTGATGTGGCCTCGTTTGTTTCAGCCTTGCTTTGTGTGGGCACTCAGTGTTGAAATTGTTGTTTCTATCATTTTTGCGTCAAATTTGTAATGTCTATTGTTCGTGTTTCCGGTAGTTTGTGGTAGTAGCCATGCAATGGTTTATCTAATTAGTTGTGCAAATTTTTCTCCAAATCAAAGATTTGATCACTAGAGAATATCTGAATATGTATTCAGAATGACACATCTTGTATTGTTATGTTTTTATCAATAAAATCACCCTATTATTGCTCTCAATAAAACAAATGTAATACAAATTAGTTTTTGACATATGCATGTGTACAAACTTTTCTTGGGGATCCTAGGGATCTCGTGATTGTAACCGTTCATCATACATCGTGCGATCAGAAATCGTTAGGTACTATTTATATTTAATTTTAAATTTTAAAATTTGAAATGATTTCTGACCGCACGATGTACGATGAACAGTCACGATCACGGAATCCCAGGAAAGGATCCGACGAGGATCCTCGCCGGATTCTTTTCCATTTTCTTTTACCTGACTTCTCAATGAGACATTTATATTTATAAGCAAGAGAAAGAGAGATTTTTCAATGTGTCCGGTATACAGTGCGATACGTCATTATACAAGTGGAGAAAAATTCTTTTATTCAAGTGTTCATCCACTTGTATAACGATAAATAAATTACATGTCCATGTTCCGATGGCGCACTGAAAAGTCTCTCTAAGAGAAGAAACGCGTGATCTGAAGAAAATGCCAATTTTAAACACTCGTGGCCCCATATGATTGCATGTTTAGGCGATAGATAATAGTTTGGTTTCTAAGAAACGACAAACTCTTTATATTTGCAATTAGTCAATGCATGAGTCACAAAGTAGTCAACAAAAGAAGTCAACAAAAACTTATGATGTCAAACATATATTCTTTCCTCGTCTGCAATTTAAGGTTGCAAAATGCAGATATCAATTCACGCGCAATGACATAATCAAAGAAGGGAATGAATCGTTCCTAGCTTGCCTGATTGATAGATCTTTGTACCACGCACATCACTTAAATGGGCTCCGGAAAGCAACAAAAGAGTGAAGTTTGAAAATAGGAAATCAAAAAATTCAAAAGGCTCAGATTAGATTCAATTTGTACTGGACATAGACCACGCTCAAATGTCTTGAAAAAGATAGTTATGTAATTATGCTGTAAATCTGCAAATTGATTTTGTTTAGCTTTCACATGACTTAATATCGATATGTTTCAATTTTCAATTTTGGATATGTGATATTTTGTGAACTTCTACAAATCAAGGACAATGAATTAATTGCATTAATTTGTGGAGAAAATTAGCGCATGGATGATGTGTGTGTGTGTAAATTAGATTTATATTTTATAAATGTTATGTTGGTTCATTTTTAATATTAAATTAATTATAATTGTCATTGTTTGGTTGTTAGTGGAAAAGTAAGTTTATTTTTCATTATTCGTGGTTAGTGGGAAATTAAGATGGAATCTTTAGGAAATGGATCCTTTCCGGATCCCATCCACCAAATCCAACCCAATCAACAAATCCGGACACTTGAAATTTGATCCAATGGCTAAAAACAGGAAGCCTATTTAAAAGTTAATATACCTTTAGCCGTTGGATCAAATTTTAAGGGCTTGGATTAGATGATTGGGTGTATTTGGTGGAAAGGATCTAGAGAGAATCCCTTTCTGAATCTTTAGCATTTCAACTTTTGTAACTCTTGTAACCTTTTTTCTTTGTTAATTTAATAATAAACATATAATTATTAGCATTTTTCCCATTATCTTTTTATTTATGATCCCACTACCAATTTCCTCACAACTACATTTTTATTCCTCCATACTTTCTATCTTTTACTTATTGGCCAAAGAAGGGTATTCTTGTGGTGGAGCTTTGGACTCTTCTTTATTTGTATCCTGGATGAGACAAGTCAAGAGATATACTGATGCACTAGTTCATGAACTTTTGTCAAACCACAGTGGGCTTCAATCTCCTTAAAGAGAGCGAGATACCTGCACCTCAGCCTAATTGTCTACATGCTTCTTAGAAGAATATTACAATTTTCTTGTAATTTTCCCAACATGTTACAAACGTGTTCGTTTTCTTGAAATTTTGACAAAATTTACATATTTTCCTTGAATTGCAAGAACTAGTAAATTGTTAAGGAATGTTAAAAGCTTACATGAATTTGACAAAAATAAATTACTACCTATAAATAAATAATTTCGTTACTAATTGTAACATCCCACATCGCCCAGGGGAATGGATCATGTAAGCCTTATATGTATATTTTCATCTCTACCTAGCACGAGACCTTTTAGGAGCTCACTGGCTTCGAATTCCGTAGGAACTCCGAAGTTAAGCGAGTTCGCACAAGAGCAATCCCAAAATGGGTAACCCACTGGGAAGTTCTCGTGTGAGTTCCCATAAACAAAACTGTGAGGGCGTGATCGGGGCCCAAAGCGGACAATATCATGCTACAGTAGAGTCGAACCCGGGTTGTGGTGGGGGCCCGGGTTGAGATGTGACAATTTGGTATCAGAGTCAATCCCTAGCCAGAAGTATGCCAACGAGGACGTCGGGCCCCTAAGGGGGGTGGATTGTAACATCCCACATCACCCAGGGGAGTGGATCATGTAAGCCTTATATGTATATTCCTATCTCTACCTAGCACGAGGCCTTTTGGGAGCTTACTGGCTTCGGATTCCGTAGGAACTCCGAAGTTAAGTGAGTTTGCGCGAGAGCAATCCCAGAATGGGTGACCCACTGGGAAGTTCTCGTGTGAGTTCCCAGAAACAAAACCGTGAGGGCGTGGTCAAGGCCTAAAGTGGACAATATCGTGCTACAGTAGAGTCGAGCCCGGGTTGTGATTGGGACCAAGGTCGGGATGTGACACTATTAGCATGAGGCCATGCATGATTAATTCACTAATTAGTTGTATAGTAAAACCTCTCTAAAGTAATTGATGCAGGGCGCAGCGGATAGAAGCGAAATAAATTGATAGGTAGGGTCCACTATCTCCTAGTGCGAGGAGAGGCCTGAAAGCCCTATAAACTTTGGTTATAGTACCAGCCTACAATGTAAACACTAGAAAGAACAAAGCAGCAGACTCTTACACAAGAGAAAGGCACATAAAAACGAGTTTACAACTCAAATATCAATATAATAATTCAAACAACTTCTCCCTTTCTTCTTTACAAATACAAGTATTTATAGTCTTACAACGTAAAGTGAAAAATATGAAAAGACATAAAAATAAATAAATAAGGGCTTACAATATAACTCCTAAAAAACTAAATGATTTCATAAAATGTCATTAACCTAGGAATTCCATAAGGCACAAATTTAAAGATAGATACATGCATTACAACTCTTAAAATGCATGTATTATATTATAAAACTTAAATCCCAGGTGCCAGTAATTTTATGTAATAACGCCTTCAGTCCTTGGCCTGCATCATTCTCGTGGGGTTGGAGAGAATTCGTCCTCGAATTCGGATCATCTGATTTGGAGTGATAAAATTGAACTTTGCAGGTCCAAACAAATAGATAATTGGAGCATTTAATATTGACTATTGAAGTGTGAAAAGCACCCTTAATAGCATACCTCACAACCTTGACATTCTCTTTCATTTGATTTATAATGTCACGCAAAACTTTGGAAATTCTGAAGTAGAAGACATCAACCCTAATTAAATCAACATATCTAGAAGCTTCCAATGAACTCATTAAATCATGAAACTCCACTTCAAAAATTCTTTGTAATCAGCATTTTTAATAATTACACAAGATTCCATATCAATATTTCGTTAAACCACACAAGAACTTTGACAGCAAAAGTGATAAGTACTATATGGAGAACGATCAAACTCAGGAGGAAGATCAAGATTTACAAGACAATCACCTGACTAATTTTCACGACATATTGGACATGAACTATCCAAGCAACAATCAAATATTGGAGGAAGGTCCAGATTAAGATCTTCATCTAATGGCATCTGCGACATGCTGAATATAGCGCCACCCTTGGATCAAGCTAACATTCTGATACCAGGGCGCAACGGATAGAAGCAAAATAAATTGATAGGTAGGGTCCACTATCTCCTAGTGCGAGGAGAGGCTTGAAAACCCTATAAAATTTAGTTCTAATACCAGTCTACAACGTAGACACTAGAAAGAACAATGCATGAGACTCTTACATAAGAGAAAGGCACATAAAAACGAGTTTACAACTCAAATATCAATATGATAATTCAAACAGGTTCTTCCCTTCTTCTTTACAAATACAAGTATTTATAGGCTTACAACTTAAAGTGAAAAATATGAAAAGACATAAAAAAAAAAAAATAAATAAAGGCTTACAATATAACTCCTAAAAAACTAAATGATTTCATAAAATGTCATAAACCTAGGAATTCCATGAGCCACAAATTTAAAGATAGATACATGCATTATAACTCTAAAAATGCATGTATTATATTATAAAACTTAAATCCTAGCTGCCAGTAATTTTATGTAATAACGCCTTTAGTCATTGGCCTGCATCAGTAATACTCTATAATGGAATCATTTTCATGTCATAAAAAAATTTGGTCTCAACTCGAGGCTAGTTATGTATTGAAATAAACTCCATATTGTAATAAGTTATAATCTTTCTTGATCTCATCTTAAGGAAACATGTCTCCACATATTTATTATTGTCAGTGAGTACAAAAATATGTAAGAAATAAAATATTGGCGCTCAAGAAATCGTATTAGGAACAATATTCTTACGGATAAATAGGTCAAAGAATAATATTTTTAACTACACATTTATTAAGTAATAGCATCCCTAAGGGCTCGTTTGAAAATGCTTTTAAAATGACCAAAGCGTTTTTGGTGATGAAATAAGTATTTTAAGTGCTTTTACAACTGAAAAATATTTTCTCTAAAAGTGATTTCAGTTGTTTTAAAAACACTTTCGAACGAACTATAAAGTTATAAAATTAGTTTGATTTCAACTGTATAAAAATTGGTTTGATTTCAACTGTATAACTTAGGGTGGCATTTTTACTGTATCAAACAATATATGATATTATAAGCCTCACTTATTATTATTTATCAGTTTTGAATTATTACATACTCTCCCTTGAGGAACTAGCTTATTTTATGTGTCAAACGACCCAGTCATCCAATCATGTGAAGAACACGTTCAGAAATTCAAGTTGAATGCCCTGACGTCAAATATCAACATTCCCAACCCTGGAAAATTCATATAGCATAATGCATGCATGCATGCATTTCTGTTTAAATAGTGTTACATTCACACTGATTTTTACTTTCTACACCTCTTTATTAATTTTTATCATTAATTTTCTTCAACTTATTCAATTTGATGATCAAAAATTTAAAATATGTGTAAAAAGTAAAAATAAATGTATCAATAATACTACGTATGCTTCTGTTTTATTTCGAATTTTTTTCTTTTTCTTCATTTTCAAGACTTGGTCATTAGTTATGTCTTTTTGTTCAAAAAAAAAAAAGACTTGGTGATCGGTTGTTGCAGCTAAAAAAATTGGTCATTGTTTACTTTCTGACTAAATTGATGTGAGGACTATCATCATTAGGAATACGACACGGGAAATGAAAAATCAATTGCACGATTGACCTCTACATAACAGAATGTTGACCTTAATTTAATTCGTTCTATTTTAATTTGTTAATTACTTGTGAAATTTCGAGGACATTCACCCTTATCCTTAATCAACTCAAAAATAATATTTCTAATTAGGTTAATTAGTCATATATAATAATTAGTAAAACATGTGTGGAATTGAACATCTCAGTCAGATAATTTCAAGTCAAACAACTAAGCTATTGTCGGCAGGCTCATATTAAGGGAAAAAAAATTGCGAGTTTAAACTAGCTAGCATTTAATCAGATAAAAATACATGCTACGTTAGTCAAGCAACTAATTATTTTTATTTATTTTTTATTTTTTTACAAAAGATATTATCTATATTAAGGGAGAGGATGTGAGTTTAGTCTTACAATGGGCTAGCAATAATGTGGTTCAAATTTGCCTTTGGTGAGAATCGAACGTATGACCTCTCATTTACAAATAAAGAGGAATACTATTAGACCGTAGTACTAAGTGGCATATTCTTTACTTTGTTAAGAGTTTTGCTTAAAATAAAATTAGAAAACCGTTATTGACAATCTCCGTAGCCGTATAGTTTAGTATGTTGAAGTGGAGAGACTTTTCAGTATGTTGGGAACACAGTTCTGTACAGCAGTGTCATAATACAAGTAGTTGAAATTTTTTTTCAAATATTCAACCACTTGTATTAAGATTTAGTGTACTAGGCCGTGTTTCAAACACGTTAAAAAATTGCTCGTTGAAGTGCTAACATTCATATTATTCTTTAAGCTATAGATGATAATTGGGCTGGCACCACCATCTTTCAAATGAAATGCTAAACTTGTTTGGCCCAAAATCTCTAACATCTCATCCCAACAAAAGTTGCAATTATAACATTTTGGGCCTCACGAAAATTCCAAGTCTTTGGGTCTTCTGCTACTCACAACCAAAAAGCCCAACCAACACACAAGCAAATGAGCAAAGGCCGCATCCCTATATATTCCCACCTTCTGCACTTCATACGCCTCCTCTGCCTCTTCGGGCATTAGGGTTTTCTGGTTTTCTTCCATTCAAATTCAGCAACTTTTAATCTAAATGTTTGTTCTGCAATATTTGTTTGTTCTTGTTAGGCGTGGCCCTTAAGATCGCCTTCCCTTTTTAGCCATGGAAGCGTTTTGAGTCATAGCTGCGCAATAGTGAAAAACTCCATCGGGGAGGGTCTCTTTAGGGTTTTCCTTCTGAAACCCTCCTCTCCTCCCACCTGGCTTTTCTGAGGCATTGCTCTGTTTTCCTTTTGGGTTTTGGAGCTCTTTTTCCCGATTTTTCTTGAAACCCTAAGGCAGATAGTTTCCATGCTATTTGATTCTGGGTGTTTCAGTCAATTGGGGTGCTTCTGGCCCATTTGGTAGACTTTTAATTTGTAAATGTCTCGATCTTGGGTGGGTAACATTTTAAATTTGAATCCTATCTGGGTTTATTTTGCAATTTTTTTGATGAATTTGTTGAGTTTGAAGTGGGATTTGGCAAGAGTGATGATTCAATTAGATGTGTGAAAAGAGGAGAAATCCTATTTTTTATGAACTCAATTATTTGAGGCATTTGGATTTGTCTGACTTGCCTTTCATCACTATCCTTCTAGTTCCTCGCTAAAATTTGCATTATTTGTCTTAATAAATTGTTTCTTTTGGCATAAACTTTGAAGTGTGAAAAAGCACCTGCTTCAATTGTTTCTTTTTTATTGTTGCGAAAATTCATAATTTCGTAGCAAGCACCTGGTTCGATTTTTGGCACTATTATTTCATAGTCCATCTCATCAAAAGACGCCTTAATCACTTGTTGCACGATAATCAAACATGGGAACGGCAAGAAAAACAATTGTCAAACACACTATGAATAGTTAAACGATGCTGAATTTGACACTTGAAATAACACGAAAATAGATGCAAAGAACAAACATTAAAAACCAACAGGGATAGTGATCAATCATGCCTCGAAGAACAAACATTAAAAACCAACACGAAAGTTGTTAACTTTGAAGAGAAAAACTAATTTTAAATCTTTACAGAGAAACTCAACCACGCAGAAGTGCTTAGTGACAAAATAATCAGGCAACAAATCGCTTAAAACACTCAAAACACAACCCAGCAAAACCAAATAATCGAAAGAAGAAATCACATGGCCATTTCAGTTTTATAAAGAACACTATCCAAATTCTCAAAAACAATCAAAACCTGGTTTTATGTCAACCATCAAAAGCTATAAACTTTCAATCTTAAATGTTTACAGAGCAACTGAACGATGTAGAAACGCTTGACAACAAAATAATTAAGCAACAAATTGCCCAAAACAATCAAAAGAGAACTCAAAAAACCCAAATACAACACCCGCATCACTCGATAAACTGTGTCCACCAGAAAAAACTAATACCTGAGAAAATACCTAACCGCCGCAACTGGAAAGTTGAAGTGCTGAAAAATGACCAAGGAAAAACACAAAGTCATAGCCTGCTGAAAGACGAAGGCTAAGCTCTTTTGCAACCTTACAAATGAAAGTTTCTAGAATATGTATTTTGGTAACAAGCGCACGTGGTTCAATATCTTAGTGGATATGACGTTGAGTTTTTACCCATATGTTTTCGGTTCGAAATTCTCGTTCCTCTAAATGATTGTAATAGTTTTATTCCTTTCTCTTCCCACCCTTCCCACCCCGCTCCGGCTTTCCTCCACCCCAAATATTTACGGATCTGCGGTCACTCTCCTTCAACACGCTTTGACATGATTCTCCTGAGAAGTGTGTAGAACTCGGACGCAGGTGCTCACACCATCACCTCCCATGACTCTATCCCTAGTGGCTTTTTTTCTCCTTCGGTGACTTTTATTGCTAGTGGGTCATATCTCACTGGCTTTCTTTGGTTTGTGGTTGATGTTCCGATCTATGTGGTGCTTTGAGGAAGTTGTTGGAGTCGTCTTTTCCATCATTTTTGCAAATTTCGATGGCTGGATCTCTGTTTGTCGACGATGCTTTGGTGGCGGCTACGCAAGCAAGACTGTTGGGTTTTCCTGTTTCTGGGCTCAAAACTTTATTTTGGGCTTTGTTTTGAGGATCCATATCTTCTTTTGTGCTTTTCATGTAAATAGACCTCTTCTTTGGCAATTACAGTTGTTGGTCCTTTTGACCAAAAAAAACAAAAAAAAAAAAACAAAATACATTGATTTTTTGTTGTTCTTATTCAGCAATGCCAATAAACAAGCAATACTTTCTTCTTCTCGCTCATTTACGCAGCAAGACATCCAACTGATCATTTCGCTGGCGTCGACTGCACGGACCAGGCCACCGGAACAGGGCGCGGCGCACACACGGCGCGCTTTAGAAAATTCCACTCCCACTTCCACCGCTTTACGCTCTGGTTGACAATCCGATTGAAATCTCACAGAGCTCCGTCTCGCCCCATCTTCTTCATTGACCCCACCCGACCTTCATCACAACGCCGCCATGATTACCGCGGTAATTACGAACCTGCCACTCATCTCTTCCTCTTCCTCTTCTTCTGTTGGGTCTTTGTTTTGATGATTTGCTCGTAATTTGATTGTGTTTGCATGGAGCAGCAGAGAAGCATATCGGGGCCGTCGCAGAGCCCTAGATCTCCGTCGTCGCAGCCGTACCTGTCAGTCTCAGTGACTGATCCTGTGAAATTGGGCAATGGCGTCCAGGCATACATCTCCTACCGAGTGATCACCAAGGTAATTTCGTCATTTCGCTCTCAATTTCTGTTATTGATTGTAGGCTTTGATTTGATTAGGGTTAAGGTCCCTGTGATTGGGTTGATTGCGTAATTAACAGTAACTGCATGGTTGGTTTTAGCTCAGAGTGTACGGAAGATATAAATTCTCACTTTGTTAGGGGAATTTGTTTATTTAAGTTGGGTTTTGTTAGGGGAATTTGATGTACTGAATGATAAATTCAGTTAATGTGAGAATCAGTGATTCTCGTTATAATATGTGTGCAAACGAATGATGTTTTTCAATGGATCTTTTGAGCTTAAGCATGTTTAATGAGTTGGATGAGCATGTGATCTGTAAATATGCTCTTTTAAGTCTTGTTTTTGTGTCTATTTTGATGCAATAATAATGGTTAAATTCTACTTGAGCATTCACATCTATCTATGTTTGTTTTTTCAGACAAATTTTCTTGAATACCAAGGGCCGGAGAAGATTGTTATTCGACGTTACAGTGATTTTGTTTGGCTACGGGATCGCCTCTTTGAAAAGTATAAAGGAATTTTTATTCCACCTCTTCCAGAAAAGAGTGCTGTAGGTAACAACATAGCTATACCCATTTTCTTAGAACTCTTTTGTACTTGTAAAGTAGAAAATGCTATGTTTACCTCGTCATGTGCATTGTTTTGTCATGCCTAAACTTATGTACTTGTATCTTCATGTGTAGGCCTTAACTAGCTAGTATAGGTAACTTAGTTGTTGATTCAAATTGCGAATGAAGGAATTGTGATAGTGACAAGGTGGAGCCAACCCTAAGAAAATCCTCTCTCTCTCTTTTTTTTTTTGTTGGTTTATGATGTAGGATAGAATTGGGCAGCGGAAATTAGAGTGGTTAGCGGAAGCGAAAACACAGAAAACTTAAAAAAAACTGAAAATAAAAGATAAACTAGACTCCTCCAGGGGCCCAGCACACTTGGCCTTGCACCAAGAATTGGAATTTGGAATCACTCCAAATAAACACCTATCACTGTGACTAACTTCAGTCCTTAATGCAGAAAAGTTCCGTTTCAGTGCTGAATTTATTGAGATGAGGCGTCAAGCATTGGATGTATTTGTTAATCGGATAGCTTCACATCATGAACTTCAGCAAAGTGAGGATCTGAGAACCTTCTTACAAGCAGATGAAGAGGTGGTGCTTCTAAAGTGATGCCTTGAGTCACAGAGTTATTCTCATGTCACTACTACGAAAGTCAATAACTTATCAGGCACCTCTGTTGGACTTCAGAATAGTTGACGTGTTTATATGCTTTTTTCAGACAATGGAGAGGTTAAGGTTTCACGAGACTGGTATCTTTAAGAAGAAGCCGGCAGATTTGATGCAAATCTTCAAGGTAACTTTGATTCTGCATAGTGTTTGCAAGACTAACTGTTTCCATGGGATATTTCATTTCCCTAAAAAGGCATTTTTCATAATGGGCAATCCTTTCCACTGCTTCATGTCTTCCGCATTTATTGTATTTGTTGAACTGAATAGGCCACTTAAACTAGTAAGTATCTTTCCTTTTTGAGAGGTGATCTGGTTGAACAACAGCAGTTCTGTATTTAACAGGATGTACAATCTAAAGTGAGCGATGTTGTTCTCGGAAAGGAAAAGCCGGTGGACGAGTCAAATCCTGAATATGAGAAGTTGAAACACTACATCTTTGAGCTGGAAAACCACTTGGCTGAAGCCCAGAAACATGCATACCGTCTTGTCAAGAGGCACAGAGGTAATGACGATTTGAAGGCTCAATGTTCTTTCTTTACCTTTTTCTCTTACATTTCTCTATTAGGGGCCTTATGGCTGCATTTCCTTATTCTGAATTCTGAATGTGGTTAGAATGTGATTCTTTATAACTATATTTATGCAGAGCTGGGACAGTCTCTAGCAGATTTTGGGAAAGCAGCCAAGCTCCTAGGAGCTTCCGAAGGTAATGCTCTTGGAAAGGCCTTTACCGAGCTTGGGGTGAAGTCAGAGACATTATCAATTAGGCTGCAAAAGGAGGTAGGCTTGAATTGAGAATTCAATATATATCATTGGTGTTCCAGTGTCTATGGTGTGTTTGCTTATTCTTCTTTGCATGCATTCCTTTTGTTTTCCATTTTGTATAAGAGCTTATCATTATATGTTATGGTATTACCATATCTTTCCGTCTCGTTGTAGGCCCAACAACTGTTAATGAATTTTGAAGAACCCTTGAAAGATTATGTCCGTGCTGTGCAGTCTATTAAGGTGAGAAGTGTTTGACTTGATACATGTCTTTAGATTATACTGTTTGCACTTCTTTTACTTGTGTGTGTTGAAACAGGCCACAATAGCTGAGAGAGCAAATGCCTTCAGGCAACAGTGTGAACTTGCCGAAACAATTAAGTTGAAGGAGATAAATCTGTATGCATCTGGTCAACTGTTTTATGTTTCTCTGCGTGTCTGGATTTTCTGTTACGCTAGCCTCTTGTATACTGAAAACACAGACAAGCAGCACCTGTGATCATATTTAGGTTTCCAGTTAATAAAAATAAAATGGTTCAAGGAAAAAAAAAAGATTTGTGAAAATGCATGATGGGAACCATTTGATTCAACTAATGTTGGATTCCACTCACCATTTGATATAAATACTCTGGCGCTCGTTTTGTCTGTAATTGTTGATTGGCCTAATAAGTGTTGATTGGTTTGCAGTGACAAACTCATGTTGACCAGATCGGACAGGGTGGGCGAAGCTGAGCACGAGTACAACGAGGCAAGTCAGCTGATGCAATCATATATGGTTTACACGTTAGGTGGTATCTTCATTATTTGACTAAGATTGGTTTTGTGATGCAGTTGAAGGCTGAGGGTGAGGAAGCAACCAGAAGATTTGAAACGATAGTGCGACGGATGAATGAAGAGATAGTTCACTTTCAGGAACAAAAAACAACAGACATGGGGGTTGCTTTCCATGAATTTGCCAAGGGACAGGCACGCTTGGCGAATAGTATTGCAGACGCTTGGCGAAGTCTCCTCCCTAAGCTCGAATCTTGCTCTCCGGCTTAGTTGAGTGGATGTAAAACCGGAGCAGTATACTTCATGTGGTTCGTATAGACGGCAGAGCAGCTCTCTTTGTAAAAACTTTCGAACTTCAGGAGTTTGTTCTGTTATTCCGGTGTTGTACTTCTTGTGGATTATTATCTTTTTTTTTTTTCCCTTTCTCACTTATTACCTGTACAAATTGAGAACTAATTGAAAAGATTTGTTGCTTGCACTGTTACTTGCAGGGCAAGTCACTCTACAGATATGTGTACCTCACACATAGGATTTATTCACACATTTTGATATGCTTTCGAATGTCCAATTCTTCGAGTTGTCCGTTGAAATTAGAATCTTGTTTTACAAATTAGTAACTTTCTTACGTTTTAATTTTCTCGCATTGCACGTTAATAGTTTGCAATCACATCGATTTGTCTCCAAGCCGTATGAACTTCTTTTGGGCTAGTGATCCTTTTTCATTGAGAAATGGTAAAGGAGAATTGTCATTAAAATTCGAAAATAATCAATTTAAGAACCGTTTGATAACAATTTTTTTTTTTAATTTTAGTTTTTAGTTTTTTAGTTTTTTTTTTTTTTTTTAATTGAAGAATGAAAACTCGTTTGATAACTATTTTTAGTTTGCAAAAACTAGAAAATGCAAACTATTTTATTGAGTTTTCAAAATTTAGCTTTTAGCTTTCGATTTTGGGTTTGAAAATGTAAAGTGGTTATCAAACGAATTTTCATTTATCAGTTTTCAAAAAAAATAATAAACTAAAAACAAAATACTTATCAAACAACTCCTTAATTTCACACAAAAAGGAGGTAATTGTACCATTCAACTAAAAATTTGAGACTACTGGTTTCTTAACTCATCAAAAAGTGTAGCAATGGTCATTTTCATCAACTCCGTTAAGAACTTCCGTCAAAATGAGTCACGTGGCAAACACGTGAGGTTGAATCAAGGGGCAAATATAAAAAATCAAATCAGAAAAATTGTTGTAATGATCTCTCAACCTTAACCCAATTTGAGCAATAGTCTCTCAATTTAACCAAATTGTAGCAACGGTCCTTCCAACAAGACTCACTTTGACAGAATTCTGACTGAGTTGACAAAAAGGATCATAGCTGTACGTTTTGATGAGTTAAGAAAAAAGGGTCATGAATTTTAAATTAAGAGACTATTACTCCAATTGAGATAAATTTGAGAGACCGTTGCTAAATTTTGTTTTTAAAAAATGCCAAGTTTATGAGGCAAGCGGTGGCCTACATTTGCTGATATGGCATGAAATGATTGGAATCTTGATGAGGCGATTCTCGCCAACCATTCCCGCCTCGTTAAAGAAGATGAAAGAAGCATATCCTCCGAACTTGCGATTCCTCCAACAAATCCCTTTCCCTCTTTCCCATCAGTTCTAAAACCCCCTCACAGATTTCATTTGCTCAGCCAGCCATGGCCAGTTCTGTTGCTGTGGCGGGAGGAGCGATGAGCTCGCTCCGCTGCGTCCACTCCCCACGTGTCAGCTCCCACGTGCCACTCTCCCCTCCTCCTCCGTCGCTGGCTGCTTCCTGTCCACTAGTATCCACCACCGCCACCAGCAACTGCTTCTTTCCTAACCTTAATTTGCATTCCGGCCGTCACTACCGCCACCGAAATCAAACTGCGGTGGCCAAGGCGTCGTCTCAGGAAAAGGACAGCCTTATCCCTTCGGACGACGCCGAAGACGGCGTCTTGCTCGGGACCATGAAATTGCCCTCGGATACCGATCTTCCCAGATTCCAAATTCTACTATTCCAGGTAATATAAAGTATATGTAAACATTAAAGTGCACACTCTAACACCAAAGCTGGAATAGCTCAGCTGGTTAGAGCGTGTGGCTGTTAACCACAAGGTCGGAGGTTCGAACCCTCCTTCTAGCGTTTTTTAAATTTCTGTATTTTCCCATTTTTCTGGTCCAATGTGCTAAACGCTGCGTTTTGCTCAACAGTGGGCTAATAGTCTCTGCCAAGGAGCTAACCTGCCTCTTGATATGCCTTTGAAGGTACACAATATATTGTTCATTTCATTTTTTTATTTTTTTTCCTGTTTATTTATGTTTCTTCATTTTCCTTTATTTTATTCAAAGTTTGAAGTCGTATTAGGCGTTGCGTTGGAGGTATCGCTATATGCAATAAACTTAAATAAAAATCAAATCCCATTATGTTTATAACACCCAATTTATAAGGATGATTCACAAATTTATCCAATCCAATATGTCAGAAATAAACGAAAAATGAGTATGCGGAAATCAGTTTGCTTGACTTGTATTCCCTTAGCCATGTTGACTTCCATATTTAAGGTTCCGGTTGCATGGACACATTGGCATACATTATGAACATGGCACTGAGACCCTAGCAATGGACTGAATGTTTTCTTGTACATTGCAATGGAACAGGTAGACAAAATTGCAGGTGGGACTAGATTGGGGTTTGTTACAATCGGGAATGCGGAGGTTGAGGTCCCTGTGTACATAGACTGCTTGGTTTTTCCACCAAGTGACGGCTCTGGCCCTATTTTCCGAGCTGTCAGAAACGGACCCTTGAAGGACAAGACACCTCCTGGTGAGCCAAGGATCATGAGAAATCTTATGCAGGCCCTTCAGAAGTCGGTCCAAATCGCTAGACTGTAAACAGGATTTTTGTACGTATATTTGAGTTGAGATTATCTCCACTTTGTTATGTAATGCAAATTTTCTTACTTCTTTAAGTCCAAGACAAGAAAGTCCTAGTTTCTTGTTCAATTTTTATGCTTGGTGGTCGAATGCAAGCTTTGTTTGCTTCAACAAAGTTCAATGCAGATTACGATGATCTGGGATTTGTCCAGAAATAGACCGAATGTGCTTTTTTAGCTAGTTGATAGATGACTAAACTACTTTTAACCTCTGACTTTGTAGTCTTTCGATTTGTGTCCTTTGTGCCGCTAGACTACATAATATTTGCTGTAATCTTGGATGTTCAATGTTCTAACGAGGTTGCATTGTCTTGGAGCTTATTACTAGGTAATTGTTCTCAACTTTGTCTTAACTGGATTCATTGGTTTCTTCATGCTAAAACGTGATTGCAATCATTTACCTATTAAATAATCACACTAGGAAACAAATTTGATACCCAGTACTTTCCATGTTGGCAGTATCCTCTGCTATATAAGGTATCTTGAATCTGGAACTGAAATTCTCACACCTTGTTTTGACCTTAAGTAAGAAATTGTACCAAATTCTAGATCTGGAACTTGAAAGAAAATGGAGCAGCAAGAATCGGAAGTTAGTTTTGGTTATGGACAAGAAGATGGTTATGATGCAGTTGTTGTGGGGTCTGGCTATGGCGGTTCTGTTGCTGCTTGTCGGTTGTCTATGGCAGGGGTAAGGGTGTGTCTAGTTGAGAAAGGCCGGAGATGGGAATCTAAGGACTTTCCTACTAACAGCTCGAAGATATTTTCTACTACAAGGATGGAGAACCAGAACCTAGGCATTAGCTTTGGACCAAAAGATGCTTTGTTCCAGGTTATTCTCTCTTCCTCTTTTTCTCTAGGGCAATATCTGCATCGATTCTGTATTTTGTTGTTTGTTTTGAATCATGTCAATCGCAGGATATTGTATGTACTTTGTTTTGTGATGTCACTTTTGCTTACTATTGTGTATATACCGGTTTTTTTACTTTTTACTATAATTTAGCGACATATACAGTTTTTCCGTAACCATTCAAATCAGGGCAAGGTGTAATATGCATCTGTTATGATGAAAGTCTAGGTATATGAGCAGAATGATTCTTTAGCAGCTACGGCGTGTGGACTTGGTGGGGGTTCATTAGTGAATGCAGGAGTTCTGGTTCCAGCACCAGCTCGTGCTAGACGAAATCCAAAATGGCCAAAGGATTGGGAAAGGAATTGGGATAACTGTGAAGCTTCTGCGGCAGCCATGCTGAAAGCACAAAGCATTCCTGTCAAGTTTCCTGCTGCAAAAGTCTTGGAAGAGGTTGCTATTGGAGAGACTGAAGAAGCTTTTGAGACTTTGGTGAAGCTAAGCGTGAATTTTGACCTTGAAGAACTACAAACTGATGCAATGGGTACCTGCTTAGCCTGTGGAAACTGTCTTTCTGGATGTCCTTATAATGCCAAAAGTTCTACTGACAAAAATTATCTGCGTTCAGCAATCCAGGCATGTCTTATGTTATCTAATAGATCAATGAAGTTCGTAAAAAAAAATATATATATCCATTAGGATGTAATAGATGTTCGTGTTTAAGTTTTTACCGTACCTTCTCCGCTAAAACCAGTGTTTCTTGTGAAGCAGGCAGGCTGCATAGTTAAAACAGAATGTCAAGTACAGTATGTGGTTCGAAACATGCATGAAAACTTCCAATACAAAGGAGAAAGCAGTAGAAAAAATAGAAGATGGCTTATTTACTTGAATGAGATTGATTACATAACCTCTGATTTCGTAATCCTATCAGGTGAGAAACAATCAAATTAGGTATTCTGAAAATTTTAATCACAAAGACTCTTAACAATTTCTAGACTTGTTTTTTCGCAGCGGGAGTTTTTGGCACCACTAAAATACTCTACCAGTCAAGAATGAGAGGACTAAAACTTTCTGAAGCACTTGGATCTGGATTCAGCTGCAATGGAAATACTGTGGCTTATCTTGCTGGGAGCCCAGCACCACTGAATGGTTACGGATTAGACAGAAAGCAAATGTTTAAGACACCATTTGAAGAAAGGCCAGGGCCATCCATCTCTGCCTCTTACACTTCTTCGCTCGGCTTTACAATACAGGTTCAGAAACTTCTGTGAACTTAATTGACTTCAGTTTTTCATTCATGTAAATCTATTGGTTTGGTCACAAATGACTTTTAATTTTTTATGTAATCAACGATGTATCATATAGATATCTGGTGGGAAAATCTAGATGTAGTCTGGCTTTTGTGGAAAACGAGTTACATATATATATGAAGTATGCATGCATGTATATAAATGTTAATCTCTGAAGATATAAGTTTAAAAATGTTTTTTTCTGGTTTGATGGATTTGGATTCATCAACCTCTTATGTAGTCTTCGTTGTTACAGAGTGCTGTACTTCCAACATCGTATCCGTACCTGCTGTTTAAAGGAATTACAACCTACGGATGGCCTACTGGATACTGGTTCCTTCATGGGATTATAGACAAGATAAAGCATATCATAGGTTGTAAAGCAACCCAAGCAATGGTTCTTATTGCATTGGGATATGATGAGAGTGATGGTAAGATCACGTTGGAAAAGGGCACGAACAAAATCTGCTTTACCCCGCCTCATGATTCCCTTCTCCCACGAAAAATTACAGCTTTCCAAAAGCTCACTAAGAAATTAGGAGGAATTCTCTTTATGTCAAAATACCGAAGCACATCAGTTCATCTTTTAGGAGGGTGCAATGCATCTTTAGATCCTTCACACGGTGTTTGCAACTCCAACGGGCAGGTTTTTGATCCATTGTCGCCTATCACTGTACATCCCGGCCTCTATGTATGTGATGCTTCTTTGATCCCATGCTCTATTGGAATAAATCCTTCTCTTACTATTGCGACGGCAGCTGAGCACATAAGCAAGAACCTTGTGCAGGATGCTCTAAAGTACAGAGAAGGTCTTGCATCTGTTCCTAGAATTGCTAACCAAGGTCAGGATTCCTTCACTGATAAGACTATAGTTAATGGTCAGAGATCAGAGGTCTTGGTCAAAGAAACAATGAGAGGTTACGTTGGGGGTATGCCGTGCACAGCTTATCTCAGAATGAAGATGAACCCTCAAGACCAGAAAGGACCGAATGAGCGGAAGTTGGGTACTCAAGAAGCCCATTCCCTTTTAAGAGGGAAAGTTGGAGGGCATGTGAAACTTAGAGCCTTTGAGAAGGATGATTTACATGTCTTAGATGGGGACGTAAATATTTGCGAGGTAGATTGCAGAACTCCTTACACACAGTATATGCATTACCATCTTCTTCTCGGGGCTTCTACTGGTTCAAGGTATATAAAACTTGAAAGTTTGATAAACTTTCTTACTTTTATTTTTCTCACAACGATTTTGATGCAGATATATTCTCGAGGGAAGAAAGATAATGAATCCTTTTATCTCTGCATTATATGCTTGGAGGGAGATGACAACACTGCATGTGACATTTGTGAAAGTTGCTGAGAAAAACTCGGAGGATGAGAAGGTTGTTTTAAAAGGGGAGCTTAGCATTTCGATGAAGGAGCTTCTTAAGAGTTTCATAAGCCTTGAAGGAAACAAGAAGGGAAGGTTCTTATGCCATCTATTAGGGGCCCTCTTGAGAACCTATGTATTGCAGATACCTCGAGGGAACCACAAGGATTTAGATTCATCCTATTTTCAAATTAAATCTTATCCGAGCGGCATTCTCCATGAATTAAAAACAGGTAGCAAATGTTTTTGTTTTCTGTTTCCGGTCCATTTCTTGCTGCTATAGAGTTCCTAATTTCTTGTCCATATATTGTGCAGAAGATGGATTCAATATCAGTTGTAGGCAATGGAAGTGCCACCATATTTTGCCACAACTTAAAGGAAATGAGCAACTAAATCCAGTTCTTCTTCTTAATGGATACTCCACCGAGAGTTACTGGCTGCCAACAGAGCCAAATGATTTAGTCAGAACTCTGCTTGAAGGAGGGCATGAAACATGGCTACTGCAATCACGATTGCACCCTCTGAATTCGTCAAACAGTTTTACGATTGAAGATATTGCAAGATTTGACATCGCTGCTGGTAAAAGACCAAATACACCTACTGTAATTGTACTTAACTCTTACTAATCCTATTGTATGTCAATGAGCGTTTTCCTGCTTCACTTTTTCTGCAGCAATTAATAAGATTGTTGAGTTGCATGGGCCGCGCGTGAAGGTGCATGTAGTTGCACACTGTGTCGGAGGCTTAGCCATACACATAGCTGTCATGGGAGGTCACGTCTCTGCAACCCGTATTGCTTCTCTCTCATGCACCAATTCTTCAATGTTCTTCAAGCTTAGTCCTTGGTCCAGAGTTAAAATGTGGCTTCCTCTGATGCCGGTGAGTTCTCACTCTCGCTCCCCACCCCCCTCCCCCACCCCCCGCCCTCCGCCCATCTCTCTCTATAGATTTAGGATGGAATACAACCACGCAGGAAACTTATTAATTATTATGAACAAGGGGAGGAAGGAATTAAATAAAGTTTGTAGTAATTCAAAAATTATTAAATCGTAAAGCAAGCTCACATTAATTTTACCTGCGAGAGCCTCAAAAGTTCCTTTTAATATGCAGATATCAATGTTCATACTTGGAATTGATAAGACGCTTCCTCTGTTGGAGACATCAACCGTTAGCTTACGCCACAGCCTCCTGAAACTTATAGCCCGCTTCATACCCCGCTACGAGAGATGCACCTGCAACGAATGTGAAGTTTTCTCAGGAATCTTCGGAAACACATTCTGGCACAAAAACGTAAGCCCCACCATGCACCAGTGGTTGAACAAGCAAAGCTCTACAAAACTTCCCATGGCAGCATTTCCCCACCTGAGAAAGATATGCAACTCCGGTTTTATAGTAGACAGCAACGGCAGCAACTCATATTTGATCCATCCAGAAAGAATGGCACTCCCAACGCTTTACATATCCGGAGGGCGGTCTCTCCTCGTGACTCCTCACACGTCTTTCCTCGCTCATAAGTACATGAAGTTGCACCAGCCAGGATTCCATCACGAAAGGGTAGTTGTGGAGGGTTTCGGGCATTCAGATTTGTTGATTGGAGAAGATTCTCACAAGAAAGTTTTTCCTCACATTTTATCTCACATACGATTAGCTGAAAGCGGAAGGAGTGGGAAGGGAAAGAGGTTCAGAAAAGAGATATTGGATTGGGAAGTTGATGATCTGTATGAAGGATTTGGGGGATTTGGAACATGGTTTTCTCCTCCTGTTGTTGTTGTGCTGTTGTTTATGTTGTTTTTTCTGCTGGTGTCTTTGTTTTTGTAGTTTCAGACCAAAACAAAACAAGTCAATGTTTTTGTTGTTGGATAAAACAACGAACTGCAGATGATTCCATGATTGTCATGTAGCTTCGTTTTTAAGTATGTTTGGGAGAAAATAGTGAGGAGTTGCAAATGCAATTAGGGTTCTTTAAGGAGCTGTAAACCTAATAACACAGGGAAATTTCTTCAAATGCTACCTATTGTTGAATGATATAAGAATGAATGAATGGATGCGACTGAAAATAGAATATCCAAACAGTTGTGAAAATCAAATTTGGCGGCTAAATGAATACGGATACTAGATCTCCTCTCTTGCGGCCCAAGATACGTTATGGATTTGAATATGAACACTAAATCTCCTCTCTTGCGACCCAAAATATGTAGCATTGAAGTCATACCCATAACTCAAATGTTGTATACGTTACCAAAATATTACTGACCCGTATTGTTTTATAGGAACCATTTTAGCTAACTTGGGTTTTTCTGTTGTTCTCTCTTTCAGTTGATTTTTCAATGTGACTGAAATATAAGATGATACAGCACGTGTTACTATACAAATGGTGGAATATGTGTGAGAAAAAGATAATAACTTAAAAAATAAAATTTCCCACCACCTATATAAAAACACGTGGTGTACCACTTGTGTTCCAGTTACAATGAAAATTTTCTCATTTGCCTGGTCCTCTCAACCTACAAATATTCGTTTCCGAAACGTATAAGTGGCGTGGTAATTGCTGCGAACGCAAGTAACCCAACAGGATCCTCTCCGAATCCTTTTGGTGAGGATCTTAGAGATTCATCTTGTCAGTTTATCGTACATCGTGCGGTCAGTTTTTATAATGTACTGTTTGTATTTAATTTTAAATAAAAATATTTAAAATAATTTCTAACTGCATGATATACGATAAACCGATACAATTCACGATACAATTCACGTATTTTCGACGAGGATCCGGATTCGCAAGTAACAATTAACGGTCAAGAGAGAGAAACAGAAGCATGTGGTGACGTGGCAATAACCCATTAGCCTCATCGTCTCTTTTGTCTCCGTCTTCCACCAAGATGCCCACTCAAAGTCTCAAACCTCCCAAAGATTCCTCTCTCTCTATCTCCCCTCTGCTCTCCCTCACCAAAACCCTCCTTCCTCTCTCTCTCTGCTTTTTGGCTGATGAGATGAGCAGAGCGTAGAAGCTTTACAAAAATGGCTTCTTTCTCACTCACTTCTCATCCTCCCCCTTCCTCCAATACCCTACTTCCCTCCACCATCTCCTCCCATGGAATCCCTAGACGTCTCTCTCTGTCCAAATTCACCTCCCCGCGTCCCCAAATTTCCTGTTCTGCTTCCAAGGAATCATCCCCCGGCGATAACACGCCAAGGTAATCAAGAGCCCGTCTGGATTGCTTTCTCTATAAAGCACTTTTACTCATAAGCACTTCTACTATAAACACGTTTAAAATTTTATTAAAATCCAAGTGCCTTGAAATGTTTTATTAAAAATTCAAGTGCTTTATGAAGAAGCATCTCACAGGAGCATTTCTCGTCTGAAAAGAACTTCTATGAGCCAAAAGCATTTAGCCCTTTTGGCTGTCAGAAGGCGCTTTTAGCAATCCGAAACTGAAATTCAATTTTGGTCCTTCTGTTTAGTTAACGGGAAAATGCTAAGCTTTCTGTGTTCTGTTTTCTTTCGTCAGCACCTTTTGCATCATAGAAGGGCCGGAGACGGTACAGGACTTTGTGCAGATGCAACTGCAGGAAATTCAGGACAACATAAGAAGCCGGCGCAACAAGATTTTTCTTCTCATGGAAGAGGTGAAAACAGAAAACTCAAAAGTGTTTGATATATGTTTGATCATTTACATTTCAGTAATTAGGGGATTGTTAACTTCTTTGTTTGATATATGTTTGGTTTGTGTAGCTAAGGAGATTGCGGGTGCAGCACCGGATGAGGATGGCGAAAGATATGGATGAGGCTTGTGTGGAAGAGTCAAATGAGATGCCTGACATTCCATCCACTATCCCATTTCTCCCTCATATGGTGAGTATCATCTACAATTTAGTTAAAGGCCTTAAGTTTGCTCCTTATCGACGTGCTCAAACAAGTTGGGATATTTGGATAGTTAGCTAAGTAGTCAGAAACACGTATGGGTTTAGATACAAATACTAACCTTATATTTCAAGAGGGGGCATGCGGGTTGAAAACGATAATTGACAATGAATTATTGTCCATGTTTGATAAGATGGTTATGTTTCTTTGTTTAGCTCTTGCTGAGTCCGTTTCTTGTGCCAACAGTCACCAACTAATACCTTTCCAATTAAATGTCCAACTAAAACAAGTGCTCATATGCCAAAATTTTCATGTCTGTATGATATTTTTCTTCTGAATTCTGTGGTTGTGCAAGCACTTTACCTTTTATTTCAGCTGACATTGTGTGATATGTGTTACGATGTAGACACCAAAGACATTGAAGCAGCTCTACCTCACAAGCTTATCCATGATATCTAGTGTAATTGTATTTGGGGGTCTCATTGCACCATCGGTAAGTCTATAAGCATGGATGATTGTTTATAGTGAATATTTCCCCATGGCTCCATACATGTATACTTTTGTAAAGGTGGATTCCCATTTTTTTTACCCTTTACCTGCTTATATGTTTACTGGCCCTTAAAGCGTGATGCTACATGTTCCTCTGTTTATTAAGGATATCTTCGGTTGAGGTCATAACGGATTAGGAACCTTAGTTTTGATGTTCATGTTTTGTGCCTATTGGATGGACTTAGAATTCTTCACTGTTATATGTGTTAAATGTCTCAACCTGTTCTCTGTGACAGCTGGAACTAAAATTAGGTATAGGAGGTACCTCGTATGAAGATTTCATTCGTAGCATGCATCTGCCTTTACAATTAAGGTATATACTGAACATGTTTCTTTTTTCCTGATTACAATTAGAAATTCAAGCAACCAGTATGGTTTTTCTTACTTACTGTTCTGAAATCCCTTTTGTTTGATTTTGATTTCAGTCAGGTTGATCCTATTGTGGCATCCTTCTCCGGTGGGGCAGTGGGTGTCATTTCAGCATTGATGTTGATTGAAGCTAACAATGTTGAGCAGCAAGAGAAGAAAAGGTGCAAATATTGCCATGGAACTGGTATGTTTTAAACTGCCATAAATGAAATGTGCCAACTGATAAAGTTCTAAGGGATAAGTGGATCATTTGTTGAATGGGGTTGTTTTTATATCTTCTTGCGGTTAGTTTTTATGAAGTTTGCGTATGCTGATAAATTTATGAAAATAACAAGTAAAAAGTGGCTTAGGTTCTGGCTCTTACAACGCTATTAGTTTCTTCGAATTGTACAGAAGTTCTCCCTTGCCTTTCTCATCACTAAAAATCTTTTCAACTTTGTTACTTTTCTGATGTTTTTTACCTTTCTTTAATTTCTCGTTATAAATGTTATTTCTAATGTTATATTGTTCTCATACTTTGGTTTTAATCTGGTAATTTTGTCTGGGCAAACATGGGCAGGGTACTTGGCCTGTGCTAGATGTTCTGCAAGTGGAGCGTGCTTGAACATCAATCCTATATCAGCATCTAGTGCATCAGACCGCCCTTTGCGAGTGCCCACAACTGAGAGGTGCCCAAATTGCTCTGGTGCTGGAAAGGTACAAAATTTGTTGCTAGGTGGTTTATTCATGAGAAATGATCGCACTGCAATTTTTCACACTTATCTCTTGGTGTTGTTGATCATTTGTTTCGTGCTACACTTGCTTCAAATCTTTCCACAATTTCATCGTATCATGTTTGCCGATGATTTACTCGTGCCGAGCTTAAAAGGAAGAAAGAATTATAAAGGGATTTACGATGATTTGTCAAACTTCCGAAAGGAATTTTGTGCAAAAAGGCTTTAATTCCATTCGTTTCTTTTGATAGGAGATTTGCATCATCTATTTTAATGCCAAACTCTCTCTCTTTCGCTCTCTACTAGGACTAATTACCTTCCATGTTCACTTAGGTCATGTGCCCGACGTGCCTGTGCACTGGGATGATGATGGCAAGCGAGCATGACCCGCGGATTGATCCATTTGACTAAAGCAAACCAGAGGAATAACTTAGCGGTGTTATCTCCTCGTCGATGCAGCTCTGGAATATTTTCCATTCCAGGCCTTAATTTTCGACTGCCCAAAGACACAAAATAGTATATAAAGTTACAGTTGTTTAAAAGCAAAGTAAGTTGAATAGATTGGTTTTCAAAACTTGTGCCAAATGTTGGCTTGATTGCAAGAGTACTTCATGTAAACTAGGAATCATCGCAAATTTACGTGTTTGATGAAATCGGTTACAACTTACACATGGATTTGGGAACTTGGCTGTGAAGAAATGCCAATTTAGTTGAATTTGTTGCTTTTTGTTGACATAAAAGTAGAGAAATCTTCTATGAGCAATTTAGATGCAAAACTTATTAGGTCATCCCCAATGGAGAAGGTTAAAGGTCTAAAAGCAAAAAATGATTTGATTTGCCCAAAAACTCATCTCCAACCGATTACTGGGCTGTAATTTTGTGGAGCCCATCATGCTATTATTTGATCGAAGGGCCATAAGGTTGGCCAAATGTAGGCTATGTAGCCCTCCTCCTAGCCGTTTTTTGGTGCTCAACTCTTCAATTACAATAATTGATTTAATTAACCAATAAATTTAAAGTATAAACTTAAAACAATTAAATTATTGAGGGGGGGTTATGTTTAGCTTCCTTCGGTTGGAGATGTTATATGAGTATGATCTGACACTATTTATTATTATTATTATTTTACAAGGCTATAATTTTGGACGGGACTATATCTAGCCATATCGATTAGAGATGACCTTAGTGGCTATTCACGTCTGAGAGCTATGATTGGAGGAAATCATCAGTAAGCTTGACCCATGGGGCAGTCTCTCACAAAGAGTCGGGAATGCATGTAGGTCCGGCTCTTGGGGCCTACATTTTGGCAGAAGTGATAGAGTTGCTGCATGAATAGTCGCAAGTAGTCTCTACATATTTACCAACCAATTTGTATTTAGTTGCAGGATCATTTCCAGTAAGCAAATCAGATTCCATTACTTCCCTGCTATCAGAATTCTGTTATCCATTTAGGCTTCAACAATTATGAATGGATTAGCAATGTGAAGAGCACAAGTTCAATTGGTTATTGCACGATTAATTTTTTTTTCAAACAGATGTTATCTCAATTAGGAGAAATTCTTGCATACAATTATCGCATACGGATTCTCTCCTAACGAGGAGACTCTACACATGAGCCCCTTCATGTGGGAGGACTGTCGTATCCGGAAGCTAATAGTACCAATGAACGACTCACTTTTGTAGATTAACTGAGAAGTATTAGAGTAAATGATAGTTAAATCTGTATAGTTAGCATCAATAGGACAGTTTGGCCGAGTGGTCTAAGGCGCCAGATTTAGGCTCTGGTCCGAAAGGGCGTGGGTTCAAATCCCACAGCTGTCAATTTTTTTTTTTTTTTTTCTTTCAACACTTTCCGTTGATTCTCCCGCGGAAGGTAGAAACGACGTCGTGCAGCTCATAATTTAATCCCCTTGTTTCTTCCATCACAGTTGGAATAGTTGACAGCTTTCGCCGTCGTCATGGCTCGGATCCTCGGAAACAAACCGGGTCTTCACCACCTCCTGACCCGATTCACAATCTCACGACGGCCGCTGCAAACCCTGGCCTATGAAGAGCTCCGACCCTCCGACGCGGACCCACAACAACACTACCGCTCCACCGCTTTCATCCTCCACGGCCTCCTGGGCTCCGCCAGAAACTGGCGAACTTTCTCTCGCTCCCTCCTCTCCAATCTCTCCGATCCATCTGGTCTCTCTCTCTATCTCTCTCCCCCTCCCTCTCCCCCCTCCCTCTTCTGCTCCTCTCGATTACTTGATTTCTCCGTTTTTATTGACACAAATTTCCAATTGCAGGTTGGAGATTGGTGCTTGTGGATTTGAGGAACCATGGGAAATCAGCCGAGATCGAAGGTCTGAACCCACCTCATGATGTGGTCAATGCGGCCCGAGATTTGGCTGATTTGGTTGGGACTCAGGGTTGGGACTGGCCCGATGTTGTTCTCGGCCACTCCATGGGCGGTAAGGTTGCTCTGCAATTTGCAGAGAGCTGTGCTCTTGGTGAGTATGGCGATTCCGCTAAGCTACCCAAGCAGGTATTCGATCTTCCCCTCATAAGTTCATCACTTGTGCTTGCTCTTTTGTGCCGAAAGTAGAATTATTTGGGAATATTTTTGAGTTAGTTGTGTAAATTCAAGAGCTTTATCATTAACTAACCAGTACCTTAATATAAGCTCATCGTTCTAGCGAAATGAACAAAATTGGGAAGCTGTTTTTGCTTGCTTGATGCAGGTTGAGCATATAGTGTGAATTAGGATGATATGTTTTCCGTGGGTTGGGGTGTTCGCAAGGCATTTTTGGTTCCGAGAGAGCTCTCACTCGATTGTATGTGTTGCATCTTGGGGATCATCAGGTGGGACTCCGTGTATGTGACTTTTGAGCACGGTGGCTCCTGAACCCTGAATGTTGAAACTTTCCAGCCAAATACTTGTAGGCTTGTATTTTCATTATCATGATTAGTTGGGTTTGTGGATGAAACATGCTTAGTTTCCCCGTTTAGGTTTATGAGAAAGTATTGCTTCGTAGTGCTATGTTTGCCTAATGAACTGAATTGAAACCAAAGTACCGATTATCTTTCAGATTGGTTTTCCATTTTAATCTGACTATGGCCGTCAAATAGGGCCAGCTTAGCCAGTGGCCTAGTAAATTCTAACTTGTAAACTTATATACGAGGGTCAAAGTTTAAGATCATGTGTGATTGAAAGTTCAGTTCCCTTTGCACTTAAAGATATTTTGTGCGCTTTGTACTTTCTTTGTGATCCAGAACAGCTGTGGGTATTGGATTCTGTTCCAGGAGAAGTGAGCCGTGACAAAAGTGATGGGGAAGTTGAGAAAGTTTTGCAGACATTGCAGAGTCTACCTTCGTCAGTTCCATCACGAAAGTAAAACCTCTTTCTCCTTATGATAGATTATTTTGATATTATTAACTGCATGTATTATGGGGGTTATCTGTTCATAAGTAGGTGTCAAGTCGAGTCCTTTATATATATATTTTTTTCTTCTTCTGTATGATACCAATTTGGAGACGACAATAATCCGTACATTGTCATATTTCTCCCTAAAAGTGTATAGCATTAAAAGGAGTATTTTTAATCAAAGTCATTATGTTTAGTAATGTTGGCACACACAACGCCTGCTCTACTCTCAGATTGCTTCACTCAATCGAGAGCCTTGGATTCTGTATAGCTTTACTCTGATTACAGGAGTCTAGATAAATCCATTAGGAGACCATTGTTTTTTCTTTAAAACTTTGTTACATACTGGTGTTACAAAATTATCAAAATGTCACATGACGTTCATGTTTCCAAGTTTTTATGTGATGAATTTGGTTCTTGGCTTCAGGTGGCTTGTGAATCATATGATTGAACTTGGGTTCTCAAAGTCATTGTCAGAATGGATAGGCACCAACCTCAAGAAACAGGGAGATCACGAGACGTGGGCATTCAATCTCGATGGTGCTGTCCAGATGTTCACGTCTTACCTGTAAATATCTTATTGATTTGATATCAGTTCTTGGAAGTAGAAAGAATGAATTTTTTCCCCTCCCTCCCCCTTACCTTTCACACTTTCTATGAATCCAAATTATCAGGGAGAAGTCCTATTGGCCTCTGTTGGAGCACCCACCAAAAGATATGGCGATACATGTTGTGCGTGCTGAGAACAGTGATCGTTGGGACCCCGATGTGGTTCAACGGCTTGGAAGCCTTGCCAATAGGGAAGCCAATGGATCAGAGGGAAAGCTTTCAGTTCATGTTCTTCCCCATTCTGGCCACTGGGTTCACGTGGACAATCCGAAAGGTCTTCTTGAGATTGTGGCACCTAGGATTTCATCCCTTTGATCCGCCACAAGATGCACCGTGGAGTAGAGATTTCGTCATTATCGTTCTACTATTATGGCTGTCGTCAGCACCTTCATGGAATGAGTGAGGCTGTGTTAATCATACTTTATGTTTTTTTTTTTTTTTCTGGGCTAAATGTTTACCATTCTGTTTCATCATACTTTATGTCTATCGTTTGATATCAACGAACAAGAACTCGAAAACCTTGCCACTCGCGAAGCAGATGGATCGGAGGGGAAGGTTTCAGTTCATGTTCTTCCCAAGTCCGGCCATTGGGTTCACGTCGACAATCGAAAAGGTTTCCTTGAGATTGTGGCACCTAAGAATTCATCCTTTCGGCCTTAACCATATCGGGTTTAATTTATCTGCCACAGATGATATGTTGTGTAGATAACAATGGTAATTCCAAGTGTTTCGGTTATTCACTTGTAATAAAGCATTTGTGTCTTATTTCTGCTTATCTGTTCTGGTTTTTGGATTTCATCTAGATTACTTTATAAAATGGCTTACTTGTAGCAATGGTTCTGAACTTTATCTCTAGTTTAATTATAGTCTCTAAACTGTTATATTAGTTTCTTTAGTCCTTGAACTTAATAATGTGTTGCAACATTGGTCATTTTTACTAACAGTCTTTTTTTTTTTTCCGTTAAATTTAGGGTATATTAGAAAATTAAACATAAAACTTAAAAAAAACAATAGAAGAAGCTAAAAAACAAATAAAAATTTATAAATGAATATCAAAAACTTAAAACAAAATGAAATTTGAACTATAAAAATACTAAATGAAATGGTTGAACTTTAGCAACTCGTAAATATTAGGCAATGTGATTTCAAAGTTGGTAGGAAATTGAACTGTGGCTGCACTTAAACAACTAACAAATCACAAACTAAACTACGAAAAAAAATTCCTAATGTATTCAATTTTCTTACACAAGAATAATAGATTTTTTTAGGGTTTTTATTTCTCTCTCAATTCTTTTTTTTTTAATTCATTTTTAGTGATGTTACTGATGTGTGATGAAGTTTCTAATATACTGCTAAATTCAAAGAAACAATAGGTGGCGTTAGTGAAAATGAACGAACATATTGTTAAGTTTGAAGACAAAAAATACTTTCAAAAAAACATGTCAAGTGATAAATTTTCAGATAAGTTTTCCAATTTTATTGTGTATATGTGTAAAAAAAAACTATAATCTCGCACAATATTGCTCAATTTATGTAACTTCCTTCGTCGCCTTTTCGAAGGTGACGGAAATTTTTTTGTTAGCATATCCATTGCAAAGGAAGAACCAACATGAACTATGTAGAGTAGAAAACTTGTGAATCAGTCGCTAGCTATAAGAAATAACCAATGGTTTCAACCACAATGTTAAAGGGGGGAGTAGACTAGCGTTGGAACAAGAACAATAACTAGCTTCGATCGCTTCCATTGCACCAGTTTGCAGTTTTAGAAACCAGCCGGAACCCCGCCTTTTCTTGGATCGCTCACTGCCAAAATCTCCGGAGTACCTTCATTTTCCGTCGAAGCCTTGTGAACTATAAACTGGCAAATAGCCCCAGAAGTAAGGGGCTCTAGGATATGGCCCTTCTTTTGTAGGGATTTCCTGATTTGAGTAGGAACTTCAAAGTGATCGCCAGTCACGGACGTCCAATCCTCATAACGAACCACATTAGGTAATAGCTGCTTGCACAGAAATGTTTCAGATTAGTAGTTTTAGTTGAGATTCCGTTTAGCGTACACGTCTCAATAATTCGTTAAATTACCTGATGATAGACCCTTGGAGCCATGACGGAAGAGAGTGGATCCATTCCCCTTGCAAAATGATTCAAGAGAACTTCCGCAGTTGCCGGAATGATGAAGACTCCCCCGCTCGCACCAACTACAGCATTCAGTTGGTCATCCTGTCACGCATATAAACAAGCCATGTGAACATATTGGGCACGGATACGCTGCATACAAAACGTAAGATTTAGGTGGTTCTGCATTACCTTTAACACTATAGCAGGTGTCATAGACGATAACGGCCTTTTTCCTGGCCTGATAAAATTGGGTGGCGCTGGTGGTGGACTTGCGGAAACATTTCCAGGTATGGAGAAGTCATCCATTTCATTGTTTAAGACTATTCCTGTACTCGATGACAGTATATGTGCACCGAAGTATCCGTTTACAGTAGTCGTCATGGAGACGGCATTTCCCTGAGGATCTACGATAGACAAGTGACTAGTTCCATGATCATTGATCTGACTCCACCTGTTAGGAAATAAGGAGTCATTATCGTCGATGAAACATGATCAAGTGCGAGCAACTACTAGATAATCAACTTCTTGCCAATCAAAGAATTTACCTGCCACCGTAATGGCTGGGATCAAAAGTCATGTTGTCATATATGGTTTTCTTCATCTGCTCAGCAAACTCAGGAGAAAGCATGTCAGCTTGAACTTTAGTCACATTTACAAACTCAGGATCACCCAGATTCATCCTCACGGCGAAAACATGTTTCAAAGATTCAATTTCTCGATGAATCCAAAGAGGATCCGGAACTCCAGAAGCATTTCCATATTGTGAAAGTATGTTTAGCATCTGTAGAGTGGAATTGACAAGAGTAGTCCATAACGAACCTATTTGAACTGCTTCTTTAATTTGTCAAAAGAGACAAAAACTGAAACAAAACAAAAAAAAAAGGGTGACACTAATTAAGAACAAAGATTTACTCACGAGTATCAACGGAGGACCACCAGAAGGAGGAGGCATAGCCAGTATTTTAAGCCCTAGTGTGTCAGCAGATACCGGCTTTCTCAGCCTTACTCTATAAGTTTGCAAGTCCTTCATTGTCAGTATTCCTCCAAGCTTCTGAACATCTCTAATCAATTTGGACCCAATCGATCCGTTGTACATGGCTACGGGACCAAACTTCGAAATTTGATTGAGTGTCTCTGCCAGTTTTATGTTCCGACATATCTCACCTGTCTGCAAGAGACTCCCATTTGATGTAAATATATGACGAAGTCCCTCGTTTGCCAAGATTCCTGATTCCGCCGCAACCATTTGTCTGTGGAGGTAAGGTGAAATCTTAAATCCCAAACGAGCAAGACGCTCAGCAGGTCTTACAAGCCTATCCCACGGAAGCCTTCCATGTTGTTTCCAAGCTTCATGAAGACCCGCCAGTTCCCCTGGAATTGCTACCGAGAGAGCGCCTCTACCTTTCAGAGTAACATTGGCAGCATACATATTCTGAAAAAACAGTTATCGTATACACTCGAGTGACAACCAATTAAGGCAACGAATTCGGTAAAGCATGTACAGCACAACGAACCTCGGAAGCAAGCAATGGGGCGGTTTCTCTCATATCAAAGGCGTGTGCTTCCCCGCTGGCTAGCCGGACAAGCATGAAGGCGCCGCCTCCAATGCCGCTCGATGCTGGGCTAACAACCCCTAAGCACAGAGCAGCAGCTACTGATACGTCAACGGCATTACCGCCTTCGCGAAGAACATCCTTCCCGATTCTAGAACACCGGCGATCATCAGTGGCAACCGCACCGTGGCGTACTGAAATGACCTCCGGCCTACTTTTGGCGGAACCACTCGTAGCACTCCAAGTAGGAAGCAACAGTGAAAGGAACACAAGTGCAATGGTAAGCAACGACATCATCCAATCTACAACAAACAGAAACAGAAACACATTCTGATCAACTCTCACTCCATGCATATATACATATTATATATATATAAAGACTTACCAGAATTTCCCATTGGAGTTGGTGATCAAATGAAACAGGGGATGATGGAATTCAAAACCAAATTTTCTGTTTGCTATTTTTTCGATTTGTAAGTAAAAAAAAAAAAAAAAGAAAAAATGTCAGTGTGACTCACATGACATGGTGAGACTGTAAAATGCTCAGATTTTTTTCAGCCAGCGTCGTCGTCTCGCCTTTTTCCTCTGCCTTTCGACCAGCAGGAGTCGTCCTCAATAGTAAATGGTGGTCCAAACTATCAAATGCGCGCACCTACCAAAACCACATAGCACGCCATTTTCGAAATTATCTGTATCCTCTGTATCGGATTCGGATAGTCAAAGACTAGTTCAATCACCAACAGGATCCTCTCCGGATCTTTTTGGTGAGGATCCTGGAATCTGTCAATATTATCTGTTTATCGTACATTGTACCGTCAATTTTTGTTAACTACTGTTTATGTTTAATTTTAAATAAAAATATTTAAAATAATTTCTAACCTTGCACTGTAAAATGAACATACAAGATTAACGAATTCCCATAACCCGCATAAAAAGTAGCCGACGAGAATCCGGTTCGTTCAATCATTCAGTAGTTTAGATATTCAACGTAGAGTTCCCATAACCCGCATAAAAAGTAGCCGACGAGAATCCGGTTCGTTCAATCATTCAGTAGTTTAGATATTCAACGTAGAGAGAGAGAGAGAGAGAGAGAGAGAGAGAGAGAGAGAGAGTGCGTGTGTGAGTGAATGTTGAAAAGTCTGAGGTTTGTCGGGTCGAGTTCGGAACCGCACATCGCCATGTAGTGGGCGGCTAGCAAGGAGCAAATTGGTAACTAGGTTCGTGGGGTAATTTTATTTTCTAACAAACTATATTATCCATATTTTTTAAATCGGAGTTTCAAATTCGTTCGTTTGGGTGAGAATCAAATTTAAAACCTTTTATTTACAAAGAGTGCAATAATAGGCAAGCCTCACTATGGACTTAGCCTCTTATCTAGACTAAAAGGAAGGAGGATGAGCTTAGCTTCACCCTAAGTTATAAATAATGTGATTCAAACTCGTCTTTTAAAGAAAATTAAATCTAAGATCTCTTACTTATAAGCGAAGAATAATATACAATTACTTTAAAATGGGCAATGAGGTGCCACTCAGTACTATGGTGGTGGTATTCCTCTTCACTTGGAAGTGAGATGTCTTAAGTTCGAATCTCGTGGATGGTGAATTCGATACCAAATTAGGTTTTTCATTGTGTGACTTAGCCAAACTCCTTCTCCTCTAACATAAAAATATCGATGTACTCAAAAAAAAAAAAAAAAAAACCAATAAGACACCTCCAGCGTGAGCATTAGCCTTGTGGACAGGTTACTCCAACAACCCAATTGCCTGCCAAAGTGATTCCACCCCATTCAGGCTATTGGGCTGAGGTGGGGCCCGAGAGACAGCTCAGGCACAAACCTAAGGTTCGAGCGCCTAAGGGGAAAGTGATGCAAGGCTGACGCCAGCCACATTATAAATAAAAAAATTGAGCCAAGCGCGTGGGGGCGCATCACCGACAGGGTTTGCAGGCGATGAGGCCCATGCTGGACAAGCTGCCTGTAGCCATTGCTGGGTGCAACGTGGCACCCTCTCGGGCGTTGGATTTCAATAGTTCTGTTTTCTGGACCGTTCAATTTCCAATGGTAAAAATAAATTTCAAAACTCCCCCAACGGCTAGATGACATGGCACAATCTGAGCCATTCAATTCCAGATCAACGGTCCACATTTTTGGGCTTTAAAAATTTTTTAAAAAAAATTGAGGGACTAGGTGATTTGTTGTATAATTGGAGCCCATAATTTTAAGGACAAATTGGTTAGGTGATGATTTTGCATTCACGAGGGACTAGGGAATTTGTTGTATAATCGGAGCCCATAACTTTCCAATCACTTTGGGTTGTATTCATATTTATTTAATTGAGTACTTTATGTAATTTTGTATTTATTTAATTTAATAATTTATTTAAACTAAGAGTATCTTTATTTAATTTGGTACTTTATTTAAACTAAAAGAATCTTTATTCAAAGAATATAAACACACCAAATAAAATTACATAAGCACACCAAATAAAAAAAAGCACACTAAATGAACTTAAAAAACATACCAAATAAAATTACATAAGCACACCAAATAAAAAAAAACACACTAAATGAACTTAAAAATACACCAAACAAACTAAGAGCATTCTTCTTCCACCACAAGCTTGTTTTTAAATTTCTTGAGCTTGTTTCAATCCCCACAAGTGCTCTATCAAGTCACTTTGCCAGGCTTTGTGATAGTATGAGGATTGGAGTGAAGTACATCGTTGAATGAGCCTTTCATTGTAACATCCATCCCTTTCTAATGACTCATGTTGCACGGGTTCTTCGATGGTGTCATGAGCACAGTATATTTGTGTTTTAGAATTGTTCATCATGTTTGACTCAAATTCATCAATGGCATCATAATCATACTTATCTTCCACAATCATGTTATGAAGAATGATACACATCATCATGATGAATCGAAGCGACTCTAAATCAAACAATCTGGCAACACCTTTGACAATTGCCCAACGAGCTTGAATGATACCAAAACAACGCTCCACATCTTTCCTACACCCCTTTAACATCTTGCGAAGTGTTTTTCCTTTTCATTTCACATACATGGCATTGTTTTGACAAATGATGTCCACCTTGGGTAAATGCCGTTTGCTAGGTAGTATGCTGAATCGTACTTATTTCCATTGACCCAATACGTGACTTTCGATGCTTTTTCTTGTAGCACCTCATCAAACACTGGAGATTGGGTAAAGACATTGAGGTCATTTTGAGCTCTTGTAACACTGAAAAAAGCATGCCAAATCATGTATTAAATGATGCCACCGTCTCCAAAATGATACTTTTTGCTCATTTTCTATCCCCATAAGCTCATTGCCATGCACTTGAACAGTTTTTTGAGGTCTAGTGCATATAGTCGATACTTCCAATCATGCTAGGAAAACCTCACATCTCACCCTCCTTTGCAAGTCCATTGTCGTAGGTCTCCAGAGGTATTCTTTGGTATAAATAGATTCAATTGCAAAGCAAAACCTCATCAATGACTGAAGAATGGTAGATTTCCCCATCTTCGCTATCTCATCCACTTGGTCTATAGATGCTCAATATGCAAGCATCCGCAAGGCACACAATAATTTTTTTGCTCATGAAGGGGGCCCATGACACCAAAAGCATCATTTTTTGTACAAAGTAAGAATCATGGTTGCAAACAGCAATCATGATTTTGTTGAACAAATGTCGTTACATTCTAAAACGACGTCTGAAGTACACATCAGGGAACGCACTGTTACGGTCAAAATAATTGTCCAAGAGATCCTTACCTCATCGTTGCCTACTTCTATCAATGTTTGTGGAATGCTTAGGCCTGGAGATCTTAGCCATAGCTTGGATGACTCGACGGAAATGTGAGGCTCTTTGGCTTCTTGCTTTGCCATCTCTCGTTCTACACTCCTCATCTTCTTCCTCTTCCATCTCATTTTCTCCCTCCTGGAGATTGAACATTTCATCCCCTCGCTTAAACAATTCTTCCTCTTGCTCATTGATTTCCCACAACATCCTTGAAGAAGACATGAATGAAGGAGAAATTATGAATAAGGATAGAGATTTTGAGAGATTTTGATTTTGGTGTGTGATTTCTTAGGATGGATGGTGGGTTATATGGAGAAAAACAAAAAGGATTAGGTTGTAGATAATGTCACGTGGCACGCTGTGATTCGTTAAAATTTTTATCGAAATTTATCCTTAAAGATTCTAAACAAATTGCAACACGTGGTGCGACGAGATTTGTTAAAAATCTTATCGAAAATCTATCATCAACGATTCTAAAAAGGTAACGACACGTGACGCGATGGAATTGGATAAAAATATTATCGAAAACTATCATAAAAAATTGTAGTTTCGGATAATGACACGTGATGTAACGAGACTGGTTAAAAATCTTATCCGAACTTACTGTTTAATATTTTACTGCCTATTGCCATGATTATTGAGTTTAGATGTGGAGATACAACAGATAATTACTGTTAATTAAAGATAATTAGTGTTTATCGGAAGGGATTCAATTGTCAATTTACGTACTGGAATTGCTCTAAGGTAAGCTCCCAAACGCGATTACTTTAATAAGGGCAATGAGCTAATTTAGTTGCCCGGAATGCAAAACCCTAACTATAAAACAACCGAAATACGCAGGCAGGGTTTCTGGAAGCGCTGAGATTCTGCCGGAGCGTCGTCGTTCTGAATAGTCTGTGACCTCTTACCTAATCATTTGCTCACAGCCATGGTAAACCCTCTCTCTCCCTCTCTCTCCTCTCTGTATTTTTAGTGATTTTTACAATCTGGTTGCCGAGAAATTGAAAGTAAAATATGATCAGAAAATACTCTTTTTTCCCCCTTATTTTCTCGCCAACCAAACACATAACTAATTGTTGGATTGGAGAAGACTAATACTGTTTGGATTTATAGATTTACTGTGCAAGTACTGTGATGATTTTATTTTATTTGGTATATATTTTTATTTGTATTTTTCGATTGTTTTTGTAGTCGAGGAAGAAGACCAGGGAGCCCAAGGAGGATAATGTTACACTTGGACCTGTTCTCCGTGACGGAGAGCATGCTTTCGGTGTTGCTCATATTTTTGCCTCGTTTAATGATACCTTCATTGTAAGTCCCATATTTTTCGGTTTGGATGTGATTATCGCTCCCATTTGGAGTTGAATTTATATGTGAAATTGTTGGTTTCGGTGTTTCTAATCGCAGCATGTGACTGACTTGTCCGGTAGGGAGACTCTTGTTCGCATCACCGGTAAACTCTTAAACACCTATCTAAAAAATTGTTACTTGAAATAGTTGTTTGTGTTGTTTGATTTGCAACTGCATGGTTGGATGTCCTCCCCGGTAAATTTTTATACCCGTAGTTGATTGCCGAGCTATGTTATCGAAGCTCAGTGATGGCACTTTTCAAATATGAATGCCTCTGTTTTTTCATTTGTTGATGTTCTTCTTAAACCGTTCCTTTTCCATAATGTGATGAATAGAAGTGACCGTTAATTGTAGTGTCCTGGCATACTCTGTTAGAAGATGATTTTCTTTTGATTATTCCACTGCTGTTGCTAAAATACTTGATTGCCTTTTTTCTTAATTTCAGGTGGTATGAAGGTGAAAGCTGATAGGGATGAATCATCGCCGTATGCCGCTATGCTTGCCGCTCAGGATGTTTCTCAACGTTGCAAGGTTTACCTGCCTTTTATTGCAGACTGAGTTTTATGATTTACATCCCTCTTTGATTTCTATTTTCCGAGTTCTAATAAGTAATAATAAAATTAATTTGTTTTGCTGGCTGATTTTGCAGGAGCTTGGCATTACTGCTCTACATATAAAGCTCCGGGCTACTGGAGGGAACAAGACCAAGACTCCTGGTCCAGGTGCCCAATCAGCACTCAGAGCCCTTGCTCGTTCTGGCATGAGAATTGGCCGCATTGGTAATTTCCTTTCCCCTTTCATCTCTCTGTGGCCTTGATAAATTTATAATGCATCAACATCCCGTTTTTCATTGTCTGCCAATCTCGTATTAAATGTGTATTGTTCCACTTGTGATGCCGAGACTTTGGGAGCGATGATCGGTGATTATGGAACTTCGTTTTCTTCAAATGACATATTTTTGGTGCTTTTCTTGTTTAAAAAAAAAGGGAACATTTGTGTGCTTGCTTGTAATGTTCGATCATGAGAATAGTTATCTTTGCAGTCGTTGATTTTTGTTTTTCTGTTTTGACAGAGGATGTGACTCCAATTCCCACCGATAGTACTCGTAGAAAGGGTGGTAGAAGGGGAAGAAGGTTGTAATTTCTTACCTCGCCTTCAACTGTGTCGTGTTCTGCTGCTGTTCGGTTTCGTAGATACTTTTATTTTGGATCAAACTATTATCATCAGCCATTCGATCAACGAAGATGTAGTTTTGAACTTAGATTATTTTGGCGGAAAAGAGAATTATAATTTCGTTTGGTTGGTGATGAGCTTTACACACAACAAATGATGGTGTTCTGTTATCTATATATGGTTTAAAATCTAGTACTTTGGTTCTACGTTCTGTTCCTAGTGGACCTGAAATGTTTCAGTCGCCATTTATCATGATGTGCAGCAACTTAGTAGACGCAAGTGTTTTGAGTCTTCCCTCACATCTATACATCAATTTTAACTGCAAAATTACGCAGCGCAAGTAGCAGCAATAAATCTGTTTTGTTATTTTGTTACAGAAATGATATATGTTAATTGAGTTGTTATTATATCATCGTTGTCTTGTCATTATGTCATCATTTTATGTCGTTCATATATGATCAATACGGCATCATTATTGAAAACTGAACGTGGGAAAAAAAGTCAAAAGATGTTTATTTGAACTGATTGTCAATTACAAATGCATTCACACGATTTTTCCTCTTGAATCGTGTTTCATGACAATAAATCAATGACATGCAGATAAGAAAGTAACACATGCTTATGTTTTAGTTGACCCATATCGTCATTGTGATTAGGGGTGGACATTGGGTGGGTTGGTTTGGTTGGACTTGAACTCGTTGATCAACCTAACATGCTCAAGTTGGAATCGTTCACTCTTTTTCACCCAATGAAATGGGCAAACCAACCACCCAAACCATTCTTAAGTGGGTTGAGTTGGGTTGGTTTTACAGATTGGAGTTAATTGGTTTATTCTAATGTAAGTATGAGTAATAAATAATCAATAACTACTTTAAATTAGGCCTAAATAATATAAACCTGATGTTGTTATATCCCTACATATGACTAATACATAACTTTCACTATTCAAAACAAGTTTTAATAAAAAAAATATTTAAAAGTTACTAAATTTAGTTATATATCTATATATCTATCTGATATACACGTATGTTTAAGAATTATTTTCATTTGGGTGGATCGGTTTTAATTGCGTAAATAGTACTTCATCCTAGTCTAACCACCAACTTATTGAATGAATGATCAGGTTTTTCCTCAAAATAAATTTTTAATTTTCAAAACCCAACCCAACCCAACCCATATATGGTGGTTGATCGATGACTATGGTTATTCGTTTTTCAATAACAATGTGACATCAGTTCATTCAACACACATTATAATTAGAATATTTATTTTCTATTTTATCTATAATTACATAAAAAATAGTTGTTATACTTTTTAAAAACAGGCCCAAATACCCACACTTTTTAGCAAGTGGCCCAGTATACCGGGTCCTTCCTGGCAAGCCTCGACTCCAAAGCGAGATGCCCCGAAGAAATGAAACCCTAGAAGCTGATTATAAAACCCTAACGAATCCATTTCCGCCTCTCAGAGTCACAGCCCAACGAACCTCGAGATGCAGATTTTCGTGAAAACCCTAACCGGGAAGACCATCACTCTCGAGGTCGAGAGCAGCGACACTATCGACAATGTCAAGGCCAAGATCCAGGACAAGGAGGGCATTCCCCCGGACCAGCAGCGCCTGATCTTCGCCGGCAAGCAGCTCGAAGACGGCCGAACCCTAGCTGACTACAACATCCAGAAAGGTCGGTCTCCCTTTTTCCTAGTGTTTTTAATTTTGGGGATTTTTTTTCAATTGTTTAGATTTGCTTACGGAGTCTGATTTGAATTGATTGCTCTGTTTTGATTCAGAGTCGACTCTTCATCTGGTGCTGAGACTCCGGGGAGGAATTATCGAGCCTTCTCTGATGGCTTTGGCTCGCAAGTACAATCAGGAGAAGATGATTTGCAGAAAGTAATTATCTTTTTTCACCTTAATCTGTTTATTTATGGCAAATTAATGTTTTTTTTGTTGTTGTGAATTTAGTGGTTAATTTTGTGGGACAATTACTTAGCCTCCCTTTCAGATAGAGTGCAATTGAGGTTATACTCGTCCCGATATAAATTTTCCATTCTCTTAACTTTGTCAGCTGGACTCATTTATTTTCAGTTGATTTTCTTGAGTGGAACATTGATTAATTGTTCTTATATTGTATAGCATTGTTATGTAAAAACAATTACTGACTGTTGTACTTATATCCTAATTTAAGCTATCGACTCATGATTTAATTAATGATGTTTTCGACATGAAGATATCAAATTTGGTTTTGACATTTTGACTGAAGGAATGAGGCTTTTCCTAAGTGGCAAATGGCTAGGCCTTTTTTTGTGTACTTTTCCGAGCAAGTTAGATTCTATGCTTGTTTCCAATAGGAAATTCCATTTTATTAACTTTACGGTATATTTGTTGGTTTGGCGTTGTTATGTTCTTGTGGCTCGTCCTTCATTGTTGAGAATTACTTAGCCTCCTCTTTTTCAGGTGTATTGAGTTTATCCTGCCTCAACATTTATTTCTATCCATTAATCGTGTTGGCTGACATCAATTGTTTTCAGTTGGTGTTCATGGGTGGAACATCCTGTTGTTTTTTGTGTTTACTTAATATATTTTGCATGATGTGATTGTTTGAAATGTGTCATTTTGATCTTAGATCTTAACTAGTGTTTCGACCTCGTCAACAAGGCTTTTCCTTTGGTTGATTTTAATACCTGTACACTACGTAAAGTTGATTGATACTGTGTTGGACATGTAAATTATTGTGTATCTTGCCATTGTTTTTTCCCTTGTAGTTTTTCAACACTTGATTTTGCATGCGAGAATCCCACAAACAAATTGTTCTGCTGACATGTCATTTTTTTTGTCTCCCTTGTTTGTTAGGTGCTATGCTCGTCTGCATCCGAGGGCAGTGAACTGCAGGAAGAAGAAGTGTGGCCACAGCAACCAGGTAGATTTATTTTTCTGTGGAGTATGCAGCGTTGCTATTTGCGTACTGCATTTGAAATTCGATCATAGAATTGAATATGATCGTGATTGATATGCTGTGGATCAGTTTTACGTTCTAAGTGACTGAAACTTAGTCTTTGTTTCTTGCAGTTGAGGCCCAAGAAGAAGATCAAGTAGAATGTCGGGCGAATATTTTGTTACTTTTGTCTAGACTGGAGTTTGAATTTTTGTAATTCAGTTAACGTCATTTGCCATGTATCGGAGTTGAATTGTTGCAGTTTATATTAACATTTGATGGATATTGGGATAATTTTGATCTCTTGGTTTATATTTGTTTTATCGTTTTGATCAAGTTTTGTGGGATGTGGATTTGGACAACGGTTTTTTAGCTTCTGTTTCCTCTTCTTTGTTTTTTTTCAGATACTTGTTGGAAGCCTTCATTTGCCCCTCTATTGCCTTCCCTCGCTTCACACTCTACGTCTTGTTTTCGCTGATAGACGATCTTTTTGTTCATTCGATTTGCAGAAAAAGATACCGCCCCCTCTCCCCCTGGGTCTTCAGCCGGTTCCCAACCCTTCTTGGGTGGTGGTTTCCTGAGCTGTCACAGTTTTCCTAATTTCTCCTCTGCCCTCTCCTATTCTTCCCTCTCTCTTTCTTTTCCCACAGCCTATTCGACAAGATTCAATAATCTCTCTTTCATTTTGGTTCATGCGAGTGCCACCCATTTCAAAAGCAAGTTTCTGCTTATGCACTCCAAGGGGCGCAGAACTGAGACTGTTGTCTCGATTCGGGTCTTTGTACCGCCTCCTTGGAGTGCCAAATCTTGGATCAGATTCTGAGAGGAATGTGTGGGGTTGGTTGTGGTGACTTGGGGATGTGCTTTTCTCTACATGGTTTAATGTCCTAGCGGATTTGCGATTGTGGTGGCAACTCGGTTCGTTCATCATGGGCGTGTTTTGTTTGTCTTTTTATGATTTAGGGTTTGTAGTTTTTCTGGGTTTCTTACTTTGTGGCTGGGTGGGCTAGTGTTGTAAATCAGTTAACAGAGGCTCTAATTGAAAACTTAACAGAAAACTTTGAAAATGTCTTAAAATTATGATTTTAAGTAACAAACTAGGACGAAAAAAACTCGATGTATCAAATGTTGAAAACAAAAAAACTTTAGGGTAGTAAACTGAGATTAACCCTAAAATTTATATTTGATTTGCCACTTAGTACTATGGTTTAATTTGACAGTAACCCCTTTGATGCCAATTCATATCATTCCACGTGGGAATTGGAATTTTAATTAGAAGAAAAAACTAATGTTTTTTTTAGTGTTATTATTGATGTGGATATTTTGACTCTTTCTTTGGCTTGTTATAGGTTTTGCCACGGGACATGCAAGAATTGGAAGGAAGGAGTCAACGTATTCAAATGTGAACACCTGTATTTTAGAAATACATATATATTTAATCATACTTTTAATATTGTGATCATTTCATTGAGCTATATATATTTATATTTTTTTTCATCTGGTAACTTATTTTGGCCCATTTCTTGACCAATTCCAATTCCAACGACACAGATTTCTTGTTTTCTCCAGACAGCAGCTCTTATCATTGCTTCTTAGTACGTCGACTTCTGCTGCTGTGTATTGCCGACCTCTCCATTAAATTATTATATGTCGACTAGCCAACCCTTTCGTTTCCTGCCATATGTTGATCTCGTTCTTCGTTTCATCTTCTTTATTCTAAGAGTATCTCCATTAAGAACTCCATTTGAAGTTCTCACAATCGTAGTCTCTGTATATAGGCACAAAGAGCTTTCAATGCATCGGAATACAAGTTATCAAAGTATTTAAATAAATAGGAACTCGCCAACATAAGAGTTAGTGATGTTATTGAGAAAATTGGTAGGAACAAAGTCTTAGTACACGGGGACTTGCCAGAATATGCAGTATCTTGCTACCGTTACAGGAAAGACGTGATGAATTTATATGGCGTCGATTGTTAATGGTGAGTTCTGTGTTAAATCGGTCACCTGGTTGCAAACTGACAAGCAAATGACACATCTATCTATAGTGTTATTAAATAGAATGTAGAAACTTTCTGTCCCACAAAATATAGAAATGTTTAGTTCGTTCCTCATTTCTCAAGAAAGTTGGGGTTTCACCATAAATTAATTGACAATATGGGGAGTAGCCTAACTACTTATAAGCACTTGCAAGGTCTCTTCTCTCATCAATATGAGATTCATTCTCAATACGCCCCCAATTGCAAGGTTCTAAAAAACGCTAGGCGCTAGTTGGGCGGCGGGCTAGCACCTAGCGCCTAGGAGGCTAGGCGGGGTTTAGGCGGATTTAGGTAAATTTCTTGTGTATCTTGTAAATAAGTGCATATTGACACTTACAAACAATTATATTTATATAAAATCCATGGATAAAATGCGAAAAAAATATCCAACAAGTCCAAAATTTAAAAACACATTAAGCATATATGCCATATAACTTAAGACATTTTGAATGATTATATCTATGTTTTTTTTAAAAAGGTAAAAATCCCACATAGTGGGTTGGGTGGTTCATAATAAAGAAAAAATTCTGATGTGAATATGGGTAGTTCATAGTAATTTATAAAATATTTTTTAGAGATCATATTAATTAATGTTTAATTTAAAGAGAAATAAAGGTGTGAAATATGTGGATGTAAGGATTGACACCCCATCATTTTTTACAAGAAAAATCAATATGTTAGGGACTGACAGCCTATGGTTTTTAACAAAAAGCAAGCAACATGATGCTTGCTGTCAAAACTTGATTGGAGGGAAACTAAGAAAAAAATTAAATAAGAAAAGCAAGCAACTTGATGCTTGCTGTCAAAACTTGATTGTGAAAGGAAGAGAGAGAAAGTTATTTCTCATCTTGTTCATCCTTTCGTCTTCGCCAAACTATGAACCAGAAGCCCAGAAGGGCAAGAATGTAGCTGATATGCATTCTTGAAAACAGAACAAAACTGAAATTTCTGAATTGCCTAGGGCACTCAGTCGCCCGCCTAGGCTACCCAAGGGTCGTCCAGATCATCTCGGCGGTCGCCTAATCCCTGTCTTGATTTTGCTCTCGATTTTGAGTTAACCCCACGGCCGGCCATCGCCCAACGCTTAGGCTGATTTTTAGAACACTACCCACATGTGGCGAACTTTCAAGCCTAACACATGAACAACACAACTCGAGTAATGTGGAGCACTTGAGGCCTTTGGGCTTTACACATGGGACAACCTGCTCTGTTACCATGAAGAAAGTTGAGGCTCCACCATAAAACAAATTGATAATATGGGGAATAGCCCAACTACTTATCAGCACATGCAAGGTCTCTTATTTTACCAATGTGGGATTAATATATTCTTAACAATTTGAGGTAGATTACAAACAAGAAAGAGATCGCATAGTTTTTTCCTAATACTAACTTTGTTTGCCCTATTTGTAACAATGATGAAGAAGATCAACAACATCTCTTTGTTGATTGCAATCTCTCATAATGTCTGGAGGATCATAAATGGCTAAACTTATGTGAATTCTAATTCAGATTTGATTTCTTGGCTATCCCAGCTAAATGCAAATGATGAGTTTGAGCTTTCTATCTTAGTAAGGCTCTTTTAACTTTTTGGTAAGTGTGAAATGATGAATAATCTTGTTTTCTGTATTTGCAAGGTTCATCCTACCAGGGTCCCTATGGTTGTTATTATAGTTGGCAGACAGTATTTATGACATTCCACATCGCCTAGGGGAGTGAATCCTATAAGCCTTATGTATATTCTCATCTCTACCTAGCACGAGGCTTTTCTAGGAACTCACACGAGAACTTCCCAATAGGTCACCCATCATAGGATTGCTCTCGCGCGCTACTCGCTTAATTTCGGAGTCCCGATGGAACCCCAAATTGTCACATCCTAGCTCGGACCCCTACCACATCCCGAGCTCCACTCTACCGTAGCATTCTATTGTCCGCTTTGGGCCCCGACCACACCCTCACGGTTTTGTTTCTGGGAACTCACATGAGAACTTCCCAGTGGGTCACCCATTATGGGATTGCTCTCGCGCGCTACTCGCTTATCTTCGGAGTTTTGATGGAACCCAAAGCCAATGAGCTCCTAAAAGGCCTTGTGCTAGGTAAAGATAAGAATATACATAAAAGGCTTACAGGATCCATTCCCCTGGGCGATGTGGAATGTCAGTATTACATGCCAATAAAACATAAGATTAATTCATACCCATAATGAAACTCATGGTTTATCTCAAAGTATCAAGTGGAGGCCACCTCCATGATCCTAAAATAGAAATTAATTTTGTTGGCTCTTTGGTGGGTTCTCAGGCTATTGCTGGTTTGTCATAAGAGATTCTAATGGTTCACCTATTGTGGCTGGTGCCCGCAATCTCGAAGAATGTATCATTTTTGTTGTTGAAGCTCTTGCTTTGCGTGATGCTTTGAGAACTGCAAAGGTCAAGGGTTTTAAGAGGCTGTATGTTGAAGGAGATTCCAAGCTTATCATTGATGTTATTTTGAACAAGTGTAGTACTCCTTGGTGGCTAAGGACAATCTTTGACGACATCAGATCTCTAGCTAGTTCATTTTCTTTTATTTCTTGGTTTGGTGTCTTTCACAAAGCAAATTTTATTCCCGATGCCATTACTAGTGTTGGTCACTAGATACATGACATATATTGGGGATAGGTTTTCATCCACTGTTTCTAGAAGTTCTTTTCCGTTTGATTGTAATGGGTATAGGTGTGCACGGTTTAGTTTGGTGCAATTTTGTGTGAGACCAAAACTAAGACCAAATTTTTTTGCGGTGCACTTTTGAACCATTTGGTTGCGGTTCAATTCGGTTTCAAACCATTTGCAAACTAAATGTTTTATACTATCAATACAGGCCAATTGAAAGAAAAATTATGATCACCACACTAAAATTCAACTTGAAATAAAATTCATCAAAATGCTTTATGGCACTACTTTAACCCAATTGAAAAAGTTAAGTTTACCATACTAAAAACAAAGCTAAAACAACTTCAACATTAACATGTCTTATGATATTAGCAATACTACCCATAAATAAATAAAATTATTCACGCAATTCAACAATGAAGTTTTGGTGCTTTAACTTTTAAGTCACTACTTTGCATCCATCAACCCTTTCTCTCTCTCTCTCTCTCTCTCTCTCTCTCTCTCTCCCCTTTTGGACACTTACTATTTGAAGGTTGATCAGGCGATACATGGGAAGACCTTGGAACCTGTGAAAATGAAACTGATGGATGAGAAGTTAATAAATATTATGAACTTGAAGCTTGAGATTGCCTAGGAGCTTGTTGTTGTGGTTGTGGATTAAGAGTATAAAAGGCAATTGAATTTAAATTGGTCAACTCTACACAATATAAATACACAAACAATATATAAAGTACATTAGTTGTTATAAACTTTAAAAAACTACAAAAGTAACAAAACACATTGAAACAATAAAGTAAAGAAAGCTTACAGTATAAATTACCTTTGACATTAGATTAAATATTCATTTAATTTTTCTGGTGCAGTTCGGTTCCGTGCGGTTTTTAAATGTTCTTGAGGTTTGGTTTCAAACCAAAACTATTTCAAAATCGCAAAAATCGAACCGTTCAGTGCTTTTCAGTTTGGTTTGTGTTTCGATTTCAGTTTTTGATTCCAAGTGCCCCTAGTAATGGGGTTTGTTGTACTAGATGTTTCTCTCTTTAATTAAAATTAAGGGACTCACCCGATACCTAAAGAAATCCTCAAATGTGAGGACTTTATAGGGACTCAAAGGGTGGACTCTCTTGTTAATTTTGAGTGGGAAACAAACCCACCCAAGTGTGAATGTTGCGCGTCAGCCTTTCTTTTTGGTTTTTTCTTGTTTTTTAAACCCATCGACATGAATGCTAGTAGTCATTCCTGCAACTTCCCCCTTTTTTAACCATTGGCAGACCAGTGGTAAAGATAGCTTATTGGTTTTTATCAACTATCATAATACTCCAACGAAAAAAATAATAATAATGTTTTGCTAATATTTTAATCCTTGCATTTAGGAATTATACTATAAGGCTCTTCCATTGAAGACAATATTTCTTTAGAGACGAATATTTTTTTGAAGTCCCTAAATGAGTCCTTAAAACTGGTGCTGATAGTTTGTGAATAGGGACTCCCATTGGAGATGCTATAAAACAGCAAAAATCTTGTCAGACCTATTCAGTTCACCACTCCCTCTTATGTAGCTCAAATCGAAAAGAGTTCTTCACGAAAGTTGTTTGTCTATTTGAATGCTTTATGACATATCTAAAATTGAAGTTAATCCGATCACTATACCTTTAGAAAATTAGGTATGCATGAGTTGGATTGATATTTTGACTAGTACAAAAGTACTGTGAAACTACGCTATGTTGGTGAATAGAATTCCAAATCGTTCATATGAAAAATAATATACAATTAATATATAGGAGTTTCCATCCTTAATACTAGTGAGATCTTTTGTAATAAGTGATTAAGTGGTGACAATATTGGTGATATTGGTGGTGGACAAACATTAGCCTATAGAGTTTCAGAGGAGGTTATTCTTTAGATATGTCTTGAGCCCGATTACTGGGCTTGAATTTGGATCATTAAGTTTGCTTTCAAAAAGTTGAGCTAACTCTAGCTTATGAATAATGAATGACAGGGTCCTCTAAAAGTTGTGTTGGTTCTAGTTCCCAAACGACCATCGGGCTCTCAAAAAGTTGTGTTAGTTATGGTATAATGACTTGATCAATTCTCGATGCAAGAATTGGTTTCCCATGTGACCCTTTATGGGGTCACTCGTGAGGGACGTGTTGGAAAATAGAATCCTACATCAGTCATATAACAAAATAATATATAATTAATATATGAGAGTTTTTTCCTCTTCTCATATCACCGAGGTCTTTTGTGATAGAACCTAACACTTAGTAATAAATGATTAAATTGGGCCAATGTCAATGATTTTGCACATACTGAACCGAAAACCTATGGTTGTGGTACAACAGTTAGAAACTAGAAGTTATCGTTAGAGTTTTCATATGTAATAATTAGGTTCTAGACAAAAGAATGAGAACCCTTATTGTATAGCTTGTGCGATGTAATCTTTATGTAAACTACTACTATCACTAGAATTTCATTCTAGATTTTAATGTTTAAGAATTGCTAAGATTTCATTTTATTTATTTAATTTGATTGCATCTCGATTATAGAATTTCTTAATTCTATAATTAGGATGTGATTCATGCCTCAGCTCGGAAAAAATAAAATAATAATAATTGTTTTCCTGAATCGGGGCATGACATCAAAGGAGGAGGTGGGTTCTTAAGCTTTAGCTGTCATATTACTTTAACTGATTGTTTTCAATTTGATCCTTCTTGGATTTGGAAATTGAGAACAACTTCCTAACCTTTTACTAATCACACTACAAAGCTTAGAGAGGAAAAAGTGTTACATTCTTCCCCCTTAAAATTGAAAGCATGTTGCAAATGAATAATATAAATGAAAATGCTAGAGAAACCACATATTTGATATCTTCTCCCACTAGCATCACCCCAATACGTAAAAATGTACATAATGTTATAAATAGATAAAAGTTAGAGAGATAACCTTTACTAGTGACAGGAGCGGATCAGGTGTAAAATATCACACTATAATTGTAACACAAGGGAATGTCTAATAAAAGTGGGAGGAATAGATATTGATGTTAATTATCTTCCCTTTTTTTCTCTTTTCTATATTTTGATTGCAGTCGAGTGTTCTATTTATAGAGCAACTCGCATTATTACATATTGAAATTTACATCACATGACTTTGAAAATGCAATCCGTTTGTTTCCAAAGTCTACATCACATTTTGGGCATTGAAAAACCTGTGTGTGGGCATTCATAACAATGCCAATGTTTTCAACACTCTCCCTTGGATGCCCACATATCAACATCAGTTGCCTCGTTAAAACCTTGCTTGGAAAAATCCAGTGGGAAAAAACCATAGCGAAGGAAAAAGAGTACAACTTTACTTGGATTGTTGATTTAATGTTAAATATGCTTATGTTGCCTCGTTAAAACTTTGATAGGAAAAACCCAGTGGGGAAAATCCTAATCGAAGGAAAAAGAGTACAACATGCATGTATCATGGATGCTCCCCCTGATTCCGCATTCTCCAAATTTAGTTGTTTGGTAAGTCGAAGTAAACGGATACTTTGCACTAACTTCTGAAACGTGTACTTTGGTAGAGATTTGGTGAACAAATCTGCTAGATTTTCATTGGAATGGATTTGTCTGACTTCAATAACTTTAGCCTACTGAAGCTCATGTGCATTGAAAAACTTTGGAGATATGTGTTTAGTCTTATCACCCTTGATGAATCATTCCTTCATTTGGGCAACACAGGCTGCATTATCTTCATGAATGACAGTTGGAGTGTCTGTCTTTGAAGGTAGACCATATGAATTCTGAATATGATGGATCATTGATCTTAACCAAAAACATTCACGACTTGCTTCATGTAAAGCAAGTATTTCTAAATGATTTGAAGATGTAGCAACTAATGTTTGTTTTGTTGAGCGCCATGAGATTGCTGTATCTCCATTCTTGAACACATATCCAGTTTGTGAGCGGGCTTTATGTGGATCAAAGAGAAAACCAGCATCTGTATATCCAACAAGGATATGGTCATTTGTGGATTTGTTTGAGTAAAAGAGACCCATGTCTGTTGTCCCACGAAGGTATGGCAATACATCTTTGACTCATTTCCAATGATGAATTGCTGGAGCAGAGTTATACCTTGCTAACAAGTTGACTGAAAAAGCTATATCTGGTTTAGTACATTGTGCTAAATACAATAAAGCACCTATTGCACTCAAATATGGTACTTTTGGACCAAGGACCAGTTCATCATCTTGTTTTGGATGGAATGAATCTTTCTTAATGTCCAAAAAATGAACGACCATTGGCGTGTTGAGTGGATAAACCTTGTCCATGCTAAATCGCTTCAGGATTTTTTCAATGCAAGCTGTTTGGTGGACCAAAATTCCACTAGCACAATGCTGGATTTGCAGGCCAAGAAATTTTTTTGTTTTTCTAAGGTCTTTCATTTCTAATTTGCTTTTCAGATATTCAACAGTTTTATTAAGTTATTCAGGGGTTCCAACTAGGTTCATATCATCGACATATACTGTCACTATAGCAAATCCAGAGTTGGATTTCTTAATGAGCACACAAGGGCAAATGACATTGTTGATATATCCTTCTTTAATCAAATACTCACTGAGATGATTATACCACATTCGTCCAAATTGTTTCAGCCCATACAATGATCACCTTAATTTGATTGAGAGCATACCTCGCGGTTTGTTAGTTGTTTCAAACAACTTAAGTCCTTATGGGACTTTCATATATATGTCAGCATCTAATTCTCCATATAGATACACGGTGATGACATCCATAAGTTGTATGTCAAGTTTTTTTGCAACCACTAAACTTATTAAGTAACAGAACGTAATTGCGTCCATTACAAGGGAGTATGTATCCTTATAATCAATTCCAAGCCTTTGCGAAAAGCCTTGTGCAACGAGTCGTGCTTTATATCTTGTAATCTCGGTTTTCTCATTATGTTTCCTTGTGAATACCCATTTGTAACCCACGGGGTTTACACGAGGCGAGGTTTGGACTACTGGTCTAGAAACATTTTGCCTTTCCAAGGAATTTAATTCTGCCTGGATTGCATCTTTCACTTAGGCCAATCTTGTCTCTGTTTGCATTCATCAACAGAGCGGGGCTCAAGATCATCACTTAATATGCTTTCAGTGGCTATTGCGAATACAAACGTGTCATCGATGATTATTTCATTCCGATCCCACAATTCACTAGTACAAGCATAATTTATGGAGATTTCTTTGTTTTCATGTACCTCTGTTTCTTCAGGTACATGTGTCTCATCAAGGACATTTTCTTTTTCTGAAAGTACAGAATCATGAATTGTAGATGTGTCATTTATTTTTTCTTCTTGAATAATTTCATTTGGATTCAGTTGTGCCCTCGACTTTCTCTTTTGAGGGGTTGAATCTTTTGAACCTGGAGGTCTACCACGCTTCAAGCGTGCACCAGATGAATCATTCGTTGTCACTTTATTTTGTCCAACATGGACATCAATTCTTGCAGGTGCATTTGCAACTGGTATATGTGATTTTGTCATTTTCATAACATCATTAAATGCATCTGGCATTTGATTAGCAATACTTTGAAGATAAACGATCCTTTTCACTTCATTTTCACATTCAGTGCTACGTGGATCAAAATGAGATAAGATGGGAACAACCCATGTCAGCTCTTTCCGTTCTTCTAGAAAGATCTTTTCTCCCTCTAACGACGGGAAGATTGTCTTATCAAAGTGATAATCAGCAAAACGAGCTGTAAACATATCACCTGTTAAGGATTCTAAATATCTAATGATAGATAGTGAATCAAAACCCACGTAAATTCTTAGTCGGCGTTGGGGTCCCATTTAAGTTCGTTGTGGTGGTGCAATAGGTATATAAACAGAACAACTAAACACTCGTAAATGTGAAATATTTGGTTGATGCCCAAACACGAGTTGTATTGATGAGTATTGGTGGTTGGCTATAGGTCTCAATTGAACCAATGATGCAGCATATAAGATGGCATGTCCCCATGCAAAAACTGGCAATTTTGTTTTCATAAGCAGAGTGCGGGCTATTAACTGAACCCGTTTGATCAATGCTTCTGCTAAACCATTCTGAGTATAGACATGAGGAACGGGGTGTTCAACATCAATGCCCAATGTCATGCAGTAATCATCAAAAGTTTGAGACGTAAATTCACCAGCGTTATCAAATCGAATTGACTTAATGGGGTAATTTGGGAAATGTGCTCACAACTTAATTATATGAGCAAGAAGTCTCACAAAAGCTATATTCCGAGTAGACAAGAGACAAACATGTGACCATCGGGTAAATGCATCAACCAAAACCATAAAATATCAAAATGGTCCACAAGATGGTTAAATAGGCCCACAAATATCCCTTTGAATTCTTTGCAGAAATGATGGGAATTCAGCATCAACCTTTAGTTGTGATGGTCTAATTACCAACTTCCCTTGAGAACAAGCCTTGCAAGGGTTATCATTTGAGATAGCAATGTGTCTGCTCAATAATGGATGTCCATTAGAGTTGGTAATGATTCTACGCATCATGGTAGATCTTGGGTGACCCATACGATCATGCCAAAGCATGTAAACTTCTGAATCGATGAGCTTCTGGTTCATAACAGTATGTGATTCAACAATCTTTATGTATGTATAATACAATTCATTCGTCAAACCATGCAACGTCTCCAATATACGCTTCTGGGTATCATTGGAGGTAATGCATAAATACTCCACATTTTCTGCACTTTTTGTTTCAATGTGGTATCCATTTAAACGTATGTCTTTAAAACTCAACAAATTTCAAGTAGATCGAGTAACGTACAACGCATTCTGTATAGACAATATTGTTCCATTTGGTAACATAATTTGGGCTTTCCCCAAGCCTTCAATCACATTTGATTGCCCTGATATTGTTGTTACCCTTACTTTTGTAAGCATCAATCTTGAGAAATATTTTCGATCTCGAAGTATTATATGCATGGTTGCGCTGTCTGCAAGACAAATATCTCCGCTATTTCTCATGTTTTGAGAATGACCATAGTTTTTATCCATACTCTCTAAGTAAGGGAATCACAGTTAAAAACAATTTATAATAGGAAATTTAAATGCCACTTTTATTAAATTTGAAATGCTAGTTTTTAAACTACAAGTTCAGCATAATAAAAGTACATCATACATGAATGATTCAATCGGACTAGTATACTTCATTTCCCCTTTCCACCATGAAGTCTGAGACCTCTAGGTGGGTTGTGTTCAACTGCCCTAATAAGTCACACACTGGATCAGGTATATCCATTGGTTTAGCCTGATCGAGAAAATTGGTCTCGACACCCTTCTCCTTGAGGGAGGCTTGATACAGATCCACCAAATGTTTTAGGGTACGACAGGTACATGCCCAATGCCCATCGCCACCACACCTATGGCATGCTCCATCAGAGTTTCCAGGAGTATTGTTCATACGAGCTTTGCCTTTGTGGCAATTTCCATTTTTAAAGCTCGAGCCTGAATTATGCCCCGGAACCTGGTTGTGAAACTGAACACCATGATTCTTGCCTTTCCCGTTCCACCGTCCTAGCCTGTGGCCACGTCCTAGTTTATGATTATTGCCACTAAAGGATGTGGCGTTCACTTCGAGGGAAGCAACATTCACTTCTGGGAATGGTGCAGATCCAGTAGGTCGGGACTGATGATTTTTCATCAGGAGCTCATTGTTTTGTTTAGCAACCAAGAGCACAAAGACGAGCTGGTTGTATTCAGTGAAGCCTCGCGCTCTATACTGCTGCTAGAAGAGCACGTTAGAGGCATGAAATGTGCTGAAAGTCTTTTCCAGCATATCTTCCTCAGTAATGGTATCTCCACAGAGCTTCATCTGAGAGGTAATTTTGAACAACGCAGAATTGTACTCAGCCACTGACTTGAAATCCTGGATCCTTAAGTGAGTCAATTCATAGTGAGCCTTTGGAAGAATCACAATTGTCTTGTGATTGTATCTGTTTCTCAATGTCTTCCAGAGAGCTAACGGATCTTCAACCGTTAAGTATTCGTTCTTTTGTCCCTCATCAAGATGGCGACGAATAAAGATCATAGGCTTCGCCCGATCTTGAGAGGATGAGATGTTTTCTTCCCTAATGGTATCTCCAAGATTCCCTGCTTCTAGATGGATTTTAGTATCCAGTACCCAGGTAAGGTAATTCTTCCCAGTAATGTCCAGGGCAGCAAAATCAAGCTTTGCCAAGTTCGCCATTTTCTTTTCTTCCTGAAAGAAAAATGAGATGAGTAAGAACTTGCAATAATATGTATTCCTAGAGGTATGTAGTGTTAGAACTTGTAGTTCTTACAAATTTTTCATTTTGATTTTCAAGCCAAAATGATAAGCAATCGAAACTTCTGGCTCGAGATTTACATGATGAATGAGGAGGGCGATTGTACGGCACCATTCTCATTGAAATAACATAACATAGGATGGGCAATTATTCTGCACCACTCAAGTAACAGGAAAATTTAAATATGCAAAGTAGGGTGGGCGATTATACCGCACCAGCTAAAATTGCAATGAAATTAAACAGCAGGCAAATTTAAATACGCAGGGTAGGGTGGGCAATTTTACTGCTCCACCTAAAATTTGTAGTAAAATTAGATCTGCAATCCAAGATAGGCGATGATACCGCACCATCATGGATTGTAGTAAGATTAAATTTGCAGTTCAAGATGGGCGATTGTACCGCACCATCTTAGATTGCAGTAAAATTAACATAAATAAACACTTGGTTAGTAATCAAGATCTACACCAAACAAGAAATCAAAGATATATGTAACTGTTAGGTTGAGAACTAAAAGCAGGCATGGTACAAACAGTTCTTCACAAAGGTATATCCAGCAGTCAAGGCAAAGGAAGAAGATGAACAGTAAAATCCTTAGAGGAAACTTTTTTTGTTTTCTTTCGGCGAAGGGAAATGAGGAATAGTTATATTTAGAGAATTGTGCTGATAATGTGTTATAAATAGGTAAAAGTTAGATAGATAACCTTTACTAGTGACAGGAGCGGATCAGGTGTAAAATATCACACTATAATTGTAACACAAGGGAATGACTAATAAAAGTGGGAGGAATAGATACTGATGTTAATTATCTTTTCTTTCATTCTCTTTTCTATATTTTGATTGCAGTCGAGTGCTCTATATATAGAGCAACTCGCATTATTATGTGGTGAAACTTACATAAAAACATGCTGGAAAGAGATGGATATATATCAGCTTTTTATAGTGATTTTCTCAATCAGAGACTTGGTATCTATTCCTTTGCCATAGAAGTTTTCAAGGAATTCTTGGGCAGTGAAGTCTCGATAAACTGGTGGTTTCTCAGGTGACAAAAGCTCCGGAAGAGGTCCACAGTAACCATCTTCTCTCCATTTGGATAGGTTGAAAAATATCACGACGGAGATCCGAGCTTCTTTCCAAGAGTTTGCCAACACTCTGTGTTGTACACTTGTGTACTCCCCGTTGGAGGTTATCTGCAGCCTCAGACAAAAACACAAAGGGTATAAACCTAATTGGACAGAGAAATAAATAATCAATTTAAATAAAAAGAAAGAAAGAAGCAATAGTCAAACCAAACTTTGAAAAAGTATGGCCATTATAGATTAGTTCAAGTTTTAATTAACTATGGTCGTGATTGATGCATATTCATGGTGAGGAAATGGATCCGTTTTTCTATTATTCTTCATAGAAAAAGGTAAGATTTGGTCAAGATACAGATGCATGCATCCTCGACCTTTAAGCTTAATTGAAAAGTTCTAAAACTTTGTTTATTTGTAAGAATACGCCGCCTGCATGGTATTCAATAAAAACGGCAATATCTATCTTTACGTTGAAATATTAAAAGAGATTTATGGAGACAGAAATAAACAAAGTTTGCAAAACCACAAAAAATACGAGGTGAATCATAGACCAAACAAAAAAAAAAAAAAAAAAATTAATGAAAATGATTTGAAAACTTTGAGTTTTTAATCAAAATGATAAAAATGTATTGTAAGTGAATAGTAACAGGAATGACATTTTAAAGTAAAAATGTCATCTTAGTTAGAAGTGAATATTACCGAGAGTGTTTCGTTAAAACTCCCAACAAAAAATCGACAACCTTCCTTGTTTTTTTGGTGGAGTAATGCTAGGGAGACTAAATTTGTAGACTAAATTAGCAGACTAAATGAGGTGTCACAAATAAAAAATGAGCACGTTTATCAACGATTAAGTAATAATCCAATCACCAACTTCTATATCATTTAGTTTACAAAATTTAATCTACAAATTTAGTCTCTCTAGCATTACTCTTTCTCCAAGACCAAGAGATCTTTTACTTTTGTCCAAGTAAAAATTGGAAAAGTTACTGTATCCAAGACAGTGCTGTGTACAGTGCCGACGATGTAGTGGTGAATTCAACTAACTATAACACAAATGTCAAGTAAAATCAGGGGATATACTCTTGTTACTCAATATATCACAGTTGGACGAAAAATTGTTAACTCAATATATCACAGTTGGACGAAAAATTGTTCATACAAGACACAATGTAAACATGATATTGCCTCGTTGGATTTACCTGAAGTAAGTCTCCAACGTTAATAATTAAACCTCCAGGCACAGGCTTCACATCCAGCCACTCATTTCCATGCCTAACTTGCAACCCAGGCACATGGTTCTGCAACAAAACTGTTATAATCCCAGGATCAGTATGTGCCGTAATCCCCACAGTCCGATCAGGCTGGGGACAGTAAGGATAGCAGTGCCCCAAAAGCGCCCTCTTATCTGAAAACGTTAACTCCTTAAACCTCCTTCCCTCCAACCCTAACCCTTCTGAAAGCAACTCCATCACGTCCTCCGCTACCTTGGTTGCATGCAAATCCCATGCAACCACCTCTTCCCTACAAGCCTCAGGTATCTCCTCCACCTCTGGCCTCTCCGGACTCATCCACACTTGTAGTGAGTCGTGCCAGCTGGCAGCCGTCGTGCGGTACAAGTCGTTATTGCTAGCATACATGACTCCCTTTCCCTCCTCTCGCTTGTAGTATTTGGATTTGACCTCGTGGGGCTGCTCGTGGAACGCTTTGACAGCGTTGACCGTTTCGCCCAAAACAGAAACAGGCACTCCATGGTTGGTGACTTGGAAGAAACCGAAGTTTTTGGCTGCGGATTTCACTTGGTCAACAATTTTGGGGCGGTGGGCAGCGGAGTTGATGTGGGAAAGGTCGATCGTGGGGATGGTGGTGGTGGTGTGTTTGTACGGCGGTTTGAGATCGGACAAAGTTTGAGGGTCGTGGATAAAAAATTGAGGGATGGAAGTAATGCCAGAATCGGAGAGGCCCTTGACTCCCATCTTTGACTCGTCGAATTCTTTCACTTCCTTCATGCGGTCGTACAGAGTTGCATCAATATTTTTGGCTGCCATTTTCTTAGCACAACTGAGAATTAGAACTTTCAATCCAATAAAACAATATGTTTGTGCGTCTCCCTTTCTTTCATCCAACGATATTTAAAGGCCGGGATGCGTTTAGTGCTCTTTATTTTATTTTATTTTTTAACAAAAAAAGAAAAATAATGTAGATAGTGCTCTTTATTTTTAATCCTTTTTTTGGTGCCAAAGTCATGACGTACTGCTCACTGAAATTTCCATTTTACGTAGTCATTAGTGTATGTCCTTTTTATTTAGAGTAATGCTAACAATATTAAATTTGAAGATAAAATTTTGAAAACTAAAGAATATGAAAGTTAATAATTGGTTTATTATTTAAGCGTTGATAATGTGCTCATTTATATTGGTGACACATCATTTAGTTTGCAAATTTTGTTTTCCTAACATTACCCTTCGCTTAATTAGTGTCATTTGGTTCTAAAATATCACTATCGAATTACCCATATATATATAGAATAAATTTTACAAATTAAAGGACATGGAAGTTTATGATTGTATTATTACTTAAGTATTGATTAACGTCCTTATTTCTTATTGTTGATACATCATTTAGTTTACAGATTTAATCTACCTAGCATTACTCTTAACTGAATAATCACTGCTAGGTCCTGGGCCGTCCAGTGTCCGAGGAGTGTTATTGAGGCCCATGATTCTGATATTATTTAGTTGACTTGTTCTTAAGTATTTAATATGGAATTACTGTTAGATTTTTACTAAACCTTATGGCTCCTAAACAGGTTTTAGCGACCAAATTATTGGTCACCGAGTGATTTCTTCAACCTCGTAACCAATTCTGCTATGTGCATAGGTCAGTAATCTGCAAAACTTTAGCGACCACTGACACATAATTAAGCAAGTGGCGTGTGGCTTGTGTAGGTAAGAAGTTCTGCGGGCTGGTCCTGTGAGGGATCAAGCAAACCTGGTGACTCTCAAGAGCCATCTTCTCATGAAAAAAAGTGATAATTAAGCTCAATGATGCGTGAGCGGCACAAAAATATTTGTAGCCATGGCACTAGGACTGTAATTATAGAAATCTAGGACAAAATCAATATGAAGTCATGATGTTTAAATATCGAAAGGAATCAATAGGTTTGAACGACAAATTTATGTCAAAGAACATGATGTAGGACAAAAATCACATTATTTTGCTAAAGAGACTTTCTCAAAGTAGAACTTTCCTTGAACTCTTCACCACCTGATTTTTTTGGCACAATATTTATGATGTTGGCAGGAGAATTGTGTCCAAAAGATGAAGGGATAAAAAATTTATAGAGAGGCCCACTTTCGAAAGAGTCTCCTTAACATTTCTCATAAAATTAAAAGGAGAAAGCGACATGTAATGAAAAAGTGCTATTACGGACACTACCGACGTAGTGGCAAATGCAACTAATTATAATTTATAACACAAACGTCTAAATGTCAAGGATGTATCATGAGGGATTTTTTTAACCAGTGTTACTTATATTGCACTTACATTATAACCAGTGTATTTTTTTTTTTTTATCAGTAAGCTTTGGAAGTCAGACACGTCAACCATATTTTCTAGTCATGTTATAACACTAGAAAAAATGCATGTGAAAAGTACTATTCCCACGTAAATATAAAAATTTCTTATATATAGTACAATACTACGTATCTTATCATATATGTATAACATGTTATAATGTAGAGAGTGGATCAGAAGTAATTTATATCACTAGATTTATATAGTTGTGCAACAAAAGGAGGAAAAAAAAATTGAACATATATTGTCACGATTGATTTACTTGAAGCAAATGTCCAACGTTGATATTCAGGATTCAGGGTTTAGGGTTTAGAAATGCCCAAAAAGCGCCCTCTTATCCGAAAAAGTAAACTGCTTAAACCTCCACCTCCTTCCCCACAATCCTAACCCTTCCGAAATCATCTCCACCACGTCTCGCCCCGTTGGTTGCATGCAAATCCCATGTAATATGACCTCTTCCCTGCACACCTCAGGTATTTGTTCTGCCTTGGGCCTCTTCGAGCTCATCCACACGAATGAGGATCCTCTCTAGATCCTTTGTGAGGATCACGGGAATCCTCCAATCATATCAGTTTATCATATATCGTGCGGCTAGAAATCATTGTAAATTTATTTATTTAAAATTAAATATAAATAGTATTTGACAAAAACTGATCACACGATATACAATGAACGGATGTGATTGGAGGATCCTCATTCCATCCACACTTGCAGCGTGTCGTGCCAGTTGGCGCCCGTTGAGTAAAATAGGAATATGCCATGTCAGCTGTCCATCTCAGCATTAGTTAATAATATGGTTTGTTAGCTGCTAGTTAAAAAGCGAGTGTAGTGTTGAGGTTTATATGAGCTAGTGTAGTTTAGGGGTGGGCGCAGATCTGTTTGACATCACAACATAAATGAACTAACTTGTTTTCAAGGGTTCGGTATAGTTCAGTTTTAACCAATATCATCATTGAACCAAACCAAACCAACCTAGACCATGGTTAATCTGTTTGATTCAATTTGGTTCGAACGGTTTGAGCCTATTCAACATACAAATAAAAACATTATTTAACATTTCAAGAGTTTTAATTTTCTAAACATTCACATACCTCATGCATTTCAATTCGATTAAAAAATTAAAATTTTTCGAAACATAAAAAATACATCAAGTCAAATAGAACTAAGTTTCAATTAAATAATTAATGCAATCCTGCAATTTAGTCATTTTTGTGCAGTTTCAGTTTTGACAACTTTTTCAACTTCAAGTGCGGTAGCACCATGTCAGATTTCTGTCTTGAAAATTAACTGGGTTAATGATGTGGATTGCATTGGAAGTGTCGAGAACGTCGCACATTGGATTGCACGCTGTAGTTTGCAAGTTCGTGGCCTATCTTACTGAGAAGCTTCGAGGCCATCGTCTCTTTCAAGTGGTTTACCCAGCTAAGATATATTCCCTCTTCACATGCCTGTCCTCTTTTGACATTGTTGACGTAATGATGAAACCCTTAAAAAAATCAATCTGACTTCCAATCCCGACTGTCACCTTAAAAAAATGGTTTTTTTTAGTTAAATTGGTTCATGAGATTTGTCTAATTTCTCTTTTTGATCCTTGAGATTTGAAATCGATAAAAGAGATCCCCTAAGATTGTCTACCATCAATCACTTTAGTCATTTAGTGAAAAATTATGTTAAATAATGATCAAAATGACAAAATTACCCTCAATATAATAAACAATAGGCCCAAATGACTTGATAAAATCGAGGGTATTTTTGTTATTTTATCCTTATTTTATGGAGATTTTATATGGAATGACCAAAATGATTGATTGTGGACAAACTCAATGACCAATTCTATAGATTTCGAATCTCAAAAATCAAAGTGATGAGTTATACAAATATCAAAGACTATTTTGGCTGAAAAGCCTAAAAAAAATCGAAGAACAATCCCAAAAATTAATTATAAGGTTTCCCAAGAAAAGAGGAACAAAATTAACAATTCCATGGTGATTAGATACTGCTCAGGCAAAAAGCCACTGGGGTTAGCCAGCTAATGAGAGTGGTTAGGGTGATAAGAGGCAGGGTAGAGATTCACGGTTCGAAACACTTCTCTAGGCTTGGGGCTATTCTGAAATTGTTTCTTCCTGTAAATCTTTACCATCAATTTTATAATACCACTGTCAACTTGAATTTGTAATTGTATGGTTACGAGTTAACTTTAATCCAAGAAACACAAAGCCTTTAGTTTTTTACATCAAAAATTCGAAACTATAGTCTATATTAATATTAGTTGATCATATTCTCTGTTTCTTGCCTACGCACAATTTTTTTCCTTTGTTTGCAGGCCATTATTTTAAAGGAAAACTAATGAAAAAAGCTTGAAAACTTTGAGTTTTAATCAAAATGATAAAAATGTGTTGTAAGTGAATAGTACCAGTAACAACTTTTTAGAGTAAAATTGTCATTTTTCGTTAAAGTGAATAGTACCGGAAGCGTTTTGTTAAAACTCCCATAATTTAATTAATTTTTTTCATTGGCTTGTTTTATATAACCCCGCATACTTTTTTTTTTCTTAAAAAAGAGGAATAACTGGTGGCAAAACGCAGTTATTCGCCCCTTCCGGATCCAGAGAGGCTACGGAAAATTTCACCTTGTCCATGGCCACACCAACCCCGCACCCCCCCCCCCCGGCGGCAGGGCCAATTCTTCCATTTTAGAGACTTTGTGCGACGGAGAATTTTGTTTAACGTGTTTTCTTTTCTTCAGAAATTGTGCAACGAAATATATATAGTTCGTTGTGTAAACGTCTGTTGCCTGATAAAATTCTTCGTCGCCTAAAGTTTTATTATTATCTTTTTGCCATGACGATTTAGCGCGACGAATCCCTTAATTTGTCATGCACAGAGAACTTAGTCGATGAAAACTGCGTCATCGCCTAAAGTTTGGCTGTAATAGTTTTTTCTACAAGTTGCTTTAGTTCACAAAATCAAACTTTTGAAGAAAAAATTAATTAAGACTTCTAAAGAGCTATATAAAATGTACGACAATTTGTATACTAAAACATACAAAAATACAAAAATTTGTAATAAAGTTCTCTAAAATAAATTTAACATATCTGTCAAAGTATACGAATTCTTAGTATTTCCGTTAGACATCCATACATTCACGAAAATTGAATGTACTTGAAAAGAACGGACAAATGCACAAATTAGAAGAATTTAATTTAAAAGTACGATATACAATGAACAGAGAAACTAAAAAACACAATAACAACAAGTGATCTTTTACCACAGTGATGAAAAAGTGTTGTGCCCTTATTCCAATGAGGTCCTATTCCCATGATTGTCGCACAAGTCTTATAACCAGCTGACGAATTCAAAAGCATGTTGCAAACGAATCAAATACATATGAAAATACCCAGAGATATTCATATTTTTTATCCCTAGCATCACTCCTATAAACTAAAAACATGGTGGAAAGAGATTAACCCATCTCTTAGTTTTTTATTGTGACTTTGTCAATGAAAGATTTGCTATCTAATCCTTTGCTATAGTAATTTTCAAGTATTTCATGTTTAGTGAAGTCTCGATAGATTGGTGGTTTCTCTGGTGACAAAAGCTCAGGAAGAGGTCCATAGTAATTATTTTCTCTCCATTTGGTATGGTAAAAAAACATCACAACAGAGATTCGAGCTTCTTTCCATGAGTTGGCCAACACCCTGTGCTGCACACTTTTATACTCCCCATTGGAGATGATCTAAACCCTCACACAAAACACAATAATTAAAGTATTAATTAATCCTGATTGGACGCAAAAATATACAATAATGCTATTTTTATCATAATTTTATACCACATTTCTTTACTATCTTAGGTGGCAGATGAGTTAAACAGCCACATCATCTAAATTAATTAGGAAAACTAATAAAAAGTGCTTGAAAACTTTGAGTTTTAATGATAAGGACAAAATAAAGGGTAAAGTGAATAGTACTAGGATTGATTTTTTAGTGTAAAAATATGGTTTTTCGTTAAAGTGAACAGTACCGTGGATTTTTCGTTAAAACTCCCAAATTAATTAACATTTAATCAAAATGTTAATCAATAATTAATAAAAAGATTGTTGATTAAATGATGATTGTGGTATACGAGAAGTCTCCACCTTCCACCTAAGATTATTTAAGTGTTTTAACTAATAAAAAGATTGAAATTAAATGATGTAGATTGTTCAACTCATCTGCCACCTAAGATGGTAAAGAATTATGGTAAGAATAGCATTACTCAAAAATTTGATATAAAGAAAAAAGAAATAAACAATCGATATGAAGACAAAGTATGGCCATTAAAATTTTCAAGTCAACTAACTAGATATACATCATTGATCACGCACCTTTATTAAAAATTTAAAAAAAAATTTATAGTCATTATATTATAAATCTCAACTCTTAAGATATACATCATTGATCACGCACCTTTATTAAATGAAAAAACAAGAGAAATTTTTAAATAACGTTTATTTTTTGTTTTGAGAAACGGTACGATATTCATTAAAAGAAAGGAAAATTAATGAAAATGACTTGAAAACTTTTAGTTTTGATAAAAAAAAACCATGTTATAAGTTTTGTTTAATGATTAGTATAAGGCCCATATTAAAGTAGTTCAATTAAAAATTGCCCAACTATAATAAATTATGATTTGTCGATTTTACCCCTAACTTTTTTAGGTTGATTCCAGATTTTCGTTGTTAATGGATAAATGGCCCAACTATAAGTTTTCATCGTTTGTTTCTTCAGAAAATAGATTTGAAATCTGCATGTTATTCAATAATAACAATAGGTCACTGTTTCTGGATTTTAAACAACATTGTTTTTGGAATCTAAGTCACTGTTTCTGGAAATCTAAGTTACTGTTTCTGAAATCTAAGTCATTGTTTCTTAAATGTAAGCTAGAAAAGAAATAGTGAAATTCACTGTATTTGGATTCAAAGCAAAATAAGCACCATATTTCTTAGATATAATCAATTGATGCATGAAAGAAAAGAAACAGTCAAAGGTTAAAACATAGACTGTTTCTGGAATTAAGTCACTGTTTCTGGAATTTAATTCACTATTTCTGGAATTTAAGTCACTGTTTCTTGAATTTCTGGAATTTAAGTCACTATTTCTGGAATTTCTGAAATTTAAGTCACTGTTACTGGAATTTAAGTCATTGTTTTTGGAATCTAAGTCACTGTTTCTGGAATTTAAGTCACTATTTCTGGATTTTGGTTCTTTTTTTTCCTGATACAGTGTTTGTTTGTGCACAGACAAAACAAACACTGAATCTGAGTTTTTTTTTTTTTTTTTTTCCAGAAACAGTGTTATGTTTTGATTCTTTTTATTTTCAAACACTTTTTCACCGGTTTTTGCCATTAAACTTCTTTGAACTTGTTTTGGCTGCTTTGTTTCGATGAATGCTTCATTTTTCAACTTTGATTTGGTTGTTTTTGGAAATGGAGAATTACCAGGCAATTGGCAGTTAGATGATGAAGATGATCCCCTGCTGTGGGGACGTGATTCTGCTGCAAGTGATAGTGGGCAATCATCAAGAAAGAAGAAGAAAGCTTCATTTAAAGAGAAGTCAAGTAAGAAGGGAAAAGAAAATGAGGAGGTGGGGAAGAAGATCAGATATGAAGAAAATGGCTCAAGGAAAAAGAAGAGCAGGCATGAGGAAAGTGGCTCAAGGAAAGACAAAGGGAAAAAGAAGATGAGGAGGCGGAGACATTCACAAGATAGTGCTAATAGTTTTGGTCCTTATGGTGGTGCATGGACTCGGTAGAATATTTGTTGGCCCGTGAACAATAGTTTTGGATGATTTTTTTATTAAACTTTGAGCCATTTTGGTTAAATAACATTTTGGAATGGTTTTTGGTTAAATATTTGTTGGCTCAAGCCCTTTTCATTAAAGCTCTCTTAAAAGAAACCATTATATATATATATATATATATATATATATATATATATATATATATATATATATATTTAATATTGACTGCATTAATATGGATCTCCACTTGACTTAGCATATCAACTTAACTACTTTCTATAAAACAAAACAGAAAAATGAAGATAGAAACTCCACAATGTTTTTCATTTTCCACATGAAACTAACTAATTTTTGTCTAAGTGAAAATAGAAAAATCTATACTGTATCCTCTATGCATATTTTTATTCCAATTTCCAATAGCGTATGTGCAAAGAATACCCATTTTGGATATTACTCTTAGAACCTACCTTATCAGATATTTGACAAGTTATATGATAGAAAGTAAATTTAGAGGATATCACAAACTATAAATATATATATATATATATAAATCACACACACATACAGAGTCTTTAAGAGAAGGAATCTCCATTTTTCTCAAAAAATAAGGTTTAGTTGTGGGATCCACACCAAATCGAACTTCAACAATCCTAATTGGATTTATTTTTCAAGTTGGACCTCATAGATGCCTCCCATTAAAGGGTCCCACAACTAATCCATTTTCAAGTTGCATCTTATAGATCATCTTTACAAAATATTGGCCAAATCGGCAATATACAGACATCTAGTTGAGCTAAAAAAAATTGACAACATTATGTTCTAAGAAACATAGAAATTTCATTATAACAATCAAATAGGCAAAAGGTTCAGATTTAATTGAATTTTTGTAAGAATGATACTTGCAAAATAGACGGTTTTAGATGGTTGAAATTCGATGTGGAATATATCTCACAACTAATTATCATTTAAAAACAAAAATGGAGATCCCTCCCCTTAAAGAACCAGTTCATGCAGGAGAAAATATGAATAGGATATTATTGTCATATTGGATTTACCTGAAGCAAGTCTCCAACGTTAATAATCAAACCTCCAGGCACAGTCTTCACATCCAGCCACTCATTCTCATGCCTAACTTGCAACCCAGGTACATGGTTTCGCAACAGAACCGTCAGAGCCGTAACATCAGTATGCGCCGTAATCCCCATGGTCCGATCAGGCTGGGGACAAGAAGGATAGCAATGCCCCACCAGAAACCTGTTTTCCGAAAATGTTAACTCCTTAAATCTCTTTCCCTCCAACCCTAACCCTTCCGAAAGCAACTCAAACACGTCATCCGCCACCTTGGTTGCATGCAGATCCCAAGCAAACAACTCTTCCCGACACGCCTCAGGTACCTCCTCGGCCTTGGCCCTCTCCGGGCTCATCCACACGTGTAGAGAATCACGCCAGCTGGCGGCTGATGTGCGGTACAAGTCGGCATTGCTAGCGTACATGACTCCCTTTCCTTCATTTCGCCTGTAGTACTTGGCTCTGTCCTCCTGCGGCAGCTCGTGGAACGCTTTGACAGCGGTGATCGTTTCATCCAAAACGGAGACCGGCACCCCATGGTTGGTGACTTGGAAGAAGCCAAAGGTATTGGCGGCGGATTTCACTTGGTCAACGATTTTGGGGCGGTGGGCGGCTGAGTTGATGTGAGAAAGGTCGATGGTGGGAATGGTGGTGGTGGTGTTTTTGGATGAGGGTTTGAGATCTGATAAGGTTTGAGGGTCGTGGACAAAAATTTGAGGGATGACAGTGATGCCTGAATCGGAGAGGCCTTTGACTCCCATCTTCGAATCGTCGAATTCTTTCACTTCTTTCATGCGGTCGTATGATCCCGATGTTGCATCAATTTTGGCTGCAATTTTGTGAGTAGAATTGATAGACTTGTGCATTTTATCCGATCCAACAACTTATTTCTGCGTTTCCCTTTTTTTAATCTGAACTGTATATATAAAAGCGGTTGCGCATTCGTTAATTTGGTGCTATTTGTTTTTAATCGTTTTCTTTGTTCATTTTTATTTTATTATTTCCAAACGCTAATATCTAAATCTAAATTACCTATTAAGAGACATTATTTGTCAATCAAAACTCTACAAAAGTATTATTCTAACCCTCTCATCAAAAATAAACAAAAATAAAATACATGGGCAATTTAGTAATTACATACAACACAAATTTTGTTATTTTTTGAACAAACCTCACAGCCAAGTAATCACAACACACCCTATTTAAAAATTAAGAAGGTTTTCCAAACCCACGTCTCCCAGTTCATCAACTCTCTCACCCCTTCTTCCAAATTCCACGCCCAATTTTATTTCTATTTTTTTTAGTTTTCTTTTTCTTAAAAAAAAAGTGATGTAAATATTTTTATAATAAATAATAGCAAATTTAATTACACACGTACAACGTATGAGCATATAACTAGTTATATTTATGTCAATTGTTTTCATAGTTGCCACAAAAAGTAGGATGCCTATATAAAAATTTTATTGGTTGCTTTATGAAATAATTAGTATAAGATAATGTAAGAATTAACATATCTGGAAATCTAAGATCTTGTAACATGAATCACAACCATCAAAACTAGGGATGTGCAACGGTTGACCTGGATTACCCTTTCTAATGGATATTCTGTTAAATTTGGATGTTTTAGATGAGAGAGGTAGTCTTTTAGATGTCTTTATGAACAATGGTGTCACTACATTTTAAGCAAAATAATGCAAAGTATATCAGATTAATTTCTGTCTTGAAAATTAACAGGGTTATCCATGTGGATTAATTAGTTGCGTCGCACATTAGATTACAAGTTCACAAAACCTCATATACTGTCTTAAAATAATCAGTCTGGCTTTCAATCCAAACTATCACCTTAATTAGGCACTCTGACATTTAGGCTAAATCCCTTCTCCATATCCTTAATTTCTTAATTTGAGGACATTTGATAGAAGGTGTGCACCTTAATTAAATATAAAATTATTTTTTATGATAAAATGTGTACAAGTACCAGTAAAACCTTAAGCATCAGCGACAGCAACTTCATGACTGATACATCCTTCATCATTCCCTAGCTCTCAGACTACATTATTAAAACAAAGCATTTACAATATTCTAATCATTTTCTCTTCTCTCTACACCCTAAATCCGCTTGTTCATCGTAGGAGCATTCATACTCCATGCATTGAGACTCTCCGCAGTAACAGGCTGAGTCCCATTGTTGAACATATACAAGTGAGCACCGTTGTTTACCGCTAGAGTCGGGTAAACCCTAGATGTGATGCATGTTTTCCCTCCAGCTCCGTAGCTTTCAACAACAGAATGATCAATCTGTAGTTAAAGACCAAAATGAAAAACAATAATTAGTGATTAATTATATCCATTTGATTAAATAAATAAAAGAGTTACAGATTGTAAAAGACCTTATTCCAATTAGGTACTTACCAAACTCCTGAGGGAAAGCTTCTTAGAGTGAGATAAATCTACATCTACAAAGCCAGCAAATGATGGTCTGTACAGGTTGTCCTGCAAAGATGAACTGTCCCAAACAAAAATGGAAAAACAATACCAAAAATTAATCACAATGTTTCCCAACAAAAAAGGACCAAGTTAAGAATTGCACGGTGGTTAGATAGTGCCTAAACAAAAAGCTAGTGGGGTTAGGCAGTTAATAAGAGTGGTTAGGGTGATGAGCAGAAGTAGGCTAGAGATATATGGTTCGAAAACACTCCTTTGTAACCAAAATGAGAAAGAACTTGGGCAAATCAAATGACACATACCTTGTTGCATCAGAGCACATGAGAACCACGTGTCTGCCTTTAGCTTTGAAAACCCTAAAGAAGACAGGAGTGAATTCCTCTAGGTTTTTTGAAGCTAATGTCAAGAGTCCAAAAGGACCAATTCCACCTTGGATTTTTGAACCCTTTTTACCACAGAGTGTTTGGGCATCAAGGTTACTCCAGCTAGGGTTAAATTCTTCAGCCTTGGCCAAACTCGGAAGTGAGAAAATAACTTCAACATCAGCCTGCAAGAGGGTTCATCAACATGTTCAAAAAACGAGTTGCACAAATTAATAAAAAAAAAAATAAAAAAAAAAAAGAATTCTAGGTTTTAAGAGGATCAAACCTGAGCAGCAGTTATTCCTTTGACTTCAACATGATCTCCCTGCTTGAGAATTTGCTTGTTGATGCCCACCTTTTTCCCTCGTAATGTTTCTAATTCTACAACAGGCCATTGTAGCAATTGTTTACCATCAGGACTAAGCCACACATCCCTTGGAATTGTCTGTACAAGTAAACCCCAAACAAAAGATCTCAATACTTGCACATATTGCTTGAAAAAAAGAAATCCTTTACAAATCAGAATCAACAATAGGCCTGACATATTTACTAATCACACTGTTGACAAGAGCTCTTACATAGGTGAAATCACTTGCATGCGTTTCAAGTTGATAAAAGAAAGAAATCAACAATGTGATCAACAAATGTGATCAATAACGTAATCGATATAAATATTTTTATGCAACTATTTTACCTGAATTCCGGCCCATCCCTTAGCAGCATCATTGCTAGCTGTATCAGATTCATTAGCCCAACCCCACAAAATTCTCCTCTTCTTTGCAGGATCAAAGAAAGTTTTGGATGCATAAAAGTTACCATAGTCATATCTCAATCCACTCCAACCATCCACCAATTCTTTGTCAGGAACATACCTATCTTTCTCAGGAAAATATGTTCCAACTGTGTAGTACTCATACCTAGTCTCATCAAGGCTCACTTTCAACACATGTTTCACATCTCGACCAACTTTTGATGTGTCCAACCCTAATTTTCCAACCAATGGAACCGGGTAAAAATCGGGGCACTCCCACATGCCCGTTTGGGGAGCAGAGTGGAGAGGATGATGGGCCTTCACCCAATGCACAAAATCCTTGCTCCTATACAAATAGGCCATTCCTCTATGCTTCCTTTTGCCTCCCACCAACATCTTCCAATGTCCATTACCCCACCAAGCCGTTGTCGGGTCTCGGAACGCAGTGGCGTTGATACCTGCGTCCGGAATCACGAGCGGGTTGTTATCGGGCTTAATCCATTTACGGAGATAGGGGTCCGACGCATTTTCCGGGATAGCATAGTTTTGAACTTGCCGGTTTTGGGAGTCGATCCCGGTGTATAGTATAATGGGCTTGTTACCCGGGAGAACAGTGGCGGATCCGGACCAACACCCATTTACGTCAAAGGGCTTGGATGGGGATATGGCTGGCTCCAGGGCTTCCCAATTGATGAGGTCTTTGGACACTGAATGGGCCCAAACAATGTTGCCCCACACAGCCCCTTCAGGATTGTACTGATAGAACAAGTGGTAGAGACCACCAAAATACATAGGTCCTGAACAAATTAAGAAATTAATTAAGAAATTAATCAAAACAACAACTGTTAATTGAATGAAAGGGTTGCAACATTTCAATGTTGGGAGGAATGAAGAACTCACCATTGGGGTCTTTTGGTGTTAATTCGTTTGTGGGCAGCCATCGAATTTAAGAAAAAAGGTAAAACAATTAAAATGTCAGTGACTGTAATAAAACATCAACGACTAGATTTTCAGCATATTCAAAATACTGTCACGTAGATTTACTATTCCATTTAAATGATAAGACGTGTATTCATTTTGTTTTTACATTAATATACTCTACAAACGGAATATCAACTAATAACACCACACATCAACATGTATTTCATATCTAACATTATGTATTTATTGCGCTGCCGCAGTTTAACTGGGTTTTCAGATCTTTACAAAGAATAAACATAATGAGTCTGACTGAGCAGATCTAGAACATCAAGTGAAATTTAGAATATTTTTTTGTTTTTGGGGTCAAAATTTACAGAATAATTACAACAAAGACCAGAACTTTAGAAATAACACATGAAGCCTGTGCTCTGAACCGACCAGATCGGCTATTTATCAGGACACATAAATGAATGACCGAAAAAAGCACAAACCACTTCTTTATTGATAATATTTTGTCATATGTATTCTTTTTGGATCAAAATATTTTTATCATCTGAGTCCGATGTTGATCAAAATATTCTTTTTGGATCAAAAATGGGATCCCTTCTTTTAAAAGCTTTCCATATATACATAGAGAAAGCTTTTAAAAGAAGGGATCCCATTTTTTAATAAAAATAGGATTAGTTGTGGGGTTCACACCACATCGAATTTTAACGATCCGAGCCGTTTATTTTTTAAGTTGCACCTCATAGATCATCCTTACAAAATATTAGTCAAATCGAAGATATTTAATACATCTAATTGGATTCAAAGAAATTAACCAATACTTTGTTATATAAGAAACAATGAAGTTTTACTTTGATAATTAGATAGGCAAATAGTTTCAAATTAAATTAAATTTTTGTAAGGATCATTTATGAATCGAGACTTACAAAATAGATAGTTTGGATTGTTGAAGTTCGGCATGGAGTGACCCACCATACCTAATCTCCATTTTTTTTCAAAAAATGAAGATTCCTTTTGCATAAAAGGGCCTATATATATGTATATATGGCGGATCTGTTGTACCATTTTTTTTTTTTTTCATAAAGCCAGAAAAAATAATTAGTGAGTCAAGCTCTTCATCTGGTTCCGAATGCCTAAAAAGTTTATCAAATAGATGGTTTAAACTATTTTTTTGTTTTGGGTCAAAGATGGTTTAAACTGTTACATAAAAGAGATGAGAACCTATCCAAGTTTTCTTTCACTAAAAAGGAAAATTTTATATTGCCATAAAATGAGGAGGGAAAAACAACCTAGAGCTCAAATGCCTGTAAAGTGTAAACGTCACTCTCAAATCCCCCAACACATTTACATGGTCGCACAATTGCATGCTTGGTTCTTCTTTTTTGGCAACTGCTATGTGCTAATTGCGTGTCTCAATGCTAAAAAAATATCAGTTAGGGAAATAATCATACATGCATACATAGGATAATAAGTTTTCAAAAGAAAATTTGAACAAATAAATCACGTAATGTGATTAGTTACTTTCAATCATATATGTCGGACTGTGATTGCAAGTAAACAACTATTTACGCATTTCAACATGGGATAATCATTTGCTTTGAATCAAAAAGGAATTAGGGTAAATCAAAATCTGAACAACAAAAGAAAATGACCAAAACGAACACTCATAACTCGATCCCTCGGAAATGAGAGAGTAGCTCATCAAAGCCGCATGCAGACGAAAAAAATAAAACCAAATTTCATGATCATGGTCGTCAATTCGTCATCATAATATAGTTGTAAAATGTAATTAAGGTTTATGATGCTAAAATCTAAAAATTAATAGAGAAAAGTAAGTATATAGTACCGTTAATCCAGTTTCTGGGAGGTTGAAAGTGAAACGCAGTTCTGTGGACTTGCTTCACCTTAGCGGCGGCAAGAGACTGAAACTCGGGATAAACATTGTGCAACGCTTCGACTCCGGTAATGTTGTTTATAGCAAAAACACAACAACAAGCGAGAAAAATAACTTCAACAAGCAACTTTATTGCTGTAATATCCATCATTAGAACAGAAAATTTGCAGTTTTGCAGATCAGAGAGAATTAGGAAACAGGCTTAGGATGTTTATGTAGTGTGATACTTAATAACAAAGAAGGTTTTTGTTGGGGAGAGAGAGAGAGAGAGAGAGAGAGAGAGAGAGAGAGGAAATGTGCATTGAAAGATGAAAGGAAGTCTGATATATAAAGGGAGGGGAGAGAAACTGATGGTGGTAGGTTTGGAGAGGATTGGATTAAGGATTAGCTTTCTTATTAATCGAGCGGTTAGTTTTGGGGATTTAAAAGAAAAATAATAAAAAGTAAAAAGTTAACATCTTATGTCACAAAGGTCACACACTGCCTACACCTTTATGTTCTTTTTTATAAAGTTTTTTTATTGTGATCCCAACATAGTTGATTATAATCCTCGTTTTAAAGCTTTAAAGTTTCTAATTCACTTTTAGCAGTAAATCTTTTGAAGTGGATGTCAAAACTCTTTCATGATATCTACTATTTGTATAATTAGACTAGAAAAACGTAAACTTTATCGTTCATTTGTATTATGTGACAGTGTGAAAATCACAATAAACTTAATTTTTCCATTTCTTGATGTTAGTGTAATGGCTTGCTGTTCTGATGAAAATGGTTCAGTAAATCCTAAAAAACAGCTGGAAATCATGGTTCATATTTTGCTTCAAACCTTTTAAATCCAAAGGATAATGCTAAAGAGATTAAATTTGTAGATAATTTTGGAAACTAAATAACATGGAAGTTGATAATTGGTTTATTACTTAAGTGTTGATAAACATGCTCATTTCTATTGGTGAAACATCATTTAGTTTTTTTGTTTGTAAATTTAGTCTCTCTAGTATTAGTTTAAACACAAATCCTAATCAATGAACAAACTGACTATCAGATAAAGAGATAAATGCAGCAATATCCACATGGATAATATTATCCACTCATTTTTATCTCTCACACACCCTTGTTAAGTTTTGATCACTAATATTCTTCAATTTATTTGATGCCGAAAACTAAGAGGAGTGTAAAAGGAAAAATGGATATGTGGATAACACTATCCTATCTACATGCATGTCCTTATCTTATGTGGATATATGTTGGATTTTGTCCGCTTATCTGGACGTTAATGTAATTTGCTTTCAAAATCGAGATCAGAAGAGGAGTGATTTTCGTGATTTTCCAACCCATTTTGAAGGGATTACAAGGGCAGAATTAGTTATTAAATACAAGTCTTTACTTTTGACGTCCATTTTCTCTTGTGCAGTCACCCCACCCTCCAATTTCTTTTTGCTAGTTAATAAAAAGGAAAGAACAAAAAATAAATTAAACTTTACGAGAGTTTTCGAGCGAGGATGTATATGGATTATATGTTGATATATTTGTTTTGATCATCGGAATTGTTTATCATATATTCTCTTGTAGATCATAATTCACAAAATAAGTCAAATTAAAAAAAATATATATATATATATATATATGTTTAGCAATTTGGTTACCATTAAAATGATTTCATTTGTCCACACAGTTAATGTAACATCCCGTCCCGAAACTAAAGAAACGTACATTTAAATTTACGTTATTACCCCTAGTTCGTTCGTGTACGATTAGTTTTGTGTTGTGTGATGTGATGGGACCACACACACTCATACACTCTCTTTTCTCCCGGGATTCTCTCCCTCATTCCCTCACTCTTTGTCTCTCTGTCTCTCTCTCTCTCTCTCTTCCTCCCCGAGTTCACCTTCTTCTTCTTCCTCTACACACGGACACACATACAAACCTAATCAAATCTTCACCAAACAAGAAACCAAGACCACCATCGTGTTCGTGGAGCTGAGAGGAGTTCAAAGGTGCCATTTTCAGGTAAGGATATCGTTGTTTTCACGTCGTTTCAACGAGGTCCGATTATTGCACTGTTCATGCAAACCTAATCTAGCTTGTTTTAGGAGATTCTAAGCTTGTAGATGTGTTTGTGAGGTCCCAAGGAGCCTCGGAGTGGTTCGTTGGGTGAATTTGGACGTCGGGATCGTCCTGTACGAAGTTGGCCGATTCTTGAAGTTGAAGACAGGTATGATCTAGCAATTTTTAGGCCTTAAAACTAGTCTAACGTTGTTCTACTAGTCCTAGGCTTCATTTTGGTATAAAGAACGTGAAATTTGGTTGAAAAACGAAGGAGAAAACAAGGTTTGAAAATTACCCAGTTTTTCGGCGCCGTCGCCGGCGCCGGAGGTTCGCCGGAGAAGAAAGAGGAATATTCCGTTAAGTCTAACGGAATATTCCTAACGGCAGTGGACGGAATCTGGTTAGATTTGACGGAATATTCCGTCAGTTAACGGAATATTCCTGACGGCGTCTGTTGACACCGTCAGTGTGCAGTGCACGTGGGCCGCGCGTGGGGGCGCGTAGGTCCGTGCGGGGTCAGGCGCGTGGGGGCGCGTGCGTGGTCCAAAATTTTTTCTAAAAATATGGGTGTGATCCTGAGGTTGTGTAGATCACATTGGTATATTCATTTGTCCAATTTGAGCAATGTATGAGAAGTTATTACGAGAAGTTGCTTAGGTGCTTTTAAATTAATGTTTTCGTAACTTTGTCGCGTATAGGTGATTCGTTTTCCGAGGACGAGCGTACACACTCGAGGCAGGGGGGCTACGACCCTTCTAATTATCAGTGAGTGGGCTTTTGTTTTCCGTATATACCTATATACATATTAATTCCCAGAAATTAAATAGAAAAGGTTATTGTTTTATGCCATGCATTATATGAATGTTGTTTACGCATCATTGCATGTATTATTGGTGACATACATACATATATACATGTGTATTTGGTGCTGTGGATGCACAGGTAAGTGCAGGTAAGCGGTATTCAGGTGGTTATACATTCCTGTTTATTATGCAATAGTAGTTGAAATGCTTAGAGAGCTCATAATCTGCACCCCCGGTGTTAGTGCTCCCGTCCAGGGCCAGGGCACAGCCTTCACGTGTATGTTCACCAGCACCGCATGCTCGTCTTGGATCCAAGTTAGGTGCAAGCCTGTCGTAGAGATCACATTAGGTGGTTCCGACTTGTAGGTGACCCGCGATTTATCGCACAGCTTCACGTGATCGTAGCACTAGAGCATACATATATATTACACCCAGCTTGTCGTGCAGACCACGTTAGGTGGTTCCGACTCGTGTGCAGATTCAGTGATTGAGTTGAGCGTGGAGCTCTAGGTGCAGCGGTACATGTCACGTTAGGTGACTCCCGACTGCCAGATTATATATTGTGATGTGATTTACGCTTGAGCATTTACATTTATTATGAGATTCTATTGTGGCATATTCTCAAGCATGAATGGCATATTGTGAGCATGAATGGCATATCATGGGACATGATTGACATATCTATACATACGTATATATGTTCATTTTCTGGGAAGTATACAGGTTTTACGGCGAGGGGTTAGAATGTGTTTTGCTAAAGAGTTTTCAAAGAACTTTGTTTTTGCCCACTCACGCTTTTGTTTTTGCGCCCCTCCAGGTTCTAGTGGTCTAGAAGGTTCGGTGGTTTTCCCCAGAGGGCGTCCCGGCAATTTCTGACAGACACTCACCATTGTAGGGTCACCTTCGGGTGTACATATGTCGTATCTTTTCCTTTTGGACTGTTGTAGACTTGCTCTGAATTGTGTCTCACATACACTAGTACTTTGTATGTTATTAGGTTTTTAACTATTCGTACTTTTATATTACCTTCTTAATTAGCTTTCGCACGCGCACATGGTTACGTCACCTTCGTGTGACGGCCAGCACGCCCTGATCTCGGTCGGGGTGTGTCAGCTTGGTATCAGAGCCTAGGTTTGGCAGTCCTGTGTCTTTGTGAGTATTCTAATAGTTGGTGTCTTCTGTCAGAATCATGCCGCCTCGTCGGGAACCACGTCGCTCAGATGAGTCTAGTTTTCCTGATCTTACTCAGTTGGGGGAAGTGATTGCCACAGCCCTTCAAACAGTGATGCGCCCTCCCCAGAGGACTCCTCTGGAGACTATGTATAACCTGAAGTTGGATAAGTTTAAAGGTAATGAGGGTCACGAAGGCGCAGAACGTTGGTTAGAACACATAGAGAAGACTTTTCGTGTGTTGCATAACCAGGGGAACCTTCCTATGGATAGGTGGGTTGAGACAACCTCTTGGTTTCTGGAGATGGAGTCTGCAGCTTGGTGGGAACAAGAACTTCGGAGGTTGACTCCAGCTCAGAGGACCGATTGGAATGTTTTCAAAGACGTGTTTCAAAGGAGATTTGTACCCCCTGAGTATATCGACCGTAAGAAACAGGAATTCACTGAGTTAAAACAGCGAAAAATGACGGCTAACGAGTATTATCGTAAGTTCACTGATTTATCTCGTTACTATCCTGATGTCGCTGGTAATCCGGCGGAGATGCTTCGTCGTTTTCGCTTGGGCACTAGAAAGAGATGGCGTTCTATGGCCACTACTACTCACTGTGAGTCCTACCAGGAGTTCTATGAGATACTGTTGAGAATAGAGGACTCAGAGAATATGTCTAGTGACAGTGACGAAAAGAAAGATGAAAAGGGGAAAAGTCAAGTGTCACTTGGGCCTCGCCAAACTCAGAACTTTAAAAGGGGTGGTGCCAGTTCGAGTTCGTCTAGTGGTGGTTTCAGTGCCTCTGGACAAGGACGTGGAGGTAGATTTTATGGAAGTGCTCGAGGCCAGAGACAAGGTGATGGTGGCCGAAACCGACCCCCATTTTGCCGTAGGTGTAATAACCGACACTTCGGCGAGTGCAGGCAGATCAGCGGTGCTTGTTTCACGTGTGGACGGTTGGGACATAGAGCGATGGATTGTCCCCAGGGTCAGCAGCAGAAGCCGCAGCAGACCTTTCTGCCGCCACCTGCACCGATTCGGCAAATCCAAGGTCCGAGTACTTATGGGCAAGCAGGTAGAGGTGGTGCCTATCACTATCAGGGTGATGTTGTTCCCTATGCTCCGGGACCGTATCAGTACCCCCAGGACCCGTATTCACAAGGTGGTTATCCCTCGTATCCCAGCAATTACATGCCGTATCCTCCAGCTCCAACGGGTGGTTCTCAATGGTACCAAGGAGGACAATATCAGCAGGGTGAGATTGCTACTAGTAGTGCCGGGTCTTCGAGACAAATGGGTCAGCCCAGTCAGGGGCGTGGAGCTCAAGGTCGCGGTGTTCAAGCGAGCAGAGGTCGTGGCGGACGACACCAGGGCCAAGGGCGTATTCACAATATTTCCCTGCAGGATGCTCAGAACAACCCGGACTTGATAATGGGTACGTTAAACATTCTTGGTTATTTTGCTAGAGTCTTAATTGATTGTGGAGCTACACATTCCGTTATTTCTCATACATTTGCTCAAGTAACGCAACCTCGCCCCACACCTCTAGGGTACGATTTAGAATTCGCTATGCCTAGAGGAGAGAGATGTGTTGTAGATTGTAAGTACCCAGGATGTCCAGTGATAGTAGAGGGTGTTGTTATGCCCGCTGATCTTATCCCGTTAGATATTGTCGATTTTGATGTGATTTTGGGCAACGATTGGTTGCACTTCTATCGTGCCAACATTGATTGTTACGGGAAAGTAGTTACGTTTCACCGTCCTGGATTACCTGAGGTTACTTTTGTGGGTGAGCAGAGTGGAGTAAGACATGGTGTTATTTCGGCTTTGCGAGCGAAGAAGTTGTTGACTAAAGGTTGTCAGGGGTATCTAGCTCATGTGGTGCTAGAGGAGGCCGTTCCTAACAGAATTGAGGATGTGAGAGTGGTTAGACACTTCCCTGATGTTTTTCCTGAAGATTTACCTGGTTTACCCCCAGATCGAGATGTGGATTTCACTATTGAGTTACTTCCAGGTACCAATCCTATTTCATTAACTCCTTATCGTATGGCTCCCGCTGAGTTAAGGGAATTGAAAGTGCAGTTACAGGAATTAGTGGATAAGGGATTTATTCAGCCTAGTACTTCACCTTGGGGCGCTCCAGTGTTGTTTGTGAAAAAGAAAGATGGGACTTTGAGGCTGTGTATCGACTACAGACAATTGAATCGGGTGACGATTAAAAACCGTTATCCATTGCCTCGTATCGATGATTTGTTTGATCAGCTGAGAGGTGCTTGTGTATTTTCTAAGATAGACTTGAGGTCTGGGTACTATCAGCTGAAGATTTGTAGGGATGATGTTCCTAAGACGGCGTTCAGGACTCGTTACGGTCATTACGAGTTTTTGGTTATGCCGTTTGGGTTGACGAATGCACCAGCAGCTTTTATGGATTTAATGAACCGGGTATTTCAACCTTACCTGGATAGATTTGTCATTGTCTTCATTGACGATATTCTGGTGTATTCTAAGTCAAAAGCGGAGCATGTCCGACATCTTACTTTGGTGTTGAAGAGGTTGAGAGAACACCAATTGTATGCTAAGTTTAGCAAGTGCCAGTTCTGGTTAGATCAAGTCGCGTTTTTGGGGCACATCATTTCTGCTCAAGGTATTCTTGTTGATCCTCAGAAGGTTGCAGCTGTAGAGAGTTGGGAGCAACCACGAACCGTCACTGAGGTGAGAAGTTTCATTGGTTTGGCGGGATATTATCGGAGATTCGTTAAGGATTTTTCGGTAATTGCCTTGCCACTGACGAGGTTAACAAGGAAAGATGTTAAGTTTGAGTGGAATGATAAGTGTGAGCAAAGTTTCCAGCAGTTGAAGCATTGTCTTACTAATGCACCTGTTTTGGCACTCCCGGACGATAGGGGTGATTTCGAGGTTTATAGCGATGCTTCCTTGAATGGTCTGGGATGTGTATTGATGCAGCATGGTAGGGTGATTGCTTATGCTTCGCGGCAGTTGAAAACCCATGAGATGAATTACCCTACACATGATTTGGAGTTGGCTGCTATTATCTTTGCATTGAAGTTGTGGAGACACTATCTTTATGGGGAAAAGTGTAGGATCTTCACAGATCACAAGAGTCTTCAGTATCTCTTCACCCAGAAGGAACTTAATCTTCGTCAACGGAGGTGGTTGGAGTTGCTCAGCGATTACGATTGCACGATTGATTATCACCCTGGTCGTGCGAACGTAGTAGCCGATGCACTTAGCAGGAAGTCACATGGCCGTATCAATGCGTTGTACGCTAGTCGTATTCCTCTTTTGGTGGACTTACGTGCTACGGGAGTAAGGTTAGAAGCAGAAGATCGAGAAGTGGCATTACTTGCTAATTTTCAAGTTAGGCCAATCTTAGTTGATCGGGTGCTTGAAGCTCAGGTAGCTGATGAACAGATTCAAGAACTAATCCGAGCTCGAGATCAAGGAAAGAGGCGAGATCTCAGAGTTCGTGATTCTGATGGCATGTTGATGTTAGAAGGTAGAATGTTCGTGCCTAGTAATGCGGAGTTGAAGAAGGAAATTCTAGATGAAGCACATATCTCGGCTTATGCCATGCACCCAGGAGCAACTAAAATGTATCATACCATTCGACCATTTTACTATTGGCCGGGTATGAAAAGGGAGATAGCTGAGTATGTGAGCAGGTGTGCTGTTTGTCAACAGGTTAAAGCAGAAAGAAAGAAGCCATTTGGGCTATCGCAGCCGCTTCCCGTTCCAGAGTGGAAATGGGAAAATATCACTATGGATTTTGTATACAAGTTGCCGCGTACACATAATGGCTTTGATGGCATTTGGGTGATCGTTGATCGGCTCACTAAGTCCGCACATTTCATTCCAGTGAGAGAGAAGTACTCTTTGAGCCGGTTAGCAGAGCTGTTTATTTCAAAGGTTGTGAAGTACCATGGTGTCCCTGTAAGTATTGTCTCGGATCGTGATCCACGATTTACATCGAAGTTTTGGGTAGCCTTTCAGGAAGCTTTGGGTACGAGACTACTTTACAGTACGGCATATCATCCACAAACGGACGGACAGTCTGAGAGAACTATTCAGACCTTGGAAGATATGCTGCGAGCATCGGTGTTACAGTTTAGTGATGCTTGGCACCAGCGGTTAGATTTGATGGAATTTGCTTACAACAACAGTTTCCATTCGAGCATTGGCATGGCGCCATTTGAAGCCTTGTATGGTAGATCTTGTCGCACTCCGTTATGTTGGTCAGAGGTTGGCGAGAGAGTCTTGGTAGGTCCGGAGATTGTCGAGGAGACGACTCAAAATGTTCAGGTAATTAGGTCTAACCTGAAAGCAGCTCAGGACAGACAGAAAAGTTTAGCAGATCGGCATGCTACGGACAGAACGTATGAGGTCGGAGATTGGGTATTTCTGAAGCTTTCACCGTGGAGAGGTGTTGTGCGGTTTGGAAAGAAAGGGTAGTTGAGTCCCAGGTATATCGGACCGTACATAGTCACAGAAAAAGTTGGTGAGGTAGCTTATAGGTTGGAGTTGCCTCCGGAGTTGGCTAAAGTGCATAACGTTTTTCACGTGTCTATGCTCCGACATTACGTTGCTGATCCATTGCATGTGATACCTCCTCAACCGTTAGAGATAAATCCAGATTTGACGTACGACGAGGAACCGTTAACGATCTTAGATTGGAAAGAAAAGGTTCTGAGGAACAAGACGGTGAATTTGGTGAAAGTTTTGTGGAGGAGTCACTCGGTTGAAGAAGCTACATGGGAGACAGAAGAACGAATGAGGGATTTGTATCCTAGATTGTTCTTTGACCAGTAGGGGTGTATTTTGGTTGTTTTGAATTTCGGGACGAAATTCTATTAAGGTGGGTAGGTTGTAACATCCCGTCCCGAAACTAAAGAAACGTACATTTAAATTTACGTTATTACCCCTAGTTCGTTCGTGTACGATTAGTTTTGTGTTGTGTGATGTGGTGGGACCACACACACTCATACACTCTCTTTTCTCCCGGGATTCTCTCCCTCATTCCCTCACTCTTTGTCTCTCTGTCTCTCTCTCTCTCTCTCTTCCTCCCCGAGTTCACCTTCTTCTTCTTCCTCTACACACGGACACACATACAAACCTAATCAAATCTTCACCAAACAAGAAACCAAGACCACCATCGTGTTCGTGGAGCTGAGAGGAGTTCAAAGGTGCCATTTTCAGGTAAGGATATCGTTGTTTTCACGTCGTTTCAACGAGGTCCGATTATTGCACTGTTCATGCAAACCTAATCTAGCTTGTTTTAGGAGATTCTAAGCTTGTAGATGTGTTTGTGAGGTCCCAAGGAGCCTCGGAGTGGTTCGTTGGGTGAATTTGGACGTCGGGATCGTCCTGTACGAAGTTGGCCGATTCTTGAAGTTGAAGACAGGTATGATCTAGCAATTTTTAGGCCTTAAAACTAGTCTAACGTTGTTCTACTAGTCCTAGGCTTCATTTTGGTATAAAGAACGTGAAATTTGGTTGAAAAACGAAGGAATATTCCGTCAGTTAACGGAATATTCCTGACGGCGTCTGTTGACACCGTCAGTGTGCAGTGCACGTGGGCCGCGCGTGGGGGCGCGTAGGTCCGTGCGGGGTCAGGCGCGTGGGGGCGCGTGCGTGGTCCAAAAATTTTTCTAAAAATATGGGTGTGATCCTGAGGTTGTGTAGATCACATTGGTATATTCATTTGTCCAATTTGAGCAATGTATGAGAAGTTATTACGAGAAGTTGCTTAGGTGCTTTTAAATTAATGTTTTCGTAACTTTGTCTCGTATAGGTGATTCGTTTTCCGAGGACGAGCGTACACACTCGAGGCAGGGGGGCTACGACCCTTCTAATTATCAGTGAGTGGACTTTTGTTTTCCGTATATACCTATATACATATTAATTCCCAGAAATTAAATAGAAAAGGTTATTGTTTTATGCCATGCATTATATGAATGTTGTTTACGCATCATTGCATGTATTATTGGTGACATACATACATATATACATGTGTATTTGGTGCTGTGGATGCACAGGTAAGTGCAGGTAAGCGGTATTCAGGTGGTTATACATTCCTGTTTATTATGCAATAGTAGTTGAAATGCTTAGAGAGCTCATAATCTGCACCCCCGGTGTTAGTGCTCCCGTCCAGGGCCAGGGCACAGCCTTCACGTGTATGTTCACCAGCACCGCATGCTCGTCTTGGATCCAAGTTAGGTGCAAGCCTGTCGTAGAGATCACATTAGGTGGTTCCGACTTGTAGGTGACCCGCGATTTATCGCACAGCTTCACGTGATCGTAGCACTAGAGCATACATATATATTACACCCAGCTTGTCGTGCAGACCACGTTAGGTGGTTCCGACTCGTGTGCAGATTCAGTGATTGAGTTGAGCGTGGAGCTCTAGGTGCAGCGGTACATGTCACGTTAGGTGACTCCCGACTGCCAGATTATATATTGTGATGTGATTTACGCTTGAGCATTTACATTTATTATGAGATTCTATTGTGGCATATTCTCAAGCATGAATGGCATATTGTGAGCATGAATGGCATATCATGGGACATGATTGACATATCTATACATACGTATATATGTTCATTTTCTGGGAAGTATACAGGTTTTACGGCGAGGGGTTAGAATGTGTTTTGCTAAAGAGTTTTCAAAGAACTTTGTTTTTGCCCACTCACGCTTTTGTTTTTGCGCCCCTCCAGGTTCTAGTGGTCTAGAAGGTTCGGTGGTTTTCCCCAGAGGGCGTCCCGGCAATTTCTGACAGACACTCACCATTGTAGGGTCACCTTCGGGTGTACATATGTCGTATCTTTTCCTTTTGGACTGTTGTAGACTTGCTCTGAATTGTGTCTCACATACACTAGTACTTTGTATGTTATTAGGTTTTTAACTATTCGTACTTTTATATTACCTTCTTAATTAGCTTCCGCACGCGCACATGGTTACGTCACCTTCGTGTGACGGCCAGCACGCCCTGATCTCGGTCGGGGTGTGTCAGTTAATATCCAAACTGATTTAATTAATTTTTCACATTAAATCCAAATCTCCATCTAATGAAAACAAACATGTAAGAGGAAGTTGCTTGAGTTGAAGACGGGTTAAAATCTCTCTTATATTGAATGATTTTACTATTATTAACATCAAGACCTCCGAACCTTTAACACTTTTTTTAAGCTAGCTAGGTTTTAAACACGTCAATGGAAATAATATACCAATTGTGTATTTAGCTAAAGTTTAATTCATATATGATACGTGTTTTATGCTTTATTCGTTAAAAAACATAAATATTTGTCCCATGTGAAAATTTGTATGCAATAAGTTGAGCAGATAAGTGGAACTACATGCATACACATGCCCTTGTGGAGGAAATTGTACCCAAAATGTTCACTGCATACACATGCCCTTGTGGAGGAAATTGTACCCAAAATGTTCACTTACTTTCACACCGGTTCGCCGATCAAGACAAATGCACATTCGAATCACATCACTTGAGCTATTCCAATCACTTCAACTCCTGCCAACATCTCACCAGGGACCCAACTGAAATGCTTGTCTTTTCATTTGATAATTATTTGTGACAATTGGGTTTATACGGAGTTTGAAATTTCCCCTCCCTTAAATTATTGTAATAATTTTAAACACTTATTCCTCCTCTTAATAATAATGTTTTATTTTTAATCATAATGGTACAAATTTTATTATGACCCAATTGTCCCACATGCGACATTTTAGTGTGGTTATCGAGCGGTCTTCCCTTACAAGCCAGTTTTTCAAGAAATTCAACTATGAGCTCTTAACAACTGGCTGCTCGGTTTCACCGCACAACTAAACCTAAATTATGTGGAAGGGGCAACTTACATGCTACTGGTAGATAAGTGAAGCCGTTTCAAAGGAAGTAAAAGAGTTACCACTGGGTCAATGTCGATAGAGTTGGACAAACAAGAATATTGGATATGGCAGAAAAATAACATTTTTTTAAAGCTCTTGGGCACCCTTCTCTTTCAAGTTTGATTCTATAGGTAAAAGAAAATTAGTTTGTACATATATCCATATTTATATGTATATATATACATTTGCAAGCACATAGAGACAATGACATGCACCCATCCCACCCACTATCAAATGGGTGGTGTTGGGTGAGCACTTGTATTCTTTACCATCTTGGTTTTCAGATTTGGTGATGGGACATAAAGTTGTACAACTGTCTTTACCATTTGGTAGCAAATTTGCAAATAGGACTTGAGCCAATCTCTGAAAAATGGAGATCTTCAATGTGAAATGCATGGCCATATTTGGGAGCCTATAGAATTGATGGAAGAGACTATACAGATTTGGTGCATTTGAGCACTTGTATCCCTTTGGCTATCGGACATAAAGTGTTGACATTGCAAGCATGGTTTTGGAGCGGGAGATAGGTCATGAGAGCATTAAGGTGCAGAACACAACTTCATGAAAGTACACGCAGATTGCAGTTGAGAGCATCATCTTTGCCAGATGGAGATTAAATGAGATTTGTCAAGAACCTTCAACTGGAAAGAAAAGATAAGAGACAGTATCCATCACACATCATGTTAGTCCCACCAAACAGCCACTACCAAAAGTTGGAGACAAAAAATACTGCTAGCAAGAACAAAAAGTTGAAGAAAAAGCAAACCAAATTGAAGACCTGTTCTTCTGTATGGCATTTATACCAGCTGACAAACACAGCCATTCAATAATTCTTACAAATAGATATATTTACCATTAAAAAAATAAATAAAACACTGTAAAGATAGGCCAAATGATTCAATTTTGAAGAGTTAGGAATGGCATTATATATTAGGGTCGCCATTTGGGACTGCTTACATAAGGAGCACTTTTGTTCATCATAAGGGTTTCTGCTAGAAGTGATTTTCTTTAAAAGCACGTTGAAATTATTATTAAAAATTCAAATGCTTCCTGGAAAAGCAGTTGGGAGTGCTTCTCTAGAAATTGTTTGTGTGACTTGGAAACATTTTAAGTTTTCTTACTAAACATAGACTGAAGTGCTTATGGTTGGCAGAAACCACCTTCTAGCCATTCCAAAAGCAGCCACAAATACACCCTGATATAGATGATGTATGGAATCAACAGCTTGCAGGTCTCACCACAGAACTTTTGTTTTTATTTTTGTACCAAAAGCTATTTTATTGTCCAGAACAAATTCAAAGCAATGGAGGTTTCAAAAGCTTCGAATACAATATTTCATAATTTGTGTTCTTTCTCTAAATCATGCATTGGCATAGTTTATAGCTAGAAAGCAACTCAGAAAATTCCTGTCTTCCTTGTGTCAAACATCAATTGAACTAATAATTAGGATAATCATAAAAATGAAGGATCCAAAAGACTATAACAGTAGTGCTACCAAGGTGGATAAGCATCATTAGTTCCACAATACCTCAGAATCAGGTATAGCTAATAATTTACAAATATAAGTTTTCGACAAATAGGATCAGTGATTGGGTTGTTTTATCACTAAATGGTTGAGGAAGGGGTCTAAACTTTGGTTTGTAATTACTGCCTCTAGGTTTGGTAGAATTCAATTGAATTCAAGTCCCTCTATGACTAACTATAGCAGGTATTTGTCTCGTTAAAGTACAAAACAGTTGCTGGTGAGACACAAATAGATGGGAGTTGTTCTGTTTCTGAGTTTGATCTATAGCTAGAAGCCTAGGATCGACTAATAGACAACATTTATAGGGTTCCCTTCATCCATGACAAGTTCACCCACATTGTCGTTGCTATTAATTTAAGTGCAAAAGCGAAAATTACAAAGGAACACAACTGATGGATTGTGACATTCTAACACAACAGATAGATTGTGACATTCTAACTGTTGGGTACCCTAAATGGTCACACAATCACTTATGGATAGGTGACATCCCTACCTGCCCAGCTAGGTCTACGGTCTTTTGCAAACTTGTAAATTCTAAGCTTGTCCACATCCTCCTGAAGAGAGGATGACACGGTCTTGACGTTCAGTGGACCATTGTGAAACAAGGGAACTAGATGGGGCTGGGAAAGGTAAACGTAGAGTAACACAAAAGGAACATTTCAAGAACCAAAAGACTAAGAGAACAAAGGAAACAACGATGCTTGGGGAGTTGATGTTTTCCAAGTTTATGCTTATTGAGAAAATGTAGATTCAAAATATACTAATCATAACCCTTAAAGGGTTAAACAGACACAACAATCCCAATAACAATACGAAACTAAATAACAATCATATTATTTAATTTAGAAAACCAGATCACCTGTGTTCTAATCAGGGGACCAAATATCCGAAGGGAGACTATCTTAAAATTTTAATCACAAGTTGTAGTAAAGATGATAATCATGTCAAACTTGTTACTAATTAAAAACATAATTAAGAACTGAACATATAAAAGAACAACATAACCACCAAACTACGTCAAGACTTGAATTATTTTCTTGTTACGATCTCTTTTACTTTCAAAATTATCATTCACATTGAAAGAAAAATATTGTACTAAATTTTTTAATGCTGATGCTCCCCTAGAAAAACAACTGAAAAATATTATTGCCCCGTTCCCACTTAAGCATTATGTGCCTACAAACAGGATGTCATCATGTACCTCCACAACACACAAGAGACTACTAAGATGGCATACCAGACGTCACCACACGATGAGCCTTAATACATTTGGGTGACAACAAAAACAATAGTTTCTAGAATTTGTAGGAAGAAATTTCAATAAACCAAACTCATGTCTGATTAGCTTAATTCAAGGCTAATTTCCAGAGCAGATTTGAGTCTTATATAACTACCCATGTATTCTCTTCAAAAGAACTATAATAAACATACTGACTTTTCCTTTTCCTCTTCCTAAATTATCTATTGAACAATGATTCAGATGTTAGATGTTGAGATGAACACTTGCAGCTCAGATAAATTGGCTAAAGCCGCCTGTAAAGAACAATCCAGATTTTCATATTTTATCTATGTCGTTCAAGAAACTTTTAGTGGATCCGTGTATAATATATGATGTGCTATTAAAGACATAAACTCACTAGAAAATTGAAAACCTAAATGTCTTTTAAATTGATATTGCATAATTATATCATGAGATGGAAAATAAAGCAAGAGAGGAAATCTCAACTTTTTATTTTGACTTTGGGAAAACTAACCTAAATTATCGTCAAATATGTGATTACCAATAATCTCCACATGAGCATGCCCCTTCTTTGAAGTGGTGAAACCGATTTGCATCTCGAACAATGATAACCCTTTGTGTTATAGCCGATACAAACTTGATAAACGAGTGGCAGTCACCACAAACCCTAAGATTTTTTGTAATTCTGATCGGAGTTCCATCAGCAGTGGCAAGAAGACCAAATGCAATTGCCAACTTCTCACTATGTGAAGACAACATACCCAACTTCACTTCCTCGTCAACATCATGTAACACAAAATTTGTATCTGGGACATAACCAGCCAGTTCCAACTTCTCATTCAAACTCTTGATCATCGCATAAATCTTTTCTGACCATGGATGAGACCTATCGCCCACGCTAAATTGGTAAATTTTGTTATCCACTTCAATCCAAGTCAAACCCGGAATTTTCTTCAATTTCCTCTGGGTCATCAGATCTCTCATTTTTGACATTTCCTTCCACCTACCTTCTCGTGCATATATATTTGAAAGCAATACATAATGCCCCGCGTTTTCTGGCTGTAGTTCAAGAAGAGAATTCACTACCTTTTTTGCCAGGTCTACATTCCCATGGATTCTACATGCGCCAAGAAAAGCTCCCCATAACCCCTCATCTTTCTCAACTGCCGTGCTCTCGACTAATTTTAAGGCGTCATCAAGTCTCCCAGCACGGCCCAAGAGATCAACCATACAAGTATAATGTTTGACATCTGCTCTGACAGCATATTCATCCCACATCGAAGAGAAAAACCGAAGACCCTCTTCGATCAAGCCTGAATGACTACAAGCATATAATAGCGAAATAAAAGTTATTGCATTTGGTGACACTCCACTGCTTAACATCATTTCAAAAATATCAATAGCTTTTCGGCCGTGCCCATGATAACCATAAGCTGCAATCATAGCACTCCATGTTATAACATTCTTTACGTGCATCCCATCAAAAATTTCCCTAGCAGAATCAACACATCCGCACTTAGCATACATATCAATCATCGCCGTTCCTAAGATCACATCCAACGAAAACTTATTCCTACATATATAATCATGAACAAGCCTGGCTTTATGCATAGCCCCCAATTTTGCACAAGCATTAACAACAGTAGCCATAGCAACCTTATCTGGTAAAAGACCTCCATCAACCATCCGATCAAACAAAACCAAAGCCTCATCAGCATTCCTGCACTCAGCAAATGCACCAATCATCACTGTCCAACTCACAAGATCCCTGCTCTGCATATTATCAAACAGTTGGCGGGCATCATCGATAACAGTACATTTTGCATACATGTCCACGAGCGCAGCGCAAACAAAATTATCCGAAACCAACCCGTGTTTCAACACAATGCCATGAACCAACCTGCCCATTTGCAGGTCCATCAAATCCCTACAAACCCTAATCACAAAAGGCAACGTATAGTTATCCGGCGAAACACCGCCTCGAATAAGCTCCCTAAATGTTGCAAAACCATTGGTAAAATCACCAGCCTTCACAAACCCACCAACCATTACACTCCAAGAAACTGCATCTTTCTCCTCCATCCCACCAAACAGAGCATAAGCTTCACCCAGCACCCTCTGCTGGGTGTACATATAAAGCAGCTTGTTTGCAACGGTGAGGTTTTGGAGCATTCCATTGGCAGTCACTTGGGCATGGACTTGTCGGATGTGAAAGATGTTTCTGGAGCTGAGCAGGACGTTGACATAGAATTTGGGGTCCAGAGTTCGGGGAAAAGGAGGTTGGGCAGGGACAGCCGTGGTGTCTGTAACAGCAGGAGCTGTGGAGAACAATGGGAGTCTGAGGATGCCATGGTTGGGGACAAGGAAGGTCTGGTTTTTCAGTTTGAGCATAACAAGGTTGTGGGAGTTGACAATGTTTCAAACAGTCTTGGAGTTTGTAGTTTCAGAATGAGACAGCACGTCACGGATTTTCTACGATGATCTGAAACATGGTTTTTGAAGCATTAGATCTTTATTTAAAATTAAAAAATCTAAATCTAAAGGTTAAAAAGCTCGAACTATCTTATACTCCGGAGCATCATAGAATTTTTCATTACATCATACGCAAATATAATATAAAGATCTTGTTTCAAGTTTCTACGATAATCGAACTTGAAACTTCGGATACTGACTTTTTTTTGTTTTAAAAGTAAAATGGAATTAGGGTATATTCCCTTTTTCTTTCTCGAAATCAGGTTATCATAAATTCAAGAGGTTTGGGAGGATATAATTTAAGACTATATTTAAGCGTACTTAACTTGCAAGTTACAGGTCGGTTTTTGGAGGCAAGTTCTACTCATGAGCTCTTAGACAAAGGACAATGCTATAAGTTTTATTTCAACATTTGCATTCACCAGTACAGAGACAATAAGAGAAGGGAGAGGAAGAGGAAGAGATTGGTGGCACCGGCAGCAACTGCGAAATCATGGCCGGCATGGAAGGAGATAACGAAATCAACGTAAAAGCAAAAAGAAAGATAAACTTGCAAAGAGAGGCAAATGTGGTTGAACACAACCCCATTGATTGAATAAAATTAAACAGATGTAGGTTTTTTCTGCCTCCAATATAAATTCCTATGTATATCGAGCTACACTGCTAAATCCAAAGACTGGATTCATTGGTACACCGACTGCACCAGGAGCAAACCATACACCCCCAACTTCCACTACTCTCTGCTACATTATATTTCTCAGAAGCAAGAAAAAGTGTAAGATAATGATACAAATACAAATTCCATTTCATGCAGGTAATCGAGCGATGATCATCGCGCCACATTTAGTTCAGTTGTGTAAGCGGAGTGCGAGGTATAAGCGACGGTTTCAACTCCTTCACATCGAATGACTCGTAGGAATTGTTTTCCCGGAACTCCTCCACAAGAGCTTCCATTGGCATGGCTCGAAGTGACTCAATGGTGCCCTTGCTTGGAACTTCCGGCTCAGACTTTTCTGGCGTAGATCCACTAGGTTCATAGTCCTACACATTCATCAAAACATAAATCATGAACCGAATTGTAAATGAGCGCACAAACTAAGAAGAATAAAAATGCTCGATATCTTGTTACTCTTCCCTTTACTATACATCGGTTGACAAGTAGGAGAAAGTGTTCAAGCACAATTTATTTCCCCTTCTGAATATGGTCTTGACTGATTTGTACATCACAATAACAAGTTGTGTGGAAAGAAAGCTCACCAAATAATGGTTCTGGAAGGTATCCCGTGCCCTCTCCTCAATTGACACAGCTTGGCCCGAGTGACCCTCCCGTAAAGTCTCAAGGGTGTTTGAATGAGCCTTGATAGTCTCCAAGATTTTAGATATAGATTCCTGCTCCTGCTCACACACACCTGTAGGAGAATTCGATAAAATATTATGCTTAGGAAGTCTGTACGACTCTTAATAACCAAAGCCAATAGAAACACGGATACAAAACCACTACACCGCACATATTCAGATCTCCAATGCATTAAATTTTGCCTACATTTCATCATCGTTGCCCAACTTCATTTTTCAAATTCAAACATGAAACAATGAGTCAGTTGTAGGTTTTACACTGTAACAACCAGTTTCGAAACCTGGAAAGGTTTTGGAATGTGTACTACTAGCAGGCAATTGTTGACCAGTTAGATCATGGCAACGTTTATTGCTAGAACAATACAATTATAAGAAAGATCACAAAACATTTGAACACAACTCATCACTGCTCGACAGATTCAGAATATATTAAAGTAAGACAACGAAAACTTACTATCAACATGCTGAACGATATCATCACTATTCTTTGCCACATCTTGCTCAACTGCAGCCCTCACTGAATTGATCTCGACATCATGTTGCTCATTACCGTCCGAAGCATTTCTGCAATAAGAAATATTTAAGGATTAAGGGTAATTGACATGAAATGGAACAAACAAAATCTATGATGTTATAAGAATGATAAACATGTCCCCTTATTGTTTAAAAGTAAAGGCCCTTTTATCTGTTAAATTTAAGAAGCACAGTTCGTTCTCCAGTACATTTTCTTTTCAAGAAGACTAATGGGGTTGCCCATACAAAACTTAAGCAAAAGCAACAAATCCCTGATGAACAAGATGTGAAAAAGGTTTCCCTACCTGATAAGTGACAGCATAGCTGAAACATGTTTATTTCCCATATCATTCACAGACTCCTGTGTCTTTTTCCAGTGCTCCAAAGCTGTATCAGCAGTACTTACACTAACAAATAAAAGAACAGAACAAACATCAGCATTCAAGAATAAAAAGAATATGGATCAAGAGTCGGCACGAAAAATGATACACTTACCTTTTTTGTAGAATGACCTCCATGCGGCAATGCTTAGCAGCAGAATAGTCAACACCATCCTTAGCATCATTTTCCGCTTGCATTGAAAATTCCAGCCATTTTCTTTTTGCGTCTGTGGTAATACCCTCCATGGAGGAAACATGACCGTCCATGAAATACTTGTCTGCAATAGCACTTTCTCTGAAACCAACAAGCTTGGCATCCACCTGTCAGTTCAACAGTCATTCATTTCAGAATGAGAATGAATAAAAATCTTAATTTGGAGAAAATTATAATGAACCAACAATGGAAACAAACCATCTCTTTCTGACGGCACATGTGAATGGAGACTAAACTAGAGATATCAGCAATAAGCTTCTCTGCATCAGATTTTGATTGCTCCTGTGTGACATACACTTGGGATGTCAGAAATTTTTCAGAAGAAAATATATCAATGCAGATATATCTGTACAGTAATTGTCTATACCTCATAAGCCTTCTGAAATTCAGCAATGCTATTTAATTTAATATCATTGGTCTGCCCCACATGATCTTCAAGCCTCTTTGATTCTTCCAAAAGCTTGTGTAGGAATCCTTGAGAGTACTCAGAAATGTCTTTTATTTGCTTAATACTCGAATTGAATCTCTGTTGTGCAGAAACCAAATAAGAAGATATTGAAAAAGCAAAGTTATTTTTCCCCCATGCTATGCAAATAACTGATGTGCTACAAACTTAATTTTCGTAGATTAAATTATAAATGTAATAGGGTAGATGTCAGAGCAGGACCTGTTTCAATTCCTTAGCAAAAGCTGTCATTTCACCCTGCTGTGTTGAGAGACCGCTCTGAAGATCCTCAAATATTGTAGCTGCTTCACCAGCCTCTGAAGTTAGAAACTGATTCCAAGAAAATAAAAAAATAAAGTTGGTAAAAATGGATAGCGGCAACAAGAAAATATCCATGGTACAAAACTGATATGTGCAACAGGGGAACTCCATCATTGCTACCCACTTCTTCAACAGACTGCACATTAGAAGAAGCCAAACATGAAATTTCCTCTAGACCAGCATTAGAGCTCGCCTTGTGCAAACGCACAACATTTTGCACTGCCTCAATATGAGAAAGATACAAAGTCCTTGAAGATGTCAATTTACTTTTCATGTCCATAATTGCCTAAAATCAAGAAGTCCAAAAGCAAGAAGACATCATTAAAAAACAATCCTAACATAAACGAACCTCATAAGAGAGAAAAGCAAGGGAAAGTTTCAAATGATACCTTAACATGTGCACTTAAAAACGAATGACAAAGATTCTCTACACACTGAAGGTGTTCATTCTGATGAGACATCGATGTTGCTACAATATTGCAAAGAGAACCAACTTGTTTGGCAAGATCTTCCTGGTAATTATTCACTACCAACCTATTATCAGCGCTCAGCTTGTCCTCTCTACCTGCACAGTATCACATCATAAATACAAAGACTTAGTAAATTTGTTTGACAATTAAAATAACTTAAATATAATTGCTTGTTGAGGGCTACAAACCAATTTTTAGAAACAAGGATGCATTATCGTGAAGTGCTTTCTCCAAGTCAGACTGCAAATTGCATGCTTGCTGAGCCAAAGCATTTTCTGCCATGCATTCAATAATATCAAAACAAACACAAATGCAGAAAACAATCAAGTTCAAGAAATTAAGGATTCAGAGACAGACCAGCTTTCTTCTGCTCGGAAATGATAAAATCCCTCTCCTTCAAAGCATATCGGCATTTCATCAATTCTTCCTCAGTGATAGAAAGCAACTTAGTGGTATGGTTCAAAGTTTTCTGCAACATCGTTTTACAATGAGCTTTCAGAATCTATAGCAAAAAAATCCTTTCCCAAAATACCATGAACATGAGTAGATGAAGATAGCTCACCTCAGTTGAATCAAGTTTGCTACTCAAATCATAACACTGTCGAACCTGGAGATCATATTTATTCTGCAACTCCTCAAATTGCTGTTTATAACATGCCACATGTAAAAATGAAGTTAGATATCGCTAAAAAACCAGAAATAAGTCAATGACTTATCTTTAAAAAAATATCGTATGGACAAACCTTCTGATGGTTTTCTATTACAACCCCCATGTTCTCAATCTGATCAGCCATGGACTACACACAAGAAAAAAGGGAATTAGTACAGCAAAACAAAATTAACAAGACCCCAGAATCAGCTAATCGATGAAAGGTACAATGTCTTTCAAAAATATGGAAAGACTTGTTTATGCAAAGCCATAATAGCAAACATAGCAACCCCCCACACCCACCACAAACAAAAAATGGAGAAAAGAGAAGTTAAGTTTCACAAATACAAAAAGTAAGTAAGCACAGCCTTCTAGAAAGCAGCAAACAAACATTGTACAGAAGTGCCTCAGAAAAGATATCAGACAGATCCAGACACAAATAATATCCTTAACAAGCTAAAGAAAAATATTATACCTTCCTTTCACTTTCTTCCTGATAGTATCGCTCCTTCGGGATATAAACACCATTCTTCTCACGCGCAGCATACACCTCTGAACACAATCACAATATTAGAAACAATCACCATATGAAATTACAGAGACACTTTACTTAAACCGGCAGCCAAAGTGTCTGACCTGCCTTAAGCCGTTCAATTTCACCATAAAGATCCTTGATAAGAGTTGATTTCATCATTTTTTGGTTCACCTACAAATGGTTGAAATACAGCTCTTCATCATTTTATGAAGCATTAGAATACAAAAGGTTTCAACACTTAACACAGATCACATACAACAGTGCCATTGTGCAATAACACCAAATAACAAGAAATACAAACATAAAAAGTGAGGATTGTAAACTCATCCAAACTATAGTCTTCACAGAAGAAAAGACATATTACTTGTGGAACCAACAGTAATCGCTCCTATAAGTTTGTAACAACAAATTCACAAAACAACAGTAATCACTCCTATAGGCATGTAACGGTGTACAAATTTGCCAAGAAGACGAATTCATTATTGTATTTATTCCAGTAACAATAGAGCCTGTAGTTTTCTATGCACCAACAACAAACTTCTCTTAGACAATTGTTGTAGAGTTGACCAAAAAGATCACAGTGGAGAATCATATCAGATAAAGAAACTATGGGTACCATTATGAAATAACAAACCTCAGGTTTATTTCTTATATTTTTTGCTCTGTGTGCATAATCCAGCGTACTCAAAGTTTCCTCAAGACAGTGCACAGCAGGCGATACTGTAGCTATGATGCACGTCTTTGTTCTTCCTCCAAGTGAATCCCGAAGTAACCGTGTTAGCTTACTATCCCTGATTTCAAATACGACTCTGTTATTAGAATTGGGAAGAACAACGAGTATAGGCATAGAGATAACAGCAAACAAGTGCTTAGCAAACCTGTATGGGATATGCCCAAGATGTTCCACCAGGGCGTTGATTACTCGCCCTAAAGTCAGTAAGCTTTTGTTGATTTCTCCGGCTTCCCTTGCGCGACCCTAATAATTGTGAGAGCGCAAAATTAAGAACAGTTTAAGCATAAACTTAAAAGAGCAATTCCCATCACTACAAACAAACTTGAACAGTCAAACTGAATTGCACCTCTCGAGCACCCGAACGAGAAATATTTTCTGAGCCGGCCAAATCAACCAGATTCAACTTTCCGCATTTTATCAACTCTTCACCTTCAGGGGTTGCTTCTTTAATGTGTATGGTGATGGAAAAGAGAGAATGTGACCGACTGAAATTGACAAAGTAAAATACCATGAACAAAAGTTGACACTGAATACATGAAGTCGGTCAAAGAAGCATTTGCATTACCTTGACTGCTTGTTCAATAAAGTTTCAGCAGTACGACGTTTAGAAGACCCTCTTTCGAGTAGAGTGAAAATCTCATTCGCACTCGTCACAATTTCCTCCTCCAAACCTCTTACAAGGACTCCACCCTTCCCATCCTCCATCAGAGGCAGCTGCTTTTTCTGCTTATCTTCCAAAGAAACTCTATTAAGTTCCTCTGGAGCAAGAAGATCGGTAATCTCTTCGTTGTAAAGCTCTAAGAAAGTGACTTTCACACTGTACTCTGCATTCTGACCCTCAAGGGTATCGAAAATCTGCTGGACAGCCCTCGGAATAACTCCAGCCTCGGGAGGCAATTCTCCATTAGGCCCAGTCTGTTTAAATAGGCCATGACATCAAAAAAATTTAATGACAAAAACTTGGACAACAGCACCACAAAACTCAATACAAGACTGAAACACCATACCTTTGCCCTTTTGCATTCACCCTCCATTGTGTATGTCTTACCGGTACCAGTTTGCCCATACGCAAAAATGGTACAGTTGAAGCCTTCCAAGACTTCGTGCACTATTGGAATCACAGCTTGATCATAAAGATCTCTTTGCTGAGCATTAGGACCAAAAACCTACAAGTAGAAGCCACAGAAATTAAAATTTTGACCATAACCATACCAATTACAAAATTTCGAAAACCCGAAAAATCTACATTAAAGAAGACAATACTTGGGTTGCAGGAAAAGACCTTATCGAAAGTGAAAACCCTATCGATGTGTTTTCCGGCAATGTTCTGAGACACGGCCACTTCCCTCTGGTACTCATTGCAAGTAATAACCTGCGGGGCATTGCTCCGCAACTCATCCTCACTAAACGGCCTAAATCAACAATATAAGTAACAATTAACAAAATCGATAAGTAATTAGGGATTTCAAAGATTCAAAAATGTCGCCTTATAACGATTTTCAAGAAATCTAACCCTAAAGAGAGACATGAAGTGCGGGAAAGGGTAAATACCTGCAGCGGAGAAGGACCTGGACGTTAACGCCCTTCTCTTTCTCGTGGCGGCCGGACATTCTTATGCGGTGGCGAGAAGGCGACGGAGAATCGGACGCACCTATGATGGGCTCACTTGTAGTAGATCCGCTTCCCGCAAATCTCTCTCTCTTTATCTCTCTCTCTCTCTCTCTCTCTCTCTCTCTCTCTACTGGTCTGAAATGGGAGGAGAGCGGGATGAGAGTGAGATTTGAAATTTCGAGAGGCGCTCTCTCTCTATAAATATATCTACGGCTCTTCTTCAAAGTTCAAAGAATGTTACATCGGACGGTCATGATTGTTCGATTTTAATTTTCAATTTCGGCCAGGGTGAATGGACTGTATTGCCCTTGTTTCTTGCCTCAAATAACAGGTTGATCTGGGCCTTTATGTTTTGCTGGCTCTGGTAGCGGCGCAGTTTTCAGGTGGTTTGGGCCGTGTGCGTATGAGAGACTGCTAACTTTGGGCCTTTTGGCTGGCCTTTCACATGGCTTAAAATTTCAAGTTTTGCAGGAAGAACAGTAACCATGATTTTCTTTTGGGTTAAAAAAAAAAAAAAAAAAAAAAAAAAAGGCCTGTGTTTAGTTTACTAATGAAAAAAATACTTTGGTTTCACTAAACAATAGCCTCGAGGCACACGTCTACGTGTGTGACAATTAGTTTTTTTTCAATGTTAAATTCAAGACAAATTTTTCTATTTTTAAATTTTTTTTTGGTGGATCTATTTTTTTAATTAAAAATATAAAAATACAAAATGAAATAACCACCCACTAATGACACATTCACGTAACTAAAAATGCGAAAATGCATTTCGATAACAGGATACCCCAATGTTTAACTAATATTGGAATAATTAAAATTCTGAGAAAGGGATTTTAACGTACATTGTAGTATGTTTAACCTTGACAGAAATGTGCATTTAATTTTTTTATTAATTAGTATATAACATAATTCTTTTAGGACAAGGGTATTTTAGTAATCATATTAACTTTCAGTCTGCTTCATGCATATTAGTAAACAACTTATATGAAATTATTACCATTTATTCTTTGATTCCAAAACACTTTAGTAAACAACTTCAATAGGAATTCAATTCTGATTCCTTCCCATTCCTACTACTTGATTCAATTCTTCTCTTTCTGATTAGAGATTAGTAAACGAGCCATAAGTGATTATATTTTAAAATTACTATTTTAACTCTAACTAATTAATTTTAATATTTTAGAATTCTAGTTAAGAGAAGGGCAAAATTTAGCATTTTGAAAGTTTCACCCTTTTTGTCTTCTCACTTTATTTATACAATTTATAGATTTAAAAGTTTGAGTTGTACAATTACTTTTTATGGAAGCACTCTAGACCAATTGGGATCATAAAATTTGAGTAATTTGCATACTTATTTTTAAATAGGTGATACTAAGGGAGAATGAGTCGTACTCGGCACTTGATCAAGTACAAGGGTGAATGTTAATATAACTAAATGAGCTATAAACTCCTTAATAATTCGTAAATATTCACACTAATTAAATGGGGAATAAGAGTAAAATACAAAATGAAAAGATAAATTTTTGCTGATGAATTGGATTGCATGGGTTTTTATCATGTTATTTGGTTCAATATTTTTTTAGTAAGCTCCTTCAACCTGTCCATGTCTTCTAGTTGCTGATATAACAAGAGTCATTTGGCCTCATGACATCCTAGTGTAACTTTTATTTCTCGAGCCTTAAGTCCCTTTGTTTGTTTTGCATGTAATTTATTATTCTAGTAGATAGGTTGTTGAATTTCTACTCATGCATCCCATGTTCGAAACTCCTCATCACCTAAATTAATGTAATAGTTTCGAACTCTCGTCATCCTCTTAATAATAATAAATTTTAAAAAAAATTATAAACAACTCTGTACTCTAAGAAATATTGTTAAAGAGTGAAGGATATGAGGTGCCAAGTTTTAAAAGTATTTCAAACTCAAGATGTGTCGTTTCAAGTTTCAACCATTATTAATTTCAATGCATGTACACCCTACATTTTGAAGTATACAGTATCTAATTAATACTAAACATCAACCCTAGAATTTGAAGCATTCAACAAGATTTGTTCCGAATAAGATATAAATGGCATATTCAAATGAGCCATGCGCAAAATGTAGTGATGAGATGGCGGCTACATTCGGTGTCAATTATTGTTATGTCTCTCAATGAGTTTGTTGTCATTTTTTTACTGTTGCATGTCTATGTAACAATTGTAATTTTTTTTTTTGAGATGCTCTAACATGTTTTTAATGAAAGCACTTCCAACAAAAAACACACATTTACGCTTACTGCAAAAATTGTCCTAGACTCTCAAACGGACCCTTAATTCATGATGCATTTTTGTTCACCACCTTATTTATCATCGTTTGATGAGTTTAAATTTTAAAATTTGTGTCTATCTATTATATAAATCTCAAATTTAAACTCATATGACGGAGATAAATAAATTGACAAGCATCATGAGAATGGTAAGAAAAAAAATTCCCTCAATTATTCGGTGAGGTGAAAAATGACTCCTCCAAAAAAATATATATTGCTTTACTTTGACTGTCATAAATCTTTCTCTGTTTTACCTTAAATTTCCAACTACCCTGTAACTTTAAAGCAATTTGATAAACTTATGATAAATACAGGATAGTAATGGAAATTTTAAAAAATAACTCAAACCTAAAAATTATAATTTAGAACTCATTTCACCTAATATATACTTTTTATTAAGAAATTTATCTTTATCAACTGTGTTTAATATAATGCCCCATTGTAATTTAACACTTCTTTTCCCTCACACACCCTGTTTTTAATTTATTACCCAATATCTTCTTCTTCATATGCATAGCATGTGTGAAAATTATTAATTAGTATAATATATTATAGAGAAAACTGGAGTAATAGTTCTTGAATTTTAAGTGATTACTCTTGAACTAAAAATTCGTGACAATTGGAAGGAATTTGAGGAAATGGAGAATGGAGACACCAGGATTACAATGACCATGTTGCATATACGTTGCTCTCTTTATGTACCCCACTGTTTTAGTGAAATTGATTTGGTGCCCTCCTGAAAGTTGACGACACCTAAATGGTCACTCGTTAATCCGTGCAGTTTCGTATAGAAATAGTGACTACAGGACATACGGTGTCCCTTCTAAGCTAACTGAATCCTATCAAAATGTTGAAACCATGGAACTTTGGCTTTGGCCACTAACAAGTCGAAGTCCATACTCAATTTTCACCTTCAAGGAATAACATTTATTCTCTGTTAGCCATTTTCTTTCTGTCTCTGTAATCTTAAAAATGCAGGAATAACATTATTCGAAAGCAAGACTGCAACACATTATCCCAAAAGAAACCCATTTAGGAATGTATCAATAATTTCCAGTTAAGTATTCAAACGAAGAATTGCAGACTTCAAGCATTAAAATTCAACTCTAACAAAGCAATAACAGAAGAGATTAGAAGCCAATTAAGCAAATACTTGCCTGCAAATCCAATGATTTCAACAATTTACACTTATCAGCAAAATTAGACCGATACTGGAGGCATTGGAGCACCAGATTAAGCTCAGCTTTTCGAGCCTGGGTAATCTGTCGCTGATAGCAGTCATACCGGCGTCCGATAAGCTGTTCAAATCAAGCACGTTGTCGTCGGAGCCATTGGCAGAATGCAGCCTCACCGACGAAAGGTTAAGGCGCTCGTCAATGTGAACGGTGCGGACGTTGCGGAATTGGTGGTGAGGAGGCCGACGATGAGGTCCGGGCTGCCGGTGGTGCCGATGCAGAGGGCGGTGCTGCTGAGGCGCTCGAGGGCGAGCTAGCGCTTGCAGACGAGGGAGCACGCATCACTGCTGGGCTTGGAGTCAAGCAACCATTTGATGCAAACTTGTCAGACGTAAAAAAAGAGCTTCCATAAAAATAAAAAATAAAAAAGAATGTGGTTGACATTAAAAAGAAGAGAACGGTGATTTTATCCTTTATTAAGCCCCCAAACTATTTTTCGTTAATTTTTTGAAGTTGAAAAATAGAAAGAAAAAATGACAACTAATAGTGGGGTCTTCCAAAAGAGATTTGTAGGTGTCCAAAATCTTGGAAATGTGCTAACTTAATTTTAAGAAACATGTGGTGCAAGTAAAATGACTATAACTTTGACTTATAAGTTTATAACGAATATTGTAAAAGTTCTCAACATCGATTAGAGAAGTATGGGTTATAAATCACAGTTTTTTTGAAAATTTGAAATTTTCAGCTTTAGGAAATATTTGCGTCGGAGTTAAGGAAAATATTGGAAGACCATTGGACGTAATACCGTTTATTAGGTCCTGAAACTATTTTTTTTATTGATTTTTTAGGTTGAAAATTTGAGAGTATCTTTAAATTTAGGTTTTAAATCATTAATTTCAAGTGTTTAAATATTAATTATAATAGATTTAGCATGGAATATATATTTTGAAGAACATGAATATGATAGTTTGTAGTTATGGTAAGAGAAACAAAATAAATAAAGAGGAAAAATTTGAAAAGAGGGGGATCGGTAGAAATATAGCGACTTTACCACATCACAATTGCTAAACTATTAGCGATTGTAAGTGAAACCAATCGCTAAATAGATAGCAACTCACTTCAGGCAGGATCGGAGGAAATTACCGATCGTAACATTTTTCCCCCTCCTTTTCCTTTTTCTTTTTCCATTGAATTTCTTTTTCTAGTGCGTTACTTTATTCAGATTCAAATACCTTTTATATTTATAACTTATTTTCGAATTTTTTGGCATGGATTATAAGAAAATTTTCACCAAAATTACATTTTGTAGAACATCAAGATGATAGTTTCGTGTTCTGGTATGGGCAAGACGAAAATTTAACAAAAATAAAAAATAAAATAAAAACTTTAAATAAATAAAATTAATGGTTTAGACGCAGTCCAAACTCACGCCTAAACCCAACTTATGCCCACTAGAAAGTTCAAGATGCCGTAGAAGCAGTGGAGGCCCATGAGGTTTAGTGTTTAGGGGCACGTCAATAGTAACACCTTGAGTTCAAGTGTTTAGGGGCGTGTTAATTTTATAGCCGTTTTAATCTAAAAATATTTAGATTCCAATAACTATTGAAAAATCACTAAACCTGACACTTATTAACTACATAAAATTAATTAGTGAATCATAATTACTAATTACTAAACCATAACCTTTAGCTCTAGAAAACATTTTACGCGGGAATTAATGAAAATGTTCACTTGATGTGATTTTATCCTTTATTAAACCCCAAAACTATTTCTCGTTAATTTTTTGAAGTTGAAAAATAGAAAGAAAAAAAATGAAAACTAACAGTGGGGTCTCCGAAACGAGATTTGTAGGTGTCCAAAATCTTTGAAATGTGCTAACTTAATTTTAGGAAACATGTGGTGCGAGTAAAATGACTATAACTTTGGCTTATAAGTTTATAACGAATATTGTAAAAGTTCTCAACATCGATTAGAGAAGTATGAGTTATAAATCACAATTTTTGTGAAAATTTGAAATTTTTAGCTTTAAGAAATATTTGCATCGGAGTTAAGGAATATATTGGAAGACCTTTGGACGTAATACCGTTTATTAGCTCCTTAAACTATTTTTTTTGTTGATTTTTTAAGTTGAAAATTTGAGAGTATCTTTAAATTTAGGTTTTAAATCATTAATTTCAAGTGTTTAAATATTAATTATAATAGATTTAGCATGGAATATATATTTTGAAGAACATGAATATGATAGTTTGTAGTTATGGTAAGAGAAACAAAATAAATAAAGAGGAAAAATTTGAAAAGAGGGGGATCGGTACGAAGATAGCGACTTTCACACAGTGAAATTGCTACCATATTAGCGATTGTACGGGTGGGAAATCGCTAAACATATAGCAACTCACTTCAGGCAAGATCGGAGGAAATTACCGATCGTAACATTTTTCCCCCTCCTTTTCCTTTTTCTTTTTCCATTGAATTTCTTTTGCTAGTGCGTTACTTTATTCAGATTCAAATACCTTTTATATTTATAACTTATTTTCGAATTTTTTGACATGGATTATAAGAAAATTTTCACCAAAATTACATTTTGTAGAACATCAAGATGATAGTTTCGTGTTGTGGTATGGGCAAGACAAAAATTTAACAAAAATAAAAAATAAAATAAAAACTTTAAATAAATAAAATTAATGGTTTAGACGCAGTCCAAACTCACGCCTAAACCCAACTTATGCCCACTAGAAAGTTCAAGATGCCGTAGAAGCAGTGGAGGCCCATGAGGTTTAGTGTTTAGGGGCACGTGAATAGTAACACCTTGAGTTCAAGTGTTTAGGGGCGTGTTAATTTTATAGCCGTTTTAATCTAAAAATATTTAGATTCCAATAACTATTGAAAAATCACTAAACCTGACACTTATTAACTACATAAAATTAATTAGTGAATCATAATTACTAATTACTAAACCATAACCTTTAGCTCTAGAAAACATTTTATGCGGGAATTAACGAAAATGTTCACTTGATGTGATTTTATCCTTTATTAAACCCCAAAACTATTTCTCGTTAATTTTTTGAAGTTGAAAAATAGAAAGAAAAAAATGAAAACTAACAGTGGGGTCTCCGAAATGAGATTTGTAGGTGTCCAAAATCTTTGAAATGTGCTAACTTAATTTTAGGAAACATGTGGTGCGAGTAAAATGACTATAACTTTGGCTTATAAGTTTATAACGAATATTGTAAAAGTTCTCAACATCGATTAGAGAAGTATGGGTTATAAATCACAGTTTTTTTGAAAATTTGAAATTTTTAGCTTTAGGAAATATTTGCGTCGGAGTTAAGGAATATATTGGAAGACCTTTGGACGTAATACCGTTTATTAGCTCCTGAAACTATTTTTTTTATTGATTTTTTAAGTTGAAAATTTGAGAGTATCTTTAAATTTAGGTTTTAAATCATTAATTTCAAGTGTTTAAATATTAATTATAATAGATTTAGCATGGAATATATATTTTGAAGAACATGAATATGATAGTTTGTAGTTATGGTAAGAGAAACAAAATAAACAAAGAGGAAAAATTTGAAAAGAGGGGGATCGGTAGAAAGATAGCGACTTTGAGACGTCTCAATTGCTAGCGTATTAGCGATTCTACGTGTAGGAAATCGCTAAATATATAGCAACTCACTTCAGGCAGGATCGGAGGAAATTATTGATCGTAACATTTTTCCCCCTCCTTTTCCTTTTTCTTTTTCCATTGAATTTCTTTTGCTAGTGTGTTACTTTATTCAGATTCAAATACCTTTTATATTTATAACTTATTTTTGAATTTTTTGACATGGATTATAAGAAAAATTTCACCAAAATTACATTTTGTAGAACATCAAGATGATAGTTTCGTGTTGTGGTATGGGCAAGAAGAAAATTTAACAAAAATAAAAACTTTAAATAAATAAAATTAATGGTTTAGACCCAGTCTAAACACACGCCTAAGCCCAAACTTATGCCCACTAGAAAGTTCAAGATGCCGTAGAAGCAGTGGAGGCCCACGAGGTTTAGTGTTTAAGGGCACGTGAATAGTAACACCTTGAGTTCAAGTGTTTAGGGGCGTGTTAATTTTATCGCCGTTTTAATCTAAAAATATTTAGATTCCAATAAATATTGAAAAATTACTAAACCTGACACTTATTAACTACATAAAATTAATTAGTGAATCATAATTACTAATTACTAAACCATAACCTTTAGCTCTAGAAAACATTTTATGCAGGAATTAACGAAATTGTTCACTTGATGTGATTTTATCCTTTATGAAGCCCCGAAACTATTTCTCGTTATTTTTTTGAAGTTGAAAAATAGAAAGAAAAAATGAAAACTAACAATGGGGTCTCCCAAAAGAGATTTGTAGGTGTCCAAAATCTTGGAAATGTGCTAACTTAATTTTAGGAAACATGTGGTCCGAGTAAAATGACTATAACTTTGGCTTATAAGTTTATAATGAATATTGTAAAAGTTCTCAACATCGATTAGAGAAGTATGGGTTATAAATCACAATTTTGGTGAAAATTTGAAATTTTTAGCTTTAGGAAATATTTGCATCGGAGTTAAGGAAAATATTGGAAGACCTTTAGACGTAATACCGTTTATTAGCTCCTGAAACTATTTTTTTTATTGATCTTTTGAAAATTTGAGAGTATCTTTAGATTTAGGTTTTAAATCATTAATTTCAAGTGTTTAAATATTAATTATAATAGATTTAGCATGGAAAATATATTTTGAAGAACATGAATATGATAGTTTGTAGTTATGGCAAGAGAAATAAAATAAATAAAAAGCAAAATTTTGAAAAGAGGGGGATCGGTAAAAAGATAGCGACTTTGATTCATTATAATTGCTAGGGTACTAGCGATTCTTCGAGGTACAATCGCTAAAGTGCTAGCAACTCCCTTCCGGGAGGATCGGAGGAAAGTACCGATCGTAACATTTTTCCCCCTCCTTTTCCTTTTTCTTTTTCCATTGAATTTCTTTTGTTAGTGCGTTACTTTATTCAGATTCAAATTCCTTTTATATTTATATCCTTATTGTCGAATTTTTTGACATGGATTATAAGAAAATTTTCACCAAAAATACATTTTGTAGAACATCAAGATGATAGTTTCGTGTTGTGGTATGGGCAAGAAGAAAATTTAACAAAAAAAAAACTTTAAATAAATAAAATTAATGGTTTAGATGCAATCCAAACTCACGCATAAGCCCAAACTTATGCCCACTAGAAAGTTCAAGACGCCGTAGAAGCAGTGGAGGCCCATGAGGTTTAGTGTTTAGGTGAACGTGAATAGAAACACCTTGAGTTCAAGTGTTCAGGGGCGTGTTAATTTTATAGCCGTTTTAATATAAAAATATTTAGATTCCAATAAATATTGAAAAATCACTAAACCTGACACTTATTAACTACATAAAATTAATTAGTGAATCATAATTACTAATTACTAAACCATAACCTTTGGCTCTGGAAAATATTTTACGTGGGAATTAACGAAAATGTTCACTTGATGTGATTTTATCCTTTATTCAGCCCCGAAACTATTTCTCGTTAATTTTTTGAAGTTGAAAAATAGAAAGAAAAAATGAAAACTAACACTGGGGTCTCCCAAAAGAGATTTATTGTCACATCTCGGCCCAGGGGGGGGGACCACTTCCCTGGTCCGCTCCACCACCGTAGCACAATATTGTCTGCTTTGGGCCCCGACCACGCCCTCATAGTTTTGTTTCTAGGAACTTATACGAGAACTTCCGGATGGGTCACCCATCCTAATGCTCTCGCGCACTACTCACTTAACTTCGGAGTTCCCATGGAACCCGAAGCCAGTGAGCTCCCAAAATGCCTCGTGCTAGGTAGAGATGGGAATATACATATAAGGATCACTCCCCTGGGCGATGTGGGATGTCACAATACACCCCCCTTAGGGGCCCGACGTCCTCGTCGACACACCATGACCAGGGTTAGGCTCTGATACCAAAATGTCACATCCCCGCCCGGGGGGGACCACTTCCCGGGCCCGCTCCACCACCGTAGCATATTGTCCGCTTTGGGCCCAGACCACGCCTTCACGGTTTTGTTTTTAGGAACTCACACGAGAACTTCCCGATGGGTAACCCATCCTCGGAATTCTCTCCCGCGCTACTCGCTTAACTTCAGAGTTCCCATGGAACCCGAAGCCAGTGAGCTCCCAAAAGGCCTCGTGCTAGGTAGAGATGGGAATATACATATAAGGATCACTCCCCTGGGCGATGTGGGATGTCACATTTGTAGGTGTCCAAAATCTTGGAAATGTGCTAACTTAATTTTAGGAAACATGTGGTGCGAGTAAAATGACTATAACTTTGGCTTATAAGTTTATAACGAATATTGTAAAAGTTCTCAACATCGATTAGAGAAGTATGGGTTATAAATCACAAATTTTGTGAAAATTTGAAATTTTTAGCTTTAGGAAATATTTGTGTCAGAGTTAAGGAAAATATTGGAAGACCTTTGGACGTAATACCATTTATTAGGTCCTGAAACTTTTTTTTTATTGATTTTTTAAGTTGAAAATTTGAGAGTATCTTTAAATTTAGGTTTTAAATCATTAATTTCAAGTGTTTAAATATTAATTATAATAGATTTAGCATGGAACATATATTTTGAAGAACATGAATATGATAGTTTGTAGTTATGGTAAGAGAAATAAAATAAATAAAAAGGAAAAATTTAAAAAGAGGGGGATCGGTAAGAAGATAGCGACTTTGATGGTGTACAATTGCTAGCGTACTAGGATGAATACAATTGTTAGCGTACTAGTGATTCTTCTTGAACTCAATCGCTATCGTCTTAGCAATTCCCTTCAGGGAGGATCGAAGGAAAGTATCGATCGTAACATTTTTCCCCCTCGTTTTTCTTTTTCTTTTTCCATTGAATTTCTTTTGCTAGTGCGTTACTTTATTCAGGTTCAAATACCTTTTATATTTGTATCCTTATTTTCGAATTTTTTGACATGGATTGTAAGAAAATTTTCACCAAAAATACATTTTGTAGAACATCAAGATGATAATTTCGTGTTGTGGTATTGGCAAGACGAAAATTTAACAAAAATAAAAATAAATAAAACTTTAAATAAATAAAATTAATGGTTTAGACGCTGTCCCAACTCACGTCTAAGCCCAAACTTATGCCCACTAGAAAGTTCAAGACGCCGTAGAAGCAGTGGAGGCCCATGAGGTTTAGTGTTTAGGGGCATGAATAGTAACACCTTGAGTTCAAGTGTTTAGGGGTGTGTTAATTTTATAGCCGTTTTAATCTAAAAATATTTAGATTCCAATAAATATTGAAAAATCACTAAACCTGACACTTATTAACTACATAAAATTAATTAGTGAATCATAATTACTAATTACTAAACCATAATCTTTAGCTCTAGAAAACATTTTACGCGGGAATTAACGAAAATGTTCACTTGATGTGATTTTCTCCTTTATTAAACCCCAAAACTATTTCTCGTTAATTTTTTGAAGTTGAAAAATAGAAAGAAAAAAATGAAAACTAACAGTGGGGTCTCCCAAAAGAGATTTTTAGGTGTCCAAAATCTTGGAAATGTGCTAACTTAATTTTAGGAAACATGTGGTGTGAGTAAAATGACTATAACTTTGGCTTATAAGTTTATAACAAATATTGTAAAAGTTCTCAACATCGATTAGAGAAGTATGGGTTATAAATCATAATTTTTGTGAAAATTTGAAATTTTTAGCTTTAGGAAATATTTGCGTCGGAGTTAAGGAAAATATTGGAAGACCTTTGGACGTAATACCGTTTATTAGCTCTTGAAACTATTTTTTTATTGATTTTTTAAGTTGAAAATTTGAGAGTATCTTTAAATTTAGGTTTTAAATCATTAATTTCAAGTGTTTAAATATTAATTATAATAGATTTAGCATGAAAAATATATTTTGAAGAACATGAATATGATAGTTTGTAGTTATGGTAAGAGAAATAAAATAAATAAAAAGGAAAAATTTAAAAAGAGGGGGGATCGGTAAGAAGTAAGCGACTTTTTATGTGTACAATTGCTAGGGTACTAGCGATTCTTCCTGAATTCAATCGCTAGTTTTTTAGCAACTCTCTTCAGGGATAATCGGCGGAAAGTACCGATCGTAACATTTTTCCCCCTTCTTTTTCTTTTTCTTTTTCCATTGAATTTCTTTTGCTAGTGCGTTACTTTATTCAGATTCAAATACCTTTTATATTTATATCCTTATTTTCAAATTTTTTGACATGGATTATAAAAAAATTTTCACCAAAAATACATTTTGTAAAATATCAAGATGACAGTTTCGTGTTGTGGTATTGGCAAGAAGAAAATTTAACAAAAAAAAAAAACTTTAAATAAATAAAATTAATGGTTTAGACGCAGTCTAAACTCACGCCTAAGCCCAAACTTATGCCCACTAGAAAGTTCAAGACGCCGTAGAAGCAGTGGAGGCCCATGAGGTTTAGTGTTTAGGGGCACGTGAATAGTAACACCTTGAGTTCAAGTGTTTAGGGGCGTGTTAATTTTATAGCCGTTTTAATCTAAAAATATTTAGATTCCAATAAATATTGAAAAATCACTAAACCTGGCACTTATTAACTACATAAAATTAATTAGTGAATCATAATTACTAATTACTAAACTATAACCTTTAACTCTAGAAAACATTTTACGCGGGAATTAACGAAAATATTCACTTGATGTGATTTTATCCTTTATGAAGCCCCGAAACTATTTCTCGTTAATTTTTTGAAGTTGAAAAATAGAAAGAAAAAATGAAAACTAACAGTGGGGTCTCCCAAAAGAGATTTGTAGGTGTACAAAATCTTGGAAATGTGCTAACTTAATTTTAGGAAACATGGGGTGCGAGTAAAATGACTATAACATTGGCTTATAAGTTTATAACGAATATTGTAAAAGTTCACAACATCGATTAGAGAAGTATGGGTTATAAATCACAATTTTTGTGAAAATTTGAGATTTTTAGCTTTAGGAAATATTTGCGTCGGAGTTAAGGAAAATATTGGAAGACCTTTGGACGTAATACCGTTTATTAGGTCCTGAAACTATTTTTTTATTGATTTTTTAAGTTGAAAATTTGAGAGTATCTTTGAATTTAGGTTTTAAATCATTAATTTCAAGTGTTTAAATATTAATTATAATAGATTTAGCATGGAAAATATATTTTGAAGAACATGAATATGATAGTTTGTAGTTATGATAAGAGAAATAAAATAAATGAAAAGGAAAATTTTGAACAGAGAGGGATCGATAAGAAGATAGCGACTTCTAGTACTAAAAATTTTGAACAAAAAATTCGTGACAATTGGAAGGAATTTGAGGAAATGGAGAATGGACATGGCCTCAAGTCCGCCTTACGTGACACACACATGTTTCACTTGAACGAAAGTTTTAACGAAGTTAACGAAAAAAAATCATTGTTTTGACAAGTTCATGAACCAATAGTCAAAATTTTTTATTTCAAGAGAATCGCTCCAATTGAGTTAAATTCGGAAACTAGTGCTCCAAATTTCCTCTATATATAAGGAAACCACCCAACTCCATTTTTAGTTGGTGCTCCCTTTTTTGTGTTTGAGCTCCTTCAAGGAATGCCCGAATCTCATCAAGTATCGCAATTGCATGCGTAACGCTTCAAGAGATGAGTCATGATAATGTTACCAAATTTGGGTTTCATTTTGTTTTCTTTTTTCACCTGAGGCTTTCAAAATCTTCTACTAAGCATCTATTATTTCACAACCTAGGCTGATAGAAGTTCACGTGAGATTTGGCCATGAGATCATACCGCCCTATCTAATTATTTTTTAAATTTATTTATACAGGAAATTGACAAAAACTAAAACCCACCTCTCTTTTTATATAAACCCATCACAACTTGCTACAACAAAAACAGCACCTGCAAAGTAGCAAGCAACCATACCTAGCTAGCTACTCGAAAATGGCAGCTGAGCTAAATGCCCGACCAGTTGGTGGCACCGAGACTAGCTGGTGCCGCGCCGTCCCCAGCGGCATGGGCATAACGGTGCTAGCCTTCCTTCTCTCCAAACCCCCAAAAATGCTCAACCTCCAAACCGCCCTCCACAAAATCCAAAACTCCCACCCAATCCTCAGCTCAAGCTCCATACAAACCCTAAAACAAACACGTTCTCCTTTGTCACATCTCCCACTTCCTTCGTCCAACTCAAATCTTTCAACCTCTCATCAACTCTAAACATCCTTGAAACCCTAGCCAACCCTAGCAACCGATCAGTCTCTCCCCTCCACCTGATTTGTGAACATGAACTAAACGAAAACACGTGGCAGCATCACAACACTGCCGATCCTGATCAGGACATGTTCTTTGCGAGTATCTACGCTCTTCCAGGCACCACGTGGGTCCTCGTGCTGAGGCTTCACGTCTCAGCATGCGACCGCACCACAGCGGTGTCTTTGCTAAGAGAGTTGGCGGGATTGATGAGTGGTCGAGATGAAGGAAGGGAGAGGGAGGTGGTAAAGAAGAAAATTGGGAACAAAGGGGAGGTTAATCTGGGAATTGAGGATCTTATTCCTAGTGGGAAGGCAAATAAGGGTTTGTGGTTACGTGGGATGGACATGCTTAGTTATTCTGTCAATTCTCTGAGGCTAGCAAATTTGAAATTTAAGACACCAAATCAGCAAGGTTTTCTCAGGTGGTGAGGCTTCAGATGAATCGAGACGAGACTCAGAGGGTTCTCAATGTAAGTTTTATTAATTAATTTGTCATTGCTAATTTGCTACTAATTAACACGCCTTCAACTTATATTCTTTGTACAATCTAAATCTAATAGGTGTTGAGTTTTATATGGAGAATTGTTATTAACATTCTAAAACTCTCATTTGGTACTCCAAACTTTGTATAATTAGAAAGAAAAATACACTTATGAGGAGTGTAGAATGAGATTTTTGAAGCGTTAATAACAGTTTCTTTTATATAAACGACACCAATGAATAGTAATGAAACAATTTAATAGAAGTAGTTAACTTCATAAAGTTTCTGATGCAACGTTATTCAACCGTCCATATATATATATATATATGCATGCATGGATTAATTAATAATTATAATTCTTGTTAATGAAATTAATCGAACTGATTTTTAGGGTTGCAAGGCAAGAGGGATAAAATTATGTGCACTTTTTGTGGCGGCTGGATTGATAGCAGTGGATAAGTGCTCAAAACATCGTCTGGATTATAAAATGAAGTACGGTGTAGTGACACTCACCGATTGTCGGTCCAGTCTCGATCCACCTCTTTCAGATCACCATTTTGGTAATTCAAAACCCCTAATGAGTCTATGTATCAAGCAGAATCGTTTGCTAGAGAAGCAGTGTCAAGCGCTTCTGCTACTATGGGAGCACTTTCGAAGAATAATGCTAAGAAGACTAAAATTTTAAACTAAATTTGCAAATCAAATAATGTATCACCAATATAAATTAAGCAAAGTGGCCTTTTACTACAGTGTTAGAAAAGAGTTGAGCTCTTGCATAACAACGTGAATTCGAACTCTGTTGGTGGCTAATCTAACATTTAATCTAACAAAATTTATCGTGTGACAAAAAAAATATATAAATTAAGCAGGTTAATCAACGGTTGAGTAATAGAGTTGGTTTGGTATCGCTGTGCTTTGAAAAAAAGTTGTTTCTGCTGTGCTGTGAGAATAAGCAGCTGTGAAATAAAGCAGCAGAGTGTTTGGTAAACTTTTTTGTAAAAGTGCTTTTGAAAAAAAAAACAGTATTATAGTGTTTGGTAAACTTTTATGTAAAACAGATGTGAAAAAAAGCTGGGTTTTGCAGCTTATTGTTTTTGGCTTTTTTTCATCCAAAACTATAAAAAAAAGCTGAAGCTGAATGTTTACCAAACACAAAAATAGCTCCCAGCTTTTTTTAGAATTACCTCAGTATCAAACCAGACCATAATCCAATAATCAACCACTATATCATTCGGTTTACAATTTTAATATTCTCCGTAGCACTACACACTTCCAAATATTGAGCCCTACTTAATCGTTACACGTGAGATAATGTCTTTCTATCACGCTCATTAAATCCTTTCATGTGAGCCCTACTAATTTTCCATTTTCTTTTTCAAGTTGAAATGACTATAACACCCTCATTGATTTCCAGGATCTTACCACTCTGCCATCCTCAACACACGCACCACCAAAGGAGGAGAAACTCTGTGGGAGCTGGCCAACAAAACCTACAAGGCCTTTGCAAGCTCAAAGAACAGCAACAAGCACTTCTCAGACATGGCCGACCTCAACTTCCTGATGTGCAAGGCCGTCGAAAACCTGACATTGACTTCTTCATCTTCCTTGAGGACGAGCTTCATGTCGGTGTTCGAAGACCCCGTGATTGATGATTCTAGCGACGTGCAAAGAGAGGCGGGAATGGAGGATTACATGGGTTGTGCTTCAGTTCATGGCGTTGGCCCTTCCATTGCAATTTTCGACGCAATAAGAGAAGGACGGTTGGATTGTATTTGTGTGTATCCAGCACCATTGCACTCAAGAGAGCAAATGCAAGAGCTTGTTGATAACATGAAGAAGATTCTTGTGGATTGTGATAGCAATGTATAGAGCGTGTGAGATTTTAATTACTTGTTTATGTACGATCACTAAGGGGGTTTAGAATTTATATTTTCAATAACGAGCTTGCTACATGCTAAGGTTTGCAGAGCTCAAGTGATTGAAAGCGTTTAGGTTTATGGTCTAAGGGGGTTTCAGAATTTATATTTTCAATAATGAGGTGAATTTACTAAACTCACACATCTTTAAAGTTAAGTTACACAAGTGAAGCTCAATTGGTTTTATTGGATGTCATTATTAAAAATAGGGTTAAATATTAGAAGAATAACAAGTGGTGTCTAGTGGTGATGGAGAAACAGCTCACCTACTATCATTGCCTAGCTATTATATTCGGTCCTCCCTCTCACCTACTGTTTTCATCCATTCCTTTCGGCTATTCCTATTGTAAAAGCCAAAGCTGGATAATAGAATAAGTTTAGAGGGATTGCAGGTCATCATGATGTTGGCATTAGCTTTGAAGGTCATCATGATGTTGGCATTAGCTGTCTTGTTTGTTTTTCCATATATGCCGCATCTTGTAACAAGTTTCATTCATGAAATATACATAAAACATTCAACATGGTATCAGAGCGGGCATCATCCTGAGCCAGTTCTGTATATCGAACCTACTGTGTTTATTTTTCAAAAACAATGGCAGATGGAAGTATCATTGCTTCTTCATCTGGAAGTGCTTCTGAAATGGATATCAATCCAAACCAACGACTCAGTTCAGTATTATTGAATGAGTTTAATTATTTGCCATGGGCAAGGGCTGTTAGTCTTGCTCTCGGTGGAAGATCCAAACTCGGTTTCATCAATGGCAGTCAACCTGCACCAGATGCTTCTTCTCCAGAATATGGAGGGTGGCTATGTAAAGATCAACTGGTCATGTCATGGTTGTTAAATTCTATGGAAAGGAATATTGCTGAAATCTTCAGCTATTCCGAGTCGTCTCTCATCCTTTGGACCACCGTGAAGGAGATGTATGGAAATCAAAACAATGCAGCTCGCATCTTTCAACTCAAGAAGGATATCTCCAACATACAGCAAGAAGGTAAAAGCTTTGTTCAACATCTTGGTTCTTTGAGAAGCATGTGGAATGAGTTAGATGTGTACAGACCTCACACAACTGATCTCTCTGTGCTCCTTAAAAGAACTGAAGAAGATAAAATTTTTCAATTATTGTCTAGCTTGAGCTCAGAATATGAGGATTTGAGAAGTCACATTCTCATGAACTCGGAGCTACCATCCTTCACTAGTATCTGTGCAACTATCCAACGTGAGGAAGTAAGGAGAAAAGTCATGAACAATGGTATAAAAACCAACGTGACAGAAGCTAGGGCTTACCTGACAAATGAAAAAAGATATAAAGGAAAAAACCCTCATTTAAAGTGCCTACATTGTGACAACATCGGGCATGTGAGAGACAAGTGCTGGATCCTACATCCAGAACTCAAACCTGACTTCGTGAAGGATAAATCCGCATCAAAGACAAGTCGAGCACACCCTCGTGCCAACACTGCAACATCTTCATCTATCAACAATGTTGATACCTATCAACAGTTCACTGCAAATCCTGCCATCCTTTTAAATGAGTTCGCAGCGTATCTCCAACAAAAGAAGGGAAAAGAGGATGGATCGGTTGATCATGAAGATGGAAGTACTACTGCATTGATGGGCAAATTTGCAGGTTTTTTAGCTGATGCTGATTATGTACCTCAGACAGACTTGAAAGGTATCGTAACTGCTTTCCAAACTGCTCTTAAAATAAATGAGTTACATGATTTTTGGGTTGTAGATTCTGGTGCCACAGACCATATGACTAATCAAATGTCAAAGTTACATAGATTTGAGAAACTACATAATCCTTCACATGTATCTGTTGCTAATGGTGAAGGTGCTAGGATTGTAGGAAAGGGAAAAATCCACCTGATATCTGATCAAATAGAGTCTATGGCCCTATATGTCCCATCATTTCCATTTCAACTTCTCTCAGTGGGAAGAATCACAAATTCCTTAAATTGTTTGGCCATTTTTTCACCAAAAACTGTCATTTTTCAGGATTGTATAACCAAGAGGACGATTGGTGAGGGGTTTTACCTTGATGGTCTCTATTACATATCAAAAAGCTCTTCCTGTGGGTTCCATGCCAAGTCAAAGTCCATCCATACCTCCATTCAAGCTTCCACCTTGTGGCACCAACGACTAGCTCATCCATCTCAACCTATCTTATCCACCTTATTTCCTGACTTAGGCAAAGAATCAACCCACTGTGAAACTTGTCATTTGTCAAAGGCAACAAGACTACCTCTAGGGTCTTCGATGTCTAGAGTTTCTCATCTTTTTGAGCTTGTACACTCTGATTTATGGGGACCAACAAATGAATCTTTTGATGGTTATAAATATTTCATAACTTTTGTTGATGATTATTCAAGAGCCACCTGGTTATATTTGTTAAAATCAAAAAGTGAGGTGATGGAAGTGTTTAAGGACTTTCACAACCTTGTCAAAAATCATTTTTCTTCTCAAATCAAAACCCTAAGGTCTGATAATGGCACAGAATACATGTCCCAAGTCATGACTCAATATTTGAGCAACAATGGCATCATACATCAAACTAGCTGTGTTGGCACACCCCAACAAAATGGTGTTGCCGAGAGAAAAAACCGAGATCTCCTTGAAAAAACTAGGGCATTGATGTTACAAATGAATGTACCAAAACGTTTTTGGTCTCAAAGCGTCATGACAGCAGCTTACCTGATCAACAGATTACCTAGTAGGGTTTTGGGGTTCAAATCCCCAATGGAGATAGTCAAGAACAGAAAGGTGGACTTGTCTCACCTCAAAGTCTTTGGATGCATCTGTTTTGTTCATGTTCAGTCATTACATCGAGACAAACTTGATCCTAGGGCAACTAAATGCATTTTCCTTGGCTACTCGTCCACACAAAAAGGGTATAAGTGTTATAATCCACAACTTAAGAGATTAATTGTTTCAAAGGATGTTCAATTTCATGAAACTAACTCTTATTACAGTAAGTCTCTGGATAGTACAAGTCAGGGGGAGATTATCTTGGACATGTTTCCACTGCCAAGGACTGAGATACACAACAATGCGGGTGATCAAACTCACACAATGGATCTTGTGGCTCCAAATCAACCGGATTCATATGACGACAGCAACATGCCTGTAGAAGATGAAACTCTACGTAGTATTGGTCCTGAAGAACCTTCAGAAGAGTCTCTTCCTACCATACCTCGACGAAATCCAACTCGTGAGAGGCACCCACCAGCAAGACTGCAAGACTTTGTTACGTACAAGCTCAAGCACCCCTTATCCAACTATTGTTCTTATCAAAAGTTGTCACCTAATTACACTGCCTATTTGAGTAATATATCTGCGCATGAAGAGCCTCAATCATTTCAAGAAGCTAACCAATCCCAAGTGTGGCAGCAAGCAATGCAGGATGAACTGCATGCACTCGATCAACATAAAACCTGGAGCATTGTGCCACTGCCCAAAGGAAAGAAGATAGTAGGCTGCAGGTGGATATACAAGATTAAATTCAACTCGGATGGGTCTATTGAAAGACACAAGGCACGATTAGTGGCCCGTGGCTTCACTCAAACATTTGATGTGGATTACAAGGAAACCTTTGCCCCCGTTGCAAAGATGAACACAGTGCGCGTACTCTTGTCTGTGGCTGTCAACAAAGGATGGCCTATGTATCAAATGGATGTAAAAAACGCCTTCTTACATGGTGAGCTTGAAGAAGACGTCTACATGAGATTACCACCGGGTCACTCTCAAAGTCATAAACAGGATGTTGTGTGTAAACTGCACAAATCAATTTATGGTCTTAAACAATCACCGAGAGCCTGGTATGCTAAGCTCAGTTCAGTCCTTATCAGTGTTGGTTTTGGAAGAAGCAATGCGGACTCCTCTTTATTTGTACGCTCAGGCACCGCTGGTACATTGGTTGTTCTTGTGTATGTTGATGACTTGATCATTACCGGAGATAACCCTGAAGAAATCAAAGAACTCAAGCACTCCCTTCAGCAACGCTTTGCAATAAAAGATCTTGGTGTTCTGAGATACTTCCTTGGCATCGAAATGGCTACATCTCACAAGGGCTTATTCCTTAACCAGCGCAAATATGTTCTGGATCTCCTTAAGGAAGCAAACATGAGTGATGCTAAACCGGTCCCTACACCTCTTGACATTAAACTTAAGGTCAGCTTAGAGGGTCAATCTCTTCCAAACATAAGTTATTATCAGCGGTTGGTTGGTAAGTTGATATACCTGACCATCACAAGGCCCGACATTACCTATGCTGTCAGTATTGTTAGCCAATTTATGCACTCTCCCACGATGGAGCACTTTAACCTAGTCAAAAGGATACTTCGGTATCTAAAAGGTTCTGTGGGACGTGGTATAATCATGAAGAAAAATGCAAGCACTCAGATTACAGGTTATTGTGATGCAGATTGGGCTGGCAATTCCATTGATCGTAAGTCTACAACGGGATTTTGCACGTTTGTGGGAGGCAACCTTGTCTCATGGAAAAGCAAAAAACAAACTGTCATTGCAAGATCCAGTGCTGAGGCAGAATATCGGGCAATGGCATCTACTGCGTGTGAACTAATCTGGCTCAAAGGTTTACTGTGTGACTTAGGTGTTTTCAATCATCAATCCATGTCCCTTTTCTGTGACAATCAGGCTGCAATGCACATTGCTTCCAACCCAGTTTTTCATGAGAGAACCAAGCACATTGAAGTCGATTGTCACTATGTTCGTACACAAGTTCAATCTCAGGTTATCCAAACGCATTTTGTAAGGAGCTCGGATCAACTTGCGGACCTATTCACAAAATCATTGGCCTCTCATCAGTTTCAGCTTCTTCTTGGCAAGCTTGGATCCATCAACCTACTGGATCCAGCTTGAGGGGGAGTATTGGATGTCATTATTAAAAATAGGGTTAAATATTAGAAGAATAACAAGTGGTGTCTAGTGGTGATGGAGAAACAGCTCACCTACTATCATTGCCTAGCTATTATATTCGGTCCTCCCTCTCACCTACTGTTTTCATCCATTCCTTTCGGCTATTCCTATTGTAAAAGCCAAAGCTGGATAATAGAATAAGTTTAGAGGGATTGCAGGTCATCATGATGTTGGCATTAGCTTTGAAGGTCATCATGATGTTGGCATTAGCTGTCTTGTTTGTTTTTCCATATATGCCGCATCTTGTAACAAGTTTCATTCATGAAATATACATAAAACATTCAACAGGTTTCAACACAACTACAACTTAATTATATACAAATACAAGTTCAAATTGCATCTCAGAAATTGTGGAACTTCATTTCTTCATTCACTATTGCTTAAGCAACTTCTTTCCTCATGTACATAAATAACTTGCATGGAACATGTTTATAGCCAAACAGCGTATCAATTCAATAATACTTGGTCATATCATGTACATGTCTTTTTCTACATGACAATACATTGAGACACCAGGATTACAATGACCATGTTGCATATACGTTGCTCTCTTTATGTACCCCACTATTTTAGACTTTTAGTGAAATTGATTTGGTGCCCTCCTGAAAGTTGACGACACCTAAATGGTCACTCGTTAATCCGTGTAGTTTCGAATAGAAATCGTGACTACAGGACATACGGTGTCCCTTCTAAGCTAACTGAATCCTATCAAAATGTTGAAACCATGGAACTTTGGCTTTGGCCACTAACAAGTCGAAGTCCATACTCAATTTTCACCTTCAAGGAAACTTCTTTTGGCATTATAATGATCACCCTCGATCACCGTGATGTATGCCTGCAACAACTTCTAATATTCATTTTTTTCCTTATAAGCTTAATATTCACTATATATATTTCTAACACTTCAATGCAACAAACGGTGAATTGCTTTGGTGGACATACGATGTCTTCTTCTTTTGGATTCAGGTTTAAACTCTCCTTTTTTTTAGTGTAGCTTACGATAATAAAGCTTATAATAAAATAAACAAAAGGGCTATTTAATTACTTGACTACCCCATCTTAGATGGCAACGACTAAGTGCTTCCTATTAAACTCTGCGAATAAAATGACAATGACCAAATCTTCCCATGACATGATATACTTTTACACCCACTTCAAGTTCTAGCTCTCACACTTAGACTCACAACTTGCTTCACCTTTCAGTACCGACTACTTTTCCCTTTTCACAATATGTTTCATCTTGATCAGTGTCAAAACGTCCGTAGAAATCAGATTCACCCCTAGGCTCTATCCAACCCGCCATGCCCATTGCATCGCCAATCATGAAAGTGCAGAGAAGAATAGGATTTTGATTTTGGGAGTGCTCATAAACAAGCACATACCGATGAGGACTGTGGTGGTTACTCACCGGTACCATGGGAAACAAACAAGTTGAGATCAAACTTGAAAGGCGAGTCTTCTCCTTTGCTCCCACACAACCATCATTATAACATTCCTTTTCCAACATCGCGAAGACAAGGGATTCTTCAAAGTAGGATGAACCTCATGGATGAACAACAAAGTATGAAGGGGGTTAAAGAAGAAAATGATGCCCAAGAGACGAGTTTTAATTTTCACAATGAACCCCAAATCAGGAAGCAAAAGATTAAAAAGAAGAAAAACAATAATACGACACGCCAGATATCAAGGATTTGAAGCATGGAAGTGAAATTTTCTGAATTAAGGTGTTCTTTCCAACTTTTGTAGGTTCAAAGAAGAAAGAAAAAGCACCTGAGAATCGCTCGAAAGTCTCACCAAGGCCGTCAGCTGGGGAACCTAAGAACCACAAAGATACTGGTGTAAGATGCGTACGTTTTTCCTAAATAAAAAAGTGGCACAGGTTGCAGTAATTGAAGTACTACTAGCATGCGCAACGGCAGCACAACAAGGTACTAATTAATTCGTTATGAACTTCCATCTTTACATATTTTTGTGTGAGGGGGGAGTTAGGGGGAGTTAGCCTGATATGATTATACGATTAAAACACAATAATAAAAGAAAGATGACTAACCTGATGTGGCTCCAGCATCCATGGAATCAGTTTGAACATGAAGAAAAGCTTTTGCAATATTGAGATCTACTACAAGCACCTAGCCGGATACAACTACTTTATGGGAAGCCTCCCAAAAGGATAAAATGTGTCTGTCAGGTTCAGTTTGTTGTGTATCTAGGGTTTGCAATTTATACTGGCTAAGGCATTATGGTTTCGTCCATAAAAGAATCTCAAATCCCACTTTCTTAGCCTATCAGTTAGGTATCATAAATACATAATTGTCAAGAACTCAATCAATCTTACGTGTATCCAAAACACGAAATACAAGATTGATTCAGCGGGAATTAAATCACAATTATATCATAATAAATACAACAGGGGTTCATCATCCCCGTTAAAATAAAATCCTAAGAAATTTTCTACACAATCATTTTCTCTAGTTGCACATCCTGTATGTTTTTGTCCGTTGATTTGCGATTTTTTACTTTATTTGATTGAAACATTATAAATAAGCATGAGGTACGCACAACTCAGAGTGTAGTTATTGTACAAAAATTAAGAAATAATGATAGTGATACTATGGAGAAGCTGATGCCAAATTCTTTGTTTTAGTTAGTCTGATCAACGAAATAAGATCCTGTAGCAATATCTTGCCTGGTTGCTGGTTCTTCCACAACAAGAAAAGCAAAGCAAGAGACAAGGAGGATTAATTATGCTAGAAAAGTCTACAATTTCTCCTAGTAAGATGTCGTAGCATTGTAAATTGGATTTATGATCCCCGTGGTGATAAAGTATTAATAAGATTGCCCCTGTGGTAAAAAAAAAAAAGAATTTAAACCCTTGTGGTGAAAGTTATTAGCAAATTTAACCCAAATGTGAGATTTGTCTTGAACCTCAGTTAAATGTAGGGATAAAAATGTCCAACCACTCTTTCTTTTTAGCCTTCTTCTCTCTTCCCTCTTTCTGTCTGTGTTATTGTACCTCCTCTCGGCTCACTCTCCAGGCTCTCACACATTTATTCTCTGTTAGCCATTTTCTTTCTGTCTCTGTAATCTTAAAAATGTAGGAATAACATTATTCGAAACCAAGACTGCAACACATTATCCCAAAAGAAACCCATTTAGGAATGTATCAATAATTTCCAGTTAAGTATTCAAACGAAGAATTGCAGACTTCAAGCATTAAAATTCAACTCTAACAAAGCAATAACAGAAGAGATTAGAAGCCAATTAAGCAAATACTTGCCTGCAAATCCAATGATTTCAACAATTTACACTTATCAGCAAAATTAGACCGATACTGGAGGCATTGGAGCACCAGATTAAGCTCAGCTTTTCGAGCCTGGGTAATCTGTCGCTGATAGCAGTCATACCGGCGTCCGATAAGCTGTTCAAATCAAGCACGTTGTCGTCGGAGCCATTGGTGGCAGAATGCAGCCTCACCGACGAAAGGTTAAGGCGCTCGTCAATGTGAACGGTGCGGACGTTGCGGAATTGGTGGTGAGGAGGCCGACGATGAGGTCCGGGCTGCCGGTGGTGCCGATGCAGAGGGCGGTGCTGCTGAGGCGCTCGAGGGCGAGCTAGCGCTTGCAGACGAGGGTGCAGGCATCACTGCTGGGCTTGGAGTCAAGCAACCCATTTGATGCAAACTTGTCAGACGAAAAAAAAGAGCTTCCATAAAAATAAAAATAAAAGAGTGTGGTTGACATTAAATAAAAAAAAAAAAGAACGGTGCCGCCGCGGAGGTATAATTACACTGATTTTATCCTTTATTAAGCCACCAAACTATTTTTCGTTAATTTTTTGAAGATGAAAAATAGAAAGAAAAAATGAAAACTAACAGTGGGGTCTCCCAAAAGAGATTTGTAGGTGTCCAAAATTTTGGAAATGTGCTAACTTAATTTTAGGAAACATGTGGTACAAGTAAAATGACTATAACTTTGACTTATAAGTTTATAACGAATATTGTAAAAGTTCTCAACATCGATTAGAGAAGTATGGGTTATAAATCACATTTTTTTTCAAAATTTGAAAATTTTAGCTTTTGGAAATATTTGCGTCGGAATTAAGGAAAATATTGGAAGACCGTTGGACGTAATACCGTTTATTAGGTCCTGAAACTATTTTTTTTATTGATTTTTTAAGTTGAAAATTTGAGAGTATCTTTAAATTTAGGTTTTAAATCATTAATTTCAAGTGTTTAAATATTAATTATAATAGATTTAGCATAGAAAATATATTTTGAAGAACATGAATATGATAGTTTGTAGTTATGGTAAGAGAAATAAAAAGGAAAATTTTGAAAAGAAAAGGATCGGTAGATACATAGCGACACTAATCCCGAACCGTTGCTATATTTCTAGCGATTATACGGGAATGTAGTCGCCAAGTTGCTAGCAACTAACTTCAGGGAAGATCGGAGGAACATACCGATCATAACATTTTTCCCCCTCCTTTTTCTTTTTCTGTTTCCATTGAATTTCTTTTGCTTAGTGCGTTACTTTATTCAGATTCAAATACCTTTTATATTTATATCCTTATTTTCGAATTTTTTGACATGGATTATAAGAAAATTTTCACAAAAAATACATTTTGTAGAACATCAAGATGATAGTTTTGTGTCGTGGTATGGGCAAGACGAAAATTTAACAAAAATAAAAAATAAAAAATCACTTTAAATAAATAATATTAATGGTTTAGACGTAGTCCAAACTCACGCGTAAACCCAAACGCATGCCCACTAGAAAGTTCAAGATGCCGTAGAAGCAGTGGAGGCCCATGAGGTTTAGTGTTTAGGGGCACATGAATAGTAACACCTTGAGTTCAAGTGTTTAGGGGCGTGTTAATTTTATAGCCGGTTTAATCTAAAAATATTTAGATTCCAATAACTATTGAAAAATCACTAAACCTGACACTTCTTAACTACATAAAATTAATTAGTGAATCATAATTACTAATTACTAAACCATGACCTTTAGCTCTAGAAAACATTTTACGCGGGAATTAAGGAAAATGTTCACTTGATGTGATTTTCTCCTTTATTAAGCTCCAAAACTATTTCTCGTTAATTTTTTGAAGTTGAAAAATAGAAAGAAAAAATGAAAACTAACAATGGGGTCTCCCAAACGAGATTTGTAAGTGTCCAAAATCTTTGAAATGTGCTAACTTAATTTTAGGAAACATGTGGTGCGAGTAAAATGACTATAACTTTGGCTTATAAGTTTATAACGAATATTGTAAAAGTTCTCAACATCGATTAGAGAAGTATGGGTTATAAATCACAATTTTTGTGAAAATTTGAAATTTTTAGCTTTAGGAAATATTTGCATTGGAGTTAAGGAATATACTGGAAGACCTTTGGACGTAATACCGTTGATTAGCTCCAGAAACTATTTTTTTTATTGATTTTTTAAGTTGAAAATTTCAGAGTATCTTTAAATTTAGGTTTTAAATCATTAATTTCAAGTGTTTAAATATTAATTATAATAGATTTAGCATAGAAAATATATTTTGAAGAACATGAATATGATAGTTTGTAGTTATGGTAAGAGAAATAAAATAAATAAAAAGGAAAAATTTGAAAAGAGAAGGATCGGTAAAAAAATAGCGACTCTAACCCCTAACCGTTGCTATATTACTAGCGATTAAAAGGGAAAACAATCGCTATATATGTAGCAACTAACTTCAGGGACGATCGGAGGAACAGACCGATCGTAACATTTTTCCCCCTCCTTTTTCTTTTTCTTTTTCCATTGAATTTCTTTTGCTTAGTGCGTTACTTTATTCAGATTCAAATACCTTTTATATTTATATCCTTAATTTCGAATTTTTTGACATGGATTATAAGAAAATTTTCACAAAAAATACATTTTGTAGAACGTCAAGATGATAGTTTCGTGTCGTGGTATGGGCAAGACGAAAATTTAACAAAAATAAAAAATAAAAAATAACTTTAAATAAATAAAATTAATGGTTTAGACGCAGTCCAAACTCACGCCTAAACCCAAACTTATGCCCACTAGAAAGTTCAAGATGCCGTAAAAGCAGTGGAGGCCCATGAGGTTTAGTGTTTAGGGGCACGTGAATAGTAACACCTTGAGTTCAAGTGTTTAGGGGCGTGTTAATTTTATAGCCGGTTTAATCTAAAAATATTTAGATTCCAATAACTATTGAAAAATCACTAAACCTGACACTTATTAACTACATAAAATTAATTAGTGAATCATAATTACTAATTACTAAACCATAACCTTTAGCTCTATAAAACATTTTACGCGGGAATTAAAGAAAATGTTCACTTGATGTGATTTTCTCCTTTATTAAGCCCCAAAACTATTTCTCGTTAATTTTTTGAAGTTGAAAAATAGAAAGAAAAAATGAAAACTAACAGTGGGGTCTCCCAAACGAGATTTGTAAGTGTCCAAAATCTTTGAAATGTGCTAACTTAATTTTAGGAAACATGTGGTGCGAGTAAAATGACTATAACTTTGGCTTATAAGTTTATAACGAATATTGTAAAAGTTCTCAACATCGATTAGAGAAGCATGGGTTATAAATCACAATTTTTGTGAAATTTTGAAATTTTTAGCTTTAGGAAATATTTGCATTGGAGTTAAGGAATATACTGGAAGACCTTTGGACGTAATACCGTTGATTAGCTCCAGAAACTATTTTTTTTATTGATTTTTTAAGTTGAAAATTTCAGAGTATCTTTAAATTTAGGTTTTAAATCATTAATTTCAAGTGTTTAAATATTAATTATAATAGATTTAGCATAGAAAATATATTTTGAAGAACATGAATATGATAGTTTGTAGTTATGGTAAGAGAAATAAAATAAATAAAAAGGAAAAATTTGAAAAGAGAATGATCGGTATAAGAATAGCGACTCTAACCGCTAACCGTTGCTATATTGCTAGCGATTATTCTGGAATACAATCGCTAGATATCTAGCAACTAGTTTCAGGGAAGATCGGAGGAATATACCGATCGTAACATTTTTCCCCCTCCTTTTTTTTTTTCTTTTTCCATTGAATTTCTTTTGCTTAGTGCGTTACTTTATTCAGATGCAAATACCTTTTATATTTATATCCTTAATTTCGAATTTTTTGACATGGATTATAAGAAAATTTTCACAAAAAATACATTTTGTAGAACGTCAAGATGATAGTTTCGTGTCGTGGTATGGGCAAGACGAAAATTTAACAAAAATAAAAAATAAAAAATAACTTTAAATAAATAAAATTAATGGTTTAGACGCAGTCCAAACTCACGCCTAAACCCAAACTTATGCCCACTAGAAAGTTCAAGATGCCGTAAAAGCAGTGGAGGCCCATGAGGTTTAGTGTTTAGGGGCACGTGAATAGTAACACCTTGAGTTCAAGTGTTTAGGGCCGTGTTAATTTTATAGCCGGTTTAATCTAAAAATATTTAGATTCCAATAACTATTGAAAAATTACTAAACCTGACACTTATTAACTACATAAAATTAATTAGTGAATCATAATTACTAATTACTAAACCATAACCTTTAGCTCTATAAAACATTTTACGCGGGAATTAAAGAAAATGTTCACTTGATGTGATTTTCTCCTTTATTAAGCCCCAAAACTATTTCTCGTTAATTTTTTGAAGTTTAAAAATAGAAAGAAAAAATGAAAACTAACAGTGGGGTCTCCCAAACGAGATTTGTAAGTGTCCAAAATCTTTGAAATGTGCAAACTTAATTTTAGGAAACATGTAGTGCGAGTAAAATGACTATAACTTTGGCTTATAAGTTTATAACGAATATTGTAAAAGTTCTCAACATCGATTAGAGAAGTTTGGGTTATAAATCACAATTTTTGTGAAAATTTGAAATTTTTAGCTTTAGGAAATATTTGCATTGGAGTTAAGGAATATACTGGAAGACCTTTGGACGTAATACCGTTTATTAGGTCCTGAAACTATTTTTTTATTGATTTTTTAAGTTGAAAATTTGAGAGTATCTTTAAATTTAGGTTTGTTTAAATATTAATTATAATAGATTTAGCATGGAAAATTACATTTTGCAGAACATGAATATGATAGTTTGTAGTTATGGTAAGAGAAATAAAATAAATAAAAAGGAAAAATTTGAAAAGAAAAGGATCGGTAGATACATAGCGACTTTTGGCCAGACCCGTTGCTAGAGTATTAGCGATCACTCGTTATAAGAATCACTAAATTTATAGCAACTCACTTGAGGGTAGATCGGAGGAAACTACCGATCGTAACATTTTTTCCCCTCCTTTTTCTTTTTCTTTTTCCATTGAATTTCTTTTGCTTAGTGCGTTACTTTATTCAGATTCAAATACCTTTTATATTTATATTCTTATTTTCGAAATTTTTTGACATGGATTATAAGAAAATTTTCACAAAAAATACATTTTGTAGAACATCAAGATGATAGTTTCGTGTCGTGGTATGGGCAAGACGAAAATTTAACAAAAATAAAAAATAACTTTAAATAAATAAAATTAATGGTTTAGACGCAATGCAAACTCACGCCTAAACCCAAACTTATGCCCACTAGAAAGTTCCAGATGCCGTAGAAGCAATGGAGGCCCATGAGGTTTAGTGTTTAGGGGCACGTGAATAGTAACACCTTGTGTTCAAGTGTTTAGGGGCGTGTTAATTTTATAGCCGGTTTAATCTAAAAATATTTAGATTCCAATAACTATTGAAAAATCACTAAACCTGACACTTATTAACTACATAAAATTAATTAGTGAATCATAATTACTAATCACTAAACCATAACCTTTAGCTCTATAAAACATTTTACGCGGGAATTAAAGAAAATGTTCACTTGATGTGATTTTCTCCTTTATTAAGCCCCAAAACTATTTCTCGTTAATTTTTTGAAGTTGAAAAATAGAAAGAAAAAATGAAAACTAACAGTGGGGTCTCCCAAACGAGATTTGTAAGTGTCCAAAATCTTTGAAATGTGCTAACTTAATTTTAGGAAACATGTGGTGCGAGTAAAATGACTATAACTTTGGCTTATAAGTTTATAATGAATATTGTAAAAGTTCTCAAAATCGATTAGAGAAGCATGGGTTATAAATCACAATTTTTGTGAAAATTTGAAATTTTTAGCTTTAGGAAATATTTACATTGGAGTTAAGGAATATACTGGAAGACCTTTGGATGTAATACCGTTGATTAGCTCCAGAAACTATTTTTTTTACTGATTTTTTAAGTTGAAAATTTGAGAGTATCTTTAAATTTAGGTTTTAAATCATTAATTTCAAGTGTTTAAATATTAATTATAATAGATTTAGCATGGAAAATATATTTTGAAGAACATGAATATGATAGTTTGTAGTTATGGTAAGAGAAATAAAATAAATAAAACGGAAAAATTTGAAAAGAAAAGGATCGGTAGATGCATAGCGACTCTAACCCCGAACCGTTGCTATAGTACTAGCGATTATACCGTATTGTAGTCGCTATGTTTCTAGCAACTAACTTCAGGGAAAATTGGAGGAACATACCGATCGTAACATTTTTCCCCCTCATTTTTCTTTTTCTTTTTCCATTGAATTTCTTTTGCTTAGTGCGTTACGTTATTCAGATTGTAATACCTTTTATATTTATATCCTTATTTTCGAATTTTTTGACATGGATTATAAGAAAATTTTCACAAAAAATACATTTTGTAGAACATCAAGATGATAGTTTCGTGTCGTGGTATGCGCAAGACGAAAATTTAACAAAAATAAAAAATAAAAAATCACTTTAAATAAATAAAATTAATGGTTTAGACGTAGTCCAAACTCACGCGTAAACCCAAACTCATGCCCACTAGAAAGTTCAAGATGCCGTAGAAGCAGTGGAGGCCCATGAGGTTTAGTGTTTAGGGGCACATGAATAGTAACACCTTGAGTTCAAGTGTTTAGGGGCGTGTTAATTTTATAGCCGGTTTAATCTAAAAATATTTAGATTCCAATAACTATTGAAAAATCACTAAACCTGACACTTATTAACTACATAAAATTAATTAGTGAATCATAATTACTAATTACTAAACCATGACCTTTAGCTCTAGAAAACATTTTACGCGGGAATTAAGGAAAATGTTCACTTGATGTGATTTTCTCCTTTATTAAGCCCCAAAACTATTTCTCGTTAATTTTTTGAAGTTGAAAAATAGAAAGAAAAAATGAAAACTAACTGTGGGGTCTCCCAAACGAGATTTGTAAGTGTCCAAAATCTTTGAAATGTGCTAACTTAATTTTAGGAAACATGGGGTGCGAGTAAAATGACTATAACTTTGGCTTATAAGTTTATAACGAATATTGTAAAAGTTCTCAACATCGATTAGAGAAGTATGGGTTATAAATCACAATTTTTGTGAAAATTTGAAATTTTTAGCTTTAGGAAATATTTGCATTGGAGTTAAGGAATATACTGGAAGACCTTTGGACGTAATACCGTTGATTAGCTCCTGAAACTATTTTTTTTATTGATTTTTTAAGTTGAAAATTTCAGAGTATCTTTAAATTTAGGTTTTAAATCATTAATTTCAAGTGTTTAAATATTAATTATAATAGATTTAGCATGGAAAATATATTTTGAAGAACATGAATATGATAGTTTGTAGTTATGGTAAGAGAAATAAAATAAATAAAAAGGAAAAATTTGAAAAGATGAGGATCGGTAGGTACATAGCGACTCTAACCCCGAAACGTTGCTACAGTGCTAGCGATTAATGTGGATACAATCGCTAGCTTTTTAGCAACTAAATAAAGGGAAGGTCGGAGGAACATACCAATCGTAATATTTTTCCCCCTCGTTTTTTTTTTTCTTTTTCCATTGAATTTCTTTTGCTTAGTGCGTTACTTTATTCAGATTCAAATACCTTTTATATTTATATTCTTATTTTCGAAATTTTTGACATGGATTATAAGAAAATTTTCACAAAAAATACATTTTGTAGAACATCAAGATGATAGTTTCGTGTCATGGTATGGGCAAGACGAAAATTTAACAAAAATAAAATATAAAAAATAACTTTAAATAAATAAAATTAATGGTTTAGACGCAATCCAAACTCACGCCTAAACCCAAACTTATGCCCACTAGAAAGTTCCAGATGCCGTAGAAGCAGTGGAGGCCCATGAGGTTTAGTGTTTAGGGGCACGTGAATAGTAACACCTTGAGTTCAAGTGTTTAGGGGCGTGTTAATTTTATAGCCGGTTTAATCTAAAAATATTTAGATTCCAATAACTATTGAAAAATCACTAAACCTGACACTTATTAACTACATAAAATTAATTAGTGAATCATAATTACTAATTACTAAACCATAACCTTTAGCTCTAGAAAACATTTTACGCGGGAATTAAGGAAAATGTTCACTTCATGTGATTTTCTCCTTTATTAAGCCCCAAAACTATTTCTCGCTAATTTTTTGAAGTTTAAAAATAGAAAGAAAAAAAAAATGAAAACTAACATTTTCCCCCCTCCTTTTCCTTTTTCTTTTTCCATTGAATTTCTTTTGCTAGTGCGATACTTTATTCAGATTCAAATACCTTTTATATTTATATCCTTATTTTCAAATTTTTTGACATGGATTATAAGAAAATTTTCACCAAAAATACATTTTGTAGAACATCAAGATGATAGTTTCGTGTTGTGGTATGGGCAAGAAGAAAATTTAACAAAAAAAAAAACTTTAAATAAATAAAATTAATGGTTCAGACGCAATCTAAACTCATGCTTAAGCCCAAACTTATGCCCACTAGAAAGTTCAAGATGCCGTAGAAGCAGTGGAGGCCCATGAGGTTTAGTGTTTAAGGGCACGTGAATAGTAACACCTTGAGTTCAAGTGTTTAGGGGCGTGTTAATTTTATCGCCGTTTTAATTTAAAAATATTTAGATTCCAATAAATATTGAAAAATCACTAAACCTGACACTTATTAACTACATAAAATTAATTAGTGAATCATAATTACTAATTACTAAACCATAACCTTTAGCTCTAGAAAACATTTTATGCGGGAATTAACGAAAATGTTCACTTGATGTGATTTTATCCTTTATGAAGCCCCGAAACTATTTCTCGTTAATTTTTTGAAGTTGAAAAATAGAAAGAAAAAATGAAAACTAACAATGGGGTCTCCCAAAAGAGATTTGTAGGTGTCCAAAATCTTGGAAATGTGCTAACTAAATTTTAGGAAACATGTGGTGCGAGTAAAATGACTATAACTTTGGCTTATATGTTTATAACGAATATTGTAAAAGTTCTCAACATTGATTAGAGAAGTATGGGTTATAAATCACAGTTTTTGTGAAAATTTGAAATTTTTAGTTTTAGGAAATATTTGCATCGGAGTTAAGGAAAATATTGGAAGACCTTTGGACGTAATACCGTTTATTAGCTCCTGAAACTATTTTTTTTATTGATTTTTTAAGTTGAAAATTTGAGAGTATCTTTAGATTTAGGTTTTAAATCATTAATATCAAGTGTTTAAATATTAATTATAATAGATTTAGCATGGAAAATATATTTTGAAGAGCATGAATATGATAGTTTGTAGTTATGGTAAGAAAAATAAAATAAATAAAAAGAAAAATTTTGAAAAGAGGGGGATCGTAAAAAGATAGCGACTTTGATTCATTACAATTGCTAGGGTACTAGACACAATCGCTAAAGTGCTAGCAACTCCCTTCCGAGAGGATCGGAGTAAAATACCGATCGTAACATTTTTTCCCCTCCATTTTCTTTTTCTTTTTCTTTTTCCATTGAATTTCTTTTGCTAGTGCGTTACTTTATTCAAATTCAAATACCCTTTATATTTATATCCTTATTTTCGAATTTTTTGACATGGGTTATAAGAAAATTTTCACCAAAAATACATTTTGTAGAACATCAAGATGATAGTTTCGTGTTGTGGTATGGGTAAGACGAAAATTTAACAAAAAATAAATAAAATAAAACTTTAAATAAATAAAATTAATGGTTTAGACGCAATCCAAACTCACGCTTAATCCCAATCTTATGCCCACTAGAAAGTTCAAGACGCTGTAGAAGCAGTGGAGGCCCATGAGGTTTACTGTTTAGGGGCACGTGAATAGTAACACATTGAGTTTAAGTGTTTAGGGGCGTGTTAATTTTATAGCCGTTGTAATCTAAAAATATTTAGATTCCAATAAATATTGAAAAATCACTAAACCTGACACTTATTAACTACGGAAAATTAATTAGTGAATCATAATTACTAATTACTAAACCATAACCTTTAGCTCTAGAAAACATTTTACGCGGGAATTAACGAAAATGTTCACTTGATGTGATTTTATCCTTTATTAAGCCCCAAAACTATTTCTCGTTAATTTTTTGAAGTTGAAAAATAGAAAGAAAAAATGAAAACTAACAATGGGGTCTCCCAAAAGAGATTTGTTGTCACATCCTGACCCGGGGGGGACCACTTCCCGGGTCCGCTCCACCACCGTAGCACGATATTGTCTTCTTTGGGCCCCGACCACGCCCTCACGGTTTTGTTTCTAGGAACTCATATGAGAACTTCCCGATGGGTCACCCATCCTAATGCTCTCGCGTGCTACTCGCTTAACTTCAGAATTCTCATGGAACCCGAAGCCAGTGAACTCCTAAAATGCCTCGTGCTAGGTAGAGATGGGAATATACATATAAGGATCACTCCCCTGGACGATGTGGGATGTCACAATCCACCCCCCTTAGGGGCCCGATGTCCTCGTCGACACACCACGACCAAGGTTAGTCTCTGATACCAAAATGTCACATCCCGGCCCGGGGGGGACCACTTTCCGGCCCCGCTCGACCACCGTAGCACGATATTGTCCGCTTTTGGCCCCGACCACGCCCTCACGGTTTTGTTTTTAGGAACTCAAACGAGAACTTCCCGATGGGTCACCCATCCTGGGAATTCTCTCGTGCGCTACTCGCTTAACTTCAGAGTTCCCATGGAACCCGAAGCCAGTGAGTTCTCAAAAGGCCTCGTGCTAGGTAGAGATGGGAATATACATATAAGGATCACTCCCCTGGGCGATGTGGGATGTCACATTTGTAGGTGTCCAAAATCTTGGAAATGTGCTAACTTAATTTTAGGAAACATGTGGTGCGAGTAAAATGACTATAACTTTGGCTTATAAGCTTATAACAAATATTGTAAAAGTTCTCAACGTCGATTAGAGAAGTATGGGTTTTAAATCACAAATTTTGTGAAAATTTGAAATTTTTAGCTTGAGGAAATATTTGTGTCAGAGTTAAGGAAAATATTGGAAGACCTTTGGACGTAATACCGTTTATTAGGTCCTGAAACTTTTTTTTTATTGATTTTTTAAGTTGAAAATTTGAGAGTATCTTTAAATTTAGGTTTTAAATCATTAATTTCAAGTGTTTAAATATTATTTATAATAGATTTAGCATGGAAAATATATTTTGAAGAACATGAATATGATAGTTTGTAGTTATGGTAAGAGAAATAAAATAAATAAAAAGGAAAAATTTAAAAAGAGGGGGATCGGTAAGAAGAAAGCGACTTTGATGGTATACAATTGCTAGCGTACTAGGAAGAATACAATTGTTAGCGTACTAGCAATTCTTCCTGAACTCAATCGCTATCGACTTAGCAACTCCCTTCAGGGAGGATCGAAGGAAAGTATCGATCGTAACATTTTCCCCCCTCCTTTTTCTTTTTCTTTTTCCATTGAATTTCTTTTGCTAGTGCATTACTTTATTCAGGTTCAAATACCTTTTATATTTGTATCCTTATTTTCAAATGTTTTGACATGGATTATAAGAAAATTTTCACCAAAAATACATTTTGTAGAACATCAAGATGATAATTTCGTGTTGTTGTATCGGCAAGACGAAAATTTAACAAAAATAAAAATAAATAAAACTTTAAATAAATAAAATTAATGGTTTAGACGCAGTCCCAACTCACGTCTAAGCCCAAACTTATGCCCACTAGAAAGTTCAAGACGCCGTAGAAGCAGTGGAGGCCCATGAGGTTTAGTGTTTAGGGGCATAAATAGTAACACCTTGAGTTCAAGTGTTTAGAGGTGTGTTAATTTTATAGCCGTTTTAATCTAAAAATATTTAGATTCCAATAAATATTGAAAAATCACTAAACCTGACACTTATTAACTACATAAAATTAATTAGTGAATCATAATTACTAATTACTAAACCATAATCTTTAGCTCTAGAAAACATTTTACGCGGGAATTAACAAAAATGTTCACTTGATGTGATTTCCTCCTTTATTAAGCCCCAAAACTATTTCTCGTTAATTTTTTGAAGTTGAAAAATAGAAAGAAAAAATGAAAACTAACAATGGGGTCTCCCAAAAGAGATTTGTAGGTGTCCAAAATCTTGGAAATGTGCTAACTTAATTTTAGGAAACATTTGGTGTGAGTAAAATGACTATAACTTTGGCGTATAAGTTTATAACAAATATTGTAAAAGTTCTCAACATCGATTAGAGAAGTGTGGGTTATAAATCACAATTTTTGTGAAAATTTGAAATTTTAGCTTTAGGAAATATTTGCGTCGGAGTTAAGGAAAATACTGGAAGACCTTTGGACGTAATACCGTTTATGAGCTCCTGAAACTATTTTTTTTATTGATTTTTTAAGTTGAAAATTTGAGAGTATCTTTAAATTTAGGTTTTAAATCATTAATTTCAAGTGTTTAAATATTAATTATAATAGATTTAGCATGAAAAATATATTTTGAAGAACATGAATATGATAGTTTGTAGTTATGGTAAGAAAAATAAATTAAATAAAAAGGAAAAATTTAGAAAGAGGGGGATCGGTAAGAAGTAAGCGATTTATCCAAGTATAATTGCTACCATACTAGCGATTTTTTGTGAACTGAATCGCTATTTTTTTAGCAACTCTGTTCAAGGAGAATCGAAGGAAAATACCGATCGTAATATTTTTCCCCCTTCTTTTTCTTTTTCTTTTTTCATTGAATTTCTTTTGCTAGTGCATTACTTTATTCAGATTCAAATACCTTTTATATTTATATCCTTATTTTCAATTTTTTTGACATGGATTATAAGAAAATTTTCACCAAAAATACATTTTGTAGAACATCAAGATGATAGTTTCGTGTTGTGGTATGGGCAAGAAGAAAAGTTAACAAAAAAAAAAGAAGAAAACTTTAAATAAATAAAATTAATGGTTTAGACGCAGTCTAAACTCACGCCGAAGCCCAAACTTATGCCCACTAGAAAGTTCAAGACGCCATAGAAGCAGTGGAGGCCCATGAGGTTTAGTGTTTAGGGGCACGTGAATAGTAACACCTTGAGTTTAAGTGTTTAGGGGCGTGTTAATTTTATAGCCGTTTTAATCTAAAAATATTTAGATTCCAATAAATATTGAAAAATCACTAAACCTGACACTTATTAACTACGTAAAATTAATTAGTGAATCATAATTACTAATTACTAAACCATAACCTTTAGCTCTAGAAAACATTTTACGCGGGAATTAACGAAAATGTTCACTTGATGTGATTTTATCCTTTATGAAGCCCCGAAACTATTTCTCGTTAATTTTTTGAAGTTGAAAAATAGAAAGAAAAAATGAAAACTAACAGTGGGGTCTCCCAAAAGAGATTTGTAGGTGTACAAAATCTTGGAAATTTGCTAACTTAATTTTAGGAAACATGTGGTGCGAGTAAAATAACTATAACTTTGGCTTATAAGTTTATAATGAATATTGTAAAAGTTCACAACATTGATTAGAGAAGTATGGGTTATAAATCACAATTTTTGTGAAAATTCGAGATTTTTAGCTTTAGGAAATATTTGCGTCGGAGTTAAGGAAAATATTGGAAGACCTTTGGACGTAATACCGTTTATTAGCTCCTGAAACTATTTTTTTTATTGATTTTTTAAGTTGAAAATTTGAGAGTATCTTTAAATTTAGGTTTTAAATCATTAATTTCAAGTGTTTAAATATTAATTATAATAGATTTAGCATGGAAAATATATTTTGAAGAACATGAATATGATAGTTTGTAGTTATGGTAAGAGAAATAAAATAAATGAAAAGGAAAATTTTGAACAGAGAGGGATCGGTAAGAAGATAGCGACTTTGATTCATTACAATCGCTAGTTCTTTTGCAACTGTCTTCATTGAGGATCGGACTCAAAGTACCGATCTTAACATTTCCCCTCCCTCCTTTTATCATGAAATCAATAATAAATTCCCCTCTAAAGAAATCAAAGTTTACCGAGTACGCCCGGTGCCGTATTTAGCTCTTTTTTGGGATGCTCCGGAGCACCCAATATTTTAGGTAACTCTGCAATGCAATAGCTAAAACATCCAGACTATCGAGTACTTCGAATCACCTAAAAAATTTAGGGCTTCCAATACAACGTAACTGAACTCATTGATATTTAACATGCCAGTGATGGAGCTCCTTACCTAAATTTATTTTGGTGGATGGCCTATAAGCCCGATAAGCTATTGTTGTACCTAAGAAAATGAACTTATGAAAGCTCGTTCTTGTTTCACACCAAAATGGAAAACAATTAAGAAGCCATTTACAAATCTAAGAAAATGAGTGCCATGTTTCTCTTCATTTTGCACATCAATAAATTCCTCTGCAGATCCCTCTTCGTGTTTTTAATCGATTTTTCGAGATTTATCACCATTTTTTTTTTCTCAATTCTTGACACCAAACTAGTCTCTCATGTGTGAAGCAGAAGTGCCTGTCCGTTCAATAGCAAGGGTGGAGACCTCAAACAATTTTCCTATGTGAAATTAAAATAGTAGTAATAAAGGGTTACTTAATACTACGGTTTTGTGAAATTTATCTTTACTTGTAAGTGAGAAGTTTTAGGTTCGATTCTCACCAAAGGTAAATTTGAACCATATTATTGCTAAGCAATTATGAAGCTAAATCCAATCTTTAATGTAGATATTATTGTTTATAAAAAAAATGTAGTAATAAAGGAAAAGAGACATCAGGACGAGACCAATTGTCAAAATCATTTGTTAACGAGAGGAAATCTCTGTTTTTGTAGGAGAATAAAACAGGAGAAGTAGTTAATGTGAGTAAAAGAGAGACAGGAGGCTGGCACTTTCCTTTAAGTTGCATTAAGATAGGAGTTTTTAATGTTAAAGAACCTCGGCTGATGGTTTTCCAACTTCGGCTGATGTGGACTGGGTGAGAGGCTTAGAAATTGTTTGACAATGTTTTAAAAATGATTAAAATTGGTTTAAAAAAAACATTTTTGGGTTTCAAAAGTATTAAAAATGTTTTTTTTTTTTTTTTTTTTTTGTAAAAATCACTATTTATATGCTTATTGTAGGAAACATTTCAAATACTTTTTCAAGATTCATTTATATTTTTACTAAAAATTGATTCCAAAACATTTTTCACATAAAATGTTTTCAATCATTTTAAAAGCAATTGCAAACGAGCTTTATACGAAAAAGAGACATCAAAATGGTTGGGTCTAGAGGCAGCCCGGAGACAAGGTGAATAAGGCATACGTTTTAGGCCTTGCTTTAAATTAGGCACCGTACTTTCTTCATGTTCTCATTATATATGTAAAAAATTCATCATTTATCTCTTATTCTTAGAAATCTAGTATGATGCACCTCCAATTTATATTATTGTGAAAAATATCACATTAAGGTACTAAATTAGAAAGGTCTCATTTCATTTTCGTATTAGGTCTCAATTTGCAACGGAACGTCTAGTTGTATCTTAAATTAGATATCATACATACGTTACTCATGTGCTTTAACATTTTCCCATGATTATTTTGAGATATCGTCACCTTATCATCCTCATTTCATATAACTCGTTCTCAATGTAAAATTTTTGTGTTCACTTAAAATACCCTCACATAGTACTATTATTACACGTGTTATAATGTGGTTGATGATGAGACCGATCTGCCCCATTACTAGAGGAGGATGTACATTGGGATGAAGGTCCCAGGACCACCCGGGGTTCGGAAAATATTCATGTGAAGATCTTCTGAGGACCCTTTGAATGTTTGGTACAAGTCCTTTTTGTGCAAACCAAGTAATTGATGTAATATCTGCTAGGCATATCTCGACAAGTTGTGTAGACAACACACGCCAAATTCTCTTGATACTACTCAGATTGCTTTGGCATGTGTCAATATCTGTATACTTGTGCGCAACATGGGTTGGCTGGCAACACGCCGAACAATTATTCGACGCAATGTCTCAATAAATAAACTAAATTTTTTTTGCGCACTTCACACTCTATTTCTATCTTAAAAATTTTAATTTTAAACACTAAAACCCCCAAAGTTCAAATCCTAAACCTACACATAAGAATGGTTGAGATGCATAGCAAATGAAGTCCATTCTCGTGGAATTGGGAATTTGGGATAGCTAAGAAATTAATTGGGCCTTCAAGATTTCTTTAATGCAACATCAAAGCAACCACCTACCAAACAGAGGGCAGATAGAAAATTAATGCAAAATTCACCAATTTGCGTTACAGTTCTTACAATCCCAACTCTTTATAATTTATGCACTATATTGTATAAAATCCCACCACCTTGACTACTACTACTACCACCACTGCCACTACCACAACCAACTAGGCTTTTGAAAATGGCTGAGCAACCAAAAGGCCGGGCAGTTGGTGCCATGGAGAACAGCTGGTGCCGGGCGGTCCCCGGCGGCACGGGCATAACGGTGCTAGGTTTTGACATATCCAAAGCCCCGGATATGGTCAAATACCAAACCGCTCTTCACAAACTCCAGAATGCCCACCCAATCCTCAACTCTAGGCTCCATACCAATACCAAAGCAAACACATTCTCCTTTGTCACATCCCCTACTCCTTTTGTCCAAATCAAAACATTGGACCTCTCATCAACTTTGGAAATCCTTGAAACCCTCTCAAACCCTAGCAACAGTTCAGTCTCTCCCTTCCATCTGATCCTTGAGTATGAGCTCAACCAAAACACTTGGACTAAAACTACTTCGTCGTCATCGTCGTCTCCGCCAAATGATCATGACATGTTCTTTGGAACCATCTACACCCTACCGGACGCCAAGTGGGTGGCAGTGATGAGGTTCCACGTGGCAGCATGCGACCACACTACAGCTGAGACTATGCTGAGAGAGTTGCTTGGGTTCTTGACGAGTGCTGATGATGGTGATGATGGTGGAGAGGGGAAAGGGATAGTGAAGGAAACTGGGAATAAAGGGGAGGCCAATTTTGGAATTGAGGATCTCGTTCCTGCTAGGGTTGCTAAGAAACCCTTTTGGAGTCGTGGGGGTGACATGATTAGTTACTCTCTGAATACCGTCAGGCTGTCAAGTTTGAAATTCAAAGACTACAAATCAGTTAGATCGTCCCAGGTGGTGAGGTTTCAGATGAATCAAGATGAAACGAAGAGGATTCTCACTGTAAGTTTTATATGTATATAGATATGCATGCAGCCTCAAATTTTCCGTCACGCTTGTAATGAGTAGTACCGCAGCTACCGCTACTAATTTACAGTAGCTGATAGAGTGTTGATATTTCTAAATATCGATAAATTAAAAAAATCTAAAAGAAATTTGTATATATAAAAAAAAATAGAAAGTGTAGAATGACATTTTTAGACTATCAATAACAGCAGACTATCAATAGTATTGTATCAAAGTATACTCTAACATTGTAGATGAGTACCGGTACCCAATAACTCTATCATTTATATATATAAGGTTTTTCTTTGGTCAAAATATATAGAGTTTGTTGAGACCCTTGTGTTATATGAAATCAAAATTTGTAGGGATGCAAGGCCAGAGAGATTAAACTATGTGGAGCATTGGTGGCTGCTGGATTGATTGCAGCAGATAAATGCTCGAAACCTAATCAAAAGAAGAAGTATGGAGTGCTGACACTCATTGATTGCCGCTCCGATCTTGATCCAGCTCTTTCAATTCACCACTTTGGTAATTCACACTACTCTCTCAGTGATCTTAATCATACATAAACGTACAGACAGTAAGAGAGGATTTTCACAAAACAAGTACTTTGTTATCGTAACAACTCTTGTGTCATAGAAGTTGTTCTAACATGTTATGATTATCTATAATAAATCGAAGGCATGAAAAGTCATAATCCTAGCTAGACATGTTTGGGTTTGTGTCTGGTATACTTGACCTATCTATTTGTCCTTGCGAGGGAGACTTGACAGTAACTTGGTTTGCTAAGAGTACTCAATAAATTAATAGCAGCATATCTAGAATTAATGTATGAGATGGCATCTTGAAATTGAATTTACACACATGTCGCTGACCAATCCACTCGTGTCACATGGCACGAGCAATCTCACATAAGTTTTTCTCGTGTGATATGATGCTACAAAACATATATAGTTACAAAAGGTCGTACTGGATGAGAACTCTATGACTTGTTTTTTATTTAGACCATACAATTCTAGGATTTTTCTACCCGTGATGGTAATAAAGAGAACTACCGTTTGACCTTCAGGGAATTACCACTCTATCATCCCCCTCGTCCACACCATAAAAGGAGGAGAAAATCTATGGGAGCTGGCCAAGAAAACCTACACGGCCTTTGCAAACTCCAAAAAGAACGACAAACACTTCACGGATTTGGCTACCCTGAGCTTCGTGATGTGCAAGGCCATCGATAACCCGGCCTTGACCCCATCATCTTCACTGAGAACATCATTCATGACAGTGTTTGAAGACACGATCATTGATGATTACAATGACATACAGCGAGAGCTGGGAGTAGATGACTACATCGGCTGCTCTTCGGTGCATGGCATTGGCCCTTCCATTGCGGTTTTCGACACAATAAGGAATGGAAGGTTGGACTGTGTTTGTGTGTATCCAACACCGTTGCACTCGAGAGAGCAAATGCTGGAGCTGGTTGATAACATGAAGAAAATTCTTGTGGATTGTGACAGCAAGAGATAAGCTTAAGAGTGTGTGGCCAGGTAGTAATATTATTATTGGTTATTGAAGGGTTTTATGTGTTGGCAATATTCACATCAGAGTGCCATGTCATCAAGAGTTTGTTGAAAGGTTGTTAGATTGATAGAGTTGGTTATTGCTGTTATGCTTGTTATATCTGTTAGCTTTGGAGCTAAGCTTCGTACTCTATATAATTGAGTGATGAATCATATTGTAATTGATTCAAGTCTTTGGATAATAAAGATCATTTCCCTTCTTCTCTGTTGGCTCCCTAGCTCTTCATCTTCTCAATTCTTCACTACTCTTTAATTTTTTCAATGTAGTTAACATGGCATCAGAGCCATCAGGCTCACGCCATTGATTCTGGTGGTTCCGTATTTTTTTTAATTAGATTTCATTTTCTAGTTTTATTTTCTCTTCAGATTTTCTTGAATTTTCATCAAGTTCTTCGGTGTTTCCTTCTTCACTTTGATCCCTGAATCGGAGAAGGAAGCAGAATCAATTTCTTACTCAGTTTTTGTGGATGTGAATCGGCTGAGAAGGAGCGTTCTTTTGGAGATCCTTGGTGCCACCAACGTGTTCCAGGCGGCTCTGTTTCTTGAAGGGGTCCATACTCTCGGGAAGTAGAATTGCTTGGCGATTTGATATGGGTTCATCTTTTTCAAGAGAAATTGCAACCCAGACGACGACATCAACAACTTAATCCACATAGGGATCGAATTCGGGTTCCAGAGAGATGAAGCTTTGATCATTCCCAACTGGGTTTTGGAAGTTCGATCAGAAGTTATCACATAGGCTCTCAACAGAACAACAAATGCTTAGTCGCATGTGTTATTTCATACTAAAATTTGTTCTTGCCGGGTTCCAAGAGCAAGATTTTCTAGAAGATTACCTTCTCCTTATTCAATCCAACTCCCACCTCTATCTCACCGTCGCTTATCTCAATCAGATCATTGACATGCACGGATACAAGAAGATCTACAAAGTTCCTAAGAAACGTTTGAGGGACGCTGTGAGTTCGTTGTCGTTTGACCGACTTCTGCTGATTGTGATCAAAACAGAGGTGAAGATCTTCATTCATATATTTTCTAGTTCGGGTACAGATTCAAGGTTCGCAAAATTGTCAGGTTCATTCATATCTTGCACTCTATGTGTTTGATGGAGTGTCGCAGTCCAAGTTCTTTGCTTCAAATTGCATAATTGTTAAAGGTTGATAGCCATAAGTGTTGAAATCATGGAATTTGTAGATAAATGAGGTGTTTGTTGGGATAGAGAGGCCGATAGCCATTTCCCTTTTATGTTCCACTTCAGAAAGGCCGATAGCCAAAAGTGTGTAGAATTCTTGCTGCGAGGTGTTTGTTGGGATAGAGAGGTCGATAGCCATTTCCCTTTTGCATCCCACTTCAGAAAGGCCGTTAGCCAGAAGTGTGTGTAGAATTCTTGTTGTGATTTACTTACGAAAATTAAGATTTTATTGCTTTAGAAAGGCCGATAGCTAGAAGTGTTTGAAGGGTTCTTGCAAAGATTCAATTTGAAGTGTTTAGAGTGTTGATACAATGGTGGATTCAAGTGTCAAGATTGAAGGGTTGTTGGGAATGTTGACTGTAAAACTTCAGGATGATAATTTTGTTAAGTGGAGCTATCAATTCCAGTCACATAGTGAAGACAAGAAATACAACTAGACAGAGACGTTTTGAAAACTAGGCTGATTAATTGATGATGGGAGCAAAGGATTAATTGATAATGCAGATGCATGAAGACACCTTTAAACACCAAGAACAGAGGATTAATTGATGATGGGAGCAAGGCTAGGAGTACATGGACAAGAAGGATTTCATTGTTCTGCATTTCTCAAGCACTCATACAATCTCAAACTGGAAATCCGAGTTGAGATTGAGGGGGCATGTTGGCAATATTCACATCAAACTGCCATGTCATCAAGAGTTTGTTGAAAGGTTGTTAGATTGATAGAGTTGGTTATTGCTGTTATGCTTGTTATATCTGTTATCTTTGGAGCTAAGCTTCGTACTCTATATAATTGAGTGATGAATCATATTGTAATTATTCAAGTCTTTTGATAATAAAGATCATTTCCTTTCTTCTCAGTTGGCTCCCTAGCTCTTCATCTTCTCAATTCTTCATTGCTCTTTAATTTTTCCAACGTAGTTAACATTACGTGTGTGCTGAAAAAATTGAGTACTAAACCATCTACATAAACTGAAGTTTGTATGTTTTTCAGTTTATGATGCAGCACTTGTTCTATATATGCTGGCATAATTATATATGATTTGCGTTTGTGATCTTTATCTATAAAATTCATTGAACTGATTAGCTCGCCATCCATCGTACGTGTTTCTGCTAATACTTGAACAAGTTCTCGTTCCATGTCGTCAGAGGCGAAAACTTCCATGAAATCACTAAAGTTAGCCGGTCAGCTGTATCGTTCACATCCTGAGGTAGTTCCTTGTACAAGCAGCTACAACGCCACTTTGACATTTCGTTATATCACAAGATGGTATAACGACGTATGCAAAATGAGAATCCTGGAAACGTTAAGAGCTACAAAATCTAAACATATAGGCTTTGTTGAATGGTATTTGGACGACGTTGCGACGACTACCGTTTGACTTGTACGTTATACTGAAATAGAGGTAGAATGCTCTAACAAAACTTCTCACAAATTGAAAACTAAACTTACAAGAAAAAGAAAAAAAAATACATGATCTGAAAAGGCATAATAGTCTCGCAAAGTCCAAATACTTGTACAAGCCATCCGCAACCCTTAATTTTTAGGGAAGAATCCCAAATAGCTTCGTTTCCGTCTATTCGGTTGCCACAAAAATAACAAAAGGGCCGGGAAGAGATGAGAACGGCAGCGACAAATTATTTGTTTCTTTTCCTTTCTCATCGTCAATTTATGCATTTTGTATGTTCTTTTATTCCGTTTTCTTTAAATGATTCATGCGGTTCTGATCAGAATCCTTCAAGAAATAACATAGGCCTGAACAAGCGTTGGTAGGTAAATTAAAGAATGTGACGATGACACCACTAATATTGATGTAGAATTAAAATTGGGAATTGTTATTGGCAGTCCAAAAATTTCATTCTACACTCCAAACTTTCTATATTTGGAAAGAAAAATACATTTTTGAGAAGTGTAGAATGAGATTTTTGAAGTGCCAATAACACTTCCCTAAAAATTAAGAAAACATTTACCTGCAAAACGTAAACCACTCTGTATAACATGGAATGGCATGAATTTTTTTTCTTTTGAAACAGGATGAGTGGGAATCGCACTCCAACACGCAATGTGAGCTAGAATTAGAACTAGCGATAGCTTTGACATATCACGCTAAATGCCTATATTACGACGACTTGTCACCGTACATCCTTTTCTTCGCCGATACCATCAAATACCAAGCAATATGATACAAAATATCCAACCCATAATATTTCTTGAAATCTTTCATAATCTCAGTTGCCTTTAATAGTTGGAAGAAATTTGCTCAATTAGAATGGATGACACCACTTTTGATGATATCATGCCACCCTTCCGGTTCAGTGGCGAAGCTACGTGAGGGCGAGGAGTGGCGGCCGCCCCTCCCCTCGCTGGAAAACACGCCTAGGAGCATTGCTTTAGCCCCTCCACTCTTGCCGAAAGTGAGAATTCCCGCTCCGGTGATCTGGTTTCTGCAGCAGGGCTGGGTTTGTTTTTTTTTTTTTTTTAGATTTGAAAACGAAATCTTAAAAAAATTAACAAATAAAAAAAAAGTTGTTGTAGAGCAGCGGAACTTGCAAAGAAGATGAAGGCTAATCAGTTTGACATTCCCTATACCAAATAGCGACAACTGAAGAAAAATTAAACCCAAAAGAAAACTCTTGCATCGATTCATCTCCACCATAAAATTGATGCTCATCATAGCTCTCATTGTCGAAATGAAAAATGAGCAGACCCTCCCCTCTCACGGCCGAAGGCTCCGCAACACGTTGTAGAGCTTTTAGATCCCGCCCTAAAACGCCCATTCTCCTAGAGTACATATCTTATACAAACACACAGTTTAATTCCTGTGCAAAACATGATAGGCAATAGCATCAATTGACATAGGATAAGAACGATTAAAACTACAAAATAAAAAAATAAAAAATCCCAAATTATTGTCCATGGACAAGTTAAGCAGCGGAATGAAGAGGTTGTCGGTGCTGGCTTGCTTCAACGGCGAGAGTTGGACGCCTCTGCTTCTAGCGACGACGCTTTTAGTCTCCTAATTATGGTTTTGGTGGAGATGGTGGAGGTCATTGGCATTGGGGTCGCCAAAGAAGGAAGGGATTGGGCAAGGTGTATTCGGGGGCCACAGAGAAGAGGCATTAAGGGTGATATCTAAAGTGGTTGCTAGAATAGTAGATATGTTGTTGTTTGGTTAGACGGTTGAGAATGACAGTTGTCGTAATTTAATTGGGCCATGAAGTCTAGTGAGTAAAATTGGTACTGAATGGTGAGTAAGTATTGTCCCAAGTATTGTCCTTTATCTTAAACTCTCACATTATCTAAAATATTGTATTACTTTTAAAAAAATAATGCAAATATTGTTTAATGCTTATTTTACGATAAAAGAAACTCATTTAAATCCATCTGTGCTCCTGCCTAGATCTCGTCTAGGCGCCTAGCTACAAGACCTCAGTCCGCTGTCTAACTAGCGCCTAACGTTTTTTAGAATCTAATCCTAGCCAATGTAAGCATTTACATTGGTTTTGATATTACCGCTCACAACGGCTTTGGTGGAGAGACTATTTTTTGCTATGAATATAGACTCAAAACTTTGCACTCTCTAATATAAAAACAACCGGTTCGATTGAACTTTGCACTCTCTCTCTCTTTCATTCTCAATGCCGAAGGCTCAAATTGAAGTAGCCGTTCTCTCTCTCTCTCTCTCTCTCTCTCTCTCTCTCTCTCTCGAATCTTAGTCTCGAACCTCAAATTCGGCCACGAGTCCACGACCACCCTCTCAAGTCTTCCTCCACCATACCGATTGTCTCCAAGCTTGCGTTAACCTTTTCTTTTTGTTAATATTTTTTTTATATGTATTTTGTTTTAACTTCTTAGAAAGGTTTCACAACCTTGAAAAGAAAAACTCTCACATTTTGCATATTCTTAACACACAACCCATTTGTCAAGCCTATCTAAAAGGGTGGGGGAGGCGGCTGAGCCTCATAATGAGCTAACAATAATATGGTTCTAATACGCCTGGAATCGAATCTAAAACCTCTTACTTACAAGTGAAGAAAAATACTACTAGACCGTAATATTAAGTGACTTCAATTTTGAGATTTGAACCATTATTTTATTTACTATTTATTAGCGTGATTGTTTCACACTTCCTAAATCTCTCCGTAATCTAAAAGAATAGGTTCATTGCCTGATGATTAGGTTCACCCTAAACCCTAAATCTTCTTGATTAGGTCTTTTTTTTTTTTTTTTTTTAGTCAACTTCTTTATTAGGTTAATTATATGGAAGATATCTTGGTGTGCACTGAAGACAAATTGACTAATATACTGTATATTTGTGTCACATGTATTGGTGATCTCCACATTTATTAGAAAGATAGTACAAATAAACAGTAAGTATAGTATTACTCGAAAATGAATGAAATCACTAGAAGTTCTTTTTACAACATTGTCCAAATCCTTTAAATCAAAGTTTAATTTAAAACGAAACTGAATTTTCTTCATATATATATACAACATACTTAACTGATGTTATGGTCCTATGTATGGTCACACTTACATGAGAGCGATACGTGGATAAGAAAAGGATGAACATATCATCACGGCTTTGGAAAATGAATTATTTGGAACCCATATGAATTTGAGATATTGGAAGAAACTGAAAATAAAAACTTCTTTATCTAAAATGGTCTGTGAGATTTGAAATCGATAGAATTTGTCCTTACGTTTGTCCACCATCAATCATTTTGATGATTCCGTGAAAAATCTACATTAAATAAAGATAAAATAACAAAAATACTCAATTTTTGTCAAATCATTTTAGCCTATTGTTTATTAAATTGAGGGTAGTTTTGTCATTTTAATATTTATTTAACATAACTATTCACGGAAAGACCAAAATGATTGATGATGGACAATCTCATGAACCACTTGTATTGATTTTAAATCTCAATGACTAAAATGAAAAGTTATGCAATTCTCAAAAACCATTTTAATTGAAAAACCGAAAATAAATAATGACGATCTCATTCTATGCCACACCCATATCCCGTCAACTCCGTTAAGATTGAGTTCCGATGATTTTTCATGGATAGGGGTCTCATATAATGGGTTAAATCATTCCCATGTCCATATAATTGTATATATGATGGTGTACGATCATTTTGAAGTGCTTATACAATTGTCACAGGAATCAGACATAAAAGGTAAAACTTAAATATTGAATGAATTTTGGTGTATAGAATACACTTGTCACATTGTGTATCATCTCACGTATTTCATAATATAAGTGGAGATTAACACCACATGACGGTGTGTTGAGTGCAGTGGTGAAGCCACAACAATGCAAGGAAGTGTGGCCACACCTATATTATTGAAAATCTCTATGAAGAGGGAGGAATTTGCCCCTCCGAATATGCACATCAGGTGTTTGACGAAATGTTTTCTTCTTCATGTCGGCAATTTTGGGCAAATATCTGTCAATATCCACAAAATCGATTATATCGACCAAAATTTCCACAATTTTTTAGCCCAAAACCAAAAATTGATCGGCCTTTTTTTTTTTTTTTTTTTTTTGTCAACAATAACTTGAACGTATTGGGTCAATTAGTAGTAGTTAGACAATATGTTATATAATGAAATATATGATATACACACTACCTAATTTTTATACAACATATTTGAGTGCATCTGTAAAATATTTTCTCCAAATGTCTATCGATATCGAAATAGAATATATGCCGATATTTTCGTAAAAATCGATATTTAAAACTTTGTTGTCGTAGACTTGCCGTGGTGCTGCGCTGTGCATGTGTTAAATTTTTGTTTTTTAATCTCATGCTAAAAGCATTTGGTTATTTAAATTTTTTTTTGAACCTTTTACCCTTTTAAATTTCGTCTTTCCTCACACAATTCTTGACTTCGCGACAGTTTTCGTGCATTGAAAAACTTCTCCAAAAGTTAGGCCACGAATTTACCTAGCTACAATGGTCATCTCATTACAATATATATCGTCATCTCTTTAAAAGAACATGTTAAGGAGACCACATGTTCATATGACATTAATCTACCATTTGATGTGGCAAATAATATGTACATTGATCTACTTTTTGATGTGGCAAATAATGTGTGCATATCCTGGCAAATAAATGTTCGTATAACTGCTACTAAATGAAAAATGAATGGTACAAACCTTGGTCGTAATTACCATTTAGAACATAACACTTACCAAAAATAAAGCACACGTATTCTTTTCCAGGATAGCATATCCCTACGGGCCTAGGTATCCCCAAAATAATAATATGAAAATGTACCAAACATTAAGAATTAAACTGACATGCACACAAAAGTTGACCCATAAATAAAGAAAAATACTTAAAACCACACAAAACAGAATTTTGAGTTTATGATCTGAACAGCTTATATTGTAAAAATTATCTATAAAAAGAATTTAAATTAAAGTTGTTAATCAATTAATTGTTGTAAACAAATACACGATTTGTAATTTTACAAATTAATTATATTTATTTAATTTTTTTGTAAAAATAATCGTTACATAGGAATCTAAAATATAAACGATTTCGATTTCATGAATCGGCTACGTAATTAATTGAGGATGAACTCCTCACTATGCATTGAGGAGCCAATGGTCTTTTACTTTCTAGTTTCTATGTGTTGAAAATAAATGAATAAATAAATAAAACGTGGTCTTTTATTTTCTCATAATGTTCCTCCTTTATATCCCAACGGACCCAACATTTCCCCAACTAATTTTTTTTATTCATCTAATCTCTCGCATTCCAACATGTCGGAGTCGGATCATCAAAACCCCAACCCACCAGCAATGCCGGAGCCCAAGACCCGACCCGTCGGCGGGACTGAGCTCAGCTGGTGCAAAGCCGTCCCTAGCGGCACCGGCATAACAGTCCTAGCCCTCCTCCTCTCGAGACCCCCAAACTTCTCAAATCTCCAAACTGCCCTCCACAGCCTCCAAAATTCCCACCCCATCCTCCGCTCGAAACACCACTTCGACCCCGCCACCGGTACCTACTCCTTCCTCACTCCCCCCACCCCTCACCTCCAAATCCAGCCGTTCGATCTCCCATCAACGGCTCCCATTCTCCAAATCAACCCCGACAATATCACCCCGTTGCATCAGATCCTCGAGCACGAGCTGAACTTGAACACGTGGCAAAACCTCGATCCCTCGTTGCAATCCGACACGGACGTGATGTATGCGAGCACGTACGCGATAAGCGAGTCGCGGTGGGTACTGGTGCTCCGCCTGCACACGTCAGCATGCGACCGCGCGGCGGCCGTGGCGGTGCTGAAGGAGCTGCTGGGGGAGTTGAAGTCAACGGGGGGAGGAGCGGCAGAGAGGGAATTAAAGGGAGACGGGGAGGTGAGTTTGGGAATAGAAGATTTGATCCCGAACGGGAAGGCGAATAAGCCGTTTTGGGCGCGTGGGGTAGACATGCTGGGGTACTCTTTGAATTCGCTGAGGCTGTCGAACCTGGAGTTCCAAGACGTGAGTTCAGAAAGGCGCTCCCAGGTGGTGAAATTACAGTTGAGCCCAGAAGATACCGACAGGCTGCTCGCTGTAAGTCGTTTTCGATTCTTAAGTCACGTTCTCTCGGTCATCGTTATTCACCGTTAAATTTAACATTAAATGATGAAATTACGCAAATATGCATTATTCTACACTTTTAATATCACATTTAAACATAAATAATTACACAATTTTTTATTAGATCAACAGAATATTTGTGCTTTATCGATATTATTTTAGTTTTTTTTTAATTAGTTTATGTATTTTTGTTAGAGATAGAAGGGTCACTGCATGCATGAGTTTGAAAAGGACATAAAAGTAGGTTGCCTTATAAAATGTAACGGCGCATGACCCTAATTTTAACGGCAATTTAATAATCCATCTACTCTGATTAAACTATCCCCTGTTTATTGACACGTGACCACTTATGTATAGGGTGTATTTTTTCTGTTTTTTTAATATAACAATAAAATAAAATACAAAAGAAGAATTTCGGCTAAATCTCACAATGAGTCTGCTACAATAATTCAGTATCGAACTTGCTATCAATGAGAGTAAAATTGAAAACATCTTACTTAAAAGTGAAAAGAAATATCGTATCAGCAACCGAGTGGGTTCATTTGTGCTGTTGCAGAAACAAAAGAGGTAACAAAATTAACAATGATCTGAGATGGGCTCCATATTGAGAATGGAAATGGGTCGCGGTCCTGTGGGCTATACGACTAGTCGTTTGGTCCACTGTCGCATCAAACCCTTGTCATGTGTAAGCCTTTGGAGTGGTAGGAATGGGCATCATGGGCCTGATGATTTGTCCTTCTTCCATAGAAATTATGCGTCACATCTGTGACGAAAATTTTAACTGTAGCCAGTTGTGTATAATTATGTGTCCGTTTTATGTGACCAGACCTACGCATACAACTGCTACTGAAGTTTTTCTCCATATCCTTGGGTTCATCATGGACTCATGTCTGTAAATAGGAAGGACAATCTCATGCTCAAGTGATGTTACTTGAAAATTTGTTGGTGCACTCATAAATCGTTCTAATCAACCCATTTACTTAATCATAACATACAATCAAGCTTCGTATTATGCGAACCATACAAACATTTTCGGGTTATACACATACTTGTGAATTATTATAAACTTAAGGCTAGAGCTCTCTTTTGTACTTCTACATCTATGGTTCTATATAAACTAAGTAATTGTCAGTGCAAATTTGTTGATTTGTTATCTCTCGAAAATGTCAAGAATTGTGACTGATGGTGTTGTTAGATTACTTATTGGTCGCTTTATTGGTGACTTGAACTGCAGGGTTGTAAGTCTAGAGATATAAAATTATGCGGAGCCTTGGCAGCTGCTGGAATGATTGCTGCCCGTGCCTCTAAGCAGCTTCCCGATCATCAATGGGAGAAGTATGGTGTTGTAACCCTACTCGATTGTCGGCCAATTCTTGATCCACCCCTCTCTATCAATCATCTCGGTAAGCCATTGCTTATTTTTACCTTCAATCGAATTTTTGACAATTAAATTTCAGTTTTTAAAAGTCACTGATCACTGATGAGAATACAATGTCAAATTGTCAATAATAAAAGTGCTGGTGAAATAAGATTGGCATGCATCACTAATTGATTCAGGGTTTTATCATTCTGCCATCATGAACACGCATGACATCAACGGAGAAGGCAATACATTGTGGGATCTGGCAAAGAGATGCTACACGTCCTTTGCCGGTGCCAAGAACTCTAACAAGCATTTCACGGACATGGCAGACCTCAACTTTCTCATGTGCAAGGCTATTGAAAACCCTGGCTTGACCCAATCATCGGCAATGAGAACTGCCTTTATCTCAGTGTTTGAGGACACCGTGATTGATGAGTCTAGTGAAGTCAACAAAGAGCTTGGGGTTGAGGACTATGAGGGTTGCGCTTCAGTCCATGGAGTTGGCCCCTCCATAGCCATTTTCGACACCATACGTGATGGATGCTTGAACTGTGCTTGTGTTTATCCGTCTCCATTGCATTCGAGGGAACAAATGCAGGACTTGATGGACCGCATGAAGAGCATTCTTGTGGACGGTTGTAAGGATGTTGAGGGTGAGAGCTAGGTTGTTTTATGATCTTAATCAAGGGAGGCATGTGCCCATTGGCCCGGGCCATACAGTTTTCCGATGAAGGACGAGAAGGCCCTATAAGAGGCCAACCCGTCAGTTCACCGGGTTTACAGTTTATTACCAGGTTCTCCTTCTCCCTGGAAAGATCATTGTTCAAACTTGTACTTGGTGGTGTAGTATGATGGTCTGCAATAAAATGGACAACAAAATTTGTTTCCTACAAAGATGCCCAACTGTATGAATTGCTCTTTTATTCAGAATCTCTGATGCATCATGAGAAACAGTCCGGTCTTGGGCTATCTCATGTGGTGCCTAGGATTGAAGAAGGAATTCCGTGGCACAGGTACACAGCAATTGTGACGGCTTATGACAATGATACGATGCCATGTGTAAAAACCTTTACACACGGCGTCATATTATTGCCACAGTGGTGGTGTACTCATGTTATATGTTGTTGTATTAGGTTTTGTATTCTTATATAATTCAAGGTATGTGTGGAGGTAGAAGTGAATGATTTTCTTTTTTTCCGAGTTGAATTCAAGGGATTAGACAGGAAGGAAACTTATCTCTTCTAAACCTACCATTTTCTAGCAATTGGATGGGATAAGTTTCATCCATCTCCTACTTCCAAGTTGGAAAATTTACTCATTTCTTCCTTCAACACACATTGAATTTAGAGAGTTATCCAACTCCAATCCAATCCCGGGCAACATACCAGCCCATCATGTCTAAATTTCCCTTTTGCAAGTCATAAAACTTCCTTCTGCACCGTAAATTTGGCCTCTATATTCAATGTGGTAGAAAATCTGCAGAATTAGCTCCACAGCACCTGCAACCTTATTAAGTGATCTTGGAGCATCTTCAAGGGACAAGGTAAATTTTTAAGTCACATGTGCTGTGATGATCCATGTAAACTTTTGCTTTCAGTATTTGCCTCGTTGCTTAGAGTGACAAATTTTTCATGAGGCAAATACTGAAGAAAGTTCATATGGATCATCAAAATACAGGTGCCTCAAATTTTACTTTGCCACTCTAAGTGATAAGGCAACTAATGAAGCACAAGTTATTTTTCTTAACCAAACACCCAGACAACGTCACTTCATGACATACATATAAATCATGTTCTAAATAATAATATAAAAAATGGGTCCCTATTTGCCTTCACCTTGTCAACAAAGCAATGTGTTGCCTTGCCGCTAAACCCGTTGAGGCAAATTGCCTTTAGACGCTTGCCTTCATCCTTTGGAAGATAAAATGTTGATGTGGAAGGAAAAGTAGGTTTGCCACGTCAATTGTCTTGTCCTTCGCTCTAAAGACCACAACTTAGAGGTCAAATTGTAGAAGTTGAACTGAGAATTTCAATTAATTGTATTAAGAGAGATTAAGGAACATAGTGAGCAATGTTTAATATGTAATACGAACATATTCTAGTACATACTTGAAATTATAAACCCATATCACTAAGCTAAACACTATCACTAATAAAAAAAAACATCTAAACACAACCTTTTACTTTCAACCGTTCGTAGTTCAATTTATTTAAGAGCATTCACCTCTTGCAATCAAAACCTTTCTGACTCGGCCTGGCCCGATCGCCCTATGTTACTAGCACTTGAGGTCTCGATTTCGATTTATCTCTCTTTCAGTATTTCTCGTACAAAAAGAAAACACATATTTTTTACTCATGAAATAAACTCCTCAGCAAGTTCACCAAAATCAAACTTGCCGTTGCTGCATTCCACAGCATTCAAAACCTCCTCAAAAGCTGAGACGCTGCAGGGCACCACAAGCCCATATCTCTGCTGAAAGCCGTACTCGTTGTAAGCTTTCTCCAGAAGCATCTTGAAGAGTGGATGAGAAAGGGAGCTTGTTGGCACCAGAAACCTCTGGCGCTCCTCCCCTACATACAGGGCCAAAAACCCAGTCGGCGTTTGCGCCGACGGAGAGCCTCCTTGCTCTGAATTCCTCAGCAGATACTCATGGTGTGATGGTTCTCTCTCAGCTCCTCCCATAACCTTCACTTTCTTTGCTAGCTCTTTGAAACTCACCATCTTTTTTCGAAGCATTTTGGTTTAGTTTTTTGAGGTTTAGAGAGAGGGGAGAAGAGAGAGAGAGGTGGGTGGAGATTGGAGGTGGTGGAGGTTGAGAAGGCTAAGGAGGAGGGAGTGGCTTCATGATTTTGGTTAGTGGAGATTGGGAAATGGTGGTGGGTGGGATAGAGGATTTTATATGAGATTTATGGGAATGGGGGGAATGTCTCAGAAGGAGTCTCCTTTGAATGTCTCAGAAGGAGTCTCCTTTGACTTTTTAAAATGTTAATCTATAGTAGTAATAATAATTCTCTTTCTCCCCATTTGTTTCTGACTTCTTAACAGTTTAGAGCAATTATTTGATCCAAACATAACTGTTTAGAGCAATTAATCTCACAAGCGAAGATATTATAGAGTTTTGACATATATAAGTTAGTTCAATTACGCTATTACGAAGCTTAATTTGCCTGTTTTTTGTTTTCAAGTTTAAATCACTTTTACATAGGTTAGAATAGTTTAAAATGTATAATTTAGATAAAACGTTGATATATGTGTTCTTTATGTACTTTTTCAAGTATGAGAATAATACAAGGATGATACGGGAATGTGACCTAGTTGTTCAAGTATGAGATAAACAATCCCCTCAGTAATAACATCTGCTTAGTAAATGCATGATATGTTAAAGAATGAGAATAACACTTACACTTTGGATTCTCATCATTATCAATAAACATTATCACTGAGAAAATTTTCTACATATTGCCTATTTACTTACTTAGAATAAGAAAAGTCATGAATCGAAAATGTGAATGAGATCGATCGACTAGTCTATCCTAATTCATCTAATTCTAGATTTTTCAAGTAAAGTAAATGGAAGAAAGTAGTGCGATCTCAAAGAATTTCCTTAATTCAAAAACGCCTAATGACCCACTTCGGCATTTGACAATATAGAAGGTTTAACATGTATTGTCAAATTTTAAAAATAAGACTTTGAACAGGCCTAAGAATCATACTTCAAGACTTTGGAACAGTATGCATTGACCAGGCCTAAGAGGCATACTTTGAGACTTTGAGTTGTTTATTTGGGCCATGACATCCATTTGTACGTAAAAAATGTACTCCAGTCACCAAGGACACCTTTTGAAAAATTTAAATCCAACGAAAGGAATACATAAACAATTTAATAAACAAGTGTCCACAAATGTCTATGTTGAGTAGTGGAGAAATTCTTGCGTCCGACAGTAAAATAATGTTGATTATTGGACTCATTTACAAAGATTTGTGTTTCAATGTGTTTGCGTATCATTTAGATTTGAACAAGTATGATCGTCAAACATAAGAATTTCTCCAAGTCGTGGAGAGATGTTTGATGCTTGCATATGATTGAATAAATCAGTTTTTCTTAATCATTTAATGAGCGATATAAGAAGATGGATATATCTATGTGGACAACCAAAAATCTTCCAAAACTTTAGTATTCAATTTTGACTTTCTTAGTCTTTAAGTTAGAAATATCACACAATTGAAATAGTTGAACATACGAACAAAAGTGTTCGTTCGTGTCAAAAGATTCCCAATTTTGTGGGGACAAAGTTGAGGGAAGCGTGGTTGTCGATTAGCTTTCACCCCATGTCTTCTAGTTCTAGGAGACTTATCGGAGACCTAGGTTTGTCAAGGTCTCTCTATGTCATTGGACTAACGTTTCCCGTTAGCATTTGAAATATTAGTTTTTTTTTTTTTTTCTTTGAATTGTTATTAACACTTCAAAAATCTTATTTGCCACTTCAAACTTTTTATAATTAGAAAGAAAAATACACTTGTGAGGAGTGTAGAATGAGATTTTTGGAGTGCTAATAACAATTTTTTTTTTAATACAAATGATATAAGGGAGGAGCCGGACGCATGACTCGAGATCAATATTATTATGGAAACTTTAACGAAAAATTCCTGATACTATTCACTTTAACGAAAAATCACATTTTTACACTAAAAAGTCAATCATGATACTATTCACTTTATTCTTTATTTTGTACTTATCGTTAAAACTCAAAGTTTTCAAGCCATTTTTATTAATTTTTGTTATTATTAACCAACTATTAAAAATAAAGTGTAGAGTAAGAGAGAACAAGGAGAGACGAGAGAGAGATTGGGAGGAAAATTCAAAGTGTCTTTTCCTTCTCATTAGAGTGTCTATTTATAGACTTAATATTTACGTAGAAAAGTCTTGACAAATTACACATTGACCCAGAAATGAACAGCCACATAATAAATAATATTTACAACACCAAGCCATATATAAACTTCTTGCGAGCAACAAGAATATTGGTTTTTTTTATTTATTTTTTTTATATGAATTTGATACTTTATTAAATATCATAAGATAGTACATAGAATAACAAATCTATCCAAACCCAAATTGAATATAAAAAACTAAGGTTGCGTTTTAATTAAAAAACACGCTGCCTGATTAACATCACGAGACGTAACAAACAAAAAGGTCATACAAATACCAACGTAACTAACCATAAAATACAAACTTCTTCCAAGAAAAGAACATGAAGCTAATCAATGGTGCGCTCCATTGATGTGGGTCTCAGTAAAAAGCCTTCCCAAAAAAAACCACGTTGGACAAACTCGGGATAAGAAAAAAGGAGCACCGCTCACACTTGAACTTCAACGTACACCAACTTTCACACCTTGCCTACACCACGTCCATCATTTCCACAACAACGACACACCAATAACAACATCTTCAAGATTAAATCAAATTATCAGTACCTAAATTTTGGACAAAACTAAACTCCAGCAACCAAGGCAAGAAACCAATCACCATAACATGAACCCAACCCCAACACCAAATCGTCTAACTTCAGCAACCAACACTGTAAATTACATTCGAAATTACAACAAGACAACTGTGTTGGGATCGGAACGTGAAAGACTTGGAGAAGAACCTGCGTTCAGTGGGGAAATAACACCAACTAACAACAAATTATAAACAAGCGGAGATGAAAAGTTTCTCGTCTGTTGACGCGATTAGAACGTAAGAGTGACTTGAAGGTGGAACCGAGGTTGAATGGCCTGAAACTTTCTGGACGGAACCATTAGTCAACAAAGCCGATCACGATCACAACACAGTAGCATCGTCCAATTCTTGGGCTTGGAGATACGAAGAAACGTGCGCCAAGGCAGAGCATTAATAGAACGTGCCATATAGGGTACACATATGTCATAAGGAAGTAAAATCATCTCAATCCGCAGTTTAGTACAAACGGATGAAAGTTATCAAGTTTGTTTTATCATGCAACGTCTAAGTATGTTGTTTTCCGAACTAATACCAACAACGGGTGTTTGGTCTAGTGGTATGATTCTCGCTTCGGGTGCGAGAGGTCGTGAGTTCGATTCTCGCAACACCCCAACATTTTCCTCATTTTTTGTGGGCTTATTGAGCCCAAGTGTCCGGTGACTGGGCTTTTTATGGCCCACCTCTCAATCAAAACCCGTTTCCTACATCCCATAGAAACCTAAGAGACCAGAAATCTCATTCGCTAGGGTTTTGCAGAGGTCGACTTCGCCCAAAACCTCTCTCTCTCTCTCTCTAATTCCTCGCCATGAGCAGATCAGGCCAGCCTCCGGATCTGAAAAAGTAAGTTTTATTTTGTGTCGAATGCTCGATTTCGTCGTTCCGATTCTCTGCTGCATTGTTTTCGTTATTTTTTGAAATTTTTTTAATGAATTAGGGTGCTAATTAATTCGAATTTGTTGCTTTTTTATTTCAACAGGTACATGGACAAAAAGCTCCAAAGTAAGTTTTCGATGCATTTTCTCCTCAATTTTGTTCTATTTTATGTCTTCTGCTGGATTTGCATTCCTGTTCTGTTTGGTTGCTACGAAAATTTAGCTGAATTTAACCGTAATTTTCAGTTATCTGGGTATTAAATACTAGGTGGAAAAGTTAGTAACGAAATGATCTGTCTGTTTTGCTTTCTTGGAAGAAGTCTGAGATTTTACAGAAACCGTAATTGATACTACCAAATATTCTGAGGCCAAAAGATAATAATACTACATATTTTTATGTTTTGATTGGTTTACTATTATCTTATCATTTGTAAAAGGCAAGATCGCTTTCTGTAACCCAATGCTTGTGTTTGTGAGCGTGACGGGGGGTTTAGGTTTTTTCTTTGGCAGTAATTTGTTGTTGAATGTCATGATTTCAGACTGTCAAAGTAATTTGTTAATGAACATGTAATTCTAAATTGATGTGAACATGAACTTTAAGTTGAGTTTCATGACATACATTCAAGCTTGGTTTCTATAATTCTGTGCTGTGAACGGCAAATAGGAAGAACTAGAAGATTCCACCTCCCAACATTAGGATTACTCGTTATTGGTTGATCATGGTAATTCCAAGGATTCCCCCGGGGGAAAAATAGAGATGTCTCCTACGTTATAAGAAAATCAATTTTTTTTTAATCTCAAAGGTAGAGGTGAAATTTTGAACAGGAACCAAAAAAGATTTGGAACCCTTCCCCTATTTCTGCATTTAATTCTCTAGCCTCAAACAAAAGGATAAAAAAGGGGAGGCCTTTGCATTCCTAATCTGGTGTGATTTGGGAGCTGGCATGTCGATGATGGCCTTTATTTTTGCAGCGTTCTGAAGTTTATTTTGTTTAATTTTTCATTAATAAAAGTTTGATTTTATATTCTTGTACATTTTTAGTCAAGTAGGGGTTTGTTGGGACACTTTCTAATGCCTGTACACTGACCGTCTGAGCACATAAAGATGTATTTGTATTAGTTAGCAAGGATATGCCATTTGTTTTTATACGGGCTTATTAGTTGCTTTACTTGCGTGATATTATGATGAGTTTATAAGGGCTTATTAGCTCCTTTTTAAAATCATTAGGCATTTTGAAATTTTTTTAGATGGTAGATGTTTGATCACCTGGGATCGTTGTGTGAAAATCAAGTTATTAACTTGGCCCTCTTGCTTCGCTAGATTGCCCCTCTCTAGCAGTGCTTGGGATAAAGCTTAAATAGGAATAGTTACTGTGTTTTGTATGTAGTTGTTGAAGTTTAGGGGAAAATGGTAGAAGGTCAAACCCTTAGGCCATCCCCAACCGAATTAGCCCTCTGGCCTTCCAAGAAATTAATATTTTAATGAATAGTGCAGGGCCATATTTCTTACCATCTCCAACCGAGGGCCAAAGGGACATAGGGCTCATTTTAGCCCTGTCACAAAAAACTATCTCCAACCGAGAGCCAAATAACCATAGGGCCACACATATTATTTAAATTTAAAAACCACGACGACTTAAATTAAATGCACATGTACGATATAGGAAGCTTATATTTGGGGCAACCATTATATTTGTCCCACATCAGAAGAAAATTGAGCAAGCAAAAGCTTGTATGTGTGGCACCCATTATATTTGTCCCACATCGGCTGTGGGAGAGGTTTGAGCAATCAAACATGCTTATAAAAGCAACATTCGCACATAGAACCAATCACCTTTTTGGACCTTAATTTAATATTCTTTTTAAATTTTTGGCCAAAAAAAAAAAACTATAGAAAATGAAAAATTCAAAAATAACGGGTAGCTGACGTCAGCTAGTCATTGAGATTCAAATTTTTTAGCCCAGCCTGAGGCTGCCTGGTTGGGCCTTTGACCCTTTTTTGTCCAGTGGGGCCCACAAGCCCTTTGGTCTGGTCCTTAGTTGGAGATGGTTTTAAGGCTATTTTCTTCAATCTGGCCTTCTGGACTCTTCGGTTGGAGATGGCTTAAGGGTCCAGAGGGTCGAAAAACGCTCGAAAATCGTCTCCAACCAAGGACTAGGCCAGTGGGCTCGTGGGCCCCACATAATCTGAAAGGGCTAACCGGTTGGCCACTTTCAACCAACCTGCTGTCTAGCCCAATTTCAAATTTATTTTTAATTTTTTTGTTCTTTTTCATTGCGCAGCCCACTTTAGGGTTTATGGCTTAGTTTTATTTTAATTTTTCACATTCCATACTATAGCCCTTTGACCCTCGGTTGGAGACGGTTTTTTGTGACAAGGATAAAACAAGCCTTATGACTCTTTGACTCTCAGTTGGAGATGGAAAAGGAATATGGCCCTGCATTGTTCGTTAAAATATTAATTTCTTGGAGGGCCAGAGGGCTAAAACGAGCCCTTTGGCCAGCCTTAGACCATCTCCAACTGAAGGGTCTAGAGGGTAGAAAATAGCCCTAAAATTGCCTCCAACCGTGGGCTAGGCCAAATGGCTCGTGGGCCCCACTAGACAAAAAAGGGCCAACTGGCCGGCCCAAATGAGCCATCCGGCCTTGGACTAGGCTAAAAAATTTGAATCTCAACGGCTAGCTGATGTCAGCTACCCGTTATTTTTTAATTTTTACAGTTTTTTTTGGGCCAAAATTTTAAAAAGAATATTTAATTAAGGCCCAGAAAAGTGATTGGCTTCTATGTGGGGATGTTGCTTTTATAAGCATGTTTAATTGCTCAAACCTCTTCCAGAGTTGATGTGGGACAAATATAATGGGTGCCACACATGCAAACTTTTGCTTGCTCAATTCTCTCCCGATGTGGGACAAATATAATGGGTGCCCTAAATATAAGCTTCCTATTAGAGATGGTAAATGTGCATTTATAACTGGTAAGTGTGCATTTAATTTAAGTTGTAATTTTTAAATTTAAATAATATGTTTGGGCCTATTGCCATTTGGCCCTCGCTTGGAGATGATTTTTTGTGACAGGGCTAAAACGAGCCCTATGATCCTTTGGCTCTCGGTTGGAGATGGGAAGAAATATGGCCCTGCATTGTTCATTAAAATATTAATTTCTTGAAGGGCCCTCTAGCCAGCCTTCGGTTAGGGATGACCTGATGTCTTAAATTTGCAGAAACAATTTTCCTTGATTCTAATGCGTTGGAATTTATATTTTCTTCTCTTCAACATTACGAGAACTTTAAATGGAAATGGCTGAATTAACTGATGTCTTGGATTGCAGTCAAGATGAATGCCAATCGCATGGTTGTTGGAACCCTCCGTGGTTTTGACCAATTCATGAACCTGGTCGTTGACAACACCGTAGAAGTCAACGGCGACGAAAAGAATGAAATTGGCATGGTGGTAGGTCCCAGTTTTCTCCTTTATTTCTTACTTTTATAATTCCACTGCCATTTGCCAGATGTTCCGGTAATTTGGTTGGTTTGCTTAATTCTTAACTTTTGTTTCTGCAGGTGATCAGGGGCAATAGTGTAGTTACAGTTGAAGCACTCGAACCGGTGGCTAAAATGCAGTGATGATTCCGGCTTTGCATTCCTTTGAGTTCGATGTATTTTCTGTCGGTAATATTTAGATTCCCTTTTCATAGAGATTTTGTGGTAATATGTACTTGTGTTGGTTGTCATGGAATACCAGTTAGTTGACTTGTGATAATATACAATGTAATTGTCATCCTGGACGTCGATTATATGACTCACTTCGAATTTATTCTCTTCGATGATATCTACTTTCTAGACTTATTTAAACGAGCTATTGCGTGCTTCCCTCCTCCCTTGCAGTTGAGTTGGGACGAGCTCTTGTTTGTTTATGAACTCTGAGTTAGCTCCTTTTTTGCACGTATATCTGTGTAGTTGGATGGTGGCCTGATATGCATGTTGAATGCCAGAACTAGGCATCGGGATGTGTTTTGAGCCTGGGCTCTTAATGTGGTTCAAATTCGTCTTTGGCGAGAATCGAATATAAGATCTCTCACTGTCTAAGAAAACTTTACTAATTGTTCGGGAAGCCTAGTTCTGCTTGTGTTTTGGTCCATCAGACTGTTCAAGCTTGAACACTCTGTGCTTTAGTTTAAAACAGCTTATTATTCAACTTAATATGTGATTGTTAATGATTAGAAAATAGTAAGATGCCAAAATTAGAGGTTATGATATTTTGTCGACCAGACCAGACCGGTCTAAACCCATGGGTTTGGTGTGGTTTTCGACTCAAAAACCTCAACCAGACTGGTTAGACATGGTTTGGGTTATTACCTTATTAATTAGATCGGATTTTGACTGGACCGGTTAATCTCTAAAATTTTCTTTCTATTCTTAGGCTATTTTCAACCGAAAAGGGGCTAAACATAACCCAATCTAGAATTATAGCTTTGCAAAAAATTATTTTTTATGAGTTATGTTATGCCGTATTCATATTCATATCTCATCTCCAATCAAAGGACCTAAATAAAGTTAGTTATATTATGGATTTGGTTGTTGGAAATGCTCTCTCGAAATTTCGTTTTTCGGCTCCCAAAATTCAAGAAATCAAATGGGGATGAGCTCAAACGGAATTGAACCAACCCAAATGAATCGTGCAAAACCTAAATGAACGAAATTGGTTATATTCTATGCTTCGGTTTGCGGTTTCATTCGGAAAACTAGACCAAATCAAAACGTGTCCACCCCTAGCCAGAATCTGCGTGTCACTGGCGGTCATAGAAAAAGCAAAACCTTTATTGAGCATGCCATGGTTGAATGAAAACCACTAACGGTTGTCTATTTTTGAATTTGAACGAGGCAAAGATGCCACACAACGGCTAGCTGCGTTTGCTCCTGGGAAGTTCTAAAGCATCTTTTGCTGCCTGAAAAAAACAGCTCGGGAGAAAGCCTCGACTACGACGCGCTAAACCTGCTTTTTCTTCCTCACTTTTTTCGGTGTTTCCAACTTTTGTTTGATGCTTGCATATTTTTTCACAATTAGCCAACGACAACGGCAACGGCAACGGCAACTAAAAAATGCCGACTGAGGAAGCTTGGATTGAAAGCAGCATTTGCCTTTCCCTTTATCGACATGCGCTTTGTGGTTGCTTTGCCTACAACTTTAAAGCAGTTTTCGGGCAATGGTGCATGCTAAGTTTGCTACATTTGATGCAAGTTTGGTGACGCTTTCGTTTTTCATTTTTAGCAGTTTTCGATTAGAACAGCGTGCTCAATCCTCTATGCTTAAGTTTGAATTCCTTTCTTCGTAATTAAGATGAATTTAATGCAATCAAATGTAGAAAAAGAAGAACTCAAAACGTAAAATGGACTAATTGGGCCGTTAGGTGTCTGTTTAAAAATGTTTTCTTATTAGAGCATCTCCCATGTTGGGATGTAAATGTGGAGCTACCACACTTTCGACACTCTTTGTCACAGTTCCAGCTCAAATAAAAGAGTAAAGAGAGTTTAAATACAACATTGCATTTATAATGCAATGGTCAATGGTTCGATTCCGATAGCCGACTTTTCTCCGTTTGTTTGATTTTTTATTTTTTAGGCGAAGTTGCTAAAAAGTGTGTAAGATAACACAATCATCTTAAAGTGGAGGAACTCCATTTAGCTCCCTATATTGGAAGGTAAAAACCCTTTATATCCCCATTTTTATATTTGGTGGTTCAAATGGAAAGCTCAAATCCGTCTTAACTCCCTGAATTCAACCTTTTTCGTTGAAGATGCTCTTCTACATGTTATATTGCTAAATTGTCGAATCATATAGTTTGAAGCATCGTATCATGTAATGCACGTTTGGATATAAGATTTAGATCGATGACTTGACACACATAACATGTTTATATACAGTAAGATGAGAAAAACCTCACCAGCTATGCTCAAATGAAGAAATGATCCCCTAACCCTAAGGTTCTCCTTTTAAAATTTACCAATCCTTCTAAGTTTGTACGTGGCAACATGTGTTTGGTGTACATAATATTGAGATATAAAGATTGTGATAGATTTGTCACTTAGTATTACAGTCTAGTTGTATTCATCTTCACTTGTAAGAAAAATGTTTTAGGTTTGATTCTCGCAAAATGCGAATTTGAATCATATTATTATTAGTTCATTGTAAGTCTAACCCATCCTCTCTCCCTTAATGTAGATAATATCGTTTATTAAAAAAAAATTATGACGGATTTAAATTTGCATGAAATTCTATAATACTCCAAGTACATGTTATTTTAGACATTTTGGATCGTTAAATTTAAAAATTTAAGATTAAAAAGTCTAGAGTATCGCATATTTGAAAGCACCATAGAAATCTCTTCAATTTGCACCAAAAAATAGACAAGTCATTGCTTGTCTTGTACTTCGTTGTTGCTAATTGCTTATCCTTTCCTTTCTCTTTTTCTGTATTTATACATAAAGATTGGGACAAATCGATCATTATGGATAAGTTATCGAAGGGTTGAAACTTGTAAGTTCAATTGTGCAAGCGGTTAGGAGGCCTACTTACATAAATATGGATCTTTTCGTAGCATATCTGTAAATCACGTAATTAAGAGTATTTATCATTACATCATAAGTTTTATGTCTGATTTTGGACTGTGATATGTAAGTTCTTAATAATGTTACACTTTAGGAAAAAAAAAAAAACACTTCAACCTTTATTTTTAAAATAAATAATAATAAATGAAAGACTCCATTGAGTGCCCAATGAGAACATTACAAATAATTTTGAATCTAAAAATCAATTAGAACACTCCAGAAGTGGTTAGTTCATAGGTTTTTTTTTTTCTTCAACTGAGCTCCCTAAATGATTATTTATTTATTTATAATTTATAATTATTAACAAGATTTTTTTTTTGAACAAACGATAGTATCTATATTAAGGGGGTGGAGGAGTGAACTTAACCTTACAATGAGTTTGCTAATAATAATGTGGTTCTACTTCGCATTTGGCGAAAATTAAACCTAAGGCCTCTCACTTACCTCACTTACAAGTGAAGAGGAATACTACTAGATTGTAATACTAAGTGGCATCAATGTGTTTTCATTTAGTTACTAATATTTTTACTCTAAACTAGACTAAACAAAAAGGAAAGTTTGAACTGAGATGCGCAATGGGTAGGATTCTCTCTCCTCCAAATTCCCCTTTTCTTCAGTCACTTTTTATGTTAACGGACACAATTAAGTTATGTCAACATCTTGTGTTGACTTTTTTATCGGAAGAGAAATAAAAAGAGGAAGGTGAGGGAGTTTTGGGGGGAGGGGGGGTGGAAGGAGATTTGGACGGGAGACTAGGATTCTCCCCCCTCCAATTCCCCTCTCCTTCTCTTCCCTCCTTTCACACTTTGAAGTCAACACAAGAAGTTGACGTGACTTAATCATGACCATTCAAATAGAATAGAAGATGAGAGAGAAAAGAAGAGGAGAGAATCCTACTCCAAATGTAATAAGATGAAGAAGAAGATGTTATCCACTAAAATAAAAGAGTAAACAAAGTCTAAATATAACATCGCATTTATAATGTGATGGTCATCAGTTCGATTCCGATAGCCAGCTTTTCCCCGTTTGTTTGATATTTTTATTTTTTAGGCGAAGTTGCTAAAAATTGCGTAAGATAACACAATCATCTTAAAGTGGAGGAACTCCATTTAGCTCCCTATATTGGAAGGTAAAAACCCTTTATATCCCCAGTTTTATATTTGGTGGTTCAAATGGAAAGCTCAAATCTGTCTTAACTTCCTGAATTTAACTTTTTTCGTTGAATGCTCTTCTACATGTTACATTGCTAAATTGTCGAATCGTACAGTTTGAAACATCGTATCATGTAATGCATGTTTGGATGTAAGATTTAGATCGATAACTCGCCACACATAACATGTTTTTATACAGTAAGATAAGAAAAACCTCACCAGCTCTGCTCAGATGAAGAAATGGTCCCCTAACCCTAAGTTTCTCCTTTTAAAATTTACCAATCCTTCTGAGTTTTTACGTGGCACATGTGTTTGGTGTACATAATATTGAGATATAAAGATTGTGATAGATTTGCCACTTAGTATTACGGTATAGTTGTATTTATCTTCACTTGTAAGTGAGATGTCTTAGGTTCAATTCTCGCCAAAGGCGAATTTGAATCACATTATTATTAGCCCATTGTAAGTCTAAACTCATTATCTCTCATTTAGTGTAGATAATATCGTTTATTAAAAAAAAATTATGACGGATTTAAATTTGCGTGAAATTCTATAATACTCCAAGTACATGTTATTTTAGACATTTTGGATAGTTAGATTTACAAATTTAAGATTAAAAAGTCTAGAGTATCGTATATTTGGAAGCACCATAGAAATCTCTTCAATTTGCACCAAAAAATAGACAAGTCATTGCTTGTCTTGTACTTCGTTGTTGCTAATTGCTTATCCTTTCCTTTTCCCTTTTCTGTATTTATACACAAAGATTGGGACAACTCGATCATTATGGATAAGTTATTGAAGGGTTGAAACTTGAAAGTTCAATTGTGCAAGCGGTTGGGAGGCCTACTTACATAAATATGGATCTTTTCGTAACAGATGTAAATCACGTAATTAAGAGTATTTATCATTGCACCATAAATTTTATGTCTGATTTTGAATTGTGATACGTAAGTTCTTAATAATGTTACACTTTAGGAAAAAAAAACACTTCAGCCTTTATTTTTAAAATAAATAATAATAAATGAAAGACTCCATTGAGTGCCCAATGAGAACATTACAAATAATTTTGAATCTAAAAACCAATTAGAACAGTCCAGAAGTGGCTAGTTCATAGGTTTTTTTTTTCTTCAACTGAGCTCCCTAAATGGGTTTTTTATTTTATTTATTTTTATTATAGTTTTTTTTATATTTATTATATTATTATTATTTATTTTATTTATAATTTATAATTATCAATATGTCTTTTTTTTTTTTTTGAACAAACGATAGTATCTACATTAAGGGGGTGGGGGAGTGGACTTAAGCTTACAATGAGTTTGCCATAATAATGTGGTTCAATTTCGCATTTGGTGAGAATCGAACCTAAGACCTTACACTTACCTCACTTATAAGTGAAGATGGATACTACGAGATTGTATTACCAAGTGGTATCAAAGTGTTTTCATTTAGTTACTAATATTTTTACTCTAAACTAGACTAAACAAAAAGGAAAGTTTGAACCGAGATGCACATGCAATGGGTAGGATTCTCTCTCCTCCAAATTCCCTTTCTCTTCAGTCTCTTCTTATGTTAAAGGACATAATTAAGCCACGTCAACATCTTGTGTTGACTTTTTTTACAGGAAGAGAAATAAAAAGAGGAAGGTGAGGGGCGGGGGGGGGGGGGGGTGGCGGAAATGAGATTTGGAGGGGAGACTAGGATTTTCTCCCCACCAATTCCCCCCCCTTCTCTTCCCTTCTTTCATACTTTTCACTTTGCCCTTCTCTCTCTATGAAGAAGTCAACACAAGAAGTTGACGTGACTTAATCATGACCATTCAAATAGAATAGAAGAGGAGAGAGAAAAGAAGAGGAGAGAATCCTACTCCAAATGTAATAAGATGAAGAAGAAGATATTATCCACTGGTGCAACTCATCACTTATAATTATCAGCGTGTATCTAGTTTACAATATAATTCCAATGAGTAAATAATGAAAAAAGTAATTTAGTGTAACCTCATGCTTGAATTGTCTATCTTTTGCCAGACAGTTTAAGTACCAACTTCAACCACCCTTTGGCACCACGCTTGGTAAAGGGTAATAATTCAATCATATCTTAATTGCATTCCCTGCAACATTACCACACTACTAATTAAAGAGAAAAATATCTCCACTTTGGCACAAAAGTCCCAACATTGCATCAATTTTATCTCATCTAAGATTTTGGTCCCCATTTTCATAATTACGCTTGGGTGTTGGTAAGAATGTGATTTAACTCCATAAACTAGTATCATCTAAGTGAGACTGAGGTGGAATTCTTATCTTTAAATTAATTTGACAGATTTTTAAAATAGGTGATTTTAAATAAGCTAAAGTCTTTACGTCAAATGAATTAAAAAAAATCAGAAAATAAAAACAAGAGAAGTGCATAAGGAGTAAACAGGGGCTTGAAAATCACAATATACTTAAAATTTCTTGTATTTTGAAGGTTAATGAAGTTCTCTCTCCAATTGTTATCACACATGGCCTAATGGGATTGAGATTTCCTCCCATTTCAATGTCCAAAGCATAAGGACCTCAAAATCCGGGCACTTTAAGTTTTTGGAGTTTTGTGAGGTAGGTTAATGAGGTGAGCTAATGAGGGTCGTATAATTGAAATTGAGTGATCCGAATTTTGTGATCTTTGAACTCTGGACACTAAGATCCAAAATGAATCTTAATCCAGCCTAATGAGAGTGGAAAAATACTTGTCTATAATGGAGTAGATACATCAACATCATTACAAACCAATTACGTATTATATTTTTTTTTAGTACGTCGATATTTAAGGAAATGGGGAGTTTAGTTAAACCACACAATGGGCAGCTTAATTTGGTATCGAATTCGCTATTCACGAGATTCAAACCTAAGACTTCTCACTTCTAAGTAAATAGGAATACCACTAGTATTGAGTGACAATCACGTATTACATTTTAACTATTTTATATACAATTACTTGATTAATTTAAAATATTGTCGCAACGACATCTTAATCCTATTGGACTCATTCTCAAGAACGAGCAAAGCCTCTCATATTTGCGCGTATAACTTTTAGCTATGGCAACAGCTTACACATACCAATCCAGCCAGGTAATATATACCGGATGACTTTGCTGAGAAGCGGAAACAGAAACACCACCCACCTCTTCCTCTCTTTCTTTTTCCTTCTATTCCTGCAAATCTGCCCAAAGACCTCCACAACAATAAACAATTCAACATCTCTCTCTCTCTCTCTCTCTCTCTCTACTCATACTTCATCATCCCCATCTCTCAACCTAGCACTTAATCTCTCCATCTCTCTCTCCTCACTTTCTCTTTCTAAACATCTTCAGTCTTTGAGTTGAGCATCAATGACAGATATTAAAAATAATGAGAAAAATAAGTAAAGTGATGACAGTCACGTCTCACCCTCCTCCTCCGAAACCTTTCCTTCAATCCAACTCCAACTCCAAACATTTCACAATCCAAATTTAGTCAAAACCCCAATTAATTAGCCCAGCAATCATCACAAAAGACTGCATCTTTTTCCTCCAAAACATGACCGAGGTCCTCCAATCGCCGTCCCCATCTCACTTCCCTTCCCCTTCAAGCTCCTCCACTCCATGTGCTGCTGCTCCACCTACACCCAATGACTCACCATACCCACATGCCCTTTTAGAGGATACCCTCCAGGGGTATTTGGGTTCGGAGGAAGACGAAGAAAACGAAAGCGAAGACGAAGAGGAAGAAGAGGGGAAGAGGAAGGAGAGGGACAGAGAGGGTGATCAGCTTTCCCTTGTGACCCTTTTGGTCACTGCTTTCAGGAGGTCTTTGATTGGGTGTAGCAGTACTAATAGTGCAGATAGTGGAAGAGGGAAGCTTTCTTCCATGGAGATTGGGTGGCCTTCGAATGTCAGGCATGTTGCCCATGTCACCTTTGATCGCTTCAATGGGTTTCTTGGATTGCCTGTTGAGCTTGAACCTGAGGTCCCCAGGAGGGCTCCGAGTGCCAGGTCTATTGCAAATTTTCAATCTTTTTTTTGTTGGGTTTTTTTTTTTTTGCCATGTGTAATTCTGTTTTGATTGATGGGTTTTTAACGTTTTCGGTTTCTGATAATTGGGTTTCTTGAAAGTTTTTATCTTGATAAAAATTGAGTTTGTTGAATTTTTATTGGGAATCCCTGCGTTAGGGTTTCATTTGGGGTATTGGGGATAAAGATTTCTAACGTGTTTTCTGGGTGGGTTTTGGAGCTGCATTCTTTTGTTCTTTTATGCCTTGCTGGAAAATTTCGATGATAAATCGTCGTTTTGTTTTAGTTTCTGTGTTGGCACATGGCATTATTCTGCTTTGCTTGCTTTGATTCTGCTCCGTAGAAAGCTTTTATTTTTATTTTTTTCCTCCTCACAAGACTCACCAATTATTGTACTTTATTCCATTAATTTTATCCTTCAACATGTATCAACAAGGAACAATGGATGCCAATTTTCTGATTACTGTATAATGTCTGTTGTAGTAAAATTTCATCACGATTCAACTCTGTGTGGTGACGATGTGCTGTCAAATTTGAGTATTGTGATGTTTAATGTGCTTCGTTTTGCTCTTATTTTGTTTTTCCCTTCTGAATTTCAAATACGTGGAAAATGATTGTCGGTATTCATATTTAAATGCGTGTTTTGTTATGAGTTAAGGAGTTGGTGCCTTGTGTGGCTCAAGTAAGGTGAGAATATGCTTGTGCTGCCAACTATGATCTGCAGTCTATATCTACATGTAATATAGAGAATAAGCACTGGATTCGGCACATTGGCTTCGATGAAGAAAAAAATTGGATACACCTATGTTCTTTATTGATACTTATAGTCTGTCTGTTGTATATTTATGTTTTGTTTTTCATTTTAACAGCATCAATAAAGTTTCAAGGGTAAGTATTATACTGACATTGATTTCATCTGCAGCGCAAACGTTTTTGGGGTCTCAACAGAGTCTATGCAGCTTTCTTTTGATGCCAGAGGGAACAGTGTCCCAACAATACTTATTTTGATGCAGAGACATTTGTATGCACAAGGGGGTCTGCAGGTATATCACTCTTTTGCTTATATTCATTTCTTACAGTACGTCCGGGGTAGAATGTAATTAGAAGACATAATTTCGGACACTTTGTTATAATTCAAAGTTTCAAACTATCTTCAATAAAAACTGAAGTTCACTCATACATGCAGGCCGAAGGGATCTTCAGAATTAATGCTGAGAACAGTCAGGAGGAGTACGTCAGGGACCAATTAAATCGGGGAGTGATACCGGAGGGTGTTGACGTGCACTGTTTGGCCGGTCTTATTAAGGTAAGGCTTTACCGTTTGTTAATGACTAGTCTTCTTCTTTGTTCCGTCTTATGGTCATTGCTCCATGTCCCCTTCCACAGTCAACCAAAGGGTGAACTCATCTTTGAACGCTTTCAGTTCACAAAATGACATTTGATGTTAAAATTCATGTACTGTTGCTTCTCAGGCTTGGTTCCGAGAACTTCCAACTGGTGTGTTAGACTCTCTAACACCAGAGCAGGTAATGCAGTCCCAGTCGGAAGAGGAGTGTGCTGAACTTGTTAGGCTCCTACCTCCAACAGAAGCTGCGTTATTGGATTGGGCAGTAAACCTAATGGCTGATGTTGCACAAATGGAACACTTCAACAAGATGAATGCACGCAATATTGCCATGGTGTTTGCACCAAACATGACTCATGTGAGTGAAAACTTTACTGTCTAAAGTTAAAACGCACCCCGATTTCGTGCATAATCTTCATTGTTAGCGACATCCATGCCAACACGTTCTATGTACTAGAGTAGGAGCCAATGTGTTAACTCAAATATCAGGCTATCAATAATCAATGCATTCGGCAATTTTTATGTTCAAAGCTTGAAGATATATAGAATGAATTAGAATGGGATAAGATGAGGTATAATTTTTGGAGAGAGATTTTATTGCAATGCTTGGTTTTCTGTTACATGCTTAATATGTTCTAAGACCGGAAATCAGTCTTGTTATGAATCATCTAGGAAAAACCATTACTAATCTGATAACTACGCGGTGTGATAAATTTCTTCATCCGGTATCTTTTTTCACTTTCCATTTAGGGTTAGATGTGATAGTCTTGTTTCAGCATGTTGTCATGTTTAAGCCACACGTTGTCAAATTATTTTTAACAAGCCTTTGTAACTTTCGTTTTCCGCAGATGGTAGATCCTTTGACTGCATTGATGTATGCCGTCCAAGTGATGAATTTCCTCAAGACTCTTATTGTCAAGACACTAAAAGAAAGAGAGGAATCTTTGGTGGAAACAGCCCCTGTACCCCGCCTAGAGCCTTCTGACGAGGATGAGCACCAAAGCACTTTTCAACCATATGACAAAGAGGCCAACGAAGAGGCTAACAAGGAAAATGAGGAGGGCGTATTTGTTGGCGAAGAACCTGATTTAGAGAGCCCCCTTCATTCTACACAAAATGATCCCACAACAGAAAGTGGATCTCAAACTTTTCTATCTTCTATCAAGAATATCATTCCGGGAGGAAACTGGTTTCTGGCAGATAATTGTCCTTGCGAGGTTGTATCCCAAGTTAGCTCTTTGGCAAATGGGCCCCAAGAAGAGGGTTTAACAAGTTCAGGTAGAGAGGCTCAGCCAAACATTAGGAAGATCAAAAGTGGTCAAGCAAGCGGTTCGAATCTGAAGAAGGGGCCCAAGAAGGTAAACGAGCAGCTGCTGATTCAAACTGCTGTGATTGCAGATAAGAGCAAAAGAAGTGGAATTCTTAGCCGCATAAATTCGAGGACGGAGTTGGCTGAAGGTTGGCGTTGAAGAGTGTTCTGGAGGTGTTTTCGGGTGTTGGGGAGATTTGGGTTATTATTGCGTCTCCCATGTGGAAATATTGTGTATGTCTTTGTCTGTATGATGTGATGTGTGTTTTACATTTGTTTGTGGATTAAGCTTCCTAACCTTGTCCCTTGTACACATTTCTCTAACCCATTCTAATATTTTCTGTATTTTCTAGTAGGGACGAGAAATTTAACTTAATATCTTTCACTTACATTTGATGTGAGACTCCTATTCGACACATCCCCTCACATACAAGTTTCGCTAGGCTGTGTTCGGTCTATTTGGTTTGGCCTCGAACTCATTCGTTTTGTTTTGTTGGGTTTGCCTCATCATCACTTGAAGATTCAGGTCAGACACTACACGGATCCATCAATCAACTCTTAAGGGAAACACCAATTCGGATGACATCATTGGAGGTGTAGATGGAGACTACAAGAGCGTGAAGGAGAGTTGAGACGATTATAATTTTATTGTTATTTTTTTTATTAAAAGCAATATTCTACATTAATATTTGATTTATAAAAAGATTTAAGTTGTATGTGGATTGACACCATACAAGGTATCTGGTTCGATTTTTTAAACGGCAAAACTGAGAACTGAGTTATTTTCGGTTTGATTCAGTTCGATTATTTTCTTCGAATTACCCGTCTGTGCGGGTGGATTCGGGAAATAAGAAAAGTGGGTGGGACTAGTGCCGCTGTTATTGGGTCAAGAAACCCGACCCATATTTTGTGATAAAACCCGCCGAGCCCAAAACCCAAACCTCCACAAGTTTCCACCTTTCCTTTCCCCGTCTTTGCTTTCATCGTCGGAGCAAAATCCATGTTTCATAGCAAAATTTCTTCTCTTTGTGCTGATAGACACCAGTTAGATTGCTTGCTTCAGAGGTAACCTAACTTTTTTGATTTGCTTTGCTTTCAATATCGTGGTGTTCAAATCGTGATTTTTTGTGTCACAGATTGTTGTATCACGCATGATTGTATTCAGACGCAGACCATTTTACAGAATGAACATTCATGCCCTCCATAGCAATTTCTGCTCTCTGCTCCCTCTTCAACTTCCTTCTCGAATGTAAGTGTATTTACCACAAAGCCCACAATTTTCAATCACATTTTACTGCTTTTCGAAATCGAATTCTCAAATTTTGCGTCTTAAAAATGATGGGTTTTGCAGGGAAAGTCATTTGTGGTATGTTTTGCCTGAGGAGGTGAAGAGTGAGGGCCTTTTGAATCGGTATTTCGAGCTTCTGTCACCGTCTGAGAGAGAGAATGTTTTGGGCATGCGTGGGATTGAGCTCCAGAAAAGAGCATTGCTTGCCCGGGCGTTGGTTCGCACTACGATTTCGAGATATGTAGGTCACCTAATTTTTGCTTTACAAGTTGAAGAAAATGACTTATTGTGTTGTTTCTTGTTTGTGTGGTTAATGTGGATATATTGTTTAATACTAGATCAGACAGACCATCGAGTTGATCCGAGATCCGTAAAGTTTAAAAAGAACAATCATGGGAAGCCTGAGGTATTGATGTTTAGTGAAAATTTGTGTATACTCTCATTTCCTTGACTTGGTTTTTCTTACAATCATGTTGTTTGAGCTCTTTTTCTGGAGCAAATTTTAATCGTTCTTATAACTGACTTGAGTAGGTAGAGTGGCAAATTGCAGATGGCTGGCAGCCACCACCGTTGCATTTCAACCTCTCTCACACTTCGTCCTTGATAGCTTGTGGTGTAACTGTGGATTCACCGGTATGTATTGAGATTATTCAAGTATACTTATTATGATTGTGCGTAGTGCAGATTGTTATTGAAGAAATTATACTTTGAACCTATGTGAATTGATTCCTATTTTAGATTGGTGTAGATGTGGAAGACAAGCAGCGGAAGTTGAAGAACCATATTTTAGCTTTTGCTCGACGGTACTTTTCTTCTCATGAAGTGGAACATTTATCTTCTATTTCGGACATTGAAATTCAGCGTCAACAGTTTATAAAATTATGGACTCTCAAGGTTTGTGAGACTGCTTGAATAATGATAATCCATCAAGTTTCTCTTTTATAGTTGTATGAAATCTTACATTACATGAACACTTGAATTGGTACATGACTGAGGTATAAATGGCAAGCCTGAAAATCTGATAACTTCTGTAAGAAACTTTTGTTTGTATGATTTTCCAAAAAAATATCCAGAGATTGGTCAAGGGAAAAGAAACTCATAAAAGCACTTATATAGGGATCATATGCAAAGGTGGGGATGAACGATGGAAAACATTTGAAATTAACTGGGATATCCATAAAATTTAATACGAGCTCACGAATATACTGAAAACGCATAATACCTTCAAGTCTGGGCTCTGTTTTTCTCAAGCATTTCCTTATTGCCATCAATCTCCTTTCTCCTTTCCAGGAGGCATATGTGAAAGCATTGGGAATGGGCTTCTCTGCTTCTCCGTTTAATACCTTCACCATTCGATTGAGGGATGCAGCTAAGAGAGGCATCAATTTATCTGGGGACGTAGATTCTGAGGTATGTCAGAGACTTATAAACAGAAATTTATTGCAACATATTCCATGGGTATCAAACTGAAAGCGTTTTATATAGAGTCCGGGGATAACCCTGGCTGTGAATTGGCTATGAAATTATGAACTATAGTGTTGAAGTACAATGGTCTACTATCGTTATTTTATGGAGTCCGAGGATATTCTCCACCATCTTCACTTTCCGCATATAGCTTATATAAAAATTACTTCTGGTCTAATATTGGTTTTAGTATGCAATTTACTTATCTTGAAGAAGTTTTGGCCTCCCTTTGAACATTCACTCTGTTGTTAGATATCCGAAATAAGTGTTGAACCTTTTGGCCCCGTGAACCTCACAAGAAATTGGCAATTTTCGCTTCTAGAGTTGGCCGGTTCTCATTATGCTGCCATTTGTATGGAAAGACATAAAACCGTTGGAGGTGAGAGTCTTTCACTTTCTTTTTGTTTAATGATTTTTATTTTTATTGTGGATTAATGAAATGATTGAGAAACCAATTCTACTTTATAATTTGAACTATTTGCAGGCAAAGAAAAAGCTCCGATAGAATTGACGGTGCGGAGAACTATTCCGTATGTTGAAGAAGAATGTGTTACAGGAACTGATGCGGCCGTACCAATAGGCGGATTGAATTGTTGATTATTTTTGTAAGTAGTTCTTTCTTTCTACGAACAATGTACCTATATCTTCGTCGTCTTGCTCCACTAGTATCAGGTTTCGTAGCCAGTGATTCTCTTGAACAGTTTGTACTTCAAACCCATGTATTGTCACAGAGAAGTTCCATGAACCCGCTAAATCAGAACCGAGATCATTGGAATTAAGTCGCCCAACACCTGTAGGAAACTTGTTCTCTGGCATTGTGTTTGTGTGTTCAACAGCCAAAAGCCGATGAGGACTTCTAGCCAAGATAGCGACCTTTCACCTCAACTTCTCTCATGATTTCGAGTCCAAAACCTCCTTTTCGATTCAAACTTTATAAACATGACAGTCTCCGCAAACCCTCAGGTTCTTTATCACTACGACTTCGGTCCCTAAGTTACGAGGTATTTTGAGGAGTTCCTCCTTAACCCTTGACGAGCCAAGTCTCTCTTTCAAAAATTCGTTTTCTTATTCTACTACTCAATTTAACGGAAAAGTTGACAAAGTTAACGAAAATGACTACTAGGGCAACAAATGATATAATTCGAGTACATGAGAAACTATTAATGAAGTTCAAGAACGAAAACTAATTTCGTGGTATTGATCATGAATCTTTGCTACAATTTAGCTTGATTTGCTTGTATAAAATATAAAACAATGTTTTTATCTCCCCCATGGCTATGAGCCTATGAGTACTCGACAAGAATAGGAAGATAAATAGAACATTTTATTTGCGTATTAATCTCGTTAAAAAAAATTGACAAAATTAAAGAATTTGTTCAAGAATTTCAATAGTAAGCATTAAGCACACTATCATAAATGATATTACTATTCTAAGCTTTGCTAAGAGTAAGAAAGAATTTGAATTCGGAACGCTTTGAGTTGTAGAGGCGGAGCTCACAATAATAATAAGGGAGTTTTAATGAAAAGCTTGCGGTACTGTTTATTTTAATGAAAAATTATATTTTTACACTAAAAAGTCAAACCTGGTATTATTTATTTTACCTTTTATTTTGTCCTTATTATTAAAACTCAAAGTTTTCAAGTCATTTTCATTAGTTTTCCTTAAGAGCAACTCCAGCCCATGCCCAATGGACTGGCACCAAGTGAAGAAAAAGGACTGGCACCACATTTTTCTGCTCCAGCCCGTGCAATTGACTGGCACCCAGCCCGTGCCAGTCAACAGCCCAGCCCAAAATGGACAGACCCATTCCCCGGTCTGTGTCTTGCCGCGTGCAACACACGCGGGTTGCGGGGCGAGTAGCCGACAGGCGTTGCAGGCGGCGGGGCCCGCGTGCAGGCCAACTTGCATGAGTCCGGGAATGTGCTACGTGGCCACCTTAGAGCCGTTGGATTTCCAACGGCTAGTTTTTGTAGGCCGTTGGATTTCCAACGGTAAAAAAAATTTAAATTTAAATTTTAAATTGGACCGTCCGATCACAGATCAACGGTCCACGTTTATTTCACCAAAAATTTAAAAAAAAAAAAAAAAAAAGGCCCAACGGTCAGAAATTTGACCGTTGGCCACGTGGCAACGTGTTGGCTGTTGGATTTGATTATTTTTCAAATCCAACGGTCCAGATTAATTACAACATTAAAATTTATTAAAAATTAATTAAAAAATGTCAAAATTTTTTTAAAAAATACAGAAAAATTTTAAAAAATTAATTTTTTTTTTCTATAAATACCTAACCCTCATCTTCCACCTTACACCACATTTCAATATTTTCTACACTTTCTACAATTTCTACATTTGAATATTTTGTACACTTTGAGAGAAAAAAATGACTTCGTGGAAGCTCAGTGAAGATGTTACGTTGTGTGAATGTTGGGTTCGCACTACTCATGACCCGATTACGGGTAATGAGATGGATAAGCGAGAAATGTGGAGTAAAATTACGAAATCGTTCAACGATGTACATGGAAAAGATGTACATGGAAAAGATGCCAGATCTAGTCAAGGTCTTCAAGGTCGTTGGAAAAAACTCAACGCATCCTTTACTTGTTGGAAAAACGCCCTCTCTCATGCTTCTGGTAATTTGCGTAGTGGGACAAGTTTAGCGGATGAGGTAACAATATTTTTATTTATTTATATGCATTCCACCCGATGTGATTATTTTAATTTATTTAATTTCTTATGTAATTTTTATGTAATATGCATTCCAAATACTTATGTAATTTTTATGTACTTTTTATATAATTTTTATGCATTCCACAATTCTTATTTAATTTCTTATGTAATTTTTATGTAATATGCATTCCAAATACTTATGTAATTTTTATGTACTTTTTATATAATTTTTATGCATTCCACAATTCTTATTTAATTTCTTATGTAATTTCTTATGTAATATGCATTCCAAATACTTATGTAATTTTTATGTAATTTTTATATAATTTTTATGCATTCCACAATTCTTATGTAATTTTTATGTAATTTTTATAGACACTACAAGCACAAGCATTCTACAATGCAAAGAACCATAACAAATCATTCAACAAATGGGAATGTTGGCAAATTGTCAAAGATTGCCCTAAATACCAAATTGTGGCAACCGGTCCAGAAGTTGTCATGCACGGTATGGGTCTACACAGTTCGCCAGAAGCAGACACAGCCGAACAAGAAGCCAACACATTTGAAGACACGGAAGAGATACCTGAACAAGTGCCAGAGACCCAACCGACTCGTCAGTCCCTCAGGCCTCAAGGTAAAAAGGCATCAAAGAAAAAAGGTAGTTCTTCCAAAAATGACTACACTAAATATATGGAGGAACTTACTCGTCAAGGTGAAATGAACATGGCATGGGAAAAGGCTAGAGATGAGGAAAAAGCTACTGCTGTGGCAACAATTATTGCAGCTACTGAGGCTCGTGATGCGGCGTCTGAGAGACAAAGAGAAATAGTTAATCGAGAGAACGAGATGATTAGAGAAGCACTTCATCGAGAGAATGAGATGCTTAGAGAAGAAAGGATGGCTCAAACAGATCGTGACACTATGAACAAGTCTCTAGTAGGACTGTCTCCGAATTCAAAATATTTTTGGACATCAGAAAAAAGAGATGTTGTGCGAAGGAGACGTGCAAGAGATGCCGAAACAAGTCAAGGGGGTTCCAGCTACAGAAATCCTAGCAACCAAGATCCTAGCACCACATATCCTAACTCCACAGACTTTGTATAATTTCGCATTTATTTGTACTACTTTATTTAATTTCTTATGTAATTTCTTATTTATTTTTAGAACTTTATTTAATTTCTTATGTAATTTCTTATTTATTTTTAGAACTTTATTTAATTTCTTATTTATTTTCTTATTTATTTTTAGAACTTTATTTAATTTCTTATTTATTTTTAGAACTTTAAAACACCATTTAAACTTAAAACACCAAATAAAATTACATAAAACACCATTTAAACTTAAAACACCATTTAAACTTAAAATTACATAACCTCACCATTTAAACTTAAAACACCAAATAAAATTACATAACCTCACCATTTAAACTTAAAAAAAAAAAGCAAACACACTAAATAAGATCACTTAAAAAACAATACACTTTATTCTTCAACCACAAGCCTTATTTTAATTATCTTCGCCTTCGTGCAATCTCCACTGATGGTCAATCAAGTCATTCTGGCGGGCTATGTGCCAGTATGGCTCTTGCAATGAAGTGTATCGTTGAACGATCAATTCATTGTAACGTCCATCCCGTTCCAACGGCTCGTGTTGCACGGGATCTTCGGTCCGGTCATGAGCATAGTAGATTTGTGTTCTTGAGTTGTTCATCGGATCCGGCTCGTATTCATCGACGGCATCATAATCATACTCGTCTTCAACAATCATGTTGTGAAGAATAATACACGTCATCATGATGGATCGAAGAGCCTCGACATCAAACATTCTAGCTGCACTCCTGACAATGGCCCAACGAGCTTGCAGGATGCCAAAACAACGCTCGACATCCTTCCTACACCCTTCTTGACACTTTGCGAAGTGTTTATCTTTTTCACTCTGCGGGTGTGGCACTGTTTTGACAAATGTTGACCACCTTGGGTAAATACCATCTGCAAGGTAGTATGGTCCCTCGTATTTAGTACCATTAACCCAATATGTGCATCTCGGCCCACGCCCTTGTAGCAGTTCGTCAAACACTGGAGATTGGGCAAGGACATTTAGGTCATTCTGAGCTCCTGGAACACCAAAAAAAGCATGCCAAATCCATGTATCAAAAGAAGCCACCGCTTCCAAAATGATGCTTTTAGCTCATTTTCTGTCGCCATAAGCTCCTTGCCACGCACTTGGACAGTTTTTCCATGTCCAGTGCATGCAGTCGATGCTTCCAATCATGCCAGGGAAGCCTCGCATCTCACCCTTCCTCAGAAGCCTTCGCATGTCCCTTGGCGTGGGTTGCCGAAGGTACTCATTGGTGTAGAGGGCTTCAATTGCAGAGCAAAACCGAATCAGGGACTCCAGAACTGTTGTTTTTCCCATCCTTGCGATCTCATCCACTTGATCTGCAGATGCTCCATATGCAAGCATTCGCAAGGCAGCCGTAATTTTTTGCTCAGGAAGAAGACCTAGCACATGAAAAGCATCCTCTTTTTGCACAAAATATGGATCATGGTTGCAAACATCACTCATGATTTTAGCGAACAAACTTCGTTGCATTCTAAAACGACGTCTAAAAACATGATCAGGGTAAACGCTGTTGGGAATAAAATAATCTTCCAAGAGATCTTTACCTCGTCTTTCCCTTCTTCTATCGATGTTTGCCGCACGTTCGGGTTTGGCTATCTGACCCATAGCTTGCATGATACGGCGGGAATGTGAGGCCCTCCGCCTTCTATGGTGATCATCCTCATCCTCCTCCATTGCGAATACCTCATCTCCACCTCCATCTTGGTCAAGATTGACCAATTCTTCCTGTTGTGCCAACAACCTTTTCTGCTGCTCTTGCAACTGTTTATACGCTCTCCTTGAAGAAGACATTGTAAGAACTCAAGATTTGAAAACGATAAAGAAGAATTCTGAGCTAAAAAAAAGGATTGAGTTTAGTGTGAGGATGGATGTAGGGATGTAGGGTTTATATGGACAAAAAAAAAGAAGATGAGGTTCTGGACAATGCCACGTGGCACTACGTGATTGGTTGAAAATCTTAGCGGAAATCTATTCAAAAAATAGTACGTTCGGATAATGACACGTGGCGTGACGAGATTGGTTAAAAATCTTATCGAAATCTTGCCTAAATTATTGTAAACAGGAAGTGACACGTGGGTTGTCGGGATTGGTTGAAAATCTTAGCGGAAATCTATTAAAAAAATAGTACGTTCGGATAATGACACGTGGCGTGACGAGATTGGTTAAAAATCCTATCCGAAATTAAAACTATTTTTTTTTTATTATTTTATAAAAAAATTATTTAATATTTTAAATGGACTGGGTGCCAGCGCATTTTGTAGGGGTGGAGATCGTTTGTGCCAGCGCATTTTTAGACTAGGTGCCAGCACATTTTTTTTTGGGGTGGAGATGCTTTGGCCTATTACTGTTCATTGAGTCTGTTACTGTTCAATTAAGTGGATAAATGGGCTGGGTGCTGGCACAAAGTGGATAGGGGTGGAGTTGCTCTAATAATAATCCACTAAAATGAAATAGAAATCTGGAACATCACAAAATCGCTTGCTACCCAAAGTTTCTGGTTCTGCTGCTAGTGAGTTGAAGACAATTGCTAAATTACAAAAAAGATAGTGTTATTCACACATATATTTTTACTTTTCATGTACTCTTATTATTTTTTTGTCTTTGATCTTTTTCAATTTATTTGATCAGACAGTCGAAAATTATGACAGGCGTGTAAGAAGTAAAAATGGTTATTTAGGTAACACTACGTTTACAAAATATAATTCAATTCAAAACGTTGCTCTACGTGATCGATGGGGACGTGATACTGAGGGTCTACGGTAATTGCGTTGGTGCGCGAAGCACCTTATCACCCATCTAACTAGAAGATAACAGACATGGATAGAGTAATCAGCTTTGGCCCGAAAAAGCAGAAAAAAGAAAAATCTTAACGGCGATGGAAGCCGTACATTTCTCGACCGTTGCATCCCGCCACTTTTCTGCGACGTCGCATTCCGTGTCCACCAGCAGACGCTTCTCCGATTCCAAGTACGCGGGGGCGAGGAGTCCAACAGCCAAGCTGGGCTCTTCCTGGACAGCTCCGCGCAACCCCGCTTGGCTCACTTCTAGAAACTTGTTCACTGTAAGTCCTTAAATCTTGTTTGCCTTCCGAGAAAACGAGGGAAATTAGTTTGGAATTTGGAATCGGCAATGAAAGCTTCGTACTTTTTTTTTTTGTATGTTGATAAATTTGTGTTTGGTGAATTGTTGTTAGAGAGAGATATGGGGTTGGGTGAATTCCAAGCAAGTTGTGATTACTCGAAAGGAGTTGCGGGGGATTGTGAGGGCTGAAATGTTTGGCCAGTTGACGAGCGGGCTCGAATCGGCTTGGAGCAAGCTCAAAGGCGAAGGTTTTACTTCTTTTGCACTTTTACTCCTTATGCATTTCAAAATTTTGAATCAAATTTTCTAGGGTCAAGTGAGTTCTATTAAAAAGCACTTGTTTGGGATTGCTTCCTGAAGGGCTAATAGTGTTTTTTAACAACCAAAAGCACTATTAAATGCTAGAAGCGCTTTCTGAAGAAGCACTTGCTATGTGCTTCTTTAGATAGCACTTCCAAGTTCCAAGTGTTTTGTCAGGAAGCACTTGGATTTTTAATTTTTTAATAAAGTTTTTTTTGCATGCTTAAAAATAATAAAGCACCTTTAGAAGAAGCACGTATCAGCAAAAGTGCTTCCTATAATAGCAGTCCCAAATGAGCTCTTATAGAGTTCAATTGGAGAGGGAAAAAAACCCTTCAACGAGTCGCATTGTCATTTTCTAATTGATACTTAGTTGTGGAATTTCATTGACGCGCTTCTCCGGTTGAAGGGTTGGCATGATTTTTTTATTTTTTTTCTTTTTTTCTTTCTCAAGTATTGGCCTTGAAGTGTTTTTCTCTAAAGTGTAATGTTATCACGGGCTTCTATGTAAAAAAAAAAAACCCCTTTAAAATTCCACAGCATGATCACACTGATTACTGTGTTTTTGTACTGCAGAGGTTTTGACTAAGGAGAATATTGCGGAGCCTATGAGAGATATAAGGAGGGCCCTTTTGGAAGCTGATGTGAGCCTTCCTGTTGTAAGAAGGTTTGTGCAAGCTGTCAGTGACCAGGCTGTTGGTGTCGGGGTTATTCGAGGAGTGAAGCCAGATCAGCAATTGGTCAAGGTAACTTCGCATGCTATATAACGATACAGCATTCTCTTGCTCATTTCAACGAAAAGCTAGGTAGTTTATGTTGAGCGTTGATTTCTAATGAGTCGATTGTGGCTTCTTTCAGATTGTGAATGATGAGCTAGTAAAACTGATGGGTGGAGAGGTGTCTGAACTTACCTTTGCAAAATCTGGTCCCACTGTTATTTTGTTGGCTGGCTTACAAGGAGTTGGGAAGACGACTGTATGCGCAAAATTGGCTAACTACCTTAAGAAACTGGTTTCCACAAGCATATCCCTCTTTCTGTACCATTATTATATGCATTGGAGCTGTGCAAAGTTTACTTTTTCCGTTTTCTGACCTGGTGACATACACCGTTCACAGGGGAAGAGTTCTATGCTTGTCGCTGGTGATGTATACAGACCTGCTGCTATTGACCAACTTGTAATTTTAGGTGAACAGGTATACAAGTTTCATTGCCAATGAAGTGAGCGGCTTTACATTTCCAGTGACTCTTATGTTCTAAATTTTTGGTTCGCGTTCATTCTTATGTTAAAGTTATAGCTTGTAACAGGTAAAAGTGCCTGTATATACAGCAGGGACTGACACTAAACCTTCAGAAATAGCTAGGCAAGGTTTAGCGGAGGCCAAATAGAAGAACATAGATGTAGTAATAATGGATACTGCTGGAAGACTTCAGGTAACTCTTCTACATATTATTAGTTAGTTTTGTGATGGTATCTTGTGAACGACTGCTGGGTTATATTAACTCTTGGCTGGATTTTCTTTATGTTTTCGTTTGTTCCGTTTAACAGATAGACAAAGGAATGATGGATGAGTTGAAAGAAGTTAAGCGGGTATTGAACCCCACAGAAGTTTTGCTTGTTGTGGATGCCATGACTGGCCAAGAAGCTGCAGGTATTCCGATTTCAGACTTGTAGTTCAATTTTTTTGAGTTTATTTTCAAGTTTAATCACCCAATTATACAGAACTTTCTTTTCCTTTCTTCGGTTATTGCTGCAAAAACTAGACAGAGAAGCAAAACAAACATGTTTTTACTGTCGTATTTGTTTTCGTAGTTTAATGTACGCATAAGAGTTTGGAAATTGGTTGCACTACATAATGTTCGAGATAAAGTACCAAATTCATACCCATCTGAATTGAATTATGAGATTCATAGACACAGTTGTTGATTTGAATCATATTGTGATTATTTTGCATGCCATTCGATGTTCTTAGTGCATTCAAAACTTGAAATACACATCTGGTGCAATTGCGGTTACCAATTGTTAAAAAATGTAATGTTGCTATGCTACAAAAGGAAGTATGATTTTTCCTACAAGTAGGCTGACTATTTTCTTTGAGTTTGCAGCTTTAGTCACGACATTCAACGTAGAGATTGGGATTACTGGAGCTATTTTAACAAAGCTAGATGGCGATTCTAGAGGTGGAGCAGCTTTGAGTGTTAAAGAGGTTTGCCCGTTGTTGCCTTACTTTTGTCACAGTAATCTCATTTGTTCTGCCCCATTTGTTATTCATTATAAATTTTAAGGGAATGCGAAGCTAAAGGTAAGCATTTGTGGTACAAACAATGATTTGAAAATCTCGAAAAGAATGTTTGTATAATTTATCAAGAATTTTATTTTCAAATTATGCTTGGAGTGTAACAATACCTTGTACACTATAAGATGTTTGCATTCCTTTTAGCATTCTGAGTACGCAGTATTGCATTTTGAAGCATCTCTTCTTGCAAAAATAGTTAAGCTTCTGAAAATACTTTTCTGTAATTTTCTAATATTGAGTTAATGGCAGGTATCAGGAAAGCCAATCAAGCTTGTCGGGCGAGGAGAGAGGATGGAGGACCTTGAACCTTTTTACCCTGACCGTATGGCAGGACGCATATTAGGAATGGGAGATGTTCTCTCTTTTGTGGAGAAGGCGCAAGAAGTTGTAAGTGGGGTTTTTCCCCCTTTGTAAATTCCACCACAGATTCCCTGAATATTTATATGAATATAGTTCTGATTGAGTTGTCACTATAGATGAAACAAGAAGATGCCGAAGACTTGCAAAAGAAGATAATGAGTGCAAAGTTCGATTTCAACGATTTCCTGAAGCAAACTCGTGCTGTTGCACGCATGGGTTCCATGACTCGTGTTCTTGGAATGATCCCTGGAATGGGCAAAGTATGAAAGCCTGTTTGGTCGCTATTCTCCGTGTTTACTTATGACCTGAAATTTGATAGTTGCTGAGATCCAGTGGCTTCTTTTTTTTGGTTGTATCTAATTCTTGAACTTTCCAATTTGTCTGACCGAACAGGTTACCCCTGCACAAATTCGAGAAGCAGAGAAGAGTCTGAAGATTATGGAAGCAATGATTGAAGTGATGACCCCTGGTATTTTATTCCTCTTGATTTATTCAAACTACCATTTAATGATGATACTTAAGATGCTTCATGGTGCGATGTGGGTTAAATTTGGCTTTCTGATTCTCATCTTTGATCACAGAGGAAAGGGAGAAGCCAGAGTTGTTGGCAGAATCTTCAACCAGGAGAAAAAGAGTTGCTCAAGAGTCCGGGAAAACAGAGCAGCAGGTATGTGCAATGGCTACCTACGTTTCACATCTCGTCATATTAGCTTCCCCATAAAGGCGGATTGCAGATGTTGAACACACACGCACACACATTTTTACAATCAACTGTGACGTATAACCGTAATGTTCTCATTGATGACAATATCAGGTGAGCCAACTTGTTGCTCAACTCTTCCAAATGCGAGTTCGTATGAAGAATCTAATGGGTGTAATGGAAGGTGGATCTATACCTGCACTGAACAATCTTGAAGAATCTCTCAAAACTGAACAAAAGGTGCTTTACTTTCCGTTACTTTTATGCGCTCTCTGTAATTCATACGCCATGCCATTGAACTGTAGAACATGTCTCTGCCTTCTAGTTTTGCCATTTTCGTACTTACCATTTTTTGTGCATTTATCATAGACTGTTGTTGCTTGGTGGATACATGTTTTACTGTTTGGGATCCTTCCTTTGTCAGGCTCCTCCCGGCACTGCAAGGCGGAAGCGACGATCTGATTCAAGGAAGCAGTTTGTTGGCTCGGCATCTCGGCCCGGTCCTCGTGGTTTCGGAGGCGGGAACTGAGCGAGCATAGCAAAGGGGAGTTCAGGTCAATGAGATGCGAGCTCTTGGTATTTTACACGGACTGCACAAGTATAATGCATATTCTTCGTGATCGCTGTACTTTGTGAGAGTTGATGTTCCTGCAGCAGGCAATGTATCAAGCTCATTGTATATTCACTTTTCTGTACGCAATCTATCGTTGTATTAATGAGAAATTCATGCATTGCGGTTGCAACGCTCTTAAATATATTGCGGTCAGTCATTCATGTGCATGTGAGATTTATGATCGTGATGCTGTTAATGTCTGTGGGGCCCACACTACATCAGCACTCGAGATTTCGCTCCCGCGCCCTCTAAATGTGGATCACGGAGGTTTTGACGGACGGTTTAGCACAAAACAAAAAAGTAGGTTGGTTAACCTAAAAGACCCAGAAAAACATGACAAACCGTTGCAGCTCAACCTAAAGAACTCACCACGTGTTCTTTAAGAAAAGGTACTGACACGTGTCCTTGCCTTACATTTTCTCTCTCCTGCCTCCCTTCCTACGGCCATAGAAACAAAGAAAGAAAAGCAATAACTTGAAAGGAAGAACGAACTCTTTATCGTTTGGAAAAAAAAATGGCGGATTCGACATTTCCAGCGGCTAATGTGGATGCAGAATTGAATCCAGGCGAAAACAAGAACTTTGAGGAAGACAGTGGATCATCTCTAGTAACTACCTCGAAGGAAATTAAGGTGATATTTTTTTTGAACGCCTGAATTTTTGTATTGTCAAATACAAACAGGGAACCACAAACTTTTAATAAAAAATAAAACTCGGGAAATCTAGGACTTAATAGAGGGAGCCCAAAACGTGTTTTATATCCCGCTTATTGTTGATTTTTACTTTTGGTCTTCGTACGTTTTTATTAAAAGTTTGTAACCAGTTCTTTTGTATATACAATCATACTTGAGTACCTAATGATTTCCGCAATCATATTTTGTAGGCTTGCACTTCTCACCTTACTGTGATGCTGTTGATAACTGAATACTATGTTGCACTTCACGGTTAATGCTTTAGCCAATTTTGGGCATCAGCAGTCCTCTGATTGTATTTGGTTAGATGTAGTTTTCGAATGGATGTAGTTTTTCTTTCGTGTAAAAAAACATGAAAGTAAGGAGAGGATTGCAAGTTTACAGAGTAGGAAATCGTTTTATCAAAAAGTGATAAGCAAGTGATGCGGTTGACAGTTTGATCCTATGATCTTCAGTAACCAAAGCTCTGATGCCATGTTAGACAACTATTGAATCTTACATGTCAAGCTCTTTGTTAGTGAACCTTAGAACCACTTAACAACACATTTCAAGCTAACACGAACACTTTTAGCAACCAAATTAAATAAAAAAAAGTCGGAAACCTTGTTATTCTTTTGTGCCTCTCATATATATGTAGTGCAGTCTTGCGAATAATGTTGCCCTTATCATCTTCAAGGACAAAGTAGAGGCTGAAGAGAGGAAGCAGGAGAAGGAGAAGGAGAAGGAGAAGAAAGACGCAGCGCAGACGGTCAAGACAAGCGTTATAATCTCGGCTATGGTTGTGGCTGTCGTCGGGGCGATATTTGCCCTAACCAAGAAATTGAGAGAGAAATGAACTTCGAAGCCCGGGCGATGTAGAAGCAATGGGAAAAATTTCCAGCCCCTTCCGTTGCTTCTGTTGTTCTAGTGTTATTTTGGAATGAGGGAACTTGCATGGTAGTAACTACTTTTCGGATAATTTGATGTGGATTTGGTAATTCTCTATCAACTATACATTGTATGAGTTATGTAAGGAAACATGAAATCTAACGCAGTGTTCCTTAATTTTTGTTGTTGTTGTTGTTGTTTTTTAATTTTTTAATTTTTTAAGAATGTTAAATAAAATGTTTCAAGATTTTATCTTCGTGAGCATCATCTTTTGTAAGTTCATCACAAAGTGTTTCAAGATTTTGTTCTTGTGAGCGTATCTTCTAGTTTGGTTCGATGTGGTTATGTGTGATAGGTTTTGTATTGTCTTTTTGTTGCATTTGTAATCATAAAATTATATTAATCGATAATGCTTCTTGATATATTTGATTAATAGAATATTTATTACCTTAAAAAAAAAGAATACCGACTTGTCAAAAAACATTGTTCTCAATAACGATAGAGAGTACATTTGGGCTAGAGCAAGTGATGTAATTTCGTGGCATTAGAAGTTTAAAAGGGGAGAATAAACATGTTATGCACGTGTTTTCTCGTACCAATAGAATAAAGACGTGGAATAAAATTTTACAGTTGTGTTTATTTTTGAAGAATATTTTTGCTCATCTTCAAATGATGGTAATGTTCATTATTCTGTTTATTTTTAAATATCATCATTCTATTTTTCTTCGTTAAATGAATTTAAATTTCGATATCCATGTATTTAATAAATATAAATTTCAAAATTTAAACTTATACGTTTTTAGCACGGTTATGAACAAAAGTGCACAGTTATTTCCGTGTCCCGAAAGTGAGCCTCAAGTTTGGAGCTGAACCTGAAGGCCAACGAACAACCTTCTTCTTCCTCAAAAAATGCCCAAAAATGTTTTTAATTTCTCTGAAACCTCCTCCACCTCCGCCTCTCTTCCTCCACCTCCATCTCCACCTCAAACCCCAACACGTACTTTCCCCTCTCCCCAAACCCAAACTCCCACTCCTCAAATCCCATAATTCCACAAATGTTCCCTCCCTCCTCCCCACCACCACACCAAACCCCACAAAGCGCCACCCTTTCTCTCAAACCCTCCACTCCATCACCTCCCTCAAACCATACATTCTCTCCCACCGTCGCCCAATCCTCCTCGGCTGGTTCTGCAGCCTCGTCTCCGTCTACTCCCTTTCGAAAACCGTCACCAAAATGGGCAAATTCTCAGCCTTTATCGGAAATTTGGACCCCGCCGCGTTGAGAAACGAGGGCTTGGCCGTGGGGGTCTTGGTGCTCGCCAGGCTTGTTGCCGTGTACTGGCAGCAGGCGTTTCTCTGGGACGCAGCGCTCAGCGCCGTTTACCGGGTTCGGGCTGAAGTGTTTGAAAGGTTTCTGGGGAGTGACTTGGGGTTTTTTGAAGGCTCCGGCGGTGTTTCGAGTGGAGACGTAGCTTATAGGATCACTGCTGAGGCGGCGGATGTTGCTGACACTGTCTATGCTCTTCTCAATGTGAGTAAAGTACTATGATTGATTTTATTCACAAAACGACTATTAGGACCTGTTTGGGACTGCTTTTGAAGGGGCTAAAAGCTCTTACAATCTAACTGCGCCTAGCAGAAAAGTTGACAAGTGTTTTTGGTCGTAGAAGCGCTTTTTGGTGAAGCACCTACCAAATGTTTGTTGATTATGTGGGTTCTGATTGGTTTTGTGAATGGCAGACCATTGTACCCAGTGCTCTGCAGTTGTTAGCAATGGCTGCGCAGATGTTGTCTATCAGCCCTTTGCTGTCTTTGATTTCAGCTCTGGTAATTAAGTTGGTAACTTTGTTTAGTTCACGTAAAGTTACTGTGCTCTTGGTTGAGTGTGGTTTGATTCTCTTTTGTGGTTTGGAGTATGGGTAGGTGATTCCATGTATGGCTCTTGTCATTGTCCGTCTCGGTGTGAAGCTCCGAAAGATATCTAACAAGGCCCAACTTACCATTGCTGCTCTCTCAGCGTATCTCAATGAGGTATACACTATATCTTATATTATAACCCTGCTCCATACAATATACTTCCATGAGTGCTCAACTCTCTTTCTTGCATTAACATTATGGTTTCTGCGCATGCGCGTCTTTGTTGGAGTTTCTTCGTCATTGGCTGGCGGATCGTGATTAGTTCTTATATTATTGCGTTGCAGGTCCTCCCTGCAATTCTTTTTGTGAAAGCAAACAATGCTGAGTTGTGTGAGAATGCTAGGTTTAGGAAGTTTGCCCACGCTGACCTCTCTGCACATTTGGAAAAGAAGAACATGAAGGCGCTTATTCCTCAGATAACACAGATTATATATTTTGGAGTGTTGTTTGTGTTGTGTGCTGGTTCACTGGTGTTTTCTCGCGGCACTTTTGACAGCTGTGACATGGTTTCATTTGTAACGGCATTGGTTTTTCTAGTTGAGCCAATTCAGGTAATATTATGTGACATAGCCTTCTTAACTCAGTTTGCAGGTTTTAATCGTATTCCATAGCTTTTTTTATAACTTGGTTACTGATATGTGGAAATTGTCTTTTTAGGTTTCTTAATATTTTGGAGCAATATTATTTTTTATAGGATTTCGGAGAATTATTTTATGTCCTTCATTTCACGTTTCTTGAAATTCAATTGACACTATTAACTTAGTCTGCTTTGGTCCACTTATGAGATGTAAATAATTTGCTGCAGTTGTCTGAAGCTGATTTCCTAATCATTCTGTATTTATTATTATTGTTCAGCTGTTGAGGAGCTGTCTTAAGTTATCAATCTGAATCTAAAGAATCGCGCAGGGTGTTGGAAAAGCATACAATGAGTTGAAGCAAGGAGAACCAGCTATTGAACGCTTGTTTGAATTGACCAGGTTCAAATCGATGGTAATTTTTTTCCTAAACAAAAGACTCAAGTGGAGAATCTTTGGTGTAATTATCTGTTTCAGATACATAAACACATAAAATTTGTTGAGATTAGTTCTACGCCAGTGCAATACGAATGCTCTTTCTGTAAATATATAAAAATCATTATTTTGTGCCTTTGACTAGATGCTTAACTCTACTTTTTAACTCAACATTGTGATCGTTCAGTGTAGTTGTTATTCATGCTGCTTTGACATCTATCATTTATTCCTGAACACAGATAAAGGAGAAACCAGATGCTGTTGATTTAGACCGCGTTACTGGAGAGGTCAAATTTTGTGATGTATCATTTAAATACGGGGACAATATGCCTTATGTTTTGAATGGATTGAATCTGCATATTAAAGCTGGAGAGACAGTTGCTTTCATTGGGCCCTCTGGAGGAGGAAAGACAACCCTTGCAAAATTACTTCTTCGACTTTATGATCCTTTATCCGGTGAGCTCTTTGGAATTATGATTATCGATTCTGCTGCCATGAGCATTTTCTTGTTCATTTATGAATCTGCATATTAAATCTGGAGGCACCATATGGGTTTTTCTTGTTTTACAGGTTGTATACTTATTGATAACCACAGCATCCAAGACGTCAAGTTGACAAGTTTAAGGAGACACGTTGGCCTCGTTTCTCAGGATATCGTGAGTGACTTATATCTATATCTTTTGGTGTCTCTCTTTCTTTTTTTTCACAAAAGAAACAATAAAATTTCGTTATTAGGGCTAACACACAAAATCTTCTATCTACTTCTATGCTTATAATGATTTGAGTAAAAAGTTTTTCAATTATCTCACGCTGTTTGTATTATTATTTCAAATAATAATACAATGAACTTTGTCTTTGTTAGACACTATTTTCAGGAACAGTCGCTGAAAATATTGGGTATAAGGATCTCATGACAAATATTGACATGAAAATGGTCAAGGATGCAGCGAGAACTGCAAATGCAGATGAATTTATTAGAAAGCTCCCTGAAGGGTACGAAACCAACATAGGACCGAGAGGCTCAAGTTTGAGTGGAGGTCAGAAGCAAAGGTGAAGCAACCACGATCCAAATGTTGATGTTTAGTATGATTGCTAGGTTCAGCCGAAAAAAAAAGCTCACATTGAATATGGTGATTTACATGTTAAATACTCCAAAAGTTTGTTAATAATCTTCTCTGTTCTATCTCCTCGAATGCAGACTAGCTATTGCACGGGCACTCTATCAGAATTCTTCTATATTGATTTTGGATGAAGCCACTTCTGCTTTAGATAGCAGGTCTGAGTTGTTGGTCCGAGAAGCTGTCCAACGCTTGATGGAAAATCATACGGTAAGTATCAGCACATCCTATCTGCCTAGCATGCCCTCTGTTCCTCCCACATCTTATTATTTTTCAACTGATTTAACTGCAGCACAATCTTTTATCTAGTTATGTTTGTGTGTGCGCAACTGCAGCGATACCCCATTACCATCTGTTTTTAACAAAGAAACAACGAAAAAATTTCTTGTTGAGCAATGGTAGTGAAAAAACACTTACTGCACTGCCTGTTGCATCTCACATAATGTTTCTGTGCATGCATACATTCCGTGCTTTTACTTGCAGATATGTTGAACCTTAATGGATCAGATATTGTGCTTATTAACAGGTCCTGGTGATTGCCCATCGGTTAGAAACGATACTGATGGCTAAACGAGTGTTCCTTTTAGGTGACGGAAAACTTGAAGAGGTAACTCGCTCGAGTCTCTTGGCTGGTCAGCATGTGTCATAGGGCTCGTGACCCGATTACCATGGCAACAAGCAGTCGCATACACATGGATCATGTCCAAGCGATATTTTCTGATTTTGCGTTACATACAGGATTCCAGGTCGCTCTTTGCAACAATAATTCAGAAAAATGGAAAGCAAAGGCACTCTGGCTATGCAATTCAAATTACTTTTTTGTAATATAAACAACTTTCTCCAAAAATATCAATCTAATTATATTACGAATGAGTATGTGGACGGACGTCCTTGTTAGTTGTATACCCTAAAAAACATGTTACTCGTATCTCTGCAAATAATGCAATTCCCATCCCAAATTTGCCTGATAACGAATTCTTGCATTCCATCGAGTCGATACGGACGATCGATCGTCCACCCGATACTTTGCTAAAACAGAGCACAAAGACGAACGCAAGTATATAGCAGAGCTAATTAACATTGCCGGATAAATTCCGAGAACTGAGGCTGTGATATCTACATGCAATTAAAACCCATGTTTTGCTTCTCTTGGTTGCTTTTCCCGATGATAACTTCGGCACTGGAAATCTTATTGCATCCCATCAACGTTGTTGTAAGACTCGTAACTTTCGCCATATGCTGCGGTGACAAAAGTACGACCATTTCCTGCAAATCTGGGGCACACTCGAGCACATACGTAGCTAACTCAATTCCATTAGAACCACAGCAAGCTGATCAATAAAAGCAAGATTTTGCATCTTCCAATATTTTACATTGAACCCAAATGTCTGCAAAGCAGGAACGGCAACAAGCAAATCTGTATAAGGTTACGCAGTTTGAACGGGGTGAATACGCTACTGAAGCAAGTAGCAGCACAGATAACTTACATTAGATTTAGGGTTGTCGAGAGATGTGTTTGAGTGCTTCCGATGCTCAGATACAACGAGAGTGCATCGCATGATAAGGCTTGTCTGGATCCTTTCTTAAATGGAGCCTGCAGATTTAAAATGCATGTTTAACACATCTAAATTTCATGTTCCTCGACAGAACGTAGCATAAAAATGAATTTCATCTAGTTAACGAAACTGTTATAAAAATAAATTGAAAGGGTTGGTCTTTGCCAAGAAAAATTATCAGGCTAAAAGGTTATGGTACTTTAGAACAAGACACTTAGCCCTGCATAAACTGCAAAGAACCTCAAACGCATTGTCTGAGTCGTCTACTTCGGGCTGCAATAAAACCCCGGCAGCAAATAAGCGTTCTAATTTTCCCAGCTTTAGGCGGTTCATCAGATTTCCTACCCATTTCAAATCCCTAAGATTTGGAGCACAAATATTTAAGGAATTTTCGTTTGGTGAATCAAACACCCAGGCAATAGTTAAGTCTTCAAGTTTCTCACCTGAGATATTAATATGGCAAATTTCGTTACAGTAATTAGAAAGATGTAACTTTTTCAATGACGAGATCTCAATGGTGATAGTTTCTGTCGCACTAATGTTCTCAAGATGTAATTCTGTTGAATTGTAATCTTGTTCTTGGCCCAAGAAGATGATCCAGCTCATAGAACACTCATAAAATGTGCTAGAAAATTCTAGCAAAAGGTTGTCGGTGCATTAGGCATGCATACTAAAAAATCTGGAGAGTTCTTGCAATATTTAAGTAGGCTTGCAAGTAGAAATATCTAGAACCACAAAACTTGTGGCTAGGAGGAATTTAGTCCAATTCCACCGACATGGTGAGTCGGTTAATCAAGGCTATACATAGCGCGATGGTATTGCTACGTAAGAATGCAGAGGAAGTGAGAAAAAGAGGGAATTAGTTTAAGGGTGTTTGAGTGTTTCCTCTTGTATTAAGTTGGTGTGAGAATAAAAAAAATTTGTATAACACTTTGAGTGTTCTTTCTTTCTCTTGCCTATCAAAGTCCGTTGCATTACATTCTCCTTTGTGAGATAAACATCTCCAAAGTAGTGAAGCATTTTTAAACCCCAACAAAGTGGTACCAGAGCTATGGCTAGCAACGCTATGGTAGCCTTCCAAGTTCCAGTGCTCGACAACAACAACTTCGATAATTGGAGTATCAAAATGAAGGCCCTTTTGGGGGCACACGATGTCTGGGAAGTCGTGGAGAAAGGCTACACTGAGCCAGAAGATGAAGCTACTCTATCTCAACCGAAGGAGAGTTTGAAAGATTCAAGAAAGAGAGACAAGATGGCTCTCTACCTCATCTATCAAGCATTAGATGACACTAGCTTTGAGAAGGTCTCGAGTGCAACGTCTGCCAAGCAAGCATGGGAGAAGCTTCAAACCTCTTACAAAGGAGCCGAACAAGCAAAAAAGGTTAGTCTTCAAGTATTAAGAGGTGAGTTCAAATCTCTACAAATGAAAGGGTTTGAATCAATCTCTGATTATTTCTCAAGAGTCTTAGCCGTTTCCAATCAATTAAAAAGAAACGGAGAAAAGTTAGAAGATGTTAGAATTATGGAGAAGATATACTACGCTCGTTGGACCCCAAATTCGAGCATTGTCGTGACGATTGAAGAAATTAAAAACTTGGAAGAAATTAGTATAGAGCAATTAATGGGTTCGCTACAAGCATATGAAGAGAAACATAAGAAGAGGCAAGGGAATGATGAGCAGCTCCTCAAGACACATGTCCAACCAAAGAAGCAAGAAGAAAGCTTCGACAACGAGAGAAGCCAGTATGAAAGAAGTTGTGGCCGAGGTCGCGGACGTGGACATAGTTGGAACTTCAACAACCATCGCAACTACGAAAGAGGAGGAAGGTCAACAAAAGGTCGTGGAAGAGGACGCTCAAACTTAAGGTATGAAAAATCTCAAGTTCAATGTTATAATTGTCAAAAGTTTGGGCATTATGCTTGGGAATGTAGAACTCCAAACAATAGACTTGATGAGAAGGTCAATTATGTGAAAGAAGAGAAAGAAGAGAATGGCGTTGTGCTACTAGCATGCAAGAACAATGATGGAGACCAAGACTATACATGGTACCTTGACACTAATGCCAGCAACCACATGTGTGGAAGAAGAAGCATCTTCGTAGAGCTCAATGAATCAGTGAGTGGCAATGATTCTTTTGGAGATGAATCCAAAATACCCGTAAAAGGAAAAGGTAACATCCTTATTCCCCTGAAAAATGGCAGTCACCAATTAATTTCAAATGTCTACTAATGTGCCCAATATGAAAAACAACATTTTGAGCTTGGGTCAACTCTTAGAAAAAGGTTCTAATTTTCACACGGAAAATTATAGCCTTTTTCTTAGAGATGACAAAGGAAGATTAATTGCCAAGGCAAAAATGTCAAAGAATAGGATGTTTCCCATGAACATTCAAAACGATGTTGCAAAAGTGTCTCAAGATATGTTACAAAGACATATCTTGGCTTTGGCATCTTCGTTTTGGGCATCTTAACTTTGGGGGATTGGAGTTATTATCTATGAAAGAGATGGTGAGAGGCTTACCGTGTATCAGCCACCCTGATCAAGTTTGTGAAGGATGTTTACTTGGGAAACAGTTCAGGAAAAGCTTTCCAAAGGAGTCGACCACAAGAGCCAGAAGCCACTCGAGCTCATTCACACCGATGTGTGTGGTCTAATAAAACCAAGCTCTTTGGGTAAAAATAATTATTTCCTTCTCTTCATTGATGATTTTTCAAGGAAAACCTGGGTGTATTTCATGAAGCAGAAATCAAAAGTCTTTGGAGTATTCAAGAAGTTCAAAGCCATTGTAGAAAATGAGAGTGGTTGCAAGATCAAAGCCATGAGATCTGATTGAGGAGGAAAATTCACTTCAAATGAATTTCAAGAGTTTTGTGAAGCAAATGGAATTCCTCGACCTTTGACAGTTCCAAGATCCCCTCAACAAAATGGTGTGGCGGAAAGAAAAAATTGAACCATCCTTGACATGGCTCGAAGCATGCTCAAAAGCAAGAAATTGCCTAAGGAATTATGGGCAGAACCTGTAGCATGTGTTGTTTACCTATCCAATCGGTCTCCAACAAGAAGTGTGTGGGGAAAAACTCCGCAAGAAGCATGGAGTGGAAGAAAACCAGGTATTTATCATCTAAGAGTTTTTGGAAACATAGCCCATGTACATGTACCAGACGAGAGGAAAACCAAACTCGATGACAAAAGTGAGAAGTTCATCTTCATCGGCTATGACACAAATTCAAAAGGTTATAAGCTGTATAATCCAAACAATGGGAAGACGGTGATCAGTTGAGACGTGACGTTCGATGAAGAAGAAGAATGGGATTTTGGCTTACATGTAGGTGATCTTCACTTCTTTCCTCAGTTTGAAGAAAAGAATGAACAAGGGATGATAGAGCAAACAATAAAGGTTTAACAAGAATCCACTACTCTACCTGCTTCACCAATATCAACCAATCATGGCTATCCACCAGCATCATCATTGTCAAGTGTGAGTCTAAATGAAAGAGAAGTACCACGCACAAGAAGTATACGAGATCTCTATGAGGTAGCTGAAAGACTTGATAATCCTACACTTTTCTTCTGTCTCTTTGCTGATTATGAACCAGTTGACTTCCAAGAAGCAGTGCAAGATACTAAGTGGAGGAAAGTAATGGATGAAGAAATTAAAGTAATCCAGAAGAATGATACATGGGAACTCGCTATTCTTTCGGAAGGACACAAAGCCATTGGAGTCAAGTGGGTGTACAAGACAAAGAAAAATGCCAATGGAGAGGTTGAAAGATACAAGGCGAGACTAGTGGCGAAGGGCTATTGTCAAAGAGCCGGAATTGACTATGATGAGGTATTTGCACCTGTTGCTCAGTTGGAAACTATACGATTACTAATTTCTTTGGCAGCTCAAAACAGTTGGAAGATTCAACAAATGGATGTGAAGTCCGCCTTCCCAAATGGAGTCCTTGAAGAAGAAGTCTACATTCAGCAATCGTCAGGCTATGAAATCAAAGGGCATGAAGACAAATTTCTGAAGCTAAAAAAAGCCCTCTATAGGTTAAAACAAGCGCCAAGAGCATGGAATAGTCGCATCGATAAGTACTTCTAGGAGAACAACATCACCAAGTGCCCTAATGAACATGCTCTTTACGTCAAAGTCAAAGATGGAGATATTTTGATTGTGTGCTTATATGTGGATGATCTAATCTTCACCGGAAGTAATCCACGCATGTTTGAAGAGTTCAAGAGAGTGATGACCAAAGAATTCGAGATGACAGACATCGGGCTGATGGCATACTACCTAGGCATTGAAGTTAAGTAGAACGAAGAAGGAATTTTCATCTCCTAAGAAAGCTACACAAAAGAGATACTAAAAAAAGTTCAAAATGGACGACTACAAGCCCGTAAGCACGCCAATGGAGTGCGGAGTCAAACTAACCAAGCATGAAAAAGGAGAAAGCGAAGATCCAACATTTTTCAAAAGTCTAGTTGGAGCTTGCGCTACTTGACTTGCACAAGACCAGATATTCTCTATGCCGTCAGATTAGTCAGTCGCCACATGGAGAACCCCACAACTACACATTTGAAGACCGCCAAAAGAATTCTTCGATACCTCAAAGGTACTGTTAACTTTGGCTTGTTCTATTCAAGTTCTGATAACTACAAACTTGCTGGATATAGCGACAGTGATTGGGCAGGAGATTCCGACGATAGAAAAAGCACTACTGGATTTGTGTTCTTCATGGGAGACACTGCATTCACATGGATGTCGAAGAAGCAACCAATTGTCACACTATCTACTTGCGAAGCTGAATACGTAGATGCTACCGCATGCGTCTGTCATGCAATTTGGTTGAGAAACTTGCTGAAAGAATTAAGCATGCCGCAAAAAGAACCAATAGAGATTTATATCGACAACAAGTCTGCAATAGCCCTAGCAAAGAATCCAGTATTCCATAACAGGAGCAAACATATAGATACCCGTTATCACTACATAAGAGAGTGCATTGCAAGAAAGGATGTGCAAGTGGAATACGTGAAGTCTCAAGACCAAATCGCAGACATATTCACCAAGCCACTCAAACAAGAAGACTTTGTGAGATTAAGGAACTCAATCGGCGTCACAAGACAAGATTATGAGGGAATGTTGAATTGTAATCTTGTTCTTGGCCCAAGAAGATGATCCAGCCCATAGAAAACTCATGAAATGTGCTAGAAAATTCTAGCAAAAGGTTGTCGGTGCATTAGGCATGCATACTAAAAAATCTGGAGAGTTCTTGCAATATTTAAGTAGGCTTGCAAGCAGAAATATCTAGAACCACAAAACTTGTGGCTAGGAGGAATTTAGTCCAATTCCACCGACATGGTGAGTCGGTTAATCAAGGCTATAAATAGAGATTGTATTGCTATGTAAGAATGTAGAGGAAGTGAGAAAAAGAGTGAAGAAGTGTAAGAGTGTTTGAGTGTTTCCTCTTGTACTAAGTTTGATATGGTATTAAAGTGGGCACGTTGACTAAGCCCGAATTATATTACTACCCTTAAAAAATAAAAGATCAATGGCTGATGTATAAATAGGTTGCAAGTGTGAGAAGGCCTTTTGACGAATGTAGAAAGTCTCACATCGAAAACTTGACAATGACTTAACAATATAATGACAGGTTCTACTACTAATTGTTATACTGTTGATCTTTGGTTATAGAACCTCACACTAAGTGTATAGTATACATATGGGAAATGCAAATTAAATACGGCATTAGTGTGATTAATTAGTAGTGCGTTGTTTCTCTACAATTTTTGAGTAATGGTAAGTAAACCAATTTTTTTAGACCAAATTTGCAAACTATATGATGTGTCATTCATAAGAAATAATCACGCTAATAAATGGTTAAGTAATAAGCTAATCATCAACAACTACATCATATGATTTACAAAATTTAGTCTAAAATTTGATCTCCCAAGTATTACCCAAAATTTTAACGTCTATCCCTGCCACCGTATCTGCCAACCCCTTCCAGGCTACATCCGCCACCACCATTTCAGAAACAACGATCTCATGGCAAACTTTTTTGCCTTTATGCGCACTGGCAGAATTTCAAATTAGAAAAAAATTGGATATCCTTTTTAACATCCGAATAGGCCACTCCATCAAGGATAAGTCTCTTACTTGAGATTTCTGGTCTCTACTCCACATTCCAATAAATCAAGTGCGATCGTAATGTCAAAAGAACTTAAAGTCAAAGAGCTTGAATTGAGCATCCAAAATGGTTGAAATCCACTCTAATCAGTCAATAAAAATTAACAACGCATATCAACGTAAGGCTTCAATATAATAGCATGAACAAACTTCTGAAAAACTTCAAAACTGTTTTCTTTGTTGATCTAGTTTAGTCTTCCTCAAAGTCTTCTCCGAAGTTTACCGAGTTTTCATTGGAGTCTTCCTCGAAGTCTTCCTCAAAGATAACTGTGGCCTTGGGCATCTCCTTACTTTCATTTAGCTTCTGTATAGCATCGTCAGACTGATCCAATAAATATTGTATGTCCATTTAATCCAGGTTCTTGGCATGCTCGAGTATAAACCGTGCAAACTCAATCCCATTATTTGACCCATCCAGCACTATGGTAACCTCCTGAATCTGATCAACAAAATCCAGATTCTGTAGCTTCCAGTATTCCTTATCAAACCCAGACACCTGGAACAGAAAGAAGACAACAAGCAACCAATTTGAAATTCTCCACAAAATAAGAACCCAAACGAAATATCCTAAAACCTCTACAGTGATATTTTGACCAACCCAATTTTATTAATTAATATAAGGAGCTTATTACTTGATAGAGGTGTGGTTAAAAAAATATTTTTTGAATTATTTAACTTTAATGGAAGTTGTATTGATACAAAGTACTGCATAAATAGTGGAGCATTTCAATTTTCAATAGATAGTCTGAAATGCCAGAAGTTTCATCACAAGAGGATGTAAACATACTTGAGAAGCTAGCAACAGTTTAGCTTCACCAACAAGGTGTTCATGTTGACCAATTAGTACGTATTCGCAAGCTCAAAGACGTGACAGGAACTCTAAAGAATGAATCGTTCTCGACATTATTTACAATGTGCAGACATGTTTATCTTAAAACTTGACCTAAATAAACCTTGGGGACAATGCATACTTTATAATTATTTGATTGCATCATAAAACTTAAATGGTGACACTTCATTTTGGTTGTTTTGACAATTTACAAGAATAATGTTAGGGAGACCAAATTTATAAATCAAATTTTGTAAACTAAATGATGTGGATGTTGATAATTGGATATTACTTAAGTATTGATTAACGTGTTTATATTCAATTGGTGACACATTATTTGATTTATAAATTTTGTTTAAAAATTTGGTCTCCCTAATATTATCCATTTTACTATGTGAAGACAAGTTTCTTAAAACACATGTAAGGAGATTTTTACTTATTACAATGTGGAGGTTAATACTAATTATAACTTGCTCAAGTTGAGACCGAATATTTTTTCATGAGTAGATGGAGGTCTTACGATATTAAGAAAGGAAAACATAGACTTAACTTACATCAGGTGGACGGTCCAGAAAACTTGGGACAACACAACACATTATATATAAGGTACACAACTTATGCAATCCTCTCAATAGTGAGACCACTGCAGGAATGATATCATCAGAAAAGCTCCTTAGATCCAATCGCAAATATAAAAGATGATCAAATTGAGCATGCGTGGATCCTTCCCTGAACAAAGCCTGCAATGTCATAAAGGAAAAACCTATATCATGTTTCTCATTTTGTTATAGCAAGTGAGACCATTATTAATGTAAAAGCGTTGTTAATTATCCTGGTTAAACTGAAATGTAAAGAGAAAAAAAAGAAAAAAAAATTTCGGATAACAAAATATCTGGTTTGTCACCGAAAAGCACTATTCAGTATGAAGGGTCATGGTCCTCATTACCTTAACGGTCGCTGCATTTAAAACAAGATGTTCAACCCTCTGTAAACTGTAAAAATGCTTAATCAGTTTGTCAGTCATCTGTGTCTTAGGCTTCAGCCAAATAAGAGCTTTCTCTAAACATTCTAGCCGTCCCAAGTTTGCCTGATTCATCAGATGCCCTTTCCATTCTAAATATTTTAGTTTTGGAGCAAAAATATTTAACGACTTGCCACAACGCGAATCAGAGCTGCACCATATAGATATGGCTATGGTTTCTAATTTCTTGCCTGAGATGTTAACATGCTCAAGTGTACAAATAGCATAAACTCGAAATTTTTCCAAGGACGAGCTTTCAATGATGATATTTTCTATTCGACAAACACGAGATATAATTAATTCCTTGATGAATTTGCAGGACCATGAGATCCACTTGAAAAACCCTTCATCTTCAATATCAACATTAATCAACTCCAAGTATTCAATATTAGAAGAAAAAGAAACGGAAGGTGTTTTAACAATTGTACCATCCATGTTCACATATAGAGACCTCAAAGAATTGCACAAAGAAAGACACCACAAGGAAATGCTGATGGTTCCTCCACAAGATCGTTTAAGTTGCTCGAAACACGAAGAACTTCAACATTACACCCCACTGCATTGTGAATCCAATCGATTAGTTGAGAAGGCACATTAACACACGAGCATGTGTTCTATTTCTGCCTTGGTCATAGTGACCATTACAAAAAATACCGAAGTAGTTTATCCTATTATCACCACGCTGAAGCAAGAACCTATCCAATGAACTCAACAAAGCGGCTGAACTACCTAAACTCGCCCATGGGAGTTGTCTTCGGTAAGAAATCACGTAACTCCAATGAAGGAGTTGACGGATAAAGTTCTCTGCATCTTTTGGACGCCATGCCAAAACAAGTGAGGTCCCTTATAGTAAGCAAGGAAAGGATACGATAAGCAAGTACATCGGGAGATCACTGAATCTATCTACCATAGTCATACTCTCCAATAAGACTTGGGGTAGCCAATACCTTCAGTTTGCGTTCCACGAAATATGTTTTTCAATTGAACACTGAATCAATTAACCAAAACGAAGATTCTGAAATTAATAAGCTGCTTCGAAGTACCTAATCGCACAAAGCCATTAGGAATATGTGCGGGATCAATTGCGGGGATGCTCTTCAATCTTGGTCCTACAGAGTCTGGAACTTCATGAATTCGAAGCGCCGCCGCACGCATTTAGATGACCTTCGGCAAGCTTTCCTTCGTATGCGCCAACATAACCTTAAAATGAACCCATCCAAACGTGCATTTGGCGTATCAGCCGACAATTGCTTAGGTTTCCTCGTGCATCATCGAGGCATCGAGGTGGACGAAAACAAGGCACGAGCAATCATTGGCGCTCCACCTTCGACGACCAAGAAGCAACTACAGTCCCTACTCGGTAAGATTAATTTCCTCCACCGCTTCATTGTTAACTTGCCCGGAAAGATGAAGGCGTTCTCCATGCTTTTGAAACTCAAGGATACTGACAAATTTGAATGGCGCAAAGAGTACCAAGACGCTTTTACACAAATCAAGGTTTCCCTTACAACTCCTCGGCGTAGCAAGCCTCTCAAGTTGTATATTTCGGCAGCCAAGGAATCTATTGGTTGTCTTCTTACTTAAGACAACGATGCCAGGCATGAGTAAGCTATCTTCTATCTCAGTCGAAATCTTAATTCACCAGAGATTAATTATTCACTTATCGAGAAGCTCTGCTTGGCTTAGTTTTTCGCCGTATTAAAACTCTGGCATTACATGCTCCCATCGGTTACTCAAGTCATCGCCCATACATATGTTATTCATTACATGCTCATGCAGCCTATAATAAAAGGCCGAATTAGGAAGTGGACAATGGCCCTGTTCGAGTTTAGTTTGCAATACGTGCCCCAAAAAACCATCAAAGGACAAGCATTAGCTGATTTTTTGGCCCATCATCCCTCTCTATATGATTTCGGGGGCAATGATGTCGAAATTGGCATGGTGGAAACACGTGACAATTATTGGACGATGTACTTTGATGGCTTTAGTACCTCGGCCTCGGCTGGTGTTGGTATCGTCATTCAATCCTTAGATCACTACCGCTGGTATTTTTCGCTCAAGCTAGATTTCGATTGTACGAATAATCAGGTCGAATATGAAGGCCTCATCATTGGCCTTACTGTCATTCATGACTTAAGAGCAGCCCACATCATCGTCCTAGGTGATTCAGAACTTGTGATTAACCAACTCAATGGCACTTTTCGGTGCATGAGTTGTACTTTGGCGCCCTATCACATGATTGCCAACTATTTGGCCAAGTTTTTTGAAGGAATCACATTCGACCACATCTCTCGCTTTCGAAACACTGACGCAGACGAACTGGCACAAGTAGCTTCCGGAGCACAACTCTTGGAGGGCAAACTAGGCCGGGTAATACCAATAGTGCGGCGACCACACCCGGCTATGGTTAATCATCAAGTTCTTGAACACGATCCCGTGATCAGTACATGAGTCATGTCCCTACCTTCATTATTGGAACGAGAGGGTCCTGTAGATGTTTGTGCTGTTAAGACATTAACAGACGATTGGAGAAGGTCAATTATGCAATACCTTGATAATCCCATGGGCAAACACGACCGCAAGATAAGGGTACATGCCACAAATTATGTAGTATATCAAAATGAGTTGTACTCAAAGGTGAAGACGGCCTATTATTATTATGCCTCGGCCCAGAATAAGCAACCCAAGCTATTGCGGAAGTACACGAAGGAATATGCAGAACGCATCAATCCGGACGAAAAACGCGTTGGTTACTTCGTCGACACAGTTATTTTTGGCCGAGTATGTTGAAAGATTCCGTTGAATATGTGCCAGGGTGTGTACGATGTTAGATCCATAGACCTGTGTAGAGAATCCCGGCCGAATTGCTTCACTTGGTCACTAAACCAGGGCTGTTCAGATGATGGGCCTTGGATGTAATCGGCAAGATCACACCATTTTCCGGATCAGCAAAGCATGCATGGATATTCATAGCAACCGATTATTTCACTAAATGGGATGAGGCAAAGTCATACGCTGAGTTAACCTCAAAAGAGGTTTGTAGATTCGTGGAGGAAAATATTGTGACAAGATTTGGTGTACCAAAAACGATTATAACAGACAATGACACGATTTTCACAGCAGTTCGGTTTAAAGAATACATGACAAGTTTAAAAATTCGGCTAGAACAGTCCATGCCTTATTACCCACAGGCAAACGGACAGGCCGAAGTAAGTAATAAAGTCTTAATTGGTATCCTAAAAAAAATGATTCAAGAGAAGCCTGTGATGTGGCATTTGAAGTTAAACGAGGCATTATGGGCGTATCGAACTTCATTCTGATCAGCAATAGGGACGTCTCCATATGTGTTGACTTACGGGCACGACACGATGCTGCTAGTCGAGCTAAGTATAAACTCGTTACGAGTAATCGAACAGAGCAGTTTGTTTAGTGCCGAGTATAATCAGGCCATGAGGTAAGAGTTAGAGGACTTGAGCAAGTTTGGCTTGATGCCTATAATTTGTTGGTGGCACAGAAAAAGATCGCCAAGCGAGCTTATAATCAATGGGTTAGACAAAAGACGTTCGGCGAGATCTAGTTTGGTAAAACTGTGTTGCCGGTAAGAACTAAAGATCCTAGATTTGGGAAATAGTCGTCGAATTAAGAAGAACCATTCATCGTTCACAGAGTTTTTGGCAAGGGGTCATACCACCTCAAGGTTTGAATCGGTTTAGTTCCTAAACTTTTGATCAACGGGAAGTTAAAAAAAAAAAAAATACTATCCAGTCACTTGGGAGATACGAGAATAAAAGTTCATTTCATTAATTTCACAAAAAAAAAAAAAAATTTACAAATAAAGCTGGTCGACCAGCTTACAATTAAACAGTTCTAAGGTGATGAATGAAGGAAAGCTTCATAGGCGGCTTTTAATTCTAACCACCTTACTTCGCTCATTGTAATCGCAGCTTGCCGAGTTCTCTTACCCATATTTAGTTGCTCGATCCATTTCGTGCCAGCCGCATATTCGGTCAAACGAGGTTTAATAGAGTCGAAATCCTTCGCAAGCTCAGAAGTAACGGCCAACCTCTGATATTGGAGTTCGGCAATTTAACAGTGAATGTCAGCTAATTGTTCTTTCTTCACCTTTATCGCCTTGACCTTTGGATGAAAAGCTTTTTCAACGACCCTTGCAACCTTAAAGTCGTCTTTTGCCCGAAGAGCTTTCTCGAAGAAATCAAAATATTCTCGGGTTCGTTCGAGGATAGAAGACATGTGAGTGACAGTTTCATTGTTTAGTAGGTCGTCGACTGAAAGGTCGTTTAAACATTCTCCTATAGAGTCGAGAACTTTGAGTTCAAGGATTTGAGAAGCCGAGAGAGACAAGAGGTCATGTAGCTTGACAAGGGCATTTGACTTGGTCGTTGATGCAGAGGTTTGGCTGTAGTGGCAGAAGGATCGGTCGTCCCCGAAGAACTGGAAAGAAGGGAGTCGAGCTCAACTTCCCATGAAGGCTTCACATAAAAAGATTTTAGAAAAAGGAAAATCTTAAAGAATATAGAAGAGAAGAAATTTGTGTTAGACTTGCCGAGAAGAGACTTTGGGCATGTCTCCTGGTTCGTTACTCAACCTAGAGAGCTTAATGGCCGAACCCAGTGTTTAAGACTGCTTTTTAATTCACGTGGCCGATGAAGGTTATCTATGTTTGACGGCCACTGAGGTGGCCATGAAATATAGATAACACTATTTGGCGCATATTTCGGTGAAACGAGTAATTGGGCACCTGACATTTAATATTTTCTCGGTTTAGAATTCTAAAGCATTAAGTTAATAAAAATATAATGAAGGTTCTTACAAAAGCTGAAGTAACCTCCTGTGGAGGAATGCCGAGATTTTAATCTTGGAGATGAATCGGCGTTTCTGCCGTCGCTTCTGTTTTGACAGGAGGTACCGCTTCATGCCCCGTATTCGCTTCGATAGCAGGAGGGTTAACTTGGCCAACCGCTTTGACCACCAGTTGAGGATTGGTGGGTGGCAGTTCGGCCGGTCGGGGGCACCTCACCGACAAAGGTTCTTCACTCTCATCCTCCTAGACAGAAAAAGGGTCTCCTGAAAAAGATATTGCTGACAAAAATGGTCGTACCTCTTTTTCTACGATGATTATTGATTTCTTTTTTAGGGGAGGGCATTTCTTGGCCAGAGTGGCTACCTTCCCCACAGTAGTAGCTACTGGGCCGACCCAAGAAGTAACAAACGACCCTAGAGTTGCAGGACCCTCGACCAATGGAGCGACGGCTGGTTCGACCATGGCCGGAATAGTGGCGCGAATTTTAGTTACCTGATCCATTGGAGGATTTTGCAATCCTCTTGTCTAGGGCTCCATGACAGGAGGAGGAAGAGAAACGCTAGGAGCAGTTGATCCTATAATGTGGCTAGAGATAACGTGAATCTTCTGCTCCCCCTTTTTTGCCAATTGCTTGACACATTTTTTAGGTTGGAATGTCTCCTGCCGTCTCGGCGGGTTCGTTTTGCTTGACGGAGTTGGCACATTAGTTGCCGCCTTTTTCACAGGAAGGGCAAGTTTTTTCTTAGCCATGACCATCGCAACCACATCGGCCATTTTTATGGTTCAGCCACCTAAAAACACTGAACTTGAATAAAAAAGAAATTCGAAATAAACAAGCAAGAAAAGTAAAAAGGAAAATTGTATACCTTAGGCCGTTTCTTTGGACTTCGGTGTAAGAATTTTCTTTGGATGGCTGTCAAAGAGTTTCTTCGACCGATGTATAGAAGAAATCCTTAGTGTAAGCATCCCACCAGTCGACAAAAGTGCTGGCATATCGGGACTCTAGGGTTTTCGATTGAAGGCAGAATTTGGTGCACTGCTCGGTGAACTCCTTCTCGGCTATCTTGCATTCTCTTTCCGAGGAGCTGGAGATGCGCTTTCCGCTCAAAAGGGAAGGAGAAGAAAGGAACGGCAAAGGGCACCCTTGGAGATAGCCTAGTTGGCGAGCTAGGAAATTAGGATGGTAGACCTCGCAACTACCTCGCCCGAGCTTTGCAACCATATGGCAAGTCACGAGTCATGATGAATGATCCTTAGGACTTCCGATGATCGGCATCCTTGGCCGCTTCCCATGCTGATTGTGGAAGGATGAGGGAGGATGGATATGTCCAGTGATAACAGATTTGGAATTCGTTGTCGGACAAATCTTCTAGGTTGAAGAAATATCTGAAAATTTGTTCGGCAGAGTGAGTAGGGATGGGGCGTGAAGCCAGCTCCAGACTCATCGCTTTAGAGGAACTGAGCTTGGGATTTTTGGCCGCAGTGTCGAGAAGTAAACTTGCAGCCAGAGCTGGAAGACCCAGAATGGGCCGTTTTGGTGGGGGTTGATTCTCCCCAAGGTTTCTTTGGCCAAACACCTGGTAAGGTTGGCAAAGACATCTGGACTGAGAGTCAGGACGTGAACATTGGCAAGGGCATCTGCGACTGACATGTTCTCGGCGAAACATTTATTTGACTTAGCACAAAAGACATATTTGTTGTACCAGTAGAATAAGAAAGCCCCATGTTCTCCCTTATTGAGATCTTCCTTTTTTTGAGTAGGCGAAGTGGGTGATCAGAGTTTTGTTGTTGAAAAAGTTCTTGTATAGTTTCTGCACATCCTCTTTCGATGGCTTTTAGTCACCCTTCATTAGGGCTTCAACAACACGTTCTTTGAAGACCATCTTCAGGTCTAGGTCGAACTTATACTTGGTAAGAGAAATATCGACCGGGAAGCTGGTGGGAGATGTGCCAAGTATAGCCGAGATGTCTAGAATCGTTAGGCCAAGGTGCCCAAGAGGGAGAACCATCGTGTTGGTGGCAGAGCAACAGAAGCTTAAGGAAGCTATCATGAGTTCTCTATCCAAGTTTATCTCGATGGTCGAGAGTTTGATGGCATAAAAAATGCCAAGAGATTTCCACTCGTTGTCAAAGTATGGCTTTATCTAAGTGACCCAAGTAGCCCAGGATGCAGTAATCGAGGGCCAGACACCTTGGGGTTTGGCCAAATCCCATTTTGACCAATCATACCCTTGGAATAAGGGTTTCAGGCAGTGGTCTTTGAGCATCTGGGTAATTACTTCTAGAACATTATCCTTGAAAAGTGGGCCGAGGGTTTAGTGAGAAGTGTTTGGCTCATCCTCAAATTTGATGGTTTTGATAGTGTTTCGATCAGTGATGCTTTAACATTTATTGCATTCCTCGACAACTTGGTGATGAAAGTGTTGGCAGCCATTGAAGAGGATGAAGGTTTTCTGGGTTTCAAAGTAAGGTTGGTTTTCTGAGTTTGAGAACAAATGGTAAAGAAATTTAAGAGTCTTGAGAGTGTAAAAGTCTGAATGAAGAAAGTTAGGTATTTATAGGCTTTGAGGAAGAAGATCAATAGTTTTATTTTGAAGAGCTAAGGGTAGTTTCAACCGCAATGTTATGTAATCATGACAGATATTAAGTGAATCTAAACGAAGAAGCCGAAATTTTATGATGAAAGGATGTTTCGGTGCTCGCACGAACTTAAAGATGCCAAAAAATTCGCGAATCAAGGTTACACGATTATATTTGGCGGTGAGTTTATGGTGAAACGATGTTTCCGTAAGCCGCACTCCTTAAGCGTCATTATTAGGGGCAGACGTGTCGGAAAGATGCCACGTGGCAAAAAGGTCTGACATGGTTGAAATCGCGTAATCGTGCTCCATAAATGCATCTCAGTGGTCGTGAAATTTGAGGTTTCTCGATGTCCTTTAGTAATATGCTAAGGAGGCGATTTCGCTTGTTCAAGGTTAGAGTTCGGCCAAGATTTGCAGGCTGAAGACCTCAGAAGCGAGGGGGCAATGTTTAAGCCCAAAATAATATTATTGGGTTGAGCCTAGGTTTGTTCTCGGCTCAGTACTCTTCCAAAAGTATTGTGGGCCATCCAGCCACCATAGGCCGCCCAATTAGGTCGACTGAGTCCTATTGTGAGAAGGATTGATTCGAATAAAGGAAAAGCGGTCTAATCCTGGTACAATGATGGGTCTCGAAGCTGAAGGCGCTGAGAATTAGGAAATGAATCTGGTTCATTATAGAGCTTGGTTCAAAGTCCTGTTGGAACTAGGATTGGCCGAAGCCTAATTGGATCGGATTGAGGAGTCTTAGTCCAAGTACATCTCTAGTTCGGCCAAGAGCAGGCTCGTTGCAATAAATACAAGCCACCGTGCAACATTTTGGAAGCCCTGCCAATTCAACACACAAACTGCCTTGCGCAAACTCTCGCTCTACGCGAAACCTCTCAATAACCTTGAGATTTTTATTTTCTTTTTCCTGCCGACACATCTTCAGTTTGGATAAACAGCACTGTGAAGGCAACCGGCGACATCTTCAGTTTGGATAAACAACATTGGAGCTGTAGAATCAGTCGATCAAGAAGCACCTTTAGTTTGGATAAACAGCATTGCTTCGGCCGACTGATTACCTATCCAAGTCTCCATTGACAAGGATTTTCGAGCCCTTGTTGGTAGAGGTCATCTCATCAGCCTTCTCGGCGAAGTGAGGTGTTATCAAGTTACTACATTCGGCACATTGAAAGCCGAATATGATATTGAACTTCACAAAACTAACATCCTTGTCTTCAGGCTCTAGAACCCGAAGGCCGAGACGTGTTCCTTCCTCGGCTGCAGTTGCGAGATCAAGAAGTCAGCAGCATGCTCAACGCAACATCAACATATTTTACTCCTGATTGAGCTCGGCCAACGAGTTGGCACGCCTCGCAGATAACCGAATGACGTAGTTAACTTAATAATTACTCGGCCTGTGCGCCACGTAGGCGTGGTAGTTTTTAGGGTCAACAGATATACAATAGTAAAAAATGGCAGCAAACTTTTTCCAACCGAGCTTTCAGTTTCCTACGTGACGCTGAGTCATTTGTAGGCAAGATTTTCTGCTGTCAAATTTGACAGCAGGTATCAAATTTATATTATAATTTTTTAATAATTGTGAAGCAATATATAATAAATGTTATTTGTATTCCAAGAATTTGGTTGGTTATCTCAATAATTGGAACCTACAAAGAGATTAAAAAAAAAATTATAAAATGAAATTATTATTTAACATATCGAGTGGAGCAAAAAATTATACAAAACGTCAAACTACCACATAGGCCATCAAATTTCATTTTCATGTTTTAAATTTGACATCAAAACATATATTCTTCTCATGCCAGCCTTTTATGCCCTTTTGCTTTGCAAACTCTAAATTTAATTTATACAAGATATATGAAAGAGAAATGTAAAAGAAATAGAGAAAATGTGAGTTTCTTTTTTTTTTTGTATTTTAATGAAAGATGCTATGATGACATGTGAGTGATATTTGAAGAAAAATAAAATTTGGTCTGTGCAAAACTAAATTACTGCCTATAATTTTATTTAGTGAAAGAAGACAAAATTGTCTTTTCGCCTTATTTTATAGGTAATTTAAATGAGAAATATTATTGGCACTCCAAATCTCATTTTACACTCTAAACTTTCAATAATTAGAAAGAAAATACATTTGTAAGGAGTGTATAATAAGATTTTTGGAGTATTACTTTCCATTTAAATTTACGGTTTCAACATTATAAAATGAAACAAAGTTATGAAAAACATCAAAACAACTTGGTTATTCAGCTGTCTTCCTTGAATATCACTGTGGCCTTGGACATCATCCTACTATCATTTAGCTTCTGTATAGCATCAGATTGCTCGGGTAAATGAATTATTGTCATTTGCTCCAGCTTCTCGGCATTCTCGAGTATGTACCTTGCAAACTCAATCCCATTCGACCCACTGGAAAGCGCTATGGTAACCTCCTCAGTTTGATGAATAAATTCCAGATGTTGGAGCTTCCAGTGTTCCACATCAAAACTAGATGCCTGGAAAAGCAAAATGTCAACATGCAACCCAATTGAAATATTCCAAACGAAAAGAAACCATACAAATTCTTTAGAATGAAAAACGTAGACTAAACCCCTACATCAGATTTGGTGTCACGACTTGAGTGATAACCTATGTATAAAGTACACAAATTGGGCATTCCTCTTAAAAGAGAGACCAATGCAGGAACCAGCTCATCAGAAAAGCTCCGAATATCCATTTCCAAATACGAAAGGTTATTGAATCGAGCTTGTGTGGATCCTCCTTCCCTGAACAAAGCCTGCAATGACATAAAATGGGAAACGTATATCATTTTATTCTAGCAAGTAGCAAGTGAGAAATAAAAGATTAGTCAGGTTAAAATATATAGGTCTGAAAAGTAATATTCAGAATGAAGGATTGTTGTTCTCAGTACCTTAATGGTTGCTTCATTTATAACAAGATATTCAACCCTGTGCATGCTGCAAAAAACCTTTAACAGGTTGTCAAAGTCATCTGCTTTAGGCTCCAGAAACATAGAAGCTTCTTCTACACATTCTAATTTTCCCAGGTTTGCTTTCTTCATCACATTCCCCCTCCAAAACAAATATCTAAGTTTTGGAGCAAAAATATTTAACGATTTGCCTTTAGACGAACGGAATCTCCAGGAAACGCGTATGGTTTCAAGTTTCTCACCTGAGATGTTAAGATGGATTGGGGTACAAAAGCCGTCATATAGTTCAAATTTTTCCAAGGACGAGCTTTCAATGGTGATATTTTTTATGCGACCAAGACCGCAAAGAATTAATTCCTTGATGGATTTGCAGGAACATGAGATCCACTTGAAAAACCCCTCATCTTTTATTTCTACATTCATCAACTCCAAGTATTCAAGGTTGGAGGAAAAAGCAACCAAAGGTGTTTTAACAACGGAAGGCATATTAATCACCAGAGACTTCAAAGTTTCACAAAGGAAGACACTAAAGGGAAATGCTAACTTTTCCTCCAAAAAAATATCAAGGACTTCAACATTACACCTCACTGCATTGTGAATTAAATTGACTATTCGAAAATTCTCATGAACACAGAAGCATGGTGTTCGATCTCTGGTTTTGATTAAGTGACCGGTCCAAAACAGACGAAAGTACTTTATCTTATTATCCCCACGTTTAAGCAAGAACCTATCCAATGAACTCAACAACTTCAACCTAAACTCACATGTAACGTGGCTGGAACCCTTGGGTGTTCTCTTCGGTAATAAATCACCGAAATCCAATGACGGAGTTGACAGATAAAGTTCTCTGCATCTTTTGGACGCAATGCTGAAACAAGTGAGGTCCCTTATATTAAGGAAGGAAAGGATGTGATGAGTAACTCCAATCGGGAGATCACTGAATCTATCTACCACAGTCATACTCTCACTACGACTTGCAGTAGCCAATATGTTATTCAATTGAACACTGAAACATCAATTAACCAAAACGAAGATTCTGAAATTAATAAGCTGTTTCGAAGTACCTAATCGCATAAAGCCAGTTTGAACATGTGCGAGCTCATATGCGTGGATGCGCCTCCAACTTCCTTGGGCCTACAGATTCTGGAATTTGATGAATTCGAAGAAGAGTGCAGCAAACCCTAGTTTTATACTTTTTTTCACTGGTCTGTAGCAAACCCTAATTTTCTCAGCCGCAGCCCTTCGATCATTCTTCAACCTGAAGGGCACACAAAGACAAAACCCTTCTGGAAACCGTCACAAAGGGTTTATACGTACAAAGGACAAGCAAAATGATAGGATTAAAAGCACACCACAAAGTAGCACACAAATGTCCTACTAATTTTCCTTATTAACAATAAGATTTATCAATTGTAGCATATGAAAATAAGGGTCTTTCCCGCAGAAGATTGTTTTATCTAACTACTTAGAATGTCACACAAACTGGGCTGTTGTCCCTACTGACCAGCTACCGAAAAATAATTATTAGACCGACTTACACTTATCTAAAGTCTACGAAATTTTAGATGCATATACTAGACACACAGAGCTATACTCACACAAATTTTTGGGATTTTTGAAGTTGATTTGATATTTAAATTAAATCGAACAAAAACAAGACAGAGACAGATTTTTAGTAGTTCACAAATTAAGAAAAACGAGTTAGGGGAATTGCTATCCACCACCAAATAATCATGCAAACATGTTATGTTTCATTCAAATTCCTTTCATTTTCGGATGAAGATGCTCAAGTTGGCTCAATGTTAGAATCCAACCTATTACTCTTTCTTATGTAGTATATTAAGAGAATGGCGTTTTCAACTTAACTTAGTCCCTAACATGCAATCTAGAAGGGTGTGTTCATAGATTTAACAAGTAGAAATCATTAAGAACGAAAAGAGTTTGAGTCATCACAAGGCATCGTAAGTACTGGTGTTGTCTTACTTATCCTAGAAATTGGTTCACATGTTAATCGCAATTAACAAGTACTACTCTAGAACATATGTAGGTCTTCATTCGACAAGGGCAGGCACACACATATTCATAGCATTAGAATCCTAGATATGCTTACTAAGTATGCAACCATAGAAAACACATAAAAAATTCATCAATGAGACAAGTAGTGAACCAATTTTCATCCATTTGTAAAAGTAATTCAAACGAAATGTCATAACAAACTTGCAATCATATTAGGGGCTTCAAAACAGCCCCTAACTACTAAAAATTAGTTACACATAATTCTCAAATTAAACCAAAAGAAAGACACGAGTTTGAGAAGATAAAACCGAGAGAAGAGAATGCCAAGATTTCCTCCTTCCTTTCCTTCCTTCCCCAATGCAGCAGCTTGGCCTTTTTCCCTTGCTTTGCTTCTTTTTTTTTTCTATCTTTTTTTCACACTTTTTCTCCCTTTTTATCGCTGCAACCTGTAGGTCTTTTTTTCTTTTCTGCTGCCATAGTTTTTTCTCCATAACTCACCCCACTAACAGCCATTTAGTGATGACAATAAGTGGGAGGAAATGCTAAAACAATTGTAACTCTTTGGGCAGCCTTTATGCCCATTACTCTCACTTAATTTTTCATTTCCTCTGATATTTGAATAGGTGTTAGTTGGCTTGTTCTTGGCTGCATTAGTTTTGGCTGTTAGTTTTATGGGATTTATTGCTTTCAATGCTTTCTTGTCAGTTACAAACTGCTCAGCCTCCTGGGAACCTTTCAGTGTTAGAATGACCATAACTTTTTCTAGAAAAATGATATTAACAATCCGCGAAATGCTCCAGAAAATATACATCCGTAACTTTCCAAGCATATAAGGCTCATTCTCTAATTCATTCTGAGCTGTCCGCAACTTGCTTCCAAAGTCAGCTGACCTGCACATGCAGTTTTGACGAATTTATTACTTAAAATTCCACTTGTGTTATTTTTCTTTTCTTTACTTGACAAATCCTACAAAACACAAAAACAAAGTAAATAACTCAAAAATATAAGGAATTAACTAAGAAAAGACAAGTGAATTTGATATAAAAAATATATAAATATGAGCTTATCACAAAACCCATATGGGTTGAACCAAACGAGTCTACCCTGTTTGCAACCTACAAGTAGGCGTGTCGATGGAGCTCCGGATCCTATCAGGTAAAATTTATTGGAGATGGGTCTACGGATACAATCTGATAATCCGATTAAAGTTCCAAAACCATTAACCCGTTAACGGAACAAATCTGGATCTGGCATAATCTGATTCAATTTAAGATTATATTTATTTTTATTGCCACTTAGTACTATGGTTTAGTGTACTCCCATCCATTTGTAAGTGAGAGTTTTAGGTTCGATTATTGTTAAAGATAATTTTGAATCACATTTAACTAGCTTATTGTGAGGTTTAACTCACTCTCTCACCCCTAATATGGATAATATCGTTTATTCAAAATATTTTTATTTTCATTTTTCAGTTCTATATATATATATATATATATATATATATATGTTTGATTAAAAAAAAATAAGAAAACAGAAATTGATTGTTTCTAGAAAGAGTGAAATACATGGAAGCATTTAAAGCTGTCAAGTTTTAATTTTAATTTTATATTCGATAGATATGCATTGACATCTTTTAATATTTTATTTTTCACTAGATCTAGATATATAAAATTAAACTATTATTTTAGGGAAGTGTTATTAGCACTCTAAAAATCTCAATCTACACTAGGGGTGGAAAAAATTACCAAAATTCCCAAACCAAACCAAAAAAATACCGATCCCAAACCAAAAATGTCCCAAACCGATTTTTCAAAATTTTCGTATTCCCATACCGAAAAAATACCAAAATTTCGATATGGGAATCGGGATTGCCTTTCCAATATTTCGGTATTCCCATACCGAACCGAAAATATATATTTTTAATATTATATATATTATTTTTTAATTATAATTAGAATTAATTTGAACCGTTGGATTGTTTCTAATTAATCTATGCCGTCCATCTATTCCTTGTTAGGCTTTCAAGTTTCAGCTTTGTTTGTCCCCATCGAGGACTGAACTAACTCCATTCCAATTTCTAACTTTCATTTCATTTCTCAGTCTCTCTCTCAGCTCAGTTATGTTTTAAAAACTTTGCACGACGAATACTGATATTTCTTGGCATAAATCCTGTTTATTTTATTTATTTATTTAATTTTATATTTTAAATTGTCTAATAAAGTTTATTTCTATAAATTTTCTGCGACGAACCAATATTTTGTCCCACAAAATCATTAAATTTGGGTGGATGCCGAAAATAGGATGCGGGAAATTTAATTTTAAATTTTTTAAAACTTTGTGCGACCAATCTTTCGTCGCACAAAGTTTTGCACGACCAATATTTCATCGCGCAAAGTTTTGTGTGACGAACAAATGCTTCGTCACGCAAGACCCCAAAAATTTGGGTGAGCGCCAAAAATAGAGCGCGATATTTTTTTTTTTATAATTTTTTTTAAGACTTTGCAATGACCAATCTTTCGTTGTGCAAAGTGATATGATTTTTAAAACCAAAATAACTCCTCCACAATTTTCTCAATGTATCTTCTCTTGTTCTCTTACCTTTTATCTTTTTCCCTGTCCCCAAATTCAACCCCCTCTCACACTCAACCCCTCTCTCTCTTTCTCTCACTCTCTCACTATCTCTTCTCTCTCCCTATCTCTCACTTATCCCCTCTCCTTATCTCTCACTCACTCTCTCACTATCTCTTCTCACTCTCTCACACTCTTTCCTCTCTCCCTATCTTTCACTTATCCCCTCTCCCTATCTCTCACTCATTCTCAATCTTGCCAAAAGGTATTTTCTCTCTAATTTTAATTTATTTTTCATTAATATGTGTTTTTGGAGTTAATTTTGGGTTTGGGTGGGGTTTAGGGTTGGGTATAGGGTGGAATTTGGGGTATGCCAATTTTAGGGGAGGTTTTGCCCATTTTTTGGTATATTTTTTTTTTTTTGGTTATTTGACCATATTTATTTTTTATTTTTTGTAGGAATCGCAGGGACTTTGATGGTGAAAATTGAGGAGTTGAGGATTATGACGCTATCATACCATATCACCCCCCCCCCCCCCACCCACCCACTACCACCACAATAGACTTGTATTAGGATTTCATTATTGTAATTTGTTAATTTATATGTACATTTTTAATAAAATGTATATTATGGATAATTTGATCACTTCTTTTCATATGTAATTTTATTTTGAATATGTCAATTTAAATTAAAATATCTATAAAAAAATTAAATTAAAGTAATTAAAAAAATAAAGCCATACATTTAAATTAAAAAGTTCAAATCCAAAAAAAATTGTGCTACCCATTGTAGGCCTATATGATGGAACTATTCTAAGGGAATAGAGAGGGAGAGGCCGGCGGCAATAAGAGAGAGAAGAGAGAGATTTAATTGTGAGGTGCGTGTTGTATCACCCCATTGTGCCTGTATTTATAGTAGTAGGATAGACAAAATCCTTACCTTTTTAGGATTACAACTCTAATAGGATATTAACTGCTAAAGGGAATATTCAAAGATATCCCTAGATATACTATGATTTACACAATCACATTCTTATTCTAAAAATGACTGCTACACTCCCCCTTAAGTGTAAATACTCAAACAAAACATCATATCAGATCTTCAGTAGATAAGGTAGAATAGTTGATGAAGTCGGCAGCACAACGGGTGAATGCGAGTCTCAAATTTAAAGAAAGTATGCATTGGTAGTAAAACTGACAAAACCTCGCTACGGTAAAACCTAAGGCAAGAGAAAACCTATAGATTAAGGAGAAAAGTGAGAAATATGCATAATGTCTAAAAGAAATGTCAAACATAACGAAAATAGTGAAATCAATGGAGTATGATCATCCGAGGATGGGCACCTCATCAAAACCTCATTAGGTATGGGAAAAATGCTCCTAATCATAGGAAAAAGAGTACATTAAGCTTAGGTTAGTATGCTTTAGGATACTCCCCCTTAGTTAGACATAACTTCCAAATAAGAGAACTACAAGCAATTCAACTCAGATAATTTATGCATACCGATTCCTTGGAGGAGCTTTTGAAAAGTAGACTTGGGCAATGCCTTGGTAAATAGATCAGCCAGGTTATCCTGAGATTGGATTTGCTTGACTTTAATGTTCTGATGCTATTGTTGCTGGTGAGAATAAAAGAACTTTGGTGCTATATGCTTGGTGTTGTCTCCCTTGATGTATCCCTTATTTAACTGCTCGATACATGCTGCATTGTCTTCAAAGATCGTTTTAGGAAGGTTAATGATGGAAGTAAGACCACTAGTGCTTCGAATATGTTCCATGATTGCTTTCAACCAAAAGCACTCACGCGATGCTTCATGCAAGGCAAGGATTTCAACATGGTTTGAAGAAGTCGCAACTAGCGTTTGCTTGGTAGACCTCCAAGATATAACGGTATCTGTAATGGTAAAGACATAGCTTGTTTGAGAACGTGCTCTATGTGGGTTAGACAGATATCTAGCATCTGTGTAACCAACAAGGCGAGAATTAACCCGAGAATTGAGGGGGCGGCAGCTTCTCTCGAGGATTCATTGGTGTAGAACAAGCCCAAATCCATCATACCCTTGAGGTAGCAGAAAATGTCTTTAACACTATTCCAGTGTCTATGCGTGGGCGCATTGTTATATCTAACTATTAGATTATAAGCGAAGGAGATGTCGAGTCTAGTGCATTAAGCCAAGTACAATAAAGCCTCAATTGCACTTAGTTATGAAACTTTAGGCACCAAAATCTCTTCCTCATCCTCCTTTGGACGAAAAGGATCTCGTTTAGCATCTAGAGTCTGAACGACCTTAAGAGTACTTGAAGGCTTTGTTAACGTCGCAACACCTTTTGGGTGTAGTTCGATTGTTGCACTAGGGTTCCATCCAAACAATGCTTGATCTCCAGGTCGAGACAATATCGGGTTTTCCCAAGATCTTTGATCTCAAATTCTGATTTCAAGTGAATGGTAATTTGCTCAAGCTCTGTGGGAGTTTCGATGAGGTTTATGTTGTTGACATAAACTGTAACGATTGCAAATCCAGAATGTGACTTCTTTATGAATACGCATGGGCGTAATTCGTTGTTCACATATGTAATACCCTGTATTTAAAAAAATGGTTATATATGTGTGTGTGTGTGTGTGTGTATGTGCGCGCGCGTGTGCATGTGGGTAATTATTTTTACGTAATGAGTTTATTAGATTTCTTTTATGCAAGAACCTACTTTCAATATGTAAAATAGTCTCAAAATAAAATCATTTTTGCTACAAAATTATTTCAAAAACTAGCTAGTATTATTTCATGTTTATATGTAATTAGAGATATTTTTAGTTTGAATTGGAGAAGGAAATTATGATGAGTTTGGCTTGATTTTTTTCTCACAAAGGCAAGATGTCATTTTGACAATCATTAAAGAGTAAAGAGTAGGTATCATTCATCACTCTAAAATAAAAGGTGGAAGTCTACTTAAGGGTGAGTTGGCAAGTTTGTAATCATTAGGAATGTAGGAGTTAATGATTAGTGAGGATTCATCCCCCAAATTTGGAGAAGTGGGATTCTATATCCTTTAGAGTTTGGACGTGGCCTTTATGTATTTATCCACATGCATTGTAATCATGATCAATTACTAATGTTTCCAATGATTGATGTCTAAGTGTTGCAAAAGAATTGAAATGTTTCCTTAAAGGCTTAATTGAGGATTCCATTTCTTTCTCCATAAAGGTAGAGGGAGGAAAGAACACGAGAGGAAGAATACACACTAGCAAGAACCTAGCAACAACAAGAAAGATCTTTCCTTCTCAGACCACTCTCCCCACCATCCCTTTCTTTTACCTTATGTAAGGGCTCTCGGCCATCTTCATTGTATTTTGTAAATCTCTCTTGCATAGTGAAAACACAAATGCATATACAACTCTAGTGGACGTAGCCGATTTGGTGAACCACTAAAATCTTTGTGTTCATTATTATAATATTTACAAGCTTTCATCTTAATCTCGAAGACAATTCTTCACTTCAAATTCCAAACCAAAATTCTGACAAACCAGTATTAATAGAACAATACTGAGTTTCAAAATGAACTACAACTTTATACATAAACAATCCAAGCATCCAACATCCGCCTTCTACATCTTTTCACCTTTGTCTGATCACCACCACAATGCAACAACTGCTACACTTGGCCAGTCACACTCATCAATGGCAGCCATGACAAATGAGACGATGGATGATGCCATTGTGGCTAAGCTTTCATGAGACCATTCCGTGTGCATCATCCGTTCCATCCATAGTGTCTAGTACCACACCTTTAACTGTGGAGTTGACAGAGAGAGATGATAATGTTCTGTGGAGAGAGAGAGAGGAGGAGGACGAGAGGGATCAATTTGTAGAAAAGAAAGGAGATACAAATTTGAAAAAAAAGAAGAAAATGATTAAGTAGTGGTTCTTGAGGGAATAAAAAGGAGAAGCAAAAAGATGATAAAAAGACATTGAAGGGTAAAGTGTTGTATGGGAAGAAGAGGAGAGTCGGGTGGAAGAAAATGATCAGGTTTGTGGGTGAGAAAATATAGGAAATGAGATAAGAAGAACTATAAGTGGTGGGTTCAAATAAAAATAAAAATAAAAGATGAGGTTTGGAAGGGGAAAAGCTAGAAGTAGAGTTTCATGCCTTGTTGCTTTTGAGATATTTATTTCACTTTCAATTTTCTTCACTAACATGGACATCTAATTCTTGTCTAAATAATAACAAGTAAAAGCCAGGCGAGAGTGAACAAGATGATTGTAATTCTATAGAGTGGTAAATGATCAATATTTTAAATAAGGGTAAATTAGACTTTACCACCTCATGTTTAAGGTCTATTGCAACCTCATACAATATTTTTAAAACATTTCACTTTCATACCTCAAGTACTATTTTATTTCAATATAATACATCCGTTACATTTTCCATCCATTGGTTTGTTACGAGTTGACGTGGTTACCACATTTGTGCTATGTGGCAAAAAAAAATAATTTTTTATGCATTTAAAATATTATAACAATTTACCCTATTAAAACAAATAAATAAATAAAAAAAACCAGAAATCCTTCCCTTTCCCTTTCTTCATAACCCTTTACCCCCTACCCATCTCTTCCTTCCCGTCCGACTGCCGCACTACTATGACTTATGCAATTCCATCTTCTTCCCTCTCAGTTCTCTTCATCTTTTTCCAAACCTCCATAACTCTAATATCTTCTTCCTCAAAGCAAAAAAACTAAAATCCATTTGAATTAAATCCTAATAGATTACTAATAAAATCAGCAAATCTGGGTCGCGGAGCATAAAAGACGATGAGGCTCTCGATCTGATTTTTCTCGGTGTTGGGGATGGGCTCTCGTCTGAAGAGGAGTTGGGAGCGCATACAAATTCAAATCGAAGAGGAGTTGTAATTGTAGTCATAGAGAGAGAGGAGAGGGAGAAGGTGAGATGGGGGGTTGCAGGGGAGGTGGGGCAGAGTAAAGGGAGCGGGTCAGGGGGATTGGTTTCTGGGTTTGATAGGATTTTTATTTATTTAAAATATATAGGATAAATATTATAATATTTTAAATACATAAAAAATTATTTTTTTGCCACGTGGCACAAATTTAGTAGTCACTTCAGCTCTTAACGGACCAATAGATGAAAAATGTAACGGATGTATTATATTGAAATAAAATAGTACTTGAAGTATGAAAGTGAAATATTTTAAAGATGTTGTAAGGAACTAAAATCGACCCCAAACTTGAGGGGGTAACATGTAATTTATGAAGGGAAATATGACATTTATGTGGGATTTCTAGTGACTAGCGTGCATATACAATTCTAAATTTATATACATAAGTAACGAAAGCATATTAGCACATATTATCAAATCTATAGTCATGCAAATCTCCTTCAAGAAGCATAGGTTCATATATGATGCATCTAACAAAATACTGAAGAACAAAGTAAAGGTTGAGTTTTATACCTCTTGATCTGGACCTTAGACCAAGGATGGACCACTTCCAAGCTCTTTTTTCTTGGAACTCCTTGAGTCTAGCCTCCCTCCTTGATTTCTCCACCCTAATAGGTTTGGAACTCCTTTGATTCTCCTCTAGTCTCCAAAGTAGAAGACCTCTAAAGATCCACACTCACTAGTGTAGCGAGATGGATGTTGGAATAACCAAAAGGAGAAGAGATGATTAGCTATATCCCCCTTTGGTAGCCAACTATGTATGTGTGTAGAAAGAGAGACTTGTTTTTCTCTTGTTGAAAAGTTCACACAAAAAGCCCTAATGAAACTTTTTCATTAAACACCATTTATAAAGGTAAAAGAAGTAAGTAAACTAATTGACACTTTCACTTTCTTCTTTCTACATCCTCGGCCGGCCACTAAGTGTTTATTTAGGCTTTGGGTTTTTATCATTTCAAGTCATCCTATGCTTGAATAAAAAGCCCAATGGGTTTGGGCCTAATGGGCTCAAATGAACCCGAACTTTTCTTTAAGCCCGAAACGATCTTTCATCGCTTCTATGATTTATTTACACTTTCTAATTAATCATAGCACATAATTAATTCCATCATCCTTTAGTTGTCTCACCACAAGAGTGTATCGGTGTACAATTGTCTTAGGTTCTAATTAGCGAGGCAGTGAGGTGATTAGTACCAATCCAATTGATTAGTATTTATCCAATCACTTAGTGAATTAAAACTTACTTTTAATTCTCGTTCTTCTTTGATGACTACTTATTTAATCATCTAGAAGAACCCACAAGCCATGAGTGACATCTAACCATATATCATGACTACCCAAGCTAATGTAGAATTTGGTCAAAGAACCTATTCAGTTGGAATTACAATGTAATTTGATCCTTTCTCTAATACAATACTCACAATCACATCACTAGGGTATGGATACTTAATGTCAAACCCCTAATGTGATTATACTTAGTTATATGATTCAATTGAGTCATATTGGAACGCTTCCATCATTACGCTCGATACTTCTACCGAAGATTTCTGAATCATGTCTTAGAGTATTCTTCCTCTCATAACGAGAATTAGAGATGCCTTGTTGATCATTTAAATGCCTCTGAGAATAAATCATTGACCCCAATAATGCATAGAACACATCCAAGATGAGATGTGGTCACGTTTCATTATCAAATGATCAACAATGTATCCCTAAGACAACTATGATGTCTCAGGTCAAAGGATTACTTCCATTATTCCAACCAGTAGAGTTACTTTTTTGACATGTGCGTAGACCTCCATGCAAGTACTCTCATTTGATTGTGTTTAGTGAACTTATTCCCTTAATGCACACCTACATACTTGTCTTAGTGTCACTACATGGATGGCATGAGACTTTCCATCCTTCCCATTTAAAGGGGACATAGTATGTACTGGTCTATGTATTGTCGGTGTTTCTTTGACAATCCTACGACCAAGAACCTTTTTGGACATTATGGCTATGTCAAGAAGGTCTCTGCAGTCTAACATCATTAGATTACTTATTCTATCGATCCATTGTCCATGGATTCACTATTTTGGATGTATATCGTTTATAGAGATAGTCCTAATGAGTGACTTTGCCTTTTGCTGTATTAGAGTTATCTATACATATAGACATTGTCCTGAAGGTTTCTTCCAAAGATTAACTTTCAGGGCATATCTCCAACAATTTACCCTTTAAATAATAGTATCAAACATTATTACATTGGTTACTAATTAGTTTAATCTTTGCTCATATTTATATATGGTGAGTAAGTGAATCTTAATCTTTAGGTGCAGTACATATACATATGCATTGCAAAGCAAGTAAAAGAGTTGTGTTGTGTCAAGTGCTCACTTGTGTAAAGTGTTTAAGTTGTGAAGATATTCAAGGGCTGAAGTTTGCCTTGAATATAAAATAATGAACCTTGTATACGTCAGGCGTTGGGGGAAGGGCTTGAGTATACAACCGATTGGTTATAAAATAATGAAAGTTTGTATATTTCAGGTGTCGGGGGAAGGGCTTGAATATACAATTAGTCGTTCGGGAAAGTGCTTGTATAATAAAGTGGAAACTGAGAATCTAATTACAAAAATTGGGTTCAAGGGATGAACGGGAGTTAACTCATATTCTAAGGTATTCGAAGCCAAATGGTATAAGAATGGTATAGGACGTGTAGGCTTGAGTGCCTTAGGTATAGATTAGCGGGATTAGAATGGAGTGAGTACATTCATCCATCTCATTTGCATATATTTCATGCATTCGAAAGAATTGTTACAATTTAATTATTATTTTGTTGGTACTTTTTGTTGTGAATAAATTTTTGCACTATAGTTATTCTGCTGCGTATTCAATAAATTTTATGTAGTAAACTCAAGTGTTTAGTACGTAAAAGTTGTTAACTAGTGACATAGGATGTGTTCTGTAATCAGCTCCAAATAATTTTATTTTAATTTTTCCACCATATCTTGGTTGTAGAATTTATTTCTATAGCTAAGGTATGGCTCACACCCTAACTCGTGAATATTCTTTATTCGTGGGTTGGGACATGAAAACATAACCCTAACTTGTCAAATATTCACTCAGACAGTTATACCACATTTTTTTGGATTGCTTCAATTCGTAGAGTGATCTCCTCAATCTAATAGAGAGAGTGTTCCATAGTCTAGAACTATTTGAACCAATCAATGAAAGTCCTTCTGAAACTTTCATGTAGATTTCCGTATCTAGATCCTTTTAGAGATATGCAGTTACCACGTCCATAAGCTGCATATTCAGTTATTTGGAAACTACCAAACTAATTAGGTAGCATAACGTTATGACATCCATTACTGGGGAATACGTCTCCTTGTAATTAATCCCAGGGCATTGAGACAAGCTTTGTGCTACGAGGCGTGCTTTATATAATACTATTTCATTCTTCTCATTACGGTTCCTCACGAAAACCCACTTGTAGCCCACTGGCTTCACATTGGCTTCACATGTGGTGAAGTTGGAGCTATAAGTCCAAACACGTTATATTTCACAAGCAAATCAAGTTCGACCTGGATTGCGTGTTTCTAGTTTGACCAATCTGTTCTACGCCGGCATTCATCAACAGAACGTGCTTCAATGTCATCGCTAAGAATAATGTCAGTTGCTACTATGTACATAAATGCATCGTCGACGATCATTTCATTCTGATTCCAAATCTCATCCAATATTACGTAGTGGACCGAAATCTTGCGATTCTCGAGAGGTCGGGTTGTCTTATATAAGATATCATAGTAATCTAGAATAACCTCATGCATTGGAATAGAAGAGTGAGCGATGGTCAGATTCAAACTAGGGTTACTAGTTGGTGTCGTTTTCCCTTTTCGGGGTTGTGAATCATTTAAACCAAAGGGTCTGCCATATTTCAGGGTTGGAGTAGATGATTGGCTAGTCGCCAATGTACTGGGCCATGTGGAAGGCCTCTCCATCTTCGGGTAATGTTTAGCTTTCCCAGGCAAGATTACGGCATATGTGGGTACGTCTATCCTTGCAGGTGCGTTTGCAACAAGTATATATGATCTTGTCACCTTAGCTAGATTAGGAAATACATCCAGCGTACTTTGAACAATACTATAAAGATCTATAATGTCACACCTCAGTTTTAGACTGGGCAGTGCAGGGATCTAAATGAGACATAGTCGGAGTATATTACGACAATTTGCGGTGTTATCTAGGAATGTTAGCATACTTATCTCCCTTTAACGACAGGAAAACTGTCTCATCAAAGTGACAATCCATAAAACGTGCGGTAAAGAGATCTCCTGTCAAGAGCTCTAAATAGCGACTAATAGATGGCAAATCATAACTGACATAGATTCCCATTTTTCTCTAAGGAACCATTTTGGTACCTAATGGCGGTGCTATCGGCACATAAACTACGCACCCAAACACATGCAAATGCGAGACGCCAGGCTCATATCCATTAACCAATTATAATGGTGAATAAGGTTTGGTAGCAGTGGGCCTTAGGCAAACCAGCATAGTTGCGTGCAATAGTGCATAGCCCTAAGCAGATACCCGCAGTTAGGTTCACATAACCAAAGTCCAAGCTATCAATTGAAAGCGCTTTATGAAAGCTTCAGCTAGACCGTTTTGGGTGTGAACATGGGGTACATGATGCTCGACTTCAATCTTAATTGACATGTAATAATCGTCAAAAGTCTATGGCGTAAACTCTCTACCATTATCCAGTCGAGTCGATGTGATCGGATAATCAGAATGGTGAGCCCTTAGCTTAATAATTTATGCTAGGAGTTTCGCAAATGTAGCGTTGAGTGTGGACAGTAGGCAAACATGTGAACATTGTGTTGATGCATCAACTAACACCATAAAGTGTTTAAATGGTCCGCATGTTGGTTGGATATGTCCACAAATATCCCCTTGAATCATCTGAAGAAACTTAGGCCATTGTGAATAATCTTTGTAATTAAGGGTTGACTATTCAACTTCCTTAAAGAATAAGCTTTGCATGGCGGGAATCCAACGTATGAAGGTAAATGATGCTGATGTGATGATTTGAGGATACGACGCATCATGTCATACCCAGGATGTCCTATAAGGTCATCCTAAAGTAGCAAAGTGTTCTAGAACTCAGGCATAGGGCTGGCCACATGGTGGGCTTCTATGTCACGAATGGTTGTGATGTATAACCTACTCGAGAGACGTTCTAACTTCTCGTGAATGTGCTTCTGGCCATACTCGTAAGAAGTGATACAAAGAAATTTAGATCCATTATCTTCAGTGATTTCAATATAATATTAATTATCTCAAATATCTCTAAAACTCAGCAATGTTCTTCCAGAACGTGGAGAATAGAGGGCCTCTTTAATAGTTAAGACAATACCATTTGACAACAGCTTTCCCGTATCCTTCAATCAGGTTGGATGAGCCTGAGAGAGTTGTCAGACGTGCTTTCCTAGGAACGAAGTTAGTAAAATGGAGTTGCTCATTCAATATATTGTGCGTAGTAGCACTATCTGCCAGACAACTAACTTCCTCACTAAACATACCTAGAAATAAATTGATTGAATTGGTCATATGCATAAACAGAATTCCATTCATTCAATGAATCAATTTGAGAAATAATATCAATGAAATAACAATCCATAATTCAAAACAAACCAAAACCAAACAAATTATTCCAAATACTTAGAAAAATTGTCTAAAAATTTAACCATAAACCTAAAAATTAGGAAGGGTCCTGCCACTAGGGGTAAAAACACCACATGTGAAGAAGAATAAAACTTATTCGTCTATAGGAGTTGATGCCTTTTGAAAAATCTAATATCTGCATGGATATAGTAGTATCTTTGGGATATTCCACATGGGCAAAGTTAGACTCAGAACTAGAATGATACTTGGCAATAGCCTCGGGGGTAGCTCGGCATACGTGTGACCAATGATCTTTTGATCTACAGCGATAGCACATGTCCATTTCAATGGAAATCGATTGAACGGTAATTTTTCCCTTGTTCTTGAAGTTTGGGGCCTTATAGGTAAGGGGTTGGCTTTTCTGGGTCAAATTTCCTCCCTTTGGTGGGCCTTGACTCTGTGGACCTTGGGCCCATGGTTGGCTTTCCGCCTATTTCCACGGCCACGACGATTTTTACGTCATTTGTGGTTGCTAGAATTGGTTGTATGCACTTCAGGCGTAGTGTTCGAGCCAGTGGGCCGAGCTTGATGATTTTCCATCAAAAGTTCGTTCTGCTTTTCAGCGAGAAGTAAAACAAGGATTAAATCCCAAAATTTGTAAACTTCTGTGCCTTATATTGTTACTATAGGACAATATTGGTGGCATGGAAGGTCGAACAGTTCTTTTCCAAGAGATTTGATTCGATTGAGTCCACTTTACAGAACTTAAGCAATGATCGGATTCTACAAACTTCAGAGTTGTATTCATTCATGGACTTAAAGTCTTGGAAGCGTAGATGATGCTAGTCGTGTCTTACTTTAGCCAAGTAAATGTTTTTCTGGTAATCAAAACGGTCGGCCAGAGCAAGCTAGAGGGTGTGTAGGTCCTCCTCAGCAAGGTACTCAGTCTGTAGTGCATCATGGATGTGTTTTCGAATGAAGATCATTGCAATAGCTTTCTGAGCTTCATTGACTGGGTTGGCGTCGGTGGATGCCTCGATGGCGGCTATAATACCCTTTGTAGTAAGATGAAGCTTCACGTCTTGAAACCACTTTAACTAGTTTCTACTAGAGACTTCCAGAGCGGTGAAATCAAGCTTGTTCAAGTTCGATATGTCCTTAAAACGGAGGGTACAACAAGACGTGGTTAGTCATATGGTAATCCATAGACATACATCGTAGAACATTCGGGTTCTATAGACATGTATTCGTTTAATTTAAGCATGAAAGCTACATGTTTCATGTGGTAAGTTTGGAATGAAAACTTTGGGTTTCAAAGGCACTAAATCTGAAACTAGAGATTCAATTTAGTTTTATGAACGATTAGTTCATAAACGAGAGGTTCCTGCAAGAACACAGAATGCAATATGCCAAATGATTAGTTCAATTTAGTTTTATGTAGTGGATTTGAGTTGCTTCGGGAACTCAAGTGTGAGAACTTCGAGACTATAAAAGGATGTCAACGGTTCAAAGTATAAAAATAAATTATTGAATCGTTAATGTCCAAAAGTGATCTTCAGGTCAATAATTTTGGATTAACTATTAGATTAATGGACTATAGGTCACTTTTCTTTAATCAATAGATCAGGACAAAACGGTGTCGATCGTGGAAGCAAAATAATGCCAAACGGGTCGAATTAGCTTCGGTTGGTGATCAACCAAGTAATAATTAAATTAGAATTAATTAGTGTAAACCAAAGTACCCCAAAAAATATTTGGGCATGATTTATAATACGGGGATTGCCAAAAATTGGCATTAGGTCAAAAAAGTATCACGGCAATAGGCCCTGCAGTTCGACTGCGGCCTTATTGGGTCATAGGGAAGACTGCAAGCCTTGGGCTGAGTGATATGGGTGAGCCCAGCAACAAAAGGCTGCTGGTTTGGGAGGAAGCCCAGTCGAAGGCTAGCGTGTGCGTTAACGTTCGCGAAGCCCAGCTGAAGCTTGGGTCAAGTTTTGGGTAATGGCAAATCAAGTTTAGCAAGTTATAGGTTGCTGCGGCCAGGTCTGTCATGGGTCAAGGGAAGCCTAGTAGCACTGGGCTGCTGGAGATGGGCCAGAGATGTTCGAACGTATCCAAGAAGGCTGCAAGCTTCTCGGTTTGGGCAGGGGGACTTAGAGCCTGTGTAAGCCTACGTGGCCGAAGGCCTAGTGCCATTGTGCTTAAGTAGCAAAGCCCAAAGGGCTATTGCCGTGTGGTTCAAGGGGTCAAAACGACACCGTTCCATAATTAGCTCCACGCAGCTGGGCTGCAGGCTAGCGCGGTGGTGCCACGGCTGTGATAGATTTTTTCCCTTTTTTTTTTTTTTTTTTTTCAACATCTCTAGGGTTTGTAAAACCCTAAATTGATTTTAATTTATTTATATGCTTTGACTCACAAATTCCACATAGAAAAATAATTGCGCAATGCATGAAACATATATATATATATATATTGACAAATATATGAAACATATACAATATATATCGCAAGGAAAATATAAATATAAGGGGTATATGCATCATGGGGAATGTTATGCTTTGTGGACGTTTCAAATATGTTACTTTATTTTCAGCATACCTGATTGACAAAAAACAAATAAAAGCCTTTCAATCTTGTAGAAAAGAGCCTCTTCCTACGATCCTTTGGTTCCTTAGCTTTTGGTAAAAGCATGCTGATAACGTGTTGTAGGCCTATTTGACGGAACTATTCTAAGGGAATAGAGAGGGAGAGGCCGGCGGCAATAAGAGAGAGAAGAGAGAGATTTAATTGTGAGGTGTGTGTTGTATCACCCCCATTGTGCCTTTATTTATAGTAGCATGATAGGTTAAATCCTTACCCTTTTAGCATTACAACTCTAATAGGATATTAACTACTAAGGGGAATATTCAAAGATACCCCTAAATACACTAAGATTTACGCAATCACATTCCTATTCTAAATATGACTGCAACACTACCAAATATTTTGTCGCGCAAACAATTACTATAATTAAATTAAATAATAGAAATAATAAACCAAAAAGTCAATTTAATTAAATCAAAAAATCAAAAATAAAAAACTTTCATCGCGCAAAACCTATCTTCAAGAGCTTTACACAATGAACCATGCATGACAAAAATTTCATAGCGCAAATTTTTGAGTGATGAAATCTTACTTTGTGCAACAAATCTTATTTCGTTGCGCAAAGTATTTTTTGTAGTAGTGCAACCAAAGAGATGTAAACTTAAAGATGGGAAGGAATGGGTAGGATACATTATGCTCTATGTTATACGATTAGTGATTATACCCGACCGTAAACCTTAACAGGTTCCTACCGATTACTTCCAATCATTTTTTTGTTGCATACAATGATATTCTACTTTAGTGCACATGTTTTAACGTTAACAAATTAATAGGAACCAGTTTTGGAATTTGAAAATTTCTTACTAAGTTTGTAGTACTTTATCCTTGGGTTTATGTTTTATTTATCAATTGAGTTGTTTCGGTTAGTCATGCGCTCAAAAATTTACATTTATTTGGGTTGCATTAATTTGAGTGATCGTTAGTATGTTTCTTTTCTTTCGTCATAATTACTTAAATTTAAAGCACTGGTTACATCGAATAGATAAAAATTACCATAAAAGGGGGGAAATAGTAGAACCATGTAGAGCTAGCGAAGGATCGAAGGTAAAAACATGAAGCTAAACAGTCTCGCATCTATGAATACAAGGCTCTTTGGATTCGTGTTTTTGTTGTTGCTTTTCTCAACTTCGCGTAAGTCTATCTCATAATAACAAGTTTTTTTTTTTCAATTTTTTATTTGTGTCGAACTAATGAAGGTAAAACATGAAAATGAAAGTATCTCTAGCACAATTTTAACGATCATATATATTTCTTTCATTTGAATACCCTATCTTTTGTTTTTTTGTTAAAGAGAAGTTTTTCTTGACCATGCAAAAGAGTTTCAGTTGAAAGATTCCTCAAACAAGATTACGTAGAAGGACATCTTTATATACCCCAACTCCATCGTGCATTTCAATATTTATTTATGTATGAATTTAGTGTATGTAGTACCACTTTTTGTGTGTGTGTATAACGAGTTCGATATTTGTTTGAAATTGTTTGTTAATTTTGACTGCAGAAAATATGGTGGAAGGACGAGGGGTATGTGACGGTGAACAAATCTCAGTAAACCCATTCAGTATTTGTTTTACCGATTATCAAAACAGGCAGTGCGATAAAAAATGCAAAGCGGCAGGTAACATCCGGGGCCGGTGCAAAAGTTGGCAAATGTGTCGGTGCCGAATAGATTGTGATCACCCAAAGTGTGGCGGTTCATTTTTTGGGATATGTTTTACCTACAAAAATAAATTCGGTGATGAGTAATTAATTCTCGAAGGGAAAAAAACATGATAAATGAATAAATAATATTTTTTTAATTAATAAATTCTCTGCTTTAATTTACATATATGTTGTTGCAGAATTCGCAGAAGATATCAATCTATAATAGATAATGCTACGGAGATTAAATTTGTAGAAATTTGCAAATTAAATAACGTGTCACAATAGATATGAGTACATTTATGAATATTTAAGTAATAATTAAATCATCAATTTTCATGTCATTTACAAATCTAGTCTTCCTAAAATTACCTATTTATAATTACTAAATTGCATTACCATTCCCCTGCAACATTGAAAACTTCAATTACAATAGCAATTACAATGACAGTTCTACGGTAAATGTCTCATTTATACTAACAAAAGAAAAAGGAAATTGGTAGAGCGATTTGTATGGCACATTATACTGCAATAATATAAGAATATGTGTGGAACAAAAAAAAAATAACATAACACATCGTCTTGTTATTGAGGCATCACGTGATGATTATGTGTGCCATGCAAAATGAAGGGGAGCCTATGACTATGTCTCGTTTGTACTTGCTTCATATTTTTGATATTTTGGCTCAAATACTCAGAAGTAGCTAAACCATAGGATTAAGTCATTGAAGCCGAGCTTTCAAGCATATGAAAGATGGAAGCAACACAAAACAAAAAGTTGTGGATGCACTTGAAGTCCGCGCTATAGCACCCTAGCAAAAAGATCAAGGGCTCAAGTACGATCAAAGCCTAAAGACAATGCACAAGTCTAGTATTAGATTTCTATTGATGAAACACATAATTCTAGATTGTACATGCCCAACTACTGTATTCAAGAATGATCCAGATATGTTGACAAAAGTCAACCTTTGGTCAAAATGATTCTAGCTAAGGTCAACAAACCCTGATTATTCCAATCTTAAAGATTCGCACATGGATCGAATTTCCGATCCTTATGTTCCTAAGGGCATCTCTTTACTTTCACAACAACATCCTCCAATTCTATAGCAATCCAACCGCAGGATATCGCCTACTACAAAGGTCAAATGTCGGTCGTTTATGAAACTATAGTCAAACGACAGAATCTCGTCAAACGGAAATTAGCAATAAAAACTGTGGTCAAACAATAGAATCTCGTCAAACGAACATTAGTAATAGAAACTATGATAAAACGTACATTAGAGATAGAAACTATGGTCGAACGATAGAATCGCGGTTGTGGACAGCGAAAACCCTTGCCAGATTTCGGTCAATACCAAATTCAACACAAATACACCAAAACGAAGCTCGTGAAGAGTATAGCAATATTTATACATGCCACAAAGGCCAACTCCGCCGGAAAACTTCGGAAAATGCCGATGGAACCGAAAAACCCTAGAACTTTAGAACTTCGATCCTCCATAGAAGGTCTAACGACTTGACTCTTGATGTCGAGGTGAGTGTAATGGTGTGGTGGTTGGCGAAGGATTGAGTAGTGCTGTCAGTTACCAACTGCTGTCCATAATAGGTGGAAGGCAGTTTGGATCAGCATCTATATATGGAATGGTCCCTGCTCAAGAGGAAAACGTTCTATACAGAAACTAGCCCTATTCTAGTGAGAACATAAGGTCCCCATTGAGTAGAAGATTCTTCCTCACCGTTTCACGTCTTTATCAGACATACAGCAGCCAAAGATGAGAAGTTATTTATTTCTTTCTAACAAATGCATTTGGGTTGAATTGATAACCAAACTCTTGTTCAGATACATGTATGTGGATTGTGATTTAGGGATCTTGCTAATTGTAAAGTTCCAATATTTGGTATCAGAGCATGTATTAGCTCACCCTAAATTCAATTCTTTTAATTACTATTGTCATTGATTATATTTTGATTCTGGGCACTATTATATTTCGATTAATGTTTGTTGGTTTTCTTCTGGGTACTGTGATCACGTTTGATACTATGGTGAAAACATCGGAATCAACTTGGGCCTTTCCTTAAAAAAAAAAAAAAAAACGTGATCCCTCTGAGAACAAGACAGAGACTGAAATCGTAAAAGAATCCGGTACAGAAACCCTGACCGCGTCCATATCAAAAGGTCGCATACACCTGAACGCTCCAGGCCACGCAATCGTCAGCGGCGCAAGCCAACTATCGAAGAAGAGGCGTGGCATGTTGTGATTAATTGGCTCATATAATTGAGTTGGCAACAATTAAAGACCGAAGACCAAATTGATTGGAGTGGTAGGTGTGCAAAGTAAAAGGGTTCCAGAAGCAAGTCGAAAGCAGGAAAGAAGCAGCAACGTTAATCACATAAACACATGGAATTATGCATGTTTGACTTTGTGGATTAATAAAAGGAAAAGTCAGATGGTTGTTTTGACTAAATGGAGAGAATGAGGGAAGGCATGCCAAGTGCTTATTCTTTACCCATAAAGGAAACTAAAGCCTTCAATTTGGCAGCCAAGGCACAACAACGGCGTCGTCATGGGCATCACGAGGGAGGAAGAAAACTCAGCAAAAGCCGAGCAGCAATGGGGTTCGTCTGAAAGATTGCTTGGTTGCCTATGATATCACGAATGGCACAAGCTTGGTGGACTAATGTACATGGCCTTAATGGTTTTCTGGTTAAAGCTTTCTTTGGTTTTGATTATAATTGTTTTTTTATTTTTTATAATTATAATTGTTCGCATTAATGCTTTTCTTGGTAAGTCTTATTCAGGAATTGTTGGAGTTTCTGTGGAGCTTTCCTTTCGGTGGAATTTCAAGAAAAGCATAGATGACATAAAGAAGGCAGAGAGAAAAAGGAATCAAACTCCAACAAGAATGATGCCAAGGCTGCAACAACTAGACAAATAATCATGCTATTAAACCATTAAACAAATGTTTGTAGAACTTTCACCAAAGTGGGGTTTTAATGAAATTTTGTTTATTAAGGAGGTTGCATGGAATTGTGATTCATAATCCACAACGGATAAATATGTTGGCCGGTTGATTTTATAAATCATCATAAGGGTTTTTTAATGAATTTTGAGCCAACTATATTCTTTTCCAAAGATTAGAGTATTAGTTGAAACTTGAGCTTTGATTAAAAAGGCTACATAATAAGGGTGCATATCAATATGATATGCAGAAATTGCAGTCGTGCCCAAAGGTGTTACATTGCTGTGTCAATTGATTATTTATCAACTCTCTGGCTTCATCAGGTTTGCTCTTTGCTTTTTGTTCCAAAAACTTGCAGTTATGCTGAGTTGTAATCTATTATCTATATATGTGGTTAATCCCAAGTACCATTAAATTGACTTATGACTGTATTGAGTCGTATATATCTTCTTACAGTGCTTGGGTTGGGGATAATCATTATGCAGTTGGTTTTTGTTGTTTTAGTCGAAGCTTGGTAAAAAGGTTTAATTAGAAAGCCACAAAGTTTATTTTTTATTTTTTTTGATACATACGGAACTTGCAATATAATAGAAACTGAGGATTAATATTTATCTTTATGTTTAAATAATAGAAACTGAGGATTAATATTTATCTTTATGTTTAAAGAATGAAATTGAGATTGTAAACGAATTTTTTATGTGCCCTATAGTGTTGTAGAAAGAACCAATGTTAGTTCTCAGGCTGAAAAATAAAACTTGCATGGAGGGTTGATATTTTTATTCTTAACGGATTATTACATCAATGTCAAGTCTTTTACGATAATATTTTATGCAATAACCTTTACTTCTTCAGGAAAAATCTCTGAGCGAGATTTCATAGTGTAAACTTGTGTACATATGTTTTTCACCAAAGTGAAAAGACTTCAGGAACTGGATTATGTAAATTATGGTTCTTAAAACTCATAGCATGTCAATATTCTTTTCCAAAGAGGGGAATGTATGAATGGGTTGAGATGGTGTTTGGGCCCAAAATAATATTGTTGGGCCGAGTGTAGGGTTGGGCTCGGCCCAAAGCCATGTCAAAAATACTATGGGCTGCCTGATGATTCTGGGCCATTTAGCAGGGATGGTCGAGTCCTATCGCAAGAAGGAGTAGTTCAGATAAGCAAAGAGGGTCGAGGAAGTCGTGGTGCAATTAGGATTCTTGACCGACAATGAATAAAGCCCCAAAAGGGGTGAGTTCAAAGTCCTAATGGAAGTAGGGTTGTTCGAAGCAGAGTCGGAACGAAACAAGAACTCCCAATCCGGGTAGGAGTTTAATTCGATTTCAAGAAGGAGTTGGTGCTATAAATACAAGAAATCATGCAACAATTGAGGACCTTCAATTCAACACATAATTGCCCTGCACAAAACCCCTTAAACATCTTGAGATTTTTCATTTTCCTTTTTTCGCTGACACACCTTCAGTTTGGATAAACGGCACTGTGGAGGCAACCGGCAAATACCTTCAGTTTGGATAAATAGCACTGCATCGAGGCCGACTGGTTACCTATCCAAGTCTCGGCCGAGAAGGGTTTTCGAATCCTTATTAGCAGGGGTCATCTTATCAGCCCTCTCGGCAAAGTAAGGCGTTACGAGTTACGACATTCGGCGTCCTGGACGCCGAGTGATTTTATGATTTGATATTCACAAGTGAGTTTTAGAGTTCGGCATTCTGACGGCCGAACCACGTTCACCATCAAGACATACATCACCTTTGAATATTTGTGTCCGTATAGTCTGGTGTTAATTCGACGTGCTTATACTCTTTACGAATATAATCACGGTGACCGAATCGGGCGCCGACGATTTGTGAACTTCATAGAACTAGCAGCCTTGTCTTCAGGCTCTAAAACCCAAAGACCGAGAATGTTCCTTCCTCAGTCATAGTCACAAGATAAAGAAGTCAGCAACGCGCTCAACACGACATCAACGAATTTTACTCCTCGGCCGAGCTTGGTCGACGAGTTGGCACACCCCGCATTCAACCGAAGGATGTAGTTAGCTTATTAGTTACTCAATTTGCGCACCACGTAGGTTTTGTAATTTTTAGAGTCAACAGATGGGTATAACATTTTTAAGAGAATTAAGTTGACTATTTTCTTGTCCAAAGACTTGAAATCTTGGTTGTTTTCTTAATCTATTACATTACTGTTATACAATAAGGTTACATAATCTTGTATTGAATTATGGCTGTCTATGTTTCTTGCCCAAAGGTGTAACATAATCATGCATGAATACTGGAAATTACAAAGCGGAGCATATGGCGAAGTTTATACTATAAAGGATTGTTCAGGTACACATTGTTTGGGTTTTATGCTTGTAAGTCTTTTTAATTTTGAACTATGATGTTTGTTTGGAGATGAAATTAGACTTCTTGAGTTTCTTTTGGACATTGAAATCGAAATGGTATGAAATTGAATCTGTTAAGATGTATAGATTCATGATAGATGCGCATAAATTTTCTGGCAGATTGTGTGTCTTGTTTAAGGTCAGATGAATGACACAACTAATGGTCACCAAATGATCTAAATTTTTGATATGTTTAATATATGTATGTCTGCTATGTTTCTGAAAATTTTCGTAATTTTTTACCATGTACCATAATTTTGGTGAATTTACTAGTAACTCATGCTTGTATAGGCAGTTATGCTGGCAGATTGGGTTGGTCTTTTGAGACGTCATTTTAGACTATTATTTTGATTTTGATCTAAAATGGCTTTATATTTTTTTACTCTCTGAAGATTAATAGGTCTAGTTTGATTTGTGTAATTTTGGTAGTAATCAAGCTTATCATTTAATTATGATAAATTCAGAAATATATGTAACTCATTGTTGAAATTCTGTTTGACATATTAAGCAACTATTTTTTGGTACATTCTTTGAATTTTATTTTAGTGTTTTCCCAAGTGGGAGTTGTTTTTGTATTGTCCTAACACACTGAAAGTGAACTAAAGTTTTAAAGCATATGTATTAAGGTTTCCTTCTATGTTGAATATATGTGTAATAGATTACACATATATTAGCAACTGATTGTTGAAAGAATTACCATTGAATCGTTCTTTTAACAATGACAACATGATTAAGTTGCATAAGTATATGATGTATGTGTGCATTATCAATCTTCTGTCTCTTGCATATGGGTTGCCTTGGATGGTTGCATGTTGATCTTTAATAATGCGTATGATGTTAAAAATTAATACCTATATCTTTGTAGGTCTAATTATCTCTTACTGTTTGATTATATATTTTGGTATGATTTTGGGTATCCATCATACATGTTGAAACGAATGGCAAGAAATAGATGAGATATCTTGTGGAGGACAGATTGTGATATTCTTTCATTGAGATTGTGATTAATTTGCATGCTTAGGAAATTTTATGGTAATATGCTTATGTATAAACTGATTGACATAGTAAAGTTGCTGCCAAAGCAAGCATGTTTCAAATTTTTTTTTATCAAAAAGTGTTTTCTGCAATCAAGATATGGAATGGGTTCATTAATTCTATATTGTCTTGTCTTATATCTTGCATATAAATCTGTAATGTATGCGCTTATGCCGTAAGGTTCCTTCTGGTTTGTTTAAAGGATGTGTGCAATAAAGAATACTTGTGGCTAACCAGTCAGAATAAATGGCTAATTCTACATCTATAAGAAAGACTTTTAGACATTAAGTTGTTGATATGTTAAATTACTGGGAGTGTTGTTTCACACTTGCGTATGGAAGAATTGATGCTTCATTGGAGTTTGATAAAGGACCAAATTAGCAATGTTTAAAGAGCACATTGCGAAGATGGGAGTACCGGAATCATTTGATTTAGTATATATGTGGGAGTGTGAACTTCCAATCTTGCTTGTTTACTTCATAGTTGTTTTGTGCCAATAAATGGAACATGGTGTTTAATTCCATGTATTGTCTTTACATGAATTATTGTTCATTGATAAGTTTTGGCTATGGGAATGTTTAGGCATTGCATCACTCCCTTGTGGTGTTGGTTGCTTGTTTAAAAGTTTCAAGTGGTTTTAACTCTTTTTCAGTGTGCAAGATAGATGGGGGTGGCTTGTTAAAACTGCAGCAACCTTAAGGTAGTGGTTGATGAAGCGGATGAATGACAGCTTCATCAAGACAGACAGGGTTTTTTTTTTTTTTTTTTTTTTTTTTTTTTTTTTTATATATATATTTTATTTTATTTATTTAATTTTTTTTTTTATGGGAGTATAATGGCAAAAGTCTCGGTTTCACTGACATGTTTTATAGCATCATGTACAGTTAGTGAAGAAGATTGTGATTCCAGAGTGCCTACACTAACTATTGTGCAAAGTTTTCTAGAGTTCGACCTTCTAAATTAGCCATGACAGATGTGTGAGAAATGGTTAATGTTGATTGTAACATCCCACATCGTCCAGGAGAGTGATCCTTAAATGTATATTCACATCTTTATCTAGCACGAGGCCTTTTGGGAGCTCACTGGCTTCGGGTTCCGTAGGAACTCCGAAGTTAAGCGAGAAGAGGGCTAGAGCAATCCCATGATGGGTGACCCACTGGGAAGTTGCTCGTGCGTTCCCAAAAACAAAACCGTGAGGGAATGGTAAGCCCAAAACGGACAATATCGTGCTAGATGGTGGAGCGGGCCCGGGAAGTGATTCGCCCCGGGCCAGGATGTGATATTGATGAATAAACATGATTAGTAAAGTCCAAAGTGGGAGAATGTTGGAATCTTATTTGGACTCTACAAATCATGATAAGGAATTGTCACATTATAATCAGTTAGAGTTAATTATTAGGTTAACTTCCTTTAAAGTAGGACGGTAAGGCAAACATGTTGAAGTGATGGAAAGCCCCACATCTATAAGGATTGAGTAGTGCTGTCAGTTACCAACTGCTGTCCATAATAGGTGGAAGGCAGTTTGGATTAGCATTTATATATGGAATGGACCTTGCTCAAGAGGAAAACGTTCTATACAGAAACTAACCCTATTCTAGTGAGAACATAAGGTCCCCATTGAGTAGAAGATTCTTCCTCATTCACCGTTTCACGACTTTATTAGACATATAGCGGCCAAATGTGAGAAGTTATTTATTTCTTTCTAACAAATGCATTTGGGTTGAATTGATAACCAAACTCTTGTTCAGATACATGTATGTGGATTGTGATTTAGAGTTCTTGCTAATTGTAAAGTTCCAACAGTTGGGAACAATGATTCCAAAACTGGAATCAACATCATAAAAATGCTCAGAAAATGGGTCAAAATCGTGAATTAGACTGGGTAATCCGGGTAGGCTCGCTGGTCAGCCTTTAAAAAATAGCAGGCACCGTTTTGATGGTTTGGACTGCTTTATACAGAAGGTGCAAAATACAGAAATGTTCCTAACTTTGCTTACTTATAACTTCTTATAACTTTGTTTTGCAAACAGTTTTCACTTACATGTTCGTGGGATCAAGTTTTGTCTAAAAATATTAAGAGTGACCCCAAAAGCTCAATTGATTTTTAATGACTATTACAAAAAAAAAAAAAAAAATCAAACTTAGTAACTAAACTAGAACTCTAAAACTAACAAAAATAAAATAAATTCACGTAATTAAAAATAGAAAATAAAATAGTGAAACCCGAGAATGAGATTTCACTTGATATATATATATATATATATATATATATATATATATATATATATATATATATATATATATATATAAAAGTTCTAATCCATGGAAAATGCTAGGGGGACTGCAACTTGTACCACATTAGTTTGTTATCTAATGCAGCAAGTGATGTGTACAAGTCACATGAATTTATAATTTATCCAATTTGAATTTTGGTATACAAATTATGAGATATAAATATATAATCTCCCTAACATTACTCGATTTACGATGGTTTTGGGCAAGGACTAGTGCAATTGCGTTTCACTGTTAACAAATTAAAAGTAAACAATATTGGAAACTGAAAATTTCTACTAGGAGAGTAATTTATCGTTCGGTTTATATTTCATTTACGAATTGAGTTGGTTTAGTTAGGGCTCATTTAGATGTACTTATAAAATGACTGAAAGCGCTTTTAGAGAAAATGTTTTTTGGTTCCAAAAGGACTTAAAGTGCTTTTTGCAAGAAGCACCAGTTATGTGCTTTTTCTAGGAAGCACTTTAAGTGCTTTTGCAGAATTTACTTGCATTTTTACTAAGGATTATTTCCAAAAGCATTTTCACTAAAAGAGCTTTCAGTCATTTTAAAAGAACATCTAAATGAGCTCATAGTCATTAGCTAATTAGTTTACATTTATCAGGGTTGCATTGACTTGACTAATAATTCTTATATTTCTTTCCTTCTTCATCATAATCATTTAAATTCAAGTCACTTCTTACATCGAAGAGAAGATAATTACTTTAAAAAGGGGAAAAACTAGTAGAAGCGTGTAAAGATAGCAAAGGATTGAAGTTAAATTCATGAATCCAAACAGTCTCATACCGATGAATATAAGGTTCTTTGGATTCATGGTTTTGTTGCTGCTTTGCTCAACTTTGCGGGCAAAGTTTTTTTCTATTTTCTTTTTGTTTCTATTTACCTAGTAAAGGTAAAACATGAAGAGAAAAGTATCTCTAGTAAGGTATAACGATCTTTTGATATTTCTTTCATTTAAGTACACAATACATTTTAAAAGAGTTTCAGTTAAAAATTCCTCAAACAGGGTTACTTAATGACATTTTTGTAATCGCACTCCGTCATGCATTTCAATAAATCTTTTTTTTTCATCCATGATATCAAGCAAAATTTGGTTCCCACTTGTTATGAGGAAATCTCACATTTAATCTCGAGAATATGACGATGATATATATGTATAATGTTGTTTAAAACTGTTAATGCTGAACAGCAAATTAATCAATTAATTTGGTTCGGTTGATTTTAACTGCAGAAATAGGGTGGCAGCAGTGTCTTTATGTAAGAGAATGTGCAAAAAATGGGCTTCGCGGAAAAGAAGTGGTGTTATTTACATACTTATTTTTATTTTTTACATAATCTTTTCAAGTTTCGGCCGTTAGACTAAATGAATTGACGAAAATCAATAGACAAAAATTAATAAGAGTATGTGAAAGATAAAAAAAGTGTGCAAATAGCACTACAGAGTTACAAATTTGTTTTACCAGCACGCAGAGAAGCTCGTGCGGAAAAAGATTGCAACGAAGACGGTTACGTCACGAGAGTTTTTTCCTAGTTTGGAGAAAGGATTGCTTCTTACTGCTGCATTTCTCGGGGCCTTCTTTGATTAATCTGACTTCTGGGACGCTTCTGGTCTATATATTTCTGAGTTGTACTTTGTGTAATAATGTTTTTCCTACAAGGGTTGGAATCTTTTAGTGCAAATTCTAAATAAAATTGTGCAGACTTACTCAAGATTACCGAGTTGAGTTTTACACAATTTATTTATTATCTTTGCTTTGTTTCGGTTGAAATACAACTACTTCTGCATGTTGTATAAATATGATTCACCTCTAACTTTCACAAGTTCAATCTATTAACATTTGACAGCTTGGTTGTCATTTTTAACAGCATGGCAGAGAGCATGGTAGCATTATTCAAACCATTTCATAAAGAAAAATGTTGTAGTAGCTTTCTGAAAAACCACAAAACAAAAAAAAAAAAAAAAAAAAAAAAAACAAGAGAAAAAAAAAAAAAGAAAGAAAGAAAGAAAGAAAATCACTCTAAAATTCAAAACTGTTTGACCTTTGGATTAAATGGTAGTCATATTGGTATTTCTTTGAAAAATCATGTTTGTATCTTGGTTTGCTATATCTTTTAATTGAGCGATCCTTATAGAGTTTTCATTTCTATTGGTATTTTAGTTCTTTCTGCATATTAATATTCTACCGAAACTGGTATTTCAAACACTGATTACTATCAAGTATACGATATATTTACACTAATGGCGGGTGCAGTTATAAATGGGTTACAAACTTTTTGTTCACGAATCTAAGACCTCTCACTTTTAGGTAAAGATGAATATACAACTAGATTATAATACCAAGTGACAACTTTTGGTTATGTGTTGCATCCACATGTCATATGAATGCTTGAATATTTGAGCCAAAATACAAATATTAATTAAGTACAAATGAGATGTATCGTATGCTTGAGAAGGAATGCATAGCACAGATGCACTATCATGTTCGTCCCATATATATCAATAGAACAATAGGATATGTGATAGGTTTTTTTCTACTCGTCTTTGAAATATTTGCCCCGTAATGATATATCCGTGCCATTAAAATTTTCTTTTTCTTAACTTAGTATAAATGAGACATTTTGGAACATGCTCTAGGACTGTCATTGTGATTACTATAATGATTGTTATTGTGTCTTTTAAAATGTTGCAGGATAATGATAATGCTATAGTAATTAATAAAATTTCATGTTAATTTAATATGGATTTTTCTTTATATATTTTAATTGGAGAAGTTGGGTTTTTATTTTAAGGGTGAGGTGTCAACTCAAAATCCCTTGGGTATAAATTTTAATAGGGGTAGCGTGTACAAAAGAAGAGTCAAGCAGATCCTGGCAGAGAAATATCAATTTATGCTGCTCTTGAAGCCCTCATAGAAACGGCATCTCACAGTATGGTCAGGACCACCGCACTTTGGATCTTCGCATTCTAAATAGCACATACACGACAAATCCTATATGCAACCACCCAAGAGATAACCGAATCCTCTGCAATCGTTATAGCACGTGTCCTCCTGGTGTTTGGTCCAACAAATTATCCAAGTCCACTTTGAGTTCCTTCTCTTGGCACATAAGTCTAACGCCTGAGCCGCCAACCTATTTTCTGCAGTCAAAATTAACCAAAAGAACAATAATTGATTGTATTTCAGTTCAGCAATTTTAAACAAATATACATATGTATCATTCTTACATTCGTCAGATTTGAATCCGAGATTTCGTCATATCAAGTGGGAACCAAATTTTGGTAGATATATCATGCATGAATAATTATTATTTTGGGTAAAGTACAAAAAACTACTTTAAGTATTGGTGTCACGACACTTTTATACTTCATCTTTTAAAATTGATAATGTCATACCTCATCTTTAGAATTTGATCCAATGTTATATCTTCCGTTACTTGACCGTTTAAAATATTATTAAAAACTAAAAAAAAATTATTTAAATTATTTAAAAATAATAAAGGAAAGTAAAAAACAAAAAAATAAAAATCCCTTGTTCGTCCCTTCCCCCTCTCTCTCTCACTCTCTCTCCCCATCTTCATCTTCTTCCTTGCTTAATCTTCAACCAAAAAAATAAAAAATAAAATAAAAAAATTTGAAAACCCATCAACCCCCCAACCCCCTGCAACCCAGAAAGAAGAAGAAGAAGAAGAAGAAAAAGAAAAAAACCCCAAACAACCCAGTTCGTCCCCTCTGCAACCCAGAAAGAAGAAGAAAAAGAAAAAGAAAATAAAAACAATCCAAAGCGAACCCACGTGGGATAAGAAGGGGTAGGGAGGGGGGGAAGACAAATTGGAATTTTATTTATTTTTTTTTTTTTGGGAGGGTTGCAGGTGGGAGGAAGAAGATGAAGATGGGGAGAAGAGAGAGGAGGGGAGAGGGGGAGGGACGAACTGAGGGTTGTTTTTTTTTTTTTTTTTTTTTACTTTTTTTTATTATTTTAATATTTTAAAAATATTAAATAATTTTTTTTTAGTTTTTAATAATATTTTAATGATTTTTTAATAGAAAGTGGGCTCCGAATCAAGTCATGTCAGCATTTAACTCAAAAGTAAACGGCCAAGTAACGGAAGGTATAACATTGGACCAAATTCTAAAGATGAGGTATGACATTGTCATTTTTAAAAGATGAGGCATGAAAGTGTCATGACACCAATAGTTGAGGTAGTTTTTTGTACTTTACCCTATTGTTTTATTGAAATGCATGACGGAGTGGGATTTACAACGATGTCCTTTAGGTAACCTTGTTCGAGGAATATTTCAATTGAAGCTCCTTACCCCGATGAAGAAACTAATAACAGTTCAGAAATTATGCATAAAACTGAAGGATTTCGAAGAACATTCAAAGAACAAATGAAATCTTAGAGAGAGAATGGATAAGAAGAAATGATCTTTTGTATTGATAGAATGCATAATGAATTACATTTGCATAGCACTATCTATTATATAAGGCTACAGAAACTTATCATCCAAGCTATAGAGGTAACTAACTCTTAACGGACTCTCTAGCCACTTATGCTGACATGGCACTCCAAATTCTAACAATCTAACAACCTTATGCTGATATGGCACTCACTACTAGCTGCTTATATTCAACATCCCCCCTCAATCTCAACTAGGGTTCCATAGTTTGAGATTGTAAAAGTGTTTAAGAAATGATGGACTATGTAATCCTTTTGTTAGGATGTCTACAGTTTGATCTTTAGTAGGAACATACAAAACCTCTAAATCTCCTTGTTGTACACATTCCCTAACAAAATGATAAGGTCCAAATGCTTGATTCTGGAATGAAATACTGGATTAGCACTAAGGGAAATAGGCGACATGTTTTCACAGTGTATGCTTGGTGGATGATCGAGAAAAACCCCCAAATCCTTCAATATATTTCTCACCCAAGCTATATCAGTAGCCGTGTGAGCAAGTGTTTTATATTCAGCCTCAGTAAAACTGCGAGATACTGAGGTTTGCTTATTTGATTGCCATGAGATAGGATTGTCACCTAAGAACACAACATATCCAGTAATTGATCTTCTTATGTTCAAATCAGCTACCCAATTAGTGTCTGAAAATGCATTCAATTGGGGTATTGTGGCTGCAAAATATAAAACTCCATTATCCATTGTTCCTTGTAGATATCTGAGGATTTGTTTCACAACTCCAAAATGAAATTCAGTTGGTGATGACATGAATTGACAGCATAGGCAATGTCTGGCTTATTAAAGGTCCAATATTGCAGTGGGCCTACTATACTTCTATACAAGGTTGGATCTGCCATCAAAGTGTCTTCTGATTCAAGCAATTAAAGATGTGGTTTACATGGAGTAGGAGTTGGTTTACATGTCTTTATACCAACTTTATGAATCAAATCCTTTATGTATTTGGATTGATTTACAAAGATATCATCATTGTCCTTGTATTGAATCGGGAGTCCTAAAAAATATGTAAGCCTACCCGTATATTTTAAATCAAACACTGCAGAAAGCTCTTGAATCACCCATTTAATGTTCTCAGAATTAGAGCCAGTTAATATGATGTTATCAACATACAACAACAATATGATTATATCAAACTTATCTTGTTTCATAAACAAACTAGTATCAAAAGCTGAGGCACATAATCCCAATGCTCCTAGATAGGTTGTGAATTTTGAATTCCAAGCTCTTGATCATATAATGATTTGATTAGTTTACAAACATGTGAGAGATGAAAGGCATCGACAAACCTTGGAGGCTACTTCATGTATATTTCCTCTTGTAGATCCCCATAAAGAAAGGCATTTTTAATGTCTAGTTGTTTGAGATTCTAGTGACTCATAGTAGCCAAAGCGAAGACAATCCGTATTGTAGTGTGTTAAATAACAGGACTGAAAGTGTCCATATAATCAATGCCATATTCTTGAGAAACTCCCTGAGCAACATGTATTGCTTTATATCTTGAGACTGTACCATCTGGATTCTTCTTTACCTTATAAACCTACTTGCTATCAACTAGAGCTTTATCTTTTGGAGGTGGAACCAGAATCCAAGTTCCTTGAGCTCTTAATGAGTCATACTCCTCCTGCATTGCTTGTTGCCATTGTGGGATTGTTGATGCTTTTCAAAAAGATTATGGTTCTTGTATATTAGTTATCTCAGATACAAGTGAATATCCACCAGTGAAAAGATTGTTCTCAGTAATTTGTAAAGATTGTAGTTCAGGAAATGAGACAAGCATAACAACATAATTCTTTCTGTTAATAGCACCACTTTTCAATCTAGTGGTTATGGAATATGTAGAATTAGAAGCAGAAATATATGGTTCAGAAGTGGATGAAATCGGGAGAATTACCTCAAGTTGAGTAGTGGAGTGGACATGCAACATTGATGTTGTACCAGAAGACGGAGAAGAGTGATGATTTGTATGAGAAACCTGCAAGCTATTGGCAAGTGAATCTGCTATATGTTGATCATTGTGAGTTGAAACCAAGTCACTGTTTTCTGGATTTGCATTGTTGTTATTAACATATAGACTATCTCTGTCACTAATATCTGAAAAATGACTCCTTTCAAACACTAATACATCTCTTCGTTCTTGAACCAAGGCCTAATTATCACTTGAATACTGAGATACTCTCCTTGGTACATTGATGTGAACAACCACTGAAGAACCTGAACTTTTCTGTATTTCCCTTGGTTCATATACTTGCTTAAATGGAAACACGTCTTCATCATGAATTACATTTTTAGAGATGATAAACTTCTTTGTTTGAATGTTATAGCACAATACCCTTTTATAACCAGGTGCAAATCCCAAGAATACATGTTGTATTGATCTTGGTTGCAATTTGTTCTCATTAAAAGGTCTAAGAAGAGGATAGACAACTGTTCCAAACACTTTCAAAGATTGAATATCAGGATTGCACTTCAAAACCTGATAAAAAGACTTCATACCCAAATTTTTTGCAAGGCATTCTATTTATTAGAAAGGCAACATAAGCACAATTATGGTACCAAAAATGAGTTGGTAGTTTTGCATCACACATTAAACTAATAGCTGTCTCTACAACATGCCTATGCTTTCTCTCAAGCTAGGCCATTCTGTTGCGATGTATGTGGACAAGAAGAGAGATGAACAATTCCTTTACTCTCTAAGAACTGATGAAATTTAGTACTCATATATTCACCTCTACTATTTGATTAAAAGTACTTAACAATAGCATTAAACTGTGTAGCAATGAATGCAAAGAATTTACAAAATATTGGAAAAACATCAGATTTATTCGTCATTGGGAACATCCATACAAATCTGGAACAATCATCAACAAAGCTTATGTAATACCTAAAACCTTTTATAGATTTCACTGGTGAAAGTCCCCATACATCTGAATGAATCTTCTCAAATACAACACTAGATCGATCTTGTTTTACAGGAAAAGGTAATCTACTCACCCTTGCCATGAATACATGCACAACATATTAGAGGACATGTATATGTTACAACTGGTATCTCAACAACATTCATCATGTTGTTTAAGACTTATTCATAAGGGTGACCCAACCTTTTATGCCATAATGAGATCTGAATCTTTTAAAGACTGAAGACAAGGCTACTATTTCTGCGAAGTTCAATATCAAATTTGACTTTCAATGTGCGGAATGTAGTAAGTTAGTAACACCTCACTTCATCGAACAGGCTGATAAGATGACCTCTATCAATAAGCACTCGAAAATCCTTGTCGATCGAGACTTAGATAGGTAATTTGAGAAATAGTGTTGTTTATCCAAACTGAAGGTGCTCCTTGATTGGTGGATTCTACGGCTTCAGTGTTGTTTATCCAAATTGAAGATGTCGTCGGTTGCCTTCACAGTGTTGTTTATCCAAACTGAAAATGTGTCGGTGGAAAAAAGAAAATAAAAATCTCAAGGTTATTGAAAGGTTTCACGTGGAGCAAGAGTTTGTGCAGGGCAGTTTTGTGTGTTGAATTGGAAGGGCCTTGAATGATGCACTCCCTCCTCTATTTATAACAATGAGAAGCCCTATGGCCGAACTAGAAATACATTAGGATTAGAACTCCTCAAACCCATCTGATTAAGCTTCGCCCAATCCTAATCTTCATAGGACTCTGAACCAAACCTTCAAACAAACCAGGTTCATCTCCTAATCCTAAATACTTTATCTTTGAGACTGCTTATTATACAAGGATTCGACTACTTTACCTTTATCCGAAATAATCCTCTTCGTAGCAGGATTCGACCAACCTCGATAGGGTTGACCCATGACAAGATTCTAAATAACCACTATTGGGCCAAGAATATTTCTGAGCTCGACCCAAAATAACATTTTTGGTCCACACATTGCCCCCTCGCTTCTGAGGTCCTCGGCCTAAAGCTCCTGGCTGAGCCTCGACCTTGAAGAAGTGAAATCAAACCCTCAGTATATCTTCAAAAAATAATGAATAGTCAAATATTCTTCAGTCTCTTCACCTAGATTCTTTGAATATCCATCATGATTACAAAATCCTCCGGTCGATTTTACCCCCCAAAAACTGTTGATCTTCCTTCCAAAACACCTATAAATACTCTGCTCTCATTCACTCAATTTTTACGCTTTCAAAATTCTTAAATCTCATTGCCACTTGCTTTCAAACGCAGAAAAACCAACCTTCCATGAAAACCTTCATCTTCTTTTAAAACCTAGAAAACCTTCATCTCCTTCAATGGCCTCCAATACTTTCATCGCCAAGTTGGTCGAGGAATGTACTAAATGCCAAAGCATCACTGATCGAACGACTATTAAAACCATCTGATTTGAGGTTGATCCAAATGCTTCCCTCCAAACCCCTGATTTAAGGTTGATCCAAATGCTTCCCTCCAAACCCTCGGCCTATTGTTCAAAGACGATATTCCAGAAGTGATCATCGAAATGCTCAAGGACCATTGCCTGAAACCCTTATTCCAAGGGTACGATTGGTCGAAATGGGAATCGGCCACTGCGGGCTTAGGCTGCCTGGGTCACTCGGATGGAGCCACATTTCGATGATGAATGGAAAGCTCTCGGCATTTTTGATGCCATTAAACTCTCGACCATCGAGATGAGTTTGGATTGAGAGCTCGTGATGGCTACTCTGAGCTTCTGGTGCTTTACCACCAATATAATGGTCCTTCCTCTTAGCCCCATTGGCCTAGCATGTGTGTGTGTGCGCGCGCGCGCGCGCGCGCGTGTGTGTAACGAGTTCGATATTTGCTCGTGATGGCTACTCTGAGCTTCTGGTGCTTTACCACCAATATAATGGTCCTTCCTCTTAGCCCCATTGGCCTAGCATGTGTGTGTGTGCGCGCGCGCGCGCGCGTGTGTGTAACGAGTTCGATATTTGTTTGAAATTGTTTGTTTATTTTGACTGCAGAAAATATGGTGGAAGGACGAGGGGTTTGTGACGGTGAACAAATCTTAGTAAACTCATTTAGTATTTGTTTTACCGAATATAAAAACAGGCAGTGCGATAAAAAGTGCAAAGCGGCTGGTAACATCCGGGGCCGGTGCACAAGTTGGCAAATGTGTCGGTGCCGAATAGATTGTGATCACCCAAAGTGTGGCGGTTCATTTTTTGGGATATGTTTTACCTACAAAAATAAATTCGGTGATGAGTAATTAATTCTCTAAGGGAAAAAAACATGATAAATGAATAAATAATATTTTTAATCAATTAATTCTCTACTTTAATTTACATATATGTTGTTGCAGAATTCACAGAGGATATGGATCTATAATAGGTAATGATACAGAGATTAAATTTGTAGACAAAATTTGCAAATTAAATGACGTGTCACCATAGATATGAGCACGTTTATCAATGCTTAAGTAATAATCAAATCATCAACTTTCTTGTCATCTAGTTTACAAATCTAGTCTTCCTAAAATTACCCATTTATAATTATTAAATTCCATTACCTTTCTCCTGCAACATTGAAAACTCTTAAGAATAGAATGGCAGTATAAATATTCTTCTGTATTGATCATTGAAATATATAAGCTAGGCTAGAATCTTTAAACAAACTATAAAGATACAATCACATCCCGTAATTCCTACAAATCAGCTAAGTAAATATTTTTACAAAGGGAAAGAATAAATCGTTGATAGTCAACCATCACCATGCTACCAAATGGGAAGGAAATCATTCATATCATAAAACTCACCCTCAAGTTGGCGAGTGAACGTCAAAAACCGCTAACTTGCTCAGCAAAAAACTGAACTGTTCTTTTCCTAAAGGCTTCGTGAATATGTCTACAACTTGCCTTGAAGATGGAACAAATTTGGTGACTACATTTCCTTCTTGAATTTTATCTTGAACAAAATGGCAGTCAATCTCTATATGGCGTGTTCGCTCATGAATGACAGGATTAGCGGCAATGTTAAGAGGCATTTGGTTATCATAGTGTAAAACAGCAGGGCCTATATCTTTAATACGTAAATCACATAAAAGACTTTGTAACCAGGTGAGCTCACAATAGGTAGTAGCCATTGAACGGTACTCTGCTTCTACAGAAGACAATAAGATAGTCTTCTACTTTTTGCTTTTCCATGAAATTAAAGAATTTCCAAGGAAAACAAAATATCCGGTAGTAGAACGTCGAGTCACCGGACACCCTGCCCAATCGGCATCACAAAAAGCCTTCAATCGTAACAAACTTTGTGAGGAAAACAAAATACCTTGTCATGGAGTGCTCTTCAAATATCTCAAAACACATAAAGCTGCACCATAGTAAGGCTTGCGAGGATGTTGCATGAAACGACTCAACGTGTTCACTGCAAAAGTAATATCGGGTCCAGTAATAGTTAAATATATCAAACGTCCTATCAATCTTTGATAGATGGATGGATCGTGAAGCAAATCTCCTTCATCATGAAGTAGCTTCAAATTTTGTTCCATGGGCAAGTTAGCTAATCGTGCTCCCAAAAAACCCACATCTTTCAAAATGTCTAATAAATATTTTCTTTAAGAAATAAAGATCCCTTTTTTTGAACAAGCAGTCTCTATTCCTAAAAAATATTTAAGGGCTCCTAAATCCTTGATGCGGAAACATTTATTCAAAAAAGATTCAAGAGAACCAATAGCCGTCATGTCATTACCAGTGATCAAGATATTGTCAACGTAAATAAAGAGAGCTGTGAATGACTTGCCAACTTTTCTTGTAAAAAGGGAATAATCGTCTTTGGACTGTGTATACCTAGCTGCACAAATCACGTCAAAAAACTCAAAAACCCACTGCCAAAAGGCGTACTTTAATCGATACAAAGACTTGTGAAGGCAACATACCAAATGCTCCCCTTGTCGCCGAAGGCCAAGAGGTGGAACCATATATATTACCTCATGGAGATCACCATGTAGGAAGGCATTGTGGACATCCATTTAATGTAGGGACCAGCCACTAACAACCGCAAGAGCGATAAGACAACGAAACGGAACCAACTTTGCAGTCGGGGAAAACATATCCTTGTAATCAACACCCTCAATTTGAGTGTAACCCTTAGCCACTAAACGAGCTTTGTAAAGCTTAATAGTGCCATCGGACTTGTGCTTGATTTTGTGTACCCAACAACAACCAATAGGGGTTTTGCCAGGTGGAAGTGCAGTCAAAGACCAAGTGGCATTAGCTTCGAGAGCTTGAATCTCAGAGGTCATGGCTTCTTGCCACCAAGGATCTTGATCAGCCTCTGCATATATGTTAAGTTCAACAGGGAGACTAATATTGGCAATAAAACTTTGATAAAATGGAGAAAGATTTTTATAAGAAATACACTTCATAAAGGGTGGTGAGTACCTTTTTTTTAGAGGAACCTGGAGTCGATGCATTGAGTGGGGAAGACGAGGACACATGAGAGCAAACATAGTCATCAAGGTAAGTAGGTGTACGTTTAGGCCTATCAGAATGGCATATGGGGGGTGCAACAGGTGGACTAGGTGATGAAGTAGGGCTATTGGTGACTATTTGGTCTAGGAGAGGTGTAACAATAAAGTTGGATGAAGTTTCATTATCAACCTGAGTGGATGGTGAAATGGACTCAATGTGAGTGGGTGGGGTCTCAATGTCATCATGAGTAGGAAGAGGCAAGACAGGTTCTTGAGGTTGGGTTAAAGGAGTGGTGATAAAAGGAAAATTAGACTCATGAAAGAAGATTCGCTGAGAGAGCGGGAAAATGAAAAAGAGCATAACATATTCGATGATAACCAGAGGGAGTACCAAGACTGGCTAGAGGGAATTGTTCAGAGTATCTCGGCTGGTGAACACTTTGTGAGTATATGCTTATTCGCTTTTTGACCAAAGGGATATCATATAAAGACACATTTTCTGGCTCGTGCATCAAATTTATGAAGAGGTTGAACATTGGTGGCATAAGCTAAACATCCAAAAGTACGCAAGTGTGCATACGATGGAGGATGATCATAAAGAACCTCAAAAGGTGATTTATTGGACAAAAGTGGTGTGGCTAATCGATTTATGAGGTAGATTGCAGTAAGGACACAATCTCCCCAAAAATACAAAGTTAAGTGACTCTAAAAACGTAGTGCCCTGGCCACTTGCAAAATATGTAGGGCTGGAAAAAAATCCCAAAAATCCCAAACCAAACCGAAAAAATTCCGATCCCAAACCAAAATTCCCGAAATTTTCGGTACGGGATTCGGTATTGCATCTCCATTTTTTCGGTATTCCCATACCGAACCGAAATAAATATTATACATATATATATATATATATATATTATTTTTTAATTATAAGAGAATTATTTCAACCGTTCATTGTTTTAGATTTAATCTGTGCCGTTCATTTGTTTTTAGGTCAGATCCCCCATTTCAATTTTCACTTCCGTTCCATCAAGAGCTTGAAGCGCAGCCACTGTGCCACCAGCCTTCTTTCACCAGAATCACCACCCAGCTTGGCTTATAACTATTATTTTTGCTTTTGAGTTTGTTACTTTATTTATTTTAAAACCTTGGCTTGTAACTATTATTTTTGCTTTTGGGTTTGGTACCTAATTTATTTTTATTGCATGCATGATGCATGTGTAGTGGGCAGATTGAAACTTTGTTATTATTGAAACTTTGTGCACAAATGGGCAGTGGGTAGATTGAAACTTAATTTATGAAACTATGTCAAATTTGTGCAGTGGGCAGTGGGCAAATTAGTAGAAATAACAAATTGGCAGTTCGGGCCCAAAAGCATAATATGTTAAATTTTAGTCCAAAAGCCCAAAAGCATTTCGGGATTCCCGATTTGTCCCGAAATCCCGAAATTATTTCGGGATTCCCAAAAATTGGGATTCCCGAAAATTTGGTTTGGGATTGGTATTGAATTTGGGATTCCCGAAAATTTCGGTTTGGGAATCGGGACAAGGGTTTCGGTATGGGATCCCATACCGAACCACCCCTAAAAATATGACGATGTTTTCACTTGACCACTCCATTTTGTTGTGGAGTATATGTGCAAGAACATTCAAATATCACACCACTCTCGGAAAAGAAAGAATGCAGGGACAAAAACTACCATTATCAGTTTGAATTTTCTTAATTTTGTGATGGAATTGAGTTTCTGCATAAGAAAAGAAAGTTTTAAGTAATTGTTGTGTTTCAGATTTATGTCTCGTCAAAAAGAGCCAAGTGGTTCAAGAAAAATCATCAACAATTGTTGAGAAATATCGAGCCCTACTATAGGTAGAAATTTTGTGTGGTCCCCAAATGTCACAATGAACAAGCCCAAAACTGTGTTTACTGGAAATATGACTTAATGGAAAAGGCAACTAGTTTGCTTTGCTAGTGGGCAAACATCACAAGGTTTATTTCATGATTAATGTGATGAAATGTGAGGGCTAGTAGTGGACCGTTAACCTATTGTTGTGGGCTTTGTTGCTTCGAAGCTTGTTTCATATCTCATTTCAGTATTTTATTTCTTGTTTCGTTGAGCCATTCTAAATTTAATACTTGTTACTTTGTTTCATTTTGTTAAGCCCTTCTAAATTGAGAACATGATTCATGTCTTGTTTCTTCAAGCCATTGTTATGTTTCTTGGGCTTCTACTTGGTTCCGTTTAGTGGTTCGAAACTGGGTTCCATTGAGTGGTCCGGTTCCTTGCTCCATCTGGATTCTGTTGAGTAGTCCGAAATCCATTGTACTCCGAATTCCGTTGAGTGGTCAAGAATTGTATCCTGCTTTAAATTTCATCAAGTGGTCTGATATCCAAAGTAGTGCGCGATTTCGTTGAGAGGTATGGAATCCCTTTTACTTTGTGATTTCGTTGAGTAGTCCAGAATCGTATCTTGGTTTGGATTCTGTTGAGTGGTTTGGAATCCTTCTTTGTATTTTGGTTCCGTTGAGTAGTTTGATACTCAATATTGATGGATTTCGTTGAGTGGTTCGAAATCGCATTATTTGATTTGTTGATAATTTGGATTGAGTTTGGATTAAAAAAGCTTCATAGATGTAGGCTTCGACCAACTATGTCGCTCTAGCCTTACTTTTCATTGTATTATATGAGTTATTGATTGTGAACCTTTGTGATTTATTCTAGACGGGCCGATTGATGTCTGTATGGCTCCTTCAGGATTTTCAGTGGGCTTGATTATAATATCATAAAATATGATTTTATATTTGATGTTTATAAACCGTGATTGGTGGATGGTTTTTATCATTATCACATATGTCGATTTATTATCACTCACACGAGCTTCACGGCTTATAAGGGTTGTTGTTTGCCCGGTGCACCATTCCCATGGTGTAGGGGGCGTTTATGCAAGTTTAGTTGATACAAGGAGCTTTGGGGTAGGAGACAGATGTCAGAGATCTTGGAGTGTTAGTTTACCCCTATACTTTTGCTTGCATAATTGTTCTAAATATTCTCAATTTCAATTCAATACTCAATTTGTATTTCGTGGCATCCCCCTATAGTCTATTGTTGTGTGTCAATCCTGGACGTATGTCGGGATCAGGGCATGACAAGAATAATAGGAGCCTTGTGAGGAATAGGCCGAAGCCCTGGAGAAGAAATGATAGGACTATCTAAAGCTTGAGAGTATCCAAGAATAAAGATCCAACCATGAACAAGCCCAGGAATGATAGACATGTAAAGACAATGAAAAGAGATTGAACGACCCTAAAAAATAAATTGCTTCGAGCTTGTAAAATAGCCAAAATAGTAAAAAGACCCACAAAAACTTAGAGATTGTACAACTAAAGGGAAAACGGCTTACACACAAAAGTATCAAAAAAAAAAAATCCTAAGAATCTGAAAAAGGCAAAGATGTACCAAATTGACATGCTAACCACGTCGTTGTAGTGCACCTCAAGAAAAGTTTATCATTAAAAAGAAGCTAAGCAAAATAGATTTTCGAGGTGGAATGAATTGCCGCAAAATAACTTTTGCCCAAACACAATCACTATGTCTCATTCAAATTATATCATAACCATAAGAGAAGAAAAATTTCCCATAAGGAGATTGCTCGCAAATCAATATGTCATCAGTCGTTGTCAAGGGCAAAGATGACGCAAAATATTTTGCACCACAAGTGGGAATAAATTTATAAAATAATCCGTAATGACAAACTCTGAGCTTGAATACATTTGAAACCCAAAAAAGAACTATAAGAGAAATGATTGAAGATAATGAAGAGCTAATAATCGGCTCATCTAACCATTTATCAAACAAAAAAGAAACTGACTTCTCATCTCCAATAATCCAAAGGCTATTGATTACTAATCTTTACGAATACAATAGGAATTAAATTATAATATTAATTCCTAACATTTAGAGCCATGAGTTCCTTGCACGGTATTAGAGTAGGTTGTCTCACATAACTGCAAGTAATCACACTTGTAAGAGGATGCAAAATCTACTTCTAAATATCCTCTGGGATTTTCACGGTTTAATACGGAGTCTACATCGTAAAATAATTCTATCTCGAATAGTGTAAACATACCCTTCTAGGGTTCATCTTTGGTAACTTAATTATCATACATTTATTCTCTTGCCTACTGCGTGAGTCTTATATGTTTGCTTACTATTTGACCTTCGGAGAGCCTTTGGTGAGCACTTATCGATCCTTAGGTTTCTTATGGTTGTTATTTTTTTTTTATTAAAGGTAACAAGTTTCTGCATCTCCACTGTTCACAACGGTGAACGAATTTGGTTCCGACAATTGGTGCTTTCATTGAGAGTAAATTCATACTCCCCCAACTAAATTACTCTACTTCAACAATGGCTATTTCAAAACGTCCCAATACTTCTATCACCTTAGAACACAACTACACTTATGGTGCTAAAGACGTTATAGCCATGGAACAAACATAGAAACCTTGATAAAGATTAACGCCTTCATTAATAAAGTTCGAAAGGCTTCTCGAATGAAGGTACAATCAAAGCTTATTGGCCTTAAAAAAATGCGTAAAAGCCCTTGAAGACGTCGTCTTCAGTTTTGAGCAGTCATTGATTGAGACAGCGCCTGTTTAGACTCCAACGAAAACTGCTGAGCTGAACCCTTGTGCTAAGTGCTAGCGGAAACTGTACACGACAACATTCTTTCTTAGCTATACCAGTGGTTTGATTCTCCTTCCCCAGAGATATGTAGGCAATCCACTCTGGATTTAAATACCCCCCCCCCCAAATCAACCGTATTCCCCCCTCACTGGAGATCATCTGCAATTCCGATGAATTTGGGCTCAATCTATGGATGTGGGTAAATTTAGTTCCAACAATTGATACTTTCATTGAGAGTCAACTCATATTCCTCTGGGCAGCAACCGCTGCCATGATTGACAATGAAAACCATAAGATCTTGAAGACAACTTTGATTGATGATCCAGAGGGCAAATATCTTACGGTTCGTAACAACCACCAATTCTGGTGACTCACACGAAGAATGTTTTTTCAATGGACTTGTTGCTGCTACTACCATGATCAAGGACTGGGTTTTTCCAACAAACACAAAAAGGGAGGGTTTCTAATATCTTTGTTTGTTTTCTTTCAATATCTTAATAGCTTTGAAAAGTTTGAATCACTTTAGCATGAAACAACTAAGAGCACAATCTGACTAATTATTATCATTTTTGAAAAGGATATGTGCTGATCGCACATCCCATCTTCTTTTTAACTCCTGCAACATTGGTGAAGCTAGGAATTGTTAGGGGAATGGGCGATTAGTACATCTCAAACACAAACACAAAAAGAAAAAACACAAGCTAATCATTCTAACGACTTGATTACAAATCTGTAATTAGGTAATACTGCAATTAGTACATCTCAAACACAAACACAAACACAAAAAAAAAAACACAAATACTGACAACCCCCAACAAAAAGAATAAGACCATGAAAAACATAAAAAACAGAGAGACGAATAAGACTAAATTCATTAGATTGAAATGGTACCTGGAGTCTGAAAGAATAAAGAGAATGTAAGTAAAATTAGGAGGTGAATTTTCATGAAATGCTGCAATGCAGACCTGTCAGACATTGATATGCCCTAGAGCACTTGGGAAGCTAGAAATTTCTTCAATTATGGTACCAAAAAGAGGGGGTGGGCTTTTCTTATTGGAGCGGTATTCTAATGCAACATAAATTACATAGAGCAAGATTCAAACTTTAGGGTATGACGCGTGTTACGTAATTCGTACACTTTCCATAGTGAGTGGGAGAAAAAAAAATATTTTCAAGATAAAATAAAATAGTGTTTGAACAGAGGTTTGATAGAGATAAATGGTCGATAACGAAGGGGAATTAATTTAGAGTGGAATTCATTGGATGTCCTCAAAATGGACAGTTGATGAATTTAGTCATATTTGACATTAATCAGCGTAATTAATGGCAGTAAACACGTGTTGAGTTAGTTGAATGAGAGTATATCATGTGTTTTTATGTAAGTGATGAGAAATTTTATTTTTTAAGTTATTAACTTTTGAGTAATGTTATTCATATCATGTTTTTGTACCACATTTTCATATCACTTTAGGTGGAATTTGATATGGACAACCACATCATTTGAATTAATTAGATTTTTAAATTTAGTTCATTATTTAATGAACTAATAATTAAGAAAAATTAATTAATTAAATGATAATTGTGCTATACGAGGAATCTCTCCTTCATTTCCTTGGGTTTTGCGAGAAATTTTTAGTTGTGACGAGAGTACGGATGGTACACCACGTGTTTTTATGCAAGTGGTGGAAAATTTTAATTTTTAAGTTATTAACCTTTTAACACACATAACCCACCATTAATATAGATACTTGTGATGCGCCACCTCGTGTGACAATCACACTAAGAAAATTGAAATGGTGTGGTTGTCTACATCAGATACCACCTAAGATGATATGAAAATGTGGTATAAAAACATGGTATGAATAGCATTACTCTTAACTTTTTAACACACATATCTCATCAATTATATAATGACACGTAGTGTACCGCCTCGCGTGCCAGTCGCATTCAAAAATCTCTCTTCTTGCCATGTAAATTTGATGTTTAGAGACTCATCAACTGATTGGCTAATCCCCCTTCTAAGTCCAAAACGACATCTGAATTGATTTGGATAAGGGTCTTATCCGAATCCTAATCCATTACCTACCAGGGGCCAATAAAAAAAAAATCCATCCGTTATAAATATAAGTGGCAATTAACACTAATTTCTATGCTCTAATATTTCTTCTCTCCATCAAATTATCTCTCTTGTTTTCTACATGCAGGCATAGTTCCAAACTTCAATACGCATCTCTACCTATTTTTCTCTCTTTCTCTCTTTCTTTAGCTTGATGGCTGACCGGAGGGCGGAAGAGAATGCCGTCACCAGCGGACCGCAGAATACGAGCATTGAAGATTTTGATCGTCCAATGAAGCCGAAGACTAGCAAGTTCGCTATTGCATGTGCTCTTTTGGCTTGCACAACTTCAGTCTTATTGGGTTATGGTAATTCTCCCTTCTTTTTTTTTAATACGGTTCACAAGTTTCCCAAATTTGTTAAACTGATAAGATCAATGTTTGGAGAACGTAACGTATTCATACCAGAAACATGAAAAATATTAGAACATTAATTTGTTTCAAAAATTTGTTATTAATCCTCCAAAATAATTATCTTATATACTCATCTATAGGCCTGGCAAACGGGTCGTGTCTATCGTGTTCGTGTCGTTTTCGTGTAACACCTGTTATCTTAACGGGTCATGTCGTGTCACACCCGTTATCTTAACGGGTCGTGTCGTGTCACTTTACCCAATGCGTAAAGTGACCCGACCCGTTATGACCCGTTAAGAAAAAAAATAAATAAAATTTTAAATTTGCACATACCACACATTGCCACATAAATATTACTTCAAAACATTAAAACATTTCTCGTTCAAGTACTATATCTACACTCGAAAATCCAAGCATATACAAACAATTTTGACGGTTTGGATCGTTGAAATTAGTTTTGGAGAATTCGTAAAACGATAGATTGACTAACACTTAGAGTTTATTTATACTTTCATTAAGTATAACATAAGATTTTGTGGTATCCACTTGTGTAAATATTTTAAATTGAAGATCGAATTCATTCATTGTATTCATATAGGGTAAAGGAGTGTAGTTATAAAAAATCATCAAAATCGGAGTTAAAATAACCGTTAAATCGTGATTTTTCGTTTATAACCGTTGAAAAGCTTTGTCCCGTTACTTGATCTCTGAATGTTTTTTTTTTTTGTGATTTTTTGCTGATGTGATCTCCAAGCATATACAAACAATTTTGACGGTTTGGATCGTTGAAATTAGTTTTGGAGAATTCGTAAAACAATAGATTGACTAACACTTAGAATTTATTTATACTTTTATTAAGTATAACATAAGATTTTGTGGTATCCACTTGTGTAAATATTCTAAATTGAAGATCGAATTCATTCATTGTATTCATATAGGGTCAAGGAGTGTAGTTATAAAAAAATCATCAAATTCGGAGTTAAAATAACCGTTAAATCGTGATTTTTCGTTTATAACCGTTGAAAAGCTTTGTCCCGTTACTTGATCTCTAAATGTTTTTTTTTTTGTGATTTTTTGCTGATGTGATCTCCAAGCATATACAAACAATTTTGACGGCTTGGATCGTTGAAATTAGTTTTGGAGAATTCTTAAAACGATAGATTGACTAACACTTAGAGTTTATTTATACTTTCATTAAGTATAACATAAGATTTTGTGGTATCCACTTGTGTAAATATTTTAAATTGAAGATCGAATTCATTCATTGTATTCATATAGAGTCAAGGAGTGTAGTTATAAAAAATCATGAAAATCGGAGTTAAAATAACCGTTAAATCGTGATTTTTCGTTTATAACCGTTGAAAAGCTTTGTCCCGTTACTTGATCTCTGAATGTTTTTTTTTTTTGTGATTTTTTGCTGATGTGATCTCCAAGCATATACAAACAATTTTGACGGTTTGGATCGTTGAAATTAGTTTTGGAGAATTCGTAAAATGATAGATTGACTAACACTTAGAGTTTATTTATACTTTCATTAAGTATAACATAAGATTTTGTGGTATCCACTTGTGTAAATATTTTAAATTGAAGATCGAATTCATTCATTGTATTCATATAGGGTCAAGGAGTGTAGTTATAAAAAATCATGAAAATCGGAGTTAAAATAACCGTTAAATCGTGATTTTTCGTTTATAACCGTTGAAAAGCTTTGTCCCGTTACTTGATCTCTGAATGTTTTTTTTTGTGATTTTTTGCTGATGTGATATCCAAGCATATACAAACAATTTTGACGGTTTGGATCGTTGAAATTAGTTTTGGAGAATTCGTAAAACGATAGATTGACTAACACTTAGAGTTTATTTATACTTTCATTAAGTATAACATAAGATTTTGTGGTATCCACTTGTGTAAATATTTTAAATTGAAGATCGAATTCATTCATTGTATTCATATAGGGTCAATGAGTGTAGTTATAAAAAATCATCAAAATCGGAGTTAAAATAACCGTTAAATCGTGATTTTTCGTTTATAACCGTTGAAAAGCTTTGTCCCGTTACTTGATCTCTGAATGTTTTTTTTTTGTGATTTTTTGCTGATGTGATCTCCAAGCATATACAAACAATTTTGACGGTTTGGATCGTTGAAATTAGTTTTTGAGAATTCGTAAAACGATAGATTGACTAACACTTAGAGTTTATTTATACTTTCATTAAGTATAACATAAGATTTTGTGGTATCCACTTGTGTAAATATTTTAAATTGAAGATCGAATTCATTCATTGTATTCATATAGGGTCAAGAAGTGTAGTTATAAAAAATCATGAAAATCGGAGTTAAAATAACCGTGAAATCGTGATTTTTCTTTTATAACCATTGAAAAGCTTTGTCCCGTTACTTGATCTCTGAATGTTTATTTTTTATGATTTTTTGTTGATGTGATCTCAAAGCATATACAAACAAGTTTGACGGTTGGGATCGTTGAAATTAGTTTTGGAGAGTTCGTATGCCATTAATCAAGTTCTGTGTGTGTGTGTGTGTGTGTGTATATATTTATTAAGTAGATTTAAATCTATTTATTTTGTATGTATAAATTATAATTGACTGGTTCACGGAATAGTACATACATCACGTGTCACGTGTCATTATAAAAATAGTGAGATCTGTCATGACAGTCATATGTGTGATAAAAAGTTAATAACTTAAAAAAAAAAAACAAATTCTCACCACTTCTATTAATTTTCATTTTTCCCTCTCTTTTTTGTTTCCTTTTCAACTTTTTCTTATCATTTTCACTTTTTCCTCCAACATCTTTCCCTAATTCCCTCACTTTTTAGTTTTATTTTCAACTTTTCTTAACATTTTCATTTTCCCTCCATTTTTTTTTTCAAAAAGGGCGGCAAGTTGGCAACGGCAAGAAATTGATTATTGGAATTTGAATGGAAAGAAATCACATCAAATTTCGATGGATTCAAAATCATGCAATGCATCATGCATATTAAATTATTAATTAATAATTATTATAGTTTTTATAAAATTATATATATATATATATATATAATTATTATAGATAGACTTAATATTTTGGGGGTATAATTATTATAGTATATATAATTATTATAATTATTATAAATTTTATAGTTAATTTAATATATATATATATTTATTATAATTTTTAGGGGTATAAAATTGTAAAATTAATGTATATAATTATTACTGTATTTTTTTAGGGTTATAAAATTATAAAAATAATATTCTGCTTATCGTGTATCGTGTTACCCACGTGTATACCCGAACCAACCCGTTATCTTAACAGGTGCTTATCGGGTTACCCGATAACGACCCGATTCGTTATCGTGTCGACCCAAACACCTGTTAATTTCGTGTCGTGTCGGGTTATCGGGTCGTGTCAGAAATTGCCAGGCCTACTCGTCTAGTTATATATTTTTAAATTTATATTGATTCAATTCTCTTATAATTTATATTATTTGTTGATTTTATTTACAGATATTGGTGTAATGAGTGGAGCGTCACTCTTTATCAAAGAAAATCTTAAAATCAGCGACGTTCAAGTCGAAGTGCTTGCCGGTACTCTAAACATCTACTCCCTCCTCGGCTCCGCCTTTGCTGGCAGAACCTCCGATTGGATTGGCCGCAAGTACACCATTGTTCTTGCGGGAGTCATCTTCTTTGTCGGAGCTCTCCTCATGGGATTTGCCACCAACTACGCCTTCCTCATGGTTGGCCGGTTTGTTGCCGGAGTTGGTGTTGGCTTTGGTATGATGATTGCTCCTGTCTACACTGCCGAGATCTCTCCGGCATCGTTCCGTGGCTTCCTCACATCTTTCCCAGAGGTTTGTTTCAATTTTTGTTTTTTGCTTACTTGCATATATCATCAATTTATACAATGCATGATCATCATGCGAAACAACTTACTTTTGATGTATATGATGCCAAATTTATAGCGTTTATTTAAATTGAATATGTAACATTCCATGTGAACGTTTTGACAATTTTGATCTCACACCAAAAGGAAAATTTATTCTTTTATTGGTTTTTTGAGTTATCTTTAAGTGTGTTTACATATGTCCACACTGAGTAGCTCTTTGTTTGTGAGTTTGAAATAAATTGCTTTCTATTTGTTTGCTGCAGTTTAATTTAAAAACCAAAAATGTTGTGATGAATTTTATAATTTGTTTTAGACAGTAGAATTTATGTTGATTGGCTTGAATGTACATATGTAGGTGTTTGTCAATGTTGGCATATTACTGGGGTACATAGCCAACTATGCCTTATCCAAGCTCCCGCTTCACTTGGGCTGGCGGTTCATGCTCGGAGTTGGTGGAGTTCCAGCAATTTTTCTCACAGTCGGCGTCCTATTCATGCCCGAGTCTCCTCGGTGGCTGGTTATGCAGGGGCGACTCGGCGACGCTAAGAAAGTCCTCCAAAGAACTTCAGAGTCCAAGGAGGAGTGCCAGCTCAGAATAGACGATATCAAAGAAGCCGCAGGAATCCCACCCCACTTAAACGACGACATTGTTCAGGTCACAAGACGCAGCCACGGTGAAGGCGTATGGAAAGAACTGATCCTCCATCCTACCCCAGCCGTTCGCCATATTTTAATCGCAGCTGTCGGTATCCACATCTTCGAACAAGCGTCCGGTATAGACACTGTCGTTCTGTACAGCCCAAGGATCTTTGATAAGGCAGGTATCACCTCCTCCAATCATAAGCTACTCGCCACCATTGCCGTTGGATTCACCAAGACCGTTTTCATCTTGGTCGCCACATTTTTCCTCGACAAGTTCGGACGGCGTCCGTTGCTACTGACCAGCGTGGCCGGAATGGTCTTTTCCCTCACGTTTCTCGGAGTTGGCCTTACAATCGTCGACCATCACAAAAGTTCAGTCCCCTGGGCCATCGGATTGTGCCTGGCCATGGTATATTTCAATGTGGCATTTTTCTCAATCGGGCTAGGGCCCATCACGTGGGTATATAGCTCCGAGATCTTCCCCTTGAAGCTACGCGCTCAAGGAGTCAGTATCGGTGTGGCTTGTAATAGGGTTACGAGTGGGGTCGTCTCTACGACATTTATTTCACTGTACAAGGCCATCACGATTGGCGGGGCCTTCTTTCTTTATGCCGGAATTTCTGCTGCTGCCTGGATATTCTTTTATACGTTGCTGCCGGAAACACAGGGCAGAACCCTAGAAGATATGGAGGTCCTGTTTGGTAAATTCCACAGGTGGAGAAAAGCCAATGCAATGCTCAAGGAGAGAAAGCAAGTTGATGGTGATGACAACAACAATGCCCAAGTTTGCTAGGAATAATAACTGGAAAAGATTTATTAGGGTTTAGTAGAAGTAATTGGTTTTTGTTGTGACATATGTTCTTATAAATATATGATTGTGTAAATCCTAAGTAAAAATAGAATAGGAATCTTTTGGATCTAGAAGATCTTTCCTAATATACTTTGTATTACTTGTAGAACAAGTTTCTCTCATCCTTATTACTATGAATAAAGGCATAAGAACTGAGGAATTAACACACAATTCCTCAATCTCTCTCTTCCCTTTGCCGCATCTCTTTAGTAAATATAGGCCACAACAGTTTTGTTTTGTTTTTATTTTTTTATTTTTTTAAATAGAATGAACTATCGAATGCTCGTGTATCTCCTTCTTATTTTGTTTTCTTCTATACAATGAAGGAAATGGATTTAAGATGGGATTAGATATGTTTCTTTTTTCTTCTGAAAGAATATTTTAATTTGCATCCTGTTTGTAGTTATTTTATTTTTTTTCTGAAATGGAATGGCACTAGGTCACGGATGAGACGATCTATAATAATAGGATTTGCCCAAGAATAATGATAATGCATATGAATATTTATGAAAGATTTTCTATAGGGTTATGCTAGGGAGATTAATTTTGAAAATTAAAGGACATGGAAATTGATGATTGGTTTATTACTTAAACGTTGACAAACGTGGACATTTCTATTGGTGCCACATCATTTAGTCTCCTATTGCCATTGACAATTTTGAACAATTTTTGAACTTGGCTATTAAAGTTGTTTCTCGATTAGTAGCAAAGTATTGAAGGGATAATCACAATAATACTGTTTGGACCTAAAATTACACCCTCGGCCCGAGTAATCGAGACCGTTGAGTAAGTGTGCTTCCACATTGTCGATGAAAAAGTGAAGATAATTTTATTAATATTAAAAGATAACATTATGTTTTTTATCATAATTATCTTTTAATAATGATTTATCTTGACATTTTCTTATGAAAATAATATATCTCCAAGCTAGGAAACAAGCAGCACAATTCAAGACAATTCAAGTTGATGTGGATGTTTAACATATGGGTGTGTGGTTTGGATCAGTTTTGGTTAACAGATATGCACGACATCAGATAATGAAGCATGCAGAACAGGATGATATTACGAGGTCACTTGGAAACTACTAATGGGATTGGATTCTAAATAGATTATTATCCATTTAAATATGGTGATAATTAAAAATGAATTTAATATTCATGGGGTCAGGATGCAGGCGACAATGGGGCAAGAAAATGGTGACTTTGGGTGATGATGATGAGACAAGCATAGAAAAGATAGGTTTTTGGTGGTGGTGTTATGATGACATAGGAAACCTAGGTACGCTAGGTTTTTTGTTTTTGCATGGTGATGAAAGTGATCAAATGGGTGTAAAGGTTTCTGATGGAGGTTTTATTATGAGATCAGAAGTCTAGGTGATATAGGCTTCTGATGTGATATGATTTGCCTAGATAGGTTTTTTTTTATTTTTTTTATTTTATTTTTTTATTTTTTTTTATCTTGTTTGAAAAGTCATGAACTGCAGTCTGAAGGATATGTTTGTCCTATGCCATGAATCAGATGTTATTCAGCGAGTTAGAGTTGCAATCAAACTCTACATAGTAATCTAGCCGTGCCAAGCAAGTACATCAGTCCTATAAATACATATGCAATGGCAACGGAAAAACCCCCTCCAATTCAACACACAAATTGCCCTGCGCAAACCTCTCAAACACTTTGAGATTGTCTATTTTCTTTTTCCGCCAACACACCTTCAGTTTGGATAAACAGCATTGTGAAGGCAACCAGTGACATCTTCAGTTTGGATAAACAACATTGTTGCTGTAGAATCAGCCATTCCTAGAGCACCTTCAGTTTGGATAAACAGCACTGCGTCGAGGCCGACTGGCTATTTATCCAAGTCTCGGTCGAGAAGGATTTTCAAATCCTTATTGGCAGAGGTCATCTCATTAGCCTTCTCGACCGTGTTACCAGGTTACTACATTCGGCACCCTAAGAGCCGAATTTGATATTGAACTTCACAAAATTAGCAGCCTTGTCTTCAGGCTTTAGAACCTGAAGGCCGAGACGTGTTCCTTTCTCGACCGCAGTCGTAAGATCAAGAAGTCAGCAACGCGCTCAACGCAACATCAACAAATTTTACTCCTTAACCAACGAGTTGGCACGCCCTGCATCAACCTAAGGACGTAGTTACTCATTAGTTACTCGGCCTGTGCGCCACGTAGGCTTGGTAGTTTTTAAGGTCAACATTTTGGCACGTCCAGTAGGACCCAATGCTAAAACTACGAAGTTCATATGATATATCAAGATTCCAATCTGGCTTAACGTAGCTGATTGTATGAGCTCCTAGAGGAATTGAAAAAACACAATGAGGAACGAAAAAGATCTTTTGGAAGTAGAAAAAGTTCTTCATGGCCATAAAGAGATGCAAAAGCCATTCGCTTACATGCTGAGAAAAAAACTCCTATTACCCTGCAAGAGCAATGGGTAAACGAAGACAGGGCTCAATTTAATGCTTGGCTAGATGGAGAATATTTTCCTTACATTTTTTACTACAAATCGATTCCATTTGAGAAATGGTTGGTTGAAAAGGCCGGGGGGCAATTTTCCGCTTCGCCCGTAATCAGACATCGGCTTAAGAAAATTGTTAATTTGGTCGAAGAACAAAGGCCACCTATTTTTTCGGTCGAGGCTAATAGTGTGGTAGGCCTAAAAGAAAATGTTCAAGTTTCTGAGCCAAAAATTAACTCAAAAAATGATTTGTTAGAGGAATGTTCCAATGACGAACAAGACCAATACGCGAGTTCAGACCATAAAACCACATCAATTGATATGGTAATTGGAGACATGGTTTTAGACACCGAAACTACGCCAATCGATATGATTATTGGTGATAAAGCCGATATGGAGAAATCCCGTTTGGCTAAGTTGTTCGAGTTGAAAGCCGAAATTGGCGAAGAAATTATGCCTGGGGGGCATAATAATTGTTCAGCACATTCGACGGCCGAAAATGAAAAATATTTCGTCAAGTTAAAAATATTTGGAGAAAATTCTTTATTCGGTCTAAGATCTCAGCTTAGAATAAAGCATTGTTGGCCTCCTCCTTTTTATTAGTTCGGCCACTTTCATTTTCTTTTATTAAGAAAAAGAATAAATTATTTTCTTAATCATTTGGCTAATTAAGCCGATGCATAAGAAAATAGGAGGGCAATGCCTCGTACACAAACTATCAAACTATATAAAATAAAAAATAAAAAATAAAAAATAAAACTTTCGGTTGTTTAGGCTGAGGCCGAGAGTCGGGAAGATGCTATGGTGGCCATACAGGCATTGGCAGATTCAAGGTCTTGTATTGCTGAGCTCGGCGAGATTGGTTTTGGCCGTGGTTGGTTAAAATAAATAAATAAATCCCAGGGTTGTTATGCCAGGCCAAAAAAGTATTTTGCCAACGTCATTCAATACATTCTTGCAGCTAATGGGCAAGTGTGTGTGTGTGTGTATAAATATATATATATATATATATAGCCAACTGTTGAGGTCATTCAAATTGTAGACCCAATTTGTCAATAGTCATGCTAGAGACAATGATAGAAATTGGAAAGAGTGCCAACAGTATTAGCCATGGGGTCATTCGGCCTGCAGTAAATATATATGCAAGCTGTGTTGCTAGCGTTGATTGATGACAGGCCGAGCTACCAAGAGTGGCTTGTCTCTGCCCCAATTTATCTCGACCCCATTGGCAGGTGTTGGGTCCTTCGACCATATTAGATGGATGGTCGAACGGGGTGTTACTGCCGAGGAGCAAAGTTCTTTTTCGGCAATACAACAGGATTTTGTTGGTTATGAATAATTAATTTCCTTAATCATTCAGCTTATGAGCTGAAGTTCAAGGAAATTCGCGGTGGGGGGGGGGGGGGGGTGTGGGGGCAATGGTTGGACCCAAAATTACACCCTCAGCCCGAGTAATCGAGGCCGTTGAGTAAGCGTGCTTCCACACCGTCGATGAAAAAGTGAAGATAATTTTATTAATATTAAAAGATAACATTATGATTTTTATCATAATTATCTTTTAATAATGATTTATCTTGACATTTTTTTATGAAAAAAATATATCTCCAAACTAGAAAACAGGTGGCACAATTCAAGACAATTCAAGTTGATGTGGATGTTTGGCATATGGGCGTGTGGTTTGGATCAGTTTTGGTTAACAGATATGCACGACATCAAATAATGAAGCATGCAAAACAGGATGATATTAGGAGGTCACTTGGAAACTAATAATGGGATTGGATTTTGAACAAATTATTATCCATTTAAATATGGTGATAATTAAAAATGAATTTAATATTCATGGCATGAGGATGCATGCGACAATGGGGTAAGAAAATGGTGAGTTTGAGTGATGATGATGAGACAAGCCTAGAAAAACTAAGTTTTTGGTGGTGGTGTTATGATGAAATAGGAAACCTAGGTAGGTTATGTTTTTTGTTTTTGCATGGTGATGAAAGTGATCACATGGCTGTAAAGGTTTCTGATGGAGGTTTTATTATGAGATCAGAAGACTAGGTGATCTAGGCTTCTGATGTGATATGATTTGCCTAGATAGGTTTTTTTTTTTTTTTATTTTTTATCTTGTTTGAAAAGTCACAAACTGCAGTCTGAAGGATATGTTTGGCCTATGCCACAGATTAGATGTTATTCAGCGAGTTAGAGTTGCAGTCAGACTCTACACAGTTATCTAGCCGTGCCAAGCAAGTACATCAATCATATAAATACATATGCAGTGGCAACGGAAAAACCCCATCCAATTCAACACACAAATTGCCCTATGCAAACCTCTCAAACACTTTGAGATTTTCTATTTTCTTTTTCCGCCAACACACCTTCAGTTTGGATAAACAACACTATGAAGGCAACCGGTGACATCTTCAGTTTGAATAAACAACACTGTTGCCGTAGAATCAGCCATTCCCGGAGCACCTTCAGTTTGGATAAACAGCATTGCATCGAGGCCGACTGGTTATTTATCCAAGTCTCGGTCGAGAAGGATTTTCGAATACTTATTGGCAGAGGTTATCTCATTAGCCTTCTCGGTGAAGTGAAGTGTTTCCAGGTTACTACATTCGGCACCCTGAGAGCCGAATTTGATATTAAACTTTCGCAGAACTAGTAGCCTTATCTTCAGGCTCTAGAACCTGAAGGCCGAGACATGTTCCTTCCTCGGCCGCAGTCACAAGATCAAGAAGTCAACAACTCGCTCAACATAACATCAACAAATTTTACTCCTTGGCCGAGTTGGCACGCCCCGCGTCAAACGAAGGACGTAGTTAACTCATTAGTTACTTGGCCTACGAGCCAGGTAGGCTTGGTAGTTTTTAAGGTCAACAAATACCCTCTGAAGTTTATGTTGTTTTCACAAAATTCCTTCACATTTTAAACATTACACTCACCCTTTTAGATTTTAATAACCCCTTTTGTCTATGTTAACCCAACAACATGATCTCTTGTAAACAAATTTCCCCTTTAGTTACATAAAAAATAAAGCAATGTACCTGAAAAAAAGAAAGAAAAAGAAAATCAAATTAAATATACCGTAAACATCTATTTTTAAACTTCTTTGACTAAATATGTTGTTTGTTTTTAAGCTTCTTTGAAAATCGAAACCAATAATGAAAATGAGCCTTGCCCAAACATTTGTCATGTCATGTACTTCGAGAATGGGTGTGTCTTGAGTTGAGTCCTATCATAACTAACCAACAGCTTCTGCCGTAGACGAGCCGACTTACCCACTTTCTTAGCAAACCCAACAATTAAGCCATTGATATTATAGTCTGCAGCCTGTAATGTTGATAACTCATCATTGTCTCAGTAAGCAAATGAGAAGTTCCCGAGTTCCGAAGTTTCCAAAATACCATTTTTCTCCTCACTGTGAGAATGTGCCTAAACTTACCAATTAGAGCTGCTAGAAGTGCTTCAACATCTACGTACACATGAACGATAAAGTCCTGGAGTGAAATAACTAAAAGATGCGTAGAGACGAACACATGTCATAAAACATTCCTTTCGTGGCTAACTGTAACTATTGCACTCCTGGTCGAGAGGTAGAAGATTTGAAACCTGTATTAGAGGAACTTTCACTCTAACTACTTCCTTTGAGTAACAGTTGCAGCTGCAACCCATTCATAGAAATTAGCCCCACAATCACCAGGCTTGGAACCCAAGATGGGAATTTAATCTTAGTAGATGCATATAAAAGGTATGTTAGGGTTGGGTGGAAGATACCCTTAGAATATTTAAGCAAATGAACTTATATATATATATATATATATATATATATATATATATATATATATATATATATATATCGATGGAAAAGAACTACTAGAGTACGATATGCTGCTTATGAATTATAGCAAGATAATAGAAGATGACTATTCATTTCTGCGTGAAGATAGTGATTGGTGATGCAATTCGTTAACCACCCGCACTCTTATCTTCACCAATCTCTTATTAAAAGATAGCTCGAACCTCACACCCACTTGGAACTCTTCCTGGTAAATCTGGTAAGCTTGTGAAAAGGTTATGCTTCTAACCTAAGGGCACACTTTAGTCGAGTCAATCCCTCATGAATTCTTTACGGATTGAGCGAGAAACCATGTCGAGAAGGCTTAAAGAACACTCAAAATTTGAGGGTAAAAATAAATCCACCAAATCTAGAGTACCAGATATTGGGATTTGAATATACAACTTCGATGCTTGAATGTAAGTATGTACTTAACTTGATTGGGTAGCAACACTTGAAATGATCGAAATTGAAAATCTGCTAATTCGATTTCCTGATGCTCAAAAGTCATGTCACAAAAGTATTTGAGAATTGCACATAAGGTGGAAATAGGACTAATGCAAGAATATTTGGGTATCGATGTATCTTTCTACTGAGGTGCTGCGCAACTACGCTTGCACAATCTGGGTGGTACACGAAGGTGCAATCGTAAACATTGACATACTCTATCAATCACCGTCACCGGAGACTTAGTTCATTCTGAGGGAAAATATAACTAAGAAGTTTGCGATAGTCTAATAAATGAACATACAAAAATTTAGATTTTTCTCTTCGATCCAAAATTTGCAAAGATTCGTTATAACGGTAGCTCATGGAATAATAAATCACCAGTGGTGAAGATTCGCTTGATAGGGTGTTGATTAGGTGATTCAAGGACTGATGACCTCATCTAAAAACTCAACATCTGAGTGGTCCTCTTAGACGGTCTGTCTACTTCAAAATGATACGAAGAACAGTAGAACAACCCGAGATTGACAAAGATTTCTTTTATTGCCAAAAGGTGAATTTAGATTACAAACAAAGTCTACATGGACCAAAATGTCCAAGAGTCTGAAAGATTAATGAGGAATTCGACCAAATGGTTCAAGGTATAGTCCTCATAGATTGATGGTTAATACACCAAGTGAAATGAGTGACAAACATCGAATCGTTACCCAAGTCTCTACGGAGGGTGTCATTGGGTTTTCAAGCTAAGATGGTAGCCGTTGACTTTAGGTCATGGATAGGGCAGTTCACTTCATGCATTTCCGATCGTCGAAAGGCATAAGCGTCACTTGTTCATGCTGCATTAGCGCACAACTACCCATTCAGTAAGACATCACTGCAAGATTTGAGATTGGTCGACGTCATCAAAAAGTGTAAGAATGATGGTAGTATGAGACAACACCTCGAACAAAATTGACTTCTTCCTTAGCCAAAAGAATGAGAGTTTAGATCATGGTCAAATAATCAATGGCAACTGTTGATAAAATTGACAAGACCACTGATATTTCGTAATTCAAGACACGCAAAAGGATTTTTTATTTCTAACTGCCACAACCCTGGATTTGGTAAGAAGACCTTCTGTTACACTCACATTTCCTAAAGAAGTTACGAAATCTAAGCAAGGTCAACATTTCAGGAATTTGGTATAAGGTTGATTGTTGATGTTTACAAAATTGACCTCGTGGTCAAAGTAGACAAGAATATTATCGGTGAAACAATCGCTGAGAAATTTCCTGAGGGTCTACATGAATTTCCTTCAGTGGAAACAACAAGCCCGATGAAACTAATTTGGTCTACTCCACGAATACCTACTAATTTCACCTACATCTAGTACTTCCCTGATTTCCTCCAACACGATGAAACAAGCCTGATGAAACTAATTTCCTCAACTAATCCAAACTAAACTTCCTCCCATTAAGATTTCTTTATTTCACGTCATTTCTATGTAAATCCGACTCTTCTTGCCATCTCTAGGGGATGCATGTTGCAGAGTAGTGGTTCGATTTTTAAAGTCATTCATAGCCTAGTATGCCAAACTTAAGGCACAATCCCGACACGAATTTTTCATACTTCAAATAAGATGTGACTATTCACGCAGAATAAGGATTGCACAACCGTGCTGAATGACCTCAATACACGGAAGCTGTGACATCCAAATTATATCAAGGCCGACACACTACTAGAGTAGGAGAATATCCTATGTATGCTCTGAACAAGCCATGCTCTGATACCAAACTGACACACTCTAACCTTGATAACCCCACATACCAAGGTAGGCACGTGTCGGCCGACAACCGAAGGTGATGAAGCCATTTTAAACATGCATGCAAATAAAAGATATGCAATTAGAACGATTATGCCAAAGGAGGAACGTGTTCAAAGCTTACAACTACTAAGAATAATATGGAAGAATTACTAAGAAAAATATACGAATAAAGGAATGATACTTATACTGAGAAGACTTGAGAATATTTATGCAGAAGTGTCTTGACACTGGAATCATGTGCCTCGAATCTAAATCATGAGGAGGCAATGCTTGGAAAAACATATAATAAGTTTTCTAAGAACTCTAGCATGCACTGAAAAACATTTGTAAAACATGTATACGTAAGACAATGATCGGAGATGGTAATAAAACTGCCCAAAGGAAAATACGTAAATCTCGTCCATACTATATTCTCTAGGGGTATCATGTCCTACACTGCTTTCGGCAGTGGCAGTGAAGCTGTGGGTATAACATATGTCATATCTCACTCATCCTTATCAACTGTGTCCTATGGCCACATATATCTATACTCGTGTTGTGTGGATGTGTTGTATGATAACCCACTAGATATTAACCAAAACCATATCTCAAAACTCATGCCAAAACATCAAAGCTCACAAGGATTTATAAAATATTCATTTGAGAAACGGTCCACTCACTGATTTTTCCTTTGCATGGGAGCCGCTCGAACCAGTAAGGGTGGTGTTACTCCCAATCAATGTACCTAACCATATATACAGACTGTTTAGTAAAACTCTACTAAAAAGATAGAATTTGGAAAAACGGACAGCATATTTGGATTCAACAGGTCACAAAACCTAAGGAGAGACCTCGGGTTCCCCCACGCATTGCCACATGCCACCATAGGGCGGTAGCCCTTACAGCCACGCCCCACCACACGCACCGCCACACCCCGAGATAGGTCGCCGGAAAGTTTGTGGACAACGGCGGAACATAGTACCTTCAGAGGAGGCGCGTGTGGTCAACGCGCTGGCTAAGGCGCGAGGTATTAGAGTAGGTTGTATCATGTATGAAGTCTAAAGACCACATATGCTCCAAGTCACCTCGTTTGTGTTCTCCACATGTTTGGCTTGAAAATTTGTCACACATAAGAGAGCGTATTGAGAATGAATCTCACATTGATGAAGGATTGACCTTGCATGAGATTATAAGTTAACTTCTTCTCATATGATTTTATGATGAAACTCCAACTTCTTTCTTCTTCTTTTTTATCAAAAAAAAAAACACTGATATTGAATTTGGACATCTTCTAATATGAATAGAAATATCACTAGATTAAGGATCATTTAATAATTTTGTATGTGAAAAAAAAAATTCCTAACACCTAAGTTGTTGTCTTGCTTTGACAATATCACTTATGTAGTTGGTAGGAAATATACAAACGGGGATCTCTTGTTCCTACCCAGCAATGAAAAGAAAAAAAAAAAAAAAAAAATTAAGGATCCATATCCGATTTGCCCACGATCATTGATCATTGCTAGGAAATATACAAGTCAAGCACGTTAGGGTGCTGCAACTTTGAAATTAAAAAATAAAGTGGGGACGTATGACTTCTTATCCCTCATTGACTTCGTAGTTGGTATGCGTTAGGCCCTTTGAAACTCTAGTACCCCTTATCCTATCATTAATTTTGCTTGAAGTACTTAATAATGATTTTTTTTTAAAAAAAAAAACAGCTAGTGGTAAGTTACGATTATTCATCTCATTCGGATCCGAAAAAGCTATAGGTACTTAATAATGATTTGGGTAGATCACATTTTGCACTTGGCAAAAAACAACCAAAAAGTTGCGATGGATAATGGCCCCTCCATTCTTTTAAAAAGAGACATTAGTTAATTCTTGTGACAACAAGAGATAGCATCAATATAAAATAAATAAATAAAATAGTCCAAATACCTAAATATAATTTTCACGTCAGAGAATGGCCAAGTCTTGAAAGCACTTAAAGAGAATTAGACTACTTTGTGTATTGCCAGTTAATTGAAGAACATATGTTCACACTTTAATACGATAATAGAGTCAAATTGATTCACGTGTGAAACTCCATAGTCATACGTCCAAGTCACTAAATTTCTCTTGTCTTAATGATAGGCTCTTGTAAGTTTGTCACACATAGGTGATCATGTGAAAATGTGAAAAACATAGTCTCACATTGAAGAATGACCAAACCTTGCAACTAAAAGAAACAAAAATGACATTTGACATCTAGATCGAGGATTCACGACAACAACAAAAAACAGAGTACACAATTCTAACACAAGTGTTGGAGAGACAAAACAAGTAAACAAATTACTTGTATTACACACACAAAATATTACAACACTCACAAGGACACAACTTTAGAAGCTATGACACTCACTCTTTCTAGAGACACACTCCAAACCACTCACACTCTTAGAAGGCTACTCTTACTTCTCATTCTCACTTGGTTGCTTGGTTGCTTGATTCTTCTTCATTACAAGCTTAGCACCTCACATATTTATAGTGTGAGGTTTGCCGAATTTGGTATTGCTAGAACTTTCTAGCTACTTATCATGCATTGCACCATCATTGACATAGTCTTTGCAATATCCATACAATACTACAAGATGCTAGAACTTTCTAGCTTATTATGCAAGCCCATCGACTTAACATGCAGATTTGAACTAGAATGGTCTAGTTCATTTGCAGCTGGACAAAGTCCTCTAGAAGCTTCTGCCTTCCAAGTTTGTTGCTTGTATTTGCTAGACTTTTCTAGAATCCAAACACCAATTGGGCTGGTGTTGATCTTCAACACTCCTCCTCAACACCAGCTCATTCTTTCCTCCATGTCGAGTTGACGACAAAGCCTTTTCTTGCACACCCATTTGGGTGATATGGGTTTCACATCTCTTCGCTTTAGCATGAGATTCCAAGCTTGATTTAGCTTCACTGCAGTGACCTCTTCTCCCAACTTTGAGCCACTCAGGTTAAACTGTTTCTTCTTCTATAGCTACTTTGGCGTATTTAGGATTTGGCTTTTGGATTCTTGTTGACCTCCTTAGTTGTGATTGTGGAGTTGATACTTTCACTTCACCAAGTCTTTCTTCTTTTAGTTGTTAATATACACCAGGTTGCCAAGGGTTTTAAGGTACCGCTTGCTTAACATCATCACCATCAAGTAAATCCTCATACTCATCAGGTCTCAATTGGATTCAAACAATTTGCTCACTTATCTTCTGCTGCAGCTTATCTTCAATCTCTCTCGAATTAGGCAATGCCTCTTTTTTTTAAGACCATCAAGAAAATGCTTCATCAAACACCATATCTCATGATGTGTAACATCTTCCAATCGTAGGATCACAACATTTCCACCCTTTTCTTTGGCTGTCGTATCCCACAAAGATGCATCTGATTGCCTTCTTGTCGAACTTGCTATGTAAATGACTTGGAAAAAATACATAGCACACACAGCCAAATACTCAAAAGTAACTAACTGTAGGTTTCATATCCCACAGTTTCCCAAAGGGTGAGACAAATTCTAACCTTGGTTGAGGAAGCCTGTTGATCACATGAGATGCAGTTCTCATTGCTTCAGCCCAAAACCTTCCTGGTACATTCTTGGCATAGAGCATACTTCGACATATCTCTGCAAAATGTAGATTCTTTCTTTCCACTACATCATTCTGTTGTGGTGTATTGGCACAGGTGAACTGGTGATGTATTCTACATTCTATTAGATACTGGGAAAACTTATTCGAGCTATATTCTCCTCCATTATTTGTGTGTATGCAATGGATCTTTTTTCCCACTTCTCATGCAACAGTCTCCTTAAACTCTTTAAATTTTGCAAATGTTTTAGATTTTTCTTTCATAAAGAAAATCCATACATACCTGAAGAAATCATCAATGAACGTCACCATGTATCACATCTCACTTATTGATGGTTGCTTAATGGGCCTGAACACATCGAAATGAACCAACTCTAATAGCTCTTTCGTTTTAAACTTCGACTCTTCGTATGGTAGTTGATGTGCTTTACTATACGGCATTCTGCACAAACCATGTATGTTCTCACGTCAAGCTGAGGTATCCCCTTAAGCATTGACTTCTTCATCATCACATTTAGCTTGTGATAGCTAACGTGACCCAATCTTATGTGCCATAAATCTGCTGTCTCGTTCTTTCTTGTCTTGTCTACGTATGCAATTTCTGCTGACATTACATAGACTGACTGCAGTTTCCGTCCCTCCATTATTGGCGTCCCTAAGATCTTGAGGTGTCAATACAGCTTCACATCTCGTGGACCAAACAAGACATAATTTCCCAATGACGTCAGTTGAGGCATTAAAAACAAATTTTTCTTCATACCTGGAACATGGTAGACATCTTGAAACGGCACCTGGTTAGTGTTGTATTGAGGCACAATTTGTGTCTTACCGATATAAGCAATCGTTAACCTCGAGTCGTTGGCCATCACCACCAATCGACCTCCCTTGTACTCAGTCAGACTTTGTAACTTTTTCTCATCATCTGTCATATGGTTTAAATAGCCTGAATCCACGATCCAATCATTCTGGTAATCAATCGATTCTGGACTTGCTACTGTGATAGCTGACTCTTGCTTTTCCAAAACAACAGATGCTTCAGCGTTCCATTCTTCCTCCAAGGCTAGAGACGCAACGACGTCCCAATCATCTTCAATTTTCTCCTTTGAGTTGGCGACATTACTCTCTGTGGACTTTTTAAACCAGCAATCTTTCGCCATGTGACCCTTCTTACCACAGTTGTAGTACTTTCCCTCAAACCTTTTATTATTCTGGGACTTACCACGATTTTCGTGATACTTTGGAGTTCCCCTTGGCCGAGAACTCCCTCATCCTTGACGACCTTTCGCCTTATCACCATTTGTTTTAGATCCTCTACCAACACGCTGCTTGAAACTGCCTTTACTTTTGGTGTAGAGCTCTTCCTCTTCACCTTTTAACGAGACCCCTCCCATTTGCTTTGCCAAAGCTTCTTGATTGGCAAGAAAATTTTCAAACTCAACAGATGATGGTTAGGTCGGCCATCCTTGTACAACAACAATGAAGGCTCGATATTCGGGTCTCAATCCATGGATAATTATTCTTTTTATCCTGGATTCTACAATGGCACCACTAGGATCTAATTCAGAAATTTCATGATAAGATGTCGATAAACAATGGCATCTGGTAAGAGAGTTACAGAATGAGTAGAAAGTTGAGTTTTGACGGCAATGGGAGTTAAACATGGTTTGCATTTAAGCATGTTGCCTCGCTTAAGAAGTTCAAGTTGATACTTAATATGTGATAATTGTAGGCTAGTATCCAAATAGGAAACTTCAACTCCAAAAAAATAATTTAATTTGCCCAAATCCTTCAGTTCAAACTCAAGTCCCAACATATGAATAAAGGACTGAATTAGTGAAGGAGAATTACCCATCAAAACAATATCGTCCACATAAAGAAGAAAGATGAAGATGGCTGAGCCATTATGAAAAGTAAACATGGAGGTGTCAATACAACTTTGAACGAAACCGGACTGTATGAGGAATGTACTGAGACGTTGGAACCATGCTTGTGGGGCTTGCTTAAGGCCATAAATTGCCTTATGCAATTTACAAACAAAATTTGGACGGTTGGGGTCAATAAATCTCGGGGGTTGCATCAAGTACACCTCCTCCATTAGAGAACTATGGAGAAACGTATTCTTCACGTCTAGTTGATGAATAAGCCATCCAAAAGAAACCGCAAGACTCAACACTGTCCAGATTGTAGTAGGCTTGACCACGGGACTAAAAGTTTCAAGAAAAGTCTATTCCAGCTTGTTGATGAAACCCATTGGCGATGAGTCACACCTTGTACCGTTCAATCGAACCATCGGACTTACGTTTCAACTTGAAAACCCACTTATACCTAATGGTATTGGCATACAGCACAAGAGGTACGAAGGTCCAGGTGCCTTGTTTCAATAAGGCATTAAACTTGTCAACCATAGCCTACCGCCAATGTGGAGATTGCGATGTTTGGCTGAAGCATGTAGGCTCTTGATCACTGTCAATAAGAGTAGTGAACGCTACAGAAAGAGGATGTCGAGACACAAAGAGCAAGCATACTTTGGGCATAAAAATGCAGACTTGGAACGAGTCTAAGGACATAAGTGGAAGCCATGGAAGAAACTTGCACTGAAAGTAACTCATTACTAGTGGGAGCCACGAAAAGAACTGGCACTGCAGATAATACATTGCCTTCAAGTCATAAGATGGTTAACTTGAAGGCAATGTAGCCACTGGGGGAAGAGTCATAGGAGCAGAAGAAACAATGTCTGGAGTAGGTGTAGTAGATGACAATAACGTGGCACAAAAGGAAGGCATAAATGAAGAGGCAGCAGCAAGTATTGTGACATATGGTACAAAGGCCAAGTCTGAAGTGTGCACCGAAGTGGAGGGACTGAGCTGCTCGTAAGGAAACTCCTCCTCGTCAAAAATGACGTGTCTAGAAATGTACACTCAGCCAATCGGTGGATATAGACAACAATATCCCTTGTACTGAGCACTATATCTAATAAAAACATAAGATAGCGATCTAGGTTGCAGCTTGTTAGTTATATAATCACCAAGAAACAGAAAACAAGCACAACCAAAAACACGAAGTGCCAAATAATCATGGGTATGTCCAAATAAACATTGATAGGGAGACTTCCAAGCAAGAACAGAAGTAGGCAATCGATTTATTATATAGATCGCAGTCATGAAAGCCTCAACCCATAAATTGTGTGGAAGCTTTGCAGTGAGTAATAAAGTGCGACCAATCTCAGAAATATGGTGATGCTTGCATTAGGCAACACCATTCTATTTTGGTGTATGTGGACATGAAAGTCGATGGTGGATCCCTAAGTCTTGAAAAAAGACCATTGTGGCTACTTCTATAGATGCCGGCGCAGGCCATCGTGAAGGAAATATTTGTGAAAACTAGTTCATTTGAGCAACATTTATGCATACTATTAACAATTAAAAGGCAGAATCATGCTTGTATGCACTCAAAAACAAAACTTAACCCATGAAATTCAAAGCCTAATAGTTATGGTGAACCAAGACTCAACTCAAAACAAAGTGAGTTGAGAAATCTTATACCTTTATTGATTCCTCTTTGCATAAGCAAAGGCGAATCACCCAATAGAGAGGGCCTTCATTCCTTACTTCTTAGCTCCATGGATTTCTTGGAAGATGATGGATGAATGGATTCTCCAAGTTCCCAAAATAGATAACCTCTAAGTCTCCACACCAAGGAGAGCATTGATGAAGAGATGAATGACCTAGAGGAAGTAAGATTGCTAACTAATTTCCTTTAGGGTGGCCGACCTCTTAGATAGAAAATGAGAGCTTATGTTATCTCTAATTTCCTCTAGGAAAACCCTAATGAGGAAAATGTTATAAAGTTTTTATTTAGTCCCTTCAATTAAGTGACAAAAAAACCCTTCATCCTTTAATATGACTGGCCTTAAGGGTTCATTGGGCTTTCAAGTTGTCATACAACTTGAGTTAATAGGCTTTACATTCAAATCCCATTGGGCTTTGCGGCCCAAAACTAACCCGAGGTCTATAACGAACATATTTGTTTGATTAATTAACATATTTAATTAATCCTAGCCTTAAATAACTAAACCATTTAATTATCCTTACTTATCTTCGTTGTTTCTTCAATTTTTACCTTACTCGGTGTACGATCCAATGGGCGATTAGGTTCCTTTTAGCGAGGCAGTGGGCAATTAGAACTCTTTAAATTGATTGTGAATTGAAACTTACTTTCAATTCTCCCTTTAGTGATTACTGACCTTTAGGACTTCCACAAACCATGAGTGACACCTAGCAATATATCATGGCTACCTAAGCTAATTAGAAAAGGTGGAGAGCTTATTCAGTTTAGGATTACAATGTAATATAGTCTTTCTCTAATACAATACTCTTGACCACATTGTTTGGTTTGATAGTTTATTCATGTCTCATATCCAATGCGATTCTCTTACTTATATGATTATCTTGAATGTGATTTGGAACGATTTCCTAAATCTCGTTCATACTCTGGCCAGAGATTCTTAATGATATCATAGAGTATTCTCCCTCAAACGGTTTGAAGGTTAGAGATCCCTTGTTGCGCATTCATTTGCCTCCATGGCTAAGTGGCTTAACCCCAACTATGTCGTGGACACCCCATGATGGAGTGACTTTGTCATAGTCAAAGATCAAGGACCTAACCACAAGACAACTATAATGCCTCAAGTCAAAGAACTACTTTGTATTATCTCAACCATGAGTTCTCATGTGACATGAGTATGAGAACTCCTCGTTCATCGTGTTCAGTGGACTCATTCTCTATTAAGCATCTACATGTTTATCTTGGTATCAATCACACCAATGACTTGATACCAGTCACTCTCTGAAAGAGAAGACATAGTATGTACTGATCTTAACGGACTGTCAATGCCCAATTGGCAATCCTATGATCATGAACGTTTAGGATATGTATACAAAAGAGAATGGTCTCATGCATCTAACTTCTTTAGATCACATTCTCCCAATTACATATTCTGTAGATTTATAGTTTAAGCATATAACATTTATATGAGACAGCTTTAAACAATAATCTTTGCCCTTTATAGTAAACTTGATTAGTTTAACATGTGAAATGTTCATAAAGTATCATTATATGATTGGCTTTAGGGTACATTTCCAATACATCGTGCTCTAGTTACACCAGGGCAGCCCAACCCATCCATGTCTGGATATTCGGAGTGCGTAGTTTACCCTTTCCCAAGGAGAGAGCAAGGTTGGTCCCTAGGGGGGATGCAATTCCTATGATAAGTCTTTGATTGGGCACGATATTCAATGAGAGTTGAAGTAGACAGTTGTTGCAGATACGCAACCAAGCCAAGTAATGAATGACTTCAGAAATCTTTATTGAAAAAAAAGAAGAAGGATATCGAACTTAGCTAGAAGGTAGAAACTGCATAACAACTGGATAGTCCTCGGCTTGCTAGGTACTGCTCGTCGAGCTGCTTGAGTCTTCGAGCTTTGTTTCGTCCAAGCAATGCTCGGGGAGAAGTGGGAGGTCATGTGTAATACTTCACAATTTGTAAGCATTCCATTGTTTATCAATCTCTTTATCATTCATAGTGGTGAGGGTGTAACTACCCTTGCCGCCTGCTTTGCTAACTTTGTACGGACTTTCCCAGATTGGATTCAAATTTTTAGAGCCGTCTATTCGAGCATTGATGAATGTTTTTCTTATGACTAGATCTCTAAGTTGAAACTACCAAATCTTTGCCCTTTTGTTGTAGCTGAAGAGGAGCTGCTACCGGTAAGCTACAATGCGAGTGATGACCTTCTCACATTTCTCCTCTGCCAGATCTAGATTAGTGGCCATCTTCTTTTTGTTCTACTCCAAAGTTAGCAGTATGGTGCTGATGCTCGGCATAATGACATTAGGAGGGATAATTGCTTCTAAACTAAATGCCAAGAAGAAAGGAGTTTCATCGATTGCTCGTCATTTGGTTATACAATAGGCCCATAAAACACCGGAAAGTTCGTCTAGCCATTTCCCCTGCTTGTCTGTGAGGGATTTCTTGAGGCAATCTAGGATTATATTGTTGGATGCCTCTGCCTGCCCATGTGCTACTTGATGCCATATTTTTTGAAGAACCTCACCAAGTATTTGCCCACGAATTGCGAGCCGTTGTCGGTGAAGATAGATTATGGAATGCCAAATTGACAAATGATGTTCCTCCATATTAAGTGCTCTATGCCTGATTAACTAGTGGTGGTCATAAGCTCTACTTCTACCCACTTAGTGAAGTAGTCGATAGCCACGATCATCATACCTCTGCCCCCAGTAACGGGCGTCATAGGCCCTACCATGTCGATTGCCCATTACATGAATGGCCATGTGCTTGTCTGTGGGTGGAGTTCGCTGGTAGGCAGTGCAGGTACAGGCTTAAAACGTTGGTAACTATCACATTTTTGAACAAATTCCTTAGCGTTTTGATGCACAGTGGCCCAGTAGTAGCTAGCGTTGAAGACTTTCTATGCTAAGGATCAACTTCCTCAGTGGTTTCCACAAACTCCTTCGCAGATCGAGCTCAAAACTTTCAAGTCGTATGGAGGTGCTAGACAGTAGAGATGTGGGCCTGAAAATGATCTTCAAATGAGAATGTTATTCCATATGTATTAGCGTGCCGCCTTTAATTGGAGCTTTCTAACTTCTAATCTTTCTACAGGGAGTGTCCCATTGACTAGATAGTCGATGATAAGGTCTTGCCAGCTTGAGGTTGTATTGACTTGTAACAACTCGACTGTCGGTACTTCTTTTATGCTCGGGTTTCCCAAATACTCGATTGGGATGAAGCGTCTGAATTGGTAGTCTACAGCGGAGCCTAATGCTGCCAGGGCGTTTATATGAGCATTGTATGCCCATGGCATCTATGTGAGGGTATAAGTCTAAAATGCCTCAAGCTACTTGAGTACCATCTTGAGGTATAATCCTATCCTTGGATGCTTTGCTACATACTCCCTAGCAGTTTGGCTAATGATAAGCTAAGAATCAGAATAGATTATAAGCTTCTTAACTGCCAAATCTTATGCCATTCGACGGCTTGCCAATAAGGCCTCATACTATTCTTCTTTGTTTAATGCCTTAAAACCTAGAGTGATTGCTTGTTCGAGCATTGAACCGTCTGGGGTGACGAGAACCAAACTTACTCCAGAACCTTTGTAGTTTGATGAACCATCTACGTTCAAGCGCTAAAAGTCTTTGTCGGCAAGGGTTGGTACGGTCAGGGTGTGCTCGGCTGCTTCGGGGCCGTCTTTTGGCTATGTTGTTGCGTCTGCTAGGTCAATGTGAACTCCGTTATCAAGTCTGCCAAGGCTAGTGCATTTATCACCGTGCAGGGTCAGAAAACCAAGTCGTGTTAGCCGAGTTCTAAAGCCTACTTCATCACCTGTTGAGAAGAGTCTGGACGATGTAGAATAGATCGTTAAGGGATACGGAGTCATAACAACGACCATATACGCTTAAAAGTATGGTCTGAGCTTCCCAGTGCAATAACTAGCGCCAAAATTAGCTTTTCAATCCTTGGGTATCTTGTTCCCCATCGATGAAAGCTTTATAAGTGTAGAATACTGGCCCCCAACTCTTCTCATATGAGGCCAAAACTTACTACTACGCTTAAGACTGCCAAGTAGATTTATAATTCCTCAACTGCTTACGGCTTGGATAGTAGCAGAGGTGATGTCGAGTATCTTCAAGTCTTGAAATGTTTGCTCGCACTCATCGTCCCACTTGTTTCTTTGTGCCTTCTTGATGGCTTTGAAAAATGGCTTGCATTGATCAGTTGAGTGCGAGGGGAAGTGGTTTAGTACGGCTGTGCTCAGTCGTGAGCCGATTCTAGTCGTCTTCTCCAGCTGCTCGGGATCAAGAATGATGTATTCGGAGTCCTCTTCTGGCTTCCGTCATTTTTCTTCTGTCGGCGTGTCTTCTTGAACGTCATCGTCTTGATCCGCCTGCTATGGCTATTATTGGGTAGTAGGCTTATCTTTCTCAACCTCGATAGCTCTTACGAGGGTGAGGACTTATTGTTTGACTCCTTCAGCATTTGCACTATGCATCGTTGAGATGCAGCTTGGCCAAACTTTATCTCTTCGACTCCTCCTCTAGGGATGCGGAAACAGATTTTTTGGTACTTGACGGAGGTTACGGTGCCCAGTTTCACTAGCCAGGGTCTTTCCAGAATCCCGTTATAGGGAGACAAGTCACTGAATATAATGAATGTCTGCTTTGAGACTACTAGTGGTGTTCTCACATCGAGTGTTATGTTGCCAATAGCAGTTGAGGTGTTTTCGTTGAACTCGATGAGTACCTATGCTGAGTGTATTATCGTGCTTTCCAGGCCTATCTTCTGGATGATGTATAACTGAAGTAGATTTATTGTGCTGCCATTGTCCACCATCACTCTGTCGACTTTAGCGTATGCCAGTTGAATAGACATTACCAGAGCATCATCATGTAGGAAATCAACTCTTTCAGCATCCTGCTTGGTGAAACCAACGATAGGTCCAAGTTTAGCGTAGGTTGCCTGAACATGAGAAATTGTTATAGCCTGTTAAATCTTCCTCTTCTTGGAATTGTTTGTGGCCTCTAAGTATTCAAACTCAGCAAAGATGCTGTTGATTCTGATGGTCTTGGCAGGTGGCTCATTGTCTACATCTGCGTTCCTCTTAGGCTGCACATCTGGTTTGTCTAGGTATCTATCACATTTACCTTCATTCACCAGCTTTTCTAGGTAATCTCTCTAGGTATAGCAGGTGTCAGTCATGTGATCGGGACCTTGGTGGAACACGCAATACTTGGTATGATCCAGCTTAGAGGTGCATCCTCTAGATTATTTTGGTAGCTTGAACCAAAGCTCACTCTTGAGATCGCAGAGGATCTGGTTGACTGGGATCGAGAACTTGGTATAGTTCTTGGTGGCTTGGCAGCCTCTTGTCAGGAACCGATTTCTGCACTTGGCCCCTTGCCTGTTTCGATCATTAGACTGCTTCTTGTCTACTTTCTTCTCGGCTGCCTCAGACTCTTTATAAGGCTGTTCAGGTGTTTTGATTGCTTGTCGAGCCTCATCCTAAATCGTATGCTTCTTTTCGAAAATGAATGAGTCTGTTAGAGTCAAGTCTTTCTTCATGATCAATTCTCCAAATAAAGGATGATCTGCTAGAAGTCCCTTTTGGAAGGTTGCATTGGCAATTAAGTCATTGCAGTCGACCATCTTTGCCTTTTCCACCTTGAACCTCTTAACATAGTCGCGAAGCGACTCCTTCAGATTTTTCTTAATGTTGAAGAGATGATCAGACTTCTTCTTGATCGAGCAATAGGATAAGTATTCCTTAATGAAGACAACGAAAAGCTCATTGAAACTCCGGATGGACTGTGGAGGCAAGGTATGGAACCAATCAAGCGCCTCGCCTTGCAAAGTGGTGGCAAATATCTTGCACATTAATGCGTCGTTGGTTCGATAGAGGATCATCGCGTTGCGATAGTGCTTTAAGTGCCTTTTCAAGTCTGTCTCCCTTAAACAAGGTGAAATGTGCATATTGAACTTACACGAGGGCTCCGTCTGCTCGATCTTATCCGTCAAAAGGTGATCTGCCCATGTGTGCCATGTTTCTACGAAGGGTTTCGTCTGTAGTCTCAATGCATTGGAATCTGCACAATCGCTCAGTTAGAAACTTCTCTACTTCTTCTTGAATTTGCCTCTGTCTAGACAGCGAAGTTTACGGCTGCCCTCGGTCATAACCTACTAGTCTCAGCTGCTCATCTCTGTGCTCGGTTCATCTATGTCGCGGCTGCGGTGCATGTGGTACGTTCCTGACAGGCGAGGGGATTAGTCGTGGTGGCCAGTTGAACTTGAGTTAAATTGTGCAACTGCTTCTCCCCTTCTACTATGCTGCCTACTCCGATGTGAGTTGGAGAATGCTCATGGTAGGCCTAGCCGCGAATGAACACTTCGCCTAAAAGGTTGCCCATGTTGATTATCGGAGTGTGGCCCCAACCGTGAATGTATGCTCGTCCGGGGGCCTAACCGAGAGTTCATGTTCATTTGTGCGCTAAGATGAGAGCCTACACTATCTCGGGGCCCAGACGAGAGTGTACATTGCCAAAACGCTCAATTTATGGCTAATAGAGGGGCTGCTTGCCAGGACAACGTTGGAGAGAAAACATCATCACCTACCCTTGTCCTACTTCTAGACACTTTGTCTGGGGCACGCTGTATCTAAGTGAGCTGCAGGAGCTAACTCACCAAGGTAATTTACTATGCGAGGGTGCTTGTCGGTTTGGCGACCTGTCGGGATAGGTGGTGTTCGTCATTTAGAGTGGAAGAGCTGGGACAATAGACGTCTGCTTGAGTTGTGGAAGTGTAATGACTCCGGGTGCAAAGCTTGAGCCAGGATGGGTCAGGTCTGCAGTAAGGTGGGGTGAAAATACCTTTGGTTCAACCATCGACCTTGGGATCTGGATTTGTGTAGGTTGAAAAGTATATGAACCATGTTGAACTGTCGGGAGGGCTGCTGGAGCAGGTTGGGAGCATGGGCCCTGGGCCACCTCAGTCGGTGTGGTTTTAGCTGCCTTGGTCTGGGCAGCTTGCATCCAAGTGAATGTGGTAGGCACCAGAGGCTGTTGTCGAGGACGAGCAGATGCTTGGGTCTATGCCTGCTGGCCGTTTGTGCCATGGGCCTCATGCCCTAGGGTTTCCACGGGTTATGCAAAGGCTGCCCCGTGGGCCACTACAACAGTAGTTGCTGCTGCTAGCATGGCCATGGTACCTCGTGGTGGCAAAGGTGTAGTCCTTGTCGTAGTGAGCCTCAAGGAGCGACAGCATGGAGCCACGTCGCAATCTCCATCAGTTGGTCCATGTCCTTCAACGTAAGGGGTCCCATTGGTTATAGTTTCTAAATTTCCTACCATCGTAGTCGTGGATCTACGAATGAAGGAAATTGAAAGTGAGAGTCTTCTTCAAGTCTTCGAATAAGAGCTCTCAATGAAAACACCAATTTGTGGATGTAAATTTTCGCCTTTCCTTGATTGACGAATATGCACCTGCAAAATAAAAAAACCTAAGATTAGGGCTAAAAGCTTCACGCACACACGATGAATGGGGGGCTTTAGCCGAAGAATCTTCGATGCCAAAGTTAGAATTCTGTAAAGAATGTGTTTGAATGTTTGTGGGAAGCGAAAAGCCTCGTTTGGGATAACAAAAGCCTCCTGAATTTTGGAGATAAATGGTGTACTTATAGGAAAGGATGAGGAGATAAACCGGCCCTTTAAGGTATAGGAGTGGCCGGCCCTAGGTGGTATTTTGGGTGGAATATTCTAAGATATTTGTGTAAATAAATATCTTAGAATAAATAGGTAAATATCCTAAATAAATGGGATTAAAATAACTTACTTGAAAATGTCTTCTGTGATTAGGAATGTATTTATGATAAGAATAAGGGATTATTCTATCATAAATACCTTTGACTTTCCTACGAGCAAGGGTGCCTTGAGCAGTCGTTGATCTCTGCCTGCTTTACCTCAACTGCGTGTGGTGAATGAGGTTGCTCCCTGCTCATTTAATAGGGACAGTCTTGTCTTTCTTGAAAAATAATTCACGTGTCAACTTCATGATTTTTGAGATTATTTTTTTATCTACATATAAGACATGCTTGCTTGATTACTTCTAAGTATGAAAGAAATCATGCTTTTGTGTTCTCTAATTTCTTTACAACGCAATACAGAGAAATGTTATATATATATATATATATATATATATATATATATATATATAATGTTATTTATAAGGGATGGGGTTAGAAGAGCATTCAAGTGTTCTCTAAGAACAAGGGTTACAAAAACTTGTTCTTAGAACTTTGATTTTTCAATGAAATGATGGAGAATTAGAAAGCTTTTCTTTTACCTATTGTAGGATGTTTTGTATGAAATTTGAATGAATAAAACTCCACAATTTGTGTTGAAATACTTCACATCTGCAAAATAAGGAAGAAAAGAAGTGTTTAAATATCTTAATTCTACTAGCCACTTAATACTACGGTTAGTGATATTCCTCTTTACTTATAAGCAAGAGGTCTTAGGTTCGATTCTCGCCAACGGTGAAATTGAACCATATTATTGCTAACTCATTGCGAGACTTAACCCACTCCCCCACCCCCTTAGTATAGATAATATTGTTTATTAGAAAAATATCTTAATCCCACTCTAACTAATATCGAGGCTTTTTGTAATAAAACCCCACATTTGTCGAACTGTGTAGATGGTAATTAAAAAGTTGGGACAGTAACGATATTGTTAGAAATGGGCCAAATGATAATTTGACATGATATCAAAACCAATGAGCAAGCCCATACTACCACGTGATAGGTGGATCCATTTGGCCCCGCACGATGGTAGTGGTTCCCTTGGCCCTACATGTTGGGCAAGACCCCTTGGCTCCACGTGGCAGCCGATGTGTAGATCTTCCATGTGTGACCTACTAATTGGGTTTTACGTGAGGGGATGTGTTGAAATATCCACATCAGCAAAATGAGGGAGAACAAAAAAGAGTTTAAATATCTTAAGCTCGCTCTAACTAATAATACCGAGACATTTTATGATAAAACCTTGCACCTGTTGGACTGAGCATGTGATAGTTAACAAAATTGATACAATATCAACGTTGTTGAAAGTGGACTTCGACCCTCTCTCTAACAATTTGACAATTTATCTTCTATTTATAGAGGAACTTATGTCCCTTTTCTGAAATTGTTGGACAGCCACTTAAAGTGAGAGCAAGTCCATCTCTCCAAATTGCTTGGGCAACTGGGTGACTAAGGGCTGGTTTGGTATTACTGTGCTTTGAAAAAAAGCTGCTTCTGCTGTGCTGTGAGAATAAGCAGCTGTGAAATAAAGTAGCAGAGTGTTTGGTAAACTTTTTTGTAAAAGTGCTTTTGAAAAAAAAAAAAAAAAGCAGTATTAGAGTGTTTGGTAAACTTTTACGTAAAAGAGATGTGAAAAAAAATCGGTTTTTCAAAGCTGGGTTTTGCAGCTTCTTGTTTTTTGCTTTTTTTTCACCCAAAATTGTGAAAAAAAGCTGAAGCTGAGTGTTTACCAAACACAAAAACAGCTCCCAGCTTTTTTTTATAGCAGCTTTTTTCATAATCACCTCAGTACCAAACCAGGTCTAAATCCAACAAAATCCACTCAACCCCAAGCCCAATCAGTCGGGCTACAGTAAAAAGAAGCATAGCCCCACTGCTCGGGCTACATTAGCCTAACCCAGTCCCGTGTGGTCTAATGTCAGCATTACGTTAAAAAATTAATAAAAAAATCAATTAATTGCAGAGAAGGCCGGATGTTCCATCGGCGGCGTTGACGCGAATGATGCTGTACGGACGGTGTTGGAAATCAAAGGCTTGGGAGGCGAATAAAGCTGCCGTGGAAGGCGGTTCTAGTGGTGAAGGAAGCTCCGGTGGGGTTTGAGGTGGAGGAGAACCCCGACGACTTTGTACCACTTCGACGCGATGGGACCCAGCATTCTTCTTCTTTTTGTTGGCTGTTGCTTTGACCCAGCCAACAAGCTTAGTTCATAGGGAAATTTTGAAAACCCTGAATTGGGGAGGCTTTATGAGCCCCATGGCGAAGGGGAGTCCACGTAAAAACATAAAGAAAAGAAGCAGGAAAAAAAGAAATAAATAAAGAATGGGGGCGAGGTTTCGAGAAGCGGGAAGAAAGAAAAAGATAAAAAGATAAATAATTGAAAAGATAAATAATATTATATCTTTATTAATATTATAAAAAAGCAAATGCTAGAAAAATTAAGTTTGTAAGTAAAATTTAGTAAACTAAATGATATGAAAGTTGATAATTAGATTATTACTTAACCGTTGATAAAATGAGGGAGAAGAGAGATTGAGAAAGTTCCCAGAGAGTTGGGAGGAGAGTGACACGGGGCAAGAGATGAGAAGTGGGTCACATGACTCACAATAAAAAATGGGTCACAGGAGTCACAATAAAAAATTCTAAAATTAAATCAATAAAACAAGAGAAAAGAAAATATCTGAAATAGTGAGTGTTAAACTTTCATCGTAACTTCGAATTTGATTCTACTTACGTTTGCACATTCCTAGCGACAAGTACTACATGAATACATTAAAGTAGTAACGCATATGTGTCACAACACGACGGTCAATTAAAGTCAACATTCTCGCCACTAGGTGCATTTTGGTCAACTCACTACCTTCATAATAAAAATATTGTAAAAGTTGGGATGGGTCCTAACAATCTACACCCTTTAAAAAAAAATTTGCCCCTGAAATTTCCAAATTCAAGCATCTTACTCTTAGCTCGAACGAATGTGACCTCGCAAGTAACGTGAGTGGGCCTTTACTTTTAAATATTATATATTTATTTAGTTTCTATATGTGTGTGTGTGTGTGTGTGTGTGTGTGTGTGTGTGTGTATGTATCAAGTATCTTTTACATTATACCATGATTAGACTAACATTTATAAGAATTAGCGTTTTGATAGCACTTATGAAATTATCCTACATCCTATAGGATGCGCTATTATGCATAATTTTATACTATGCTAAGATTATATGTATGTGTGGAAGTATGGTTATAATGTTGAGAATTATGAAATTACCATGGCATGATCATACTTATATTACTGCTCATCATGCATGTTACACTAGTGTTGGTACTCGTCCCAGTCAAGGCTAGTCTTCACATGCATGTTCACATCGCACCGATACACTTACCTTGGATCCATGGTAGGTGCTAGTCCTATCCTAAATTTTTATAGGCAATTAGGACTCACATGTGATGTGTATAGCGCCAGTCATCACGTGATTGTAGTACTAGAGCGTAAATCATCATTACACCCATTCATGTTCCTGTCAGAATATTTCTGCATGAATTATTGCATCATTACATCATCGTAAGTTGATGAGCACCATATATTATATGTTTTCTATGCGAAAAAGGGTGAATTATTGCATTCTTAAGATATCACTATTTACAGTAAGTGTTTTCATACTATACAAGTATATTATATTGGGAAACTATCTTATTTTGCAGCGAGGGGTTATATGTTTTCGAAAAGGTTTTACAAAACTTTATTTTCAAGCCCACTCACCCTTATTTTTCACCCCTCCAGGATTTAGTGGCAAAGTTTTTTTGTCGACAAGGATATCTGGCAACCATTGATATAGGAGATTACTTCCGATGGTATAATTCTTATATTACTTTTACTCTACATACTTATGCTCTAACCTCACGTGTGAAATAGGTTTAATCCCGTTCACATGCACACTCTTGCATTTAGTCACTTTTATGTTTAATATTTACTCACATTTCCCATATCTCTACACTTTATGACTTCTTCACCTTACTGGTGTCGGCCACCACAACTCGATTCAGAGTCCAGGTGAACATTCTGGGTCGGGGTGTGTCATACCGCCCTAATAATGTTGGTGGCCCCAATTTTTTCGGACCTCAAACAGTCGCCCAACCCACACTAAGCCGAAGTTGGCCCTATTAACTAATCTATATTTTAGGTAATATATATAGGGTGTAGGCACTTTTTAATCAACCTAGGGTGTAGGTATCATATATGATTACATATAAATTTTCTTGACTATTTTTCAGGAAAGTGATTAGATCTTCATATTTTAATATTCAACTTTAAAATGTGAGTAAGATTTCATAAATCATATAATTTAATTAAGTAGAAAATAACACACTGACTAAATTCATTAACAGCTTAAATTTTTGGACTTAGATCAAAGAACACCAAATTTCTTTGAACTATTTTCATAGATGAAAGGTACATTAAGTTTTATTTATTTATGTATATTCTACCTCCATCACACGTTTAATGTATTTTATCAACCAAATGCTAAATGTATTTTATTATCCAATGGTTTGGGTATCATATACAAGGACATATAAATTTTCTTTTAACAATTTTCGAGAAAAGTAGTTAGGTCTACGTATTTAAATAGTCAAATTAAAATTTTGGGTTAGGTAAATAAAAAAAATTAAAAGGAACTAATTAAAGTAAAAAAAATAGAAAACTAGACTAAATTGAATAACAGCTCAACTTTGTATATTTTGGTGTAAGTATCCAATGTTTTTTAATCAATAAAGGTCCCATATTACCCAAAAAAAAAAAAAATAGGGGTCTACTACAAATTAGGGTGTATTCAAATGAGATTTTGAGGGATTTTAACTATTTTAATGAATTTAGAGGTATTCAATTAAGATTTTAAGTGATTCCTAAAATTCAAAGTGTATTCAATATCAGGATTTTAAGATAGTTAATTAAAACCCTTAAAAATCCAGGTGTATTCAATTAGGATTTTAAAGCAGTTTATAACATTACAAGTGTATTCAATTAGATAAATTTAAAGAATTTGAAATTTTTGAAGAATTCGAAGGAATTGGAGAGATTTTGTAGTGTATTTTAAGCATCCACAAATCTCACTTCTTCTCATGAGATTTTGAGGGAATTTAATCAAAATTTTACATGAAATCTCTACAAATCAATTAAACTCCATAAAATTCCATGAATTTATAAATCCATTAAAATCTCTCAAATTCTCAATTCAATATGATGAGTCCATATTATACTATATATTTCACCCTAATCTTAGTATTAATTTATTGATTATTTTGGTAGAATTTTGATACTTTGTTATATATTCTCAATGTAGGACATGTGATTTCCTCTAGAGCAAAAAGTGATCAAACGGACAAATTTTGCAGTGATTTCAATTGGACGATGTTCTTGATTCTTTCAAGATGATTGTGTCAAAGTTTCATATTATTCCACTAAGTCGTTTGATCGCGGCGATGAAATAAAGGCCCAACGCATTCCTTCTGAGGATTTGTAGGGGACGTCTCCAGCTTTCAAAAGAGATCTTTTGGGACCAAATTGGAGTTGATTTGGTCTATCAAAAGTTTGATTTTTTGAGAAGTCTGAATTTTAGTTCAAATAGGAAACCTTTAATTTCTGTTTTATTATTTTTATTATGTTTGCTAGTTTTATTCTAACACCTTTTAGGGTTTTATTTTGTAGTAGTATAAATAAAACTTTTTAGCCATTAGGGTTGGGGCGAGTAGAGGAGGAAACACACAAGCCTTTGACAATTCAAGTTTATTTTATCGGTGTTTTCTATCCTTGTTCTTAATAATATTTTGTTTTATGATTGTTCATAACTAAGTTCTTTTGCTAGGGCAAAACCTTGAATCTTAACATGAATAAGTGATTTTATTAATTTGTTTATGAATGGATGCATGCTTGTTTTGAATTATTAATCACCGCGATTAAAACTATCTAATTGTCTTAGTGATTCGCGACCATTAGGGTTTTTAGACAAGTAATTTGATGCAATTTATATTGGAACATCACCCTGAAATTGAGGAGGGCTTCTTGTGATTAGTAATTGTAAGTTCACTTAAGGTAAACATCACGCTCTTAAGGATTGCATGGTTTTTCAAGGGGTTTCACAAAGTTTAATGAGTCTTGCATGTTTATATTTGATCTGAACATCACGGACGGTTTGCATGTTAGATATATGTTTTCGCTTAAATATCACTAGGAAAATATGCATTAGGAAAACTTAACCTTCAAAGTATGTATGTGGAAATTCATAAGTAGTTGGTAAAATTGCGTAGGATTGTTAAGGGGACGGCGGAACCCTAGGCTTTTACAAATTGATTTTCTTTAAATTGTTCTCTAGTTAATTTCTTTAATTGTTTTATTTTAAAATTCGTTTTTATTATATTAAATTCTAAAATCAACATTTTCCAAACTTTGTTTTCAATAATTAATTAAGAGTTGGTTTTAAACACAAATTATTCATTCAATGTCTGTGGAAAACAACCTTGCTTGAGCTGCTATACTTGACAACCTTGTACTCTTGTAAGTATTTTTAAGTGTTTTTATCTCTACTTTTGCAGGTGGTAAAAATCCTATCAAGAAATTGACACCGTCGCCGGGAATTGTTTCAAATAATTTGTGTTTATCATATTCTTAGTTAATTATTTTTGTATATATCTTTTTATTTATTTGTTGATTTTATTTATTTTTTATATGGTTCGCAGGTTATAATTTGTTGATCTTGAGAGCAAGTCCATGATGGAACCACCGATAGAAGGCTTGCCGTTGTGGGTTTCTTTAGCATAATCAGGGTTTTTATGGATTTAAACCTACAGTTTGTGCCATTTGCTGTTTGAAGACCCATGATCTTTTGGAGTGCCCCGAAAGAGAATATTTTCCTGAGTTTGTCCAAAAACATATCAATATGAGAATCGACTCCAAAAGGAATTGGAACAATCCCTATTCAGAGTTCTACACTACAAGTCTGAAAAAGCTTTTTGCGCAATATTTTGAGCAACCTAATGTGCCACAATAGCTCTCAGTGGAGGACAAAATTTCTCTATTGTTGGAATCAACTGAGTTGTGCATTGAAAGAACCCATCAAGGATTTCAAATTCAAGCATCAAACTGTGGGAACAGCTTTAATGATGAGGAGGAGACTGCCTCAGGAACTGAGGAGCACTCTGCCAGCCATTCACACCCAAAGGAGGAAGCAACACATACGGATCTTTTCCCAGAACCGAGGGCCACCCATGCTTATGTGCCACTAAAACCCTTCCCACAAAGGCTGCACGAATGCACAAAAAAATGATGTGTTAGAAGCTATTCATACAAAATCGGCATTTGGTACATCACAAGGTCAGCTTTTGGACACACTGACAAATCCGGATACAGGACAACTACCGACTGATAAGAAAATTTTATCGGCTATAACAAACAGTGGACCTGCACAGTCCATCAAACTTGAAGAAATGCCAGATGAGTCCTGCGAATAGGCAAAGATCTATATGGGAAAGAAAAAGCTTATTGACAGCCAAGTATCTCATAGAGAAATCCAGCCATTGCAAAAATTGTGGGTGCTAAATACAAGGTGGAAGCCAATTCAACAAATACCAAAACCTTACTGGGAGTCCAGGGACCTTATTTGTTACAAAGACTCATTCCCTTAGAAGGGTGGACAAGAAAGATTCAACCAATGAATTCAAATGCATAGTTCAAGTCAGTCCTTACTACTAACACTTTATGATGCTGCTAAGGAGTGGTTAATTCTGAAGGAACAAGTGACGTGATCATTAGCCTCATTCCTCTACATCTAGCTATAGACGTTAACTAAAGCACTAATTGGGAGGCAACCCAATTTTTCTAACTCTTTGCTTTTATTTTCATTTTATTTTCTTGCTTTCATTCATTATCACAATATCACAAAAACAAAAATAATAAAAAAAATCAGAAAATTGAAGAACACAAAAATAGAAATTTTTTTTTCAGTTGGTCAGTGTTTTATTTTTGGGTTTTACTCTAATTAGATTTTTAATGCGTTTTTGAAGGTTGCATTTGGATTTGATCGGCCCTAAATATCCACTAAGTGTGCACAATTGACTGAATCAGGCATTCAGCAGCATTCATATGTTCATCACAACAAATTCATCATCACATTCATAAGAATATTCATGGGAGTCAAATTCAACACAAATGCAAGCACAGGATACAGAGCGAGCACAGGATGAGGTCCAGGGATACTCACAGTGAGGATGCTGAGAAGACCTCTATGCTAATGGACCCCTTTCTCTCACACTTCATTCAAAATATAATTACATTCAAGTTTGGGGGAGGGATCAAGTCGCACAGAGGTGAGACCGTTGTTCATGACCAGGTTCAGATGCAGATTCATGCAAAAATTTGGTTCAATATTCCTCATATGGCAAACATGCAAAGCAGAGACAGAAACCAAGCACGTGAGCATAGTGGGCAAATCAAGAGATACATGGATGCAGGCATGCAATGGCACAGAGAAGAAGACATGATGAATTTGTAGAGCTCTGCATGCATGACGAACAAGCCAAGTCAACACCTTGAGACCACATAGTTGCAGGGATATAGAAGCATACCTTTTCAATGCAGATCTGTGAGTCTCAGTTTCTCCATGGTCTTATTTCTTCAGCATTTGGGATCCGTGCTAGGTGGTTGCATCTCCTTCTCTCTATTGTCTTCATTCTTTCCGATCAAACTCTACACCACAGGAAACACACATGCATTAGGCAATTTTCATTCATTTTTCCCTAATCTAAGCATCTGAGACAAAATCGAAGGGAAATGGGGATTAAAAAAAAAAAAAAAAAAACCTGTGAGTGTGTCAGACTCAGAGAAGGATGCGATTTGCGGTTTCATCTTCACAGGCTAAGGGTCTTGTTGCTCGAGGGAGTTGGATTTCTGAGACATGGAGACAGCAAGAAGATAAACGAGGACATCGCAGAGGAGTGGTGACTGAACTCGAATGATTTTGGTTTGGATAAGTTCTGCAACGGAAGGCCCTCATGGCTCTGGGCTCGAGGTTAGAGAGGAGAAAAGCTCATCGGCTGAAATGAGAAATGGAGTAGCATGGGCTACCAAGTGTGTTTGTACAGCGAAGCATGTGGGTTTATTCACACGTGGTTCAACCCTGAGAGTTCCATGTCCAGCCCCTCATGCTGATGCCACCAGGTCTCGAGTTCCACTCCAGGTCAGCTCGTTCTTTTTCTCGTTTTTCTATTTTATTTGTTTTATTATATTTTTAGCTGTTTCGTTGTTTATTTTATATTTTAGTTCATTTCAGTATTTCTTTTATTTGTCTCGATTCGTTTATGTTTGTGTCTTAGGACTTTCTAGTAGTAAGGAGTCATTTTATTTTATTTTTATTTGTTTTCACACTTTGAGGACAATGTGTGATTTAAGTTTGGGGGTGGGAAAGTAAACTTTAAGGTTTTTAATTTTTGAGTCAATTAAAAGTCAAATAAAAATTTTCATTCTTTTTAAGTTAATATCCATAGATTATTTTAAACGTTAGAACAAATGGACATGGTGAAGGTTAATCTTACACTAGAATCTTTTATATTTATCGTTACTTGGACACTAATTCATGAATTATACTTTGAAAATTTGCACATTCACACCAACATGGTTTGTGGGAAGTGAGATTGGAAAATTTACTTTTCATCTAAGAAATTTTTAATTTTTGTTCTAAATAAAGTAAAGTTAGTTGTTATCAATAAAGTAATAATTGTTTCACCCGAGACTTTGCTTAGTAACGAGGCCAATCCTGCCTGATCAACAATGATTCTTGAGTCAAACAGTAGAGTCTTGGCATGGGGCAGGTTGGTTAATTGGTTTCGTAGCCTTTTTAGCTCGAGTTATTAAGTCCTTAGGGGTGTTCTACACCTAGTGCCCTAAAGCCTTTATGGTTGGATCGAAAGCTTAATGGAACTAACATTGCACAACCACTACTGTTACTAAAAAAAAAATTATGAAAAAAAAAAAAGAGAATTTGAAAAAGAAAAAAAAATATGTGAAGTTAGTATGTGAAGTATGAATAAAGAGGACGAAAGGTAGGGGGTTTTAGTCGAGTCTCTTTAACCATGTTGGTTCACTGTTTATGAATTCTTTTCTAATTAATTCTAAATGACTTAGACTCTGTGGTAGGATTAGTTGGAACTTTTGGAAAGATGTTTTGATTTTTTACCTTTTCTATGGATTGTAACTTGAAGAGGAAAATTTTGTCTTAGTTGAGTTTTAATAAAGTTTTTTAGCTTGTTAGTTTTTATATTTGTTTTTTAGTTTTGTTTTGCTTGAGGACAAGCAAAAAGCTAAGTTTGGGGGTATTTGATGAGTCCATATTATACTATATGTTTCACCCTAATCTTAGTATTAATTTATTGATTATTTTGGTAGAATTTTGATATTTTGTTATATATTCTCAATGTAGGACATGCAACTTCCTCTAGAGCAAAAAGTGATCAAACGGTCGAATTTTAGAGTGATTTCAATTGGAGGATGTTCTTGATTCTTTCAAGATGATTGTATCAAAGTTTCAGATTTTTCTACCAAGCCGTTTGACCGTGGCGATGAAATAAATGCCCAACGCGCAGCTTTTTCAGATTGACGTTTTTGGACGTTTTGGGTATTTTGGAGGTCAAGATGACATATTTTGAGGAAGATTCCTTCTGAGGATTTGTAGGGGACGTCTCCAGCTTTCAAAAGAAACCTTTTGGGACCAAATTGGAGTTGATTTGTTTTATCAAAAGTCTGATTTTCTGAGAAGTCTGAATTTTAGTTCAAATAGGAAACCTTTAATTTCTGTTTTATTATTTTTATTATGTTTGCTAGTTTTATTCTAAGACCTTTTAGGGTTTTATTGTGTAGTAGTATAAATAAGACTTTTTAGCCATTAGGGTTGGGGCGAGGAGAGGAGGAAACGCACAAGCCTTTGACAATTCAAGTTTATTTTATAGGTGTTTTCTATCCTTGTTCTTTATAATATTTTGTTTTATGATTGTCCATAACTAAGTTCTTTTGCTAGGGTGAAGCCTTGAACCTTAGCATGAATATGTGATTTTATTAATTTGCTTATGAATGGATGCATGCTTGTTTTGAATTATTAATCACCGCGATTAAAACTATCTAATTGTCTTAGTGATTCGCGACCATTAGGGTTTTTAGACAAGTAATTTGATGCAATTTCTGTTGGAACATCACCCTGAAATTGAGAAGGGTTTCTTGTGATTAGTAATTGTAAGTTCACTTAAGGTGAACATCAGGCTCTTAAAGGTTGCATGGTTTTTCAAGGGGTTTTCACAAAGCTTAATAAGTCTTGCATGTTTATATTTGATCTGAACATCACAGACGGGTTGCATGTTAGATATATGTTTTCGTTTAAACATCATGAGGAAAATATGTATTAGGAAAACTTAACCTTCAAAGCATGTATGTGGAAATTCATAAGTAGTTGGTAAAATTACGTAGGATTGTTAAAGGGACGGCGGAACCCTAGGCTTTTACAAATTGATTTTCTTTAAATTGTTCTCTAGTTAATTTCTTTAATTGTTTTATTTTAAAATTCGTTTTTATTATATTAAATTCTAAAATCAACATTTTCCAAACTTTGTTTTCAATAATTAATTAAGAGTTGGTTTTAAACACAAATTATTCATTCAATCTCGGTGGAAAACGATTTTGCTTTCTTGCAAATATTTTTAAGTGTTTTTATTCCTACTTTTGCAGGTAGTAAAAATCCTATCACAATACACCAAATGTTTATTGAAATGATCAGCATGCAAAAACAGCAACTAGGTAATAAACATCCGTTTACATCCCCCAAATAAAATAAAAACAATAAAAAGTTTACTATACAGATTGAATTATTCATTGAAAAGGAATCAGCAACGACAATAGCAACTTGGTAAACTATATTCCCAAAACAGAAGTCTGCTCTTAACCCAGAGAAAAGGTCTACTATACATAGAAATGATTACTGAAAAGGAATGACAAAACTTAATTATGGGATTAGTAATTTTTTTAAAGCGCTTGTATGGGTTGGAGTTGTCCACAGGCATCTACATATATAGAAATCTAGAGCTAGAAAGATGGAAGAGGTCGAGATGCAACAAATACGTGAGACTGCTTCAGCTTGTTATGATAATCTCTCAGAGGATCTCCTTCCAGGAGTTGGACACAAACGGAAACGGGAAGTTGGATTTTGAGGAATTTATAACTCTTTTCTACATCTTACTGGATTCCAAGGGGTCACTAACAGTATTACTTACTGAACTTCAGGTACACTGAAATTATATGCGTCTCTTTAATTAATAATCAGTAATATTTTGACTTAGGGAAATGATAATCATACACCATTTTCTTCTCTGGTTTTCGGATTGAATAAATATCAAATGCATTGTTTGGTTATCATTTTCCTTTGACTTATATATAACTGTAAATATAGTTTCATACCAACTGAAAGCGTTTTATTGATGCAGTCCAATCAAGTTAGCCGATCTGGACCATCTAGATTTGTAAGTTTGCTCTTTCATTACTTATAATGTCATTCTCTATGCTTAAATCTCACATTTAAGTTTGAGAACTGTGGAAATTTTCAGGTCGACGGGCCGAGGGCCCACTCCAACAACACCGATACTGTCCCCACTTAACCACCTGCACAATCCTCAGGTGTGGGATTTTATCACAAAAGGTCTCGGTGTTAATTAGAGAGGGGTATTTCTATTTAAAGCACTCTTCTCTTCTCCCTCTGTCCGATGTGGGACTGGGGGTTCCAACACTCCCCCGCACGTGAGACCCCACTTGAATTTCCACACATCGGCAACCACGTGGAGCCATGTCGGGACTCACCCAATCACGCGGGGCCAATGGGGACCCACCCAATCACGTGGCAGTACGGGCCCGTCCCCTGGCTCTGATACCATGTGGAAATTTTCAGGTCGACGGGCCGAGGGCCCACTCCAACAACACCGATACTGTCCCCACTTAACCACCTGCACAATCCTCAGGTGTGGGGTTTTATCACAAAAGACCTCGGTGTTAATTAGAGAGGGGTATTTCTATTTAAAGCACTCTTCTCTTCTCCCTCTGTCCGATGTGGGACTGGGGGTTCCAACAAGAACCAATGGAACATATAAATATGTATAGTTGCATAGTAATTAGAGAGAATTTACTACTTCAGCAGGAAAAAAAATAGAAGTAGAAGATTTATTCTGATGGAGGTTATTGTTATTTCAGGACATTGTACTTAAAGCAATAAATGATTTCAATAGCTGTTGGGCCTTTGGAAGTGCTGTAGGTGCTGCAGCAGCTAGTTTTCTTTGCACCATTATGTGATCGATATCCTGTGTGCAGTCGTTTCATCATCCTATAATTAAGCAAGCATGCACTCGCTATTTAATTCTGTAATTTTGATGTATTTTTTATTTACTGTTTGATTGGTTTTGGTGGTTCTGAGAATGAACAAAAGGAATAAGGAGAGTTTCCAAGTATGACGGCTATGAGGTTGTGCCAATGCATCATATTAACACTATACTAAGAATCGAAGAACAAGAACAAAGTAATACCAAGTTGCAGAGAGAGAGAGAGAGAGAGAGAGAGAAATAAGGATTTGTATATTGCAGAATGAATTTGATACAAGTCAGATAGAGAAGCTCTCTATTTATACATGCTCTTTGCTTTCTTAGTAAGTTTCTAACAAACCAATAACCACCTTATAACTTCCTACAATCCCAACTGTCTAACTAACAGATTAGCTGATGTGGATAACAACCTTGCTGATGTGGATTGCTGATGTGGTATGTTGCTTATGTGTATATCAGTCAACACGTCAACCATTACTTGATTTATATATGAAATGGATTGTAGGGTTTTGGTACATTGCCAACTCACAATCCTATCTCTAAATGTTCTTGATGACAAACATGTACTATTAATCCACCTAACCATTCTCCAGATTTGATCCTAGCCCTTCATTGGGGTTTTAAGTGATCTTATCTGGAGTGTGCGCTTGGCACTTGATTACACAACTAAAGCTTGAACTAAAAAACTAACCATTGGGTTTAAAACCTTTGTTCTTCTTGTTTCGAAGCCTGCAGCACAGCTTCATCTTCACTCCTTCACTTTGCAGCCATCAATCCATGGAACCAGGATCAATTTAGGTTCCAACACTCACTTAGTGGTGAGAGTTGATATGTACTAGGAATTCTTATATATTTTTATAAGAAATGCATGATGACTTTTTTGGAGTACTGAATAATAATTACCATACAACGACTGCAGAAATATTACTTGATAGTACTGTTGTGAAAGTATAAATATAGAATGAAAGGTGCAGTTAAAACCGCAAATATCGTAGTAAATTTGTTCTAAAGAAGCATGTACTAACCCTGTAAGATATGGATAAATCCTCCTACGTCTCACTGTGTTATAGGATGTTTTAATCCGTTTACTTCCCGTTTACATTTTTGTGTGTTCTAAATAAATTTATTCGGCCGGATAATCACATGCTTGGATTTATTTATCTTAATCAAAAGAAGAATTCATAGATAGCATATCAGAAACTGATATGGCTAGATTTGTTAAAGCCTTAGAGGACTACACCTGGTAACGGCTCTCTTGGCCAGTTAGGGTTTATTGTGATTAGTGAAGTCTAATAACCAAAATTATTAGTTCAACTGTGAATTATCAATTATGTAATGATATTGTAATGAGTTCTTACAAAACTATTGAAAAAGAAAAAAAAGGTTTCGTCACAGTTCTTGTCTCTGTACTCTTTGAATACTTTCTTGTTGATTCATGGAGATTTGAGATTCAATCAAAGTATTAGTCAAGCCTAGTTAAGCCTTCGTCATTGTTTACTCTCTCTCTCTTTCTACTCTCTGAAAACTTTCTGTTGATTTCGTGGAGATTTCTTGTTGATTTCATAAATATCAGCACGGTTGCCCCTTCGGCTTAAACCCGAGTAGGCGAATGAACCCACACTCACCAATTGCTTCGAAAAGCGCTTGTGTTGTTGAAAAGAAAAACAAGCAGATTTGGAAATGGCCAAAAAACAAGATAAATGTAAAAATAGGTAGTGCAAAAGAACCACACGGAAGCCACTCTATCAGAGCCAGGTTTCGATCCTGGGACCTGTGGGTTATGGGCCCACCACGCTTCCGCTGCGCCACTCTGATCAGTTAATTTTATAGGCTACATAACCTTATTTAACAAATACCCAAAGGAAATGGGGCATTTTTCCTTGTATATATGTATAGGCCTACAGTAAAAATCATAATACTCAAATCTTTTTAGGACCTTGAAATGATGCATGAGAGACCTATTTAGTGGGATTAATTGGTTAAGTCATAGTTTGTTTTGTCAAGGGGTAAGTCTTCGTTGGATTGGATGTCTAGGTAGACAAGTATTAGGTTTCTAGGCTGTTTTACTTTTGTATAAACAGGTTATCAAAAGACTCTTATTCAGTTTTTTTTTATCAATCATATTCCAGAATTTAGGTTAAGAGTTTCTTGGGAACTCAATTATCTTCATTCACACGTCGATTCTAGTTTTGTTGTCTCTCTATTTTCAGTTGTTTAACGTTTGGTATCCGTTTCTACTGTGATTTTCCCCTATTCTACTCACTGGACCGGGGTCTTATCGCTACTGCCGTGCTTCTTCGTCCAGTTCCTGAGTTCAGAATGAGTGGAAAAGAGGCCATGCAATCGGAATTGTTCTCGGGACAACGTATTCATGTGTAGCAGTGTGGCGATATGATCATGTTGAAATCATAGTGAATGATCAGGGCAACAAAACCACCCCGTCTTACGTTGCTTTCACTGATACTGAACGGTTAATAGGCTAATCTTCTCATATCCACAAATATATACCAATAGATCAGCTTTAATTTCTTTCTCAAATCCTTCGAGGTTCTCTGTGTTTGCATTCTTATAGTCTATTTTGTGTTTTTTGTTTTGTTTTTTATCATCTTTTTAACTAAATATGAATTTTCTTTAGCTGAGCTTTGTTGTCCTACTAATGAGTGCTTAATTCTATATTTGGGCGAGGGATTTTTAAATAAATAGAGATATAGCTAACTGAAATTTTTGGTGCATATTACTCCATTGTTTCCCATCCTTCTACTTTACTTTATTTGATTGAGTTTCTAAATTTGGAAGGAGATTTGCTGACGCTCCGGTTCAAAATGATTTGAAGTTCTGGCCATTCAAGGTCATTGAAGGTCCTGATGACAAGCCCATGATTGTGGTTACCCACGAGGGTCAAGAGAAACAGTTAGCTGCTGAAGAAATCCCATCTATGGTTCTCACAAAGATGCGGGAGATTGCTGAGGCCTACCTTGGCTCAAGTGTGAAGAAAGCAGTTGTTACTGTCCCTGCTTACTTTACCGACTCACAACGTCAGGCTACAAAATGTGCTGGTGTCACTGATGGCTTAGAGGTGATGCGTATCATCAATGAACCAACTGCAGCCGCCATTGCTTATGGAATTCTGGTGACTTTGAGTAAAGGCGACGGCTGGACATACTCACCTTGGTGGTGAAGACTTTGATAACAATATGGTGAATTACTGTGCTGACAAATTTAAGAAGAAACATAGTTTGGACGTCAGTGGTAACTCCAGAGCTCTTTGAAGGTTAAAAAATGAATGTGAGAAGGTGAAGAGGAGACTTTCGTTTACGTCTGTGACAGATATTGAAATTGACTTTAATAGAACTTTTACGGGAATATTTTCTTGTATTACTTGTTCTGAAATATATATATGTACAATCTAAGTTCCACAAGGAAACAAAAGCTTTAATACAAACCTACTTAAAAAAGGACTCCTATTATTTACATTCCTATTTTTCCTAATATTGACTCATGATCAACACTCCCCCTCAAGTTGGTGCATAGATATCACACATGCCCAACTTGACAAGTGAGTCATCAAACTCTCGACTACATACTGCATGAGTTAGAACATCTGCAAGTTGCACATCTGAACTCACAAACGGGATCGATACAATCTTCCTTTCAAGTTTCTCTTTAATAAAATGTCGATCAACTTCCACATGTTTTGTTCTATCATGCTGTACCGGATTATCAGCTATATCTCTCGCTGACTTATTATCACAGTATAGTCTCATGGTCTCCTTTGGCTTGAACCCAAGCCCCTCAAGAAGTTTTCGAAGCCAGAGAAGCTCACAAATGCCGTGAGCCATCCCTCGAAACTCGGCCTCAGCTGAGGATCTTGATACTACCTTCTGTTTTTTACTTCTCCATGTGACTAAATTGCCTCCTACAAAAGTAAAATATCCCGAAGTAGACCGTCTGTCACCTACACTTCCAGCCCAATCAGCATCCGTGAACCCCTCAATCCTCAAATGTCCATGCTTCCGATAGAGAACTCCTTTTCCAGGTGCAGACTTTAAATAAGCTAAGATACGCATAACAGCAGCCATATGATCTTCACTCGGTGAATGCATAAATTGACTTACTACACTTATTGCATAGGCAATATCTGGTCGTGTATGAGCCAAATAAATTAGTCTCCCTACAAGTCTCTGATATCTCCCCTTATCAACCGATTTCTGATTCGGATCCAAACATAGATGATGTTTTTCAACAATAGGAGTATCAACTGGCTTACATCCCAGCATACCAGTTTCTTTTAACAAATCCAAAACATACTTACGTTGTGACAAGAAAATACCTTTCGAAGATCGAGCAACTTCGACTCCAAGAAAATACTTCAAATCCGCTAGGTTCTTCATTTCAAACTCAGCCGCAAGATTTCTCTGCAGCCTTGAAATCTCATCACAATCATCCCCAGTAATAATCATGTCATCTACATAGATGATTAAGGCCGTCACTTTTCCCTGTCTTCGTTTGACAAACAATGTATGATCAGAATGACTTTGGTGATACCCAATCTTTTTCATAACTTGAGTAAACCTATCAAACCATGCACGAGGCGATTGCTTAAGCCCATAAAGAGACTTACGCAACCGACATACTCCGGTACTTCTACCAGCACTGTACCCAGGAGGAAAATCCATATATACTTCTTCCTCCAAGTTCCCATGAAGAAAGGCATTTTTCACATCAAACTGTTTTAATGGCCAGTTCATATTAGCAGCTAAAGATATCAGAACTCGTACCGTATTCATCTTGGCAACCGGAGAGAACGTTTCTTGATAATCTACACCATATGTTTGGGTGTATCCTTTAGCCACCAACCTTGCTTTGTACCTGCCGATTGATCCATTGGCTTTGTATTTGACAGTGAACACCCAGCGACAGCCAACTGTTTTTTTTCCCTCTGGTAAAGACGTCACCTCCCAGGTATTATTCTTCTGTAGCGCCAACATTTCTTCATCCATTGCGTTTGCCCATTTTTGATCCTTTAGAGCCTCCTCCACACGGGTTGGTACTCGAGTAGCCTCCATATTGTCCACCAAAGTCTTGCGCTCTGGTGCAAGACCATTGCATGAGACATAGTTGGCTATTGGATACTTCACTTTGCCTTCCGGAGAAAACCTGTTAGGTGGCACACCCTTATTTTGTCTCGGTGGCAGCTTATATGTATTTACATCATTACTTGTATTAGTTACATAATCATCCACAATACTTACCTCAGGTATATCCAGAGAAGATTCATTGGGCAGCACTGTGGAGCTAGAGAGAGAGGGGGGTACATTAGTAGGCTCGTCAACAACCTGTCCTGACTGCATGCTACTCTCGGCAACAGTCTGCAGACTGCTCTTGAAACCTGTTGGAGATTTATTACTCTCGGGATCACTCTCATCTGGAACCGGTCCTGACTGCATGCTGCTCTCAGCAACAATTGCAAATTTATCATTCTCGGCATGTATAATCACTGCCCCATTATGCACGGCATCAACCCCAGGGATTCCTTCCAAGTTCAACCATTTCAGATCATCACTAGAGCTCTCCCCCTGGTGATCTGAAGATGAAGATACGGGAGCATAAAAATACTCTGATTCAGAGAAGGTCACATCCATGGTAACATACATATGACGAGTCGCATGGTGATAACATTTATATCCTTTTTGGTGAGAGGAGAAACCAACAAACACACAGCGAAGTGCACACGGATCCAACTTAGTGCGATGAATTTTCTGAATATGCACATACGCCACACACCCAAAGACCCGGGGTTGGAGATTATGAGAAGACACCACAGGAACATGTTGAGTGAAGACTTGAAACGGAGTTTGAAAATTAACCACCCGAGAGGGCATACGATTAATCACGTAGACGGCATAAGTAACAGCTTCAGGCCAAAAAACCTTAGGAACAGAAGCACCCAGAAGTAGTGCACGTGCCGTTTCTAAGATATGACGATTTTTCCGTTCAGCCACCCCATTTTACTGTGGAGTATAGGGGCAGGTTGTTTCATGGAGAATGCCTTGATCACCAAGAAACTCTGAAAATTCACGATTAATATATTCACCACCATTATCAGAACGAAGAACTTTAATCACAGAGAAGTATTGGGTCCGAAGCATTTGAGAAAAATTTCGAAATACCATACCAACATCACTCTTATTTTTTAACACATATAGCCATGTCATACGAGTGCAATCATCAACAAACGTAACAAACCACTTAATCCCAGAAGAAGTAACAACCAGAGATGGTCCCCAAACATCAGAGTACACAAGTTCAAACGGTAAAGCTCTTTTATTCATACTAGGCGGAAAAGAAGCACGATGGCTTTTAGCAAGAATACATACTTCACAATGTAAGTCTGATTCAGTTATTCCACTAAATAAACTAGGTAACATATGCCTTAAATATACAAAAGATGCATGGCCTAACCGACGATGCAACAACCACACTGCTTGTAAATTACTAGACCGGGACGCGCGAACTGCATTTACTCTTCCAGAAACGACGTCGTCCACGTAGTACAACCCCTCTCTCTTAGTGCCACGCCCAATTATCTCCTTGGTCTAAATATCCTGAAGTAGACAAAAAAGCGGATACATTAGAACAACACAATCCAATTGTTCAGTAACCTGTGGTATGGATAATAGGTGATGGGATAAAGACGGAACAAGCAAGCAATGATGTAAGGGAAGTGACGGGGTGAGATGCACAGTGTCGGCACCACACACGGGTGCCAGAGTACCATTGGCAGTTGATATATTTTTCCTGTGAGATATAGTCATGTATTGAAACATATTTTTATCATATGTCATATGATCCGTTGCCCCAGAGTCCAGAATCCAACCTGTATGGTGCTGGTTCTCGGAGGCTAAGAGAACATGTCCCATGGTACCTGTGTCGGACGATGAGGCACCCTGAGTACCAAGCAACAAATTCTGACTAGAGTGACTAGAACTAGGCACAGCTTCCTGGACTGTGGTTGTAGCCGCAGCAAGGGAGGCACGGCCTCCACTAGATCCGGCTGCTCCACGCTCCTTGGCACGCAATTTTTTCTTGAACTCTGGAAACCAATCAGGCACCCCATGCTTAGTAAAGCATGTATCCTCAATATGACGGGTTTGTCCACAGAAAGTACACTTCAAATCATCTTTATTTTCTCGGTTGAGAGGTCGAGAATTTAAAGATTGATTAGAAAAATTACTAGCACGATGAGTACCAGCTGGCCGAGAGATCATTGCCATGGACGGCAATCCTCCTTGATTGTTACTCTCACCCATCATGGTAGCATGTCGTTGAGCTTCACGTCGAACAACAGAAAACACCTCATCAACAGAAGGTAAGGGCTGAGTACGTAAAATATCACTATGTACTTTATCAAACACATCATCCAAACCCGCCAAAAAAGCATACACACGATCAACCTGAATTTCTTCTCTAAGTGTCTTGAAATCCACAGCACATACCATCTTGATTGGTCTCCGTTGATCTAACTCCTGCCAAACGGACTTGAGATCAGCATAATACACACCCACTGGCCGACCCTCTTGATGGAGTCTGAACGATTTAACCTTCAATTCATAAATCTGAGAAATATTTGAACCATCATAATAAGTTCGAGCCACCTCTTCCCAAACTTCTTTAGCAGTACGTAGGTGAATAAAAAATCCCATGATAGCAGGTTCCATAGAATTGATCAACCACCCTTTCACTATTGCATTCCCTGTCTCCCACGCCTCATACTCAGCACTAGCCTCAGCAAGCTCCTTGGTACTACCAGTCACAAAGCCATTCCTACCGCGTCCAGCAATGTGCATCTCCAAAACCTTGGACCAAAGAGGATAATTTGATCCATTTAATTTCACGGTATTTGGTACAGCAGACGCATCACTCTGAATAGCGACAGGATTCACTACTTGATTATTGGTTGAATTACTGCCCTCTAACTTCAACATGCCATTGCCTCCTTCTGATGCCATTCAACTTTACCCAAAAAAAAACAAAGCACAACAATACACAAACAAACAACAACAACTTCCGCCGAAGTCGAACCCGTGACCTATTGGATTCGAAAAAGGCTCAAACCCAACAACGCACAAGGGTACTGGCAGCAATACACACAACAATACGCACACTGCACTACCAGCAATACTCACAGCAATTCCACACACACACGGCAGCACTGTGCAGACACAACACCACCCACACTGCTGCACACGCAGCCAAAAATACACACACACGACAACACTATTTTTCTGCAGAAGATTTGCAGAAAAAAACAGTCAACGCACAGCGGAAAAGAAAAACTAGGGTTTTGGCTCTTGATACCAAATAGAACTTTTACGGGAATATTTTCTTGTATTACTTGTTCTGAAATATATATATGTACAATCTAAGTTCCAAAAGGAAACAAAAGCTTTAATACAAACCTACTTAAAAAATGACTCCTATTATTTACATTCCTATTTTTCCTAATATTGACTCATGATCAACATGTTTGTATCAGGGTATTGATTTCTATACAACTATTACGCATGCCAAATTTGAACAACTAAACATGGATTGTTTCAACAAGAGCATGGAGCCTGTGAAGAGATGTTTGGAGGATGCCAAAATGGACATAAGAAATATCGATGATGTTGTTCTTGTTAGCGGCTCTTCTAGAATTCCCAAGGTGCAGGAGCTATTACAGAATATGTTCGTCGGCAAGGAACTCAGCAAGGGCATTAATCCAGATGAGGCTGTGGCGTACGGTGCTGCTGTTCAAGCTGCTGTGTTGAATGGTAATCAAAGTTTGAACCTTTAAGACTTCACTCTCTCTGATGTCATTCCTTTGTCTCTCGGGATGAATGTTGAACGAAAATTGATGGAAGTTATGATCCCAAGAAACACTAAAATTCCAACCTAGCAGAACCGTACTTTTCTAGCTTGTCATGACAACCAAAGTTCTGTTCACTGTGGAGTTTTCGAGGGTAAGAATGAATTAACCAAAGATAATAATTATTTGGGTGGATTTTCCATCCGTGACATTCCTCCTGCTCCGAAGGGTGTTGCTAAAGTAGATGTTTGCTTTTCTATTGATGCAAATGGTATCCTGAATGTTTCTGCTGAGGGCATGTCCACCGGCCGGAAGAAAGAGATTACAATCAAAAGATGAACTTTGGCAATTTACAGGATGAATAAGTAATGACATATAATTATAGCATGCTGAAGTTGAAAATGCGTACTTTACTTTTATCTTTTCGTCATTGGGTTTAGTCATTCCATGTTTGTTAACAATCAGCGCGCGTGTGGTTGTCGAGGGGCACCCATTTTTCCTCCTGTTGGTGCATTGTTTTGACATGTTGGTTTCTGTGCTAGACCCGTGGTTTTTATCCCTTTTTTGGACCTTTGGTAAGAGACTTCCCTGTCGGATTAGTATAATTTTCTTTTTAAAACAAACAATTTTATCTACACGGAAAAGAATGTGAGTTTATTCTCATAATAGACTAGCAATAATGTGGTTCAAATTCGTCTTTGGCTATAATTGAACTTAAGACCTTTCACTTACAAGTAAAGAGGAATAACACTAGACCGTAATACAATTAATTATGCAAGAAATCATGTTTCATGTTTTTGGAGTTCTATTAATTCACAATATGCTAGACACGTACGAAATGCCTGACATAGATGCACAAAGTTGTCGAATTCGGAATACCATCTCTTCTCAGTCAAGTGCTTAAAACGCTATGATATTCGTGCTCTTGCTCATCATTATTTGTTTGGAATTCAAACTCCAAGTTGTTTGTTTGTATAGAAGATGAAGGTAAAGGAGAAATATTCACACAAATTTGAAGACGCTATAAGAGTTGTTGATGCTCAACTCAATTAATTTTGATGAGTTCGTATGCTTGTATTTATAGAGACAGTTACATCAGTGAGTTTCAAGAAGAACTTATCACAAATAACAATTCTATAAATCCCCAAATATAGGAGATAATACAAGAGAGTTTATAATGAAGAGTTGAAAGAAATCACAACTCTTTGCAGCGGCATCTTCAATGAAGGAGTCTCAGTAAACAACCTTGTGGACAAGACCATCTCCAACCGAAGGGTCTAGAGGGCCAAAGAGCCGAAATAATCCAAAAACCGTCTTCAACTGAGGACCAGGCCAAACTGGACAAAAAAAGGCCAAAGGGGCAACTGGATGACCCAAATGAGCCAGCCAGCCGACCCTAGGCTGGGCCATATGCTTACGTCATACTTGATTTTTTTTTTATTAGTTTATATACACACACACACACACATTAAGTAACATGAAACAACATTAAACAATATTAACATTAAATAACATTAAGTAATATTAAACAACATAAAAAAAAAATTTAACAACATGAAACTTAAACAACATTTTTAAAAACATTTAACAACATGAAAATTATTAACAATCCATAACGTAAAGTTATTGAGGTAACTTAATTAAAATAATAAATTATGTTTGGCCCTTGGTTGGAGATGGTTTTTTTGTAATAGGGCTATGTTTGGCCTGATCCTCAATTGGAGACAGTAAGAAATATGACAATGCACTGTTCATTAAAATATTAATTTCTTGGAAGGCTAAAGGGCTAAAACAAGTCATCTAGCTCTCCTTCGGTTGGAGATGGTCTAAGGATTTGAAACCTATGGCCCATCATAAGGATGGATATCTCCACATTATCTCCAATTTATTCCCTCACTTTAGTGTTAATATATCTTTGCATACAAATAAACGTCCAAAATAAACAAAGTTAGAATGAGATGACAAATTAATGATTTTGAATGAATTGATATGACAAATGGCTTAAAAGTTTAATTTATATAACAAATTAAAAATAATGCATAAGTTCATAATGACATTTTACAAAAACTTTTAAAAACTAAGGAATAAGCAGTACAAAAGCTAAAACAAAAAGTAAAGGGCAAGTGAATTGTATCAAGTTTAGAAAAACAAAGATCTCTTTTGACATGTTGTATTAAACACCGGATAGAACTATTTAATACAAATCAGGTATTCGGTGCTACTACGTATTAAATATCCACCGGTTAATTTATTAATTAGGGCCTGCCCGTTTTATACGGCTCACGCCGTGTAACTTCTCCACTCAAACCTCTGTATTATTTAGTCGGGTTCTCAAAAATGCTAAAACAGAATTTCATCGTTCTTTCCCTTTCTCTCGCGATCTGCTTGTGAGGCCATCTTCTTCTGTAACTGAAAGTATGCCTTCTTCTTCAAATTCTCTCTTTGTCGACTGATTTCACAAATTCTTATCGCTGTCTTTTGGGCTTTCTTCATCGCCATCACCAAGAACTTGGTCTTTTTAACCGCGGACTCCTTCAAAGCTCCGATTTTTGGATAAAAAGCTTGCTTCATTCTTGCTTCATTCATGGGTATTGGAGCTTTCTGACTTTCTGGGTTCTAATTAAAGTGAATCCTCATCTAATTTGATATGGGTTTTCTTTGTTTTGCCATTTTGGAGCTTTTAATCTGGTTCTTGGAAGAGTAGTATGAGAAATTGAGAGGTGGAGTTTTGTTGGATTGAAAGGTTCATCATGCAGGATCAAAGATGCTTATCTGATATGCCTATCCCAAAATTTGGTCGGTGTATGATTAATTTGTTTTTTTACCTTCTGTTTTTCTTTAGTTTTTCCTTTTTCCATTTTACATATGTTATTATGTGAAAAGTTACCAAAATTATTTTGGTTTGAAGCAATTTTATTCCTTTCTTTTTCATTGATGATCAAAGTTTCAAAAATAATAATGGTTAGAAGAAAATAATAATAGTTTGAAGTGCTCCTGTTATGTACAATGGCAATATAAATAATTCGATTATTAGTCTGATTTGCACCAAACGTCCGACTAATTTAATATGTACTATCTAATGATTATTTATCATATCTGACTAAAATAGTCAGTACAGTCTGAGCTGACAAATGAGGCATAAAGAACATAAAAATTGATAATTGATTTATTACTTAAATGTTGAGAAACGTGCTCATATCTATTGGTAACACATCATTTAGTTTGTAAATTTAGTCTCCAAATTTAATCTCTAGCATTATCCTTTGAACTTGTGGAGTGGATTGCAGTGGATTGCGAGCTAGATATTGTTCCCTACCTCTTCCTCTTCCCATGCCTCTGCCCCTTCTGATGTATTTTTCATGAAATCCAATCTAAGAAAATAACTTCACCTCCAATCTATTTTTATGACTTCCCTTGAATGATCTAACCCCATGGTGGATTTTGAAATTGAATTTGTCAGGGTCAGCTGCCAAACCAATTACCAAATTCATTAATTTTTAGAGATCACATGCAATTTTACAACTTTCAAATGCTAAACTACTAAATCTAAAGGAAAATGCTGAAATAAGGTTTTTGAACATGATCATACTCTGTGGTCTTCAATTATTGTGGTAGATTGAATGTATGATAAACTGTTACCAGGGAACTTAAAGAAACCATGTTAATCTTAAGAGTGCCAAATATTCCAAGTAAATGAAGACTTATTACTTGAGCATCCAAAGAAGTGTTGGATTCAATGCCAAATTTTCATGTCTACTGTCACATGAGGACGTATCGGTAGAGCAAGAAACCCTTATTCAGCGCCAATATCCTAAGTCAATACCAAAAACCCTTATCCAATGCCAAAAGTCCATTTAAATACCAATATTTGTTTACACAAATCTATAAAATTTGTTGGTGCATAAAATCGGGTTAATCTTGGACCAACGTAAATCCGACTGTGAATCATACATATGCCCAAGAACAAAACGATTTATCGCAGTTCCCCTCAAGTTGGGGCTACGTCCACACTGGTATCGATCCGGTTCACCATATAAAATGAGAGCTACATTGTTGTTGCTAGAGACACTATGGTTTGCCATCTTTATATCCGTAAAGTGAGCTTGAAATGTCACTTTTATAGAATAAGGGTTTTTCTCCTCTCTTACATATATCATAGGCTAAATAGTAAGACCCAAATACTGAGTCCTAATATATGATACAACGAAGTTTATTGTCGGTGTGGTTCCTTTCCAACTATGAAAATATTATTGGTTAGGAAAAAATAAGCGCAACTTGCACAGAAAACAAACTTTTAAAATGTGAATGGAAAGCACTCAATCATAAAGCTTACAAAAGGAAGAAAAAGTTGGCAAAATGCAACATGAGCGCATGTGTTTTTTATGTTGGACCTCGAAGAAACACCATGACCAGAGGACCGTACTTCCTCAGTGATACACTCTACCCTTATTCAATGCCAATTAAACCCCAAATTATGAAATCCTAATCACTCTTCTTCCTTTTCTCTATATGCTGACAAGGACAAATTGATGAGAGAGATAAGGATTAAGGGAAAACGATCCCCGCCGGATATATTTTTTGGGATCCTAAGAATTATGTGATCGTGATCGTTTATCGTATATCGTGCAATCAATTTTCGTTAAGTACTATTTATATTTAATTTTAAAATTTAAATTTTGAAATGATTTTTAACCACATGATGTACGATAAACAATCACGGAATTCATATAATTCTTAGGAAAAGTATTAAGGTCGAAAAGACGAGAGAGATGAGAGAGATGAGAGAAAAAGGTAAAAAACAAGAAGAGGGGTTGGTTTTCACAAAAATAAATAAATAAATAAATAAATTTAAAACATCTTTAAAAGATTATTAACAATGATATTGACAAATTTTTTATTGAAGAAACAAAATAATTTAGGTGGACAAACTCAGATATCACTTTTATCTCGAGGACAAAAGTGAGAAATGCCACAAAACCAAATGGGCATAAGCCATATATAATGAGTTAGAACTTTAACGCTTATTTTCAACTAAACTCGATTTTAATCTCAGTTTGCTCCATGTAACTCAAAAGTTATTACTTTATTCCCTAAAACTCATAGTTCGCTCCACTTTGCCCCCTGAAACTTGATTTGATCCTATTTTGCCCCCTGATACAAAAAGCCACCTCTGTAAAACTCAAAATTTGATTCACATTACCTTAGATATGCTAGTTTCTTATGTGGATTTGATTTGGGTGAGCCAACTAATCAATTTCTTTATTTGTTTATTTATTGTTTTCATCTCTTCAATTTATTTCAAGTTTAAAATTCTCTAATTGTTGAATGTTAACGCAAAATGAATATTTAGATTATTTATTGCACATGTGGCATGGTCTTATTAAGTGTTGGGTGCCACATATCTTTTAGGAAACAACCTACAAGTTTTAGGAGAAAAGAGAAAAGAAAGTCCACAAATTAAAATAGAAAAAATTTTGAGTTTCAGAAAATAAAGTGATAACTTTTAAGTTATAAGGGGCAAAATATAATCAAATGCAGTTTAAAGAGGCATAGCTAAAAATAGACCAAACTTTAAAGAGGAAGTTTTAAACTTTAACTTTAAACCTTAAAGGTAATAAAAATACTTTATTCTTATCTCTTTTACTAAATCCTTTTTATTGCTTAACCAGGAAGCTCAAGTATCTAACTTTTGTTATCAGAAGTCGATCTTGTGTTAAACATCGAATATGATGAAAAATATCGGTTCTATAAATCATTATTAGTAGAGTGGCCGGGGGATTTTCGTTTCGTTTACTCTTCAGGGCGCCAAACTTTAAAGCGGGAGAAAATAATTCCAGTTCTCACGTTCTGGTCGCGGTGGTTCCCGGATTGATGATCTTTGCTTGTTTCAGCAATCTATTGAAATTAAAGGTAAGAAACTAACAACTCTTTTCTTCTTCTTGTTTTAAGAAGGCTAAAGGTAAGGCCTTACCTTTCGAATCCCTCTCTCGTTAATTCTTTTGAGAACTTGCTTGGCTGATGAATAATTAGCAGGAACTCCTGCTTATTTTGATTTCATCGTTTAAATTCGTTGCTTCAGTTAACCGCTGCTTCTTTGAAATGGGATGCTTTAGAAATAGTAGAGAAGATCAACATTCGGTGATTTGTATACGTATTTGCTTAAAGGCTGTATAAATTGATGAATACCTTTAAAAATCAAACTAATCCCATGAACCTAGTGTTATTTTATTTAAAGCCATGGGGCGTCCACCCTCTCTTTAGTCTTTACTGCTCATAGATTGGACCGGTCGTGTATCTCAAACCGACGTTTGGTTCGCAGATTAGTGAATCAATACGAGATACCATTACGAAAAAAGTTGGTTTTATTATAAAATCAATTGGCAACATAAGTAGTCTAACTTTTTATAAGCTCTTGAAAGTTTCTCTTATCACCGATAGGCGACTCTTTTACCTTCACTCCTCACACGCCTGATCACGTGCAGCAAAATTTTCAAGCCAAACACGTGGAAAACATGAATTGGGTGAGGTGTGGCTCGGGGTGGTATAGGTGCGATTATTGTACCAAAACCCATGTACCAATTACCATACCAAAATTTTGATATGACAAAATATATTACTATTACCGTGCCAAACTTTCGGTATACCGAATTTCGGCATGCTAAATAGTTTGGTTGACATGGTATGGTAATGGTAATTACCACTTTGTTTTGGGTCATTCTTTTGGGCCAAAATTTGATTTTTTTTTTCCAACCCAATTCAAGGCCCAAACGTGTTTTGGCCACTCCCTTTGGGTTTCTAAAACTTTTTTTATTTAATTATGAGAATTTTATAGATTGGGCCAAACGTGTTTTGGCCACTCCCTTCAGCCATTCCCTTTGGGTTTATAAAACTTTTTTATTTAATAGAGATTCATTTAAGAAACAAAAAGTAAATAGATGAAAGAATTGTTGAAAGAACCCAATATCCCTAAAAAAAATAGTACAAAAATTCCTAAATTCCATCTCTACATTCTTTAAAATTGTACAAAAATTAACTTGATTGATGAAGCCAGAGAGAAAGACATTCCAATTTGATGAAGGAGAAAATGAGATGGACTCTGGAGAGAGAGAGTCACCGAAACTGGAGTAGCAGAGATGAAGTTGGTGGCTAGAGGAGTGAAAAGATGAAGAGTCGCAGCGCAAGAAGGCTTAGGTTTTTTTATTGGGAAAGTAGAGGTTAGACGGTGAGATGATTGGATAAATGACTAAGAAAAAATACAAAGTGCATATATAATGATAAAAATACCTAATTATATATAAATGAATAAATAAATTATATAATACTAATAGTAGTGGTACGATACAGTATACCACTGGTAATGGTTTTGAATACCATTACTGTACTAAAAATGTATGGTATGGTACAAATATCATACCATTACCAATGGTACAAATTTTTTGGCACAACTTTGGTATGGTAATTTGGCAAAAAATTCCACCCCTAGGTGTGGCCGTTAGACTTCACACATAGACCAACCTGCTCTGACCAATTGGTAATATTGGAAGTAGTCCAACCTCTTATAAGCCCTTGTAAAGTTTCTCTTTTCACGTATATGTCTCTTTCCTTCACTACTCCCACATTCCCATGTGATGCCAAAATTACCAATATAATGCGTTTAATGGAAGAGTATTACTGGAAAACTTACATATTTTGGTTCAAATGACAATGTAAACCAAACATGGGAATGGAAGAAAATGGTATTTCATGGCCCTATTTCCCAGCATTTCCAAACACAAGACAGGAAGCCTCATTCCCACCAAGAGTTGTTCTTTCTTCCATTACTCCCTCTTTTCATGCTATTGTCATTTGATGATAGCTATTTATTTCATTTGTTTACAATTTCATTGCCGCTTTTATTTGCGAAACCTTACTTCACAACTTGAAGACATAGCCGGGGATTGTACTTACCCAGGCATTTTGCGATAATTTTTCTCCTTGTTTGTGTTCTTCCAGTTCCTGAGTTGAAAATGAGTGGAAAAGAAGGCCACGCAATTGGAATCGATCTGGGGACAACGTATTCGTGTGTAGCAGTGTGGCGATATGATCATATTGAAATCATAGTGAATGGTCAGGGCAACAGAACAACTCCGTCTTATGTAGCTTTCACTGATACTGAAAGGTTAATCGGTGATGCAGCATATAACCAGGTCATTAGAAACCCCTCAAACTCAATCTTTGGTAAGGCTAATCTTCTCACATCTACATATATAACAATAGACAGCTTTAATTTCTTTCTCAAACCCTTCGAGGCTCCAAGTGTTTGCACTCTTATAAACTATTTTGTGTTTTTTTTGTGTTTATTTATTTTTTTTTTTTTATCATAATTTTTTTCATTAGCTAAATATTGACTTTTCTTAACCTGAGCTTTGTGAGCCTGCTAATGGGTGCTTAATGCTATGGTTGGGTGAGGGATTTTCATGTTTCGAGGGTCTGAGGATAAGTTAGCAAGAAATGGATCTCAAACTGATTGACAAGAGGGATTAAAAAAGCACCATATGAGCATTAGAAAGCAATGTGAGAGAGATTTGTCAACCCTTGCTTTGCAAGGTGTTTATAAATCCCTCTTACAAACCTTTGTAATGTTCACGTAATGCATTTCTAATCCTAATGTTTAATGATCGATCCGTTACTTATTTGACCCCAATATATCCTATGGGTATTTCTTGGGTAGTAACAGACTTACAATACCCAAATTAACTAGTTTTTGCATTTTAATGAGGTTAGTTATGTAAAAGACATAATTAAATGATGCAGGTACTGAATGACATTATATAACTTTGATAACAGCATCGTTTTAGTTACAATCCAGTCAGACTGAATGAGAAACTTGGAAAAAGTGAAAAGTGAAACATTTTTCATTATATTACTTGACATTTACAAATAAATAGAGATATAGCTAACTGAAATTTTTGGTTTATTTTACACCATTGTTTGCAATCCTTCCACTTTACTTTATTTGATTGAGTTTCTAAGTTTGGCATTCATTTTACAGGTGCAAAGCGATTAATCGGAAGGAGATTTGCTGACGCTTCTGTTCAAAATGATTTGAAGCTCTGGCCATTCAAGGTCACTGAAGGTCCTGATCACAAGCCCATGATTGTGGTTACCCACGAGGGTCAAGAGAAACAGTTTGCTGCTGAAGAAATATCATCTATGGTTCTCACAAAGATGCGGGAGATTGCTGAGGCCTACCTCGGCTCAAGTGTGAAGAAAGCAGTTATTACTGTCCCTGCTTACTTTACTGACTCACAACGTCAGGCTACAAAATGTGCTGGTGTCACTGCTGGCTTAGAGGTGATGCGAATCATCAATGAACCAACTGCTGCCGCCATTGCTTATGGAATTGACAATAAGGCTGGTTGGTATAGCAAGAGAAATGTTATGATATTTGACTTGGGTGGTGGTACTTTAGATGTGTCACTGCTTACCATAAGTTCTGGTGACTTTGAAGTGAAGGCGACGGCTGGAAATACTCACCTTGGTGGTGAAGACTTTGATAACAATATGGTGAAGTACTGTGCTGAGAAGTTTAAGAAGAAGCATAGTTTGGACGTCAGTGGAAACCCTAGAGCTCTTAGGAGGTTAAAAAATGAATGTGAGAAAGCGAAGAGGAGACTTTCGTTTACGTCTGTGACAGATATTGAAATTGACTGTTTGTATCAGGGTGTTGATTTTTATACAACTTTTACCCGTGCAAAATTTGAACAACTAAACATGGATTTCTTCAACAAGTGCATGAAGCCTGTGGATAAATGTTTGAAGGATGCCAAAATGGACACAAGCAATGTCGATGATGTTGTTCTTGTTGGTGGCTCCTCTAGAATTCCCAAGGTGCAGGAGCTATTACACAACGTGTTCATCGGCAAGGAGCTGTCCAACGGCATTAATCCGGATGAGGCTGTGGCATATGGTGCTGCTGTTCAAGCTGCTGTCTTGAATGGTAATCAAAGTTTGAAGCTTCAAGACTTCACTCTCTTCGATGTCATTCCTATGTCACTTGGGACAGAATATGGTGAAGAACAGCTCATGCATGTTATGATTCCAAGAAACACCAAAATTCCCACCAAGAAGAACCATACTTTTGTAACTTGTCACGACAACCAAAGTTCTGTCTTCTGTGGAGTTTACGAGGGTGAGAATGAATTAACCAAAGATAATAATTATTTGGGTGGATTTGCCATCGGTGACATTCCTCCTGCTCCTAAGGGTGTTGCTAAAGTAGATGTTTGCTTTTCTATTGATGAAAATGGTATCCTGAATGTTTCTGCTGAGGTCATGTCCACGGGCCAGAAGAAAGAGATTACAATCAAAAGATGAACTTTGGGAATTTACAGGATGAAGTAAGTAATGACATATAATTATAGCATACTGAAGTTGAAAATACATACTTCCGTTGTGAAATCAATTCGCCACTGGTTTGCTTGTAGTTTTTCGTCATTTGGTTTAGTCATTCCATGTTTGTTAAGAATCTGCTGGTGTGTGGTGATCGATGGGTACCCATTTTGCTTCTTGTTGGTGCATTGTTTTGACATGTTGGCTTTCTTTGCTAGACTCATGGTTTTTATCCAGGTTTTGGTAGCAGACTTGCCTGCCGGATTAGTATAATTAATTATGCAAGAAATCATGTTTTTGGAATTCTATTAATTCACTAGACCACAATATGCTAGACGCATACAAAATGCCTGACATAGACGCACATGTTATCGTATTCCGATTGCTAAATCTTCTCTATCAAGTGCTTAAAATGCTATAATATTTGTACTCTTGCTCATCTTTAATATTTGATTGGAATTCAAACTCCAAGTTGATTGTATTTTTTAGAATATGAAGGATGGATATCTCCACATGGTTTCTTTTCCGTCCTTTTTGCTTTTCGAGGAAGACAACTGTGGCCGTACTGTAGATTATCTTGCTTCTGTTAGCGATCTTTCCAACATTGGATTGATGTGGTGAATGAAGTATGACCATTTTCTTCAAATTCCGAGCGTGCTCGAGTATATGCTTCGCCAACTCTGTTTCATTTTCTCTCTTAGAAAGCTCCGTAGTGCCTCCTATTAGCTGTCCCATGTGCTGAAATCATTATCAGAAAAATATCTCTTTGTGAGGAAAAAAAAAAAATGTTAGCAGTCTCACGTTGGTGGGGGTAAAGAAAAGCGATGACTTTAAATAGGATTACCTCACTCTAACTAATACCGAGGTATTTTGTAGTAAAAACCTACACCTGACGGATTAGCCAAAATGATTTTAAGACAGAGAAAAGCGTGGGTAGCACAGCGAAGTTACAAAGTTGAGATTTCTTTCTACAACTTTTGATTGGGTCTACTTTGTTGTATAGGTTTGGGCTCTCCGTCTCGTCCGAACGGCTATATTGTGTGGGTCTAATTTGAATATATTGTGTAATGTATTCAAATTCCTCTAAGAAGCGATACCATTGTTGGGACTAGGTCCTCACTCAAGCTCGTAATACGTGTTGAATCTAGTCAGACTCCGTCTGAATTTAGACACTAACAATTTTAACTTGCATAAATGTTCAAACCAAATCCTTCTTATCTTCTCTCTCCTCTACTCGTTCTATTCCATCGTTGATACTGGAAGATCACTTGAGTATCCACTAAAATGGATATCAAGTTACTTGATCAACAGACAATCTAACAATCTTACGCATTGACTGAATTTGAAATACGAAAAACAAGAGAGAACCAAACTTGAAGCTTCCCTCTTTAGGGGGGAAATTTTGTAATTGTTTTTTTATGGGTTTACCGTCATGGCTCGTTTGAAAATCATTTTATTTATCACTTTTAGTTTTTACTTTACAACTTAAAAAAATTCAAAATATTTTAAGTTGCTTATACTTTCAAGATTTTGTTTTCATTCCTTTTTTAATTATGTCTTCCTTTCTCCTTTATCACCTTTCTTTAACCCTCATTTCACTATATACTTTTCTCATATCTCAAGTAAAATATATATATATATATATATATATATAAGACCGGTTATCAAACAGTGCCTCTAAACCATTAACGTGTTTTGAACTCATCTTAATTAGAGAAAGCATGATTCAAACAATTGTAATCCTAATTTCAAAAGATTCCATCTCTATTATTTAATAAACCTTTTTTGTCAACCAAAAGAAAATAAAAAGACAATGTAATCCTCTATACATAATTCAATATATTTATTAAAAATGAAAAATCATGAGCGTTAAGGTAATTTTGCACAATTTTTTTTTTTTTTTTTTTTTTTACAATTTTGTTTCTCTTCCCTCACCCACATATCATATCATTAAGGCAAAAGGATATTTAACCAAGTTAACCCACATTTCTCTCCTCATTTATTCCCAAAAAATTTCCGACACATTGTGTTTGTGTCGCCATTTTCTGGCTGACCTTAAACGAACAACCATTTATCAAATGTAATTGGGCTTTTCCATACATGGGTCACGGTCCAAAGCAGTATGGCCCTAGAAGAAAGATCGATAAATCATATAAATGGCACGGAAATGCGGGAAGAAGAGCACAAGAAGACAAAAACGTTGCTTGGAAACCAACGGGAAAATGCGAAGTTGCTCATTGACCAGTAGATCCAACGATCACTGACAAATCCCTAATCTATTTGAACGAGTCTAAATGTGTTTGTATTGAATTCACCAAAAGCAAAAGGGAAGAGAGGTAAAAGGTTTTGGCGGTGGTAGTTCCAAGTTCCAACCTAAACCTAACAGGTATTTCTCACTTGAAGAATTTTAGCAATTTCATAATTCAATTTTTCTTGATTTGTTCTTTTTCTGTTTGAACAAATTTGCAGATTGAATATGTATATTTGTATTTAACCAACAGAAGAAGCAATAGAAGTATGAATATCTATGAATATCCATCGAAAGTATATTCCTATCCTCCATCACCATATGATGGTGGTGGTCTGGTCACTGATGATGAAAATAGGTTGGAAAGAAAATATTTTGTAAAAGGGTTCCCCTCGCAATGTTCTCTATATTTCTCATTCGTGAATAACTGTTGACATCATTTGTATACATATTTCCTTCTTTTAAATGGAGTCGGAGTGGCAATTTTTCCCAGAGGGTTCCTCTTTTTCGTCCTCATTATACAGAAAGCAGTTCTGGTACCACAGCTCCACCTGCTGCCAGTTCGACCAAAGAGAATGAGGTATACAGACACTATTAGAGTTTTGGCTAAAGGACACCTCTTTCGTTGGTGTCTATTTTAAAGAATGGGCACTGACATTGGTGGCAAACCCCAATTGCCACCAAACAGCCACCAAATAGAAGTCCATGTTACAGTCACTACCAATTAGATAATGGTGGCACAATGAATAGTTACACCTTTGAAATATTATATCATTTTTATATATCGGTGTCCATGTTGAAATATGTTTTTTTTTTTTTAAAAGGGCCCATTAATATGGACACCCAAATACATATATACATATATACATACATACATACATACATACATACATACATATATATAAATATAGTTAATAGACTACACAGAATTGCATGTTTGCTGTAGTCTTCCATAACTAATCACATATTCAAAAAAATCAGGTCTAAAACCAATGAGCTATACTAAAAAAAAATATGAAACTATGCGTCAAAGTACGAAATAGGCACCAAATTTGAAGGAAATTGCCACTTAAAAGACTTAACATTTTCTTGAACACCTCCTAACATGTTTTTTAAGAGTGACATGCTCCTCGTAATGCTTGAGCCTCAGTAATTGCTATTTCTACCTGCAAACACATAACCACATGGATCAAATGACTAAAATATAGACAAAATTATGCCTTTACAGTTTTATTGTTTCCTACAATCTGCATTAAAGTCTCTAACATTCCACACGAAAAACTGATGTGGCAAGTAGATCAATTTTTTAGCAGATACATTTATGAGTCTCAACATTTCCCAAGTGATATACTTGCGAGTAGATAAATTTTCGATCAGTGGATATGGTTATCTATTATGACATCACAAAAACATTCTAAAGGTAAGACTCATTGTTTTGAACCAGTGGCTTGATGTTATCAATTTACATCAAAGTGAACCATTTATCTAATTTTTGGGTCTTAATATATTACAAATTTAACATCAACACAAGCACCAACAAATTTCAATTTATTTTTATTCCTTTTTGTTTAACCCAATCAACTTCCTTGAGAAATAAAACAAAAGGTAAAGAGAGAAAGAGAGAGTTCCCAACCTGGCTCAACTTTGCCTTTAGAAACTAAGCACTGGAAATAGAGATGAACTTGGTGAATATAGATAGACTTGGTGGCTCTGAAAACTAAGTAATAAGATAAATTTGTTAAGTAATTTTATCATGCTCAGGTTTTTTTTTGCTTCACAAGCTATACAATAAGGACAAAATAATTGCCCCCCCCCCCCCCCCCCCCAAAAAAAAAAAAACTGGTCCTCACATTACCCACCTAATATCATATATAATATCCTTACCCAAAAAAAAAAAAAAAAGAGTAAGGAAAAAAATATACAACAATTAAAATTACAGATGAGAGTTAAACACTAGAGTCACTTAAGCAAAAATTGTGTGCAATAAAAAAATTGAAAATTAAAAAGGAATTTTTACGTTCAGCCACAAACCTGTGTAGTTCTCTTATCCCTCAAATGTACAACAATGAAAGAGGAGAAACTAAGAATGCTAAATAAATTTAAAGAGGAAATTACTTAAAGAGGTAATGTATAAATCAACGAAAACAAAACCCCAATGGGAAAGAATAAGAGCAGTTTCAGCGTGGGAACCCTTCCCCTAGGCAATACATTATGCTATCCACTCAGTGAACAGTAACTGCCATTAATGAACAGTAATCGTCTTTTGTATCTCCACCGTTGCACTTCAATAACCCTGGCAATAGGCAATAAAATATTAGTATTTTTTTTTATTTTTATAAAATAATAAAAAATAATTTTATTTGTAATTTCGGATCAGATTTTTAATCGTTCTCGTTGCGCCGCGTGTCATTATCTGAAAAGTTATAAAATAATACAAAATAATTTTATTTGTAATTTCAGATAAGATTTTTAATTGTTCTCGTTGCGCCACTTGTCATAAAATCCGAAAAGACTATTGGTGATGGATTTCCGATAAAATTTTTAATCGTACTTGTTGCGCCATGTATCATTATCTGAAAATATAATTATTGGTGATGGATTTCCGATAAGATTATTAACTAACCACATCGCGCCACGTGTCATAATCTATTTACAATCTTTGAGGATAGATTTCCATCAGATTTTTAACGAATGACGGCATGCCATGTGGCATTATCTACAACTTAATCCTTTTTTAATAATCCAAATAATCCACTATTCATCCTCACAAATCTCACATCAATTTTCTCAAGATCTCTATCATTATTCATTATGGAAGATTAGTACGATTATGATGCCGTTGATGAATATGAGCTAGACACGATGAACAATTCAAGAACATGTATATATTGTGCTCATGATACTACTGAAGAACCCGTGCAATATGAGCCATTAAAAAAGGATGGACGTTACAATGAATTGATCATTCAACGATATACTGCACTTCAAAGGCTATATATGCACAATGCCCAGCAAATTGATTTGATAGAGTACCAGTAGGAATTGAAACAATCTCAAGATACTTAAGTTCATTTAGTGGGTTTGTTTGTTTTTTTTTTTTTTTTTTTTTTTTTTTTGTGTGTGTTTATTTAATTTTATTTGGTGTGTTTCTTTTAGTTCATTTAGTGAGGTTTTTGTTATTTGGTATGTTTATGTAATTTTATTTGGTGTGTTTAAATGTCTTTTGAATAAAGATTCTCTTAGTATAAATAAATTACCAAATTAAATAAAGTACTAAAATCGATACATTGGAAACAACATAAAGTACTCTATTCAATAAATAAGAAATTACAACCCGAAGTGATTGGAAAATTATGAGCTCCGATTACAAAAAGTATTCTATTCATCATCACTTAACCAATTTGTGGTGCTAGGATGATCTTCTCTTGTCGTGCTAGGACCATCTCCTCTTGCTCTCCCTTCTCTTGCACACCTCCTTTGCACCACATCCGCTTTCTCCGACTTCCAAAATATTTAGAATTTGGAGACTACCCTTCTAAAGGCATGTTCATAATGTCACGATCTCGTTGAGCCATTCTTTCTTCTCTAACATGTTCCCTTTCTTGCCTAAGTAGCTCTCTTTCTCTCTCATTAGCTTGAAATGCTCTTTCAACAGCTGCAGCGTTTGCCTCTTCTCTAGCCTTATCAGCCTCAAATTTCGCCATTTCCCACGCCAAAGTCGATTTACCTTGGCGAGCAAGTTGTTCCATATACTTTGCATAATCATTCTTCGAAGTACTCCCTTTTCTCTTTAAAGCCTTCTTACCTTCAGGCCTAATTGGATAACGGGTCGATCCCGACGCTTGTTCAAAGGGGGCGTTTCGAGCACTTCTTCTGCTTCATCTTCATGAACATGCGAGCCATGACCAGGTGTAGAGTATAGAGGGGTGTTGTTCATGAAAACTTCTGAACCGACATGCACAACTTTGAATTTTGGACAATCTTTGACAATATTCCAACATTCCCACCGGTTGAATGATTTATTTTTTGTTTTGGTTTTGGCACCATACCAAGCTTGTGCTTGAAGTTGCTACACAATACGGGATAAAAAATAATTATAATGAAAGTAAGTAACAAATAATTATAATGAAAGTAGTTAACAAAAAAATAATACAAACAAATAATTATAATGAAAGTAGGTAACAAATAAATAATACAAACAAATAATTATTGACACACCCCGACCTAGATCAGGGCATGCTGGTCATCACGTGGAAGTGACGTAGCCATGTGCACAGTGCGGAAGCTAATAAAATAGGAATGTAAATAGTACGAATAATAAAACTAGCATACAAAATATAGTAGAAACAAGTGCTAGCGTAAGTGAGACACAAGTTCAGAGCATAAGCCTAAAGCAGTCCAAATGAAAATGATGCGACAACAGTACACCCGAAGGTGGCCCTAGGATGGTGATCGTCTGTCAGAAATGCCGGGAAAGCCCTCTGGGAAAAACCACCAAACCTGCTAGTCAACTAGAACCTGGAGGGGCGCAAAACAAAAGCGTGAGTGGGCAAAAACAAAGCTTTTCGAAAAATCGTTTAATAAATACTTTCTAACCCCTCGTCGTAAAACCTGTATACTTCCCAGAAAATAACTATACATATATATATATATATATATATATATATATCAATCATGCTCAATAATATGCCATGCCAGAGCCTCAAAATAAAATGCAAGTGCTCAGGTATAAATCATATCAATAACATATAATCTGGCAGCCGGAGTCACCTAACATGACCTGTACGGCTGAATCTAGAGCTCAAATCTCAACTCACTAACTGGACCTGCACACGAGTCGGAACCACCTAAAGTGGTTTGTACGACAGGCCTGGGTGTAATACATATATACGCTCTAGTGCTACGATCACGTGAAGGCTGGGCGAATAATTGCGGGTCACCTACGAGTCAGAACCACCTAAAGTGGTATGTACGACAGGACTGTGCACCTAACTTGGATCCAAGCTGAGAGTGTGGTGCGGGAGGTGAACATCACGTGAAGGACTGTGCCCAACTCTGGGCTGGAGCACTAACACCAGGGGTGCAGGTTATGAGCTCTCTATGCATCTCAAATCACTACTGAAAGTAAACATAAATCACAACTCACCTGGCACTTACCTGTGTGTCCGCAGCACCAAACATATATATATATAATTAACAATGCAACTAACGATGCATAACCAATAATAATATAATGCATGGCATATGGAAATTAACAATTCAAATCAATTTCTGGGAAAATATATGTATATAGGTATATACGGAAAACCAAAAGCCCACTCACTGGTATGTGGAAGGGTCGTAGCCCCCCTATCTCGAGTGACCACGCTTGTCCTCGGGATAGGTATCATCTATATGCGAAACAACTACAAAAACGTCAATTTTAAAGCACACAACCAACCTTTAGAAATAACTTCTCATACAATGCTCAAATGGGGTGTATGAATACACCAACGTGATCTACTCAACCTCAGGAACATCCCCATATTTTTAAAATAATTTTTCACCGTCGCACGCGCCTCCACGCGCAGGCCAAGGCACGGCCACACGCGCCGGCCACACGCAGGCACGTGCCTGGCACGCTTGACGCCGTCAGGAATATTCCGTCAGTTTTAACAGATTCCGTCAACAGCATCAGGAATATTCCGTCGTCTTCTCCGGAGCCGTCGCCGGCGTCGGAAAATTGGAAAATTTTCAAACTTTGATATCTTCTTCGTTTTTCAACCAAATTTCACAAAATTGGTACCAAAATGAAGCTTAGAACTAGAGGAACACAATCATACCACTTTCAAGTGCTAAAATCTACAAAATCTCACCTGCAAAATCAACCCAACTCCGGCCAACTTCGAAACTAGTGATCCCGACGTCCAAAACCTTCAAACGAACCACCTCGAGCCTCCTAGGGACCTCACCAAGCTTCCTACAAGCTTGAAATTCCCTAAAACGTGAGAAATCACGTGAGCATGAACAGTATCAAAATCGGGCATCGTGAGTTCGACGTGAAAACGAGGGTATTCTCACCTGAAAAAGGTATGGTTGGACTCCTACAAGCCTCACGAGCACGAATATGGCCTTGGTTTCTTCGATCTGTGGAAGTTCAAAGGGTTTGTGGGTGTGTCCGTACGTTTCAAGGAGAATGGGGAGGAATGGGGACTCGGGACAGGGTGCAGGAAACAAGAGGAAAGGTGGTGGAGTGTGGGAAAGTGTGTGTGTGGCTCCAAACATGCCAACAAAACACAAAACGCAAAGAAATCGAACTAGGGGCAAAACTATCTTTTCACGCGTATGGTTTAATATTTCTGGGACGGGCTGTCACAATTATAATGAAAATAGGAAACAAATAAATAATACAAACAAATAAATAATATATTGTTACTTGATCCGCGTAATTTTCCCCACAAATAATTATAATGAAAGTAGGTAACAAATAAATAATACAAACAAATAAATAATATATTGTTACCTGATCCCCGTAATTTTTCCCACTTCGATTATTATTGGCTTGTGCCAAGGCGTCTCTCTATGTACTAAACGATTGGCTAAGTAATTTTCAACGACTAGACATCGATTCTTTGGTTCTTTTCCCACCCATTTTCTCAAGATAATTGGTATGAATAAGACTCCACATTTCTCGCAACTGCATCTCATTAGCCCGTAAGCAAACTATGAGTAACTTCAACCCAGCTAGTACACAACACAATATCTTCAAGAAGCGTCCAATTTGTACATGCATCAGTAGTCATTTTGTTGAAAAAAATTGGATTAAAACTGTCACATCCCAGCCCGGGGGGACCACTTCCCGGGCCTGCTCCACCACCGTAGCACGATATTGTCTGCTTTGGGCTTACCATTCCCTCACGGTTTTGTTTTTGGGAACTCACGAGCAACTTCCCAGTGGGTCACCCATCATGGGATTGCTCTAGCCCCCTTCTCGCTTAACTTCGGAGTTCCTACGGAACCCAAAGCCAGTGAGCTCCCAAAAGGTCTTGTGCTAGGTAGGGATGGGAATATACATTTAAGGATCACTCCCCTGGGCAATGTGGGATGTCACAGAAACTTTGAGAGAAAGATAGGAATTTGATTGAAAGTAGTTGAGAAAATATGAAATTGTGGTGTAAAGGTATCTGATAATGAGAAGTTATTTATAGAAAAGTAAAAACAATTTTTTTAAAATTTTTCAGATTTTTGTTTTGAGTTTTTACAATTTTTTTTTTAATTTTTATTGAACTAATTAATCTCTGCCATTGGATTTAAAAAAAAAAAAATTGAATTCCAACACTCCAGATTGTGCCACGTGTCACAACGGTAACTTTTCTTAATTTTAAAACTATTTTTTATTTTATTTATTTATTTATAAAGCAGAATAATATCAACCGTTGATCTCATATCCAACGGTTGATATTAAATAAGATTTTTTTTATTTTTATTACCGTTGCAAATCGAACAGTGATGTGTGCGGAGAAGATGGCAATAAAGGGACCTGAAACTGGAGATTTTGAATTGAAACCGATTGAAATTTCTTAGATTGAAAGGGAAAATAAATCTAAAAAATCGAGAAAAAAAATCATAAAATTGAAAAGGATCTAAAATTGAAAACATGTTGTCCTCGGCAAACGAACTGACGAGTGAACTATCCACGTCTGAAACGTCAATGACGAGAGGTCGTGGATCTCTAGGTTGACCTAAGGAGAGAGAAATCCAATAAGAACATTAAGAATGTAGATCCCCAAGCCTTACGACACCACGTAAAAGTGAGGACTCGAGAAAGATTTACAAGCGAAAGGGCAAGGGAGCTAGGTCTAGACCATCTCTTGGTAACCTAAAACCTAAAAATATTTAGTTTAGAAAATTTAGGTTTTACCTTAGAAACAGTTTTTCTGCTCCAACCTTTCTGACCTAAAATTTTAGCCTGAGATTATCAAAGAATGAATTAAAGCTAATTAAAAAAAAAATTATGTAGACTATCCTAAATTAATTATATGAATATTTTAACCTAAAAATATTTAAATTCCGATAAATTTTGAAAAATCACTAAATCAATACATGAAAATCATGATAAACCACATAAACTTAATAGAAACGACATTTAATAAACTACATAAACTTAATACAATCGAAAACTCATAGACTACATAAACTTAATAATGATATGCACCATCTTGACTTGGTGATGGACTTGGGTGATAGTCTTGAGCTGAATCATCATCTTGAAATATACTCATTTGTAAAATGTCATTTGCTTACCACGTAAGTATTTCTTCCTCTCTAGAGTGTATTTGTCGAGGTCCTCCATCATCAAATTAACTTCAAACCTTTCCTGCTCCCTATCCCCTTCTTCCTTCATGGCCAAACACATTTAGGCTAAGTCTGCTTGCTAAGAGATATGGTTTTCGTTCAATCTTACCATTTCGCTAGCAAATTGTGCACGTATCGGATCTTGGGACTTCCCTTTTCTCTTTGTTTCCTTTTGCTTATTTTTACCCGGGGGCCTCGCAAAAAAAGAAGTTGGGGTCATTTGTTCGACACCTTCATTGTCGAAAAAATTCACACCTTCATTGTCGAAAAAATTCACACCTTCATTGACATCATTTAGGGGTGGGGCTTCACTATGAAATAATCTTCCACATTGTTGGTTCGCATCAGTTCCCCACCTTGGACAATCCTTGAGGATGTTCCAAGCATGATGCAACTTAAAAGCTTGATTTTTTGGTGTAGTTCTTATCTTGTAAATTGCCATTGCTTTGTCACCCTATGCAACAAATACATAAAAACAATTAGTTGCAAAATACTATTATGTACATGACAACTAAAATATCAACAAAGAAACTCACAATTTCTGAGGCACCCCTTCCACTAGGCATGTCAACCGTGGCTCTCTCCAAGCTTCCCTTCCACAAAGTGCATGCTTTGTTGATAATCTTTCACCGATCATAAACACCACCAACTTCCTTTCAACCGGCGTTGGAGTTTTCATGGAACTTATCAACGATATTACCCCACAAAACCTTTCTATTTTGATTCGTGCTGATGGCGTCATATTCACTAACAGAAATTCATGCCAAACATAAAGCAATATCTTCGTCAAAGGTTCAATTACGACCTCTAACATGCTCTTTTGCCATCTTGAAAAATTTGGAAATGAGAAGAAATGGTAGAAAGAAAAATTGGAAGAATTGTAGGAGAAAAGTGAGTTTTGTGTGGATGTTTGAACAAATACATAGGTATTTATAGAGTTTTTGCTTGAATTTTAAGTTAAATAATTTTTTTAAATTATTTTAGCCGTTGGATTTAAATTTGGACCGTTAGATTTGATTATATTCAATTTAAGCTGTTTGATTCAATAAATATATAAATATAAAACTAAAAAAAAAATATTTGAACCTGGACCGTTGGATTAACCAATGGCCCATTTAATGAAGACCCTTGGATGATAAAAAGTAGCCGTTGGGCTACTTATTACTTTGACAACCGGGGGAACACCCCCACGTGGGGTTGTCACCCTTTCAACAAAGCCTAGCGCGTGCAGCACGTAGGCGAGTTGGATTTGGGAAGTGGGCTTCACAACCCTGGTTTCATTCTCAATTGGTGGGGCCCATTTTTCTTTGTGGCCTAAAATTGGGCCGGAATTTGACCCCCATTTGGGTTTTAGGTTTTAGGTTTATTTTAGGTCATGGGTTGGAGTGGATTTGGGGGGGAGGGGGGGAGGAAGGGAAATTTTAGGTTTTAACCCACCAATGGAGATGGTCTTAGGGAGGAGGAGAGAGGCTAAGCACAGGGAGGAGAGAGACAAATAGAGAGAACGACTGGTTGAAAATTAGGGTTGAGGTAAATTTCGTTGTTGTTGCGCTCTAGAGAGAGCGGAGAGTGGGAGATGAGATCGGCAAATACCATGGTTGTTTTGGGTTGTCAGTGGTGAGAGAGGAGAGAAATATGGAAGAAGCAGAGAATGAAAAAGTGGGAGTGAATTGAGTGAAATATGAATAGTAGCGGATGTTGAAAATATCTTTTAGGGTTTGATAACTTTGTATTTTATATGGATGTGAAAATATATGTGGAATAATACTATTAAATGAATATAAAACTATTTTTGACAAAAAAAAAAAAAAAAGAGAGAGAGGAGAGCAAAACTGAATCCTAAGTTAAAAAGCAAAACAATATGACTTTGGTGACACATACATTTACAAAGCCACTGATAGAGAATGGTGCCCTCAAATCGATGCTCTATAACATATTTTCTAGTAGTGAGACTTCTAAGCTGGCACATCTAGATTTTGTTCACACAATTTTTTTACAAACAACTGGTACTTGTATGATCAAGAGAATTTATGATCCGGAGGTGAAAAATGCCATACAGGATATTCGAAGTCCTAATATGAGAGTATCCATTCTTGGCCATGCTAGTTATAACGGTAAAGCGGTTACTTTCAACATGGGGATTCTCCAACGGGAATGGAGAGAGTTAGGAGAAGTGAAGGGCCGGCCTCATAGCTCCTTGCTAAAGGCAATAAAATATTTTGATTTGTTTATGAAAATGGTACTTTTTTTTTTTTTTTTTGGGTGAACATGAAAATGGTACTTTTGAGCAAGAAATTAAGAACCTAAACTTATGTGTGGTTAGTGGTAACTATGAGTATTTGCTACATTGATGCTTATGTTTGGTGGTACAATTTATCGTGGTTTGGGTGTTCATGACTAGGATTACATTTCATATGGTCTTAAACAGGTTTGCACGATCTGCTATATATGATAATCCAATGGGGGTTGCAAGCATCGGGTATTTTCATTTGAATTATAATTTTTCCCACTTCATTTTTTCCCGATTGAGACCGAAAAAAGCCTAGGTTTCGAATGAAAGTTGAGGGGTTAGATTTTTGTGTGGTAATTCATCTTTTGGTGCAGACATGTAGCACATACGAACAGAAGGTTTATCATTGCCCACGTTGTCAAACCCCAATACTTACCAAACAAAAACTGATTTGTGGGGATGAAAAGGTATGTTCTTCTATCATATTTTGCATATGGTATCCTTGAAGTTTTTTGTTAATTAATAGGCCAATTACACTCTCTTGTATGCATACGCAGTTGTATGCTTCCTACTGTTATTCGTTGCGTTTCAGACTGTTCATCACTGGGGCTAACTTTTTTTATACTGTAACAGTTTTGGTGCCCCATCTGCCTTGCTAATCCAAAAGGCATGGCCCTTGGTTGTGGGCGTCAGGTAGTTTGTTTCATTTGAATTAATATTTATCTCAAATACAAATAATTTTTCACGTGGATATTCACTTTATCTTCCTCATGCAGACATGTTCGGAATGTAGACGTGACCTTCAGTCATGCCCAAAATGTGGAAGTGTTGGGACCCAATGCAGCTGTACTAACAATTCTAGTTCTTCTTCGTAATTAGATCGTTGCTTTTGGATGGTGGTACTGTTTCTAGAAGAGAGCAAATAGATCTTGGATCGAAACCCCCAAGTTCATTGTGACATCATTTAGCTGTCCGGAAGTTTGTAATGTGACCTTCAGTTAGAAGGTCAAGATATATGTTGTTCTAAGAAAGGATATATTGTACATTTTTGTTGTCATTTTGAAGTCATATGTTTTGAACCAATTTTGATGCAGGAAGAGCTAAGGGTCTCGAGGAGACGAGAGATAGATGACCTAGTAATCTCTCAACCAGAGACAATAGAGCAAGATCAACATTGTTAATCATGAAATTCACTCAAAATGATCAAGCCAAATGTTTGATTTAAGAAGGGAGAAATCACTCACTTTGCACAAAGCAAATATATTTCTTTAATAAATCAAGTCTCCCCTCAAGCCTTTAGTACATGATATGATCAAATCAAACGCTTGATTTGAGAAAGAAGAAATCACTTAATTCAATTGCACAAAGCAAATATATATTTTTAATTAATCAAGTCTCCCCTCAAGCCTTTAGTACATGATATTTATAAAGAAAAGCAAATATATTTTTTTAATTAATCAAGTTTCCCCTCAAACCTTTAGTACATGATATTTATAAAGAAAAGCAAATATATTTTTTTAATTAAAGTCTTCCCTCAAATCTTTACTACATGATATTAATAAGGAAAATACAACGAATAGAAGGGCCAGTTTGATTCCGCCGCCTAACATCTAAATTTTAGTCTCCCCAAAACTGTCTAAATTATTTTAGTCTCCCCAAAACTGTCTAAAATTATTTTTTTAATTTGTGTATTAAAGCCTTGTCCGAATTGGAATTTTAATTTGTGTATTAAAGCCTTGTCCGAATTGGAATTTTAGTCTCCCCAAAACTGTCTAAAATGTTCTTAAATGAATACTTGATTATTTTATGCTGCTCTAAAACCCTATTAATTATATAGAGTAAATTATATAAAACTACGTTAACTATGAATCGAATGACAATCTCATACCTCATCTTTTAAATATTCTAATGTTATACATCATCTTATGAATTCATTGCAATGTCAAATATCGGTTAAATTTTCTGTTAAGTTTGAATGTTAAGTAATGAAGTGGCAAGTGTAAGACCCACATCCTCACGTATTCAAATTAAAAAAAAATAATTTTATATTAATTAAATGACTACATTAAAAAAAATTTAAATTAAAAAATTATGGGAGCCAACCCCACCACCCATCACCCTCACTTTCCCCAACTCCTTCCATCACCCCCCTCTCCCTCCCTCCTTCCTTCACAACCAGAAACCCAGATCCCACCCGCGCCAACATCCCCACCCCCCTCCTCACCCCACCTCCCCGGCTACTCATCCCGCTCCCCCACTCTTCTCCTCTCTTCCCAGAAACAAACAAATTTTGATACAAAAAAAAACCCATAATTTTTTTTGCAGGTGATCGATTCGATCTCGATTCACCCTTCAATCTCCAGACTTCGCCATCAATGACTTAACTGACCGATTTCGCCGTCTCTTCCCCCCTGGGCACCTCAACGTCGCCCCCTCCACCCATTCCGTGTTGAAGTTGTCAAAGAGTCTAGCTGATAGGTTTCCTTGTTTCTAGGGTTCATTCCCTGGACGTGCTAATAACCCTCCTATACTTGAGGGACAAGTTTGTTATCTGTTTTGAATTAGTCGTTTACCACGATTCTAGGGTTGCTGTTATCGTGGGCTGTTATTCCTTTATTGATGTAAAGCTATTTAATAGCTGGTTGTAGTCTTTTAGTTGAATAAGAACGTTTCTGAGTTTTCAAGACTAAAATACCTTTTGTTCATATTCATACAAACTTCACGTAAACCTAGTTCAGTTTCTACATCTGGTATCAGAGCCCCATCACAGGGGCCTGACCAAAACCAGCAAACACAGTTGCTTACGTGAAAGAACAAGAATATGACGTCCGAGAACAGTTTTGTGCAACCGGCCATTCCAAGGCTCGACGGGCACTACGATCACTGGAGCATGCTTATGGAAAACTTTCTGCGTTCCAAGGAGTATTGGAACCTGGTGGAGACGGGGATCACTGCAGTCGCAGGAGGAGCGGACTTGAGTGATTCACAGAAGAAGGCACAGGAGGAACTGAAGTTGAAAGATCTTAAGGCCAAGAACTATCTGTTTCAGGCCATTGATCGTTCTATCCTTGAAACGATCTTGAAGAAGGACACGGCAAAAGACATATGGGACTCTTTGAAGCAAAAGTACCAAGGGACTGCACGTGTGAAGCGAGCTCAGTTGCAAGCACTTCGAAAGGAGTTCGAAGTATTGCATATGAAGGCTGGAGAAACCGTCAATGATTATTTTGGGAGGACACTCACTATAGCTAATAAGATGAGGATACATGGCGAAAGAATGGAGGATATAGTGATCATTGAGAAAGTTTTGAGGTCTATGACGTCAAAATTCGATTATGTGGTCTGTTCGATTGAGGAGTCGAATGATTTGGATACTCTATCCATTGATGAACTTCAGAGCAGTTTGCTTGTGCATGAACAAAGGATGGGTCAACATGTGATGGATGAACAAGCTCTCCAAATCACCACTGGTTTCCAACAAAGAGGAAGGAGTGGTGGCCGTGGCTCCTATCGGGGAAGAGGTAGAGGAAGGGGTAGATTTGGGTTCGACAAATCTATCATAGAATGCTACAATTGTCACGAACTAGGACACTTTCAGTGGGAATGTCCTAAGAAGACTAGGGACTCCAATGCTCACTTTGCAGAAACAAGTGAGGAAGTGCTGCTCATGGCGTTGGTGGATGACAAGGAAACTGAAACGGAGCAGATTTGGTTTCTTGACTCAGGATGTAGCAATCACATGTGTGGCAGAAAGGAAGCATTTATCGAAATAGATGCTAATTTTCGAGAGTCAGTCAAGCTGGGAAACAACTTCAGTCTCAGTGTGCAAGGAAAGGGAAAAGTACGAATGGAGGTGCATGGGATCATGCATGTGATCACAGACGTTTTCTTTGTCCCTGAATTAAAGAATAACTTGTTGAGTATTGGTCAACTGCAAGAGAGGGGACTCGCAGTGCTCATGCAACATGGAAAGTGTAAGATTTTTCACCCTGAGAAAGGTCTCATTCTCGAAACTGAGATGACATATAACAGGATGTTTGCCTTGAATGCTCGCTGCCCAGGAAATGAACAAAGTTGTCTTTCCATGACAACCACAGATCAAGCTGATCGCTGGCATCGTCGATATGGACATTTAAGTTGGAGTGGTCTGAAGGTGTTACAACAAAAGAACATGGTTAAGGGGCTGCCAAAGCTCAAAGCTTCTTAGAACTTGTGTGAAGGCTGCCTTGTGGGGAAGCAACATCGTGAATCTTTTCCTAGGGAAAGTACATGGAGAGCCTCAAAGATCCTACAATTGATCCACGCTGACATCTGTGGTCCCATAAACCCAATCTCAAACAGTAAGAAGAGATATTTCATCACTTTTACTGATGACTATAGTAGAAGAACTTGGGTTTATTTCCTGGTGGAGAAATCAGAAGCTTTCACCGTGTTCAAAACATACAAAGCCAAAGTGGAGAAGGAAACTGGATCATTCATAAGAGGTTTGAGGACAGATCGAGGTGGTGAGTTCACATCAAATGAATTCACAGATTTCTGCAATGAGAATGGGGTTCAAAGGCAGTTAACAGCTGCTTATACGCCCCAACAGAACGGGGTTGCTGAATGGAAGAGTCGAACCATCATGAATATGGTTCGATGTATGCTATCAGAGAAGCGAATTCCAAAGACCTTCTGGCCTGAAGCAGTGAACTGGGCTGTCCACGTGCTAAATCGAAGTCCAACGCTTGCAGTAAAGAGCAAAACACCTGAGGAAGCATGGAGTGGGCGCAAACCCTCAGTAGAGCACTTTAGGGTTTTTGGTTGCATCTCTCATGTGCACGTACCAGATAGCAAAAGATTGAAGCTTGATGACAAAAGTCTCAAATGTATACTGTTAGGGGTAAGTGAGGAGTCCAAAGCTTATAGACTGTTTGACCCTATTTCCAATAAAATCATTATAAGTCGAGATGTAGTGTTTGAAGAAGATCAACTATGGAATTGGGATGACAGTCATGAGCAAGATATTCTAGCTGATCTTGATGAAGAAGCAGGTACTGGAGATGAAGGAAATGAAGAAGAAACTGCTGTTCATGGGTCAGATGACAATAATTCGTTTGAATCAGAAGAAGATGCTATAATTGAAGGCAGTGCACCTCCAGAAGAACGGACTCGAAGACCACCAAGTTGGATGAGAGACTATGACACTGGTGACACTGGTGAAGGTCTCTCTGATGAAGAAGGTATGATCTTGGCTCACTTAGCTTTGTTTACAAATGGTGATCCTACTAGCTATTGTGAAGCTATGAAAAGTGAGAAATGGAAACAAGCAATGGATAGAGAAATAGAAGCAATAGAGAAGAATCATACATGGGAATTGACTGACCTACCAACAGGAGGAAAAACCATTGGAGTCAAATGGATTTTCAAGACAAAATTGAATGAAAATGGGGAGGTGAACAAGTATAAGGCCCGGCTTGTTGCAAAGGGATATTGCCAACGATATAGAGTGGATTTTTCTGAAGTATTTGCACCAGTGGCACGAATGGATACAATTCGAATGGTAATATCCATTGCTGCACAAAGGAGCTGGAAAATTTACCAACTCGACGTCAAAGCAGCTTTCTTGCATGGAGAAATCAATGAAGAGGTTTTCGTTGAACAACCACCTGGATATGAACAGAAGGGAAGGGAAGACAAGGTTTATCGTCTCAAGAAGGCACTATATGGGCTCAAGCAGGCTCCACGAGCATGGTATAGTCGAATAGAGGCATATTTTATCAAAGAGGGATTCAGCAAATGTCCCTTTGAACACATACTGTTTGTCAAGACAGCCAGTGAAGGTAAAATTTTGATTGTATGCCTATATGTTGATGATCTCATTTTTACTGGAAATGATAGTGTGTTGTTTGAGAAGTTTAAGAGATCCATGATGACAGAATTTGATATGACTGATCTCGGGAGTATGAGATTCTTTCTTGGCATTGAAGTAACACAGAAACCAGATGGCATTTTTATAAGTCAGCGTAAATATGCACAGGAAGTGTTAGACAGGTTCAACATGGGTCAGTGCAACTCAGTGCACAACCCTGTGGTACCTGGATTCAAACTCACTCGTGATGAAGGGGGAGTAAAAGTAGATAGCACGCTGTACAAGCAAATGGTTGGGAGTCTTATGTATTTAACAGCTACACGACCTGATCTTATGTATGCTGTAAGTCTAATTAGCAGGTATATGGAGAATCCCACAGAGACACATTTGTTGGCAGTCAAAAGGATCTTAAGATACGTGAAGGGAACTGGTGACTTTGGGGTATTTTACAAGAAGGGAGGAAATGAAGAACTCATTGGCTATACAGACAGCAATTATGCTGGTGATCAAGATGACAGAAAGAGTACTTCAGGTTATGTATTTATGATGAATTCAGGAGCAGTTTCATGGTCCTCGAAGAAGCAACCAGTGGTCACTCTTTCTACTACTGAAGCAGAATTCATTGCAGCTGCTTCAAGTTCATGTCAAGTGGTGTGGATAAGAAGAATTTTGAGTTGCTTGACTCTGAGGCAAACTGGTCCAACAAAGGTTTACTGTGATAATGTATCAACCATTAAGCTGTCAAAGAATCCAGTAATGCATGGTCGCAGTAAACATATAGATGTAAGGTTTCATTTTCTTCGAGATCTTGTCAAGGATGAAGTAGTGGAGCTACTGCAGTGTTCTACTCAGGAGCAGATTGCAGACGTGATGACAAAGCCACTGAAACTTGAAGTATTTCAGAAACTGCGAGACCAAATGGGTGTATGCAGATGGCCTGGAATAAACTGAATCAACAGTATTCAGTTTAAAGGAGGAAATGTTGAAATTGTCAAAGAGTCTAGCTGATAGGTTTCCTTGTTTCTAGGGTTCATTCCCTGGACGTGCTAATAACCCTCCTATACTTGAGGGACAAGTTTGTTATCTGTTTTGAATTAGTCGTTTACCACGATTCTAGGGTTGCTGTTATCGTGGGCTGTTATTCCTTTATTGATGTAAAGCTATTTAATAGCTGGTTGTAGTCTTTTAGTTGAATAAGAATGCTTCTGAGTTTTCAAGACTAAAATACCTTTTGTTCATATTCATACAAACTTCACGTAAACCTAGTTCAGTTTCTACATTCTGTACAATTCTCCTTCGACCGCCCGACCCCCATCTCCGTCTTGCTACGCCGTTACAGACATCAGAGGTTCCTTCCACTGAAAATTCGACAATGCCCACTACGTTCTGCAAGAGCCGGGCGTGCCTGACTCGGTCCCGGGCTCGGAGCTGGTCAAGTTCCATTCGGTGGCTCGGGGAAAAAGCACATTCTATGTTCTGGGAGAAGAGAAGTGAGGAGAGAGAAGAGGGAGAGATTTTTTTATTTATTCAATTAGGCAAGGAGTGGGCTTCTTGTTTGCCATGTAATTATTTAACAAAAAAAAAATTAACAGAAAAATTAACAGATGTTTAACATTGTAATGAATTCATAAGACGAGGTATGATATTACAATATTTAAAAGATAAGATACGAGATTGCGGTGTGACTTATAATTGAGTTAGTTTTAAGTAATTTACTTAATTATATAGAATGATTTCAATTACTTATAAACATATGTAAAATCTCTTATTTTCTCGACATGAGATTCGTAATGTCAACTTTAGGATCGCCAGATCGATTTAGTCAGGTGCCTCTTTTGAAATAGGCTTAATTAAATCTGAGGGTCTTTTCATTTAGACCTAATCAACACACAACATTTTAGAGGAAGCTCAAAATAATTATTTTGTTAATTAATGTCTATTAAATTTCTTATTTTGAATTTTTTTTTTTCACTCAAGAACTTACCCTTTAGATAAATAAGGAAAATAATTTTGAATATCTTGATTAAATGCATTATTTGCACATTAAATTTTGAAACCTTGCATTGCTGCCATAAAAACTTCAATTCATAAGAACATTATCAACAAGTAAACAAATCATATATATACGTTACCTATGCATATGTATCAAACCTATTCATTGAAGAGGTACAATACAAATTGATAATACAAAAAAACAAAACAAAACAAAACAAAACAAGTAAATAATTAACTATCGTAGAGAAGAAACAACGCTACAGGAATTGTGTATCTTCAAAAAGAAGTAGAATGCTATTATCAACCTTTGGCATAGGCATAATAGCATTATCTATCTGTAGAAAGACAACATCATAATGTACCTAAACACAATTATGCACCTACAGCAGGTAGAAACAATTAAATGTATATTAGTTCATTTGACTAATTAATGTAAACACTATTGTGAACCCCATCTTCATCAAAGAACGACATGCAGATCCTTATAGCCTTAGACCAACTCCAATGGTGGGCTAAAAGTCAAATTACCCCCCAAAATTTCCCCTCAAACCCACTCCAACCCAAGGGGAAAGTTTGGGCTAAATGCTAAACCAATGCCAAATTTCCCCCAAAATTTAGCCCAGAAATCGGAGTAGACTCTATCCAATATTTATCGGAATTTAAATTTTTTAAAATTAAAATGTCCATAAAATTAATTTACGATAGTCTACATATTTATTATTTAAAAAAAAAATTAATTTAACAAAAAAAAAAGGCCTAAGTTCATTCTTTAATAATCCCAGGCTAAAATTTTAGGCTAGAACGGTTGGAGCAGAAAAGATGTTTCTAGGCTAAAAGCTAAATTTTCCGGGTTAAAAAATTTGGCTTTTAGCCCAACCATTGGAGATGGTCTTAACACCACTGCAGGAACATAAACAATACTTGTTGCCGCCGAATAATCAAAGTAAATATAGTTAGTGAGGATGGGAGTTGCAACCTATAACTGGAAGGGGGATTGAGGGCATTAAAGTATACATAAACGTTTATTGGAAGGGATTGTCGGGATGGGGGCTCGATGTTAAAAAAAAACAAGAAGAAAAATGGAATCAGGCCTTGGCACCTCCTTTATTTCTCAGAGTGCGAATTTGCTCACAATCCTAATTAACTAGGTAGTAAGCGTTATCAGTAGGGGTGGCAAATCAGTTAATTGAATTATTAATGGGTGCTCGTTAAGATTTATTTAGTTTAATTTCACTTTATATCATCATCACCACTACCAATCTCACCTTTATAATTCTGGTATTATACCAAATTAAACGGGCCTTAATAGGTACATATTAACAACTCAATAAGTATCAAAAGGAAGAGAGTCACATATACCATCACAACACGCAAATAACAAAAGGCCCTAGGCCGTATCAAACACACTCACAAGGTTCCCAGCGAAATCCAAGGACAAGAACAAAACGAGGGGCTTTACCCACATGCATTCGTGCAATTCTAACTGCGGTCGTTTATGTAGCTCAAGATAGAGATAACAGTTTGGCCCAGAGTTAAAACAAAAAGGAAGACGGCGTAGAGAACTGAGATGAAGGACCATGGCCTGCTAAAATAATTTCGGATGAAAGTAGCCCAACGGCTGCTGTAATATGCTTCCACATCTGTGAATTGCTTGGAGAGGTAGCATTCTCTTATGTTGAAGCCAGCTTTTTCCCCCAACTTTTTGAAGAGCTCTGCCACTTTTTGGTCGTTGTATGAGAAGCCAGTAGTGACGATCCCATCAGAACAAAGGAATGTGACGTCTCTAGGTGATGTGATGAGACTGCTCATGAAAGCAATATAGGTGGTGAACCACGTAGGACTGTTTCGGCGGCATTGTTCCAAGGCCATGCAGTTGATGAAGAGGGTAGTGGTGAAATCGTTGATTGTTATATGTGGGATTTGTAGTTCCTTACACATGCTAATAACGCTACCTTGGAAATTGATCTCCAAGAAGCTGTCCGCTCTTTGTGGCTTGAACTTTATACCGGAGGATCTTAGTTGTACGGTACACTGGATTGACTCGGAGGAGGGACAGTACTTTGGTTCTTTTTTTTTGTTTTTTCGGGTTGATGGACCATTCGGGACAGTACTTTGTTTTTGCGGAATAAGGCTTGAGTAAAACAAGTCAAGCAAGTGCTTGGGGTCCTCTGACGGTTGTGACTTTTTAAGGACTTCAATAGGCCGATGCAACGAATTATTGAACAAATTCAGCGCAAGAAGGACTAGAGAGTAGCCTTCTTGACGTTGATTCGTGGAGATGTTGTGTAATTTTTGGAGGACGGAGAAAGGGATCTGATTTTCAAGCTTGAGGAGGTCCCCGGTGACAATTGGAATCAACCATGGCTTGCTTAAGATGGGATCGTTTTCGTCCGTGAGATCTTCCGTATTCATACGATGAAAAAGCTCAATGATAAAGCACCCATCAAGCATCATCATATCTCTAAATTCATCTGACTTCAACTTGGAGATGACCTCACGATGATCCTCAGAGTAGCAACTTCTTGTATTTCCCTCCAACCTTCTCATGGCTTCGGAGTAATCTGCTTCAGGACGGTTTGATCGAGTAAGGAGTGCTCTAAGATACCAACGCTTGTGGCTCTCAAATTCCGACGACGTTCTCTTGTCGCCGTGGCATGGCCCCATGAAGACCATTTCTGGCTCAATGGCTTTGGAACTGAGTCCGGCAAGGCTGGCAGGAACTTTGTATATGGACACCCTGGGTCTTGGAATTTCTTCTTCTTCATCCCTGGGTCTTGGAATTTCTTCTTCTTCATTGCCAGGGTGATCTATTATATTACTATCATCGGGAGCTGCTTTTATTTCTTTGTGCTTTCCCGCAGAAGCTGGAGGGCTTAATCCATGCCCTTTTTCAGGATCAGCATCCATACTCTCTCTCACACACACACAACGGCTAATTATTAAGTCGAGAATATATAGGCCCTTTATGCAAAGCATCCTCATTTTTTGGGAAAAAAAAAAAAAAAAAAAAAAGAAGAAGAAGAAGAAGAAGAAGAAATAGGTGTGGGGCCCACTCCACATCGAATTTTAACGATCCGAACCGTCTATTTTGTAAGTCTCGATTCATGGATCATCCTTGCAAAAATTTAATTCAATCTGAAATCATTCGCCTATTTAATTATCAAGATCAAATTTTATTGTTTCTTATATTCATTTCTTTGAACCCAATTAAAAGTTTTAAATATTTCCAATTTGGCTAATATTTTGGAAGGATGATCTATGGAATACAACTTGAAAAATAAAAGATTTTCGACCCCACAACTAATCTCTATTTTTATAAAAAAAAATAGAGATCTCTTTTCCTTAAAGTCTCTCTCTCTCTCTCTCTCTCTCTCTCTCTCTCTCTCTCTCTCTCTATATATATATATATATATATATATATAGGGCAAAAGACTGTTTACTAGCCTTATGTTTCGTGGTTTTCAACATTTAGTACATCAAGTTTTTTTTGTCTTAGAATCATACCTAAAGTGTTAATTTTGGGACAGTCTTATACATCCGTTAGTCAAACTGTTAATTCTCCTGTTAAGTGATGACGTGGCGCCCATGTGGACAATGACTGGGCACCACGTGGCATTAAAAATATTAAAATAATTAATTAAATAAAAGATTAAAAAAAAAAAAAAAAAAAAAACCATCCCATCTCCCCCCCCCCCACCCCCAACCCAGAAGAAGAAGGAAAAAAAACAAAAAAACCATCCCTTATCCCCCCTGTCACATCCTGGCCCGGGGGGAACCACTTCCCAGGCCCGTTCCGTCATCGTAGCACCATATTGTCCGCTTTGGGCCCCAACCACGCCCTCATGGTTTTGTTTTTGAGAACTCACATGAGAACTTCCCGATGGGTCACCCATCCTTAGAATGCTCTCGCGCGCTACTCGCTTAACTTCAGAATTCCTATGGAACCCGAAGCCAGTAAGCTCCCAAAATGCCTCATGCTAGGTAAAGATGGGAATATACATATAAGAAGCACTCCCCTGGGCGATGTGGGATCAATCCACTCTCCTTAGGGGCCCGACGTCCTCGTTGGCACACACGCGGCCAGGGTTAGGCTCTGATACCAAATTGTCACATCCCCGCCCGGGCTCGCTCCACCACCGTAGCATGATATTGTCCGCATTGGGCCTCGACCAGGCCCTCATGGTTTTGTTTCTGGGAACTCACACAAGAACTTCTTGATGGGTTACCCATCCTGGGAATGCTCTCACACGCTACTCGCTTAACTTCGGAGTTCCCATGGAACTTGAAGTCAATGAGCTCCCAAAAGGCCTCGTGCTAGGTAGGGATGAGAATATACATATAAGGATCACTCCCCTGGGTGATGTGGGATGTCACACCCCCCTCGCCCCTAACCCAGAAAAAGAAGAAGAACGGGAAAAAAAAAAAAAAAAAAAAAAAAAAAAAAAAAAAAAAAACTAATCTGCAACCCAGAAGAGGAAGAAGAAGGAGGAGGAAGAAGAAGGAAAAAAAAAACCGAATCTGCAACCCAAAAGAAGAAGAAACCCAGTTCGTCCCACCCCCTGTGACCATGACCGCAAACCGAGACAATGAACTCCATATTTTTGGGATTTTCAGTGTGGGTGAATTTCGAAAATGCTTTGAGATGGGGAGTTTGAGTTTGAGATTATTTTTGGACTGGATCTGGAAACAACGAACTGGGTTTTTTTTTTCTTCTTCTTCTTCTTCTGGGTTAGGGGCGGGACTCGGGTTTTCTTTATTTATTTTTTTTTTTTTTCCTTCTTCTTCTTCTTCTGGGTTCTTCTTCTGGGGTTTTCTTTATTTATTTATTTATTTATTTCCTTCTTCTTCTTCTTTTGGGTTCTTCTTCTGGGGTTTTCTTTATTTATTTATTTATTTTCCTTCTTCTTCTTCTTCTTCTTCTTCTTCTGGGTTCTTGTTCTGGGTTGGGGGCGCAGGGCGCGGGGAAGAAAGGATGGGGTTTGTTTGTTTGTTTGTTTGTTTTAATTTAATTAATTATTTTAATATTTTAAATGCCACATGGCGCCAATTATTGTCCACATGGGCGCCATATCATCACTTAACGGGAGAATTAACAGTTTGACTAACGGATGTATAAGACTGTCCCAAAATTAACACTTTAGGTATGACTTTGAGATGAAAAAAACTGGATGTACTAAATGTTGAAAATCACAAAATATGAGAGTAGTAAACAATCTTTTGCCTATATATATATATATATATAGATAGATAGAGCATTGTTGACTTTTGTGGAGTTCCCAACTTCCCATGCATCTCTTGTCGTTGCAAGTGAATGCCCTTGCCAAGGGCCAGGAAAGTTCCATTAAAAGCCTGATGGAACAATTCACTAACATTAGATTAATACAGTGCTTTTTCATCGTACTTCCTTTAATTATCTTTCAAGATTCAATTACAAAAGCATGCGCTTTTTTAAAATTCGTCAATTTTTTTTTTTTTAGAAAATTAGATTTTAATTCTTAAATAAGATAAGTTTAGAAAAATATCTTATACAAGATTAAAAATTGATTTTAGTCCTTAGATTATTTTATGCCAGCATATGTATTCAATTTCTCTCTTCTTTATTTATAATTTTATGGTGTTCATAAATTAAGTTTTATAAAAATATTATAAATTTTAATTCTCATTATAGGAAGTATCTTATATAAGGAAATATTTGAAAAATTTTAAGAACCCGAATTTTGTATCTCTAAACCCAACTTATAAAATTTGTCCACCAAACACCCAATTTATCGTTAAATAAATAAATAAATAAATAATATTTGAACTCAAAACTCATCAGAAGAGCAACAACACTATTCTATCTCCACACCCGCTCACTTTTTACCCGTGAACCCAACACGTCGTTGTCGTCGTAGACAGTTGCCTCCAAAAATTAGGGTAGTGAGAAAAAGACTCAAAAATCTATTGCACAGTATGATCCAAATGAATTGAATCCATTGGGAAGAAATACCAATGAGACATAATACACTCCGTATTATTTTATAATTATTTTCATCCTAATTCTAATTCATCATATGAAAGTGTAATGTTGGATCTTTTCCGCGTAGAAACCAGATAGAATACAGTTTGCTATGCAAATTACAAATGGTTGACATTGACAGCTTAGGAACAATGCTCTGTCAGCTTCGCCATCGACGTTGGTGATGATATAAAGATAGAAGAACTACAAGCTCCAACCAATTGGTAAACAAAGAGAGGCCAGCAAGGAGGGTAGTTGATGGACGAGAATAGGGCGACACAATTTTCGACAGTGTCACAAGCAGAGCGTTGTGGTTCCTATTAAGTCAAGAAGTAAAGAGAAGATGGGGATGGTGGTCGTTGAAGTCATCAAGATGTGCCAACGTTTGGATTATCGGAAAATACGAAGGGGTGTAGAGATAAAAATGGTGTTTTCTTTTCGAGTGGAGGTTTTAATATTATTTATTAATTTTAAGGGTAAAATTGAATGTTTGGCGGATAAATTTTTAAGTTGGGTGTAGAGATAGAAAATCAGGGTTCAAATAAAACTTCTCAAAATATTTTCGTACAGATTTTTTCAATACACTTATGTTTTTGCATATTTTCTTATGTGCTACTAATTCATTACAATATTTTTAGGTATGAACATTTCAATATATTAAGTTAGTATAATATGCTTAGGTACCGACATTTCAGTACACTAGTTTAGTACCATATATTTAGGTACGGAATTTTTGTTACACATATATTTTTGCATATTTTCTTATCTACCACTAATTCACTACAATATATTTAGGTACGGACTTTTGAGTACACTAATTTAGAAAAATATATTAGGATATGAACGTTCAGGTACACTAATTAGAGAAAGTTAAAGAAAATTAATGAATTAAAATGTGTATAATAATAAATTTAAAATTTCAATATAATGACATTAACTAAGATATCTATTAAATATTAACACAAAACGTTCAGGTACACTAATTAGAGAAAGTTAAAGAAAATTAATGAATTAAAATGTGTATAATAATAAATTTAAAATTGCAATATAATGACATTAACTAAGATATCTATTAAATATTAACACAAGAATATTATCACATCCCAGCCCAGGCCCCACCACATTCTAGGCTCAACTCCACAGTAGCACGATATTGTCAGCTTTGGGCCCCTACCACACCCTCACGGTTTTGTTTCTGGGAACTCACGGTTTTGTTTCTAGGAACTCACAAGAGAACTTCCCAGTGGGTCACCCATCCTGGGATTGCTCTCGCTCGAACTTGCTTAACTTCAGAGTTCTGATGGAACCCGAAGCCAGTGAGCTCCCAAAAGGCCTCGTGATAGGTAGAGATGATAATATACATATAAGGCTTACAAAATCCACTATCCTAGATGATGTGAGATCTAACAAATATAATATGAATTTGAATTGAGAACACATTAAAGGACCAAAATCAATATTCAATCTATCACCAGGTTTTTATTAAATTTTAATCTTCTTCAAGAATTAAAGTTCAAAGACCACATTTTCCTTTTAAGAAAAATTAATGAAAATAACTTCAAAACTTTGAATTTTAACCACTAATTTTATTTAATGGTAAGGACATGAGAGAAAAAAAGAAGAAAAAAAATTTTAAAAAAAAAAAAAAAAAAAAACCCTAACTAAAAGCACGTGAGCACACCAACCCCTTTACTTCTCTCTCCCCGTCATCTCCAACATTTGCCGCACACCATTAGAGGAAATTACAGCCAGCTTTTAAACGAACGCGAAAAGCATACAATGACCGGCCAAGTCAATCCTTTGGAGTTTGCTGCTGAATCATGATCCATCTTTTTCTCCTTGTGTGGTTTCCACCATTTATGTCGTTGCTGTGTCTTGTTTTCCATCACAAATAAAGTAAAAAGTGGTAAAGTTAAAGAGGAAGAGATTTATATAGAGGAGGATAAGGGAATCTGCATCTGCATATCTGCAAATATATTGGAATATTATAATTTAGTTATGATCATTTTGCAAATATATTGGAATCTACAAATGTCAGTTGTGATTATTTTGCAAGAAATTGATAATTTAGTTGTTCTTGTCTGTGTTTTGGAGGAGGGAAAAGTGAGTGAAAAGATTTGGGAATTCCAATAGCTAACGAAATTAAAAATAGCTGCTTATGAAATTGAACGAGACAGTATTTATAAAACTAGATCAAGAAATAGATATTATTTCTAAAACTGTACCAATTATTATACACTATTTATAAAACTGGACAAGAATTAGATATTATTTATAAAACATGACCAAGAACAGGCACTACATATGAAAATGGACAAAGAACTAAACACTATTTATGAAACTTGACCAAGAATGAGACACTATTTATGAAACTATACCAATTTCTATACATTATATATGAAATAGAACCTAATAACTAGACACTATGTATGAAAGTCAACCAAGAACTAGACACTATTTATGAATCTGGACCAATAAATAGTATAGTACCTTTCAATTTCATAAATAGTAGTTTCATCAATAGTGTTCAGTTTCATAAATAGTGAAGTATTGTTAAGTTTCATAAACAGTGTAGGTGCGGATCCCGCGCGCTAGGTTTTTTTTTTTTTTTTTTTTTAATATTAAAATTGTGTCCTTTTCATTAAAATTTAAATTGTTTTGTCTTCTTTATTAAAATTTAAAGGTTTTTCCATTAAAATTTAAGTTTTTTTTTATTAAATAAAGTTATAGCATGGTTTTTGTTTGATTCTATTTTTCTATTATGCCAACCGCTAATTATATATTCTATGTACATAGTAATGAGCGATTGCAAACAATAATTTACGTAGGATATATAATTAGCAATTGGCATAATTGAAAATCTTCACCTCATTTCACATGAGTCTTTTGGTGACAACTGAACCTCGTCAAAGTTAATGATCCTCGCTAAATATGCTTCATAGTCTTCAAATATGACCGGTCCCTGTGAATGACTTAACTCATCATTTTGGTCCCTGAGGTTTAAAATTGACAAAAGTGGTTCGTGAGATCCTCCAATTGAGCTGGTGATTTCTTCAATTTAACAAAAAAAAAAAAAAAATCACAGAATGACCAAAATGATTTACGGTTGACAATCTCAGAGATTCCTTCTATCGATTTTAAATCTTAGGGATCAAAATGAAGAGTTATGACAATCTTAAGAATCATTTTGGCTAAAAAACCTTTAAATTATTACCTAAAAGGGCATAATACATTTGTTCTTTATAGATATTTTTTAATTCGTTTATAGAAACAAAAATGTTCCCTTTTGATACAATTTTACGGCCCAACATTACGATTAGTCTAATGTTTGGTTAATTTTGACCTAGGTCTAATGACTAGGGCTGCATGTCAGCATTTTTTCTAATTAGATTGATTTTTTTTTTTTGTATTGTAATTACTATTTTACACGCTTTTCATATATTTTTCACGTTTTAAATTTGTGTCATCATTCAAACTCTATATATATCCATTGTTAGTTATCCATATAAAAATAAAAAAAATAAAAAATTCATTCTTCAGTTTCGTTTATCTTATGCTTTCCGATTTCTTGATAATAATTTTTGAGTTTAAATTACTTATTAATATATTTTTACGGAGGGATTTCATCACTTTTAACTTTTATGCAGATTAATTAGTTGTTTTTTTATTCGTACAGGATTTCTTCCGGGCCCTATTAATTAATATCCTGCACAGCTTCTCTATGTTTTCTGTTTTTCAAGCTCCTGTTGTTTTCGTTCCACCCCTGTAGGTTGACAACAACAAATTAGTTATAAAAACTCAATTCCCAGATCGAAGACAAAACACAATAGTTTTCCACCCATTCTGGTACGTAAATAGATACAAAATTCATTTCACACAAGTAATTTAATTTCATTCCACCCTTGTAGATAGACAACAATAGCAACTAAGAAACAACTAACACAATTCACCCAATTGGTTTGATATTGCTGTGCTTTGAAAGAAAACTGCTTCTGCTGTGCTATGAGAATAAACTCATTTTTGCTGCTTCACGTTTTCATCTCTTTTTCATTCAAAACTATGAAAATAAGCTATTTTTAAGTGTTTACCAAACACTTTTTTGAGCTTAGCTTGTTTTTTTATACCGTCTTTTTATAAAAACACATTATTACCAAACCAATACTCATCCCAATTAAAACAAGCTACCTGTGAAAAAATTAAAACAAGTGAGTATCGAACAAAAGTTACCTGTTCTACAGAACCCACCAACCCAATTCACACGTATTTAAAAACTAAAGGCTGAAAATTCTGCTGATCCTGATTCAAAAAACTTTAACCCGAACCAATAATATAAACTCAATTTCACAAAAGGAAAGGTTCTCTCAAATCAAGTGCATGTATAATCTACTTCCACTTAATAGGAACATTATGTTTTCCTTCCAGTCATAGGTAGACAACAAATGCAACTAACAACAATGGATGAACAGATAAAACAGGTGCATATTGCCCAAAGTTCATTATGATAGATAACATCGTTTGTTAAATAAATAAATAAATAAAAAGAAGTTAAAACGGGTATATAGGGTGGTTTCAAGTCGGAAGATGTTAATTTCATATCCGCCTCGTTGGATTTCAAGGTACAGATCCCCACATCTAAATAGTAATAATAAATTTTGTAATGTAAAGTCCTTTACCGTATAAAGGGCTCCATTTCCAATCTTTATACCCACACATTATTAATCCTTAACTTTTGTAAAATAAAGTCCATTACCTACTAACTTTTTTTTTTTTTTTTTTTTTTGAACATTTACTGAGTGCTTAGAAATAGAGAAAGGCCTCTTTTTTTCCCAAAGAAAAAAGCCTATTTCTGATGCCACTTTTTGGTAGCCTGGCTGAGCTTGTCTTGAGCTTTTACCTGCTTCTGAAGCAACTTCACGCCTAATTAATTAATTAGTATAACCTTTTAGCTACTCCATCAAAGCTAAGAAATTTTCTAAGATAGTACTTCAAGATACTCCGCGTTGTAATGCCAAAAGTTGGTTTGAAACTCCAGTGCCCCTGGCGGCCGGCTGGCCTCTTGTGGGACCTGCCACCGTTAAAGCATTTCTTAAGAGGGTTAATCATTAATAATACAAAATTATATTTGTGTTTAGATCTTATAACATAATAAATATAAATAAAGCATGAATGGCAGATTGATTTCCCACCGTAGCTTATTGTCAAGTCTATCCAACAATAGTATTTTTCTTTCTTTCTTTTGGAGAAGTCCAGCAATGATTTCTCAAAACCCAGGAGAATTTACCTACTCCTTGTGAAATGTAAAATGTGAAAATTGTTTTTACACTACTCTAAGTAGGTAAATTAAAATATAAATTAATTTACTTATATTTTGAATTCTCACTTAGATATCTCTTCCATACAAAATTATTACAATATTCCATGGAAAAATATCAATGAAATACTTAATAATTTTTTTTATTAATAACTTTTTTGTTAATTTACCTATATTTATCAAAGTAAATAGTACATAAACCTTTTTCATAGTAGATAGATAGACGTGGAAGACCAGGAGTAATATCCATGGGGTAGGCAAATTAGTCTTCCTAATACTAGCTTAAATTATATGCGCTGACAAATAACATCAATAACCCCTTATACATTTTTTTTTTATTTTATGTATTTTTCTTCTAGAATCATTAATTCTCAGTTTCAATTTGCATAGTTTGAAAAATATTTCATGACATTAACACATAATATCCATATAATTAATTGTAGATAACAAAAATATTAACACATAATATCCATATAATTAATTGTAGATAACAAATAAGTAATTTGGGATATTTTAGACATTTAGAAAATACAAATTGTGCAAAGTCAAACTTAATTAAGAAATTTACTTAGGTGGAGCCTAATTACTAGGTTTTAATCAGAAAATTAAATTATGTTGGATTTTAAATAAGAAAATTAAATTTCTAGAGCTAAAGTCATATTTTCATTATATATAATTAAGTAGGTGCTAGCACCCCTGGCACCCCAGTTTTAATTTAATTCCATCTGCGTTTTTTTTAATTTCTAGTAAGTTATTCTTTAATTTTGTGTGAATATTCCTTCCTAGGCCATTGGCCTTATAAAATGATGGATTTTTTTTAGTTAAAATGGTCTCTCATATTAGCATAACTTTTTACTTTAGTCCTTGGTATTTAAAACCAATAGAACTTGTTTCTGAGATTGGTCACCGCCAATCATTTTGGTCTTTATGTTAATTATCTCCGTTAAATTGAAGAAATCGCAAGTTCAAGTTGAGGGATTGATTTGACACAAATGCCCTTAATTTATGATAGCAAAATTCCGGCGTTTTCAATCTTGACGAACGAATAACACCTTTGATCAAAGACCAAAGCCTCACGAGCTCACAAGATTAGGGGGAGGGGGTTTGGCCAATGTGCTCAATCTTCTCATGAATACGCTAGCCATATTCATATGAATTGATGCATAATGATTCAGCTTCATGTTCGTCATTGGTTTCAACGTGATAATTATTATCCCGAATGTCTTTAAAGCTTAACAACATTCTTCCGGAATGAGGAGAATATCGTGCCTCTTTAAGGGTTAATTTAGTATCATTGGACAACATGATATGGGTAGTGTCGTATCCTTAATTAGATTGGATGGATCTGGGAGGGTTATCACAAGTGAATTTTCAGGTATGAAGTTAGTAAAATAGTGACATTCTCGCTGTATGTTATGTAACATTTATCCCTCACCTTCCCATATGCGGCATCTTTCTTACATTATTCGCATAAGAGTTCAACATCAGGAGGGCGTTTGAGATTCTTGAGAAGGTTCTTCTTCATTGGAGCCCTCTTCACCTTGTTTCGCATGAGTCTTCTGGTGATGACTGAACCTCGTCAAAGTTAATGATCCTTGCTAAATCTACTTCTTAGTCTTCATAGGAAAGCCGATCCTTTAGATTGGCATAACTCTTCACTTTGGTCCCTGAGATTTATATAAATAACGATTGGCATAATTGAAAACTCAATTGCCCAAATGTACGCCCCAATGAACCATCAAACCTGTGACAGATGTCAAATTACTATCTGTCTGTCTTCTAGCACACAGACAAACATGGCTCATTTGCCGGAAAGAATCTCGGAAAGCATACTTCATCTTGTTGTTAAAATATTAAAAGAGCTGCTAAAGAGACTCTCAAAAGTGGGACTCTCCTAAGTAGAAATAGATTAGAAATCCTTTGGGATCTAGAAGTTTTTTCCTATTAAACTTTGTATTACTTGGAAAGCAAGTTTCTCTCCTCCTTATCACTATACATAAAGGTACAAGGTCTAAGAAATAACACACAGAATTCCTCAAGCCTATTATCCATCTTTCTTCCCCTATTGCCGCTCCTTTCTCTTCCCCTAGTTAAATATAGGCCACAACAACTAGAACCAAGACCTTTTTTTTTTTTTTTTTTTTTTTTTTGGTAAAAAGAATACCAGAGTAGTGGTTGTTAGATGAGTAGTTCAACTGTGTAAGAGAAGCCAAATTCACACCAATGTAAAAGTCTTTCTAAATATCTAATTTGATAATGTGTGAAAGAAGGTAAGTAGATAGACTTTTTTGACAAAAGGAAGAGCAAAACGTGTAGGACCTATTTGGTGGGCTGGTTGGAATAAGTTGTGATCAATTAAAATAGATTTGAGTCTAGTCTATTGTTTGTTGTAAAAAATGAGAGCTAGACGTATGTTATGAATCTACAATAGAGTGGATTATATAACATGTCTTTATATATGAGTTATAAGTTCTGTCTTACAAAGCCTAATCAATCCCTGCCAACCCAATTCTATGTAGTCCACCAAATGGGCCCGTATTATATTTGAGGGAGAGAACAACGCCTCCCTCCAAGATTAAAAAAAAACTTGCTACTAAACTTTTTGAAGGAACAAGTCCTCGAAATATTTTGTGGGCGATTTCTTGCCATTTGCTTGTATATAGTTCGATGACTAAATCATTTCATACTTTATTGATTTACAATATGAACAGTTTCATGAGCAAGAAATTCAGTGAATCAGTCACAGTGTTTTGAGAGGACTTCTTTCAAAATTTTGAGCAGCCAATTATTGTTCACGTTAAAACAAAACAGAAAGTTTGAGGGAGAGCCAAGAGCCCCCTTCATCAAAATATCAATATTGTTGTTCTTTTAATTGTTGATGTAGCTCATGATAGCCATAGCAGTTTGGCCTCCGGTAACGACAAGAAGGATGAAGGCGTAAAAAACTGTAATGAAGGACCATTGCTTGCTAAAATAGGTGCGCATGAAAGTAGCCCAATGGCTGCTGTAATAGGCCTCCACATCTCTGAATTGCTTGGAGAGGTAGCAATCTCTTATGTTGAATCCAGCTTTTTCCCCCAACTTTCTAAACATCTCAGCTACGTTTTGGTCATTCTGTGAGAAGCCGGTGCTGATGATCCCATTAGAACACAGTAACTTGACGTCTCTAGTTGAAGTGAGGAGACAGCTCATGAAAGTAATGTAAGTGCTGAACCACGTACCTGTACTGTATTGGAGGCATTGTTCTAAGGCCAAGCAATTGATGACGAAAGTAGTGGTGAAGTCATTGATGGTTAAAGGTGGGATATATAGAACCCTGTTTTGGAAATTGATGTCAAGGAAGCTGTCCGCTACTTTGCGTGCCTTGAACTCGATCCCCGAGGATCGTAGTTCTGTGGTACACTGGATTGACTCGGAGGATGGACGGTATAACTTTTGAGAAGAGTACTGATCATTTGAAGTACCTTTGAGGGGAAGGAAGGTTAAGCGAAACAAGTCAAGCAAGTGCTCAGGCTCCAACAATCTTGAGTTTTTAAGGACCTCAGTAGGCCTAAGTAATGAATTACTGAAGAACTTCACCGCTTGAATGACTAGTGGAACCGCGGCTTTACGTTGATCCCTCGAGATGTCGTATAATGTTTCGAGGACAGAGAAAGGGAGTTGATTTTCAAGCTTAAGGAGGTCCCTCGTGAGAATTGGAATCAACCATGGCGTGGCTAAGATCGGGTTGCCCTCGCGATCATTTTCATCAACGACGTGATCATCGTCATTGCTCTCACAAACAAATCGAAAAAGCTCAATTATAAAGCACCCATCAAGAACCATCATTTCAACAAAGTCGCTGACGCTCAACTCGTGGTGGTCGGAATAGCAATTTCTCGTGCTTTTCTCCAACCTGCTCATGGCTTTCACGTAGTCTTGTAGGCCGCGCTTTGTTCGCCAAAGGAGGCGATCAAGAAACCACCATTTGTAGCTCTGAAATTCCGATAACTCCTTTTTGCCGTGGTGGTATGGCCCGATGGAGACTATCTCTGGCTGAATGGCTTTTGGACTGATTCCGGCGAGGCCGGGAGGAACTCTATATATGCACACCGAGCTCCTATTTTTTGTTGTTGGAATTTCTCGTCTGTTTTGTTCAAGACGGCTTTGCATATCAACTGCAGATTCGCCGATATCAATCACGACTTCTTCTGCAGTACAATTTTGCGCTGCTACCACTTGGATAGCCCCACTATAATCCATCTCTCTACAATTTGTGAATAAGGAAACATGGGAGCATCATGTTTATGTATATAGATTACTCATGGAGGGTAATGCTAAATTTCGTTGTGTTATTGAATATCATAATAAAAGTTGTGTTGTTTGTCTATATGTCACGCTTTTAAATAGGGAATTGTTATTTGCACTTGAAAATTTTTATTTGGTATTCCAAACTTTCTATAATTAGAAAGAAAAATACGCTTGTGAGGAGTGTAGAATGAGATTTTTGAAATGCTAATAACAATTTATTTTGAATATTATAATAAAAGTCGTGTTGTTTGTCTACTGGAAAATTTCGTTGAAATTTCATTTCTGATCAACGATAATTTCATTTGGTCGAAATTTCATTTATAAAGTTGTTGGTAGAAGTTCTGCAAGCACGCAGAAGTTTCCGGGATTATTATTTAAATGGTAGCAGCATAGTGCTCTTTCATCCACCAATGATTTATTTTTCTAAATTTACAGCATCTGGCCCTACTCCTTTCTGTACGTTTTCAACAAGTTTGGTTAGTGCATTCTTTTCTTTTGCAAATGGTTGTCAATGCTTACTCTCTAAGGAAAGCCTTAAGTTTTTAAAGCCAATTTTGAAGCAGTTGAATATTAATGCTTTCGGAAATGTTCATGCAGATGTTCGGAAATGTTAAATGTTGTTTGGAGATTTCCCAAGAAAATATAATAAGAAGAAATTAAATGTCTTTAATTTAAGCTTATGTACCTAATCCAATAATAAGATAATCTGGTTATAACAAGAAATTTGATTGTATACACAAAAATAGATAATATTTGAATTGTTTAATTGTACGTATGTACAAAAAAAAAAGATAATATTTGAATCGTTTAGAGCAAGTCCACCATTGTGGACTGCTCGAGGGACAGTGTATCAAACAGGGCTCAATAGCCCGGCTGAAGGCCTCCAGCATTGGGAGCCCGAGGGACTGGGCATGCCCGACCAACAGGCATGTGATTAATCGCTAGCCTGCGAGCCCGAGGTGGACTTGACGCAGGGCTAACGTCAGCCTGGCGTCAATCCCTTTTTTAACTTTTTTTCTGTCAGGCACGTGGGGACGCGTCATCCGACATATTTCAAACCCCAAGGGCCCGCGATGCAGTCTGCGTCAGTTACCGTTGGGAAGCCACGTGGCTTTCCACGGTCCGTTTGATCTCAACGGCTCTTTAAATTGGACCATCCGATTTGCAACGGTAATAAAAAAAATTTTGATTTAATATCAATCGTTCGATCTAAGATCGACGATTGATATTAATCTGCTTTATAAATAAATAAATAAAAGAAAAATAGTTTTAAAATTAAGAAAAGTTATCGTTGTGACACGTGGCACAATCTGGAGTGTTGGAATTCAAATTTTTTTATATCCAATGGCAGAGATTAATTAATTGAATAAAAATTAAAAAAAAATTGTAAAAAATCCGAAAAAAAAATATGATGGAAATCTATCCTTTAAGATTGTAAACAGATTATGACACGTAGCGCAACGTAATTGGTTAATAATCTTATCAGAAATCCATCACCAACAATTGTATTTTCGGATAATGACACGTGGTGCAACGAGTACGATTAAAAATCTTATTGAAAATCCATGTCCAATAATTGTATTTTCGGATTTTATGACAAGAGACGCAACGAAAACAATTAAAAATCTTATCCGAAATTACAAATAAAATTATTTTGTATTATTTAATAATTTTTGGGATAATGACGCAACGAGAACGATTAAAAATCTTATCTGAAATTACAATTACAATTATTTTGTATTATTTTATAAATAAAAAAATTACTAATATTTATTGCCTATTGTTTGGGCTATTGAAGTGCAACGGTGGAGATGCAAAAAACGATTATTGTTCATTAAGGGCATTTACTGTTCATTGAGTGGATATCATAGTGTATTGCCTGGGGGAGATTTCATACGCTGGAATTGCTCTTAACTGTGTAATATTTGACTCAAACCAGACCATATGACCCCATAAAACAAATACAATCTGAATCTGCACAATCAAATTTGATCTAATAAAAAATAAATAGAGGGCCGCAATAAGACCCAATCAATATAGCCACTTGTACGAAATATTATTTCTGAACTCACTCGCATAGATTCGAAACATGTCTGCACCAAAAAGATGAGTTGTAAAAGGAAATAATAGCAATAATATGCTCTCCGGTTGGTACGGCTGCAATTAAAACTGTTCAACAGCATGTAAATGAACACTCAGAAGACAGTGTGTTAAAAGAACGAAGCAAGCAATTGCATATGCATACAAAGTAGATGGAAGATTATCAAACCTTTTCAAATCCCTATATCAATTTGTAATCTTCGGTCCCCACTTGAATTCGACACCATGGGCAATGATAAATTTGTCGTTTGCATTCGCCACATATCTGCACAAAGGGGAAGAAAGTTCAAGGTCTTGTCAGCAATCACAGCATGTCTGCTGAGCAAAACTCAAATCAAAATACCTGATGCCCGCAATACAAGACCATGTTCACTGAATTAGCAAAGCAGATGGTGCAAACCTGCACAAGACAACACAAAATGTTAATCCTGATCCTCAACACCCAAGACACAATAAATCGTAGAACCATCGTAGCAGAAAATTGCAAACACATGTAATTATCCAAATGTGATACAGGTCCATAAAGGCACACAAAAGCTTCAAGGTTTCTGTGCAGTAGATGGTGGACTGTCAAAACTCCATACCCACGCCAAATGGAATTATGAAAACAAATTGGGTTCTGCTATGGCCCATGTCCTAAAGGGTTTCGAACAGTTACTGCTTTTAAGTTTATGGTTAGCACCTTATTGTTCAAAATAAACATCTTCACGAGTAAATCAAAATGTGTCTGTCTACAATATACAAGGACTGCACAGAACAATAAAAAAAAAAAAAAAAAAAAAACCAAAACCATACACAAAAGACCAGCAGCAAGAATAGACCTAAGCTTAATCTCGTGATGCCCGTGTTCCAAAGGGCTTTGAATTCAACACGAAAGTAGCAACTATAAAATCACAAACATCTATGTAGTAAATACTCATAGGTATCACTTTTCAACACAAAAGTACCACTTTCATAAACAAATCAAAATACATCTGCATAATGTAAATTGAACTTCAGATGTGCAATATAATACTCTTTGTGGAATTGTGTGAACAAAATCTATATACTTCAGATGTGCCAGCTTAGAAATCTGTATACCTTATTCTCATCGGTAGATCTGACAACAGTTGGAGCCGTGGTAACAGAACTCCTTTCTCTATAATGAGGAGGACAAAGAGAAACCCTCTGCGAAAAATTGCTAGTCTGACCACTGTCCATTTAAAAAGAAGAAAATATGTATGAAAAAGATGTCAACAGGTAACCAACAGCTTTTCACGGATGAGAAACATAAGAACATTGTGAGGAGGAAACCATTTGGGAAAATTGTCATTCCAACCACTGCCAATTTAAAAAAAAGAATAAAAGAAAAAAAGAAAAAGAAAAAAGAAACAGAAATTTCATTCGAAGAAATATGTCAACGGATAATCAAAAGCTTTTACAGATGAGAAATATCAAGAACACTGGTACCCCAACATAGAGAAGTTTCTTGTTGCTTTATACTGAGAAGGAACTTTCATCAGAACTGCTCGTGCAAATTCAGCCTCCTTTTTCGAAGGTGGCACATTCTTTGTCATAATGTCTGTAAAATTCACAAACTACAAACAAAGAAACGTTCTTTCCTATTCAGTATTTTCCAATAATCATTAGAATCAAGAATACATAAAATTTTAAAAGCTTACTTGGAGATTATCAAATAACCGACTAGGAGTAGAGTCACCAAGTTTCTTCACGATGTCCCAGGGCCCATCACCAATACCAACTAGTATAATTGATAGAGGGAACTTGCTGGGATATAAGAAGCATACCAGATCAAGAATGACTGGGAGAACAAACAACTATTATTAATACAAAGTTTACCACTCACCTTGCTTCAACGATGGCATCAAATGTGTTCTGCTTCTGCACACCAAGCTTATCATGCAGTATCACCACTTCAAGTTAGTCACACTACATCAAATGTTTACTACTCACATTGAAACTAAAAATACTGACGCAGACTCCTGAATTTGTGCTGAAATGTAAGCTCAAACACAAAATTTCCAGCCAACAAGAAAACCAAATTGTTTTGTAGATTAACTTACTAGTATATCTTCAACTAAAGAAAATGATATTTAGGCAAAATACCTGGCCGCTCGTAATTATCAGCAGGAAATGGAATTGGCCACCACTCTTCTCAACGATAGACGTGGCCTTTTCAATTATAGGTGCAAATGAAGTTGGACCTGCCAGAAACAAGAATAAAGTAGAATGACTAGTTAGCGAATATGAGGACTTCTCGAGCAATAAATACGTAGGATGAAACAGTAAAAACCTGCCAGTCGCCGAGAAGGAACAATTTTCTTGTAGGCTATCAATATTTCCTCAAAACCATCGCAATGTCTGCCATCCGGACGTATACAGAAGACACCATTGTCATAAGTTGTCGCTGAAAATTATAAAAACAGTGTTTCACATCCCCATTTTCCATAGGATAAAATCGTAGAGAAACAAAAAGGAAAGTAATGGTTTGATAATTACCATCTCCAAAGCCAAAACAGGGGATTATATTATCAAAAGGAGCGCAGGTTTTTCCAATAGTGGATATCGCCTGTTCAAAGGGATTTGGACTGTCCCCAATGTGATGCAAGCTTCTTCTGTTAAATGACTTTTCACCTATTTACAGAACAAATTTCAGCATTTTCACTGCTGCAACACAGACAAAGCATAACACATACTTCAAGAGATTGAAGGCTTAACCTGCCCAGTCACTGAACTTTGTGAAATCGATACCCACAATAAGTTTTGATAGGATACTGTTAGTGATATTTGTACAAGGTTGTGATAGGTTGATATTGTTAGTGAGAAGTGTCTGGGAATCATTGATTGAATGTTGTGGTGGTTAATTGATGATTAGTTAGGAAAATATCGTGTAACTACCCTAGCTTGCAATCTGGTATAAATACTGGATAATTGTGCAAATGCAGGATCATGATTTGTAACAGAAGTTTGTTAGTAATACAAGAGGAACTATCAGCGTATAAGTAAAGGTTAGAACAAGGGTTCTATTAAGTTTGGAAGAGTCGAGACCAACATGTGCAAGAGCCCGAGTCACCTGCATCAAGAAAAATAAATAAGTTTGGCAATGGCAGTGGCAGGCAAGAAACTTTCAACGGAATGTTAGTCTAGTAATGCCAATCTCACCGCCTTCAGGGAATTGTTATTCCCAGCACTTGTTGAGTACAGCTTTGAGTCATAGCACTGAGTTTCTTCAGAATCTTGCGAACGAGCTTGAGGATATACACTCTTTGAATAAGGCCTTGATCGAGACTTCTTCGGCCGCCTCAGCATGGTTGGAAAGCATCCAAATCCACCCATTAGCTCAATTCTCTGCAGAAATTCTCCAATCCTGGACGAAACCCAGAAAAAGAAATTTTTTGAATCCGAAGCTACAAGACACGAACACAAGCACTGATGAACATTTGACTACTTTTCAGCTAAAACAACATTTTTAGCTGAAACCATGATTAGGGCCCAAATTTTATCAAAAAAATGACAGATACCTAAAGATAATGAATTAGAGAGCAGATAACTATGTAGTACGCGGCCAAGGTCGGAGGCAGGACTGTTTTTCCAGGGACTTGCACCGCCTATATTTATATGCCGCTGCTTTCAATTTTTCGTTACCCTTCGTGGCATAGGAGATCTCGCATTGAGGATTTACACGCTTTCCCATTGGCTCAAAGCTCGTTTCCCGAATATATGCCCGTAGAATCTTTTTTCCCTCAAATCTTGTTTCAAACAGTGCCTAAAGATTCCGACAGAATGAAACGTGTCAATTCATCCTTGGCTATTCTGGCCACTTGACCCTTCTCAGCTTTCCAACAACTTTGATCGTACGCATATTTGTATATTGTACGCATGCTTCCAACAATTTTGGCTTTGTGGTAAGTGTGTTTTTAGTGGGGTGTTAGTATCACCAACTAAACCCTTAATTTGGATTCCCCTTAAAACTCTTTGACTTTAACTCATCATATATTGAGTCCTGACCTAAACCGCTGGCTGGGTTTTAACCAAAAAAAATTCATTAAATTTATTTTATGACTGAGATTACATAATGTCCCTTATTATGTGATGAAGCATTTGGTTGTATTTGTTTTTAATTTATTGCAATTTGGTTAATTAATGATTGTTGGTTTTAAATTCCTAAGAATTAAAATTTCAAATTAATACCTAGCATTTTAAACCCGACCCGTTAAAATTAGTATTCTGATGACTATTTAATGGGTCGGGTTGTTAATGAGTCAACCCGTTAAATAACGGATCATTTTGGATCAACCCGCGAAACCAAAAGTTTATGTAATGGACCATCTCACATTGTCATTATACATTATTTGTTTTCAAATGTCATAAGTTCATTGGTGGTTATAGTTGACAAGTAAGAATTGATGAAGGAATGCTAATTTTTCTTTAAATTTGACGAAGTTGTGGATGGAATATACCCTAAAAAAATAGTTCAAATGGTCAATTGACTGATTTCAAATAATTCAAAATGTCAAATGGCAATTTACTTGTCGAGAAGGCAGAATTTTCCAAAAACAAGAAAAAGCGAATTCTTCCAAACTAAATAAGTGGTGTAAAAAGCTAATGGTTCGAAATTGGTGTAGAAAGCTAATGATCGGTGTAGAAAGCTAACGAAGTCCTTATTAACCGTTTTAGTGCCTAATGATCCGAGTTCATTCCCATAGTGAAATGTGATAAATAAATAATAGGACACGTGTCATTTATCTGTCATATGTTATTAATCCAATGGATGAAATGTCTTAAGTATTTGATAATGGAGAAATACATTTTCAGTTCTCTCTCTCTCGTTTCTCTCTCTAAAGAATTATATAGATTTGCGTTCAAAAAAAAAAAAAAATTATATAGATTCATTCTCATATCTCTAAAGATTAGTGAGTCAGGTTGAAGAATCTATATAAAGTGAGCATATTATTAAAATTAACACGACAAACCGAAAAAAAAAAAAACAAAAATCACCCCCATTAGTGCTCAAGTCATCAAGGAATAAACAAAATCACATAGGAATAAACTAAAGTTAAGAAAAGATCATCCACTACCAATTAGAAACATGCTTTTCCAGTTCATTATTTGTTAGTGCTGTAGTGGAAGAGATCCTACTGTTGAATATATTAACATATTCGTGTGGAAGAAGTTGGGTATTTGCCCAAGAGTTACTCTTCACCAGATTAAAGCAATGTTGCTTTTCCAACTTTGCTAAAAGATATGATCCATAGCTAACTAGTGCATAGTTTATTAACAGATATAACCTTTGATAATTGATGCTTTGCATCAGGCATACGTATTGGGCATATTGCTGTAATATTAATTCAGTTGTATTCCATGACGAGAAGGCATACCCAAAATCAAAGGATATGAACCACGATCTGGTGCCCCAGTGGTAAATGACGAATTACGAGACTTCCTTAAAACTAAAAAGGAGGTTTCGGGTTCGAAACTCGCTGCTGGTGTGCAAGTCAGAATTGTGATCAGGGGAGGTTGAAATGCCTTCATGAGTCTTTCCGGCCTCCGGAATGGATGGAAAACTGGGACTTGTCACTAGTTGACCCCATTTTAAAAAAAAAATAAAATAAAAAAAAAATAAAAGAACCAAAGGATATGTCTAACGGGTGCAATCCCCTCTATGTATTGGTAAATTGTAGAAGAGAAATTAATTCAGAAATTTATTGTTTACACAATTTCCTTATTGTCTCTTCTCTCTCCCACATTCATACAATTTCTTTCTAGTTATTTGCTAATCGAATTTCAAACTTTGTTGTATCCTGTAAGTGATTTGTCAAGAACCCTTTAGCAAACTCATTCAAGTGAGGCAAATAACATTTAAAAAAAAACGATTCAAATTGTACCTCAAAGTCATTCTTCAATTTATTCTTTTTAATTTGCATTTACTCTAATACCTACCACTACAAATATCTTGTGTTTCTTTTTCCGGATGCCTTTTCTAATGCACCACTTATGTTTGGGAGTGATCATTGACAATTAAAAAATTTATTATGCACTCTTCTTAAACAAGAATGTTATTTTTTTTTAAATATAAAAAGCTTTAAAGTCCACAATAACTTTTTTTTTTTTTTTAAGATGATGAGAATGCCACCCCTCTAGCTATAGAGACAGCTCCACCCTTCCTTTTTTCCTACCAACACCTCATGCTAAGCCAATAATGGTGAGTCAACAGCATGTACTGAAACTTCAATATGAAAAATATATAAGATTGTAAACTTATTGGCTAACTAAGTATATGTACATGTGATATATTAGTTGTAGCACCTCACGTGAAAACCCTAAGTCAAACTAGAAAATAATAGTATATATGTGTGTGTACACACACACACACTAGTAAAGGTCACACACTCAGTATGTTGAGAAATATATTTTTTATATTTTTTAAATATTTGTTTTTTCATTTTTTTTTTATGAGAGGAGTTATTTGTTTTTAATAGGTTGCCAAGCATCCTAAGAAACTAGGGGTTTGTAGTTGGGAAAGAGAAGAATGAGTTGAGAGGGTATTGACAAAGTGACATTGTTGTGAGGTTTAGAAAAAAAAAATAGTAAAAACTTTTTGGTACAAAATTACTTTAAATACCTACATTGTTTTCTTTTCTAATACCTTATTTCGGTTTTGTATTAAAGGGTATGGTAATAATTTTATGAGTTTTTGGTTGATAAATAGCGTTTTATTAATATATAGTTTAGATATATTTTTTAAATTTCTCATCGTACTATCAAAGTTTTCTAAAAAAGAAATTCAAAAACTGATAATATCTTTTAAATAGGGATTCTCACAAATTGGAACCAAACCAAACTATTTGATTGCGGTTCGGTTCGGTTTCAAATAGTTTTGATTTCGATTTTAAACTATTTGCAAACTAAATGTTTAAAAAAATTCATGGTTACCAAAATAAAATATTTATATTTTGTGCACATGTCTAAATTAGTAATCAAATATTTGTGGGCTTAAAAGTAATCCCGATTTCAAAGGCATACACATTTTCCTGGTTTTTTGTTCAATCTATGAGTACAGAGGAGTAGCTATTTATATCACAATATTGTCCACTTTCTATTGGCCCTTCCTTACAACTTTATATATCCAATTTTCAATTACCCATTAGTTCTCTCATGTTTCATGTTTATGCTTACCACCACTCACATTGTCTTTTAGATTTCAGTCCTTTAAACAAATAGAACCAACTAACTAATTAGAACCAACACCTAATATTGGTATTAAATTAAACATAGGAACCAAATAACTATTAGAACCTAAATCTAATATTAAATTAAATATTTAATTTTTGCTGTGCGGTTTGGTTTTGGTGCGGTTTCAAATGTTCAAAACCGAAACCTAACCATTTTTTTTCACATTACGGTTCTGTTTCAATCCGAAAACCATTTCAAAACCCAAAACTGAACTGTTTGGTGCGGTTTGATTTGGTTCATGTTTTGGTTTCGTTTTTCGGTGTCAAGTGCCCACCCCTAGGTAAAAGAGAGTCAACTTCGACTTTCAACTTTAGGTTTATGGAAGAGTAAGGAAATGTCAGATTCTATGTGCAATGTATTCAAATTAGTAATTCCTCTCATAAGAGATACCATTGTTGGGACTAGGTCGTCACTCAAGATCGTAATGCGCAAACCCAATAAGAAATATTATCGAACGGCGCAGGCATAGAACCTTCCTTGAACAGAGCCTGCAATATTATAAAGGCAGACTCTTAGACAGATGAGAGTATCACAGATAATCCAGCAACAAATTTACAAAGTTGAGCATAAAACAACTTTTCAAGAAACATGCATAAACATCAATTATTCATATATTCAAGCTCATATCATGCTTCTAAATTCATTTGTCAAATCAATTGCTTCATACTTTTGGTAAGGTTTATACTTTGAGATGAGAGACATAAGGAAGAGAAGCGGAACAATAGATAACAACGCAATCTATTCTTCGTCCCTCTCCTTCACACATCTACCATCCAACCTGCACACGGGCATTACTCCCTTATTTTCATTCCATCCGATGTCACTACTATACTAAACCAATGATATCATTTGCTCTGAGCAAAAGATGAAGAATTGGTACAGAGGAAGAGAAAGAATTGGTAGAGAGAAACAAGAGAGATTGTATTGATTGATTAGAGAAAATGTATACAACTGAACTTAAGGAAATGATAGCTACACAATCTCTTATATAGCCATATATCCCAATTACAATGATACCCTTGTAACTATATTAACAAACTCAACCACTAGAATAATGTCACGTGGCATTTTTGTTATATCAGCTATTACTCCCCCCCACCTCAAACTAAACTTGGAGTATCCAAGTGAAGTTTGAACTAGCTAGGTATTTGGGAGACATGGTTGAAGCACCAACCATAACAACACTCCAAAGGAAAACCAACGCGAATGGCTTCCTTGACTACGATTTGTGATCTGACATCTCAATTCACAGCCCAGAAAAACCTTATCGGAATATATTGTTCACAACCCAGAAGTTACGGAACGATTGTGGAAGCACTAAGGAAATTAACAGAAGAAAAAAAATGAAACTAATGAGCAGTGGAACCACCAGAATTCATAGTGTAAGCCTGGTGGCTTTGACACCATGTTAACTACATTGCAGGAAATGAAGAATTGGTACTGAAGAAGAGAAAGAATTGGTAGAGAGAAACAAGAGAGATTGTATTGATTGATTAGAAAAAATGTATACAACTGAACTTAAGGAAATGATAGCTACACAATTCCTTATATAGCCATATATCCCAATTACAATGATACCCTTCTAACTATATTAACAAACTCAACCACTAGAATAATGCCATGTGGCATTTCTGTTATATCAGCTCTTAAAAACAACCTTGAAGTTTAAGAAACATGAATTAGCTAACCCCATAGCCAAGATATGCTCATGTAATATCCTTTAATAGATTCCTAAACAAATACAGTCTGCACAATCAAATTTCTTGTTATTTCCAAAAGAGAATATTAGCTTGCAGGCTAGTGCATCTTTACCTTAATGGTCTCCTGGTTCAGAATAAGAACTTTAACCCTGCATATACTGCAAAGTAACTCAGATGCGTTGTCAAAGTTATCACAGACATCTCTCCTCGGCTTCAAAAAAATCTTTGCCCTTTCTAAACGCATTAATTCCCTGAGATTTTGGCGGTTCAAGAAATTCCTAATCCATTTGAAGTATTTGAGATTTGGAGTAGAAATAGTTAATGATTTGCTGCCAGGTTGATAATATTCCCACTCTACATGTATATCTTCAAGTTTCTCAGCTGAGATGTTAAGATGGCAGATGCCACTGTGAAATGACACAATGAGTTTTCAATGGTGATATTTAGAACTGGTTTGGAATTGCTGTGCTTTGAAAAAAAACTGCTTCTGCTGTATTGTGAGAATAAGCAGCCGTGAAATAAAGCAGTAGAGTGTTTGGTAATCTTTTTTGTAAAAGTGCTTTTGAAAAAAAAAAAGTATTATAGTGTTTGATAAACTTTTATGTAAAACAGATGTGAAAAAAAACTGGTTTATCAAAGCTTGGTTTTGCAGCTTTGTGTTTTTGGCTTTTTTCCCCCAAAACTGTGAAAAAAAGCTAAAGCTGAATGTTTACCAAACATAAAAAAACTCCCAACATTTTTTATAGCCATTTTTTTTAGAATCACCTCAGTACCAAACTAGGGCTTACTGTTCTAACATCATAGAGCTGCACTTCCTTCATGCATTTGCAGGAACTTGAGATCCATTTGGAAAAGCCTTCATCTATTCGAACATTACTCAACTTCAAGTTTTGGAGATTAGTAGAACCGGCAAAGGAGGGAACTTTAAATGGTATTTCATGACCCTATTTCCCTGCGTTTCCAAACACAGGACAGGAAACTTCACTTCCACCAAGAGTTATTCTTTCTTCCATTTACTCCCTCTTTTCATGCTATTGTCATTTGATGATAAGCTATTTATTTCATTTGTTTACAATTTGATTGCTGCTTTTATTTGTGAAACCTTACTTCATAACTTGAAGACATAGTCGGGGATTGTACTTACCCAGGCATTCTTCATTCAACACGCTTTGCAATAATTTTTCTCCTTGTTTTGTGTTCTCCCAGTTCCTGAGTTGAGAATGAGTGGAAAAGAAGGCCACGCAATTGGAATTGATCTGGGGACAACGTATTCATGTGTAGCAGTGTGGCGATATATGCTAAAGTTTGTTTGTTTTGGTTGTTTTCTTAGGTTAGAATGGCAGATAATGGAGAGAATTTTGGAGAAGTTTTTGATGGTTTTCAAGGTTGTGTTCAATGCATCAACCATTACTTCATTAAGTAGGTGAATCTTTGTAGGGTATGGTGCATTGCCATGACCCATACTTGTTTAAGAGAGTGATTGACAAGAGGCTTAACAACCATTTCAGCCATACTACTCTAGATTGCATCCTAGCCCTTCATATGGGGTTTTAAGTGTTCTAATCTGGAGTGTACACTTGTCACTCACACACTCACATATACATTTAAACTGAAAAAACTAGCCGTTAGGACTAAAACCCTTCATTTCTTCTTTCTTCTTCGATGCAGACAGCAGCCATGCTTAGGAGCTCCTTACTGCCTTCGATCCTTTGACTTCAGAACCTGTTTAGCTTCCAACACTCCCCTCTAAATTGCTTCTGGGAGTCATTCTGAGCAATCCCCTCAGGTAATTGAATCTCTCCTTAGGTAATGCTTTTGTGAAAATGTCTGCGATTTGATCTTTTGTGCTGCAATAAATTAGCTTGATAGTGTTGTCCTGCAATGCCTCTCTGATGAAATGATATCTTTTTTTGATGTGCTTTGTTCTTTAATGAAATATTGGGTTTTTGGTCATGGCGATTGCAGAGTTGTTGTCACACAGAAGTGGTGTGGCATCAACCTGCAATTCCCCAAAGTCTTTAAGTATAAACCTTAGCCAAATAGCTTGAGTTGTAGCTTCTGGTGCACTCACATACTCTGCCTCAACTATGGACAGTGCAACACGTTGTTGCTTCACAAAGGCCCATGAAAATACCCCTGAACCAAAAGTGAAAGCATAGCCCGATGTGCTTCTGCTATCATCTTCACTGCCACCCCAGTCACTGTCACAAAATCCAATTAGGATAGTTGATTTCCCCATTTCATACTTGTTCCCAAAATCAAGTGTTCCTTGCACATATCTTAGCACTCTCTTAGCTGTCCTGATATGTATCTTGCTAGGATTCTGCATAAACCGAGAAAGTTGGCTTGTTGAAAACATTAGATACGGCCTTGTTGCAGTCAGGTACAATAAATTGCCAACAATGTTTTTGTAGAGACTAGCATCTGCAGATTCACTTCCATAATCCTTCTTAAGCTTCTCATTTACAATTAGGGGTGTAGAGTCCGGTTTGCATCCCTTGAACCCAAACTTTTCAAGCAATGTTTTAGCATATTTCTTTTGATGAATGAAAATGCTACTTGCTTCTTGAATTACTTCAATGCCAAGAAAGTGATGCAAGAGGCCTAGATCAATCATCTCATACCTCTTCATCATCTCTTCTTTGATCTCTTCAATCATTGCAGCATCATTTCCAGTGTAGACAACATCATCCACATAGATTGAGACAATGAGTGTCTTGTTGTTGCTTTCTGTCTTGGTGTAGAGTGTAGCTTCACTAGGACTTTTCTGAAATCCTTTCTCAGTGAAATAGGAATTAATCTCACTATATCAAGCTCTTGGAGCTTGCTTTAGGCCATAGAGTGTCTTCCTTAGCTTGTACACCTTTTCTGGAAACTCTTGACTAGTGAGCCCTTAATGTTGTTCCACAAACACCTCATCCTCTAGCACTCTATTTAGAAATGCATATTTAACATCCAATTGAAGCAACTTCCAACCCTTCTTGGTTGCTAAGGCTATCAAGGTCCTTATGGTGTCTAACCTTGCTACTGGAGCAAAGGTTTCATTGAAGTCTACTCCAGGCTTCTGTGAGTAGCCTTTAGCTACCAATCTGGCCTTGTTCTTCTGCACAGAACCATCTAGGTTGAGCTTCACTTTGTACATCCATTTCACACCAATCACAGGTTTGTCATTTGGTCGATTTACAAGTTCCCAAATATCATTCTTCTCAATCATTTCAAGTTCTTCCTTCATTGCTTTCTTCCAAGCTTTGTCTTTCTCAGCTTCTTCATATGTTTCTGGTTTCACTACACATTAATTACATCTAGCATAGATCTCATCCAAGCTTCTTAACCTCACTGGAGTTGAACTTGGAGTTGTTATCTGTGATTGACTCGGTTGTGGACTCATGCTTACTTGTTGTAGAGTTCTTTGTGTGTCACCATTCTCTGTAATTTCTTCTTGAATTAAGGTCTCCATAGTGAATGGTCAGGGGAACAGAACAACTCCGTCTTATGTTGCTTTCACAAATTAGAAACCCCTCAAACTCAATCTTTGGTAAGGCTAATCTTCTCACATCTATACCCTTCGAGGCTACAAGTGTTTGCATTCTTATAAACTATTTTGTGTTTTTGTTTTGTTTTTTTATCATCATTTTTTTCATTAGCTAAATATTGACTTTTCTTAACCTGAGCTTTGTGATCCTGCTAATGGGTGCTTAATGCTATGGTTGGGTGAGGGAATTTTCAAGTCTCGAGGGTCTGAGGATAAGTTAGCAAGGAATGGATCTCAAACTGATAGACGAGGAATTAAAAAAGCACCATATGAGCATTAGAAGGCAATGTGAGAGGGATTTGTCAACCCTTGCTTGCAAGGTGTTTATAAATCCCTCTTACAAACCTTTGTAATGCTCACACGATGCATTTCTAATCCTTCCCAATGTTTAGCGATCGATCCGTTACTAATTTGACATCAATATTGTGGGATTTGGAAGTCCCTCACCCCAATATATCCTATGGGTATTTCTTGGGTAGTTTCAGACTTACAGTACCCAAATTAACTATTTTTGCATTTTAATGAGGTTAGTTATGTAAAAGACATAATTAAATGATTTAGGTACTGAATGACATTATATAACTCTGATAACAGCATCTTTTTAGTTCGGTCAGACTGAATGAGAAACTTGGAAAAAGTGAAACATTTTTCATGTTAGTACTTGACATTTACAATTAAATAGAGATATAGCTAACTGAAATTTTTGGTTTATGTTACACCATTGTTTGCAATCCTTCCACTTTATTTGATTGAGTTTCGAAGTTTGGCATTCATTTTACAGATGCAAGACGATTAATTGGAAGGAGATTTACTGACGCTTCTATTCAAAATGATTTGAAGCTCTGGCCATTCAAGGTCACTGAAGATCCTGATCACAAGCCCATGATTGTGGTTACCCACGAGGGTCAAGAGAAACAGTTTGATGCGGGAGATTGCTGAGGTCTACCTCGGCTCAAGTGTGAAGAAAGCAGTTATTATTGTCCCTGCTTGCTTTACTGACTCACAACGTCAGGCTACAAAATGTGTTGGTGTCACTGCTGGCTTAGAGGTGATGCGAATCATCAATGAACCAACTGTGGCCGCCATTGCTTATGGAATTGACAATAAGGCTGGTTGGTATAGCAAGAGAGATGTTATGATATTTGACTTGGGTGGTGGTACTTTAGATTTGTCACTGCTTACCATAAGTTCTGGTGACTTTGAAGTGAAGGTGACGGCTGGAAATACTCACCTTGGTGGTGAAGACCTTGATAACAATATGGTGAATTACTTGGTTGAGAAGTTTAAGAAGATGCATAGTTTGGACGTCAGTGGAAACCCTAGAGCTCTTAGGAGGTTAAAAAATGAATGTGAGAAGGCGAAGAGGAGACTTTTGTTTACGTCTGTGACAGATATTGAAATTGACTGTTTGTATCATGGTGTTGATTTTTATACAACTTTTACCCGTGCAAAATTTTAACAACTAAACATGGATTTCTTCAACAAGTGCATGAAGCCTGTGGATAAATGTTTGAAGGATGCCAAAATGGACACAAGCAATGTCGATGATGTTGTTCTTGTTGGTGGCTCCTCTAGAATTCCCAAGGTGCAGGAGCTATTACACAACGTGTTCATCGGCAAGGAGCTGTACAACGGCATTAATCCGGATGAGGCTGTGGCATATGGTGCTGCTGTTCAAGCTGCTGTCTTGAATGGTAATCAAAGTTTGAAGCTTCAAGACTTCACTCTCTTCGATGTCATTCCTATGTCACTTGGGACAGAATATGGTGAAGAAGAACAGCTCATGCGTGTTATGATTCCAAGAAACACCAAAATTCCCACCAAGAAGAACCATACTTTTGTAACTGGTCACGACAACCAAAGTTCTGTCCCCTGTGGAGTTTACGAGGGTGAGAATGAGCTAACCAAAGATAATAATTATTTGGGTGGCTTTGACATCGATGACATTCCTCCAGCTCCTAAGGGTGTTGCTAAGGTAGATGTTTGTTTTTCAATTGATGCAAATGGTATCCTGAATGCTTCTGCTGAGGTCTTGTCCACTGGCCAGAAGAAGGAGATTACAATCAAAAGATGAACTTTGGGAATTTACAGGATGAAGTAAGTAACGACATATAATTATAGCATACCGAAAATCAATTTGCTACTGGTTTACTTGTAGTTTTTCGTCATTTGGTTTAGTCATTCCATGTTTGTTAAGAATCTGCTGGTGTGTGGTAGTCGATGGTCACCCATTTTACTTCTTGTTGGTGCATTGTTTTGACATGTTGGTTTTCTTTGCTAGACTCTTGGTTTTTATCCCTGTTTTGGGAGCAGACTTGCCTGCTGGATTAGTATAATTAATTATGCAAGAAATCATGTTTTTGGAGTTCTATTAGTTCACTAGACCACAATACGTTAGACATATACAAAATGCCTGACATAGATACACATGTTATCGTATTCCGATTGCTAAATCTTCACTATCAAGTGCTTAAAATGCTATAATATTTGTACTCTTGCTCGTTTTTTTTTTTTTTTTTTTTTCAAGATACGATGAGGAGAAGTTAGAAACAGTTTATTCAACCATTCTCCTGATTGATGCAAGAAATTTCGAAAATCGTAAAATGTGCTTCATGAGTGTGTGCAAGAGAGTGATAGAGGCGCAACATACGTACAGTAATATCATTTTCTTCCGCTTCAGAACGGTTTAAAGATGATCTACCAGTCTGTCTTTTGGTACTTGGTGGATCAGATGTTATGCACACAGTATTCAAAGTAGTCTTTCATCATAGAAGAGGTAACATTGACGAGACTAGGTCCTCGTTCAAGCTCGTAATTTGTGTACCTGATCTAATGGGAAAGATAGAACTATTCACACAATTATTTTTACTTTCCACACCCTTCTTAAATTTTTAGTTATTGATCTTCTTCAATTCATTCAATCCAATGGCCAAAAATTAAGAGAAGTGTGAAAGTATAAATGGGTGTGTGGATGGCACTACCCAGTGGGAATGACGTTGATCCTTCTCTAAAGAAAGCTTGCAATTTGGCTTTTTAGCCAAAATGGCCCTAAGATTGGTATAACTCGTCACTTTGGTCCTAATGATTTGAAAAGATTGAAGTGATTCTTGAGTTTGTTCACCATCAATCATCTTTGTCATTACATTAAAAAAATCTATGTTAAATAACGATCAAAATTATAAAATACCTTCAATTTAATAAACAATGGATCAAAATATTTGACGAAAATTGAAGATATTTTGTCATATTAGTCCTTATTTAATAGAGATTTTTCATGAAATGACTAAGACAGTCGACAAACTCATGACCATTTCTATTGATTTCAAACTTTATAGACTAAAATGAAGAGTTATGTCTATTTCAAAAATTATTTTGACTAAAAATAAAAAAAGAAATACGGAGGGTCTTCCTTTTTTTTATTTTTTGGGACAACTCGCAGGGTCTTCTTTGTAGCACAGCAAGGTTACAAAGCTGAGAATTTATGTAACCTGAGAATTTATTTCGTTTGGGCCTACTTCTTTGTGTTATAGTTTTGGGCTCTCTGCTTAGTTCGAGCGGCTACATTGTGTGAGTCTAATTGGAATATATAGTGCAATGTATTCAAATTAGAAATTTCTCTAAGAAGCAATATCATTGCTGGGACTATATCGTCACTCAAGCTCATAACACATGTTGAACCCAATCAAACTCCATCTGAATTTTGACACTGACAATTTTAACTTGCATAAATGTTCAAACCAAATCCTTTTTCTCTCCTCTACTCGTTCTATTCCGCCGTCAAGACTGCAAGATCACTTGAGTATCAACTAACTTGGATATCGAGTTACTTGAGAATCAAGTAACTTGATCGACGTACCATTGCCATCATAACGATCTTACATATTGACTTAATTTCAAATAAGAAAAACAGGAGAGAACCAAGCTTGAAGCTTCCATCTTTAGTGGGAAAATTTTGTAATTGTTGTTTTATGGTTTCATTGTTATCGCTCGCTTTTAGATTTTACTTTACAACTATAAAAAAATTCAGAACATTTTAAGTTATTTTTACTTTCAAGATTTTATTTTCATTCCTTTCTTAATTATTTCTTCCTCTCCCCTATCACCTTTCGTCAACCCTCATTTCGCTATATACATTTTTCATATCTCCAAAATAATAATAATAAATAAATTAAAAGTAAAAATTAAAAGTTGCTCATTTACCTGTAGATCCAACGATCAATGACAAATCCCTAATCTATTTGAACGAGTCTAAATGTGTTTGTATTGAATTCACCAAAAGCAATAGGGAAGAGAGGTAAAGGGTTTCGGCGGTGGCAGTTCCAAGTTCCAACCTAAACCTAACAGGTATTTCTCACTTGAAGAATTTTAGCAATTTCATAATTCAAGTTTTCTTGATTTGTTCTTCTGCTGTTTGAACAAATTTGCAGATTGAATATGTATACTTGTATTTTATCCAACAGAAGAAGCAATAGAAGAGAAGGGTTTTGGCCGTTTATACACCCTGTGGTCACAGCCTAACGTGAACGGCGTTTTAGAGCAAGAGAGGACAAGGGTTTTGCTTATTTCCTCCTAACGAGCAAGAAGGTAGTTCTAACTTCAAGGCTTTTCAACTTTCGGGTGTTTTTTTTTTTTTTTTGAAATTATGAATATTTATGAGAGAATTTATATTTTGATTACATGTGATTGAATACCATCGATCTTTTTCCATTAACAAGAAAAAAAGAAGCCCTCGAATCGAATAAAGTTTGCTGCGTTTCTGCAGTTACTTCCTTTCTGGCAGCTACAAGCCTACGGTTATCTGGTTGTCTTTCTGTTTGCATATAAAACTATCAGTAATAAAGATTGGAAATATCAAAATGTAGATGGGATTTCGTTGAAATGCGGACCTTCACCTCTTGGTGCTTAATCATTTGCTAAGTTGCTAATTGGAGATGCTTAACTGAGTAGGCATATGCGTTTGTGTGTTTGTCTTTATATTTGTGGGTTTGTGTAAGTGTTTGTATTTGTGGGTCTGTGCGTTCGCATGTATTGCAGTTTTGGATTCAAAGTTTTCTTTTTCTGGGTTTTGTTGTAGGTTCTGCATAGTGAATACCAGAAGAGGATTTTGTCTAGAATTAGGGAATTTCCCTAGGAGAGTTGAGTTAATGGGTGGATGCATTTCAGCAATGCCGAGGAGGCAGTCTTCTTCTCGATTGAGACTTCCTCAAGTCCAATTTCCAGATCCTGTAAAAATTCAGAGGTATGAATATCCATCGTTAGTTTATTCCTATCCTCCATCACCATATGATGCTGGTGTTCTGGTCACTGATGATAAAAAGAGGTTGGAAAGAAAATATTCTGTAAAAGGGTCCGCTTCGCAATGTTCTCTATATTTCTCATTCGTGAATACCTGTTGATTACATGTTGACATCATTTGCATACATATTTCCTTCTTTTAAATGGACAGCGGTCAGGCTGGCAATTTTTCCCAGAGGGTTCCTCTTGGTCCTTTTCATTATAGAGAAACCAGTTCTGGTACCACAGCTCCACCCTCTGCCAGTTCGACCAATGAGAATGAGGTATACAGACTTCTAAGCTGGCACATCTAGATTTTGTTCACACGGTTTTTTTTTTTTTTTTCACAAACAGCTGGTACTTGTATTATCAAGAGAATTTATGTTATGGAGGTGAAAAATGCCATACAGCATATTCGAAGTTCTAATACGAGACTATCCATTCTTGGCCATGCTGGTTATAATTGCAACAGGGTTATTTTCAACATGGGGATTCTCCACCGGGAATGGAGAGAGTTAGGAGAACGGAAGGGCCTCATAGCTCCTTACTATAGGCGATTCAGGGAGCTAAAATATTTTGATTTGTTTATGAAAATGGTACTTTCAAGCAAGAAAGTAATAACCTAAACTTAAATGTGGTTACTATGAGTCTCTGCTACATTAATGCTTATGTTTGGTGGTACAATTTATCGTGTTATGGGTGTTCATGACTACAATTAACATTTTATATGGTCTTAAACAGGTTTGCACCATCTGCTACGATAATCCAATGGACATTGCCTTGGGTTGCAAGCATCGGGTATTTTCATTTGAGTTTTATTTCTCCCACTTCATTTTTGCCCAACTGAGACTGAAAAAAAGCCTCGGTTTCGAATGAAAGTTGAAGGGTTAGATTTTGTGTAGTAATTCATCTTTTGGTGCAGATATGTAGCACATGCGAACAGAAGGTTTATCATTGCCCACATTGTCAAACCCCAATACTTACCAAACTAAAATTGATTTGTGGGGATGAAAAGGTATGATCTTCTACCATACATTGCATATGGTATCCTTGAAGATTTTTGTTAATTAATAGGCCAATTGCACTCTCTTGTATGCATATGCAGTTGTATGCTTCCTACTTTTATTCGTTGCGTTTTCAGACTGTTCGTCGCTGGGGCTAACATTTTTTATGCTGTTGAACAGTTTTGGTGCCCCATCTGCCTTGCTAATCCAAAAGGCATGGTCTTTGGTTGTGGGCATCAGGTAGTTAATTTCATTTGAATTAATATTATCTCAAATACAAATAATTTTTCAGGTGGATTTAGAGGAGAATACTATTTACTATTATTATTATTAGATTTTTAGATTTTTTTGCCAAAAAACGGTTCTTGAGATTATTATAACTCCTCACTTTGGTTCTCGATATTTAAATCGGTATAAGTGGTCCTTGAGAAAGTCCATCTTCAATCATTTTGATTCTTTTGTGAAAAATCTCCGTTAAATTGAAGAAGCCACCAGTTTAAGGAGAGGGGCAAATTTGACAAAAAAAAAACCTTCAATTTAACGGAAATTTATCACATAATGACAAAATAATTGGACAATCTCATAGACCACTTTTATCTATTTTAAATCGCAGAAACCAAAATGAGAAGTTATGCCAATCTTAAAGTCCATTTTGGATTAAAATAAAAACCTTATTACTGTTAATGCTTATTCATTTTATCTTCTTGGTGCAGATATGTTTGGAATGTGCACGAGACCTTCAGTCATGTCCAAAATGTGGAAGTGTTGGGACCCCAATGCAGCTGTACTAAGAATTCCAGTTGTTCATATAGGTTTTCCATCATCGTTTTGTTGATTGTTGCTTTTGGATGGTGGTCTGTATCTGCTGGTTAATAACAGATATATCAGAAATGCCACATGGCATTATTTAGAAGATGAGTTAGTTAATATAGGTATAAGGGTACTGTTGTAATTAGCACTTGTGGTCATATAAGAGGTGATAGGGCTTTCATTTGTGTAAGGAATACATTGTAATATTTTCTGAAAGCATTACTACAATCTCTCTCTTTCTCTCACTCTCTCTTTCTCTTCTTCTTCGACTCTGTCATCCATTGTTCTTCCTAGTTCTTATGTGTGTTAATATGGTATCATCCTTGGAGTTGGCTCGTCGCCATTCTCGATTCTGGGGAGGCCTTCAGCTGGTTTGGGTGTTGCTCGAAGATTGGGTTTTTGGTGATCTGAAACGATGATATTTGGAGATCTGGTGGTGTGAGTTTCGTGAATCAGGTGATATTGTTTACTGATTTTGTATGATGCCTATTCTTTGAAGCTGTGGTGTTTGTTTTTCCATAATTTCGTGGTTTGATTGAAGTGAAGATTTGGGGTTTTTTGGTAGAATCTTGATGTGTTGATCTTTGACCATAAAAGCAATAATTGGGCTATCCTTCGTATCGAAATTCAACCCACACCCGACCTTCATCCGGGAACGTAACCATCACACCTCTCATCAATGGTTCCCTTAGATTGAATCGAATACGAAAAAGTAAAAACGTACCAATACATTCCCGACTCGCTGATTTATCCACCGTTAATACCGTGCCAATCTTCCCCCCAATTGCCAAAGCCACCGTCGCCGTCATACTCAACGGTGGTACCTTATGAGTCTGAATCCACATGTCTCCCATGGATAATGAATTCCATTGTGCCTCCTTCCTGTTCGTGCAATCCCCCACCAACACAAAGTCATCACGAAACATCCAAGGGAATTCAGAGTCAAGAACTCGCTGCATATCCCTCCTAGCCACAAACCTGATCAGGAACCTTCAATCACCAATGTCCCTAATTGAGACACCTTCCTTCCCACGCCACAATGACGTGAATCTATCGATGAAAGCCTCCTCATGCACCGCTCGCACTGTCAACACCTCTGCCAATAACATATAGTGAAAGCCGATCAAAGCCTCATCTACATCCTTTCTATCGATCACTACTCCCTCATTCTCTCTATCGGTGAGCTACAACTTATCTCCCAAGGTCTGCCATAATTCTTCCATAACACAATCTGTATCCAGTTCCTCCATAGCAGCCCTCCTATCCTCGCCCGCCCTCTGCACTACCTTCTACCACTCACAAAGCTCTCCAACAATCCCCGTGAACCCACTATACAGCCGCCGTCGCTCCCATAGGGTTTACGTACGCAAAAAACTCCCAGACTCTTTGTTCCGACTTTCTCGAACTAAACCCTCCTCACGAGGACGAGTGGGCACAAGTTAGCTCTGTTCATGCTTTTAAGGTTCAAAACTTCAAAATCAGCAAAATCTCCTTAAGTTTAACTTAAATTATTAGCGTATTAAGACCCTAAACTAAATTGAGTTTAACTTAAATTACCTGCTAGATTTATGCATGGACCATCAAAGAAGCACTTGGGAGAGACTTCTCAGGTATACAAGGCACACTAGACTATGGAATTGAGTATGAGAAAGGCAAGGAATCAATGCTTAAAGGCTATTGTGACAGTGATTGGAGTGGAGATGAAACTGATATGGAAAGCACATCTGGTTATGCTTTCTCATTTGGAAGTGGGGTTTTCTCTTGGGCCTTAGTTAAACAACACAGTGTTGCATTGTCAACAGCTGAAACTGAGTACATGAGTGCTACAAAAGCAACCACACAAGTGTGGTTGAGGTTTGTACTTCAAGATTTTGGTGAAGAACAAACTAAAGCTACTCATCTCTACTACGATAATACATATGCCATTGCTCTGACAAGAAATCATGTGTTCCATCAAAGAACAAAGCACATTGGAAGCAGATATCATTACATTCAAGAAGTATTGCAGTCAAACATCATCAAGCTAATCTATTGTAAATCAAAAGATCAGCTTGCTGATATTTTCACCAAGGCACTTCCCAAAGATCGATTCTACACACTTAAAGAGAAGCTTGGAGTTAAACCAGCTACTAGCTTAGAAGGGAGTGTTGGTGGATAAGCATGGTAGCTGGATCACAGATGCATAGCAACTAAAGAATGGAAGAAGGAAATGGAGTTCGAATGGTTCTAAGTGCTAGAGCAGCTGATATTCAAATAATGTAATGAACGAACAGGATTATATCATCTCTATGGTGTATACTTGGCCACGTGTCTAGTTCATTAGAAGTTAAATGAAAACATGTGTTGTGCACGTGATCATAGTCATGCTGCAAATGTGCGTGTGGGTATGCAACGGCTATAAATCCCACCATGTAAGCCGACTTTGGTGTATCGAATCCAACATAGATTCAAGGAGCTATGCACTCCTTTCTTCTCTGAATTTCATCTTCCATATATCTTCTCCAATCTCATTTCATTTACTTGTTGAATTGATTACAAATACAATTAAGCCTAAAACTATCCAAAACACTAACACTATTTGCACAATTTGATCTATCAATTTCTACCTGATACCGAATTTGCAAGTGTACCAAACACAACGATACAGCTCCAAGTTTGTTCAAAACCTTAAAAGCAAAGTTTACAAGGTTTAAGCTTCTGTTCACAAAATCTTTTGAAAAATACAGAACCACCTTTGCACATCATCTCTGCTGTTTCTTCCGAAAGACAATTTGGGCAGCGGAGACTTTCTTGCTTTGATTTACTCTTTTTATGACATATGACTGGTGGGGTAAATAGAATATGAACATTTTCTCCAAATGCTGAGCTTGCTCGAGAATATACCTTGCTAACTCCATGGCATTGAACCCGTTGGAAAGCTCTATTGTTACCTCCTTAAGCTGATCTGTAAAATTCAGGTTTTGGGATTTCCAGTATTTCCTATTACATCCGCGTGCCTGAAAACACAACAGCCAAATCAATAGGAAAAAAAAAAAAAAAAAAAAAAACATTCCAAAACACACGAAAAGTAGCAATATGAATACAAACTATGAAACAAGGAAGTGCCAGTCCCTGAACTAGCGTACATCTGTGTGTGTGTGTGTGTGTGTGTGTGTGTGTGTGTGAGAGAGAGAGAGAGTCAACTTCGACTTTTAACTTACTTTAGGTTTATGGAAGAGTAAGGAAAGGTCAGATTCTATTTGCAATGTATTCAAATTAGAAATTCCTCTCAAAAGAGATACCATTGCTGGGACTAGGTCATCACTCAAGCTCGTAATGCGCAAACCCAAGTAAGAAATATTATCAAACGGCGGGGGTATGGAAACTTCCTTGAACAGAGTCTGCAATATTATAAAGCCAGACTCTTAAACAGATGAAAGTATCCCTTAAAGCCTATAAAATAATACAGCAGCAAAGTTACAAAGTTGAGCAAAAAAAACCATTTTTCAAGAAACATGAATAATCATAAATTGTTCATATATTCAAGCCCATATAATGCTACCAAATTCAGAGGTCAAATCAATTGCTTCACACTTTTGGTAAGGTTTATACTTTGAGATGAGAGACATGACGAAGAGAAGCGGAGTAATAGATAACAATGCAATCTATTCTTCGTCCCTCTCTTCAACCCTGCGCACAGGCATTACTCCTTTAATTTTCATTCCATCCGATGTCACTACTATAGTAAAACCAAAGATCTTCAAATTTTAAACCACTTTGTAGTTTAAGAAACACGAATTAGCTATCTATTATTGGCATGTCATAACCCCATAGCCAAGATATGTTCCATGAAATATCCTTTTATAGATCCGAAAACAAATACAATATGCACAATCAAATTTCTTGTTATGGCCAAAAGAGAATATTAGTCTGCAGGGTAGTGCATCTTTACCTCAATGGTCTCGTGGCTTAGAAGAAGAACTTTAACCCTGCATATACTGCATAGAAACTCGGATGCGTTGTCAAAGTTTTCACAGATACCTCTCCTAGGCTTCAAAAAAATCTCTGCCTTTTCTAAACACATTAATTCCCTGAGATTCTGGCGGTTCAATAAACTCCCAATCCATTTGAAATATTTGAGATTTGGAGCAGAAATAGTTAATGATCTGCTTCCACGTTGACAATATTCCCAATTAACATGTATATCTTCAAGTTTCTCACCTGTGATGTTAAGATGGCAGGTGTCATTCTGAGCCGAAACAAACCTAAATGATTCCAAAGATGAGCTTTCAATGGTGATATTTACTGCTCCAACATGATAAAGCTGCAACTCCTTGATACATTTGCAGGAATTTGAGATCCATTTGGAAAAGCCGTCATCTATTTGAACATAACTCAAGTTTAAGTGTCGGAGATTAGTGGAACCGGCAAAGGAGGGAACTTTAAGAACTGTATACAGAGTCACAATCAGAGATCTCAAAGATCCACAAAGAAAGATGCAAGATGGTAATTCAAATGAAGCCATATCATTTTTGTATACCCTCAACTGAAGATCAAGCACTTCAACATTACACCTTGCTGCAATGTGGATCCACGTGATCACTCGGAAAATCTCATCAGGTAAGCTTGAACAGAGATCCAAATGTACTTGAAACTTCTGTACCTTATTACCTCCGCGAAGAATCAAAAACCTATCGAAAGAATTCAGCAAGTTTAATTGGCCCTGCTTATCTCCATAGTACGATGACCAAAATTTCAATGATGGGGTTGAGAGATAAAGCCCTCTGCATCTTTTAGAAAGGCTGCCTACTCGAATGAGTTCTTTTAAAGAGACAAGTGAAAGAATCTGATGAGCGACTTCATCTGGAAGATTACTAAACCTGTCCACTACACTCTCGGGACAGAGTCCTTGAGCTTGAGAATTCGCAATAGCCAAGAACTTATCCTTGTGTTCCATGACACACTAAGATTTCTTTTTGTTTTGGTAAGAGCACCTACCTAGTAGCTACACCTACAAAGATTAAGGACAGGAGAACAAAATTAATGCAAATATTGAGTATTTCCCCTCTAATCTAGATATAATCTGAACACAATTGTGTCAATTTTTCAGGGGAATTCTGGGTTTCTTTGAATGAATTTAGGAGACAAACACTTGCAACAAATCATAAAAAAAGCCTCACATACCATCTGTAAATTAAATTCAAAATTTTGAGATACAGAAAACACCGTAAGAGCGTCTACCCATTTGCCCGACGTCGTCAATATCACTCGTTTCACAAATATAAATAAAACGAAATAAAGTTTGAAGCTTGTCCGTCAATGGCATCCCAAATCTTCCTATTGATTACCAAAAAGAAAAGCAGAAGCAGAAAACAAGTAGAAGCTGGGCTTACCCAGAATTCATTCACCGCAAAAGCCTCTGTTCGAAATCGCGGTAAGCACTTAGCAATCGCATGCAAACAAGAAACAACCCCATCAAAATTTTCTGGAAAAGCCGCTGTCAGAAAAGCTATTTAAGTCGAAATTTCGGGAAAAAGCCGCGATCAGAAGAAGCTATTTATTAGGAGAGGGAAATTGAAAAGAAATGTGCGCGTTTCTTCATTTGGCTACCGCCTAGTTGACATGAGAGACTTTTTTTACTGCTTGGGTGGGCCTACTGTTATGTGTTTGGGTTGGGTTTGGGCTCTCTGCTTTGTAAAAACATTTTCAAAAGAGATGTAAAATTTAAAATTGAGAATTATTATTGACATTCCAAAAATTTCATTTTACACTTATCACAAATATATTTTTCTTTCTAAATATAGAAAATTTGGAGTGTAGAATGAGAATTTTGGAGTGTCAATAACAATTTTCTTAAAATATTAAATTAATATTTGATGGTTTATGTGGTAATTTGATATTTTGTATATTTTTTTGTTCTACCCAATGCGTTAAATAATAATGTCAGTCTAAATATTTTTTTTATCACTTTGTGGGGAAGATTTGTGAAGGCAACCAATCAAGTTCTTAGAATAGACAACAATATTTATTATATATTGCATTAAATCTATTAAAATAATTATTAAATGAATTTGACAGCAAAAGGCTTTACTTTCAATTGACTCAGCGCCACGTAAGAAATTGAAGAATCGGTTGGAGAGAGTTTTTTTTACTGTTATATGCCTATGAGGAACTTTTGACATTTCCTTTGGAGATGCCGTAAGGTTATATTTTTGGGGACTATTGGAAAAATTATGATAACACTAATAGATTGGTGAAATGATTATTTTTCGAGATTTTGTGAATATTCGTGAAGAGATAGATTGTGTATTGTTTGATGTTGTTGTTATTTGATTTTGATAATTTTAGCAATAGAAATTCGTAGAATCCTTATTTCAACTATTTTATCTTGGTTGTCTCTCTGCTTAGAATAAGAACTTTAACCTTATAGATACTACAAAAACCTCAAGTACAATTGTTATTTACCTCATGCTTCTGAAAAATCTCAAGTACGGCAAGCGGCACCGCGTGAGTCCTTTTTCAAACACTTCTAACTCCCAAAATAAGTTAACAAAAAGGAACTTTCGAGTGTTTTCCTTAGTTGTTTGAATTGCATGTAGAAGAGACTTATCTCGAGGATTTCAAAGGGCAGGCAGGGCAAGATAGCTACGACCCTACGATGAATCAGTGAGTGGGCTTTAGTTTTCAAATTATATTTAGGGAAGTGTTATTGACACTCTAAAAATCTCATTCTACACTCTTCACCAGTGTATTTTTCTTTCTAAATATATAAAGTTTGGAGTGTAGAATGAGAAATTTAGAATGTCAATAACAATTCCCTATAATTATTATATATAGTTTCCATAACTATTTTGTTGAATACGCATATATCATGTCATGACTTTTACTTAGAAATTTGATATTGTAGTTTATGAGTATTGTGAATCCAACTATGGCATGATCTTTTATACCATTTATATGCTCATCATGTATATGTTTGCACAATGTTTATAGTAATGTCCGGGGGCTATAGACCAGTTTCACATGTATGCTCACGTTGTTTATAGTAATGTTCAGGGTTAAAGTTCAAAACTTCAAAATCAGCAAAATCTCGTTATGTTTAATTTAAATTAATACTAGCATATTAAGACCCCAAACTAAATTAAGAAAGATGCATGACATAGGGTTATAGGACCTCTCGAAAAGCATTGTGCTTTAGGTATTAGTGAGCATAATTCCATCAGTAGTAAAAATGTTGATATCAAGTAAAATCTCACTATCCATTGAAATTTCACACTGCATGTACATCAGGACTTTTTTTTTCTTTTTTTTCAAAAAATGATACCTTTCATTAATTAAGAAAGCTATAAAAAGCTCAAAAGGCAATTCTAATACAAGCATAGCTCAAGAGGAAATACAATGGATAGGTCTAAAAAGTGCAAACCCACAACAGCAAAAAAACCTTAGATCTGGAAGATTGTTGTCTCCATCACACCAACTGCAACGCTATCGCAAATCCACCGCCACCACCAAGAAGGAGAACCTATGAACAAACTGGATGAACATAAAATGGGGCTAAGTGAGCCACTCGCGTAAAAAGTGCTCCCAGAATCCTACCAAAGAGTGATAATACCACTCTAACAACCATCCAACACTAAAGTACACAGCCGAGAAGAGACACTTGATGGGCCGAGTAGCAGAGATTGGAGGTGGAAGACTGACAATGGGAAGTTACATATGAGGAAAAGGGTCCATAAAAGCCTAAAATTGAGACAAGCTTAGGAAAGTTGAGACAAAAGCTCAAACAACACAAGAAATTAAGGGCCAAAATGAAATAGAAATGCAAAGAGGCGAAGGAGATGAGAAAGAAGTAGCTGGAATTGGCAAATAAGGAGAGAAACCTCTGCTTTTTATTCGGGAAGACGATTCAATTAGTCTTCTGTTGTACATCAGGACTAATAAGATCATCATTGTAAACTCTTCTGGATTTATCATATACCTTAAACTCAACTGTGGCGGGGGAGTTCGTCGCACTTTCAGTTATCTCCCTAAAGAGAGTAAACTGATTGGGCACATAATATATGAACAGTTTCTTCAAATTCTTAGCATTCTCGATGATATACCTTGCTAACTCCCATTCATTCGTCCCATTATTGGAAATCTCAAACGTTACTTCTTTAAGCTGATTAATACAAGCTAGGTTTTTGAGCTTCCAATATTTGTTACCAAACTTTCCAGATGCCTGCAAAAGATATAACAGACAAATATATTGAAGTTCTTAAAACGAAAAAAAAACACCACGCAATACTTTTCCAAATATATATTTAGTACAATCGAACTACTACAGGAATCATCTAAGACATCGGATAATCTGTGTTGGAGAGAGAGAGAGAGAGAGAGAGAGAGAGAGAGAGCAAACACCAGTTTTACTTACACAGCAAACAGATTTTGAGGTTACAATGTGCAAAGTATGCAAGTTAGGCATTCGTTTAAGCAGAGAGGTCATTACTTTGACTAGGTGATCCGTCAAGCTCATGTCACGCACACAAAAGTGACCAACATGAGCTAATAATCCCGGCATGGAACCTTTCCAAAATAGAGCCTGCAATGTTATAAAGACAACATTTTATATCGAGAAAGAACGAGAGCCTGCAATGTTATAAAGGCCACATTATTTTATATAGAAACGAGCAGGCTAGGTTCAGGATTCCAAACCTTCCAAACGTTTGATTCTGAATTCATTTTTAGTACATTGCTAATTGTAGTTTAGATACTGAATTGAGATAAAAATAAGCAGGTTTGAAAAGGGTATAGCTAGGGTTAGGGAAGTGTTCCGTACCTTCATGATCGCTACATTTAGCATAAGAACTTCAACTCTCTGAATACTACAAAACGCCTCAAATAAATTGCCAAAATCAGCCTTTATCCTAGGCTGGAGAAAAATCTCAGCTTTTTCCAAACACATGACCTTCTCCAGATTTAGGCGACTTGCCACCCTCCCTTTCCATTTCAAACGTTTAAGATTGGGAGCGAAAATACTTAGCTTGCTTAATTGATAAATCCAGTACATTTGTATATTTTCAAGTTTTTCCCCAGAGATATTGAGATGGCAAACATGACGGTAACTAGGCACAAATCGAAATGATTGTAAAGATGAGCTTTCAATGCATATTTTTTCTATCCCAACAACGGATTCAAGCTCTAACTCTTTAATGCATTTACATGAACATGAAATCCATTTGCAAAACTCCTCATCTATCGTAACACTGCTCAATTTTAGGCATTGTAGAGTAGTGAAACAAGCAAAGGAGGGAGTTTTAAGAAGCTTATCCCCATGCAAGTCCACCATTAGTGACCTCAAAGATTGACAGAGAAAGATGCAGGACGGTAATTCTAGTACTGGTCTCCCTAGCTCATATTTACCTGGAAAGTAAAGATCAAGTACTTCAACATTACATCTTACAGCTGTATACATCCAGTTGATCACTCGAAAATACTCATCATAATAGCTGCTTGCATCATCATCTCGACATAACCAACGTATACGAAAATGTTGTATCTTATTATCACCACGTTTACTCAAGAACCTATCCAAATAACCTAACAACTTCAATCGCTGCCGCCTACCGAAAGTCCTTACATCAAAGTTCAACGACGGAGTGGATAAAAAAAACTGCATGCACCTTTTTGACACACAGCCCACTCGGCAGATATCTCTTAAAGTGAGGGAGGAAAGAATGTGATGAGCAACTTCATCTGGAAGATTACTAAATCTGTCTATTAATCTCTCATGACGAGGACCTTGAGACTGAGAAATTGCAGTTGCCAATGACTGACGTTTGTGTTCCATGGCACTTGGTTCCTTTTAGTTTTTGTATAAGAGGACCTTACACCTACAAGGAATTGATTGAGGACATAAGAACAGAAATCGTGTAAACATACGACACGAAATTATGAACAGCAACTAAACCCTAAGGCATTATGTACATAAGCTATACAGTTTATGAAAGGTTAATAGTTGTATAGAACAAAATCATGGAATCAAATAAAAACTTGAAGTACTAGTATATGCATGGGCTAACTCAAAGGGTTTACTGCTTGATGAAGAAGGTAATTGGTCAAGAGATGGCTCCGTTCCAAGTAGCCAGCGGCAATGCGGCACACAACACAACTGATAAGTGTAGGTTTTTTAAACACTGCCCTCGAAACCCTAAAAAGTGTAGGGGATTTTTTATATTATTTATATTAAAAAAATAAATAAATTAGAGAAAACCTGTGAAGCACGGGAGCGGGATCCGGATTGGCCGGAATCTTCTGCGTTGGTGCGGATGGGAGCGGCACGGAGCAGCTGAAATACGGCTCTGATACAGCTTGGTGCATTCAGATGCTTATCGTATTCTGCACTGGTTCGATCGATAGCCTTCGCTTGTTTACGGTTGCCGACGGTGGGTCATTCACCTCCGGGCGTGTTAGGAAGACGGCGGAAAGGTTGCAAAGTTGTATGTGTCTTATTTTCCCATTCATATTATAATCCCATCCATCTTAAAAAGTTAAAAAATTAAAATGTATTTCCTCACCCACTATTATTCTCTAAATAACCTTTAATATATACATACATTGTTGGGGTTTAAAAATGCTTCACTACTTTGGAGATGTTTATCTCACAAAAGGAGAATGTAATACAGCATAATTTGATAGGCAAGAGAAAGAAAGAACACTCAAAGTGTTATACAAATTTTTTATTCTGACAAACTAGTACAAGAGGAAACACTCAAACACTCTTAGAAGCTTTGTTGCTTCTTCTTACTTCTTACTTGACACTCTCACGTCTTACTATTTGCTCTCTTGGTTGTTACAAATGGTGTGGATGCCTTCTCCTTTTATTGGCATGGATGGAACCTTGGAGAAGCATGGAAGCATCATGCTAGAGATATCTAGATAATTCCACTACCTTCCTAAGCTAGAATTATCTACACTAATCTTGTATGTTGGTGGAATCCTCACCATTCTTCTAGACTCTTCCACCAACTTGAACTTTGCTAGAATTCTCTAGCATGTGCATGGATCTTTCTTTGTGTATGGGCCGGATCAATTATCTTTGGGCCAAGACAAGATTACAATTCAACATCCCCCCTTAATCTTGTCTTGTGACACCGATTGAGTTTCTTAGTCTGGCAAAGTCTTTTTGTTTGAGTGGCTTGGTGAATATGTCGACTACTTGGTCTTGAGACTTCACGTATTCCACTTGCACATCCTTTCTTGCAATGCACTCTCTTAAGAAATGATAACGAGTATCTATGTGTTTGCTTCTGTCATGGAATACTGGAGTTTTTGCTAGAGTTATTGCAGACTCGTTGTCGACATAAATCTTTCTTGGTTCTTTTTGCGGCATGCTTAATTCTTTTAGCAAGTTTCTTAGCCAAATTGCATGACAGACGCATGCGGTAGTAGTTATGTATTCAGTTTCGCAAGTAGATAGTATGACAATCGGTTGCTTCTTCGACATCCATGTGAATGCAGTGTCTCCCATGAAGAGCATAAATCCAGTAGTGCTTTTTCTATCGTCGGAATCTCTTGCCCAATCATTGTCGCTATATCCAGCAAGTTTGTAGTTATCAAAACTTGAATAAAACAAGCCAAAGTTAACAGTACCTTTGAGGTATCGAATAATTCTTTTGGCGGTCTTCAAATGTGTAGTTGTGGGATTCTCCATGTAGCGACTGACTAATCCGACGACATAGAGAATGTTTGGTCTTGTGCAAGTCAAGTAGCGCAAGCTTCCAACTAAACTTTTGAAAAATGTTGGATCTACGCTTTCTCCTTTGTCATGCTTGGTTAGTTTGACTCCATATTCCACTGGCGTGCTTATGGGCTTGCAGTCGTTCATTTTGAACTTTTTCAGTATCTCCTTTGTGTAGCTTTCTTAGGAGATGAAAATGCATTCTTCGTTCTGCTTCACTTCAAAGCCTAGGTAGTATGCCATCAACCCGATGTCGGTCATCTCAAATTCTTTGGTCATCACTCTCTTGAACTCTTTAAACATGTTTGAATTACTTCCGGTGAAGATTAGATCATCCACATATAAGCACACAATCAAAATATCTCCATCTTTGACTTTGACGTAGAGAGCATGTTCATGAGGGCACTTAATGAAGTTGTTCTTCTGAAAGTACTTGTCGATGCGACTATTCCATGCTCGTGGCGCTTGTTTTAACCCATAGAGGGCTTTCTTCAGCTTCAAAACTTTGTCTTCATGCCCTTTGATTTCATAGACTGATGGTTGCTGAATGTAGACTTCTTCTTCAAGGACTCAATTTAAGAAGGCGGACTTCACATCTATTTGTTAAATCTTCCAACTGTTTTGAGCTGCCAAAGAAATTAGTAATCGTATAGTTTCTAATGAGCAACGGGTGCAAATACCTCATCATAGTCGATTCCGGCTCTTTGACTATAGTCCTTCACCATTAGTCTTGCCTTGTATCTTTCGACCTCTCTGTTGGCATTCTTTTTTGTCTTGTACACCCACTTGACTCCGATGGCTTTGTGTCATTTCGGAAGAATAACGAGTTCCCATGTATCATTCTTCTGGATTGCTTCAATTTCTTCATCCATTGCTTTCATCCACTTAGTATCTTGCACTGCTTCTTGGAAGTCAACTGGTTCACAATCAGCAAAGAAACAGAAAAGTGTAGGATTATCAAGTCTTTCAGCTACCTCATAAAGATCTCGTATACTTCTTGTGCATGGTACTTCTCTTTCATTTAGATTCCCACTTGACGATGTTGATGCTGGTGAATTACATAATTGGTTAATATTGGTGAAGCAGGTGGAGTAGTGGATTCTTGTTGAACCTCTATTACTTGCTCCATCATCCCTTGTTCATTCTCTTCTTCAAACTGAGGAAAGAAGTGAAGATCACCTGCATGCGACCCAAAATCTCATTCTCCTTCTTCATCGAACGTCACATCTCGACTGATCACCGTCTTCCCATTGTTTGGATTATACAGCTTATATCCTTTTGAATTTGTGTCATAACCGATGAAGATGAACTTCTCACTTTTGTCGTCGAGTTTAGTTCTCCTCTCGTCTGGTACATGTACATGGGCTATGCTTTCAAAAACTCTTAGGTGAGAGATACCTGGTTTTCTTCCACTTCATGCTTCTTGCGGAGTTTTTCCCCACACACTTCTTGTTGGAGACCAATTGGATAGGTAGACAGCACATGCTACAGCTTCTGCCCACGATTCCTTAGGCAATTTCTTGCTTTTAAGCATGCTTCGAGCCATGTCGAGGATGGTTCAATTTTTTCTTTCCGCCACACCATTTTGTTGAGGGGATCTTAGAACTGTCAAAGGTCGATGAATTTCATTTGCTTCACAAAACTCTTGGAATTCCTTCGAAGTGAATTCTCCTCCTCGATCAGATCTCATGGCTTTGATCTTGCAACCACTTTCTTTTTCTACGGTGGCTTTGAACTTCTTAAATGCTCCAAATACCTCTGATTTCTGCTTCAAGAAATACACCCAGGTTTTCCTTGAAAAATCATCAATGAAGAAAAGGAAATAATTATTTTTACCCAAAGAGCTTGGTTTTATTGGACCACACACATCAGTGTGAATGAGCTCGAGTGGCTTCTGGGCTCTTGTGGTCGACTACTTTGGAAAGCTTTTCCTGACCTGTTTCCTAAGTAAACATCCTTCACAAACTTGATCAGGGTGACTGATACACGGTAAACCTCTCACCATCTCCTTCTTGGATAATAACTCCAGTCCCCCATAATTAAGATGCCCAAAATGAAGATGCCAAAGCCAAGATATGTCTTTGTAACATATCTTGAGACACTTTACAGCATCGTTTTGAATGTTTATGGGAAACATCCTATTCTTTGACATTTTCACCTTGGCAATTAATCTTCCTTTGTCATCTCTAAGAAAAAAGATATAATTTTTCGTATGAAAATCATAACCTTTTTCTAAGAGTTGACCTAAACTCAAAATGTTGCTTTTCATATTGGGCACGTAGGAGACATTTGAAATTAATTGGTGACCGCCATTTTTTAGGGGAATAAGGATGTTACCTTTTCCTTTTACGGGTATTTTGGATTCGTCTCTAAAAGAAACGTTGCCGCTCACTGATTCATTGAGCTCTACGAAGATGCTTCTTCTTCCGCACATGTGGTTGCCGGCACCGGTGTCAAGGTACTATGTATAGTCTTGGTCTCCATCATTGTTCTTGCATGCTAGTACCACAACGCCATTCTCTTCTTTCACATAATTGACCTTCTCATCAAGTCTGTTATTTAGTGCTCTACATTCCCAAGCATAATGCCCAAACTTTTGACAATTGTAGTATTGAACTTGAGATTTTTCATACCTCAAGTTTGAGCGTCCTCTTCCACAACCTTTTGTTGAGCTTCCTCCTCTTTCGTAGTTGATATGGTTGTTGAAGTTTCAACCATGTCTACGTCCATGTCCACGTCCGCGACCTCGACTACGACTTCTTTCATATTGGCTTCTCTCATTGTCGATGCTTTCTTCTTTTTTCTTTGGCTAAACGTGCGTCTTAAGGAGCTGCTCATCATTCCCTTGCCTCTTCTTATGTTTCTCTTCATATGCTTGTAGCGAACCCATTAATTGCTCTATACTAATATCTTCCAAGTTTTTAGTTTCTTCAATCGTCATGACAATGTGCTCGAACTTGGGGTCGAACGAGCGTAGTATCTTCTCCATAATTCTAACATCTTCTAACTTTTCTCTGTTTCTTATTAATTGATTGGAAACGGCTAAGACTCTTGAGAAATAATCAGAGACTGATTCAGACCCTTTCATTTGTAGAGATTCGAACTCACCTCTTAATACTTGAAGACGAACCTTTTTCACTTGTTCGGCTCCTTTGTAAGAGGTTTGAAGCTTCTACCATGCTTACTTGGCAAAGGTTGCACTCGAGACATTCTCAAAGCCATTGTCATCTAATGCTTGGTAGATGAGGTAGAGAGCCTTCTTGTCTTTCTTTTTTGAATCTTTCAAACTTTCATTCTGGGGTTGAGATAGAGTAGCTTCATCATCTGGCTCAGTATAGCCTTTCTCCACGACTTCCTAGGCATCGTGTGAACCCAAAAGGGCCTTCATTTTGATACTCCAATTATTGAAGTTGTTGTTGTCGAGCACTGGAACTTGTAAGGCTGCCATAGCGTTGCTAGCCATAGCTCTGATACTACTTTGTTGGGGTTTAAAAATGCTTCACTACTTTGGAGATGTTTATCTCACAAAGGAGTATGTAATGCAGTGGAATTTGATAGGCAAGAGAAAGAAAGAACACTCAAAGTGTTATACAAATTTTTTATTCTGACAAACTAGTACAAGAGGAAACACTCAAACACTCTTAGAAGCTTTGTTGCTTCTTCTTACTTCTTACTTGACACTCTCACCTCTTACTACTTGCTCTCTTCGTTGTTACAAATGGTGTGGATGCCTTCTCCTTTTATAGGCATGGATGGAACCTTGGAGAAGCATGGAAGCATCATGCTAGAGATATCTAGATAATTCCACTACCTTCCTAAGCTAGAATTATCTACATTAATCTTGTATGTTGGTGGAATCCTCACCATTCTTCTAGACTCTTCCACCAACTTGAACTTTGCTAGAATTCTCTAGCATGTGCATGGATCTTTCTTTGTGTATGGGCCGGATCAATTATCTTTGGGCCAAGACAAGATTACAATTCAACATACATGTGAAATTATAAAATTGTGTCTTAAAAAATATAAACAAATAATATGTAAATGAAAATCACTGAGGTCTGCGTAGTCAAATGGAAACGACAAAGATATCCAAATTCAAAAAAATTCGACAACGACAAAATCAAAAATACGATGGACAAATTCAAATGACTCACACACAAATAATGGCATCATAATCTTCTACCTCTTCCGTAAAAGCGTCATCTTCCATCTCTTCAATGGAAAAGTCATCATCTAAGTCCATTGATATTTGTTTTACTTTCTTTGAATGATAGGAGATGAAAATATGAGTTGGGGTTTAAGGTAGACAAATCGTCTCCCACAACCAACCCTTTTTTTTTTAATTAAGCAAAACAAGATAATTAATGTCCTTATCAGTCTTTTTGCAAATGGACAAATTTGTAATTAAAAAATTCATTAAAAGATAGATGAGAAGATAAGACATTGGGGTGGGAATAAGTTCACTCTAAAATTATTATAAATTGACTAGTACCTACACATGTGCGAAATTTTTTCTTTTTCTCATGAGATTGGGCTGCGAATATTTTATAAAAAAATATAAAAATTTACTTAATTACCGTGTTACCTATTAGTACACCAATTTTTACTTTGTCACACATTCTTGTTAATTTTTGCAATTAGTCTTTTTCAATTTATTCGATATGCCGACAAAAAATTGTAAGGAGTATTGATAAATAAAAATGAGTGTGTGAATATGCACTACCCATTAATAAAATCTTCTTCATCTACAAACCATAGAGTAAAATTATGGACAATAATGTAATATCGCACAAATTAATTAATTTTTTTAAGATAATTTGGTTTCTACCACAACGTAAAATTATGAACAATAATGTAATATTGCACAAACTAATTAATTTTTTTAAGATAATTTGGTTTCTACCACAACGTAAAATTATGGACAATAATTTAATATCGCACAAACTAATTTATTTTTTTAAAACATTACATATATTTTATCATAGCATCTCTATAATGAACATGTTATTAATTTTTATTCGATTTTAAAAAACAAAAACACTTTATTTTTTATTTGATCAAATTAAAAAATAAGTATATAAAATACCTAACTGTTATGAGTACTAATGGATGCATGTTGCCCACACACAAAGTGTGTGGAATTTTTTACTTTAGTTGTTAAAATTGAAGGGGAAAGGAAAACGTGGGAGTGAGGAGAAGAGGGAGAGAGGTTGTTCCTTCTTTTTTTTTTTTTTTTTTTTTTTTTTTAAATTAGAGATGATAAACTTACATATAGATGATGTTAATAAAAGAAAACAAAATTTTGTTTTATGAAATTACGTTACTGTCTTTAATTTTTTTGTTGTGATAAAAGATAAAGATGTTTTTTCACTTTTTTTTATTAACAAAAAGAGTTCCATTAATGTAATTTTAGATTATGCGGGAAATTGTTTTACAAAAGTTAAATCCATGTGTTGCAAGATTAACAAAAAAAAGTTTCATTAATGTAATATATTTTGTTTGTGAAAATATATGGCCCAACAAATTAATAAAAAGAGTTTCATTAACGTAGTTTTAGATTATGTGAGAAATTGTTTTACAAAACTTAAATCCACCTGTTGCAGGGTTGGCGGTGAAGTCGCTTCCATAAAATCAAGAGATTTTTCAGTGTAATCGTCATACAGAATGATACACCACGTGTCACTATATAAATGGTGAGATATGTGTGTTAAAAAGTTAACAACTGAAAAAATAAAATTTTCCACCACTTAGATAAAAACACGTGTATACTACTCGTGTTCCGTTATAACCAAAAATTTCCCCATAAAATCCTCACACTGCGAAATCCCTGATCATTTCATTTTTGCCGCGCTTGGAGTCCAGCCCTTTCTGTGGCTCAACCTCCCAATTTCCAACCCTACTTCTCTCTTTCCACTCCATTCTCCGACGATGCCTCCCCGCCGTCGAGTAAGATCTCGAATCCATCTCTCTCTCGAATGAGAAACCCACCGTTTGGCTCTTACGGAGAAACTGTCGAAAGGGAAAGTTCATTTCACTTTCGATTTTTGTTTCTCAGTAACCAAACGCAGTGATTCAATGTGCTTTTTTTTTCCTTTTTTTGTTCGATTTTAAATATTGTTTTCAAGTGCTGATTTACTGCGTTGATTTTGTCCTCATTTTTTATTGAATTATGTATGAAATTGGATTGAGCAGGGTGCTGTTAGAATAATTTCATGTTGATGTTAGTTATATTAGGCTTTACGCACGATTGTTTGATTTTCGAAATCGATTACGAATTTCACCATAAAGAAAATATTCTAATGATTTCAATTGACGTCCACATGAGAGTGATGAGATAAAGAATGCCGAAAATATTCAATTGTTGGGCTTGTTTGGGATTTTGTTATGGAAGGGCTAAACGTGTTTATGATAATCAAAAGCACTTCTAACTTCATTTGGGTGAAAAACTTCTGACCCATTAGTGCTTTTTGAAGAATCACTCTTTAGGGAGCGCTTTCTAGTGCTTTTTCAGGAAGCACTTGGTTTTTTAATAAATTTTTTGACATGTTTATAATAAAATCAATTCTAACAGAAGTGTCAAGGAAGTGTTTCCTATAGAAGCAGCTCTCAAACGAGCCCTTTAACTACATTATTGCAGCTCTCTTAGGGGTTTTCTCTGTACCATCTAATTGCATAAGGGGTTTTGGGTTTTTGTAAAATTGGAGATGATTTTGCATCTTGTATGCGATTTATTTATTTATTTAGTCAATGAGCATTATGATTTTGGCGAGCTTCTGAGCAAATCAACCTTTGTTTTGTTTTGCAGGATATGAATCCTGCAGTTTTTGTCAATGCAGAGTTGTTGCGATTGTATGTTGGAAAGCGGGTTCGGGCACTGATTCAGGTGGTGCAAATTGAGGGTGAAACTATCATTGGAAAATCTACTGATGAAAGCCAGCTAGTTGTGAAGGGCATCCCAACGTTTCCTCTTACAAAATTTGTTGAGGTCATAGGCATTGCTGACAGTGATACGTCCATCCAAGCTGACACGTGGACCAACCTCGGAGAGACAACTGGTATGCCTCCTTTTTCCCCAGCCTTCTTCAGTTTCTACCTAGGGTTCACAATAAATATGTAATTGTCACTGTCGGAAGTTTATGGTGCTTGGATTTGGGATTGGGTGAAGTTGAATCTTTAGAAAGGGGCTTCAGCTTAAAATTGCCAGAAAACAGTTCATTTTATCGACACTTTTAAGAACCGAAATATACAGTTTCTGCCTAACTGTTTAAAGCAAAATAAACTGGAGCTTAAACATGCATCAACATAACCTTAAAAAGTGAGTTCCCATTTTAATCGCGGTGTATGTTCGTTCTTCAAATTGGTTATCTTGCATGAAACTTCTATAGAATGCTTGCGTTAATTTAGCATCCCAAAATCTATGTCCTCAAACTGTGGTGTTTAATCTTTTGGAACCAATGAACTATGTCCAGAAGTAGTTATAAATTTGAGAAACCCGAAATGTACCTCCTTCTTCGGTGTCCATGCCACAGTTCATCTTTTTGGTCTATTTGGTGCTTAATCGTTTGGGTATTAGAGTCTACTATTCCAGGTTCTTTTGCTGGTTCTGATATAATTCAATTTTTTCTTCACCTATTTGCAGACACATACACTTACAATCAGCTCTGTCAGATTGTAAACGGGGAATATAAAGTCTTGTTCGTCTGAGTTACAACGAGATTCAGTTGTAAGCGGGAAGGCGCTTCCTAGTTACATCGTGATGGGACAATTAATGTAGTTGGTCATGTAGTTTTAACACTATATTCCGCAGTTTTTCGAATTTTATGGCAGCGAAGTGATTAAGATCTTCGCTATTTGACATATGCAGAAGTCTCAGATATTCAAATTTTACTAGTCCTTCAAACTTTATGCGATTCATTATCCGCAAGATTGCTGTGTTGAGTTTTTTGTTTCATGTGTTGCAGATTCAATGCTTTACCCTTCAATTTTTATTTCGACTTCATATTTTTTGATGCCTTGAGCTGCAAGTTTGCCTAATCTATGCAAAAACTGTGAGCTGGGCTGTCTAATTGATGGAGGACTTTGTCCTATCTTTTGCAAACAACGTATTTTCACGGTGTAAATTTTATAATTGAACTGTTCAAAATTTTAATGTTTATTCGAAGATCATTGCTATGAATCCATCGTTTAGTCATTCAAAAATGCAATAGAGGTTATAACATGAATATTTTAACTTACAATGATTCAGTCAGGGTTGATCATGAATATTTTAACTCATTACGGTTCATCATGAATACCTAAGATGTAAAATAATGAGCAGAAGTCCATAAGTTGTCCATGTCACATAAATTATGGGCCGAAAACCCACAACTACGGCCCAATATCAAAGATTACATATCCAATAACCTTTGAACATATCTTTGTCGAAAATTCGCAAGATGACACTCAACCCTCAAAAAGCGATTCCCTTTTCGTTTTCGTTCGTTGGGTTCGAGCTTAGTAAAAAGCTCAGAGCACCGAGTTAGGGTTTCCAAATCGAACAAATTGGATCCGCAACTGAATTAATTGTTCGAATCACTGAACCAGGTACTATCAAAGTTTACACTGTTTTTAATTGGATTTTTCTCTCCAATTTTTTTTTTTTTTTTGGGCTTATTTTCGTTGAAATTTTCAATTTTCTGTTCTCATTTCTTAATTGGATAACTAAAAATGCAAATTAATGGCTTTTGTTTACTTGGGCAGTGTTAGTTCTGTGTAGAAATGTAAAGAGGGAAACGAATTAAATGTTGGTGGGTTGGCTAGGTTTAGCTAAAAAGAGCCAGTGTTTTATTTCCCCACTCATATTATAATCTCACCCACCATAAAAAGTTAGAAGATTGAAATGCTATTTCCCCAACAACGAAGTCTCCTCTGACGATAATCTATCAGAAAATGAATGACCCTTCAAATGCTCTGCTGTTGTGTGATTATGCACTCCAATAACTAGCATCAATATCCAACCATCATCAGTTGCTATAGCTTGTTGCCCTTTAACTAGAAAGGGCATCCACCTTTTCGTTCCAGAATTCCTTCTGTCTTCATCCTTTGTGTCTTTTTTGCGAATTCGGCTTACATATTGTCCATTCCTTCCACAACCCAATGTGAGTCTAGGGCTCCTGTTACCTATTCGTGCCCAACCTATTATCATTATATATCTTTTAAGGTCCTTATCGGTCATTTTACAAATGGGAAAACTTGTAATTAAAATTTTCATTAAAAAGTGGGCCGGGAGATAAACACGGGGTGGGAATAACAACACTCTAGGGAAATTAAGGTAATTCTGGGGTGGTTGGTTACAAGTTCTAAAATTTGAGGCATTTAGTTGTTTTTTAATTGGATGGGATTAAGCAAGGAACTTGTAGCTTAGTCGGTTAATAGCATTCCTCCTTGCTCCAGAGGTCACGAGTTCAATTCCCCCTCTCCCAATATCACTTGTATAAGGGAAAAAGAAAAAGTGGGATGCGGTCGGGTTGGGTTTCATTTTTTTATCAAGCTTCAGTATAATCTTGTTTTATTGAAAGTAATAGCCGTCTTTATATCGAAGGGAATGCTAGAATCTGAAAATTTCAGTGCTTTGCAACATGTCACCCTCTTACTGTTTCAGCTGTAATCTGCAATGTGTTATTGTATATCTATGATTTCCACTATATGTTGTTTGATTTCTTATTCATGTTTTTTTTCCTTTTTGTTTTTGTCCTCCTTGTGCATGAACCTCTCCAGATAGATAGATAAACAATTACACCATCCATTTACTGTCAAATGTCGATATCTAAATATCCGAGAAATTCACTGCTTCATTGTTTGCTTCGCCTGCTGAGCATCACCATCCCCTTGATAAATCATGCAGAATTCTTCTGTTGCTGTCTCTGTTACTATTTTTACAATATAAATGACCCCTTAATTGAAAATCATTGACTTTGCAAGTCCTCGAATCCATACCTCATGGCACAGATTCTTTCGAAATTCTTACCCTGCAACTTCATTTGGCCTCTCATGTTGTTTCCACCTTTCCATTTCTGTATTCTTTCTTCTGTGAATGCTTCTGGCCTCTGTGCTTTCTTCACAGTTGCCTTGCAAGCTTGTCTTTCTAGATATATAAGATGCCGAAAACAAGGACAAATCTTTCTGGGGATGCATCTGAAAGGCTTGTAGAATCTGACGAGCGGGTGGATCTGGAGGGAGACAATGATCCCGAGGAAACAATAGAAGAGGAGGTTGAGTATGAAGAAGTAGAGGAGGAGGAGGAAGTCGAGGTGGAAGAAGAGGAGGAAGAGGAAGAAGAAGATCCTGAAGAGGAGGTTGAGGAAGAGGATGACAACAAGCGACCTGCAGCAAAATCTAATGGACAGAAAAGCTCAGATGGTGATGAAGAGATGATCGTTGCTGATGCAGAGGACGAGGAGGAGAAAAAGAAGCATGCTGAGCTTCTTGCTCGTCCTCCGCATGGGTCAGAGGTGTATCTTGGTGGCATTCCTCATGATGCATCCGAAGTGGATTTGAGGGGATTTTGTGAATCTATTGGGGAAGTGATTGAGGTAGACATATATTGTTGATTGTAAAGCTCTGCTTGTGTCTTTTACATTTAGGCTCATAGAAATCTATATATGTTCACAGGTTAGAGTAATGAAGGGAAAAGATTCCGGTGAGGCCAAAGGCTATGCTTTTGTAACCTTCAGAAACAAAGAATTGGCCTCTAAGGCAATCGAGGAACTGAATAATTCAGAGTTAAAGGTAATCTCAACTCACTTTTGGTCACTTCTTTTCCGCAAACACTGCTTTTGTAAATTATCGACTCAGGTTTGTGGCACTACTAATATGTGCATCTACTTTCATTCGCACTTCTCCTTTTGAGATAAATTACTTGCTCTCCTTATCTTTAATGGAAATTGGAACTAAGGTTTTCATTTCTTGCAACACTAACTTTTCCGCTGTCTTCCATTTATAGGGAAAAAGGATTAAATGTTCGACATCTCAAGCAAAGCATCGGTTGTTCATTGGAAATGTTCCAAGAAGTTGGGGAGAGGAAGATATGAAGAAGGCTGTAACAGATATTGGACCAGGAGTCATTTCTGTGGAATTGTTGAAGGTTTGAGATATATTCCTTAATCTTTTGTTTTGCTTCTTGATGATTTTTCTTGTATCTTGATCTAATTCAGTTTTCGGTTGAATCTTCTTTATACACGACCCACAGAACTCCAGCCGAAATCGGGGATTTGCGTTCATCGAGTATTATAATCATGCCTGTGCAGAATACTCAAGACAAAAGATGTCAACCCCAAAAATATGATCATGCCTGTGCAGAATAATCATGCCTGTGAAGAACACTGAAAAATATGAAATTGATGGTAGCTTTCTTATGCTCTTTTACTATTCTCAGTAGTCAAGCCAAATTTTCAGTAGAGAATCTTAATTCAAATCTTATGTGTCATAGGTCAAGTTTTGGAGTGTTCTCTTGCAAAACCACAATCAGATCAGAAGTCTTCTGGATCATCAACTCAACAACGGTCAGCCTTACTGCCGACCTACCCACCACGTCTTGGTTATGGCATGGTAGGGGGTAGTCCATATGGTGGTGGCTTAGGTGCTGGATATGGTGGTCCGGGAATTGCGCAAGTAAGGTTTAAATTATAGTATTATTGTGGCATAAAATAAATAAATAGGGTTAACTGTCTGTTAATCTGATGACATATTGAACATACGGGGAAACTGCATTTGTATGTTATAATAAAGTAAGTCACAAATTAAAAGTATCTTTGTTTATGTAACAATTTTGACAACAGCAACTACACGTCTCTCCCGTGAGACCAACTTCAAAAAGGAAAAAATTTGCTCATTTAACTTCCTACGATGCTTCCTATGTCGATACTCAGTTTGTAGCAAGCTTTCTCTGGATATGTTTGCTGATATAGGTCTCAATTTCTTGCAGCCACTGATATACGGTAGGGGACCAACTCCTGCTGGCATGGCAATGATGCCTATGCTTTTGCCTGATGGAAGGATTAGATATGTCCTGTAAGTATCGTTTCTTTTGGTATTTGTTTGCTGCATGTACTGTCTCGTAGTTAATTTACGGGCCCGTACAAATCAGTCTCGTATATATTGCCTGCTGATCTCTTGCATATGGAATTTTACTCTTTTTCAAGTTCGTATTTTTACTCTGAAGTTGAACTTTGCGTTTCTTTCTCCAGGCAACAGCCGGGAGTACAACCACAGATGCCTCCACCGCAATCCCGAGGTGGAAGAAGTGGTGGCGGTGGCAGCTCAAGTGGTGGAAGGCAAAGCGGTGAGAGCAGTCGTGGCCGCAGTCGCTACAATCCGTATTAATTAGTGAGTTCTGTCTCTTGTTTCAAGAAAACGGAAATAAGATGGCGTCTTGGATTGACAATCAAGTACTTTGGGCGTACGAAGGAATGTACACATTTGTGGTTGTGCAGTTGGTTTTAAGTTACAAAATCAAATGTAGTTTGATTCTGCCGACGCCCGTGTAGTATGCTTAAACTAAAACAAGGTTTAGTTAAACTATGAATTTGGTTGCTTTTCCGTACGATTCAAGCTCTTCATCCCGAATTTTGTCGTAAAAATGCAATCTCACCATTAACAGGTTTCTTTCGTTAAAACGTAGACAATGCTTTAATCAGCCACACCAGCAGCAGTTATGGGAAAATAAAAATCATAACCGAAAACTCGGTGTGCAAAAGTACTTTGTGAATAAGTTTCCGAGAAAACTCTGGCATTCAAACATGCTCGGTAAAAACCTTTCGGAAGAAAACCACGTGAGACAAAACTTCAGGTAGGAAAGTAGCGCCGCGGCCGCTAAACTTAACCTTATGCAACTCACTTTACCTACTCGACCTTGGGGTCTTAAAACATGGAGAGAAGCTAAAGTTTACGAGCTTAGAAAATGAAGCATTTGTACATCATGTCTGAAAATGTTTACATAACTCGAGGATAACGTGCACATTAAGAAAGAAGTTCAGATTTGAATGAGTTTCTTAAGGAGTATGATTGACCCCAATAAGCAACTTGTTACACATAAACCATCTATACTATTGCACAACATCCAATTGATCGCGCTGTCGCGAGTTATTCACTACAACTTTCACCAATTTAAGGTTGAGAAGTCTTGAGGTGCTTCAATCCAAATCTTCTTAAAAGGATCTTGCTCTCCCCAGTCATGGCAATCCTTGCGAGGGTGGTATCTACAAGAGTCGAGAGAGTAGGATATGCAACACCTTCCGTAGAAACGGACTTTCGAGAAGTAGACACTGTTTCTCATTATTCCAGGGAGGTCAGTTCTTGCATGAGACGACAAGAAACTCGCAAAGAGTGTCACACCATCGAGGGTCGTCATTTCTTCCCAAACCATGTTTGTCTGATCCAGCTTAAATATAATTGGGTTTTCACTTGAACAAGTATATATAACTAATATGTCTCCCTCATGCTCTGCCATAAACTTACCTTTCCACCAATTTTTGGCAAAAAAGTTCTCTGGGCACTTGGGTGGAGGAACAGCAAGAACACTCCAACTGCGTTCTTCGGGGTTGAACACCCCTAACCAACCGGTGAGGCTCAGACAATAAAAGACTCCGTTGCAGAAAACAAGCTTGTTCCAGATGCTACTCACAAAGGGCAAGCGGTTTTGGAGATTAACAGTAGTCCACTCTCTTTCCCCAGGACGACAAGTGCTAATAGCAACAACCGTGGGGCTGATGTGTTTCAACGTAAACAGTATGCAGCTGGAAGAAGTTGGGGCACAGGAGAATGCAACTATCTGATAAGTCAACTCGAATCTTGGTACCTTTATTATCTTGCGAGTGAAGGGATTAAAGAAGAACACACGGTGAGATCTGGGTCTGTATAACAGTAGCCAACCGTCTTTAGTGTAGCAAATCCTAGACCCAGTCAGCTCAGGTAACTCCAAGGAGTAGATTTTGCGCCGCGATGGATCATAGAATTCATATAGGTCACCAAATCTTGGAAAGTACATAAGCAATGGTGATTGGTTGATCACCCGCACAGAAATGGCAGCTGAGTGCCATCTCTTGCACACAACAGATACACGAATATTATCCCGCAGCGTTAAACGAGACACAATGAGTTCCAAAAGTTCAGCAGGAAGGTCAGACCAAGTTTGCAGCTCCAATTTCTCCTTTTTCTTGCTTGCTTTTCTGTTACTGTTTGTGATTGTTTCAGCTAACCTATACATCATAAATTCCAACACAAATATGAGGTAAGTATGCTATAACAAAATGGAAAAGGAAAAAGAATTATTTCCATGAAATTAAGACGCAGATATGAATAAATCAACATCATCCGCATATTTAAATTCCTTTCTATATTAATCCGAATTCTTTAGCATGTAACCGCCAACCCAAATGCCAAACGCAACCCTTCCCCAAAACAGCCACACACCACATCCACACCCACCCAAAACAGAAGAGCATATAAGTCATTTCAGAAGTACTAAAGGTTCGACCGTTTCAATAACATATGATTAAGGTTAACGCTACTAAAGAGAAACACACAAGAAATCAATAGTTGTACTGGACTGTACGAATCTGACAAATAAACACACAATCCCCACAACTGACAAGAGAAAAACCTGGTTGTAACTAATCAACTATCATATTCATTTCCAGCTAACATAAAGGATCTTACGAATCCGTTAAATAGACACAATCCCCACAACCGACAAGAAAAAAACCTGGTTGTAACTAATTAACTACCATATTCATTTCCAGGTAACGTACTGGATGATACGAATCCAACCAATAAACACAATTCCCAAAACCAACAAGAGAGAAACCTGGTTGTAACTAATCAACTATCACATTCTTTTTGGGTAACGTACAACATGTGAATCCGACAAGCGAACACACAATCCCCACAACCGACAAGAGATAAACCTGGTCGTAACTAATCAACTATCATATCCTCTTACCCTATTTTTTTGGGTAACGTACAAGATCGTACCAGTACTTTTGCTTAAGCAAGATCGGCAAACAAGTAATTAATGAACCTATGACATAATGAGCTCATATAAAAACGAAAAAAATGATCACACAAGAACCACTAAAAACCCTTACCTTGGATTCCCAAATTTATCAAAAAATTAAAATGCGCACAACATGAAACCGAAAACCATGAAATTGCTCAGAATTTATTCAATTTAACATTTTTCCATAATTAAAGCCTACCCTTTGTTTCTTGATATTACTACATTCCTAAAAGACCCTATGATCTAACAATGGCTGGGGTTTTAACAAATTTAACAGCCGAGTCGAAATTTTCAATTGTGACTCTTGAATCCAATTTTAAACAAATTCAACCTAATTTTTATCCTAAATCAATTTGAGATTCTTTTAAAAAACTCACGTACCCCAACTTCGCCAAGACCCTAAATTCACAATCTTGCCAGACATAAACCCTACTCCGAAAACCCATCAAAATTCTCACAATTGGCATCAATTTTCATCAATTAAACCTAATTCTTGACTTAAATACATTTGGGTTTCAACCATGAAACCTAAATTGATCCAATTAATAAAATCCTCACAATCATTTCCAAAATCCAGAGTGAAAGAACAAAGAAATGAAACATGCAAATTACGAAATGCTTTCACTGAGAAATATAGAATTCAGAATTCAAATCTTACGATTTCAGCTTCCTCTTTCTTCCGCCCATGGCGAGAGCCCAATGTCAGTGCCTTTTAGAGAGAGAGAGAGAGAGAGACGCAGGGAGAGAGAGGAGAGAGAGTTTGGGGGAGGAGGGATGGGAGTTATATTATTATCACTCTCGGCACCACTTGCATAGAAAACAACACGTGTGAGCTGCTCAGTGAAGCTGAATCAGGTGCACGCGCCTCCAACGTTTTACAGTGGCTACCACTAATCACCAAGCGACAGCATAGAAAATATTTTTAATTTGTATAATGTGGCAGGTTTTTATTGGTTGCAGCTCGTGAGGTAATTTGGAGGATTTCTCAGGTGAAAGAACCGCGCTACAATCGGTGGAATCGGATGCCGTGTTGTTAGTTACTGTGTGAGTGAGTGTGCGGTTCGTTTTTGTCCGGGCGCTGTTGATTGTCAGAATTACTGTACTACACAGCAAACCGACTCCAACCGCTTTGCATGGAGGAGGATTATCGTTCCTTTTAATCTGTGTCTTAATCTCTCTCATTCTACTTAAATGGTTACGATTAAATCATATTAATATTTTGTATTAATTATAAAGACAAAAAATAAATTGTGATAAGAGAATAAGAAAGGGAATAGGAATAGGAAGAGAAAAAAAATCCTACTCTATTTTTCATATAAAAATATAACCGACACTATTCTTGAGCACTCGGAAATATCTGGTTAGTGAAAATTTACGTTAAGCTATGTAATAAAGTACTCTTATTTGAACAATGTAAAACCATAGTTCAAACAATTGATTTTGAAGTTATCATATTCTATTAAGAATTCATCAAAGTCAAAAATCACTTCATTAATTTGACCACATTTAAGTATTTCTCTTTACTCATAAATCTTACGCTTGAATCTCGTAGATAGCAAGTTTGAAACCAACCTGCCAACCCCATATTGTAAATTTCCTTGCATAAAATTAAAAAACTCACTTTATTTGATTATTGTTGTGAATATTTTTCATTATTTATAGATTAATTTTTCATTATTTATAGATTAATTACTATGTTTGTCTATTTATAAAATAAAAATTAATAACTGAACTATTTTTCAATTTGATCAAATTTTTTGTAGGATATGTTACAAAGTGGGCCAAATTTAGTTATTATTGAAGTAAAATTGATTAAAATTTGGCTAATATTGATAAGATTGTTGTAAGCCTATTTAGCAGAGAAATTATTCAAAGGGGAAGAGGGGAGGGGTGCGGCGGCAAGGAGAGAGAGAATTGGGTTAGTTTGAGGTGTATTCTGAAGTGGATTATCTCACTTTATTGTGTCTTTATTTATAATAGTAGAAAGGTAAATTATCTAGCTTCTTGTTGTAGCTATTAATGTTGCTCCTTGGGTTCTTACCGTTGCTGCTAGTACAATTGATCGAGAAGTTTATAGCTTTGTACGTCTTGGCAATAAAGAAGAAATAAAGGTAACTAATACTTTTTTTAAAGAAACCTTATAACTTCGTTTAATCGCGTCGAAAATCCATGATTAATCTGTATAATGAATTGTAGGGTTATGGATTCAACCTGCAACACTCATAGGGTCCTTACCAACTCCTATCAGCAAATGATGCCGCACTTCATGGGGTAAACTTCGTCGATGAGGTGAAGCACGTCGAGGCAAGGTATGTTTTCTTGCACAGTTGCACACACATTATTTTTGCTCGTCAAGTTAGTAACTTCAATACTTATTGACAGTATGTTATTTACAGATTTTGACGAAATGGTACACTCAATCATGATGAGAGGAAAGATTGTGGTTTGTATCATGGATAAAATCAACGACGATGTGGTGGAGAAAGCAAAGGTCGTAAAAGAAGGCGGAGCCGTTGGAATGATTCTCATCGATCAATTTGATAACTTCAACGAGCAGCTTCCTTCTTTTGATCTCCCTAGCTACTTCGGTAATTAGTAGCGTGGAAGGACGCAAACTTTCCGATTATATGGCTACGAGAAGGTTAACATTTCATTCATATTTATAGCGGTTTGTGATAAAATATGAACTTGCTGGTGTGTCGTGGGTTCTAGGGTTTAACCCATGAGAGAGAAGTGTTGAAGATGGTTTTGTATATTTGCTTATTGAAACAATTACAAGATGAAACATATATATAGGGAAGAAAAAGAACATAAGCCTAATTTTGCCTAACTTACCTAACTTGCTTGACTAACCTAACTTGCCTAACTTTGAACAAGAAAATTGACTAGCCTACCATTATTCCAACATGTTTATTTCAAGCATTTTAACACTCCCCCTCAAGTTGGAGTGTGAATGTCGATGACACCCAACTTGCTAATTAAGACCTCAAATTGTGCCGAGCTTAGTGGTTTGGTGAACAAGTCTGCAGGTTGATTCGAGGTCCGTATGTAAGCTGTTTGCACCGCTTCAAGGTGTGGTTGTCGTGGCTTGTCCATGAATTGGCTCAACATATTAACCACATAAGTCAGGTCAGGTCGCGTGATGGTTAAGTAAATCAGCCTCCCTACGAGTCGCCTGTATGAAGAAGGATCATGTAGGAGCGTCCCATCAGTTTGTGTAAGGGACAGGTTTAGTATTTGAGTTTTCCCAAATCCTTTAGTTTAAAATGTTGGGAAAGGAAGAGTAATTTGCATACTCGTGTCTCCCCCTTTCGTCCGAACCCAGGAGGCAGGGACATATAAACCTCCTCGTATAAGTCACCATGCAAGAATGCGTTGTTCACATCAAGTTGATGAAGATGCCAGCCTCGTATGGAGGCAATACTCAGGAGGACGCGGACGGTAGTGAGCTTGGCAACTGGAGCAAAAGTTTCCCGATAATCAAGCCCCTCAAAATTATCCTCACTTGGTTTGTTGATCGTCCCGTCAACAAAACCAAGTTTGTTTTTGACCGTTAAGGCCATACTCATGGATTGAACCCATGTGTTGTAGTTGTCTTCCACCAATGGTTGTGGTACGAGGATTGCACCAGGTTGATCCGAGTGGTGGAGATAGAGCGGGTGGTTGGACTTTCCCATTTTGAATGAGAGGCCATGCCTAGAATGGTTGACCTCGTGAAAGATTGCACCAGCAATAATCTCAAGAAATCCTTTCTGATGTGGAAGATCAGTCAAAACTGCAACCACAGAGCATACTCGAAATTTCAAGAGACTTTACAACCAATACTTTACCAAGAACGATCCCTGACCGACTTGGCTCTTGAGATCAGTAGCCATCTCTAATGGTTTTGTGTTGGTTCCTGAATCACTCATGATGACGATGTTGTTGGTTGTGGTACGGAAGCGTTGAAGATAGGTGGGGTATTCAGAGTCACCAGAAACGATGCTCTGATACCATGATAGAATATGAACGTGCTGGTGTGTCGTGGGTTCTAGGGTTTAACCCATGAGAGAGAAGTGTTGAAGATGGTTTTGTATATTTGCTTATTGAAACAATTACAAGATGAAACATATATATAGGGAAGAAAAAGAACATAAGCCTAATTTTGCCTAACTTACCTAACTTGCTTGACTAACCTAACTTGCCTAACTTTGAACAAGAAAATTGACTAGCCTACCATTATTCCAACATGTTTATTTCAAGCATTTTAACAGTTTGTTTGCAGATGAGTAATAGTTTGAACTATGTTTGACTAATTGTTTGATTTTCCAGATGCCCGATCGCAAGTATCTTGGAGACTCGGGAAGTAATTGGTGTAGAACTGGCACCAAAGATGGCGTTGTTTTCGTGGAGAGGACCTAATTCTGTAACACCTGACATCAATATCAATGTAAGCTTGCAATTACTTGTTTACCAAGGAATAAAAGAACTATTAGAGTTGAAATTTTCTCGCTGCAAAAGCAGTCTTGTGACATTTTTTCTCTCTATGTCCAGCCCGACATCACTGCAACAGGAGTCAACATTTTAGCAGCAGCGCCACCGAGTAAAAATCAAGCCGCCAATGCAATTTCATACAATATGCGTTCAGGTACTTCAACGGTGTGTTCGCACGTCGCGGGTGTTGCAGCAGTTCTAAAAGCTTAATACAAGAAATGGAGTCCTGCGGAAATAATGTCCGCCTTAATGACTACAGGTGTATTGGTTACCTTGATAAAAATTATTGATCAAATTCCTAACAACTTAAACTTCCGCTGTTTACTTGTCTAGCGGTTGTCGAACATGTTATCAAATTTCCATTCTTATGCAGCTAAAACCAAGGACAACAACGGAAATACCATTTGCGATCGGTCTGGTAAAACTGAAGCAGCACCCTGAGACATAGGATCCGGGCACTTGAACCCTGACAACGCATTCAATCCCGGCTTACTGTACGATCTTGAACTGGACGACCTGCTGCATTTTTATGCTCCCATAGTTATTTTATACCCCAACTCGAAACGCTTGCAGGCAAGCCTATACCTTGCAGTTCTGTACCTGTTCCTCCATACTTTCTCAAGGTATAGAATTGGTTTCCAACCGAGAAGGTTTTGGGCCTCGTCCATGGCAGCCTAACTTGGAGTGATGGACTCAGTCGTCATGTTAGGAGTCCAATTCTCCTTAACCTTGTTAAGGAATAAGTATTAGAGAAGTTGCATATATTTTGTAGATTTATATCTGTGTAGGAATTTGAAGTTAACTAGGGAGATTTTCGGATCTGTATGCTTTTATGTTTAGGTAGGAAGAGTATTTGGTTCTAAAAAATTCTTTTAGCTATGGATACTACTGCATCCCCCAATGTGGAGATGCACATCTACCTACATTTACAAATAACGTATCTTAACTGTTCAATTTTTGAATCCTCATTCGTAGATCACTCCTACAAACAATCATTTCAATTGAAGATCATTTAGATTTTGCATCAAGAAAGGTCGTTCGGGATAAGCAATAATAGTTTTCTCAATTCTCGGGTCGATCCTCTGAAATAATCTACCAAGTCGAAGGATTATATCTAACTCTTTGAAGTTTTTCTCAAACGAACAACAATAACTTATCTGCAATAGTAGTGTCCTCTATAAACAAGTACCCCGTCATATGAAGCCTCAATTATCTAACTCCAGCTTCTTCTTTTCTTGTCATTCCCGCAACATTCCAAATATCTTATCAAGATGTTGATGAACTTCCTATGCTGATCGCATAGGTTGTCTCGACAATCAAGGCTTTCCTGATCATCACCACCCTTGTCGAAATCTAATAGGGGACTGCTTCAACAGTCAACACCACACACATTCCCATTTCTTGGAAAGAATTACTCATAGGAATGGGGGGTTTGGTGGGAAGAATTTGACTCCTAACATGACGACTGAATCCATCACTCCAAGTTAGGCCGCCATGGACGAGACCCAAAACCTTCTCGGATGGAAACCAACCCTGTAACTTGCCCTTTTTCACAACACAAGAAAAATCCAAAACAGGAAACTGTATATAATTCGTGGAAATCCAGAATCTTAAGTTTAAAAAAAAAAAAAAATCTTGAACTACAAATCCAGCATCTAAAGGGGCCTAAAACACACTTTAGAATCCCACTAATCAAATAAAAAAATCCTTGTTCTGCCTTCAGAAAACCAAAGATTTCGTAAACATGAAAACCTGAAAATCTGTCAATGGAATTACAATTAGCAGCAACAAATCGGGCAGTGGATCAAACCATTCTCATTACATTCACCACATTTTACCATCTTCTTTTGCAACTCATCCAAAACCTTGCAGCTTCCATTGCATACCATGCACATCACGAATCTCATTCCGGCACAGCCTTTGCATCCCATGACCGCCCTTGGAATCCCATCAAACAGAATCCCAAGCTTCCCTTCCTCCTCCAACTTCACCACCTCATCGGCGCCACCAATCAACCTCCCCTTCACAAACACAAGTGGAACCTTAACCTCCTTGGTACCCATTAATCCCCTTATCTCCTCCTTAAAACCCGAATCCATAGATATATCGCGCTCGAGAACATGAATGAGGTGTGACTCCGCGATGGATCTGACGTTGTTGCAATCCTCAAAAGTCTTCCTAATTCCTCTGAGTGTAGTTGTGTACACAACCACAGCATTTTCTCCCCCCGGTGGGCATTTTTTCTCGAATAATTGCAGCATAGACTCTGAATCCTTGGACGAATTCCTCAATTTTCGGGGCTTTGGTGATGGCGGAACCATCCTCTTGATCTGCTCTTTCTCCTCAGACATCTCCTTTTCGTAAGAAGCAACAAGTTCCGGATCAAACAGGGGACTAAAACTCCTCTGCGACGAATCGCTGCCAAAGCTCTGCCTTTTCGCTGCAACTGGCGACCCTTTTACGCCGGGGCTCCAATTCAACATCTTCTTGCACGAATTCTCACCACCATTTTTCGGCTTCAGAACCTGTTTCGGGCTATAACCCAACACATTAACATTCACCACTCTCCCTTTACTATTCTCCTTCCCTCCATATCGCTTCAATTTCAACGGCGACCCGATCTGATTCAACAACTTGAACGGACTTCTCGAATCGAAATCCACAAACCCGCGAAGCAGAGCACGCGATTTCGGGCTCTTCTTCGCTGGATTCGCGATGGGCACTCCTTCTTCGAGTCCTTCCATGAGTTCCCAAGCGTTGATAACCTCCGGATCTTCGCGGGGAGGCGAAGATTTCGCCACCCTCTTACTCTCCTCAGCGCTGTCTTTGGTGGGTTGTCGGTCATTTTCAAGGTTCAGGACGCCGTAGGTGCTGGAAGTGAGAGAGACGACGTGGTTGATGACGTATTCGCCGCCGCCATTGTTATCTTCTTTCTTGAACAGTTTCGATGAAACGCAGCCCATTGACTAGTGGGGTTCTCTCTCTCTCTCTCTCTCAATGATTTTCTCTGTTTCTCTGTTTTCTGATTAGAAGCAATGTTTGTGGGGTATTGGATTGAGGATTGGGCATGGCCGTGGAAGTTTTTCTTTTGATGTGGTTTGTGAATCTTAACGGTTACCTTGTCGGCCAACGGGCCTCAACGGTCTGAAAATTCGAAAGACATCGAGGATTTTTTGCAGGGAAGTCCTTGTCGTCTTTTGTTATTCGCTAATTTGTATCTTATATTTCCTGTATTAATGTATTTGACCCACAAACTTTTGCTTGCCTGCTGCACCTTTTTTTTGGTGCTCGAAAGAAAAACATTTGATAGTTGCACAAGTGGAAATATTTTGTTCTAAACTTTTAATTCATGCCAATGTCTCATCACATGATTAGCTTTATGAAATATTTCTTCAAATTAAGACTTCTTTCTATTAAGTTTCAATTTCTGTTTTTTGAAATATGTCTTTTGTATTAAACTATTCTTTTTGAAGAAGAATTTCAACTTGGTTATAAAAGGGTGAACATATTACTTTAGCGAACTGACATAACTTGCGAATTAATATTTTGTGTTAGATTCCCCCTTTTCACTATATCACTTTTATTAAAAAAAGATAGTGACACAAGTGATTAACCAAAATTGTTCCCCAGAGGATTGCTAGATTGATTTCCAAAAAAAAAAAAAAAAAAAAAAAAAAAAAGTTAGTAAGATTGGCTAGCTAGGAATTGAAAGATGTGGATAAAAGAGTTGGTAAAACGACTGGTCGAAGCAAGATATGCTGGAATTTTTAGGTTTGCAGTGGTAATATGGAGAGTGTTTTGGGCTCCTTGACCACAATTCTGGCTTCGTCACTGTGAATTCATATTTTCAGGTATAGAGTGGAGTGTAAAGTGGATTTTCAATTGAGCAATATTAATTACTGGATAGATATCTTAAATCAGTAGCCTGTTAAATGAAATATCTTAAATTAGTAGCCTGTTGGATGAGCAGTCATAAAGAAAATCATGAGTCTTGTGTAAATTTGGTGGAATTTTTGAACCAATTTTATCCATTAATCAAACTTCATAAATCACATAATACAAAATTAGGAATGCAAAAACTTACATTCTAAGACGGTTACACGGTATCTACTGATGCAGAAGTATAATGGTTAGACGGGTACATTCTTAAACAATTATATCCATTTTTTAAGTTTCTTCTCCAATGCAAAGGCTTGCATTCTTAGAGGGTTAGACCTATATGCTTATAATTTTGATTTTTAAGATTTCAGTCTAAATTATCTAGTGTGTATTGGAGATGTCTTAAAAAACAAATAAAAACTTCAATAATTGTTGTACCATATTTAGGAAGAGCCTCTTATTGTATTCTAAACCCTAGCTATTGTACACCATCTCAAAAGTGCGAGCCTTCATGTACAATGTAATTAACCTGATTATGTAGTGGAAACAAAAACTACACCAACATGAACGTAGCCCCAACTTTGAATGAACCACATATATCTTGTGTTCTTATGTGTGTGTAATCTTACGGTTAGGTCTAAATTGGTTTACATTTGTGCATCAACCATAATCAAGAACTGTTTGAATATGGACATTTCAAAATTTTAGCACAGAAGTTAAACAATGGCGGTTTTAGCAATATAAAACATGCATGATTGAGTTTAAGCAATAGGTCACAATCGTTTTTCCCTTTTGGTTTGTCCATTATTTTGTTTAAGGAAGAATGCAGAAGCAGGTCCCAAGCTCCAGCTAGCTTGATCCTTAATTCTTTCCCTCTCCGTTTTGAAAAGCTATGAAATTCATATCTTCAAATTTCAATATGATCATCTAGAAACCTTTTTATGGTGGTGCAACTTAAATAAAAGCTTGATGTGATTGTATAACCACTACCCTTAAAAGTGCAGTAGTGCTTTACTTTTGAGTTTTTTTTAAGAGCTGGAAACATATATAACCAAGGCGAAAGCCAAACGTACAAGGAAAGCCCACTATAGGGGCAACAAAGCAACATAAATATGAGAGGGCAATGCTAGGGTTAGGAATAGTAAGACGCTGCTAATGAAGCAAGCATCACCCCAAAGCACCCCCGCAGCAAAAACCTATTAAGGAGGGCACGGAAAACCATCCTATGAAGATGGGGGCCGTCTAACCCAAGTTTTATCGCACATCTCCATGTTCTTCCTCGATGTCAAACAGTCCGTCGTCTGGTTGGCCTTGGTATCCAAGACCAACGACAACTCTGGAAAGAATTTCCCAAACTTCAAATTCCTTCTAAGATTGGAAAAATTTCCCAGCTGCCATTAGAAATATCTCCTTGCAATGAAGAGATTACCCCAATGGAGTCTAATTCCACCATAACCCAATGCAAGCCTAACTCAGCCGCTAACTCACAACCCCGGAGCATTGCCAACGTTTCAGCAACCACCACCTTCGGAGCCACAAGAGAATGCTTACAGGTAGCCACAAATTGACCCTCGTGGTCTCTCAGCACCGCTACCAAGTAAGCCCAACCATTCACCGGGTTCTAGCTTACATCAACATTCAGTTTGATATATGGGTCATTTGGGGGGCACTGATAGGGAATTGGCCTAGATGAATCAGGAGGTGACCGAGGAATAGGAGAGCTTGGAATAGTAGCCTTCCAAAAGGAAGCCGGTGTGAAGGAAATAACATGCACCACCTGATAAAGGAGCAATGGCTTATGCATTGAAGACATAACTACATTGCGCCTTCCAAATTTGCCAGCAAGAAAAGGAAATAACAGAAAGGAAACGTGACCTATTCGATGGGAAATTAGCCACATCAATCATCCTTCCAAACCAGATTCCAAGGGAAGAAATTCCATACCTATTAATCTGAAAGCCAAGCGAACACCAAAGCAAACTGGCTCAACCCAAGGGCAAAGCAATAACATATGCATCACCGATTCCTCCTGCTTTTTGCAAATTCAGCACATTGGCAAGGGAACCGACCAACGAGAGAATAACTTTTCCAAAATGGCCAACGCCCTTAGCACAGCTCACCAAATAAAATTCCTAACTTTCAGTGGGGCATTTATCTTCCATACTGTTTTCCAAACCTTATCATCCAAAGTAATGGGGGATAAAGATTGAGAAACCCCAATCCCCGACAGAGATGATTAAATCCAATGATAGTCCGACCGTATTGAGTACTTACCGCATCTATCAGTTGACCAAATCAATATGTCCCACCTAGAAGAATGCCCTAGGAGAGTATCCCGAATGGCATTAAACTCCTCCACAGAGATGAGAGGGCGTAAGGACTTAATTTCCCACATTCTGGTGTTTTGACAGATAAGGAAGGAGACCTTAATATTCAATGTAATATGATTGGAACATCGGGGGTCAGGGTGTCCGGGAGGAAGTGAGGGAAGCCACCTATCAACCCAAAGGTGGGTGTCCCTCTAATTCAAAATCTGCCAATGAGTTCCAGCCTTGAGAACGTCATGGCATGCAAGGAGGCTTTCCCAAGCCCAAGAGGCCCGACTCCCCAATTTAACGTCAAGGAATGAAGTATGTGGACAATAGCGAGCCTTGAGGATCCAAGCCCAAAGAGAATTAGGATTGTGAATAAGCCTCCAACATTGTTTAGCTAACAATGCGTCATTAAAATCTTGAAATTTTCTGAAGCCCAGTCCCCCATCGTTCTTTGGCAGCCCCAACTTGTCCCAGCTCACCTAATGGATCCTCATTTTCCCTCATTTATCTCCCCACCAAAACCTGGCAGTTAGAGAGTCCGAATCCTTGCACACCGAATTACAACTTCCTTCCCCGCAAGTGAAAGAGATGCCTTTTTCCATCCTTGTATATTCCCAAGCATTTGCCCATTAACATAGGCAAGGCTTTGACGCTTCAATCTTCCCCATATAGTTGGCAATCCCAAGTACGCCCCCGGGTTCAAAACCGATGACATCCCAAGTATTGAACTAAGTTGGGGCCGCAAGTCAGGAGTAACATTCTTGCCAAAATAAATACTGGATTTCTGGAGATTGACCATTTGACCCAATGCCCTACAATAATTATTGAGGATATTCATTATATTTTCACAGCTCTCCCTCTTAGCTTGAAGAAAAATGAGAGTATCATCCGCAAAAAACAGGTGAGAAATACTGGGCCCATGACGGTTCATTTGGATACCATTAATCTCCCCTTGGTCCACCGCTCTTTGAATAAGCCAAGAAAAAACATCACTAACCATGAGAAATAGATATGGAGAAAGGGGGTCACCCTGGTGGATTCCACGGGATGAGGAAAAACTATTCCCAGGCTTCCAATTTATCAAAACCGCAAACTCCACCGTGCACACACAATTCATAATCAGGTTGGTCCAGTCCCTACAAAAGCCCATTTTCAACATTACTGATTCTAAAAAAATCCCATTCAACTCGGTCATATGCCTTGTGCATGTCAAGTTTGATACCCAATTCATACTTTCGCTTAGCTTTCCTCAACTTCAGAAAATGAAATAGTTCATGAGTTATCCCAATATTCTCCTGGATTTGCCGATCCGCCACAAACGCATTTTGCATATGCGAAATTAAACCCGGCATCAATGGTTTCAAATGATTCGCCAACACCTTCTGCAAGATCTTTAAACAAAAATTACATAGACTGATAGGCCGGTATTGGGACACAGATTTAGGGCTTACAATTTTAGGAATCAAAACAATATATGTAGAATTAATTCTCTTGGTAATTCCAACACCCATCATGAAATCCCTAACCAAACCATGTACTTCTTCCAGAATAATATCCCAATAAGAGTGGTAAAAAATACCTTGAAATCCATCCGGGCCCAGGGATTTCAGTCCCCCCATTTGTTGAATAGCGTTTTTTATCTTATCGTTAGCCACTGGTTTGATAAGCTCTGCATTCATTGCTTCCATAACAAGAGGTATAAAGCAATCCAACGTATCCCCCCAACCCTTACAGCCCTCCGAGGTAAAAAGAGATTTAAAATGATCCTCCACCAAATTTGGTACGCGTCTTTCATCTTCCATCCACTAACCATCTTCACCCTTAATTTTTCCAATCATATTTTGCCTCCTCCGTTAGACAGTAGTGCGATGGAAGAAAGCAGTATTTGCATTCCCCTCCTGGAGCCATTTCACCCTAGAGCGTTGCATCCAAAACATTTTCTCCTGTTCCCGCAGTTGATTAACTTGAGTGGTTATAGACTTTATTTCCTCAAAGTTTTCCGCCCAGTTATTTTGGAGAGAATCCAATTAGTTCACCAAATCCTTAATTTTCATACCTCGCCTTTTGAACTTCTTTCCACTCCAAGTCAATAATTGAGACCTACAATCCAAGAGCTTCTTATGCCAGGTATCAATCCAGTTCTTGCAGCCTCGCCATCTCCAACAACTATGCACAATATCCTTACAATCCTCATTCTTTGCCTAGTATGCCTCGAAATGGAAGAGTCTTTTTTCCTTACGAACATTAAGCTGGGATTGCATAATAACAGGACAGTGATCAGATCCAACCACCGTTCCATGAGTGACCAGTGTGTGGGGTCAAAGGTCTTGCCACAAGTAATTAATCACAGCCCTGTCCAGACATTCCTCAACAAGCTGGCCCATCCTCATACCCCGCCAGGTGAACTTCGGGCCTGTGAAACCCAGGTCCATCAATTTCGCCGTATTTAGAAAACTTTAAGGGTAACCTGGCCTATTATACAAAACAGAAGCTCCCTCCGATTTTTCATGGTTCCACATGAATTCGTTGAAATCCCGACCAAAAAGTCATGGGATGTCAATCGGCCCAAACGAGGAAGTCATCCAATTCCAAAACTCCACATTCTCAGCACGATAGAGCATTCCATAAACAAAAGTGACTCGAACCCAAGAGCTAGAATCCTCTAGACATATACAAACATCAATGACATGTTTTGAGGAGAAAAATATGTTAACATTAAGCTTTTCCAGCCACCACAAACTTAGACCTCCAGCCTTACCAACCGAAGGTATGTGGAACCCATGAGAGTAGCCCATATGTCTTCGAACACCATCAATCATATGATCTTTCATCTTTGTCTCGAAGAGAAAGATCATAAAGGGTATGTACTTCCTAATCAGCCCATAAAAGGCCCGAACTACCATGTCCGACCCAAGACTACGGCAGTTCTATAGGAGGTGAATCATGGATGCCTTGCGACTGTTGAAGGCCAATCGCCACCGCCTCGGGATGATCCTTCTTCTTTTCGAGCCAGAAAAGTTTTCTTCTCGTGTTCCCCTATTTCCTCCAAGTATTCCCAATATTCTTTACATTCAATAGGAACCTCCTGCAGGTTTTCCTCTGCATATATCGCATGTTCCCCCTCTAAGCACATCTCCCTAACAATCATCTTGCGGAAACGCTCCTTACCCCTCCTCAATGCTCCACTCTCACCTTTTTTTATCTTCTTCTGGGCTGAAAGAGCCAAATTTATTTGCTTCATCTCCAGACTTCTCTTATTGCCTAATCCCCTGTGAGACAGGTTTGTTGACTAGGCCAAGACCTTTTGCGAAATCAACCCCTCTAAATTATTGCGGGCTTCACTCGAGCTATTAATTGTTTCCTCCTAGGCCTCCATTTCCTTAATCGGGCTTTGCCTTTCATTAAGTCCATTAATTGTTGAAATCTGGTCCACTATGGGTTCGTAATGCGGGTTCCCATCTATCTCCACTATACTCGCTAACAGACCACCCTCTATCTGGTTGTGGCCTTCCATTATGCATGTAGTCTGGGGGCCCAATATCCCATACCCCAGAACCAACTGACGATTAACAATCTAGGTATTCGTTTCCATAAACCAGTGAAAGGACTCTGTCCTCTAACTCAAACTGCTAGCACCCCCAAACTATCCTTTAGTCTACATTGCTTTTGTAATGCATACCTCATGAAGGTTGATGGACCCTTGCTTTCGATCATCACTTCCTCACCTAGGAGTTTCCTTCGTGTCACTCATGCGCTGAAAGCCCTCATCTCTTTCAAGCCTCTTCGTCGTTCTAGCCAACCTTATTTCCCTTAAGCTGGTAGGAGCAAGTCTTGGATTTTCCTGAATCTCCTAAACAGGTGTTGCTTTGATCCATTAATCAAATCCAGTGCCACCACCCTTTCTGGGTTCAAAAGAGCACCCTATGTTCATATGCCCAATTCTTCCACACTGATAGCAAAAATCTTGGAGTTTTTCATACCTGAATTCTACCCAAGTATCCTGATTCTACTTCCTTGGTAGCCAACATCCCGTTAAAAGTGGTTTGGCAGTGTCCATAATCACCCGCACTCTTAAGAATCCACGGGCCAATGAAGAGTCCTCTAACTCCTCAACATGCCTTATCTCATTCGCGAAGCACAATATGTTCACTTCCGTACTAAAACACAAAGGAACACCCCTTATCTGGACCCAGAATGGAACGTGAGCAAGTTGAATTTCCTCCAGGGCTAATTCTTGAGGCCACCTTTTAATGGAATTTTTTTTTTCTTCATAACAGCCTATGGAACCTGAGAAAGGATTTTCCTTACTGAGCTCTCATCAGGGACAATTATAATGAAAATGTTGTCCTTGACCCATTTGACTTGCACCTCTCCCATCTCTTTCCAATCAGATCTCAGAATGTTTCTAACCCCCCATTTATTCAAAGGTTTATCGTTTATCACAGCCCCCACCAGCTTGACACCTCACTCTATGGTTGTTAATTCCAGAGCTTCTTCTAAGTGCACCACCAAGTCTTCCACCTCTTCGTTCCCCCTTGACCTATTGTTGTCTTGTGCTAAACTCATGATTTGGTTGCTTATGTGGTTGAGTACGATAGAAAGTTGGATGCGCTTCCATTTTTTCGTTCCCTCAACCTCTTATTTGCAGTACTGCAATAAAAACCTCACCACCCACCAAAGTAGGATCCTGATTATAGCTATATAAACTAGGGCCCAAAAAGGGTACAATTGTGCTTTGTCCACAGGGCTTTCCTTTCCCGTGCCTGCCCTCCACAGTAGTAGGTGACAGGAAGGGAAATAAAAGCCTTGTCAAGTAATAAGGATAAAACACCAGAAGATATCAATTAGATACAAAGAAATAGCAATTTGGACCCAATGAGAGGAAAAAGCAACAAGGGGAATAAAACTATGTGGACCCAAACAAGGCCAACAGAGATGCCACAAGTCGATTACTCTCACGACGGAAAGAAAAGAAACTCACTGAGGAGGACTCTCACAACGGAGAGAAGATTTTTTTGAACTTGAGTTTTCACTCAATTCCTAAGATTGTTTGGTTGAGAAACATGGAGGAGATTCCTTTTTACAGAATCTCTGTCAACTCATGTTTTTGGCACAATATTTATAATGTTGGTACGAAAATTGGCGTTAAATTGTGATCAGGTGTCAGAAAATCCATGTTTAATCATATATTGAGAGAGTTTCCTTAACATTTCTCTGACTAGTTTGGTTTTTTTGTAAGGAGAATCTAGGGTCATAATTTGATACTTTATGGGGTCAATTTTTTTTGGTTTTCTATGTATTAATTAAGTTACTTTCCCTAGGGTTGACAAATATCCAGCAATGTCAATTCTTAAAAAACAGAAACAAAATGTTGGACAATATCCATTCTCTGTTAGGGTAACATTTTTTAGGTCTAGCTACGTTTTACACCCTTTAGATCCGAGTTGACTTTTATAATGGGATTATGAGATTTCATTTTTTTTTTTCTCACATTGCACAGGTATTGAAGTTGTATCAATTTACAACTTTTTGTCGCTTCGAATATTTATTAATCCATTAAATTAAAGAGATTTTTTTTTCTTTGTCAATGCGGTGCAAATGTAGTTTACAAGTTATCCCATGTAAAGGTCTTAAGCTCACATTGTTATCAATTTAATAAATTAACGTACAATCAATTAGGCTGACGACAAAACATTGATACTTTTAATATCTTATGGTGCAATATGAGAAAATTAAAACTTTGTAACTCATTTTGAAAATTGTTGGAAATTGTATATTGTAATATTAATATATATTATTTAATTTCTGTATGACTGAAAAATAAGAGTCAAGTGTTATAGTTGAATTCAAATTCATGAGTGGCATTTGTTTGTTGGAACTTTAGGCAACAATCACAATCTTTCAAAAGGGATGGCTTGAGTTCTATATAAACTCAAGCATCCCACATGTCTAAAAAAAATTAAGAGAAGAGTTTTCTCCAATATCTTTTATTCTTTGTTAATCAAATTTCAAGTCGTGCCTTGGGAGTACGGAATATATGAAGTTCGCCAGAGTTCGAAGATTGAAGTGCTTTGACTTCGGATTATAGATTGTTGAATCTTGAGAGACGGACGCCTACTGAACTACAAGCACAAGCGTAGGGGCATAATTCTGTCTTTAGAACGTTGCATTTATGCAAGCTCAATCTCCAAGTTTGTCAGTCTCTCTTACTTTATATCTAGTTGTTTATATTAAACTCATATATTATTGATGTTGTGATTTTCTTTATAGTTATTATTATTTGAATTCTTGTGTTATTTTCATATTTTCTAATATTGCTCTGACATAAAATCACTGCAAATTTAAAGAGTAGTTAACCCAATATTTTGAGGGAAACTCCAAACACATAAGTTCTTTATTTTATTGCTCCCTTGAACAATATCAAAAGGAACAATCACAATTATCCAATATCCACATATAATAGATAGAGTTCTGTGTTAACATTAATCTACACAAGGTGACTACAGGTGCAACTAAAATTTGTACATATATATATATATATATATATATATATATATATATATATATATATAATTACATATATTGCCCTATATATAATTTAAACAAATCTTGTAACCTCTTTTCGGACAAATATTAATTTCATGATCGATGATTCGAATTCACAATTCAACAGAACATGTATTATTCATAACATATTAAAATCATGTATTATTTTATTACTGAGTACACATATATGGAAAAATTAGGTTCTTATCCGTATTTTTCCTACTTCATTGATTAAAATCTTATTCTTTTTCAATTTTTGATCAAGGTCCCTAGATTTTAATAAACATCATTAATTATTTCAATAATAAAATATTTTTATTTCTAAATATATTCATTTAATGTTAGAAACGTTACATTTGTTATATTTATATCCATGGCTAAATTTTTTATCATATATTTTTATTTTTAGTTTGTACCCATTTTTAATTTGCAACTTTTTCTTTTAATTTGTAACAATTTTCTTTTTATTTTTAATTTGTACCCATATATTAATTCCTTTTTGTGCCCTCTTTTTTTTTATTTGTATTTGTACCCATATTTTTAATTTATTTGTACCCATTTTTAATTTTGCTAAATGTACCCATGCTAATTTATGTATTTATTTTATATTTTAAAATATATCAATAGTTATTTTTTAAAACATGTTAATAATTATGTGGGTACATTATTTTTTTGCTATAATTTTTGTGAAGAACAATATTACTCTATAATTGATTTTTAAGAATTTATTATATTTAAAAATATTATTTGAATTTATTTAAATTTCATAATTTGTGAGATATTAAACGCATAAATGCATGAGTTAAATTTCCTAAATTAGGCTAAGGACCTCAATCAATATATTTAAACAAATAAAGTTTCACTCGAATAATTAACTTGATTAGAAACCGGAACTAAAATAACACTATATATATATATACATGATTCTAAATTAAGACATAGTGAAGAATAAATATATAGTAAATAGAGAAAAGAAAAGCATATTAATCGATCAGTGAGTAGTCTTAGAAAAGCTTCATCTTCTAGAAGGTTACTAAAGGTGTCATCGATCATGGCTCACGTATTAGTTAGTTCATCTTTGGCGGCTTCTTTGCTTAATCACTTTGGAATTTGGCTGGCAAGCTAATCAATATATCTTTAATTAATCAATTATGTAGTATGTTAATCCATCCATCCTTCGTCTTTATCTACAAACAATGACTTCTTCTTGGACTCCCAACAGTTAACCATTACCCCACCACCAACAACGGCTCCCTTTCATTAGTCGGCTTAGTTTAGTTCAGCTTGCCAAGCCCTAATCGAACATTTAGCCATGAAGCCATAAAATTCTTCTTTTTCTTTGGTCAAAAAAGAGGATTTCATTAAAAAGGCAAAGGCCAATGAATCTATAAAAGTAAGTTGAGATCCTTTTTGGATTTCTATATTCAGATATCAAGAATTCGAAGATCCGTTGAAGAAAAAAAGAAAATCCGGACCTTTAACTTGTGTGAGGTGGGTCGGTAAAATTGACTAATAAGGACAATATGTTTTGAAATGAGTGATCTCAATTTCCGAGTCTATCGACTCCTAACACATGGATCCAAAAAGGATGTCAATTCATAAAATTCGGGCAATAATGATATATGTTAGGATTTATGTACCAAGTAAATTAAACGTTGTTCATTTTACTTGAAGAAGTTTATTAAGGGTTTTAATTAAAGGAAAGTGTTATTGGCACTCCAAAATTCTCATTCTACACTCCTCACAAGTGTATTTTTTTTCCTAATAAAGAAAGTTTGAAGTGTAGAATGAGATTTTTGGAGTGCTAATAACAATTCCCTAATTAAAAGGTTTTCATGTGTTTTATATACTTCTTAAAGCATGTTCCACATCAAAAATCCTCATTAAGTTAATTTTTCTTAATATCAAACAGTTTCACTTCTAATTGGAATGATATCTTATGTTGAATGGTTCAATGTGAATAGTAGTGGGTCACTAAATCATCTTTGGAATTTTAACAATACTCCTCTACTAACACTATATTTAATATTTTTCGTGTTTATGACATTTGCGTCTTGAATTCAATCCTCATTCTCCTTTTTAATGTTTATTAGAATAAAATATCGCATGTAATTAAATAAATAAATGAAACGCTGGTGCATCGAATAGGTTATGTCATTCCCTCACTAAACATGACAAAGGAATCTCATACTTACAGACTGGGATTAATTATTCTAGACTGTTCTTCGTAATTATTAATTTCCTTATAATCTTGTAAATTATAATTGTAATTATTGTAAACTATTTATAGGGAGTTAGAAGCACTCATATATATTGTTTAGAGTATATTAATTATATCAGAAAAAATGGTCCTTATATGTGTTTTACAAGTAATTTGGTTACTTTCTATGTTAATTAAATTAATTTTATAGTGAAACCTTAACTTTTTTTTCGTATACTGTAAATTTAATCATATAAACTTACCAATCGCTATGATAATGAAAATACAACCAATTAATTCATCCGATCTCGGACTGCAGGTTGATTTATGCATCAATCCTACTGAAACATAATTAGTAGGGATATTGACTAAAGGCCGAATATTAGTTAGCGATGGTTGGAGAAAAGTCAGACCAAACTCCCTTTAACTATATATAATATTTCACTGGCATTTGCATTGGGTATATATTTGTAAATAAGTGCTATTCATTTTAATTTCGTCATCTTTGTCTTTGCAAGGGAACCTTCCTTTCACTCTTAAAAGAAAAAAAATATCGATGTGGTAGATTGTCTTAATAGGTACGAGTTTTCTCGTGTTTGAGGTTCAAATCCTCTTCTCATTTCGTAGTGTACTAAAAGATGACGTTATGAAATTAAAGCCAAAAGCCTATAGGTGGAGAGATCTTTTAGTCTTTTTGAACCATGGACAGTACGTCACATGTTATTATAAAATTAGAGAGACACTTGACAAAAAAAAAAAAAAAAAACAACAACAACAACAACAATTTATCTTTAATTTTATAATAATACGTGATATACTGCCCCGTGTGTTTCGAGCGCACTGAAATTTTATTCCAATAGGTGCGCCTAAATATTATAATGCAAGATATACGGTACGTAATAGCATCTCAAACGTCGTTGTAATCTTGGATATAATCTATATATATAAAGGGAGAAGGCCAGTTTGGTGAAGCATTCAGAAATGCCAAGAAAGCCCCTTTGTTTTCTTCACAATCAAACCTTTAAAAGTTCAAAAAGTTAGGACAAATTGGTAAAAAAAACCATAACCGAACAAAAAAATTGTATTGGAAAAGAATAAATTTCAGTATATATATAAAGGGAGAAGGCCAGTTTGGTGAAGCATTCAGAAATGCCAAGAAAGCCCCTTTGTTTTCTTCACAATCAAACCTTTAAAAGTTCAAAAAGTTAGGACAAATTGGTAAAAAAAACCATAACCGAACAAAAAAATTGTATTGGAAAAGAATAAATTTCAGAAAATAAAAAAATAAAAAAAAGCATTATAATTATCCTCTAAAATTTAGCAGTTTGCGGTTTAGACAGTAAAACAAAGAAAAAAGTGCGTCCAGTTCCTCATTTTCTTTTAAGACCCTAGAATACAACATTTTAATTAAAAACAAAAATCAACACTTTAATAAAAACAAATCAATTAAAAAATAAAGTGGAGAACACCATTTTAGGAGAGAAATATTAAAAAATAAAGTGAAAAAAAGGTCACATGGTGAATAACTGCTCTCCATTTTAGGAGAGAGATATTAAACAGAAAAATTAAAATTTGTTATATTGGAAAAAAAACAAAACAAAACAAGAACGGAATAACTTCTCCTCCATTTTAAGAGAAAATATTAATATCTATATTAAAAAAATCTAATAAATTATACTAATATCTGCATATGGTCCGACTAATTTAGACGGATTAGGATGTTTCAACTAATTTCTATCCATTTTAGAAGGAGATAAAAAATCATGATAATTATCCTCTAAAAGATAGCAGTTATGGAGAGGAGAGAGAGATAAATGATAAAGGCAACAAAAACAAATTAAAAAATAAAGTCGAGAACATCAGTTTAGGAGATAAATATTTAAAAAATAAAGTTAAAAAAAGGTCACATGGTGAATAACTGCTTTCTATTTTAGGAGAGTGATATTAAATAGAAAAATTCAAATTTGTTATATTGGGGAAAAAAAACAAATAAAACAACAAGAACGGAATAACTTCTCCTCCATTTTAGGAGAAAATATTAATATCTATATTAAAAAAGTATCTAATACATTATACTAACATATGCATATGGTCCAACTAATTTAGACGGATTAGGACGTCTCCAACAAATTTCTATCCATTTTAGGAGGAGATACTAATATCTTATAAAATGATATATAGATTAAAAAAATAAATAAATAAATAAACGAAACCAACGTGGGAGAAAGAAAAGGGTAGAGGTTGCCGTGGGTTTTCAAAAAACCATGAAGCTCGCCCACTACAAGCACTAACTTCCCAGTTCGTATAATCCCATTTTTTCCGTTTCTACTCATTTTCCCATATCCAAATTCAAATGTTAATTTTCCCCTCAGTTATACAACTGCTATCAACAGTTGTTGCTTGGTTTTACAGACTCTCACACTCCAACTGTGACATCCCACATCGCCCAGGGAAGTGATCCTTAAATGTATATTCTCATCCCTACCTAGCACGAGGCCTTTTGGGAGCTTACTAGCTTCGGGTTCCGTAGGAACTCCGAAGTTAAGCGAGAAGGAGGCCAGACCAATCCCATGATGGGTGACCCACTGGGAAGTTGCTCGTGAGTTCCCAAAAACAAAACCGTGAGGGAATGGTAAGCCCAAAGCGGACAATATCGTGCTACGGTGGTGGAACGGGCCCGGGAAGTGATCCGCCCCGGGCCGGGATGTGACAATTTGGTATCAGAGCCTATCCCTGGTCGGAAATGTGCCGACGAGGACGTCGGGCCCCTAAGGGGGGTGGATTGTGACATCCCACATCGCCTAGGGAAATGATCCTTAAATGTATATTCCCATCCCTACCTAGCACGAGGCCTTTTGGGAGCTCACTGGCTTCGGGTTCCGTAGGAACTCCGAAGTTAAGCGAGAAGGAGGCCAGAGCAATCCCATGATGGGTGACCCACTGGGAAGTTGCTCGTGAGTTCCCAAAAACAAAACCGTGAGGGAATGGTAAGCCCAAAGCGGACAATATCGTGCTACGGTGGTGGAACGGGCCCGGGAAGTGATCCGCCCCGGGCCGGGATGTGACACCAACATGGGATAAAACGGGTATTAAGCAACGCCCGAGTCATCATTCTTCTTTATTTCAATTTTTTCGCTTTTTTGCTTTGCCATTCTTCTCCCACTCCCTCTCCCCAGGCGTAAAAAGGAAATTAATCTAGGTGTAAGCTCCTTTTTTTCACTTCTTTTTCCTGCATGGTTGTACTCATTTTACACATTTTCATGTAAGCATAATATGTAATTGTATGAATTCCCAAGTTTAGCTTCATATGGGTTCTTTTAACTTCTTCCTTTGAAATCTTCATTGTGCGTTTTTTAAAATTTCGGTCAGATTATGAGTTTCAATTTTGATTATCTTAATGTGCTATACGTGTGCTACGCTAATTTTAAAAATTATTTGTTTTCATTCTCAGGATATTTACAAGAATACCCACAAAAAAATGAAGAAGGAACTACCTATTGATAAGATCCCAAACAGATGTGTCTCTATTTTTACACCTGGTTGGGAGATATCTGTCAGAGTAAAAACTACTGATCTAAGCCAACTGATTCTTAAAGAGTGGAAAAAGAAGAAGCATGAGCAGTATGTATCCTAAATTATATACTAAATTTGTTACAAGAAATCTAACATTATATATACCTTCAATATATAGGCGGCGCATGAAAAAGGCTGTAGAAGAATTAAAACCTTCAACAACTCCTCAAATCATACGTATTTGGAATAAAGTCCAACAAATTAGGTACAACACCATTTCTTACCTGTTTATTTTTATTGGCATTCTCTATATCATTCTACAAATTAATTATCTCAAATTATAAAAAAATAAAATAAAATAAAACAATTTATGGGTGCAGGAAAAATATTAACAGTGGCCAAATAACTTTTCTAAATATGGTAAGTCTTCTCTTATTTTCATACGAAAGTATACTATAAATTCAAATTGCATTCAATTTTCAAATATAAATAAAATTGCATTTTTTGTCAGTTTTACAAGCATCACACCCGTCTCAAAGTACAAAGGTTGAAGTACAAGATTAAGGTAATATTTCTTATTATTTAATTTTGTAAATATGGTTACAGTTTGTTACCTCAAACTTGACAAATATATTTATCTTTCAGTATTCTACAAGTAACTGGAGTAAAAATATTGCCATGAGAAAATTGTCAAACTTAAAGGTATTTAGGTTAAGTTGCTTACAATCTTTATAGTTGGGATTGTGCATTATAGTTAGACTTTTTATTTTATCATCATTGCTTGCAGATTAACCATGAAAATCTAAAGCATCAAGTGCAAGCAAATGGGTGGCAAGCATGGCTTTGATTTCACACGTAGACGCTATGTTTACAAATGTACATGTTGTCCATATTTTGCTTTGCTTCATATATTAGGAGTTCATCCCTAGCTAGCCTATAACTTTGACTGAAAACTTATGAATCTAAACCATTTTGATTTAAGGACATTAAGTGTTGTCAATATGTATTTAGAAATGAAATTACATGTCATATTTTCAGATTTTTTTTTATTTATAAATAGTATATGTTTTCCCATTTTATCTTCGTTGTTGTTTTAAAGAAAAAATAGTAAAAAATGTATGAGAGATTACTCACATATGTGCAAATTGGATGGAATATATGCTGCTAAATTCTTCAACAAACGTGGTAATATGACAATATGGCATACAATAACACCATTATCACTTTGGAATGATGGGATGATTGTACGGTAACACCATTAACTCATCAACCTTTCTTCAACTCAAGCAATTGGAACTACATAGCCTGGCCCATGCTCTAATGTTGAACATCTCAGTCCCAGCCCAAAATGGCATGGCTCACCCATAATTATGTACTCACTCCTCTAACCGCATCAACTATCCCATTCACATAGCCATTGAACAAATGATCTGCCACCTGCTCGAATGATGCCAAATATTGCCCATAATACCTTTTTGTCCACCATAATAAAAAAATGTTGTTGTGCACCCTTTTAATACACCCACTAATCCATATGTTACAAAATATATTGATCAGATCATATTTTCTATACAACATTAAATAATTAAGCATATTTTTTTATTTTTTATATGAGAGTTTAAGGAACCTAACTCTTGATCTTCTTCTGTACAATATATAAGGGTAAAATGGTACTGATGGAGATAACAGAATTCTAACTACACTGAGTAACTTAATTACCAAAGTCAAAATAATGATCAAGCATAGCTCATTTCGTGAATTCAAATTCTATCAGCCAAAAAAAAAAAAAAAGGTGGAATGGTTAGTGTGCAATTCATAAATTTTATTTTTTGGGTACAATGGGCAGGTGCAAAAAGACTAAGTTAGATGATTGAACATAATAAAAAATTGAAAATAATAAGAAATTGTTGTGATGGACACAAACACAATTTATAAAATAATCACTTAAGAAATATAAGAATATTTAAAACAACACATTTTTGAGGCGCGTAGCGCCCGTGATGCAAAAATACCTCTCGCACGCACGTTAGTGCGTGCAGACTGGCTAGTTATTACTTAAGAAACGGGGTGGTTGGAAAGGGTTGACGGTTGTTAAGCAATTATGCTGGCAATTACGTACTAAACATTCTCCTAACCTGCATGTTTGTACGTACAAGCAACTACCATAATCAATTGAATAATTACAACCACCCTACCTATATTTTCCCTCAGGTTCATATAATCAAATGAAGTCTATATATTTCTTCAAAAAGAAAAGAAAAAAAAGAACTATGTATATAAATATATCATGTAATCTTTTAGGAGAAACTTTTAGGGTGTCGAGAACACATTCCAGTACACTAATTATTATAATACAAGTATTTAGAAATTTTTTTTTTTCAAATATCTAACAATTTGTATTATAACATTTGATGTACTGAGCCATATTCTCGACACACTGAAAAATCTCTTATTTTTAAGATGAGATTATAGCTTGAATTGTTTGTACCGTATATAACCAATTCTGAATTTATCGATTACTTGTTACCATCTAAGCCATCACTTAAGAATTTACTGAAGCATTCATGCTGAAGCACATGAATTAAACCAAATAACTGAGTGCCACGACACGTGGCAGATACACCTATTGACTATTCCCGTAACCAATGAGAGGTTTTCCTTTGACCTAGAAACCAATCACCGCAAGCATGAATGCCACAACAAACGTCATAAATTTCTAATTTCCCAAGTTTAAGAATCTCCAACAACCTCACTTTTATATAAAATAGAAACCCCTATTACCTTTTATAGTTAATCATCATTTACTACCTTAAACACTCTTTGATAACTTAAACGTCTGCGGTTTTTGGGCCAGTATCACACCCGTGCCTTTCCATACTTTGTTTTCTTTGTGGATCACCTAACACTCTACCTACTGACAAACCAGCAGAGGTCAACTTCAGTAACAGTTGGTTAATTATTGATCCAACTTTTATGCATATAAAGTTATCAACACTGGCTAGTGTACTACTTACTTCACCATTCTTGTTCTCTCCGAAATTATATTATGTATACATGCACTCATATGTGCAATACTGGTATATATATGTATACTTGTATGTAGTGGTAGATTCAAGATTTTAAAATCGGATGGTCTAAATTAAGGTACGCTAGATGCTAGTCAGGTGGCAGATCTAACGCCTATGCGCTAGACATGACCTAGATGAACTAGCCTAGTTTAAGTAAATTTATTGTATATCATATAAATAAGTCTCTATTTACACTTAAAAAACTATACTTATATTGAGAATTTGAGTTTATTATTTTAATTAGGTTTATTATTTGACAATACCATACAAAAATATTAGTTTTTTATTTTGTATTTTAGTGAATTTGATGGTATGAGATGAAAGTTTAAGTGATTTCGAGTTCATAGTTCTTTACGAAATATTTTTCAAATGTCGTATGAATTGATAGTGAATTTAAAAAAAGGATGTCAAACATATGGTACAAAAAGTCCTGATTGAGTAATACATCATCCCTTATTAATTAAAATGTTAGGTGGCACAAACTAATTGGACAACAATTTTTTTAAAAAAATGGAGAGTTGGTCACGTGAGAAATGGAGAGAGAAAATCGTTTTTCTTCGTTGGAACCAAGGTCCAAGAACAGCAGAGTCGTGGTGGTCTTCTCCTGTTCCTCTTCGTCTAGAATTAGATCATTCTTATTGGTTCAAAGCTTCTGTTGCACAGCATCTACACAGCCATGGTGGTCTTCTATGTCCACCACCTGCCCAAACCGTTGGGTGGTCCTCGAAGATCCTGATAGGCGCTTCTTCGAATTACCAACTAGTCCCGGAACCACCCGAGTCTATAAATGGATCTGCCCCTGCATGTATATATGTGGGTTTGTATATATACGAAAAAAAAAAAAGGAAAATACATATACACTAGTGAGAGAGAAGGGGCCGGCCGGGGACATGCATGGGTGGACTCTCATATGTCAGTGTGTGATCATATGTCATATGAGACATTGCAACCTAGATAATGTTAACGAGTAGGAGACATGGCAACCCATCACATGCAATCACGCATATTGCTGCTGCTAGTTAATTGCTAATAATTTTGTTTCCCCTGATTTAAGGGCATCCAAGCACGCCATTTGCCCTCTATATATAGGCCATAATATATAAATATAATTCAAGGCACAAAATTGACCAACCAACTGCCTCCCAATCTCTTAAAATGATTAATTAGCTGATGATATTAAGGCATGGGTTGTCTCTTACGATCCGAGAGAGATGTTGCTAATTTCCCTTATTCTTTCTGCTAGTGATTTTTGCACATTCTTTTTCACATTTTGCCATTTTATTTTGTATTTTATTTATTTTTTATTTATTCAATTTACTCGCTGAAGAATGAATATAAAGGAGTGAATTAAATTCGCTTTCCAAGAGATAAAGTGGAGCGAAAGTTTCCATACTTATATTTCTAATACAAGAAATTTCTATATGTACCTAAACTTATTTTAGTTATCATTACTAGATGATTTAGTGGTTGGGGATGAATTTTATGTCCATATTCCACACGCTACATCCTAGGTTCGATTATGGCACTGGTAAATCACAATATGGTGGCCAGAAGAATGTTAAAAGGCCTTTGAGAGTCTTCTCGATCTCTAAATGGTGGACTGATGTGGCGAAGCCATCAGCCAATCCTTTTTTTTTTATTATTAAAAAAACAAAATATATATATATGTATATAAACCCCTTTTAGTATACTATTGTTGACCCTAAAAATTACAAAACATGTGTGGCGCGCAGGCCGAATAACTAATAAGCTAACTACGTCATTCGGTTCAATGCGGGGAATGCCAATTCGTCGGCCGAGCTCGGCCAAGGAGTAAAATTTGTTGATGTTGCGTTGAGCGCGTTGCTGACTTCTTTATCTTGTGACTGCGGCCGAGGAAGGAACAAATCTCGGCCTTTGGATTCTCGACCGTGAAGACAAGGCTGCTGGTTCTGCGAAGTTCACGAATCATCGGCGCTGGATTCGGTCACAATGATTATATTCGTGAGAGTATAAGCACGTCAAATCGACACCAGACTATATGGACACAAATATTCAAAGGTGATGTATGTCTTGATGGTAAATATGGTTCAGCTGTCAGAATGCCGAACTCTGCAACTCACTTGTGAGTATCCAATCATAAAATCACTCGGCGTCAACACTTTACTTTGCCGAGAAGGCTAATAAAATGACCTCTGCCAATAAGGATTCGGAAACCCTTCTCGACCGAGACTTGGATAGGTAATCAGTCGGCCTCGACGCATTGCTGTTTATCCAAAATGAAGGTGCCTTGCAGTCGACTGATTTTAAGGCGACAATGCTGTTTATCCAAACCGAAGATGTTCGCCAATTGCCTTCACAGTGCTGTTTATCCAAACTAAAAATGTGTTAGCGGAAAACGAAAATGAAAAATCTCAAGTTGTTTGAGAACGTTGCGCAGGGCAATTGTGTGTTGAATTGGAAGGGTCTTAATTGCACACTCCGTTCTTTATTTATAGCAGGAAGAACAAATCCTAACCATACTCGAACTAGGACTCTTTACCCCAATCCATATTATCTCAGCCAATCCTACTTCTATTAGGATTTTGAATTCAACCTCTTATTAGGCCACATCCACTTCCACTTTTCGGTATCCTTATCTGGCCGAGAATCTTTACTGCATCAGGACTTAACCACTTCATTCATCCGCTTCGCAATAAGGCCCACCTACTCCCTATTCATCTGGACTATTTTTTTCCAAACAGGGCTTGGCCGACTTTAGTTAGGCGGCCCATGAACCGGCTAGTTTGTAGAAATCCTCGAGCAAAGCTTCTGGGCCGAGAACAATTCCATACTCGGCCAAACCCAATAATTTTAGGTTCAAACAACTACGTAGTCACTTCACATTCATAAATTATAGTAATATCACGTCATCATAAAATAGCAACATCACATCACAGTATGACAGTTACATTACATCTCTTCCTAACTTATTTATGATTTTTCTCGGCCACCCAAATTTTTGAGGTAAGTGTTGGTAATAGGTTAACACTGATGCGACAACTCATACTCGATCAGTCTTAATCTTTACTTCGTTTACAAAAACGAAAATGTGGTTCTTCTCAATTTTCCCACTAATTCCACGAACAATGTGGTTCTTCTCAATCTTCCAAATCAAAATTTTCTTTGGTCAAATGGAGTTAGGTGTGTGTACTTAAAATTGTAGGCGGTTCAAGTTTGAAATATGAAGACTATAAATTATGTTCTTGTTGATCCTAAAAACTACCTAGCCTACGTGGCGCGTATGCCAAGTAAATAATAAGCTAACTACGTCATTCGGTCGAATGCGGGGCATGCCAACTCATCGACCGAGCTTGGCCGGAGAGTAAAATATATTGATGTGGAGTTGGGCGCGCTGCTGACTTCTTGATCTCGCGACTGTGGTCAAGGAAGGAACACGTCTCGACCTTTGGGTTCTGGAGTTTGAAGACAAGGCTGCTAGTTCTGCGAAGTTCAATATTAAATTTGACTCTCAGTGTACCAAATGTAGTAACTTGGTAACATCTCACTTCACCGATAAAGCTAATTAGATGACCTTTCCCAACAAGGACTCGGAAACCCTTGTTGGCCGAGACTTGGATAAATAACCAGTCCGTCTTGAAGCAATGTTGTTTAACCAAACTGAATCTGCTCCTTAGTCAACTGATTCTACAGCTTCAGTGCTATTTATCCAAACTGAAGATGTTGCCGGCTGCCTCCACAGTGCTGTTTATCCAAACTGAAGATGTGTTGGCGGGAAAAAAGAAAATAAAAATCTCAAGGTGTTTGAGAGGTTAACACTAGGCAATTGTGTGTTGAATTAGAGGGGTTTTGAATGATGCACACCCCTCTCTATTTATAGTAATGATTTCCTCCATGGCGAAGTATGATTTAGCTCGGACTAGATTCCTTAACCCAATCTCATCAGGTCTCGACCAATCCTAACCCCTATAGAACTCTGAACCAAGCTCTTTAATCACTCAATTTCATCCCTTGATTCTCGACATCTTTTCTGACTCAAAGCATCCTTAATTTTCTAGAATCCTCACTGTACTGGGATTTTTTACCCTTGAGATATCTTTCAATGGGTGCATAATAAATTTTGTTCGAAAGGCTCTCTTCCTTGATCAATTTGAATGGCGTCTTGTGTTTTATGTCACCTGTTGGTTCATCTGGTACTGGCATAATAAAAGCACTTTTAGAGTGATTTTGTCTTCCTAAGTGATCCCAAAATTATTATTTTCTCTTATTTTCGCATGGTTGCAAGCTAATATTATTACCACTCATAAGACACCTAGAACCCTTTGCTTCTTTTTTTCATTGGGAACAGCCTCTAGAAAGGTGGTTTAAACTCAATGTGGAAGGTTGCAGAAAAGGCTCTCTTAAATTTACTGGAGCATGTGGTATTCTTAGGAACTCATTTGGAGCTTGGCATGTTGGGTTTTGTGTTAATCTTGAGCGTGGAGAGATTCTCAATGCTGTATTTTGGCAGATCTTCTTAGGATTACAAATTGCTTGGAATAAAGAGGTTGATGATTCCGTAATTGTTGTCCAACTAATATTACATGGTGCCACTGACATCATTCTCTTGGTGAATTGATTCATTGTCATGCGATATTATATTGTGACTAGGAATGTAAGATTCAACATATCTATCGTGAGATGAATTTTGTTGGTGATGGGTTAGCCAACCTGAGCCCCTCTCATCCTTTGAGTCTAGTCTCTTTTGAGCAAGCTCCATCTTCTTGTAAGCAATTATTATTGTCTAATATTTCTTGAATCTCTCGATCACGTGATATTATTTTGTGGTTCCTTTGTCGGGCTATGAGCCCCTTTGTTAAAAAAAAAAAAAAAGGTTAAGAATGTGATGGCATTGGCACTTCTTTTCTCATTTTTCATTTCATTAATGGATTGTTAGAAATTAACATAACATAAAAACGAGTAATGTTGTTGAAACATACAAACGGAGACATTTGTTGACACGTTTCTTAATACATATACAAATAAAAATGAAAGTGAAAAGCGAAAAGAAGACTATATACAACAAATAGATATCTTATGAGCTTACATAAAAAGTCACATATTGATAAATAACGACAATAAAACAGTGGCCAATGCTTGAGTGGAATGACGAGGCAGACGACGTGTACTTATCCGAATTAGATTCAAAAGTAAAACACGAGAATTCCAATTTGTATTCACTAAATTCCAAAACAAATTATTCTATTTGAGAAAATAGTTACGGATGGTTTGACAAATGATTTTAATTTTCATCGACCAAATGATGTATTTTTCACATTAATTGGAAAAATATCCATTCTTTTTGTTCCAATGAAGAAAACCGAAATAGGTTTGTATGAAACTGCTTACGAAAAAAGTTAGAATCACTTTCTGACAAACAAAAAGCACTTCTTATGATATTTGACGGGAAAACAAGTATCCTATAAAAAAACACGTTAATGCTTCTTCAGCAAGAACAGAATCAGAATTCTAAAGTGGGGTGAGTTGTTCAATTTTTTTTCTTTCTCATGGAAAAACAAGTATACGTATATACAAATTATTTCTTCCTCATGGACAAACCAAAGATCTTAATGATTTTAAAAATTTAGAAGAGAAGTGAAAAATTGAGACAATTTTTATTTACCAATAGAAGTTATTTTTACAGAAATGTTTCTACTAATTACGTTTCTATTAAAAGAACTTCGAAAGTTTCATAAAGAATGCAACGGTTTCTTGAAAAAGTATATTTTTAACGAAGCACATAATATATTTTTATTCTAGAAAACACTTGAAACGTTTTTCTTGTACCAAAAACTATATTGAACTTTTTTTGCCAAAGCACCTTTAAAAAAAACACATAGTAATTGCTTTGTACTTTGGTAATCTAAAACACTTTCAGTTATTTTCGATTTACATATTGCTTTTGACGAATATGATTTTTATAGAAATTTCTAGGGTTTTCAAGTGAAATTGCAAGCCAAGCCGTTTTAAAAGCCGAGCCATAAAGAACTAACAAAAAGAAAAGGAACCAACGAAAGAAAAGCAGCATGCAATCAGCGAGCGCGTAAAGCAAATCAACGTTTTGTATCATCCGCTTTTGTATTCTTTTGATGATAAAATTATACTTTTTAATCTTTTCGAAAAAGAATTGTTATTAATATTTCTAAAATTTTATTTTATAATTTAAATTTTTTATATTTAAAGTGCGAAATAAAAATTTTAAAATACTAATAACACTTCTTTTTTGAAAATTCAGTTTTCCGAAACACCATCAAGCATGAGTCAAACAAAAATAAATAAATTAAAAGAAAAATAATTATTATAAATAAGTAAATAAATAAAAATATAAAAATACGAAAAAGGAAATTCTTATTTCTCGTCGGAGACGTAGAAGACTTTGGAGTTCGTAAACAACACACCTTTATAAATCCTTCTTCCTCCTCACAACTTCCTCCTCAGCCATCTCTCTCTCTCTTCTTTCTCTCTCTAAATTTTCAAAGGTTTATTTTTCTGCGATATGCCGCAAGTCGATTTGGAAACACTAGTTTCGGCGTGCGCTGGTGGCTCAATGGATCGGAAAATCGCCTGCGAGACGCAGGCCGACGCCGCCACCGCCGGACACGGCCGGCCGGAGGATGACGTCGAGGAACCGGAAGTTCCACCGGATTTCCCCCCGGAATCCTTCTGGCTCTCGAAAGACGCAGAGTACGACTGGTTCGACCGCAACGCCTTCTACGAGCGCAAAGACTCCACCAAAGGAAACTCCAACGCTAATAACTTGAATTCGAATCAAAATTCGCACTCGAATTCGAACTCGCAGCGGTTTTCGATGAACTTGAAGTCGAAGGCGGCGATCATCGGGCTTCCCAAGCCGCAGAAGCACAACTACACCGACACGAAGAATCGGCGGCACTGCAAGGCCGGAAACACGAGGCTGTTTCCGAAACGGTCCGGATCCGTCGGAAAATCGGACGCTCCAATGATCGAGCCGTCGTCTCCGAAGGTCTCGTGTATGGGGAGGGTGAGATCGAAGAGGGATCGGAAGAAGCGCCGGGTCAGGAATCGGCACAGACAGTCGGCCGAGACGTCCATGGAAAAGTCCGTTAAACCGGTTTCCGAGAGACGAAAACTCGGTTTCTTCGCGAGTTTTCGGGCGATTTTTCGTCACGGCGGACACCGAGACAAATCGACAAAATCGCCGTTCGCGGACGACTTGCCTCCGAGAAACAGCAGCGTGAAGTCGACGAAAGCGCGCGACAGGGCGGTAGCGGACGATGTCGACTCGCTTCCAAGACACAGCGTGGAGAGCGAACCGCCCGGTTTGGGTGGCATGAAGCGGTTCGTTTCGGGTCGGAGGTCCGGATCGTGGGTGGGCGAAGGCGGTATCGACGTTGCGTAGTTGGTGGGCGTCTTGGAAAACTGAGAGGGATACGGTCACGAGGAAGCAGCAGGTGGGTTGCGGGCGTGATTGGTTGTCTGAGTGGGACCCGTTTTATCCTGTTTAAATTGTGGTTGGGATGACGTGGCACGTTGAATAACGGTTTCCCTCCATACCCGGGTTAGAGGTAAAACAGTCATTTCGGCTACAACGTTTTTCTTCGTTTTTTGTATTTTTTTTCACTTCATTAGTGTAGAAGGTTGTGTAAATATATATGCTTTTGGATTGAAAGTTGTAAATTTGCTTGTTATTTTGGATAATTCGGGTACAAAAATTGCATTTTCTATTGTCAAAAAACAGATACGACTCGAACTAATTTAACCTGCAGGAACGTAATTTAAACGCGGATTTATAAGTAAGAGCACATGCACACTTTTTGTACTCATGTCAATGTGGTTACGCACACATCAACTTGCTTTCAGTGAGTTAGGCACTTTTGCTGCGGCTAATTATTGTGATAATTAATTGATTATATATATAATTTTATTGATAATTTAACAGATTAGGATTCTTGGAAAAATCCAAGCATTGACCACATGTGAATCGGGGAGGGTGGGAACTTTAGTGGATGGCGGAAAAGGAGTTTTGGCCTACCACACTAGAACTTGTGTTGTCTTACCTACTTTTTCGAATTTGGTAGTCTTTCTTTTCAAAATAATAAAGGTAGATGATTGGGATCATTCTAAAGGCGGGAGAAGGTATCCCTTTTGGAGGTGGATTGTATGTCCTTCTATATTCATATTTTTTTTATGTTGTTCTGTGATGTGTAGTCACAGTTAAGCCATGTTAACATTTTATATTAATTTTTTTATAAAAATAATAAAATAAAACGTAATAGGAATATAAAAGGTTGACGTGACTTAATCGTGACCACATAAACAAAAAGGCATGAGAAAAGTATGGAAATAGGAGGACATACACTCCACCTCCATCCCTTTTAGAAGGTAAAAAGTAGGGAAGTGGAACCTACAAGTACCATTTAATCAAACATTGTACTAATGCCAACTCATCATCATCAAATGAAGGGAAGCATCATGAGAAATTCGAGAAAACTTTTGCTTCGTTTGAGCATTGTGTCAAACACTGATAGAGATAGATAAACGGCTAAAGTTGCATAGAAAAGCTTTGCTTTTGTAGCACGACAATAGCTCCTTGTGTGAAATTTGTGTGACATATGTAGCCTTTATGTTATGAGATCTAACTTGGTTTTTTGAAATTCAGATGTTTGATCATAAATCTTAATTAACAAATTTAAAATTTATGAAAATCTGACAGTTTGATCGCTGCATCATTTTCAAGTCATGATCATGTAGTTTCTTAAGACATATCGGATCTTATTGATCAGAAATTTTAGATTCATAAACATATCACTTATCATGTAACAATGAAAGTTACAGTTTTGATGATTTTAAAATTAACAAAAAAGAAGACTTGGAAATGTGCATCATCAAGTCTGTGTTTGGGTTGTGGTCATCTATAAATAATTCGGCATTCTCGACTTTGAGAGAGGATTGACTACTCTCATTGAAAATGTCCACCTTGCCCATCTAGCTGAATCGAGATTCCAGAGCCGACGAGTTGAAAAATTCGGATTATTTATTTAAATCATGTAGCTTTATTAATTCATCTTATTGATCCATCTCATACAAATCAAGTAATTCGGACCTTACTTTTCATCTTATGAGCAACCCGAATTACTCTTTCTTCGGCTCCAAACAACGAAACCTATAAAGGATCTGAATTCCGTCTAGCTATAGGAAAATGTAATACTTTCCTATTAAATATTAATATTAAATTTTGTGTTCTTGGAAAAAGTGGATCCAAAAACTAATTAAAAACTCTGCTACCCACAGTTTTTCAACATCCTTGAATCCTTGACCAGTACTTCGAATTAGCATGTCTGCTCTCTCTATGATTTCTTGACCAATGCTTTCTTGGCTTTGATTTGGATCCTGGTTTTAATCCCCACATTTTTATATTTTTCACTTTTTATGATTTCTTCCATTTACCCTAGAAAACAAAATTACTTGTGTTTTTTAATCAGGATTTTTTTAGAACAAGAAAAATGCTTTACCATTCTGATTGTTTTCTAAGGTTTTTTTATTTATTTAATTTAATAAATTCGAGTGTGAAAAATACGGACTTTGGATATATTTCAAGATTAGGAATAGAAGTATCAGTAGACTTTAGTTGGTATCTTCAAACTTTTTACGGCAAAATTAAACTTATATTTTTCAGAGTACTACTAACAAAAGAAATTAATTTTATAAAATACGCGAGATCGATTTTTATACATTAAAATATATTAGCTCTGTTTTTCTTCTCCCTTTTGGGTTATAAAATATGGAATAGGATCCTCTATGACAACCCGTTCCTAATTTTCTATGTAATTTCTCCCCGAGTATGTGAACTGACTATTATGCCCTTAGAGGCAAGTGACGTGGACGTGTTTATTTCTCTCTCAATTTATTTTCGTGCTTCCGTAATTAATTTTTACACACTGTTATGAGTGTACGTGAATTTTTATCAATGTAGAAACACTATTACGAATAGATTTCAATTTCCTTTTACTGTAGAAAACCTGAAACCCTATCCCTTGTATTCTTTAAATCTACATGTGCCCTCTCTCCTTTTTCTTCACTCACCAATCAACTCCCTCAAATCTCTCACCAATCCCATCATTTCCCTCTACACAGCGCCCAATCAGAAAAGCAAGAAAATATCTCTCTCGTTCTCTCTTCCTTCTCTCTCCCTCCGGAAGCTCTCTTTCTCTGCAACTGCCATGAACGAGCACCAAAGCTTGTAGATCGAGCTTAAAAACCTCACCATTACGTTCATTTCTTCTTCACAAACTCAACCATACCAACCAACCTTAGTTTGACCGAGTTTTGGACGTCGAACTTGGAAGGTCCAAACTCAATGAGTTTGAGTTCATCATTTTTCAGGCTACGTTAAGGAGTTTTGAAGGTTGAGGAAGCTTTCCCACAACTTCCCGAGACCTCTAGGACAATTTTGAAGAAGCTTGGATGTCGAAACAATAGAGTTTCGAGGAGTTCACTTTTGGCCAAAACTTTCAAGGTGATTTCCAACCACCTCCATCCTCTTTTTGGACTCCAAAGAGATATAACGCGATTCTACTCTTTATAAGCTTCAAATCCATATAAAGTAGGTCGAAAATGGTTGAGAAATGAAGAAGTTATGCAAGTTTCAAAATTTTCCAGAAAAAAGGGTGAGATTTGAGTTGCAGATGGCGGCGCCGGCGGTGGAGGACAGCGGCGGACAACGGAGATCATCGAAGAAGACAGGGAATATTCCGTCAAAGTCAACATAATATTCTAACAGCGTCAGGTAATGCCGTTAATCTTTGTTAAGTTTTTAATGGAATATTCTTAACGGTGTCAGTCAAACTGATGGCACGTGCCTGCGCTTGGGGTCGCGTCTAGCCGTGCCTTGGCCAGTGCGTGAGGGCGCGTGCATGGTCCAAAAATTTATCTGAAGATTTGTGTAGGTCCTTGACGTCGAGTAGATCGATTTCATGTATTTAAACCCTAGGTTTGAGCAAACTATAGGGGTTTTATTTAAGTTTCCATATATTTGCTTTAAATAATTCTATTATAGTTATTTCACATATAGGGGAAACGTATCCCGAGGACATACGGGGTCAGGTTAGGCATGGGGTCTATGACCCGACGATGTACTTGTGAGTGGGCTGTTTATTTTATACCTATACATATTTATAGTTTCCCTAAATGCGTAGTTACTTCACTTTTACGCTTATATTGCCAAGTATTCATTATTGTGATATAAATTGTGATAAATGATGCTATATGGTTGGGATATTACTGTCATGACATTCATACATATTTGTACATGCTCATCTGCTGCACCCCGGTGTTAGTACTCCGCCCAGGGCCAGGGCCAATCATTTACATGTATGTTCACATCTGCATCATTCGCTCCCCCTTGGATCCAAGTTTTGTGCTAGTCCTGTCGTACAGATTGCATAGGAAATTCTAACTCGTATGTGACTGCGCCTCGACGCCAATCTTCACGTGGTCGTAGTACTAGAGTGTATTGATTACACTCAGTTCTGTCATACAGGTTGCATTATGCAACTCCGACTCATGTGCTAGCATGGATTGATGAGCCATTGATTATACTTGTTTATCACATAATTATATTATTGTGGCATTTGATATATCATGACTTGGCATATTTCTGGTTATAAATGTTGGTGTATTATTGTTTACATACTTACGTAGTATGTTTTAAGGAAACTATACTTGTTTTAAGGCAAGGGGTTAGGATGTTCAAAAATAAAGGTTTTCGTATGACCGTTGTTTTGCTGGTCCACTCAACTTTGTTTTTTGCCCCTCCAGGACCTAGATAGCTGATTTCTTCGTCGCACTTGAGGAACCTTTGGCAGTTCTGACATTATCTTCGATTTAGACATACATCACAGTTGTGTAATAAGTGTACTTTAGCTACTCTGACTACTCTTTGGTAGTCGTATTGTCTTTTAAGCTCTAAATAATTGTAGTGGATTATTCCTACGATTGCGCACTCTTTCAGTGATTAGTATAATTAGTTCAAATTAGTTTTAAATTTATTCACTTTTTCACATCACATACCCTTAGAGCACTTCCATTGGGGGTGGGATAGGCCAGCACATAGCCAAAAAAATGGCCCAGCACCTAGGGAACTCTCTCCAAGCTAGCCCAAAATTGACTTGGGACCGGCCCATCTGACGCCATGCTGATGTCAGTCACTTTTTTTTTTTTTTTTTTTTTTGGACCGGAAAGTGATGGCCCTAGTTTGTTGGAAAATCTGAAGAAGAAAAAATGCACCAACAGCATGTTTGCACCAACACAAAGGTTTCCAACACAATTTATAAGTTAGAAACCATAAGAATAGGATTGAGAACTTACACAGGTGCAATGCAAGATATTTCACCGAGAATTGGACCTTGAACTCGTTGGAGTTTGTCAGTTTTCCTTTGTCATAATCACATGCAAGGAATTAAGCCCTCGAATTAACCACAAAAATTGCAACACAACAGGATTTAAAGCTCAAGAACACAATACCGTGATAGAAACATCACCTGGGTTAGAGATTGAGAGCTCAAGCTCTCGGCTTCAATGGTAGGACCTCGCACCATGCACCGATGCCGCATGCAAGGCCATGGTTGGGTTCCTTGAGCTCCAGGGATTACAAAAATAATATTTTGTGTTTGATTTGTTGAAGGGTTTGAAGAGGAAGGAGAGCTCACGGGAGTGAGCTGGAAAAGAGAGAGAGAGAGAGAGAGAGAGAGAGAGAGAGAGAGAGAGAGAGAGAGAGAGAGAGAGAGAGAGAGAGAGAGAGAGAGAGAGAGAGAGAGAGAGAGAGAGAACCGGTGGGAAAAAGGAAAAAGGAAAAAGTGATGGGGATGTTTGATGGATTGGGTAAGGAAATAGGTTTCTAAAACCTATTAAAATCATTATTTTAAAGGTTTAATTGGAAATGCATTTTATTTAATTATATTTTAATAAACCGGTGGGGAAAAGAGAAAAAGTGATGGGGATGTTTGATGGATTAGGTAAGGAAATAGGTTTTTAAAACCTATTAAAATCATTATTTTAAAGGTCCAATTGGAAATCGATTTTATTTAATTATATTTTAATAAAATGGACTAGGCTGTTTTTTTTTTTTTTTTTTTAGGAGTAAAGATGTAATTGGCATATTACTGTTCATTGGGATCTATTACTATTCACTGAGTGGAAGAATGCACTGGGTGCTGGCACATTTTTGTTAGGGGTGGAATTGCTCTTATGGTTACGTCACCTCACAATGATGGCCAGCACGGCGACCTTCCTAGATCAGGATGTGTCATCCTCTCTAGATCCTCTTTGTGGGAATTTAGAAAATCAATCAATCGTGTCCGTTCATCATACATCTTGCCGTTATAAATTATTTAAAATTTAAAATTGAATATAAATAGTACCTAACAAAAATTGGTTGCACGATGTACATTAAACAGATATGATTAATTAATCTTCATTCCCATAAAAAAAATATCCGAAGAGGATCCTTGTCCATAAAATATAGTGCTAGTTTATCTCATCAACTGTGTTCCTTTGATTATTTATTCTTTTGGAAGCACGTTAATTTAATGATAAATACAGATGATTTAGTAATCTGTAGTTCCTTAATTTGGTAATGAAATTAAGGCGTATATTCCGGAAAAGAATGAAGCAAGTTGGAGCACTCCATCAATCAAATTGAAAGAGATGGTCAATTGACCCAACTATACAATCCACCCATACCATCCATGTGTGTGTGTGTGTGTCCCTTTCTGCTGATGAATCCCTAAAATAAAATATCTTATGGTGCTAATTCCGTAGTTTTGTTAATGATCCAAACATTTGTATTTTAGCATATCATTCATAGGTTATTTTTACAAAAAAATTACACAAATTCAAACCATTATGACATCCCATTATAGTGAAGGATATAGACAAATAATGTTTTCCACAGTCAAATGGTTTCAAATTTGGATGTTTTTTTGGAATAAATGATATTTGAAAAAAGATCTCAAAGATGGACGGTTGAACCGTTGAAATACAATTTGGAGTGTGTAAAGAATCCCTCAATGCAAGGGACTGTTGCATATGTATCCCTCAATGCAAGGGACTGTTGCATATGTATTTATTATCAACTTAAAAAGAAAGGAAAAAAAGGTACACAAACTTTTCTTTCTAGCTAATTACTTTGCCTAACTAGTAACTATAATTGATTCACTGATGCTTCAACATCAGTGGATCATGAATTATTCACACGGGTACAAATCCAAAAACAACGACAATAGACATACGAGGACTCATTTTCCCTACCTACGACTCATGCATGTTCCTTTAATCCAAGCCACTGCCTATGAGTCATCGCGGCTCATTCTAAATGAATGTCACACGTCGACTAAGATGACACATTTACTAGTGCATAAGCTCATCGTAGAGCTCAATCTTGCGTCCATTTGGAGATTGAAGAGGTCTTGAGTTGTTTTTGCAAGATGCATCCAATGGTGCTTTTAGTGCATCTAACTGATGTTTGGAAATAGTCCTCACCTGCATGCATATTCATGAATGTCAAACTTTAGGGTTGTGTATTTATATTTTTATGTGTGCGCGCGCGTAGAAAAATTAATGAAACGAATAATTAGTACCTTTCCGAGAATGCTCCAGACAACATTTTCGGTGCATGGAGGAACGGTGAGAGAGCCAACGTATCTGTAATATTTGCGACTCTTCTTCTGTAACTCGTTCAGATCAACAGTTCCAACGGGAATGATAGCATCTTCATCTTTCTTGCACGCCTCCTTGGCCAGCTCGGCCAGCTTGTTCTTAATCTGTATGATGAATTGTAAGCCTTAGACTTTCGAAGTAATAGATAAGATCGAAACCTTGAAGAGAAGGTAAAGCCCTCTAAGGAGCTGCCCATGCAAATTCCCATTAATTAGTCACTAATAGGTGTTTTGGAGTAATTGTAGCAATGGTCCCTCAATTTTAATCAAATGGAGCAATGGTACCTCAACTAAAAATCCATTATCATTGGTCCCTCAACCCATCAAAACGTGTAGCTATAGTCCTTTTTGTTAACTCTGTCAAAATTATGTCAAAATGAGTTATGTTGGAAGGACCATTGCTACAATTGAGTTAAATTTAAGAGACTGCTTCAATTGGGTTAAAGTTGAGGGGCAATTTCTCCAGTTTGATTAAAGTTGAGGGATCATTGATACAATTTGACTTATTTGATTTTCCATATTTGCCCTTTGATTCAACCTCACGTGCATGACACGTGATTTATTTTGACGGAAGTTCTACCGGAGTTGACGAAAATGACCATAGCTGCACGTTTCGATGAGTTGAGGGACTATTTGTAATAAATTTTTAGTTGAGTGACTATTGCTCCAATTGAGTTAAAGTTAAGGGATTGTTGCTACAATTTACTCTAGGTGTTTTACCTAGCCATTTGTAGACTCTTAACATTTGTGCAACTAACCTAATCTCAAAATGGACAAACACCTCGAGTCGTGAACTTTAACCATGAGCTACAGATTCATGTTCAGGGCCCAGAGCCTTGGGCATGAGTCTTGATTCCTAGACTCAAGCCAATGTTAATCTCCCCCACTCAAACATTGATTCAATTTCTCAACCAAACAAGGGTTTAGGGAAACTCTAACGTACCTGTAAGAGGATGATATCTTCCTTGCCGAAATTTAAGAGGATCGCCACAACTGCGAAGCTTTGATCAGCTGCCTGGTGAACCAGATGAAGCTCCGCTGGAAATCTGTAGCAGTTATTGGCATTGTTATATACCTCTAAGCTGTTGCAGTTTTGCTAATTACAAGGTCCAAAACCTAAAAAGTAAAATTTTCCCAACCCCGTCTAATATTTCGTCTAATTTTGTAAAAACGGTTTCGGTTCTTCATCGCAACAAGTTTACACTTTAGATAGAAACACTTCAAGCCAAATACTTTAGACATAATAATGTTGGTTTGTTGAGAAAACAAGTTACAAGGGCCTATCTCTAACGAACCATTTTCATTTTTTCGCTTCACTCGATTTATTAGATAAAAGAGAGAAGGAGAATGCACATACTGGATTCCATTAAGGCGATGCTCAGAGGGAGTGTGCCAGTGCAACTGCATCAAGTTGTAGTTCTTACCATCCACATCTAGTGTTCCCCCATTTCCTTCGAAACGCAACTTCATAAACAAAATCCATGCATATATAAGTTAATGAGGTAGCGTGGAATTGAACGCATGATCTCGAGTAATGAGAATCTTAATAACTTGAACTACAAACCCGTTGCTTCTTGTTCTAGGCTTCTTGTTCTAGACTAGTTGTAATCTGAGTTCAATTACATAACCCCTTATTGAGCAAGGAATTGAAAGAAAAAAAAAATGTAACCACTTCCAAAATTTTGAGCTCAAACAATTGGAAGTTTCCCAATAAGTTTTTCAAATGGGATGATCACTTACCAAAATAATAAAAACAGAAAAAAAAATTCTAACATATTCTTACCAAAATAATATGGTAAAAGTATGAAAAACAACCCTACAAGATAATCCGACAATAGCTACTGAAAGGTCTTTTATCCACCTATTAATTACTAATAATAGGTTCTATCCATTCGTTGCAACTAGTGTTTAAAATATAGACGAAATTATCAATATTTTCATTAAAATATTTAAAAAATCAAGGATTGATATGGAAAATGGGTGAAATGCAAACTTCACTGTATATTGCCGAGATATAGGAAAACCATTGAAATATTTACCGATTCATTACAGAAAATTTGTCGGAGTCCATTGCAGATTTCGAACTTCTAAATTTTTTTGATAAATTTTTCTCTAATTTCGACCAAATCTGAATGAGTTGATATACTCATCCCATTAAAAAAAAATTTATAATTTATGTTGAAGGCAACCGATGTCGATATCGATATATCAATCGATATTCTCGTAAATTTGCATACCAATTTCTCAACTTATATCGATATTTTAAGCAACTACTATTACTGATTTTTTTTATTTTTTCTTGGACTGCAAGCATCTTAAGAAGGGTGATAGAGGAACAAATTACCCCAAGGTTAAAGCCGTTGTTAAACAATGTGGCATTTGAAGTACGGTAGACTCTGGTCAACGGCATTAGTTTTTTGTTAGGGGTAAGTACGCTCTTGACGACGTCAACCGGAGACTGCATCTTCCCATTTGAGCATGCTGTGTTATTTGGACTCAAGCTTCCCCATTTCTCAGGACCAGTTTGACCAGTGTAGCTAAATGAGAGTGTGTCTGCATGCACGTAGATAAACATCAAACACACAAACAAAAAATTGATCAACAATATATATACACATTCAACCATTTACTAAACAACAATATAATTTTGACACACGAAATTCACCGCACATTGCTAACACACTTTAATAGAGGTCGGCCCTATCATTGCATGCGGGATAAGATCCATTTGTATTAGAGAGTGTGAGTAACATTGTTGGTTTTCTTTGTTTAAAAGAGATTTTTTTTCTGATTTTGATGGCAATGCAGATAACAAACATAATTTGCATTCCTAAAAATCATAACTATGTAACATATATAGATCAGTACATTCAAAAATCAGTGTTTTAAAAGTCGCCTATGCACTACACAGTGGCCAACAGTCGGGATTAACCCGTAGTCGAAAGAAAAATCGTAAAAAGAATTAAGCGGGCCCCAAAATGACTTAGGTGGGGACTGGGTGCCCTAAACGGTCTGGACATTTAAGAAGAGAGGAATAAGAGAAAATGAGTCTCTCACTTCCATTCCCACCTGATGACCACACTCACCCTTTGTTTATTAAAGATATGACTTTAAACCCTAAAACTTAATTTTCTCCACATAAACTCCGACATAAGTTTTTTACTCTAATAAAACTCATTGATTAGATTCCACATCAGCAAATTCATTAATTATATTTGACATTACACATTTAAAAAAATTTGATGCCTAAAATACCCCTATTTGAATGTTTGATGTACACAATTAGTTCTACACGGGTTGTAAGGAAGATTTAATGATTTTACAAAAATAAAAATAATAATAAATTTATTGCCAAATGTATAATAACAATAAAACATGCCTAATATATGTAAACATATATGCTTAGTTTAGTCAATGAAATTATATTTTACAAATAAATGTAGGTAAATTATTTCTCTCTCACACACACACACATATATATATATAACCAAAAAATAAGCATGCCTAATATCGTAAAATTTCATTCGAAATCATTTACCTACAAAAATAAATGTTATTTGATTTAGTGCACCTACTGTTCAAATTTTACAATGTTAGATGCTTAAAAAAAGCAAAATAATTTACCCAATAAATGTAAAGTACATGCAAAATAATTTACCTACATAATAAAGCAAACCCAATAGATGCAAAATAATGTACCTGCATAAAATATAATATATTTTTATTCAATACTAGTTCACCTATTATTTGTACATATAATAATAAAATGTGCCCAATATATGATATACAAAATAAAATACCTACATAAGGAAGAATGTTAGTTGATTCAAAATTAATTTACTTACAAAATAAAGCAATTCTATTTGATTTAAAATTAATTTACCTATTATTTGTACATATATCTTATAATAATAAAATGTGCCAAATATATGTAATAATACATGAAAAATATATTACCTACTAATTAAATAAAAGAACGTTATTTGATTCAATATTAATTTACCTACAAAATATATGTTAGTTGCTCATCATAAATTTACATATAGGTAGATTAATTAGTATAATATGTTTTAACATATATGTAGTACTGCTCATATGTGTGTGTGTGTTGAGCTTATGGTAGTACTATATACATTTGAACATGTGTGTGTATATATATATATATATATTAGGGGTAATAATATGTGTAATAACTATTTGTTCATTGTAATTAAGATGAGTAATTACATTTATTGATTTATTTTGAATATTGTGGCACAAGTTGTAAATATCTTGTAATAATAGGTCAATTATTTTTCTACTTGGCAATCATTTTCAATTTTGGGTTTTGTTTGGAAGTTTATAACTAGAAGAGTATTTGTCTAGAAAATAAAAATTACAAAGGTCTATATCTAAATAACCTTTTTATTTAATATTTTATAAAATTATTGTCCAAACAAGTTGGGACAGCTAGCGTTTTAATAAACATGGTTGAACGTGTATTGAGTATTAGTGTGCCCCACCTCCCTTCTATGCGTCCCAGTATTCCACTTCACCAAGTGCTTACCACCCCGCATACACTTTTATTTCTCTCTAATTTCACCGTAAATTCGTATGATTTCTAAAAAATATTTCGTAAAGTACTACAGACTTCAATCATTTGAACTTTTATTTCATACAATTAAATTTGCTAAAGTACTAAAGATATATAATAAATTTAATTCAATTCACTTAATCTGCTTAGCTCGCCTAGGCGCCTTGATGCCTAAGTGTTAAGCCTTAACATGTTTCCAGACTAGCACCTAGCATCTTTTAGAAGTTTGCCAAAAACAAAATGAAAAGTGGGAGAAACTAATAAAGTATGTTGTGGCAAAGTATTTATGCAGAAAACTAAAATCCTTGGAAAGAAAATGGCAAGAATATTAAGCATGCATCTTAAAAGAAACAGAACCGGCTCTTTTGTTCCGTCACTTGTAAAAGCTAAAAAAATAATGACAGTCGAAGTAGGTTATGAGTTCAAATCTCGTGCACGAAAGTTGCTTAGAAAGAGAGGTAGATAAGATAACATTCAAGAAAACAAATAGGGGAAAGAAAAGCATGGTTCTATATCAGAAAACAAAATCTAAACGCGCAAGAACTGGTTACATATGGATATGTTAGAGGGAGAGAGATTTCGTACCATCTTGGACAGAAGCCGAAGGGCCGAAGACGAGCAGCAAGGCTATCACAAGGAAGGAGAAGGAAACTCTAAGGGCCATAGTTTAGTTCAATCTGTCAATAATACAAATGAAACAAGAGACTTCTGCAGGTGGCTTATGTTTTAATAGCTTGTGGCTTCTTTTGCTGCTAACTTTAGGCGGGCGATCTCTCGCTCTCTCTGCTAAATAGCCGTTGTTTCTCGAGAGTCTTGGAGCACCTTAGCTTTGATGTCTTTGCCTATTTATACACTTGCTGCTACTGCTGCCTTCTGTTGCATATATAACCTGCAGTTTGGGGTTTTTATTTGTATTTAAATAACTAATTATGTCTTTATTTAGAGAGCTTCGATATATTTGTCTGCTTCTTTTTGCTTTAGGGCCCTTGGAATTTAGTGAAAGTGCACATTTGACCTTTCCAGGATTGTGTAACAAAGAGAATTATAATATACTGAGAAATGCTAAGGGACTCTCCATGGACTTTTTGCCACCTCACTCTTTAACGTCAATTCTCATGTCAATATTACAAAACAGGGAAATGTTAAAGACTCTGAAAGTGAGACTCTTCATGGACTCTCTTCCACCTCATATGTTTGACACAAAGTTTTATAATGTTGGCACATGAATTGTGCCAAAAGCATGAGGTGATAAAGAGTCTCACTTTTGAAAATGTCTCCTTAGCATTTCTCAAATAATTTTTTGGTTAAGTAATTAACTATTTCGATACAAGTGATGCTGGGAGAAAAATCCAATACAAAACTTCATGTGTAAAGGTAAATGTTGGGAACCCGCTTGACGTACAATTCATCTGCTCTTGGTAATCAAATTTTACGTTTAAGAGGGGTGGTCTAATGATAAAATAAACAATGTGGAAAGTTATTAAATTTGATTTCTATAAGGCATATAAGCATTCTAATTTACTTGGTACGTGTGATTTGTAAGTGATATTTGTACATATCCAAAATTATCCTATTTCCATCAAAATTATGAAATCGACTTTGAAAAAAAATCTTTATATAGTCCTCAATTTTGATGTTCTACTTGTCTTTGATATTACATGGTCTTTTATTCTTAAGATATGCGGGAAATTTTAGTCTAATATAAAGTAGGAGTGAGGTTCGAATTTGGATACAAAGGAATTTACCGTCTCGATTTTTTAGATGTGTAATTGTTCATCTCTCTCCCATCCACACATTGCATAAACAATAACAATCGTGTTACTGTTAGGGCTTAATAGTGGAAACACAAAATCTGTTGCCCTATTTTAAATTTTAAATTTTCTTCTTGACGCGTGGGTTTAAATTTGAAAAAAAAACAATGTTCTAAGTGCATGGTCACGTATGCCCCAGAGCACCGGGGAACGCCTTAATATTAAACTATAAATAAAATAATTTTTCCACCGCTACCCGTTGTGTTTGTGGACTAATTCTGTAATAATTAAGAAATTATCCTTAAATTATAATTGTTTCTATGCTAATCTATAAGAATGGATCAATTCAATGACCGAAAGATAATCTTAATTTAAGAATTCGAATTCTTTTTGGACTTTAGTGTCTGCAGTTTAAGAACTAAATAATTTGAGTCCTTAGTTTGTGTAAAAGAGAAAGTTGAGCTCTTAGTTTGTGCGAGATAGACTAGCGTAATGAGTTAATGAAGACCGTCAGAATCAATTTGAATGATTCAGATTTTATGGTCCTTGATTTCCGAAAGATCCAAAGTGGATCTCTTTCCTTAATTTGACACCATCTATTTGTAGTTACTTTGGTGTGGTGTTTATAATTTATGTAATGTGCTTATGAATATATAAAGTTGAATGTCTAGAAACAAAACTCAATTTAACAGCCGGCACCATGTGAATTAGTCTTTCATTATCGACAAATGAATTCGGGACATTTTTTAATAGAGAAATACTAATGAAACTTTCTAAAAGTATAACTCTTTATGAATTTTCTGTCACTTTACCATTTAACACAAATTCTCGTACCAATATCAGACAAAAAATATAAGGTAGTAGAGAGGATATGAAAATTTTCGCTTCTAACTTTTAAGAAAGTCTAGGGTTTAGCATTTCTCATTTTAATATTAAAAAAAAATATATTACTAAACTATGAGTTAGTTAAATCAGAGGATGTGACCGACCATGAATAAATGCGTTTTCAACGTGTAAACAACCTTGTCGAATATAGAATTACAAAAAGAAATTGTTTTAAAATATTTGCTGAGTGGGTAATCTTTTGAAATAAATTAAAAGTAGAAAGGGTAAGGAAAAAAGAAACACATAATGTGAAGGCTTTTCTATGGAAAGCTTCAAGACAGACATTATAGACAGCTAGTGGATCCCTGTCATATATATGGGGACCCCACTAACAAATATATATTTTAGTTTCGGTAACTCATTATTTACGAGATTTAAAATTATGATATTTCACTTATTAAAGAAAATATTATTGAACTGTAGTGCTGAGTAGTTAGACAACATTATTTGAAACTAGTGGATTGGACAACGTTCCATGTCAAATTTGTGGGGAACACCATAACCATCTTGGTTCTTTTGATTCTTGAGGTCCAAATCTCTAAGTGGCACATAACCCAAGTTTTAGGATATGTTAATGTTTTAATATACCGTTACAGTAGCGTACGGAGCCTAAACGCAAGTAAAGTTTATCTTCTACTACAGATCAAGCATAAAAGCCAATCACTAATCTCTCAATTACCCAAGTGACGCAAACAAGGAAAAGAAATGAGTAATGGTAAAGCTCTAATTTTCATTAGATTTATTAAACTACGAGAATGAGGATTCGAACTTAAATACAGAAGAGGAAACGCACTGTTCTAACAAACTTAATTGATACCAAACTTACTTACGGCCGCCCTAACATTTCTATTTTTTTTTTTTCCATTAAAAATCACTTGTACAAGGAGGAATACAATACATGCATCAAATGTTAGGAAGGGCTAGTCAAGCTTGGTTTTTTGTTTTAGTCGAAAAACGTCAATTGCATTGAACGAGCCATGCTTGGGTCTTTTTGTAGTATTTTTTTTTTTTTTTTCAAACGACAACCTTCCCCATAAACCCACTCACCACCCCACTAAAAAAAAGGCACCAAGGATGACCATTTCCTCGACAGATTAACCCACACCAGTCTAGAAAGCTCAGATGTAATTTTTTTTAAAACATAAACGAGACTGAAAATTATTTTTCGTATAACAATTTCATTGGCAGATTAACCCGCACCAGTTAGAAAGCTCAAATGTATTTTTAAATATTAATGAGCGTGCGGAAACCATTTTCCGTGTATTTTCATTCAAAACCTTCCCCCCCTAACTTTATTTTGGAGGACAGATACTACCTTACCCAGATACAGATGAATTTTGGTTCCAAATTGGTGTTGGGGTCCCCCAACAGCCACCAATGGCAAACTGTGCACACTTTATATGGGAAGATAATGGGTTTCTGGTCCCCTTTGTTCTGCAGTTTTCTGCTGTGTTATCCAAACAGGTCACTATAATTTTAGCTCCAAATGTCACAAGAACATAGATATCCCATATCCTGCAACAGATGCTCCTTCAAGATATACCATAATCTATTTCTCTTTCAAATCTTTTGAAATATTGTGAAATTTCAAAACCTCATCTATATGCGATTCTACGCCTAAAAAGTTTGAAAGTTTGTTTGACATAAATATTATTGAAACTCCAAAAAAAGTCGATCTACAATCATCCCCTTTCAAAAATTTAAGGAAACTGCATATGAAAAAGAGCACGATGACCTTTAGAATGTCCAGTAATTAAATTCCTTTCTGATAATAGATTTTTTTTTAGTCAAAATGATCCATGCAATTGATATAACTCCTCACTTTAGTCCATAACAATGAAAATCGATAGAAGTAATCCTTGTGTTTGCCCACTATAAATCATTTTGGTTCTTTCGTGAAAAATTTATCAATATCCTCATTAAGTAGAAGGATTAGTTTGACAAAAAATACCCTTCAAAAGGTGATCAAGTGGTTGCTTCCGTGACAATTTAACGAGGATATGACTGATTTTCTTTTAAGGACCAAAATGATTTACATAGAAGGAACAAAATGATTTATGATGGATAAACACAAGGACCACTTCTATCGATTTTCATTGTCAGAGACCAAAATGAAGAATTATGTTAATCACATGGACCATTTTAGCCAAAAAACCTAATAAAATACAACTCATGCTCTTCATGTCCAATAGTTAGAAACAAAACTCATGCAAATCATGATGTATTTGCAAGATTATTGCCATAAAATAAGTACCAATAAATGCAGGAAGACGAACAACCCCATAATTTTAGGAAAACTAATAAAATTGACTTGAAAACTTTGAGTTTTAACGATAAGGACAAAATAAAGAGTAATGTAAATAGTACCGAAATTGACTTTTTAGTGTAAAAAAGTGGTTTTTCGTTAAAGTGAACAGTATCGGAAGCTTTTCGATAAAGTTCCCCATAATTTTGCCTTTGAAACATTTCCAACAGTCATATGCACCATTTGACAGGACCTGCCATTAGAAGTTAGAGGAAGCAAATAGGTGATAAGTGGCATCTGGTAAGTATATTCCCCACTAACAAACATGTAAAAAACATCCCCAGTTGCCACAAAAAAAGTGGCGGATTAGGAGCTCACCTGTTGACAACTCTTTTCTTCTCAGCTTCAGAAACAAAGACACAGAGATTCTCCACCAAAAGTTAAAGAGGATCCACTTTGGATATGCACCATTTGCTTCAGTCCCCACATTGTGAGGATATGTCACATACCTGCAATTTGCTTTTGGTACAAATTTCTTTTGCAGATAACCTTCAAAAATCGTTTATGCTAGGTCGAAAGTTTGATTAATTGGAAGATTAGCGGGATTAGGGGCAGAAGTTATAGCAGAACCAGTTTCTCTAGGAGGGCGACACAACTCAAAATCTGGATTCGATCATTTTGTTAAGGAGTAACAAGATAATGAACTACTCCAGAAACGTTCTGAAGATACTTATTCCTAGGTTCAACAGTGTCTTCACTCATCTACTGTACATTTTCTCTCGGTTGCATAACATTTATCGTCATTCAATCTAGTCGATGAACATATCTACACAACCAACAAGGATCTGCAAACAACTCTCAGATAACAGTGGCAAAACTCTGTCCGAAGGAACTTCGACATGTTTAAGAAAAGCTGTCAAACAAATTCCGGAAGGCAAGGGAAAGACACAAACATCTCTCCCAAATTGTTCGTTCTCTCTTGTATTGACTTACTAAGGAACAACATTGGTGACTTCTGATTTAACGCAATAAGCAGATATAAATTCAACTTCATCAGAAAAAGTTGTGAAAACAACACAACAGCATAACTTTCCTTAAAGCCGGCATTCTTTAATAGCGATTTAACAATGTATGAATAAAAGGGTGAGTAACGTTCATTTTCGATTAAATTTTCAGTATCCAATAAGGAAAATGTAACAGGACAATATCCTTCCCCTTCTATTGCAGTTTTTCTACAAGTAGGAGGGAGCTAAAGTCTAAAATTTACAAAATCATTGATAAACACTACGATAAAACTTCAAGCATACGTACTGCAAGTATCGAAACATAACTCTACTGCATCATGTCACACGACAAAATATTCAAACAGACAGAACACGAAACTAAAGCTATTCAACACAAAATAAGCCGAAGCCATAAAATTTCATAGTAACATAAAAGCGTGACAAAATATACAAAACAAAATTATAAAATATATAAATGAACAAAGTGCGTGCCTTAGGAAAGCATTACTTATTGTAGAGCATACGTTGCTTTTAGATATTCTACAATCTCTGCACTTTCGAACATTTCCACCCCCGTATTTGGATCTTCTAAGTAAGGAGCCTGTCGAACAAAATGTTAAGATTGAGACTGTCAAGTTACCAATCCACGGCATGTCAAACAGAGATGAAATCTTTCATTCTCTTACGATAAAACCACAGCCGCAGGAATTCATTGTAGGTTATTGAAAGTACCTGAAAACGTCCGGTTTTCTCAAACAGTATTTGTCGTTTTGGACTGCCACGAGCACAGCTGAAAAGAGTATTCATAATCTCTCAGTAACATACTTTACATCTTTGTACACAAAAACAGAAACAGATGACATTGAAAGGAAGGCTAAATAAGTTCTTCCAAAACATGATGGGTCGCTTTGCATCAGAAAAACCTTGAAACAGGCAATAATCCTGTACAACACAATGGAAAAATAATGCTCTATACCCGAGTTTAGAAACAACAGAGATATATTCAGAGAGACGTGGATAATAAAAAAACCCCTAAGAGAGTGCGAAAGTGGAAATATTAGAAAAATTAAATTTTCAGAAAACATGTTCAAAATTGACGCCAAAATGTAGCTTCAAATAGATAGAAACATGTTAGATAAATATGAATCATATACACGAGCACACAAATGCAGAATCATAATACCATGTAATTAATAGGGGCTAAAAAGAGTACACAGCAGATAAATGTAACAATAAATCGCATCTTCCCAATACGCAACCTTGGAACGATACAACTGTAAAAGTACATACATTAACATAGATATAACACTGGGATACAAAATACCACAAATTTACGGGGTTTGGATTAGGGTTCTTATGTTCACCTAATGTTTTTGCTTGTGAGTGTATCTGCATGTGCGTGCGTATTCAATCACATTCCTATCAAAAACATTGTGTATGTACAAATGAAGCGTTGTTACTATGGTCTTATAATATTCTTCATGTGCACCAGAGATAGTTTTATCAATATTGTAAGACTTCCTATACAAAAGCCAAAACCAATGCTATCATCACACAACTGCCAACAAAAAAGATAGTTCACAAGTAAAAAGTTCACTTAGAATTGTGTGCTACTTGATGAATTATGAAAATTAATAATAACGCAAGACCTAAACATAATTATTGTTACTCATATTTACCTGCGATATATGTGAGGCAGTTCTAACTCTACAAGTACTTCACGCACAAGTTTGCAAAAAGGAGATCCCTGAAACAGACAAAAATTTCAAACTACAACTTGGCATGTGTGTGATGTATCAATATATATATGTAAAAAAAAAGATCAAGGCATATCTATCTTTATCTTAATAGGGACCTCAAATATGTTAGGACATAAAGTACAGAGCATGACAGTCTAACCTCATATGCCCATACTAAAAGTGGTTTGGGTGGTAGTTTTGATGGAGAATAGCGAGATCCCTGAACGGAATTATCAAACAAGAGATTGATCAATTAAGTTTGTAAAACAAATTACATATAATAGCGAAATCATGAAAATCTAACATGGGCTTTCAATGTGGGCAAACTTTAGTGTTTGATGCATCTTGCAGTTAATGAACTAGGCATATTCTAGGAGGACAAACACCCCCTACTCACAACGAATCAAAAGAGAGAGGTTGTGAAAAGAATTACAGACTTGAAGAATTCAAACAAGCTAACCTTTCCTGCACGACCAATCATAGCAAAGCCTGCAGTCAAAGTCTGCAATCGAGAGTTGAAATAAATAAATAACTAAAAACAACAATTTTACAACCAGAAGAATTAATTAAAAATATACTTGCTAAAGATAAAATGAAAATTTGAGACGAGTCAAATGCTAACCGTTAACAAACCAAGTGACAATGCAAGAGGAACAGTTCCATCACCTGCACAAACATTTGGGGGACCGGGGGTAAGAAATTTTAAAAAGAATTTGGTGTAAAATGGTTGGCATGAATGAATAATATAGTTAGTAGAAGCTCTTATTCAAGAAAGTGTAGCTTCTGTAAAAAGCAAAGAAATAAAAAGCGAAAATGCATTGCGATATAGAAGCATAATTTGTAGAGCCTAGGTATACTGCTTCCATAACAAATAGTTACCATAAACTTAACATATAAAAATGTACCCAAACATCATAGTGCAGTTGTATTATGTATCTATCCCCTATCATGTCTGCATATACTGTAAGATGAAGGTAATACAATAAACATAATGAAATAACGTGATTGTAGCAAGATGAGCGTGACCACACGCACCATATTTCCCAACCAAGTACTTGATTATGTCATCTGATTCATACATTGAAACTCCAGTGTTCGGATCCACCTGCGACCAAACACAAAAATTGCTATGTAGCTGCCACTCAAAGCCATTGTGATATGATAATGAGATGAAACTAAGGTATATGTAACAACAGGCATAAAAACAAAACTAGTGAATGATGCAGAGAAGTAAAAACTAAGATAGCTATTCATATTTCATTGTGTGAAAGATTCTTATCATCATAGCCGAGGAGAAACTTAAGTGTTAGCTTCATGTTGTTAAATGTTCTTTAGTTGACGGAATCATTTAGCTATAATTTCAAAAGGTTATATATAGCACTTATGATCTATTGGGTTTCCTTTTTTATTATAAATATCTGCAAATTCCCTTCTCTTGGAAATTTTCCTATGAGATTCTTAAACAAAAAGTCTTCAAAACAGCACTAAATCGTCCAAACATGGCTGAAATTTTACACCTCTAGGAATAGCCGTAGGTTTGTAATGATACAATGGCAACAAGCAATAATCTCAAAAGTTAAAGAGTACACGAAAAATTGGAGAGAGTTTTGCTAGAGATATTTCATGAAAGACAGAGAAAGCAACTTGATCCATCTTATTGGTAATACATTGGAGCTGCTAAGCACTACATTAATACTTTAACAATTCTGCTTTCTTTTGAATCTAATTATAAGTCTACCATTATTAAGGATTATTTACATTATATCCCTCTCAAGGACAAACGCCCCCCCTGACTGCGATGATAAAAAGGAAAACAATAATTTAAAGAGTACAGTATCTAACCATGTAAGGGAACTGCTGTTTTCCGCCCATCTCAGCAACCTTGCGACGAAAGTTTGGACCACCTTGTGGGCAAGGATAAAATAGAACATCGAGGTCCAATACTGCAACAATTTCCCTAACCTATACATACATAAAATGTCAATTCATAAATAAAGAAAGAACATGTAACGGTAATGTATTCATCAAAATACATAATAATCAATTGAAAAGCCATCGATGACCTTAAGAGCCATTGACGCACATATTTAACCAAAATCTTGACAATTAGAGGATCCCTTAATTGGCCAGGTAGCAATGAAGCTCAAAAAGTGTTTATCTTGGATGAAACAGAAGGTCAATAGCCTGATCCTAAATTACACTACTCAATACCAACATGGCTAAAACTAAATGCCTAAAAGCAAACTAAACACCTAACCTATTCGTGACCGCAGATTTCAACATTACACCCATCAAAGAATGATGATGCACTGGATTAAATGGGACAGTGCAGTAATGATATCATGTGTATGGTTTGTGACATTTGCTCCGTTACTCAAGTCATACAGAGAACACTACGGCAAAAATAAAAAACGACCTTTCATATGGATATGGGAAGTGGTTTTCACACACCCTTTTTAGCCTCTTACACACCCCTGTTTAATCCTAGCCGCTGATTCCGTTTGATTTATTCAACCCGATGGCCATAAATAAAGAGAGGTGCGTGAGAAAACTAAAAAGGGTGTGTGAAAATCACTTCCCTATATATATATATATATATATATATATATATGCGTGCTTGTATATTTATAAACTACATGGAAATTTCAGGGGTTGAAGTTACCTTCCGGCAGAATGGACACCTGTGCATTATCCGTGGAAATCATATATGCCAACAGAAAAAAAAAAAATACATGCAGTCAGTTTTAGAGTGGTATGGATAAAACTCGGGGGGACTAGAAATTTCTACCAAAAAGAATTAAATTACAGAAACAATACAATGGGATGAAAATACAGTACCCTTCAAACTCATATATCTCAATAGGCTTCGCCGGACGGGGGCCTACTTTTGAAGTCTCTTTGACCTTAGAATCTGTTACATCAAAATTGGACAGAAAAAAAAAAAAAATAAATGAAACCTCTTACACTCGGCTACTTGAAATTATCAGATCTCTTGTTTACTGCTAAAAAAACTGTATTAAAACAAACCAAAAATTCGTATTCACAACGACAACAAAATGCTTGATGCCAAAAACAACTTTCATATTACGGAAAAATCATGATGGCCAACATAGGAAAACTTCTTCATAACTTGGAAATAGTTACTTCTTAGTTCTGATTAGACTCAATATACACTAATACCAGCCGTTTAACAACAATTTCTTAAATCATCTTCATTTAATTCATGCCATAAATCATATCAACTCAAACTAACACGTACCATTAAACTCGAGAGCATACTGGTCCGAAGGAATATCATTTTTCGAAACGAAAGAGAAAGAATATCTGCCATTGTACAACCAAAACAAGAAAGCAGAAAAAAAAAATGAAGTCAGAAACTGTCTACTGCCAGCACTATACTGGAATTTGGTACTTAAAATACTCAGTGTAGTTTATTATAACATATCTAATTCAAAATTTCATCTTAGTGGTGCATTAGCATAGTTTGAAAAAACGCGCAATACATATAGCGCTATATATCCCGTCACGTAAGAGATTTTGCAGTATAACACAAAATATCACGATAGTCTAAAAAAATGTTCAATTTTTATGCGATATTCAGCGATATACCACACCAAATGCCTCGTGATCGTATTGCTATGACAATCACAACATCCATCCATTCAATGAAAATGACTATACTACGAGTTTATTATGCATTAATGTGAAATTATTATTAAATTATATGTGTTTTGTTGCAAGTATCAAATAGCTTACGCTATACATTTGTCGAGACTAGGAGTTTATCATATATATTTATCAATACTATTTTACGCTATACAAGTCTCAAATAGCTTACGTGAAACCGCTACGTAGCGCGACATTGCATAGCGAAACCGCTCACGAGAAGCGATTTCACACTATGCTAAACAGCACAAATTTAATGGTAAACAAACCCAAGTGCAAATAAAGCAACAATCTTTAAATTACTGAACAAAAAGATTAATTTAACGAAATTTTTTTTAAAAAATTGAAAATTTGATTACCCAGAAACGAAAACGCCAGTCCCCAAACGGAAGAACAAGGCAAGAGCAGCCCCTAAGACGTCCCAAACTTTGTCAGGCCTGACGCCGAACCGCTTCGGCTCCGGCGGCTTGAAATTGGGCGGAGGAGCAAATGTTAACGGCGGCGATGAAGGTTCTGGTTTGGTTTGAACAGAAGCTGAAGTTTGGGGGGTCTCAGAGGACTCTGTAGTAGCTCTAATAGTACAGAATTTTCTTTTGGGTATTGTGGGGGATAAAAAAGGCGGGAAAATTGAACTGGGAATTAGGTTTAGAGCTTTGGCCATGGCTATTGGGGGTTATGGGGGGGAAGGGGAGGTTTGGAATTGGAGAGATTGAGTTGAGAATTGTGAAGTATGTGACTGTGAATCAGTTCACTTTTGGTGAACACTGGAGAGAGACAAGTACCTGCACTTGCTAGATTTCCAAAGCAAATGATTGGTTGGAACTTGGAACCGAGGGATGATGGGCTCAAGCCATGATTTTGTGTTTTGGAATCCCTATTGGAAGCACTTGGTCATGAACTTATGGAATTCTATACTTTTAATGAGAATTGTTCACATTATTTATCATTATATGTCTTTAGAAACCCAATAAAATATGAGATTGTTTAGAACTCGTTTGAAAGTATTTTTAAAATAATTGAAAGTGTTTTTAGAAAAAAAAAGAAAAAAAAAATTGGGTTCTAAAAGCACTTGAAAGTGTTTCCTACAAAATGTACATAACTTGTGTTTCTTCCAAAAAGTACCTCAAGTGCTTTTACAAGATTCATTTGAGTTTTTATCAAGAATTGGTTCTAAAAACATTTTTGCCAAAAACACTTTCAGTCATTTTAAAAGCACTTCAATCGAGCCTTTTGTCATTTAACTGTACAAAATCAGATGGTTGAAATTGATAAAGCACTAAAAACCGTCTATCTATTTGTTGCAGTTGATTAAATAAAAGACCTTAGTTTTAACTGATTCTTTACAAAAATAATCTTTATTAAATAAACAATCTTAATTTGAACGATTCTTATCATGAGCAGGAAGTTCAGTAAATCGACCACAAAGTATTTTAACAAGAAATTCCTTCACAATTTTCTGAAACCAAACATTGTTGTTTAAAATAAGTTTTTTTTTTTTAATATAAGGTTTAAAACATGTGATTGGATGGCAACAATGCAAAACATGCAACCAAGTTCAGTCATATGCCAATTCTTAAATGAAATATCTCAAACTCATTGAGACAATTGTGAAACTAACTTTTCAATACAACTCCAATATGGGCAATTAGGCATATTACGATTCCAACCATGCATTTCCAATTATAAGGAAAAGATAAATTAAATTAATAAATTTGAGTTTCCTTTGCTTGTGGTGGAGAGATTTTTCTAGTCTGCCCAAAACATTACATATCATTATATAATTGGAGGATTTTTTTTTCTTCTTTTTTTTAGTGTTACTCTCTAATTTTACGATGACATGTGGTGTTCTGTTCTGTATTTTCGATACATTGAAAATCTCTCCTCTCCTTCTTGTGTTGGATGTGAAGTTAATACTGTTTTTTTCAGGTCGTTGCACCACCTCCTTTAGTTTGAAAGTTATTGCTTTTATGTTGTTTGGGATTATTTTTCTAGTAATGCTTGTTAGAGACACAAATTAACATACTTATTAATGTACGTTTATATACAGGTAGGTCTTGTAGACAATGGTAAGGTCTATCTCTATTAGAGATTGTGTCGGCATGTTGTTTTTATGTGTCCAAATAAATTTATTGTTTCTAATTTACCCTATCATGTACCCTACAAAAAGAGTGATAGTTTGTGTCTAACCAAATTCAGCACAAGCACGAAATCGAGTCCTCTTTTTCAAACCCAAACACAGTTTTATTAAACATGTTAATGTTCATAAGTACCAGAACTACTCATAAAATATATTGTATACATCAAATAAACGGGATAAATTTTCATTTCATCATTAGTTTAAATGGGTTATCTCTTGTTATTCAAGTTATATTGATTGTATATGAATTACGTAAACATGTAAGAGTTTGTCATTTTTGAATTAGGCGAGTTGACCTGAAACACAAATTGGTTAGTAATCGTGTTAAACATGTTGACACAATTATGGTGCAGACACGATAATGGCCAACTTGAAAGTGTTTTATTCATATTGTTTTTTAGTCAAGTTGTCATGTTTGTTTCTTAATACTCAAATATGGGAGGTCAACAAAGGACCATTGGTATGATGGCAGTGTAAATGTGAAAACAACAAGATTTAAGTAGTTCTCCCGAATGAACGTGCTATGTCTACTCAAAATGTATGTTATATATTTGTTGGCTGTTACAAAATCTCTCAACACAAAGTAGTAGAAATCTTCCCTTCTCTCTCTCTCTCTCTCTCTCTCTCTCAGGATCCCACCCTTTTCTCGAGTCCCTCTTCAAGGCCGAACGGTCTTGGGCTTTAAGTATCGAATCCCCCCACTTGGTAACACTGATCCCGCTGCAGGCTGTCTCCTGCAAGTAACTAGGGCTGGGTTCGGTTGGCAAACTGTGCCAATTTTTTTATGCCACCTGCCAGTTACATATACATAATTAACGAAAATCAGTTACCGCTAACCAACCGTCTTCTTGCGGTTGTCAAAAATTAGTTTAGCTAAAATTATTGCTGGTTCGGTTGGTAAATGGCGCAACCGGTGGTTTCCACTTCTTCCTCTCTATCTTCCAGTTCCAAGGGCTCAATTTGATTTTCAGATTGGGGTGCTTGTTCGGTTGCATTGTGTGGTTCATTTTGGGTTAATCCATGTTGTGCACTAGCGGTTGATTAGCTAGACTCCATCATCCTAAACATAAGCAACACATATAAATTCAAAATCATATATACGTGTATATATACTATCAGTAATCATCATGCTATCAATTTGGTTAACAATATTTTCTATATTTATTATGCATGGCATGAATCATATACATATACATATATTTTTTAAACCCTAAAACTAAAGAGTCATTTATTTTCTAAATCCTAAAAGTGAGGAGTCAAGCATGTAAAAAATACATAAACTATCTAAATAGAAATATATATATATATATATATATATATTGGTAGGTATGGCATACCGCGGCATACAAAAACAATTACCAAAACCATGCCATTACTTGTCGGTTTGGTAAAATGTCAACTGATATGAAAAAATGCCAAAACTATATCATACCATTATGAACCGACCCGTATGGTATCGGTTTATGGCACAATTTTCCACCCCTACAAGTAACCACGACGTTCACCGGAGTTGATGTCTGAGAATGTCTACTTTTTGTGGTTCCACATCGAAAAGTTGTAAGACGCATCGCTCGTGTATACATTTTCTGAAAATGGTCAAATTGAGCCCTCTTTACGGCTAGTCCTTAGGAAAATATAATATTAGCCATAGCTGAAGCTTTAATTAGGTATAAGAAAAAGGTTTTCTTTTTTGGCACGTTAGAGAAATATGGGATTCCATGTTCCAACAAAAATATGTGGAAACTTACCCAAACTCTCAACAACCTAACGGGATCTTTAGTCTAATGTCAACTCTTTCATTGGGACAGGGAAGATAGCCCCTATTTGGAGGCACTCAAAGATTCAAACTCCAGTACAAATTAACAAAGTCACTTCATCTGCAGTTTTATAGCAACTGCTTCTGAGAGGCCACAGTAATGGGGCGGCTGACTTTGGTTGCCTTCCCCCACCCGTCACCACCATGAGTGTCTCATTCAATTGCTACTCCCCCCTTTTGATTTTCTGGATGGATAAAGAGAATAATAAACAGACTTCCCATTTTTAATTTCCAGTTTCAGCACTATTTTATAGCAGTAGGCTCAGACCACTGGTTATAAGTTATACATAAAACTAGAAAAGCTTGCATGACCTGTGAACGAGAGCTAGCCTACGCGTACGTACGTACGTACATGCATGCGTATGGATATATACCCTGACTTCAAGATACAAGCTTTATGTCTTTTCATCCAAGTAAAATTTATAAAATCCACTATATATCACTTGTACTTGAATAATAAATAGGAATACAGTTATTGCTTTTGAGAGGATCGATATATATTAACCCTAGTGTGATAATACATAGTATAGAAAACTAAGATCGATGAAAAATTTTATGTTCATGGAAGACTTGGTGCAAAATTGAGCATTGTGGCGTTTTAGAATTCATACAACCGACCTCACTTCGTGGGATAAGGCTTGATTGTTGTTGTTGTTGTATAAAAGGGCTTAGGGTTTGGAGGGTTTTGAATCATATCTATAGGTAAGAAATTAGGGTTTATATATATATTTATATATTTATCTATAAGGGAACGTTGGATAACTTTGCTCATGCACCGTCTACAAATATTCAAATGAAATTCAAACGAAGGGGCTAATATCTGTGTAGGTCTGAACTTTACTGCTTCCATGATGAACAATGCAAATTAACACCATTATTTTTAGAAAGTATTTGCCTACTTCTTTTCTCTGGGCAATTTGTACAATTTTTTTTCTTTTATTTAAGAAGGAGGACAACTGGTGACAAGTCATGGTTATCCATCCCTTCAGGGGGTTTTTTCTTTTATTTAAGAAGGAGGACAACTGGTGACAAGTCATGGTTATCCATCCCTTCAGGGGGCCGAGAAGACTCATAGAGGTATTTTAGCATCTCTTTGGCCACAAGTCTACCTTCCACACCAGCAGTAGGTTTCGAACTCGAGACCTCCAGTTTTTAATTTGAAGAAAGCCTTGCAATTCACCTTTTACCATTGGGCCACCAGCTCGTGGTTCAATTTGTACAACTTTCGATTTATTTATCATTTTGGTTGAATATAATATGATATAATTAATTGGTATTAATTAGGCATCAGCGTCCAAGCTGCCATGTGTGCATGTCTCTCAACATATTGAACCCCATTCAAAATTTACATGACATACCAGAACTTACGAAAATGTCGTAAGGAGAATATAGAAACCTTGCCTACACCAGGCGGGGTGAATACTCATTTTTCTCTATATCTCATCGCACGAGAAGAGAAACATAACCACTTGTTAATTCTGCGTAACTCAGTAAGTATGAAGTTTTATACAAAATTCCGATGCAGTTAATAGTGAAATCATGTAACTTCACAGATTACCCTTGCCTCCCAACAAATACATGCGAGATCTGGCAAGGATATATGAATGACACTTGTCATTCTCCAAGTGACTAATCAGACACTTAATTATCAAGTAATCAGGTCAAAAATAACAAGCCAAATGATGGTAATTCTACTAGGGTAGCACCGTCCAACCATTGAGAGGCAAGTGTGGTGCTTTGGGCTGCCATGTAAGCCGACCATGGTCCCCCTCCTTGGAAAGGGATCCTCTTCGGATCTTTTCTTCTTAATCCACCAAATCAAGGAATCTGTGCTATTGAAATTTGATCCAACGGCTACAAATAGGGATCCACTTTAAAACTTATAATAACTTCAGTCATTCAATCAAATTTCAATGACACATATTCTCTGATTTGATGGATTAGGAGGAAGAGATCCAGAGAGGATCTCTTTTCCCCCTCCTTGACCCAATCTAGAAGCCACAAAGTAACAAGAGAAAAGGAGGGAATGTCGGAGGGAAATTAAGCCGAGGAAGCTGCTTTTGTCTAAAAGGAGAAGTGCTTTTAGACTATTTATCAGAGAAGAATGAGAAAGGAATACTACTGTCTCAAATCTAATGAGTAAAGTGCAGTTGCCTTTCCACTTTGGGTTCAGAAAAAGACAATAATTTTCCTATGTGAAGCAATTAAAAGAGGACCTTCCCTCTTTGTCAGATAGGATCATATATAAGGCAGCTCCAGCAGCAGGCATATCTATATAAAATATATATTATGCAAGCCAATTATTCTTTGTTCACAAAGAATGTGCGTGTACTTCATATGCCTTAGAGTCAATACGTATATGTTACAAAGCAAAAGCATGGAAATTTGAAAGAAAAATGATAAAGTTTGTGGAACAGAATCATGCAAAAACATATAAAAACTCGTACCCCTATAAATGGGTTGCTGGAAAATCCCTACTTTTGCAAGGTAGATGGAATTATATAGTAGGTCTTTTTCTAATGCAGGGGTGGCAGAAAGGGATTTGGATCCTCTTCTGAGCTCGGGGGGCTGCAGCCTTCTGAGCAAAGCACGTGAACCGTTAGATTTTGATTCAATGACTACAAATAAAAGGATTCTTTAAAAGTTATAATAATTATAGTCGTTTGATCAAAATTCAACAATCCACATGTTTTGCTCAGGAGGCTCAGTCTCCTGAGCTCAGGAGAGAATCCAAATCCAGCAGAAAGTGCTTTCATTCATCAGGCTGACGTAACAATAAAGGCACCATGCATCTTAACTGTACCAACCCTTATTACAAGAATCAATAGGGCAAAAATTTAATTAAGCTCAAGAGCAAAAGACCAGCGTTGTATTCTTGCGTGCATTCTACGATATCTTCAAGTTTCAAAACTTCTAGGGCTTGGAGTAAACGACAGAGATTTCATGTTGAAAAGCAGCCATTTGCCAAATGTGTACACACACACTATTATATTATTATTATTATTATTATATCTCTACTAATTAATAAAAAACTCATTGTCAACCAAAACCCTATAAAATTATCAGTTTAACACTCTAATTAAAACAGAACATGAATAAGAAATATGGGGCAGAAATGTAGTTTCATACATCCAAATTTTGTTGTTTTTTTTTCAAAGTTTCATCTACATGTAATCCTAACATATCTCTAATTAAAAAAAATATATATATTCCTACTCCTACATTCTCTATCACTCTCTTCGTCTCTCCTTCTATTTCAAAAACAAAAATAAAAAATTTTCTTACGCACTTTGTGTGTGTGTGCCCGTATGCTAGTTATTATTAAGAAAACCCTCATTGTCAACTTTTTTTTCCTATTTTGACCTCACTTTTGATACACACGGTTGACAAAAGGAGGGTAAAATAGTAATTTTGTACCTTTTGACAAAATGACAATCATATCCCTATTTTTCCTATTTTACCCTCTTTTTTTTAGATAATGACAATCATATTTTTCTAATTTTATCCTAACTTTTGATACACAATATTTACATAAGGAGAACAAAAAAGTAATTATGTAATATTAAAAAAAATATGCACTTATTAAAATAAATTGTTCACACACACACAAAATATGTGCTCTCTGCTAATATATATATATATATATATATATATATATATATAATTACTATACATAGTCAGTTTGAACACAGCTCAAACAGTCTTGAGAACGGTTCGAATATTGCTCCAAGGATGTCGATCGAGAGGGCTAGAGTTCTTTTCGATCGACGGGGCAACTATGTTTCTAAATTTTGAAAAAAGTGGCTAGAAAGTCTTTGTCAAATGTATTAAAGAAGAGTGGTGTTATCTATATATTCCATTTTACTTCTTATGAGAAATTTTTAGTATGCTCAAAATACAAAGCGAAAAACATATGTCATTATACAATTCGAGGAAATATTTTTCTTTTCAAGTGTCCCTTCAAGTGTTTAATGACATGTGGTGCTCCGCCCCATGTTTCACTTTACTGAAAAATCTCTCACCTCTCACACACTGCTCTCAACTTCCGATCATCAAATCAAATGAATTGAAGAAGTGAAATAGCACAACCATTAAAGAAACATGTTCTTTTCAACACGAAGAGACATACAAGTTGAGGGATATTAAAACTGGGGGTATATATCGTCAGTGCTTAGGATAGATTTCCATTTTCACTTCTTTATTAATGTTTATGGAAGAAAGATTTTTCCATTTAGAATATAATAAAAGTTCCATGGTTTCTTTTTCACAGTTTCACTATCGAGCTCTTGTGGTCTACTAAGCAATCTTTATCTTCTCTTTGTTAATTTTAATAAACAAATTTAATTATTGAATATAGTCAAAGCTCTTCCATTTTTATAATATAAAAAGTTAGTATTCATCTTTCTAAGTTGAAGCAGAAACGTATCAACTTATGTAAAAAAAATGATCGAATCATATTTTCATATTTCAATATTAGAAAAGATATGAAGTTCCTTCCCAGTAGTGACACGGACACCGTAAATATTTTATACTTTCTCGTAAATTTACCGTCAATTATTATAATTTGTTTTCAAACTTAAGCTACCACTAAAATATTTATCAAGGGATTCTAAAATGAAGTTTAGAAACAAAAATTCATCTTCACTACCATCATCATCATTGCCATTATTTCTACCGCCACCATGGACACCGCCACAACCATTGCTTAGCACTGGCTCTGCCAACTTCCACCACCTCCACCCTAACCCTTACCCCCCTTAACAATGTCCTTGCCACCATCATCACTTTTGCCAGGGACTACCATCGTCACTAGGCCAGAACCCCGAAAGTACCAACACAATCAATTACCCCCGTTATCATAATACTTGAATTAATCAAATGTAACATTAGAAAGCAGGTATTGCTTAATTGGAGAGAAAATAGTTTTTATTGACCTTTAGTTTTAAAGGATAAAATAAAATGATAATTAATTAACCTACGTCGAAATATGAAATTATTTACTGAAAACAAATTTCCTATTATACTAAACATTTTATGCATACATCATTCAAATTAAGTCTTTTTTATGAGAGGAAGAGAACAAAAAACTAAACACATCACCCAAATGAAAGCGACAAGATCAAATCAATGTATTTAAAACTTCTTTAGGGGCATGGATAATGCCATCATCAATATAAGACTTGACTGGGTCAGCTGTGAAATGATTAAATTGTAAGACATAATTATTAAGCGTAAAACATATTAGTATTCGATCTAATACAACATTAAGCACCAACTCTTGAATTGTTAAAAAAATGTTTTTAAATATTGTTTAAACTATATATTCAGAATAACTCAATGGCATAAGCATTAAGCAATTAGTGCAATTCACTCCTACATTTACATGTCTTTTCTGTATCCTTCATTCTTTCTCATTTTTATTCTGAATAAATTCCTGATTTTACAAGAACAACAACCAAGCTTTATACTATTAATTAGTTGTATGAATCTTAAAACACTACTGTGGTTGGTTTTGTCTAGTCTTCCGTTGCTTCAAGTACTACATATCTTTTTTTCTTTTTCTTTTTTATGTGGTTTTTTATTCCAAGTCTTCAAAGACTTTCCTCCATCTCTTTTTTCTCTAAACCCTCCTAAGTTGATGAAGACCTCAGAAGACTTTGAAATATAAACTAAATAAAAACCAAACAAGAAAAAGTTAAAGGCAGCAAAGTGGGCATTTCCCTCATGTTAGATATCAAAGCAGAGAAATCATTGTCATTTTTTGCTTTTCTTGGTATTTCTAAAGTAAAAGATGATAATTTCTTTTTCCACTAGTAAAAAGGTGAACTGCCAAAATTCATATTTCAAGCATGCGTGTTGACAGCATCACTCACCACAACTAAGAAGAAAACTGATGTTACTCTTTTTATCACCATGATTCATGCCATATAGCTCTCATCAAGTGGGTCTCCGTCCCTTGTATAGCTCATCAAGGACTAATTTTATTTCTTTTTCAATTGACCAAATTGTTGTTCCAAATCACAATCCCCACCCTTTTTTGGTGTGAGAGATACTCGACTCCACAAAATCGTGGAGAAAAGCGTGCATAAAAAAATTCGTGACAAATTCACATAACTTTATGGTTATAATCGGAATCGTTCAATTACAAATCATTTATGAAAAAAAAAAAAAATATATATATATATATATATATAATATCATTTAGTTATCGAACTGTATAATATGATCAGAATTAGTAAAGTATTACGAATCTTCTATTTATTTGCTATAGTTGATTAACTAAACAACCTTAATTTCAATTTGATTTTGTATAGAGATAAATCTTTACATAATGTTTTTTAATATGAATAATTCCGATCATAAGTACGAAACTCTACGAATCATCCACGAACTACTTTGAGGAGTTACTCCACAAAGTAGTGGAACCAATTTTCTCTCTTTTTGTTTTACCATTTGATTTTCATAGGAGAAGTCTGTACATGCATTGAGAACAATTATCACGCAATATATCATCCGACGTATCATATAATAACATTAGGTAGCCGTGTTCCGAGCATATGAAAAACTTTCTCGTGTTTGGGGTGAAGCAATCAAGTTGCGGGGCAAGTAGAAAATGTTGCGGTTTTTAGCCAAAATAGTCATTGAGATTTACATAACTTTTCATTTTGATCTCTGAGATCTGAAATCAATAAATTGGTCCATGAGTTTGTCCACAATCAATCATTTTGGTCATTTTATGAAAAATCTCCATAAAATAGGGGTAAAATGACAAAAATATCTTTTTTTTGTCAAATCATTTTGATCTATTGTTTATTAAATTAAGGGTAATTTAGTCATTTTGATCCTTATTTAACATAATTTTTCACCTAAGGACTAAAATGATTGATAGTGGATAGTCTCAGTGATTATTTATATTGATTTCAAATCTCAATGATCAAAATAAATAGTTATGCAAGTCTCACGAACCATTTTTGTTGAAAAAACCAAATGCTACAACAGGCTTAACCTCACTGGGATACCTGAGTGCGCCTCAAATGGTCCAGTGTGAGCCGCGAGCGGCAGAGCAATGCCTAACTGACACGCATTTCTCTTGACAGGGACATTTATTTAGGTAAAAATCGAAAAGCACACAAGCCTTTCCCATCCTATATTGTCTTTGTGGGGACACGCATAACAAATTGGAGATCACATTTTTTGGGGTAAGAAATATTTATTACCCTCCATTTAATTATTTAATCAGCACTCCTAGCGACAGTCGTGTATGAGCGATTCGTGACCACCTATATTGTGTCAACGTTAAGATTTCCTTACAAACGTATAGACAATTAACTGTAGCATTCTTCAACTTTTAGCAATGCCCTAAATTTTGGCATTTCCCACTTTGTTCTTCGAACTTATGCCACTATCCCCAAACCATCGGTTTCAGTTCTGTCACAATTTTACATTAATTCTATCTTGTGCAATGGACGACCAAATGCATCAAGAAAATGCTACTTGGAAGAATTGATTTATTAGAAAAAAAAATATTGAGAAGAATTAAAACTTAAAACACCTGCCACAAATTCAAAAGCTTCTATTGTGCACAATGGACCAAGAGTTAACCTTCAACTTGACGAAATAATTGACAGAACTAACTGCAAGCTTGCAAGCAGGACATTGACACAAATTAAAAGTTCAGGAGGCAAAAAGTAGAACAAGGCTATAATTTATGGCTACAACTAAAAAAAATCTTATTTCCCACAAGAATAGTATCTCATAATTTACGGAAATTTCTTACATGCTACGAGCATTGGATGACTTTGATTGATTTGAATTATTGTTTTTATTGTGATCTCGTGAATACAAGTTATCTAATGTTCGTAGCATTTAATGCACCGATGTGAAGCCCCATAATTAACCACAAAAGCTAGAGTTGGACATGAACCTTAGAATTGCGTTCAAGTAGAGGCTTTTCTGGATTCATTGAACGGACAGAAATGACCATTTATACACATGAAAGATGCCTTCCAGTTTGGCATCCACACCGAGTGAGACACAAAGGGGAAATAGAAAACGGTTTCTGTGATTTCATCATGCGTTCCAGGTTCCAGCCATACCAACCTCAGTGGGGAAAGTTTTAAAGCAACTGCTGGAAGCAGCTATATAAAACATCAAGTGTTGCAAAAACAAAATACGAGTCTAGGAAAGTAGTCAACCACTCAGGTCCTTTTGTTATAGTGGCCCTACACTGGATCTTTTACTGTGTGATGGAGTCTGGTGATAACCCACTCAATTAAACACTGATTTGGCTCGGAATATTAATTATAACTCGGTGAGTCGACTAACACTACATGAAGAAGATAATAGGAGAAACTCTCTTGTAACCCGTGTCACCATGCAGCAAGCATCGTGCACTTATTGAATACATGGATGAACGATGTCATTAGGATTATATTATATCTTGGTTGCAAGAGAGTTTTTTCTTGTATCATGAGGTCTGGTGATAATCGACTCAATATACTTATTTGACGTGTTATCTTATTACTCGGTGAGCCGACTCACACAACAACAAAGAGACAGAAGGATAAATAGATTTTTGCTTTAATCATTGCAGATCTTGCTTAGTACTAATCCTATTCTAAACTACCCATGATGTTTTAATTTATTATTTACTTACCACTTCTTACTCACCAACCATTTCGTCCATCCAAATCAAGTGTGTATCCAACATCTATGATTACTTCACCCACTTGGTCATCAACCTATAGTTTAATGCTCCAAAAAAAAGGTGGGGTCCAGAGAAAAACAAGGCATATTTGTAATATTAAGTAATATAAAGGGGAGGATTGTAGCCATCTCCTTTATATACAACCCATCTATATTCCCAAGTCCCAACGCCCCTCACTCACAATACCCAACTTTTCTAAAGCCAAAATTTTTTTCTTACCAAGTTGTGACAAGCAAAAGTATGGGGAATTGCTTGGTTATGCAAGAAAATATAACAAAGATTATGAGACCAGATGGGAAAATCTTAGAGTACAGAGCAGACATGAAAGTTTACCAGGTGTTATCGGAGTTTTCTGGCCATGCAATATCCGAGACAGCTCCAGTCTACCAGCATCTCCGGCCAGACTCCAAGTTGCTTGGTGGTCACCTCTACCATCTCGTACCTCTCCCTCTGCCACCGCCGAAAAAGGCTTCCCAGAAGAAGGTGAGGTTTTCGGAGCCTGAAGCCGAACCTGAACAAGAAACAAAAGTCGTAAGGATTAAGCTGGTTATAAGTAAGCAAGAACTGCAGGAGATGTTGAGAAAGGGAGGAGTTGCAGTTCTTGATGAAATGGTCTCTCGGCTTCAAAGTGAAAAAGGCGTAGAGCAGAGTAATACCAACAGCTTCAACGACGATGGTAACTGTGAAGGGTGGAAACCCGTTCTAGAAAGCATACCTGAAGTAAACTAGCAATAGTATAAACGTTAGTATGTAGAATTGTATACTAATCTCTCCTTTCAAACAAAATGAAATATGAAAGAAGAAAAGAAAACAAGTATCTCTCCGCATGATCGGTTTTCTGTAACATACATATAAAGTAAACAAAGATCCATGAAAAATACAGTTTAGCTTTTCTTTCCCTTCTCACATTTAAGTTCTTAATACAACAATAACAACAAAGCCTTATCCCACTTAATGGGGTCGGCTGTGAATCTTAAAATATTACTGCGCTCGGTTTTGATACAAGTTCTTAATCTGTTCTCTAATTGGTATGTTGCATCCTAATCGTAGAATCTGCGCGTCATTCAAAACCTTAGTCTCATGCATATCTCTAGTACACAAGAATCACAACCAAGCCCCAACAAGAAGAAGGAAGAAAGCCTTATTTCACTAAGTGAGGTCGGCTGTATGAATCCTAGAACGCCATTGAGCTCGGTTTTGCACCAAGTCTTCCGTTAGCTCCAAGCACTCCATGTCTTTTCTTAAAATTTACGTCCAAGTCTTCTTATGTCTTGATCTACCATTTTGCCCTGAGCCTCTCATAAGTGAAAAAAGAAAAAACAAAACAAAACGTCTAAGAGAAAAAAAACACAAAGTTAGTTATAATATAACGGTTCAAACTACAGAAATGAATTTCCAAGAAATTTCATACAACTTGGTGGTAAAGAGGGGAAGAAACTGTCGCAGCATAATAAATATCAACGCGAGTAAACAGTTTTCTATATCAGGTCGAAATACCAACGAGCATGTAATATGACGAAAGGATGATGTAGCAATACATATGCCTCTATGAGTTGGCCCCTTGAGCCTCCAGCCTCACCTGCCAAATCACAAAAAAGATACCAAAAAAATACAAAGCATATCTTATGTTATTGGCACGCCAAAATAGTTATCCTACACTCCACCTAAATGAAAAAATGAGGAAGGAGTGCCCTTTTAAAGTGTTAATAACAATTCCAGCTATTGACACGTTATCTTTTCTATACATCCAAATTATTACATTTTTGTGGTGGTGGTGGTGGTGCTAGTGCTCCCATATGAAAGCCTCTTGCAACTTCCCATAATGGAATGATAGAATAAGTCAACTAGCTCTAGTTAAATTGCTTGTGTGTGTGTGTGTGTGTGTGTGTATCATGGAAGAATGGCTATAAGTTACCTCTACTATACTTCATATACCAAATATGGTGGTTCCGGTAGCACTTCAAAACTGTTTTACTGCTGCTTAGGAGTATTCTTGACCAATCCAACCTCTTATAAGATCTTGTAAGGTTTCTCCTTTTACCGATGTGGGACTCTTTTATCTTCACATCCTCGCACGCTCCCTCACGTGTAGTGAATTTTCAAGCCAAACATGTGGACAACACAAATTGGGTGATCTGGAGCACGTGTAGCCATTGGGCTTCACACATGGGCCAACCTGCTCTACTACCATAAAGAAAGTTGACGTTCTACCATAAAACCAATTGGCAAATGGGGAGTAACTCAACCTGTTATAAGACCTTGCAAGGTTTCTCATTTCACCGATGTGGGACTCTTTTACCTTCACATCCTCACAATAGATACATAGAGTCCTTGTTGCATCATTCTTACAATCAAGTATGTAACTGAACTCTAGGTAAATGAAAGCCAAAAGCACTTTTCATTCAGTAATTATCTACTTGTTGCGTTCAGTAACACATTCAAATTACTAAGTAAGACACTCTACAGTCTACAAGAAGAACTAGTTGACCATATAATATTGCAAATTATGCAGAAACTTATTAGCCAAGTTGTCCACTGAAACGGTCTCTATCTACCCTTTATTTCCCATATCAGCTTCTCACAGAACAAACACAGGTCCCTCCTTGTTGATAGGAAACCAGATAAGGAAATAAAAGGTCCTACAGAAAAGCACAAGTACTTTAGATTTCTTTACAGCACATGGTTGTGCTATTGGCATTTCAAGTTTGAATTATAGCTACTCTGTTTCGTCATACTAGGACATGTATTCTTATCTAAACTCTAAAGAACAATAAGGAGGCCATGTTCGATCCCTTTTCGATCCCAGTGGGTAGTCATACATTCAAACTTCACTATAAGCACTATAAAGGCTGAGACTGACTAGGTTGCCATTACTTATTTTGGCTTTAATCATAAAGCACTAGGCACACTGGGAGTAGCTTAGTTTTATATGTTGGTGGGCACGTGTGATGCAAGCAAGAAACAATGACGTATGCATATCACATTTCAGTTAAACAACTCTCACTTCTTATGCACCAATAAGTATCTCAAGTCAATTAACAGCATTCCCCCTCCATAATCATCTGAATGAACAATGAATTTATATACCGCTGACTATATGCACGCATAAGCAACAACTTGAAGAGAATGAATGAAAAGGAATAAAAGAGAACCGGATGAACATATTCAATGGCACCAGAAGAATAGGTGAAGAGAGTAACCAATATACATATCAGAAACTGGTATATCACAAACTTTATGTAGTCCCTATTACTATATTTACATACCGTATGACGTTACATAATATATTTGATTAGCAGATATCCAACTCACTTTAGTTTCTACTTTCTTTACAGGAGAAATGGTGTATAGTCGATAACCACAAGATTGTAAATTTCCGTATAGAAACTACTATTCCTCTTTACTTTCAACTTCCAGACTGATCTCATTACGCCGTTGAAATGGAAGTGTAAATGGTGGATTATACTGCATTCATATTGAAAGGGAAAAGTGTAAATGGCATTTTAAAAGACAATGTACATAAAGTACCTTGAAGTTAGATTGTTCTGACATTTTTCTTATTTATAATGCAGTGAAGAACGTACCTGTGCAACTTCCACTGAAGTTCCTTCCTTCACTTGGAACTGTCCATCATTTTTCAGAGCTTCCCTTAGCTTGGATTCTCGTTTCTTAACTTCCTCATTAGTAACAAACCCTGATTTGACATTGCGAGCATAAACTGTCATGATACAGTCGAAAAATCTAGACTAAACAAACCATAAATTACTCTCAGTGAAATTGAAACTGCAATTATTACCACAAGTTTCCTGCAATTAAGTAATACTTAACTAAACTTCAGCTACAATAGCACACCACATGAACTAGATATAACCATGCTTATCAACTAGCGGAATCTTGGACTTGAATGCAATTTACCACATAGAATCATGTACTTTCAATACAATAACCCAAATTCACAAAATATCTACATAGCTGATAATATAAGGAGAAAACAGACCTGAAAAGGCAACAACTGCAACTACTTTCCTAGGGACCTCTTCGATCCTTACAGATGGATCTTTAGGCAATGGCGTATTGGCACTGTATTTCGAGGGAATGACAAAGGACATCTGCCATTTATCTTGATCTCCCAGCTAGATACAATTATAGAGAAAGTAGATCGTGAAAAAAGAAGGATAAAGACTAAATATAACATATTGGGAAAGAGGTCAAAATACCAATCCAGACTTACACCACCAAAACATATATTAAAATTAAATATTCAATTCCAAAATGGACTAACTAAATGAGACAACCATGGCCAACTTCATGAGCTAATATTTTGGTGTCGTGAGTTTCTTGCAACATTTTTGCACGGATAATTATAAGCATTTGAAACTTACACGAAAGAACATGTAATCTCAGCAGAACTTCAGGTATAACATCTTAGTTTGAATCATCAGCAAAATACACATGGTGCCAGATAACATTAACATAAGATGAGTGCATAAGAGTTACCCTCTTTGTTATCACAGGAGTTGTCATTTCCATTTTCTCCCCATCCGATTGAACTTTACGTGTATAAACCGGTGTGGTCATCTCCATTTTCTCCTTGGTGGTATTCTTAACCGGCATAAGAACAAAGTAAGATAGCCAAACAGGGTTAGATGGATAACAAAATCACATTAAGTGGTTAAATAAACAAAATTATATATTAAAGACCAAACCATTGCGAGAAGGAAATAAATAAAAACCCCGACAAGAAAAGGGGGAAGAAATTTCAAAGTACCTTACCAAACAGGTATTCAGCTAAGACATTGAAGGATTGAGATGCACCATTGAAATCAAAACCAGACTTTCCAGGCATTGTTGTCTCTGCTATAATGTAAGCCTGATTCCATACACTCACAATCCCAATTCGTCATTGCTTACATGAGACAGTGAATTACAACTAAACTGAATAATCTCAAGAGGGCGAAAATGGAACCGAAAAAAAATGAAGCTTTTAACAATACCTCAATTTCTCTAATCTCATACTGGTCTCTCCTACTCAGAACTTTGAACTTCACCGTTTCAATGTCCGGAACTACACCAAATATACACCGAAAAATTAATTGAAAATAAATGCCGCATACGTGGTTAGGCCAGTTAGCCAGGGGCAACCTGTTCCCGGCACCCAAGTTCGAATCCCCATTCCCGTCTATTAGAGTACTTTAAAATATCGCTTTTTCAAAAAATGCCCAAAAGATCACCTGCCATGAGGGCTTCTTCGAGAGTACGAGCCTCAAACTGTTTGGGGAAGACATATTTTGCAGTCTCCGTGGCCAACTCGAGCAAAACTGCACGTTAAAGGGCCAAAACGTTGAAACAAAATTGTTACCAGGGATCCAATTTTAAATCTTTGAAAGCTTCGAGTGTGTGTGTGGGAGGAAGTTGATTTGAACATTTACGTCGCTGGGAGAGAGACGACGCTTGAATAGCGAGAGCGGCGACGAGGGAGACTCGGGCTTCTAGAGCGGACATGGTCCTCCTCCGCTGCTGCGGCGGGGAGGGGACTGCGGCCGCTCGGTCCGTCGCCATGGAGATGGTGGTGAGTCGTCTGTAGATGTTAGGGTTTCCGGAGAGGGAAGTGCAGGTTAGGGTTTTGGAAGGGTGCGTGTGAGTGAACGACATTGAAAGCTTTTTTCTTGATTTTTTTGAATTTTCTGTTGCAGAGAGGAAGTGAGAGAGGGAGTAGTGGTTATGATTTTCCCGGGGATGGATGTTACTTTTAATGAAATACCATATTCGCCCCTCACTGTAGAGGGATATTGCAGGTACTGACCCTCAGTTTATTTATTTTATTTTATTTTTTGGTATTGTGACCTTACATGACGACGTGAGTTCAAACCATCTCGGTGACTAATCTAACATTTAACTTACTAACGCTATCGTTCAACTCAGTTTAGTCATTTGAATTGGAGATGGAAAACTATTTCTTTAAAAACTATATTTTTAAGGATAATACTTGTCTACTCACAATGATGAATACTCACTTTTTGATTTTGTCCGAAAATAATTTAACACTTATTTTATTGTTTTTTTTTAAATTGACGACTTATTTAAAAAAAAAATTTTACTTAAAACAAAGAATATGTGATATCTTTTATTGGGCCAACAATAATATAAATTGAAGATAAGAACTCTTAATAAAGATTGAGCTTAGCCTTACAATGGATTAACAATAATTTGAATCGAATATAAAACCTCACTTATAAAGTAAAGAGGAATACTATTAGTACTAAGTGACATGTATTGTTCTATTTTGAATGTGCTATATTTAAGAGTAGTGGCTAAATATAGCACAATCATTGGAGATGGTTAGTAATGAGAGACTTTTCAGTGTATCGGAAACACGTTTTGGTTTACCAAGTGTCATAATAACTTATTGGATACTTGAAAATTATTTTAACCATTTGCATTAGGATACTTATTATACAAGACCGTGTTTTTTAGCACACTAAAAAATTCATCTTTAGTAACCCTGTTTTGACATGATAAACACACGAATAAATTGTAGCAATGGTCCATCAATTAAAAATCCATTATTATTGGTCCCTCAACTTATCAAAATGTGTAACTATAGTCATTTTTATCAATTTCGTCAAAATTTTGTCAAAATAAGTTATGTTGGAATGACCATTTATACAATTAGGATCTCTCAACTCATCAAAGTGTGTAATTATGGTTCTTTTCGTCAACTACGTCAAAATTTTTGTCAAAACGAGTTATGTTGGAAGAACCATTATTACAATTGGGTTAAAGTTAAGGCACCATTTCTCCAGTTGAATTAAAGTTGAGGGACCAATGATAATGAATTTTTAGTTGAGGAACCATAGCTGCACGTTTTGATGAGTTGAGGGATCAATGGTAATGAATTTTTAGTTGAGGAATCATTACTCCAATTGAGTTAAAGTGAAGGGATCATAACTACAATTTACTCTAAACACGCTTATCAACCAAAAAAACTAGTATTTCATGAAAATTGCTTTTTCTCTCTTTTTTTTTTTTTTTTTTTTTTTTCTCAGCTTGTTTACTATTGAATGATTGCTTCACTTGGATAGCCTGACAGTGATACAAACAGAAAATTATTATTGTTGCTACAGAAAATTCTCTTCGTAGCATGTTATTGCATTTTCTTGTACAAATTTTTTTTCTTCTGAACATTTTTGGAGGCTTGAAAAAAATCTTCATGATATTCTTGCCCGTAAGACAATTCATATTGAGCAAGTTTTGTACGACTCTCTTCGCAAAAATTTGCATGGTTTTTGCTATAAAAGATATGAAAGTCTTAGTTGTGCCATAAAATGTGAGAGAAAGTGTATAGTGATGAATGTTAGAGTGTAAGTTGTATATGAGATTTTGGAGGAAATTAAAATTGATTTACCAATTAACGTGGTCATTTTGGGTTGCACCGTTCTATTTTAAAAATATATAATCAATATGTGTAGTACGAAGTAGACGTTATCATTGCTATAAGTGATGATAAATACAAAATAAAAACAAGAATTACAAAATAGTGGATAAGAAATTCACCATGTAGCAAAGCTAGCTAATACCTCTCAAATAGTATCCGTAGATGTAATAACCATAGTTATTCACCCATTCAAGCTTGATGATTACATTTATAAATGAATTATTATAGGTATTACTCGCGAGTACAAATGTATAAAATTAAATCGTTTATTTTGTGTAGCAGAGTTAAAGTTTCTCACGATGAGGCCAGGCTGTGCACTCTCAACCCCAATCTGATAGCTGAAGTAGCAAATTTAGAAAATATTCTTTGGTTTGAGCATCCTACTCGTGTGAAAGATTTAAATTGAAATATTTTTTAATTTTCTTTAGCAAGACCCACCACCAAAAGATGCAAGTTTTTATTCACATTTTTCCAACAAAAATGAATATTTTACATCTCGTCATTGGATGCAAGTTTTTATTTAAATTTTCCAACAAAAATGAATATTTTACCTCTCGTCATTGGAGAGATTTCTGGCCAACTAAAAAATACATCTCTCAAGGTTTTTTGCATCCCATTGGAGATGCATTAATTACTTTATTTTACGAAAAACCTACCTATTAATCCAAAAACTATGTTTCTTTCCCATCACTAACAAACATAAAGAAAATTTTCATTTCCTATCCCCTAGGAAAAGCATGGGAAATCATCTCCCATGAATAAACACAGCCTAGAAGTAATACATGACAAACTCTGAGCTTAATTTTATATCTTAAGGCTCCAATCTTGATCTGTATCTTAAGGCTCCAAACTCAGTTTCGGCACATTATCCAGATGCAAATTTTCACTGACCCAAAAAAATAATAGCTCATAACTTACAACGCGGCATTTGTCGAAGTTACAGAGCTGAACTCTCCTATGCAATGAATTTTCAAAATACATAAACCAGAATAACCTAGATGTCAAAATAGTGCACACATAGAACCGAAACCAGAATAACCTAGATGTCAAAATAGTGCGCGCACAGAACCGAAAGATAATGGAAATGCGCTAAACAGTCAAGGACTCCTGCTGGGCATGCCAAGCAACGACGTCTTTGTATGACAAGTTGCCTCCAAAAACATCCAAAGCGCTGCCAACAGTAACATCTACGTGTCCCAGTCCTGCCACTTTAATCCTCTCTAAATCAGCCATTACAGTCACACCACCAGCATAAGTTACAGGAATCTGGCACCCAAAAACATAGCCTATAAGTAATTTGAACATGTACAATGCATGAACGTAAGAATTTCAAAATGTCTGCTCCCCATGCCTGATTCTCTACCATAACATGAGTGCAGCATGTAGCCCCAAGCCTTCTGGCTTAATCAGAATAATAAAGTCTCATGCTTGACGGCTTTGTACCAATGGGGCATATGCATTTGAATAACCATTCACTATACAAATGATTTAGATCACAACAATCATGGCTCAGTTCTCTGTCTTTCCAAGGTCATCTATGTGCAGAATAAAATAATATTTCGACTCTGTTCAACTGAGCATAAAACAGCCAACAGTAGTCTAAATAGAAATGTGGAATATTTTTTTGGTGAAATGATGAGATGGAGCTACATTTCCAGCAACAACCTATATGATTTTAAAAACCTGTGCAGTTAGCAAAAGACATAAATGTGCCATTTTATTACAAAGTTACCAACCGGTGAATGCTTTCCAAGCAACGTCACAAGCTCCTCATCAATGCCCAGCCTGCGATAAGCAAATATAAGATTTGTTAGAACTCAACAGATAAACATGTTTGCCTTTTTCAAATATTGGATGTCAGGTTGGGGGTTTGGGGATGGTACTCATACTGATATGCAATTGTAAGCTTTCAACAAGTATAGTAATTAACTAAACAAACAAATTAGCAGACCATCTGGAATTGGCAAATGTATTATCAGTATAGTTATTCTAAAAATTTACGGCCAGCAATAAACTTCAAATGAAATTATAGCAGAAGCTAAATTCAAAATTGGATCTTCTTTAAACTCGATCCATCAGAAATGGAAGAAAAATAACACATTATTATAAATTAATCCATCGTTTACTTGAATAGTGGATTTGACTCAAAACTCAAAAGTGATATAGTTTTATCTGTAAATAGGGGGAAAATTCTTGATATCAGAAAAAAGTGTGAATGGGAACAAGAAAGGATATAGGAAAGAAAAAGAAAAGAAAAGCATTTACCAAGAACACGATGCATCAAACTCATGGACCTTTAAAAATTGCATTTCTCAGTTGTCAATACGAGAGCACAGAAAGCTAAAGCCCCAGTTAGATTTCTCAGGCAAGGAGAAATCATTTAATTCCATTATGGAATATCATTTTCCTTTAACTACTAATTATAGTCGAAACCTCTTTTTAAGGCATTAATATTGTAAAATTCGGTTGGACCAGCGTATCTCTTGAAGCAATGGAATAAAATGGCAACATATATGACTTACTTTTTCCCTTCAACATCAACACCATGTACCAGAAATTCATCTGCAAAGTTGGCAAGAAAATTCAATATTTCCTCATCAAGATTCACGTCACTGAACTTCTGCCATCTATCCGTGACGATTGCATATTTACCATCCTGCACATTAAAGCAATTCATATATGAAAATTAAGACCAACATTTAAAAGCCTAGAAAATAGGTAGTCAAAAATACTTAAGGAAAACATTAAGAATAAGAAAAGCTCTAATAATGATTTGATATTTTTAGTGCTGATATGAAGATTTGCAATTGTCTCTGAAAATTGCTACTCTAGTCAAACAACACCAATATGATCTCAGTTTTCATTAAACTCGGATTACAACGAATCAAATACACATAAAAACTGCTTAAGATGAAAGTACATAAATAACTCTGCTTAGCCTTGAAAAGAAAATAAACAAATAGACAATAACAAAGGAGGTATGGTTCTTCGTTAGCTTCATACCCTCTTTCTGCAGCTAAGGTCCAAAACAAGCCTCTCTTTTCCAACAACAAGAACAAGATCTTTAAGCCTTTCAAGGTCCATTTGTCCATTGTTAAATACATACTACAAAAACAAAAAAAAAAACACCATGCCAAATGTAAAGAAATGATTTCGTGACACAAATTGATCTAAATAAATCTTCTTTAATATATAGGTGTAAAAGGTGGAAAAAATGTGGTAACTTACCGAGGTGACGATGACATGGCTAGCCCCTTCTTCTATGTAACGCAAACAATTTTCTGAATTGATCCCACCTCCTACTTGCAAGCCACCTAGATTATACCAGTCCTCGCAGCAAGGTCAGCAGAGGAAAATCTGTAAGTTCCAAACATATCATCAACGATAGAGATTAAGGTGAAATAGCATACTCCCAAGGCACTCAACCAACTTGAAAATCTCAGTATCTGCAATAATAATTAGACGCCGATGTTTTTGCAGAATTGCTAAGTATCTGAAGCTAAGTAACAATCTTTTGATCTAATTTACACTCATCCAGCCAAACTACTATCTCTTGAACTGCACATTGAGATTCGAAACTGATAGATGAATCCGATAAGAATCACTTCTCTAATATTACCAAAATAATTACTAGACGACTAATTTTAATCTTTTGATCCGAAAATTGTTAAATAATATCTAAAACAGCAACAGAATATACAAGAACAAGAAGGCAGGCAATAGACCCACCAGGATAGGCATGCAAAGCTTCAATGGCTGCAGCTCTACTAAAAGGGTCAGCTCCAAGCATGATCACATGACCACCTGTAAGCCCATCTTCTTTATACATCTTTGCATACTCCGCCGCGGACTTATCCGACACAAAATTGGTAACAAGAACCGACCCATCATCCTTCGAATCCGAAAGGGTAGACCCAACAATCTGCTTCACTTTACCCTGAAGTAAAAATCAAATAACAAACTCAGAAATCCCAAAAGAAAGATAATTCAGCTCATCACAAAAACATATATAACCGACTTACAGAAAACCCCAAATGATTCAAAAGAATGAGATTTGATAAACTGAAGTTGCAGTACCTTGTGTATGTCAATGCAAGGCCGGAAGCGAACAGCGCAGCGGATCGAAATCCGCCGGGTGAATCCTGCACCAGATAATGGGAAAATGCGCGTTGAATTACTGTATGAAAAGGGTAAATACCAAAGTAGAAGATGAAACGGAAGCAGAAATATACTTACCGGAGGCCATGGAAGGTCTGGCAGTCAAAATTTTAGGCCTTTTTGCGCCGAAAATTGAAGAGCTCGGAAGCCTGTGAAATGTACGAACATCGGAAGAGAAAGCGGCATTGAAGGTCTCAACTTTCATTCTGCTTCTGTTTCAGTCCAGGTTGAAGGCTTGAAGCAGAAGAGCGTGACTTGGGTTCCGATATGTATCCAAAGGACGGGGTATTTATGTCAAATCACCCAAGGTTGGGTTTTTTTTTTCCTTCCTTCACATTGGCCACCATGTTTTTAATTTTTACAATCCACTCCCGAAAATTTTACAACTGCATCAGTTTATAGGAGGGTTTTGCGCGTATAAGTTTTTAAGCCATTGTTAATATTAAGAGACTTTTTATATTAGCTTCCCACCAAATGTTGAATGCATTCCACATTAAAATTTAGTATTAAATGACTTATTTACCCTATTATGCAATGACAATTTTGACCTTATTAAGCTTAAAAAAAAAAAATCTATATACCAAATCACTTTTAACGTGTTATTTACCTTCTTCAAGTATCAAAACCATTCCAACCCTCTATTGTTGAACAAAACTCTAACTAATGAAACTACAAACATGTTGATTGAGAAAAAAAATTTGATGAATGAAATAAGAAATCGATGTTTCGGCAGCTTCACATGAGGTAAGACTTCATATTTTTTATTGTTTTAGTGATTTTGATGACATCGATAATTATTTTATTTTGCTTTTGATGAGTTATTCAAGCTTCTAAATTTGTAAGATCCCACATCGTCCAGGGAAGTGGATCATGTAAGCTTTATATGTAAATTCCTATCTCTACCTAGCACGAGGCGTTTTGGGAGCTCACTGGCTTCAGGTTTCATCGGAACTCCTAAGTTAAGCGAGTAATGCGCCAAAACAATCCCATAATTGGTGACCCACTGGGAAGTTCTCGTGTGACTTCTCATAAACAAAATCGTGAGAGCGTAGTCGGGACCCAAAGGAGACAATATCATGCCACGATGGAGTCGAGTCTAGGATGTGGTGGGAGCCCGGGCGAGGATGTGACAAAATTCGTATTCATCTTTTAGGGATCAGATGGATTACATGAAGAATGAAACACCAAAAACTACCACTAAATATTAAAAACTGACAACATGGGTTTTAATGATGGAATTGAAAACAATCCACATATGCTTTAAATCTCAGGCGGCATCTTTTGTCAAAATTCTAGTATGAAATTTTTGTTCAAATTAAAAGTTTTATAAGATTTAAGAAATGTGGGGGGGTGTATAGAAAACATGGGGAGCATGTAGAAAATGTAAGGTGTATATTAAGAATGGGGGTTGTGATATGTATTATGGGGAAGTATGTGAGGTATATTAAGATAATTTTAATTGAAAAAAATAAATGTGGGATGTATTAAGTATTTGAGGTTTATTCAACAATTTGTGAGATGTTAATATAATTAGTCATATTAAAAAACACTTCAAACTGAAACACATGATTACAAGTGAACATTTGAGGTGAATGAAGTTGAACTTTTACCGTAAGATTAATAGATATTTTTATTAATTAATGAAATCCTTTTTATCAACCAAAAAGGATGAAAAAACAATTTAGTCTTCTATCACAAAAAAGGCAATAATGTAATTTCACATGTCCAAATTTTATTTTATTTTATATTAAAACCTCATCTACAGGTGATGTTAAAATATCTGTACTATTTAAAATTAAAAAAATAAAAAACAAAAAACCAAAATCCTGTCACTCCCCCCCACATTCTCTCTTTCTCTCATTTATACATACAAAATATGTGACGAATGATAGTATAGAAATTAATCGAACTCTTTATAAGGATCATACTATGCAATGTCCACTTTTCTTTCTGATCGAATATTCATATAAAAACTTATAGTCGTTAGGGTATTTTTAGTTTAAATATGATTTCCAACAAAACTTTTTGTTAAAATACCATAAGTTTAGCTTAGGTACTGAGAGAAAAGTCAAGCAGAACATATTCATAAATACTACTATAATTCAAAATACTTACATGATCGATACTTTATCTAATCGTGTTTTTCTTGACTGGCCAACTTTTTTATGTTGCTGGATGAATCTTTTCATATGTTTCATACTTTTGTTGTATATACATGTGATAAACAATAAATTTACACGATAAAAATAATTTTTTTTAGTAGATCTATATTTTTACACTAAAAAAAAAAGAATTTGACTAAATTATACGACAAACATAATTAAAGATGAAAAAGTTGCACCAATGGCTATATTTTCTATTTCATTTTTCAGTAATGACAGTTTTTAATAAAAATTTTCCGAATTAATATTTTCCAAATTAATATTTGTCTATTTTATTTTATTTTGGTTGGTGAAACTCGATAAGAGTCCAGCAGGTTCAATTCGAAGCTCTGCAATTCTGAGCCACTCGCCAAGAGTTCCATGGCCACAACAACTTAGCAAAAACCCACACAACTTCCGAACCAAAATTCAATCCGTCAATGGCGTCGATTGCCACCTGCTTCACGCTTCCGCAGAAGCCCCACTGTCCTCGCCGTCGCATCTTCAAATCCTCACTCCTCCCCATCCCTCCCAGAACCTTCCGTCTCCACCCGACGCCAGTTTTCCCGGGATTTGGCGCCAAGTTTCGGGAATCTAGGGGTTTGGTGTCGGCGGTGAAGTCGAGCCTCGACGCCGCCAGCGCTGCAATCAGGCCCGGCGGAGCTGTGGAGAGCGATAAGTTGCCTTCGGATGTGAGGAAGCGAGCGATGGAAGCTGTGGACGCTTGTGGAGGGAGAGTGACGATTGGTGACGTGGCTGGCCGGGCTGGGCTCAAGCTTAACGAAGCTCAGAACGCTCTGCAAGCTCTCGCTGCTGACACTGAAGGATTCTTGGAGGTAGTTATTTTCAAAAAAGTTTAGAACTTGGAGTTGTTTCGAAAATGTTTGTGAAGAAAATGAATGGGGTGTGTAGGATTGTTTAGTTATTTTAAAAAATTTATGAACTTGTAGTTGTTTTCCAAAATGTTTGCGAAGAAAATGATGGGGGTTGTAGGTTTGTTTAGTTATTTTTTCGTTTGTGGGTGAGTGCAATTGTTCTTTTCAAGATGGTCCCAACAGGTTTCGGATGAAGGCGACGTGCTCTACGTTTTCCCCAAGGATTATCGGGCGAAGCTTGTGGGAAAATCGCTTAGACTGAGAGTTGAGCCTGTGCTTGAGAAGGCAAAGGTAGTAACTTTGTGGAATTTTTGGCTATAATGTTTGGCAATTGGAACTAACATATTGCGTTTTTGCAGGCTGGGGTTGAGTATGTAGCGAGGGTTTCGTTTGGAACTGCCCTAATTGCTTCCATTGTTCTTGTTTATACTGCAATTGTTGTTGCTCTGTCTTCTGGTAGAAGGTAAGTTTCCAGGGTAAATGTTATTATCTTATTGTTAAATGTTTTCTTTATGGGCAGAATGGTTGACACTAGTATTTTGGTTACAGTGAAGATGACAATCGTGGAAGACGTGGAGGAAGGTCATATGATTCAGGGTTCACTTTTTACATGAATCCCGGTGACCTCTTTTGGTAATACCTTCTTCTATACTTCCTTGTTAAGTACGTTTTTCATAATACTGTGGAATGGTTTCAGATTTAGTTATTTTAGTTGTTGGAACTTGTAAGAGACTTTTGCTCACACCTTGTTTACTATTTATTTCATTAAGGTACTGGGATCCATATTACTACAGGAGGCGACGAGTACAAACAGAACGAGTTCAAACAGATGATAACAAGATGAATTTTGTTGAATCTGTATGTGATGGATTTAATCATCTTTTTTCTATTGTCTCTTTGCTAGTTTTGTATTTGAAGAAGAAAGTATTGACTTTATGATGTTGTCTTTTAGATTTTCTCATTTGTATTTGGCGATGGTGATCCAAACCAAGGAATCGAAGAAGAGAGATGGAAGTTGGTAATAATCGAGCACTGAGTTCAGTGGTTTGTTGCTTTCAACAATTTGTTTCATTTCATTGGTTGTGTTGGTATGCTTTTATATGTAATTAGATTTCTGTCTTGTCAGACTAAACCAGCATATAGGGGTATTTATAACTCTCTCTCTCTCTCTCTCTCTCTCTCTCTCTCTCTCTCTCTCTCTCTTTCTCTCTCCCTCTCCCTCTCTCAATCAAGCTACATTCACATAGTACCCCCTCTTAAAATCTTGCAAGGACCTTGTAGGCTTGACTTTGAAATAGGATATGGTATTTTGTCATAGATTCTTATGCTATCCTTGATTTAATACTTTGAAAGAATATACAGGAATTTATGGCTTTCGTTGAGGTCAAATACAGGAGTTTACGACTTTAATCATCTTTTAAAGCATTATATTTATTTAACAACAATCTCTTTCATGTGTTTATGTAAAATCCAAAACAAGAAAGAAAAAAGGGAATTATTAGGTTAAAGTAGTGCGCTGAATTCGTCTATGACTTCAGTTGGTAAAAATGTGGAAGTTGTAGAAATGGGGATTGTGTAATTGGCGGATAGCTTTTTGACTAGATCAAAACAAGAGAACTGCGCTGGTCTTGTGCTTGGGAATTGTCATGATTGTTTTGAAGCTGTTGTTACATCCCCAAAGCTATATATAAACTATATGATGTGATATTGGAAAATGTAGGATTTTCACAAATACTGAAGGTAATTGGGGATCCTCTCTTTGAAAAAATTGTCGTCCACCTATGGTATAGTCCTAGAACTTCCGTAGTTGTATGACTCTTTGTGTTATTCCTAAAGTTTGATAGTCTGTTGCTACTTATTATCTCAGCACTGTTTTTTTTTTTTTTTTTTCTTGTCATTAAAAATTATGATAGATATGTATGAAAGTATAATGAGAAAATTATCCCTTGAATTGTAAATGCAGATCGGACAATACATATCCTCTAAAGGTGGTGTTGTTGCAGCTGAAGAACTTGCTCCATATCTTGATATAGAATCTTCAGGGGATATTCTGGTAAATATATATATTTTTTTTTCTGTTGTCATGTTCGTTTGAGTTTCCAAACTCTTGTAATGGAGTTTTTCTTGTATTTGGAGAATCTGTTACTTCCAGCTTAGATTAGATTATTTATGGTTAATAGTAAGCACTTGCATCCATTGGTTAGTTAATTTAACACATCAGAATATTGGAGAAGTTCAGCATGCATTGCATTGTATCCGTGCTAAGCACTTTCATCTGTAAAGTCAAATCACGTTTGCATAATTCCTCATAAGAGATTCGAACAAAAATTGTTCAAGTAAATGGTGCTTCAAAACTTCATACTCAATAATGTAGATAATAATCATGATCTTTTATTTGTTTCTTTATAAATGAAAAAGCTTCCAAACAACTGTCGAGTTCACCTATTTTGTTTTTGTGTGGTTGGGCTTTTTATTGAGCACTTCAGTCAGTTCAAACTCTACATGACCTTGAAGTTTTCAGTTTCTTTTACTATATTCAGCATTTTCCTTTTAAATTTTTATTATGCTGCTTGACATTTTTTTTACTTTCTGTTAATTTCAGAATGATGAAACATACATTTTACCTGTTCTGTTAAGGTATGAGGGTCAGCCTATCATAGATGAAGAGGTATGTTTAACGTTGCTGTTTTTAAATAAATGGCTTCTATTTTGTCTTCTTTCTCCATATACATAGGGGTGGGCCATCGACCAATCCAAACCATATTGGTTGGTTTGGTTTGGATTGGTTTTGACCAAGAAAAAAGTCAAACAATTTAAAAACCAAACCGAATCGACCATGTTAACTGAAGCAGCCAGCCATTGTAGACTTGTAGCAGCCAGCCATTGTAGACTTGTTAACTAAATCAGTCATTGTTGACTAAAGAATTAGGAAATCAGACATGTTTTCCATTGTAATTAATAAAGTAGTTGTAAGCTGTAAAGTTAGGTATAGGCAGTAGTTTCATAGCAGTGTTTTTATGACTTCTTGTACTGGTTTCATACCTGATCATCATTGCTTGTATTCCTATATAAATCCTCCGATTGGGAGATGAATAGATCAAGAAATTAACTCTATTTTGGCATGGTATCAGAGCCATTCTGATCCAAAAGGAGTTTCTATTCTGATTAACCTACTGGCACTACTGCCATCTACCCCATAAGACCTGCAGAATAGCAGGCCTTCTACTTTCATACGAATCCAATCTCTCTTTGGCCATATCTGCCAACATCACTACCCATATTGAGCTTGTTAACCATATATATTCCGCTGCATCTCTACCTAAATACTACCCCATACCCTATAAACCATACCTGTTGGAATCACCCAACAAACCCGTGCCATTGCCTCTTCCTCCTTGCATTTTGTTCCTGCATCTCTCTCAGTGAGACTGACTCTCTATTGTTTCAATAAAGAGAATTCGTTGCAGTAGTAATGGGTGACTCCAAGACCACTGTCTCAGCTGCTGTTACACAAAAAGATATGTCTCTGCATATCACCCCAGACAAGTTGGATGGGTCCAACTATTCCTCGTGGTCCCAAAGTGTCCGCATCTACATCACTGGCAGAGGCAAATGGTCTTATGTCAGTGGAAAAAATAAGGCACCAGCAGAAGCCGATGCATTGTATGCTATATGGCTTCTCAACTCCATGACTAGAGATTTGCGGGCCATTTTTCTCCAACTCTCTACTGCAAAAGATGTTTGGGATGCTGTTACCCAAACTTACTCAATTGAAAAAGATGCATCAAAATTATATGAACTTCGCCGTCAAGCACTGGCGACTCGCCAGAATGGTGAGCCTTTATCTGCATATTATGGTAAACTCCAGCAAACATGGCAAGAAATAGATTTCTTACGTCTTGGAAAATTGAAATGTGCTGATGATATTGCTGCTCGAGAGACAGAAATTTCAGAAGAAAGATTGTATGATTTTCTGGCTGGCCTTGATCCTCATTTAGATCATGTTCGCAGTCAAGTTTTGACTCAAACACCTTTGCCATCTGTTCGTGCTGCTTATGCTCTTGTGAATGCTGAAGCAAGTAGGCAAACCATTATGTTGGTTGGCCCACAAGTGGAAGGATCAGCCATGGTAGCTGCTTTGTCTCGATTTCCCCGTGGAGTCTCGAATTCTCGATCAGGTGGATCTAAAGTTACTGATACAAGGAAGTGTACTTATTGTGACAAGGATAAGCATACTAGGGACACTTGTTTTAAGTTGCATGGATATCCTGATTGGTGGGTTCAAAAGAAGGAAAATCAAAAGAAAAGCATTGTTGGATCACAAGCACACCTGTCTACACCAACGCCTTCCGTGCCTCGAGTAGATCAATCTGCTCACTCAGTTTCTCCTACTACTGCTTCCACTTCCTTAGTCGACGCAGGTAACTTTGGTTTTGCCTTGAACACCACATTTGGTGCTCCAAATAAACCTTGGATCATTGATTCGGGGGCTTCTGACCATATGACCAATAACTCTTCATGGTTTGCTTCTCACACTACTCCACCTTTAAATACCGTTAAAGTTGCTAATGGTATTTCCACTCCAGTGCTTAGAGCAGGCTCCATCTCATTAACACCATGCCTATCTCTCTCATCTGTTTTACATGTTCCTAATCTTTCTCACAATTTGCTTTCTATTGGTAAACTCACAAATCAACTAAACTGTCTTGCCATCTTTTCTCCTACTCATTGTTGGTTTCAGGATATTCGAACGAAAGCGTTGATTGGTCATGGTAGAGAGAGGGGAGGTCTATACTACTTGGACTTACCACCAGATTGTGAGAAGACAAGTTACAGTTGTCAAGTGGAAGCTAAACAATTTGAAGCTTCTGAAAAAATTTGGTTATGGCACAAAAGATTGGGACATCCTTCCTTTCAGTACCTGCAATATCTATTCCCTTCTTTATTTTCTAAAGTCAAGGTTTCTAATTTTCATTGTGAAACTTGCATCTTTTCTAAAAATCATCGTGTCTCATTTCCTTTAAGCTCCAATAAAAGTGATGTTCCTTTCTCTCTTATTCATTCTGATGTTTGGGGACCATTTCATATTCCTACTCATACTGGTGCTAAATACTTTGTCTCTTTCATTGATGACTGCACTCGAGTTTCTTGGGTATACTTACTAAAAAATAAGAGTGAGGTTATGTCTGTTTTTCCAATATTTCATCAAATGATTCAAACCCAATTTAATGCTAAAATTCAAGTTGTTCGATCTGACAATGGGAAAGAGTATTTGAATTATGGACTTGGAACATTTTTTCAACAAGAAGGTATCATTCATCAAACATCTTGTCCACATACTCCTCAACAGAACGGTATAGCAGAACGTAAAAATCGTCACCTCTTGGATGTGGCTAGATCTTTATGTTTTGCTATGCATGTTCCTAAACGTTTTTGGGGTGATACCATTCACATAGCTGTTTTTCTTATCAATCGCATGCCATCACGTGTTCTCTAATTTCAAACACCTATCCAAACCCTTTCTCAGTATCATTCTCTTCCTTCACTCCTTCATATTCCTCCAAAAGTGTTTGGTTGTGTCTGCTATGTTCATGTCCACATGCAAAATCGTGATAAGTTGGATCCTCGAGCCATCAAATGTATGTTTATTGGCTATTCTGCTACTCAGAAAGGGTATCGATGTTACTATCCTCCCAATGGGAAAATTTTTGTCTCTATGGATGTTACCTTTCAGGAACAAGAGGCTTATTTTTCAGAGGGAGATTCGGTCACTTCTCTTCAGGGGGAGATGGGGAGTAAGGAGGAAGAGCAGTGGCCACTTGACATTGGTGGTATGCATTTTTCGGATGAACACTTGTCTGATGCCGGTGATGGTCCAAATTTGCCTAATGATGAGGCAAAGAGTGAAAAAATATTGAAGGTATATGAGAGGACAAGAAAAAGGGGAGATAAAGGAAAAGAAAAAGAAAAAGTGGCTGATGAGATAGACCACCCACATATATATCCCCTCATTGACCAACTCTCTGACCAATCAGCTACTACTCATACGAATTATCCTGAGGTAACCACTCATTCTCCTTCTCTTCAGCCTACTATATTTGATGAGTCCAATCATGAGATTTCATTAAGTGCTGATCCAATTGAACCACATCATGAGTCTGTTTCTCGTTATCCTATTCGAGAAAATCGAGGGATACCCCCTGTTCGTTATGGTTATTCTTCTACAAAGGGTATTCAATATCCCATATCTAATTTTGTTTCATCTCATCGCTTGTCAGACTCTTATATAGCTTTTGCAAACCAATTGTCATCAGTCTCAATTCCTAACAAGTTACAGGATGCTCTTAAAAATCCAAAATGGAAAAAAGCTAGGATTGAAGAGATGGAAGCTCTTCGAAAAAACTCCACTTGGGAACTGGTTAAACTTCCTGAAGGCAAGAAACCTGTTGGGTGTAGATGGGTGTTCACAATAAAGCATAAAGTTAATGGTTCAGTGGAGAGGTACAAGGCCAGATTGGTAGCCAAAGGTTATACTCAAACCTATGGCATTGATTATCAAGAGACATTTGCGCCGGTAGCAAAGATCAACACTATTAGGGTTCTTATGTCATTGGCAGCAAATCTGGGGTGGCCTCTACGACAGTTTGATGTGAAAAATGCATTTCTACATGGAGACTTGGATGAAGAGATATACATGGATCTTCCTCCTGGATTCACTACCACTTGTGATATTGGCAAAGTATGTAGGTTGAGAAAGTCCTTGTATGGATTGAAGCAATCACCAAGGGCATGGTTTGGCAGGTTCGCTCAATCCATGAGAAATTATGGGTTCAAGCAAACTCAGGCTGACCATACCTTATTTCTTAAGCATGATAAAGGTAAACTTACAGCCTTAATTGTTTATGTGGATGATATGGTGGTTACAGGTAATGACGTCGAGGGAATTCAAAAACTTCAAATGTATCTAGCCAAGGAATTTGAAATGAAGGACTTGGGTACTTTGAAATATTTCTTGGGTATTGAAGTTGCAAGATCAAAGCATGGCATTTTTCTTTCTCAAAAGAAATATGTAATAGACTTATTAACTGAGACTGGGATGTTAGCTTGTAAACCTGCAGACACACCAATTGAGCAAAACCATAGATTAGGAGACTATCCTGATCAAGTTTCGGCTAACAAGGAAAGATACCAAAGATTAGTTGGGAGGTTGATTTATTTGTCTCATACACGACCTGACATAGCCTATGTTGTAAGTGTGGTGAGTCAATTTATGCATAGGCCAAGTGAAGCCCACATGGATGCTGTACAACGCATTCTCAGGTATTTGAAGTCTGCTCCTGGAAAAGGCTTGATGTTTTCCAATCATGGACATCAAGAAGTTGAAGGATACACTGATGCAGATTGGGCTGGGTCAGTAACTGATCGCAGATCGACTTCTGGATACTTTACATTTGTTGGAGGAAATCTAGTTACTTGGCGCAGTAAGAAGCAACATGTAGTGGCTAGATCTAGTGCTGAAGCTGAATTTAGAGGTATGGCACACGGCGTGCAAGAATTGTTATGGCTCAAGATTTTGTTGAGAGAATTGGGTTTCAATTCTACAAAGCCATCAAATCTTTATTGTGATAACAAAGCCGCCGTTAGCATTGCTCATAATCCAGTTCAACATGATCGTACTAAACATGTTGAAGTGGATAGGCACTTTATTAAGGAAAGGTTGGTTGATGGTACCATTAACTTGCCTTATGTGAAGAGTGATGACCAGCTAGCAGATATTTTAACAAAGGCAGTGTCAAGTAGGATTTTCCATCTTTCACTCAGCAAGTTGGGCATTCGAGATATTTATGCACCAACTTGAGGGGGAGTGTTAACTGAAGCAGTCAGCCATTGTAGACTTGTTAACTAAATCAGCCATTGTTGACTAAAGAATTAGGAAATCAGACATGTTTTCCATTGTAATTAATAAAGTAGTTGTAAGCTGTAAAGTTAGGTATAGGCAGTAGTTTCATAGCAGTGTTTTTATGACTTCTTGTACTGGTTTCATACCTGATCATCATTGCTTGTATTCCTATATAAATCCTCCGATTGGGAGATGAATAGATCAAGAAATTAACTCTATTTTGGCAGACCATGTATCTTTTAATTATTAATTTATTTTCCACATGTCAACGTATTAGGTTATTTGAGACGATATACATATTATAAGTTGTAATGACTATTAACAATTGGGAGATGTATATGTATTTTATGCTTATATGAGTTTGTAATTAGTAAATCGTTTGCTGGCATGAGTTTTTATTTAATTGAAACTTAGTTCTATTTGACTTGATGAACTTTTTATGTTCCAAAAAACTTAATTTTTCAATTGAATTGGAATGGGCGAGATATATGGATGTTTAGAAGATTAAAACTCTTGAAATGTTGAACTTTTTTATTTATGTGTTGGATAGGCTTGAAACAATCGAACCAAACCAAATCAAACCAATTAATAATGGTTTGGTTCGGTTTCAATGGTGGTATTTGTCAAAACCGAACTGTTGAAATCTAGTTGGTTCAGTTATATTTTTGGTGTCAAACCGAATCAAAACCAATCCGTGCCCGCCCCTGCATATACATATAGAAATGAGAACTGTTGGATAAATAATGTTCTGTTTCCTGTGGCCTGGTACATGCTTGCAAATTGTGAAATCGTTCCATTTCTTTATTGGATTTCATTACATAAATGAAACAATATAATATGACTTTGTCATTCATTAAAAAATTGGTTATGATGCAGGGAAACATTCTGTACCAGTTTCCATCTCTACAGCGCACAGCGTCTTCTCAGAGGAGTGGAAGGAAGGAATATGTGGGGAGAAGATGGGCTGATTTTGTTGGAGGTGTTGACAAATTTTTCCAGGAGAAGAAGTGGCAATTCAGGTCATTTATTATGTTTGCTGTTGCCATTTATGTTGTGAATTCATCTGGAATTTAAAATGAAACAATCAAGTTTTCTGTGTTTGCACTTTACAGTAACACTAGCATTTCTGAGAGAGCAATGGTTGCTGGACTTGGTGGACTAAATTTATTTGGGGTTATCATTCTTGGAACCATCTTAAAGTATGTATGACTTGAACTTTGTAATTGCTTGGTTGTTTTTACTCTATATTGCTCTGATGCCCACCGCTTTCTTATTTGAAGGGATACTACAACTGCACCAGCTGGTTTTATTGAGTTTATTAATAGCATATTTCCACTACTTCAGGTATGATTTGATTTCAAACAAATTAAAGTTCCTTACCTGCAATCAAGAATTCATGCTTTTTTGTTAAATGGTTGGGTTCACACGCAATCCTTCTCTTTAATAGTGGATAGGGATTCCTCTTATGAAGCTATTCCTATATGAAGACCTGATTAACTCCTCAGGCACTATTGAGTTGGATTTTATCTTGCCTCACAATTATTTTGCAGATTTATGCTGGTTCTTTCTTTGCAATTCCTTTGTTCCGGTGGTTCCTCCTGCTTAAGACAAACGCTGACATAGAAAAAAGAAATAAAGCAAGACAGCAGTTTGCTCGATCCCTTGAATTGCCGGATATCTCACTTAGAAGAAAGGTAAATTGGTGCTTCTCTAGATTGTCTTGATTAATGGTTTCTATCTGAAACTTCACGTGTGCTTTGTCATTATTTAAATTTTTACTTGCAGTCTCGCACGCTAGTTTGTAGGGGATAGGTATCAGATCTATAAATGAAATTTCACCTAGTGCTGATCAAGCCCTCCCTCCCTCCCACTCTTAATGCATAAGGCCTATACTTGCTTGAGGAAGACAAACTCTCAATGATTGCGTTGCCATTGAAAACATACCAATCTTCTTAACTCAAAATTAAGTTGAACATACTAGTGCAGCAATGCTGCATTTGTTAACTGTTGTAAGATATGAAGTTTCAAACTAAAAAATAGTGGTAGTTTTCTTCACTTGAACGCTCACATGAGGTTGTCTTAGGGTGCAAGGTATAGGATTTTTCATAAGGTAACTGTGTACTTGTTGATGTAAAGACAACTGAAATAAAGAAAAAGGAACAAAGAACGGAAACTAGATGAACTCTGTTCCTTTAATGATAAAAACAATATTTAGTTATATATTTGCTGTATGATGTTTCAGCTCCTCAGTGCGCGGGACATGGCCCAAAAAACAGTCATAGGGCAGGATAGAATTGTATATAGCACGGACAAGGATTTGGTTGAGCAAGACTATGAAGCCCAAGAATGGGATAAGAGGTTTCAAGAAATCGAAAAGTCAGATTGAGAAGAGGATACTGTTACATGGTAAGTATATACATTTCTTGCCTTGGATGAAAATGATATTTGCATTTCTAGGTATCTTGTAAACAAATGCCACTGCAGGTATGGTTGGTTCATTGAGTACCTGAAAATTGAGTGCATTTGGTATATTTATCAGTTGCATGACTCCTTTTGGTAGCCTACGGATCAAAAGAGCAGATGTTCTAGGTTTATTTCTATTTGACGTATGTCTACTTGTTCGAGAACTTGAAACACGGTTCTCTAAAACAAACAGTTATTAGGTCAGGATTCAAGAATGCAAGGGTTACTAAGTTACAGTGAATCTCGTCATTTTTTTTTTTTTTTTTTTTTTCACATGCTGATTAGGCAATTATATTTTTTGTTACAGGGAGAGCTACTAGTGGTCTTCCTCAAGAATATTAGAGCTTCAAGCTGTCGATCGGCAAGCTTACGCACCCTTGGTGGTATTAGCATTTGTTTGAAGTGTACATTGACATTCTGGAGTTCTGGTGGGGTGCAACTGGGAAGAAAGTAAGAAACCTTGTAATATAGATCTCAGGTGGACAAACAAACTATTTTACACACGAAAGAATTTATGGATCACGAGGCTCACGTATATGTTTCTGCATCCCCTTGTGTCTGGAATTTGCAGAATCGGACACAAGTAGCTTTCCGTGGCCGTGAAAGTCACCTGAGAGGGAAAAAGAGGGGCCGATGCTGGCTTCTCACTTGTTAACTTTGTCGAATGAACTAATAGAATACTGAGTGTTAGAAACAAGCGCATCATAGTTGAGAATCCGCTGTTCATCTCGGGATTGTTTCGACTAATACTGTTTTGCATCAGTTATTACGACACTCGATATCCAGGAAACTTGAATAATTGAGAATCCGCTGTTCATCTCAGGTTTCGTTTTCTTTTGTTCTGAGACGTATTTATACTGTTTTTGCACCAGTTGTTATTACGACACTTGATATCCAGGAAACTTGAATAATTGAGAATCGCGATAGCAATGTTATACTATTTCGCGACTATCAATTTTCCTCCAGATCAAGTATTGAAGCGGATCTACCATACCAATCAAAATGTAGCATAGCATGAATTCCGGTTATGGTGACCGGAAAACAATGGATCGACCCCAGTTGACCCCGTTCTGACCAAATACAACATAATAACTCAAGTAAAACACAAATTTACACACTGCTGAAACCAACCCACTATTGACTGGTTCCAACGGCCCCATTCTTGACATAACAATCATGCAGACTGGTAGCCGAATCGACGATCACAAAACCAATACATCTTACAGTCTGAAATCCTCGAGTAATGACGCGATGCCCAATGGTGCACAATTGCTCCAGGTTTGAATAGTGTTTGCATCCGACCATGATAAGCGGGTCAGATGGCGAAAAAGCAGTTCTTCCCACGTTAAAAAGTCTTGAGAAAACCCTTTTGCTGATACAGATTGTAGAGTGTACCCAAACCACGAATGTCTTTAAGCAAGCCTGGAAACCAGTGTGCCTGAGTGATGAGCAGAGTTAAAAAGAAAGCACAGATGAAACTATACTAATATCGACAATTTCAAAGGGGGACATAACGACATGTTTGGTTTTCATATGTAGTTTCCGTCCCAATCAAATTAAAACGAGAGTAATTTCAATCAATCACATAGTTTGAACGACAGCTAAATGCAGTTAATAAAAAGAAACAAACATGCACTGCAGACAATATTACTAAGTAATCTGTCCTCACCTAAAATAATGAGCGTAAGTAGTATTATCAATACCACGTGAATAGAATGCCGCTGAAGTTGAATGTGATGAGGTGATCTTTCATATCTTGCCCTAAATACACCAAGCCAGGTCCGTAAGTACATAACTTTTGTCCGGATCCCCATGCACAACTCTTTAAAATTTCTATACAACCACGTCCCCTGATGCTGAACCTGTCAAGGACAAGCAAACCCATAAGCATCTAGGCTGAAGCATAGAAAGCCAAACCAAGTTTTCCACAATGAAATGATTCAGGATACAGAGCGGAATCAGATATAATCACACAACAATCCTTTTGGAACACTGAAAATTTGATAGAACTTACAAGTATTCCCTTCTTTGATCTCAAGTCACAGCTAATTACTAAGAAGAATATGAACTAATGAACATGCAATACTTAACGGAATTGGAAAATTCAAGAATCTTCTTAATTATCCAAGAAATAAAACGTGATGCTTGAATTACAGATTTAAGAGTAAATAGAAGAGTTGTGAATGGTTAAAAGTTTCGGATTTCTGATTGCCAAATTACCTGGGCGCCATGAGAAACATCAGCAATTGATGGGGAATGACTTTGTTCTTCTCCATCTTTAAATCTCTTTGTATAGCTCCCAGTGACCCTACTCCCATACACACTCCATGCAGTATTCAAGAACCCCAATACGTTTGTTCTGCTGAAGCTTTCGGGTTTGGCTTCATTAGCTTCCAGATCCCGACTCTCACCACCTCCATATCTGTTACAAGAGGTCTGTGGAAAAGAATCTGTAAAATCAGATTTCAACCTTGTATTGCCAATATCCCAACTCCCACCTTCACCGAATCTGTTATAAGAACCAACTTTCCCCAAGTTGTTCTCCTTTCTAGATTCAATAACACGGTCCACATGAACCACTCCATTCGTATTCAAGTCCTCAATTTCTCTGTTTTTGTGCTCAACAATACCAGAAGTACTGTCTTTAGCACTAGATGTGGTTGGATCAAGAAATCTTCTCAAGATACTGCTGTCTTCCACTTCTTGACCATCAGTGGGCTCGGCGTTATTTCCCCCAGAAAGAAACAATGCCAAACCATCTCTATCTTGTTCATTCAAGTTAACCCATTCTGTATTTCGCAGGGGATCGCCTATCGGTGTTCCCTCCAAGATCTTCTCCACATAAAGTATTTGTTCCCTCATGGCTCCGATAAACTGCTTGTGCCTTGAACTTACATCCTCCCGATTTTGAGACCTGCCTGCCACCGCTCTTTCAAAGTCCTCCAACTGGCAGGAGAGAATCACTAAAAACCTAACTAAGCAGAAAATAAAGAAAATGAAAGATAGAAAGAGTTGACATGTACAAAGATTACTACCTGCCACTTTGCCGTTTCAAGTGTAGTAGCAAGATCGCGTTTGCGATAATCTATTGATACATGTAACTTTGGGTCTGGACAGTCACCTTGAACAAGACTGAGCTCATGCAGCAGAGAGCGGAAAACCGATTCCATCCTAAAATTTAAAACATCAAAGCAAAATGAGCACTGGTTTCAGGGAATGCACAACTCATAAGCAACTCAACATAATAAAAACACAGAATAGCAAATACAATAAGCAATCCACCAAAAAAAAAAAAAAAAAAAAAAAAAAAGGTTCCTTACGTTTATACAACAATGAATTATCAATCTGTAAGCTCATTTATATTTCGAAAAAGCGAAATATTGAAGAAAGTAAAAATGGGCGGGTTTACAGTTTATTCGTTACTGGCATTTCTCGAAAGTTGATGTTTCGGACTGTCAAACTTTCAAAGAGACGGGCCAAATGGTCCAACACCAATATTGTCCCCAACTTAACTACCTGCTAGCCCAGCAGGAGTGGGGTTTTATCCTAAAAGGCCTCGGTTCTTCTGTTAAACTCTCGATGTGGGATTTCCAACACACTCCCTCACGTGAGATCATATCTATAGCGGACTTCCACATCGGGAAAGGAAAGACAAGCACATGAATACTACGCACAAGAAAAATCAGCTTTGATGAATATGAAGTCCCATTTGTGATAGACAACATCATTCCCAAACCAAACAAAGATCTTCAACAAAAAAATAAATTCAGATGCCAACATTCTAACACAGCTCAGAAATCAAGTTCATCAAATTAAGCAGTTCAAAAATAATACTTTTCACCTTTTTTTTTATGAACTTTCTTCTTAGCCCAAAAATCAAGTCAAAGTTTTTGCCTTTCTTTCCCCAAAAGCAAGAAAAGCACTTCCAAATTTCCAATACATATTAAAATTAAAAAAGAAGGGGAAAAGGGAGGAGAAATTAACCTGTCAGCGGAATCTTGGACGACTTCGGCTGCGGAAAACAGAGGGTCTGACTCCCATTGGTGCAAGCTCGACGCCATTTTTATTTATTTTCTATTTGTTTTGTTTTCTACGTCCACCACCATATAGAAAAGTTGCAATATTTATTCATATAAAAATAAAAAATTAATTTCAAATGTCGATTTGGAAATTGGGATTTTAGGGTTTAGGGTTGCAGAGATGCCGGAAACGGAGGGGAAAGGTGTTCATTAAAAGTCTAAACGACAAATTTTTTGGTGCGGAGAGTAGGTATTGCACGTGGAGGCGACCACAGTGTCATGATTCGACGTATTCCACCACGTCATTATCTATTATTGAGCATTTGAAATTTGGAAGGAAGGACTGATCTAAAAATTTCATCTTGCAGTTCTTACAAATCTCAAAACTTAAACTAATCGAACATTAATTAATAAGTTGGCTGACATTACCGTTACTTTAGGATAGTGAGTAAAAATGTACTTTTAAATTTGATTTCTACAACTATTGAATTTTTATTTCAATTTCAGCCATATTTTTCATACTACTCAGTACTACATATTATTAATGAAAAATTAGTTAGCACGTTCCGAAAATATTTTTCTTTTTACTTAGAAGGAGTCATGATTTCGTACAGGCAAATTTGATCTTGATATGTGTATGGAAATATTTCTTTTTGTAGTTCTAAGGAGATATATTTTAGTACATGTATCAAATTGTAATTTAAGTTTAACGAGGTATAAGAAGCCAAACAATGTTGTTGAATGTACTATAATGTATAGACAAGTTTGTGTTAAGCGTTATTAATTGGACGGTTCATCAAGGCGTCAATAGTTATTAGTTGTTCCCATGCACACCTAAGAGTATTAATGCTAGCATTATGAATGCACAATAGTTGGTTTGGACATGTTTGTCCATCTATTATGGAATAGTTTATAGTTTAACCTTTGTTTTTATTGATAATATTTAGCTCCTTACACGTAAAAAATTAAAAAAAAAAAACATAATTAGGTTAATGCTTTTTATCCAAAATGGTCCTTGAGATTTGCATAACACATCATTTTGGTCCCTGAGATTGAAAATCAATAGAAATGGTCACTAAGATTGTCCACCATCCATTATTTTGGTCATTCCGTTAAAAACTCCGTTAAGTGTCTTGGAGCTCTTGGCCGAAAGTTTGGGCAATTTTCAAAGCTTCGTAACTCAATCGTTTCTTAACCAAATTCAACCCATAATATACCAAAATAAAGAAAGGAAAGTGTAGAACAAGATTATACCCATTTGGAAGACCAATGATTGCTGGAGATGGTCGGAAAATAGCCTGAAAGGTGATTGGTCTGCCGGAAAACTGGAAAACTCGCAGGAAACTGGGTAATTTTTGAACATTCATAACATCTTCAATACTCAACGAAATCAAGTGATTCAAAAACGAAAATCATACTTCTCGATGAGATGAAGAGAATGATACCTTTCTTGAAGGCTAACTCGCCATTGTTTGGCTGGAAAATGGCTCAAAAGTGGCTGTCTTGGTCACAATCTCAAGGACCATTTCTATTGATTTTCAATCTCAGGAACCAAAGTGATGTATTATGCAAATCTCAGGAACCATTTTGGCTAAAAAGCCGTTCAATGCATGTTTATATAAATAGTCGATGTGTAAGATGGAACGACTCATTGTCTATACGAAGCCAAGTAGTGTTCTTCCACTAAACCTTGTTTCCTTCCAAGTCCAAAACAGCTACTCACCAGCCCACCTGTTGCAGTTTCACAGCAGTATGGAGAGTGCTTTCAAATTTGAAATGGCAGTAAAATCATATGAGCTCGTTTGGTGACTAAAATTAGAAAATAGTGGACAACTCATACAAAAAGAAAAAATAAAAAAGAAGCTTGTATGTTAAGGGTAGAGGTGAATGATATTTTTCATTTGCAGGATTAAGCATGAATGAAACTAAACCCTTCTAATCCTACCATTACGCGGGGATTCAAGGGGAAAAGTTCCCTCAATGAATTATCCATCTTCTACCTTCAAATCAGACATAGTTTCCTCATTCTTTCATTGAACATACCTTTCACACATAGAATTATCTACGCCAATCCAATCTTAGTCACTAGACGAGCCCTATGGAAATTGACAGTATTTTCTTCTGCATGCCAAGGATATAATATTGTCGTGGCAAACAAAAAATGGTTTCGAACAGTCTTTAACTTCTAAGTACGGCTGAAAAAAAAGGGATTGTACTAATTAACTGGGCAGATTTCACTTCTAAGCACTACATAAAACTCCCGATCGAAATTTCAAAGTTGTCATGGCAAGGATTAAATTATGACGGATGAAATATTTCCTCCGAAACTTGTTTATTTAGAACTGGAACACTGACAGTAGAGTTTATACAGCACAAGCGAAAAGAAACAAAAGCAAGAAGCCAACTTACAAGGAATTAAGAATGCTTCTCATATGAAGTACTTCACCATCTGAATTTCCTTCTGCTTGTAGCCACATTTCTCATAGAACGCTTTGTTCTCAACGCTGCAATCGAGAATCACCCTATAACACCCCATCGAATGAGCATAATCCGTAAGGGCGTTAATAATCTTCTTCCCTAACTGCATCCCACGCGCATTGGCATCAACCACAATGTCTTCAATGTGCCCGACTTTGCCACAGTTTCTTATAAACTTCCTCTCAATGAACACACTCCCAGTTGCCACAATCTTCCCGGAGCGAGCTTCTATTACAAAGACCTGATGGTTCTCTGCTCGGGTGCTAAGCTCCTTAAATCGATCTTCAAAGTCCTTATCGGATACAGAATCACAAATGGTCAGTTGTTGCAGCAGTTCTATGAATCCCTTGCCTTTGTCTGAGAGTTCTAGTTTTCTAACTAGGGAATTTTTGTTCTTTGCTGTTTGCCATTTTCTACTCGTTACAAGATGTTAATGAAGTCGGAAATGAGTTTCATCCCATCACAATTGTTAAGTTTAACGAAGTGATTTACACTAGTTTGTTAATTTCCGCCCCTCAATTCTCCTTCGATTTACTCAACCCAAATACCAGAGAAAAACGAAGGAGCATAGCGGTGAAGAAAATGGGCATGCGGAAATCACTTCTCCAAAGTTTGTTCCAACAACCAAGGACTTTTCTTTTGACAACCACACAATACAGTAGAGTGGATGTACATTACAATGTGACAGTAATCCAATCCGAATCCGAATCCGATGCTTATCGGATATAAATTGATGGGTTCAATACGATAATCCAAATACGATCCAAATTACGATAGTTATTGAATCCTACAACACCAATATGTTTGAAAACAATTCTGACTTGTGGGTTTTGTAAGTTTATGATTATATGGACTGTTAAATTCAAGTAACGATTCAAGAAAGTCAACCCATCACACAATTCAATTAGCAGTGATTGAGAAATAAGTAAATCAAAGTTTCCTCAGAATTCTAATCTCAGTGAAGGTTGCTGCTGCTATGGAGTTTCCTCAGATCCGCAGAGAGACTGCTGGTATTTCAGGTTTGGTATGTGATTGGATGTGGGTGCTTTTACAGCAAAATTGTATGCAAGTGGATTATAGCTAAATTCACTAAGAACATCCGCTCTTACAACCAATGTCCCATGTTTGATTTTTTTTACGCGATAATTTAGATGATTTAATGCAGAATATCTTATCGTTCGTTAAAAAAATAAAAGAGAGAAAAATATTACGACTTATAATTTGGTTACCAATTGGCATTACGATGAGAGATTTCAGATTTGACTCTCCACGACATCAAACTAGTATCGTTTACTCATTGATGTGACTTGGACCAAATCCCTCCTATCATAGTAGCAAAACAGAAGAAAGGGCCGAATTTGAGTCTCTTGTTTTGGTTTTTGTATTTTGCATTTTACATGTTTGTCTTATGGTTTCAAGTTTAGACGAGTGCACTAGCCAAATTTCTTTCTTTCAATTCATGGTCAAACAAAAGGTTGGCAAAAGTGCTTTTGTGGACTCCCTACAAAGACAGCTTAAGATGTGTTTGTCCCATAAGTCAATCCAGATATGGTAATCTACATTGTTAACAAATGAATATTATCAGGCAAGATCATCGCCTATCGTTCAAAGTGCGTTTCGACCATTAGAACATGAGATCACACTTCATATCGTCAGACAAGCCCCCGACAGGACTCAGTCGAACAAACGGGAACCCAAACGAAAGAAACCTTTCATCCAGATTCATCGTCGAAGTCCCCATTACAACTGGGTCCATTACGATGGAAGGATTATGGCTTCGGAATACAGGTGAAGAAAAGAAACAAGCATATTCTGAAACCCTAATTCTTTCATCCCAATTGTAACCTTTCACCATCCACTAGACATTAGAGAAAAAGACTTTCCTTCAAAATTTTCCAAAAGCATTCATCTAAAACAACAGAGTACTAATTGTAGTTTAACGACGAAATCAAAGTTAATGAAAACAAAATAGAACACTGAAACATATGCAATAAATGTCTTAGAAAAAAGTTTGCTGATGCTTCCTTCGCTTGGAAAGTCTCTGATAAAGATTATGAACTTAGTAGATACGGATAGCTTTCCCCATCGTACTCTTCAAGTTCAAAGACCTCACCTATTTGATCATACACAGAAAAGGGCAACATACATAAGTACAATTAAAAGGGTAAAAAAGATAAAAGCATGCATCAAATGATACTCAACTAGAAGTCGAGGCTTCAAATGCCAATCCAATCTCATTTCAGAACAAATCACAATTTACAGCTCAAACGCTCGACTAAATGAAATAAAACGACTATCAACATTAATATTCAAGAAAATATAGTAATGCAAATGGTTCAATATAAGATATAATAGCAACAGGATCAATGAAATAAGCATTTAAAGTTTGTTATCCATAAATTTGAAAGCCAAAACTTAGTACAGAGCGGGTATAATTCAAAAATCCAAATGCTGCAAGGACGATCAAGCCAATAACTTACATTCTGCCAATTCTTCTTCAACAGTGAAACTAAGAAATTGACACTGAGTTGCACATTCTGGAAAATCTGCTTCTCCTCCATAGCAAGATTGCCGACAGCAACACCCATGCAAAGAACCTTCTTAAGTTGGAACTTCACCATAGCTTTGGTCTCGTTAAGTTTTGCCTCCAGAGATTCCTGATGACTCACCAGGGTTGGGAACTTACCTGCAAGTTGTACACAAAGCTAGAGTTAGTGTTAGCTGCCACTTCAATAAATCAAAATGTCCAACAACGAGAATACAGAATAGCTAATAATCAGGAATACTTGCCTGCCTTGTTAAGACCAGGGCCAAGAAGACGAGGAATCTGCTTAATGACAGCTTCAGAAGCCAAAAATGCATGGTATTTCTTGGCAAGCTTCTTAACAAGTTTTTTGTTCTTGTTAAGCTTTTTCAAGCTCTCAACGTCCATATAGTCCAAACCCATCTTCTCTGCCTGTGGTAAAGCATGGGATACACAGATTTAGCTTCTACTCCATCACAAATGCATCCAGAGTCAACAAATTCATAAACAGTTCGAGATGTGTCAACTTACCTCTTCAACATGCTGAGCATCTCCAAGCATGCAAACCCTCATCTTAGGGCGAGGGATATGTGGAAGCCTGACAGAACCGCTGAAACGCTTGTCCTTTTGTGGGTCATAGTTTTTCAGACCAATCTGAAGCTCAACCGTCTCAGTGAACTTCCTCTTCTTTGTCTCAGAATTTGTCTTAATCTGAGAAATGGCCTCCCTCAGCCCATCACTTGAAAGCTTACTGTTTTAACAAAGACGGTAAAATCACAAACTTTAGGTAACACGGCCAATGTAAAATAATCCGAAACGGGTTCTTGACTCCTACGATAGAGCTAGGGAACATGTTTCACATCGATCAATTTTAGATACATAATACAATCAATGGTACAAGACATGAATGTAAATTAACTCTAAATCATCTAAAGATTTAGACTATCACTGGCATTTTCGCCCACCACCACCAGAAAACACATAAATTAAAAAAAGCCCCAAAAACAAGTAATCAAAGCACACGCCTTTTTCTGTAAAAGCAATATCAGATTATTCACCCAGACAATAACAGATTCAGGAGTATTAAATCCCTAACCACAATTTCTAGCCGGTAAACTTCGCAAAACCAGATTAAAACAAATAAACAGCAAGGGATTCAAGCAACATGCTAAAACATGAACAAAAATTTGGGATTTTGGTTTCCAAAAATTCAATTAAAATCCAAATCGATCAATAACCCAAAACTAGTTACAATCTGATGAACAAATAACAGGAGGAGAAAATGAAATTACCTCATGGTTAGTTAGATCTTTGTCCTCGCTGCGAAAATACTTCCTACAAATCAGAATAATGAAACGAAAATTTTAGCGAGGCCGCAATACAGAATGCACAGAATGATGAGATGAGAAAACCCTAGTGGCGGCGGAGGCTACCTGAAGAAGGAAACCCTAGAACTGGATTTCTGGACTGCCGCGCTAAATGGTGAAGAGACTTTGGGGCTTTTATAAAACCCTAGCTGCTTGCTACGCTTTTGTCTATTTTTGATATTTTCCTTCGAATCCCTATACTTCTAAGTTTTATCTTTATACGCTGACTTTTACTTATTTCCATCAACATCCCACGATATTTAACTTGTATCACACTTAAGTCCTTGAAATTTAAATTTTGTTATTGTTAAAAGTCAATTAAAATTATTAACGTGACTGTTTGAACCCAATGTTAAACAATTGATCCCGTGTAGTCAAGGTCATTGAACGAACGGAGGACATAGATCATCGATTGAGGATTTGATGAAATTTTACGGATAAAAGTAAAATCCTAGATATTCCAGTTTGTTGGGGGACTTTTAGGCTGAGCTGGACTTGATCTTTCATGAAGACATTTTTTCTTCCATTGGTTTGTTTGTATATCAAGTTTCGGTTACCTCGAAAGAATTAGCGCGTCATAGGAAGTATGTCGACTAAATCAATGGCTCAAAGATAGCGAGGCATAAAACTAAATATAAAAATAAAAAAGAACGCCAAATAATTTAATGCCTGCTTCCAGTTGCCATCGTAAGGGTTTGATATTCTAACCCCAGGGTTAAGGCCGTCCTTAACTTAATTTGACCTCAACGGGAGGTAAAATAGATTTCTCACTTACTTGACTTATCATCCATACAACCAATCAGTGTAATGCCCTGCTTAATTACAAATCCAAACTTGTAACTTGTAGTATTACTAAGACACAATAATAATTCATTAATATTTTTCTTCATTGTTTTCTCTTCTTCCCTATCTTGTGTTGATGTGTCAAAAGGTTAGTTAAAATTGGGAGAAGTAATAGAAAGAAAGCTAAACGGAAAATATAGCTCTGTGTCACTCGTTCATGTACACAAAGCCAAAAGTGAGCAGAACAACCTTAATTACCATCGTGGATTTACATCCCAGTGCACATTTCTTTGTTCCCCTTTCTAGTTTATAATTTCTCCTTTGTTACAGATTGTCGAGTTTTTCGTTTAACTTTGCTAAACTGACTAATCATGATTTTGTTAAACAAAATAACTGGAGATAACACAAATCATAAGGCAAAAGGGATCAAAATCTCAGAAATAAACAATAATCATTGGCAGAATCAAGTCAATGTGGCCGTGCACAACTGATTCGACACTTCAAAAACACTTTCGTTGAATGGAAGAAGGTTGATAGATAAGCTGAATCCGCCCATACTTTATTACAAAAATCAGAAGTCCTACCTAAAGCATAATTTGCATGGTCCAACTTTCCAAGAGTATGAAAACTTTAGAATTGTCGAAGAGAAGCGTTGGTAATCTCATTCTTCCGATTGCCTTGTCCCCAGAACTGAAATATCTTCATATCGTTTCTGCATAAAAGAGAAAATAAACAGTTTCAATGTTAAACTTGTGACATTGTCCAGTAGACCGATCAAAATTGAGAAATTTTACAAGTACATTCAATGTGTACAGAATGTCGTAAACAATTACTACTGACAAAGAATCCCAACTGCACTGAAGACATGAGTAGAACAATATACATGTCTATATAGATGTGGAAAGTGACAATCCATCCCAACTGTGGCCAGCGGCCAGACTCACGAAAATTCCCATCCGTTCGACATAGGTAAGGAAGAGCAACAAATGCCAGATAAACATTCCCTTGAAAAACAAATTACGAAATACATCTATAACCAGCACCACCTAAACTCTCTCCAAAACATGTAGGTCCAGACCCAATGAACAATCCAAACAAGCATACATGCTCAACCAAATGAAGTATACAGAACATCCAGCCATGGGCAAAAGTTTTGTCTTTAGGAAAATAAAAAACCAGCATGTATTTACAGAAGGGAAAATAAGTAAAAGCAATTTACAATTTTGATTTTCCATCGGTGTCTAATATAGAAAATAACACACGGGCACAATCGTACATAGCATTCTTCAAGTGTTTCCATCAAACTGGAAATACATAAATTCTAAAATACACGGAGTAAGTGCACGCAAACCACCATGTGTAGATAAAACTAAAGAAAAGTTCACATACCCCAACATTATTGTACTCCCACAGCTTATGAACTCCATAATCTACAGCCTGAAACCAGCAAATCAAATACATAAGAAACACTATGACGTTCATTCTTCTTTCACAAAACAACATAAATCTAATAGAAGTAAGAGGCGAATCATAAGAAACAAATTCAGCAAGGAATGAAAAAAACTGTTTCAGAAATATGCATACACCCCAAAACTCAGAAGAAGAAAAAAACACCCGAAATGTAAAGTTCCAAGCAATGCAAATCCAGCAATGTCTCCAGTTAGCAACTCTATGTCCTTACGAGCATTGCACATATGAGATAATATGAAATCATAAACCAACGTGCCAAGATTTTGAATCTCGATAGTTCCACTATATATATGACCCTCAACTTGATCAATTTAGCAACTTTTCATCTTTACGAGCGTTGAATATATGAACATATATGAAACCAATTAATGAAATTAGATCTATAAAATTAATTACCAAAAATTTATTACTAAATGGCAATCACAAATATCAAATTTCACCCATTTTTCACCAACACAATAAAAATATAGCCGCTCCCGTTTAATCACAAGATCAATTCAACAAAATACAATAAACACATCTGAAATTCCTGAGCTTTCTGTTAGACTAAATTGACCTAATCGCAAATCAATCCCTTTAATTTCCTCAGATTTTCCTACCAACCAAACAGAAAACAACAGGGAACAAAAATAATCTGAAACGAGAGGTTCAGTGAGGGAAACCCTAATCTAAAAACTTGTAAGATGCTCACCCGCTCGCCGAGGAAGGCGCCGGCGATGACGAAGGTGACGTAGACGGAGTTGCGGCGCATGATGACCCTGTATAGGCCTTCGAAGAGGCCGCCGCCGCTCCTTCGGGCCGCTGAATCCATGGCGATCTGCGCGAATCTGTTTCCGGTTGCTTCTGATCCGAGCTGCGAGGTGGAAGATTTTGGTCAGAGCTCTTGCGTCGTGGAAATGGGAAATGGATTTGGGTTCTGTAATATTGTGTTTGGATTTGAGAACCGGGTTGCTCGGAGCGGTCCGCTAGAGTGTTGGAACGGTTTGGGGCGGGTCGTTCGGACCGGGCTGTGTGGGCTCCGAAGGTACTGGTCCATGTAGGCTTAGAATTTCTATTTTCAATGGAAATTTTGTATCAATTGTTAGAGTTTTCATCTTCAAATCATTGCCTTGTAAGTTTGAATAATTTTTCAATTTAGTATAAATTAGTTTAAAATATCGATTATAATAAAAAAATTCTTATGAAATTCTTTTGTTTGGCACACGCTTAGTGGTGTACCAGCTTTTAAAACAAAAGTTATATTGTGAGCAAAACAATTTAAGTGGTTCATTCCTAAATATAGGTTACGTCCACTGTAGTGATTTAATATATATTTGAAGTGGATTACAAGAGTGCCTTAAAATAATGTAATGTAATTTTCCTCCCGTGGATTCGACAACTTATTAAGGGGTATTCGTCTCCCTTATATATGTCCTAGGTGAGCCCCCAAAGTACTGTCCTCTTAATTCTCTCACTGCCTTATCATTTAATGGGTCGAATGTGTAAGCTCGACCTATAAGCTACTTCTCCACTGTTCATTTAACATGTGGAGAGACAATGACTGCACAAGGCTATTTGCATGGCTTCTTGGATTGACAAGAATTGAATGCAATGTTCGTTCATGAGTGGTTGGCACTTTAGCTGAGTGCTAGCCTGACGATATTTATATCTTTTGATAGACTTCTTTTCCCGTTAATGGCCAACGCGTGGCTTGAAGTTGATGTCTGAGCAGACTTGTCCTTAAAATTCTATGCTAAGAAGTTGTTAGGCTTGCCAACTGTCTTGACCAATGGAAAAGTACTTTAGGTTTTGCGCTCATTCCTTCTTATTACTAGGCAATGCAGGGCCAAGAGTGGTCATCTTCTTCGTTGTTGTGGTAGCGCTCTATCTATCGAGTTTCTTGGGCTGGCTTATAGGCCTAATATCTTGGTCTTCTCATCCTTTAGTTTGCTCTCTTCAGGCCCATCTATTAGGTTCAACAATTATATACACTATTATCTATACTAATGTCGTAGAGGAACAATTATATATTCTTAATGTGTCTTAAAAAACCTTACAGTAACAGGTACCACATAAGGCATCATTGTACTTTTGACTTCCTAAGTCAGATGGTCTGCCAAAACAAAATGGTGGCTTCTAAACATGCAAGTGTGGAGCTCGAACCGAAATTGGAAGTTTACTTGTAATCAAAGTGGAAATGAAATTAAATGAAACTACGTGTTAATTTGTCAGGAGGACTGTTTTGCCCGTGACTAATGTAGTACCCTCCTAGAACACTCAACACAGAGAGCATTCGCACAGTCAAATCCTCTGCCTCGCCGACTCCTCATAGCTCAAAGCCTCACTTGGCCATGGAGTTAGCAAAAGAGCTGCGAGAGATTCAGACGCTAGAGGGCCACACTGATAGGGTCTGGAGCCTCGCCTGGAATCCGGCCACCGGTGTCGCCGGAATTCCCCTTTCCTTCGCTTCCTGCAGCGGCGATAAGACCGTTCGTATTTGGGAACAAAACTCATCCACTTCTTCTTGGGATTGTAAGGTGACCCATCTTTTCATCTAATTTTATTTAATATTTCCATTTTTTGTTAAATGGGTCGGTTCTTAATGGAGTTTTTACGGGTTGCAGGCAGTTCTGGATGAAACGCACACCAGAACTGTCCGATCGTGCGCTTGGTCCCCATCTGGGAAGTTATTGGCCACTGCAAGCTTCGATGCCACCACTGCAATTTGGGAAAATGTTGGAGGCGATTACGAATGTGTTGCCAGTCTGGAGGTATGCAAATAGTGAAAGAATCTTGCTTTAGATAAATTGGTCAATTTTTTTTACAAGTTGGGATCTTTTGATTTTTGTTAGTAAAGATGGTATTTTGTTAATGGCATTGAAAGACTATTGCTTTGCATAAATCGTCGATTTTGCAAGTTGGGTTCTCTTGGTTTTTGTTAGTAAAGTGAAAAGGCATTTTTGTGTGTGTGTGTGTTTGTGTGTATTAGGGTCATGAAAACGAAGTGAAGAGTGTGTGTTGGAATGCATCTGGGTCTATGCTTACGACTTGCGGGCGGGATAAAACTGTATGGGTATGGGAAGCGCTGCCCGGGAATGAGTTCGACTGTGTTTCAGTGTTGCAAGGCCATACACAGGATGTGAAGATGGTCCAGTGGCATCCCACTAGGAATCTTATATTTTCTTGTAGCTATGATAACACTGTCAAGGTAAAAGCATAGAATTTTTAAGTGCTTTTACTACTTTCCCTACCACCGTCCTACAAAAATGGTTACTTTTTTTTTCTTTCATTATGTATCAAGAAGATTGGACTTCCTCAGAGTTTTTATGATTCAGTATAATGTTTCTTGCAGATATGGGCAGATGATGGTGATGATGATGATTGGGCGTGTGTTCAAACATTAGGTGAAGCTAACAAGTAATACGCCTTAGCCTCTTTGCATCTTGAAATTTTCATCATCCTTCTTTCTTCAGAATTGTTCACTTCAAGTAAAATATTCCATAACGTTGTGCGTGTGTTCACTCCTAAGCAGTTTTTCCTTAGATGAGGCCATGTTTCTCTGATTGATTAGATATGGACGACTAGAATGTGCAGCGGATGCAATGCATCTCAGCTGTTCATATATAATTTAAAATAAATATGATCCTATCTTAGGAATGCAGGAGATTTTTTGTTGAATGTAATGCATGGTTCTAAACCAGTTGAGTTTGCAGTATTGCTAGCACTTTTTACTAAAATATACCATTTTACTCTAATTTAGCTCATCGGTTTTCTTGTTAGCGGTCACTCTTCTACCGTCTGGGCTCTATCGTTTAATGCCAGTGGAGACAAAATGGTTACCTGCAGGTATGCAGAAAAGATATCTCATTTTAATGTTTGCCTGGTTTGGATACTAAAACACCATTTGTAAGAACACCTATGAAAAAGAAAAATTGAAGAAATAAATAACAATGTACTGATTTTGCAGTGATGATCTTATTTTAAAGATATGGGGATCAGACGATGCAAAGATGTCTGCTGATGGCTTTGCTCCTTGGTGAGTAGCATTAGGAGTACTTCTTTACTTTTTTAGAATCCATACGTGAAATTGGTTTTTCACTTTTGGGAATTATTTAAAAAAAGTTGAGAATTCTCTCTCTCTCTCTCTCTCTGTGATATTCATTTAGTTCTATAAATCTTTTTGTTTGTTTTATGTACTTTTTACTTTGAGTTCCTCATGTGGTCTTTCTGTACTTTTGAACACTCACGCATCCTGACGCTTACACCATCCACTGCGACTCTTATGTAAACATGCATGAATTTGAAACAGTTTATATTTTCCACAAAAAGAGACCATGTAATTTTGTTTTGTAGCTAGAGAAAGATATTATTATTGAACTTAATTCGTTAATTAGTAATTGGATTAATAGGGTGCTGACAGTTAGCTGTAATTCATTTGTTGTAATTGTACTGACAAGATGCTTCGTTCTTTTTGGTTTTTCAGGCGACATCTTTGCACTCTTTCAGGTTATCATGACCGGACAATATTTTCAGTTCATTGGTCAAGGTATTAAAACCCAAGAAATAGTCCCAACTGTTGAGGGTTTGTAGTCAAGATTATAAAACACGGGAAAGAATCAAGATGAGCCGTTTAATTTGGTAGTTTGCTGAATATTCTCACGATCTTTTATTCGGTATAAGATAGTATAGTAATCTGGGTAAAGTATACACCAAACATGGTCGCATTGATTTGATTGAGTTAACTAGGTTAGTTAATTTATTTTTTTATTCACCAAATAAGATTTGGATTTATCCCAAATATTGATTTATATTTGATTGAAAAATGACAGGGACAATATCATAGCCACTGGAGCTGCTGATGATGCCATAAAATTTTTTGTGGAGAACAATGATCAAGATGGTTTGGTATGTCATAATCTTTAACCCACATTGATTATTTCAGAATTCATTTCGTATGCCTTAATATCTGCGATTCTGCATGCATCTGATGGTAAACTGCTAATAAATATATGTGATGCCACACACCTCTTTTTACCTTACACATACTCCTCTCAATTACGGATGTCGGATGGAATGAATTGAAGAAGACCAAAGGACAGATTAACAGGGGGTGTGTGGGAGTAAAAAGGGGCTGTGGACAGCACCACCCTAAATATATATCTAGAGCTTGATGTGGATCAGTTAATCTAATGCTTTTTAGACATATAGTCCCCTTGCCGAAATCACTCGGCAAGGTTTTCGATCTCTAAATTTGTGTTTACTTCTGATTCGTACGCAGATGCTAGTAGCAAGCTCATCGAGTGCTAGATGATTGGAGTGGCTCTATTATTTGCTTATCTGGTTTGGAGAGTATTAAGTTACCGAATTGTGTGTTTTCATTCAGGTTGATGGACCTTCTTATAAATTGCTTTTGAGGAAGGAGAATGCCCATGACATGGATATCAATTCTGTGCAATGGAGCCCTGGGGTAAGATTTCTTCTTCTGCAACTTATTTAGGTCCTATTCTTTTCCTTGTGAATTGAGGGGGTGCCGACATGGACTCTAGGTTCTTTAACTCGTATCTGCTACCATTACTGCCACCACGACTCAAATGGCTATCACCACCCGTCATTGCTTCTGTCGCTGTAATTTCTGTTGTATCCACTACTACTATCACCAGCACCCCCTTCATAGTCAATACTACCACCCACAATCATCATTGAACCTCGACTGTAATTACAAGCATCACTGTTATCAACACAAACACACAACTACCGCTACCATTTTGAGGACCGTTATTGTTGCTGATACCCTTGAACGGTACCAATATGCACATAGTCCAATCATGATTGTGGGTGGGACACAAAACAGATAATGAGCCGTGTAGACCGTGGTTGTAGCGGCTTAATTGTCTGCTTAGTGTTCCTCCAGTTTTAGTAGTGATTCGAAGTTTTTAACCGGTTTTATTTGTGCATATTTCCCTATATATTTGAAGAAAGGGAGAAGTGAGAGGTTGAACTTTCATACGTATACTAACATTTCCATCGTACACTGCTGTTGAATTCTTTAGGAAGACCGGGTTCTTGCTTCTGCATCCGACGACGGGACGATTAAAATATGGGAGCTGACATCTGAATAGCTGTCGAAAGAAACCCTTTGCTGCTAAAACACTTGTGTAATAGCAAACGTGTTATATATTTCTTTTATCCTGTTGTTAATTTTTGGAAAAACAAAGACATGAAAGATTGTATAGTTAGTGAAATATGGCCTTTTTATTTATTTTATTTTTATGTGCGGGTCGTCAAAAACACAATAGATTTTCTTCTAATGAGGAAGGGGGATCGTATAACTTGTAAGGATTACAAAGTTATATCGGGAGAGAGCTTGGCTAATCAACATCGCTTGTTGGTGATGGATGTACATATCAAAGGAGAGAGTAAAAAGAACAAGACCTTGAAGTGCCCAAGGACTAGATGGTGGAATCTAAAAGAAGAAAAACAAGCCATTTTTAAAGAGAAAGTAATCACCCAATTCGTTTGGAATAGAGAGGGGGAAGCTAGCCAAATGTGGGATTTCATGGCTAGTTGTATCTGAAAAGTAGCAAAAGGGGTATTAGGAGGGTCCAAGCGCTTTGCTCCACACCAAAAGGAATCCTGGTGGTGAAAAGAGGAGGTACAGACAAAGGTTAAGGCTAAGAATGAATGTTGTAAAGCTTTATACAAGGATAAGACCGATGAAAAAGGTGAAATGTATAGAATAGCGAAGAAAGAAGCGAAGAAAGCTGTGAGAGATGCTCAGTTAGCGGCATTTGATGAGCAACTAGATACCAAAGAAGAAGAGTTGGATATCTATAAACAAGCTAGAGCAAGGGAAAAGAAAATAGGGGACCTAAACCAAGTGAGGTGCATCAAGGATGAGAATGGAAAGGTTTTTGCTACAGAGAACACAGTCAAAGATAGATGGAGAGGTTATTTTCATAATCTTTTCAATGAAGGACATGAAAGAAGTACTTCTTTTCTTTTGGGGGGGGGGGTGGTGTTGAGTATCTTAGAAGAGTGTAGAAACCACTCATTTTACCGTTGAATTAGGAAGGAAGAAGTAGGTGTAGCATTGAAAAAGATTAAGCATAGAAATGCAGTGGGACTAGATGATATACCGATCGAAGTGTGGAAAGTCTTGGGAGAGACGGGTATAGCATGGCTCACAAACCTTTTCAATAGGATTTTGAAAACGAAAAATATGCCAAATGAGTGGTGAAAGAGCACTTTGGTGCCTATCTACAAAATTGCATGAACTATAGGGGTATTCTGTTAATGAGTCATACAATGAAGCTCTGGGAGAGAGTAGTTGAGCATAGACTGATGCAAGAGACACGGGTCTTGGATAACCAATTCAGGTTCATGACAGTGCGCTTAACCATGGAGACAATCTATCTCTTACGAAGATCGATGAAAAGATATAGAGATATGAAAAAGGATTTGCACATGGTCTTTATAGATTTGGAAAAAGAGCATGATAGGGTCCCAAGAGACATTATTTGGAGAATTTTAAGGGACAAAAAAGTACAAGTAGCATATATCCAAGCTATAAAGGATATGTATGATGGAGCAAGGACTGTCGTAAGAACTCATGAAGGACAAACTGAAAGCTTCTCCATAACTATGGGGTTACATCAAGGCTCATTTTTAAGTCCTTTACCTTTTTGCATTAGTAATGGATGAGTTAACGAGACATATTTAAAGTGATATTCCTTGGTGTATGTTTTTCGTAGATGATATAACGTTGATAGATGAAACTCAGGAAGGAGTAAATGCGAAGCCTAACCTTTGGAGAAAAATGTTGGAATCTAAAGGTTTTCGCCTAAATTGGTCAAAGACAAAGTATATGGAGTGCAAGTTCAGTGCAAACGGAGACTCAAATGAGTTAGGGGTGAGGATTGGAGATCAGGAAGTACCAAAGAGTGACAGTTTTCGCTACCTAGGATTTATCTTGCAAAAGAACAGAGAGTTGGACGGAGACTTCAACTATAGAATACAAGCTAGATGGATGAAGTGGAAGAGTGCATCCAGCGTGTTGTGTGACCGTCGTATGCCACTGAATCTCAAGGGATTTATAGGATGTCAATAAGGCCAACAATGCTTTATGGCATGAAATGTTAGGCGGTGAAGCATCAACATGTACATAAAATGGGTGTTGTGGAGATGAGAATGCTTTATTTGATGTGTGGGCACACGAGAAATGATAAGATTAGGAATGAGAATATACGAGATAAAGTAGGAGTAGCCGAAATTTAAGGAAAGATAAAAGAAAATCGGTTATGGTGGTTTGGACATATGAAACGAAAGCCTATTGACGTTCCGGTTAGAATATGCAATTACGGGACAGAGGTTCAGGCCCGAAGGGGTAGAGAAAGACTTTAGAAGAAACTCTAAGAAAAGACTTAGAGTACTTGGATCTAATAGGAGACATGAGACAGAATGGAGCGCAGTTGTTGTTGTTAAGCAGATGTAATCATGTAGTGAATATTTATGAGAAAGAAGATGGCTTACAATATTAACAAATTTGCTTTCAAACATCGACTTCTATTCTGTCTTTCGACTTTTACTCTCCCGAGAGAAACTTACCAACGATAAGATGTCATTGTGACGATAATTGAAGTTTCCAACCCAAGTCATGGATTGTTATGCATTTCATCTTTTTCACATGGCAATGGGTGATAGGCTTGAGATATTGCCACATTAGGATTCCCGTCGCATCTGAGTCCTCAGATGGTAGATTGATTCTTCATCAACTGCAAGTGGCTCTTTATCACAATGGTGGAAATGAGTTGAACTTTTGCATAACGGCATGAGTTCGAACTTCGTCGGTGGCTAATCTGATATCTAATCTATGATAAAAAAAGAAAAAGAAAAAAAAAAAAAGGAAAAAAAGGGATCGAATTTTTCATCATCCTCTCCCCCCATTTCACAATGATTGCTCACATTTTGTTCCAAAATATATAATCTGGCTTAAATTTGTTTGCTCACTGGCATTCAACCAATATCATCTCAAGGGAAAAGCGAAGCGATCCTCCTTTTAATCAAACTGAAAAAGGAAATTATCTTCCATTTTTGGAGAGGAATTCAAACTCGAAATTTCTTCCGATTATGCACCGGTGATAAATGGATCCTATATTTTCTAACCATATTTTAATACAAAGTTGAACACAAAATTTTAATACAAGTTGCGCATGCCGTTATTTTGAAAATGTATTCTTTAGAGATTTAGATTTAGCTGAGTTGGTTACAACAGTACACGTATACCTAAGTTCGAATTCCCTTTCAATAATTTAAATTAGACAATAATATCGCCTAAATTTTTTTTTATCATTATTACTAAAATCATTCTCACAGTATGTAAACTCATTGTTTCAACAATCATTTGTATATGATCATAATAATATAATTAAAAAAACGAAGATAAAAGATCTTATAAAACTAATAAAAAGAAGATTAAATTATCATTAATGAATATTCAACACCTGTTTTCTATCCTTAATCTGCCGGAGTTTTCCCTCCCCTCCTCAACCAAAGCAGACCGAGCAGTCATAATCCCACTCGGAAACAAAGAAGCATCAAAAGCTGAACAATCTATCCAATCCTGCAGCAACTCCTCCTGCCCCCATATCTCCGGAATCCAAACCTGTCCGGCCACCTCCATTCTATGCTTCTTTAACCTCTCAAGTCCACTCTCTTCTTCTTCCGCCGCTGCCACCGTAGGCACTTGATCTACCACAACATCATCATCACCTTCTACAGCAGCCGAATCCTGACCGTCCACTGTTGAAAGTTCCTCGTCCTTTTCATGCATCTTAGGTGACGTGCTTCCTTGCTGCTCCATAAAACTGTCATTTTTCTTTGAGAATTGCTCACCATTTTCTTCCATATTTGGTAGAACTGGAGTGTTTTGGATGATGGGTTTCTGCAGAGAGATTTGAGATGGTTTTCTTCTCATTTGGATTCAGAAATGGTGATAAAAATGTGTGCTTGCCAGAGCTTGCTGCTGCTTCTTCTTCCTCTGGATGGAGTTGTTCGAACTTTGTGAAATCAAATGGTGGTAGTATAGTAGGTTAGGGGAGGATTTATGTGTGTGTTAATAAATAATAATGCAGGCTAGAATGGGTGGGGAGTTAGTGTTACACGTCAACTCAAAAGGTTTTGGTTTTTGTGTATGGTACGTGGCTTGGCTGAGATTGAAGTCCATTTTATGTGGCTTAGTTCTTGTTTGAATATAATAAAAAAAGGGAAGGAAAGGAAAATGAGACTCTGGTAATAAAGTACAATACTTGAGTCGCGATAACTCAACTTTTTAAAAGTACATTAAAGTTTTTAAATTTTGACTTGAGATTTATGCATTCATGTTTTCAGTATGCCACATGTTGGGTAATGTAAATGTACGTGTACCGTTAGCTTAACATGTAAACAATATGCTCTAATATCATGAAGAAATGAGAAGTTTTACCTTATAAAACAAGTGGTAGTGTTGGCCAGATTAAGCTTAATTTCTTATAAAGCACATGCAAAATTTCTTACTTTCTCATTGTAGGATTCTTGCTCTCAACAACATGTGCATTTCTTATACAATCCGCTAATACTACGGTTTGTTAATATTTCTTTGTATTTATAAATGAGAGGTCTTTTATTCGACTTTTGATGAGATATATGATGAGTTTGATTCCAATCTCACACCTTAATGTAAATATCAAAATTTTTAACTTCTATAAGAAAAAATAATCAAATTTGTCGAACCATTCTAAATATTTGTACTGTAACTTTCCAAAGGAGATGTCAAAACTAACACATACACAAGCAACACTAAAAAATGGCAATAAACTCTCTCCAACCGAGCCTTCAGTTTCTTGCGTGACGCCAAGTCAATTGAAGGCAAAGCCTTCTATTGTCAAATTCATTTAATAATTTTTAAATAAGATGTGGTGCAATATATAATAAATGTTGTCGTGTGTTTTAAGTATTTGATTGGTTGTTTCAATAATTGAACTCATAAAAGATAAAAAAAAGTATAAAATAACATTATTATTGAAAATATCAGATAAAATAAAAAATTATAAAAAATATCAAATTGCCATATAAACCATCAATATCATTTTAATGAGTTAAAATTGACAACTTCTTCGACCTAGTTGCAACCAAGTAGCAAGTTGCATAACCCGCAGCTGGAAAGTAACAGAACCGTGGGCTGCTCTCAAATTGACAATACCATGCATGTTTTAAAGGCATAGCGTCCATATCCTTCCCATGCATAATTGCCATATTCAATGAAACTTCGCATACTATTCAATTTCCAAATAGATATTTTCTGATGCACATAAGCTAGCAGCCTTTGGTTTGTTTTGGCTCTCCTATGAAATTTAAGAACTCATCTTATCCAAAAATAATAATAATAATTTAAGCTTAGCAAGAGGCTGTAGATCTTGCTTCGTCAGCAACTCGTGCTGCTTTATTTTTGGACTATGTTGACTTGTCTGACTATTACTTCTTAAATTAATGTGCATCTTGACATCCAGGTTTGTCTTACTTTCTTGTTTTTTTCTTAACTTTGTGGTATTGTTCAGATCGTTTTGCAAGTATAGACCTGTAGGTTTGGTTTTAGGGTTTAAAGTTTACATGCATATATATATTTCTCATATTCACACGAAGAATACTTTCAGAGTTTCAAACAAGAGCACAACCCTGAAGCAACAATTAGATAATACACAACTAAAAACATTATAAATCATTCACTAGTTTACCAACTTTTGAATAGATAGAATCATAAACAAATTTCATTGCATAGAATACAAGAATCCAATTTGAAGTCAATTTGTAATGAGTGGAAGCGACAGTTAACGAAAGACTTTCATCTTCAATATGAGATATTCTTGACAACAATAACAAACAACTTTTATTTTTCGATGTGTGAAGAGAGATACAAAGTACTACATAGCTATATATATATATATAATTACTCGTGCATAGTCAAGCACGTACTAGTGTAAAATCTAAGGAGAAACGATAAGGTTTTAGACAAATTGATTCTGTAGTATCCAAATGGTGGTGTATTATGCACATTGGCATCTTTCTCTTCGATGCCCCATGTTGTCATGTCTTTCTTATTTTTGCCTCCTTATGGGAGGAGCACTATCAACATAAAATGCATTGCAAAAGAAGAGGGCAAGTAATACTTCCTCATGTATATATTCTTGTTTTACAAGAAGTTGCAACACTTGAATATCTACTTATAAGACACACACACACACACACACACATTTCTTCAAAATATTGTACAAATATTACCGGAACTATTAGATATACGTGCAATTGCTACCCGTCACGTATTTTTTACAATGGGACTAGTAGCAAAGTCACATGGAGGCTATAGGCCCATGCCCGTCAAGGAATTTCATCAATAAATATGTATTGTCTGCTTGTTTTAACCATAAAGAGTATGTGATCTATTGTTTTGACCAAGGAGTGATGGGTTAGAAACCTGTTGGAGCCAACAACCTTATGTTTTTTGTTTAAACCCAACCTTACAACTAGCCTTTTGTTTTACCATATAAAAATCAATTATTTTTTTTTTGGCCACTTCATGTAAAAGAAGGTCTATACAATTTAGAGGAATATCCAATTATGTTAAAAGTTTTTTTTTTTATTTTTTATTTAGCCTAATGTATTAATTAGTTTTTTTTTTTTTCAACAAAACTCGTAAAGAAGTTATGTTCTTATGATATAATCTTCTTAATACCAAAATTTTCATACAAATTTTAAAGCTCTATCACATTTGTTTCATAAAAAAATTTCCATGCCAATAGAAACAAAGGAAAACTAATGAAAAATGCTTGAAAACTTTGAGTTTTAATGAAAATGACAAAAATATGTTGTAAGTGAATAGTACCAGGAGTGACTTTTTAGAGTAAAAATATGATTTTTCGTTACAGTGAATAATATGGGCAGCTTTTCGTTAAAGTTCCCTAGAAAGAACTTTAATTTTTCTCCAACTAATTGTGTTGCTATATTTTGTCCAAATATATTTAGAAAAAAATCGAAAAGGTTCCTCTACATATATTACATGTGGACTATAAGGTATTTTAAGAAGGTTTATTTTTATACGAACGATATTCTATTTTTAAAATTAAAAAAATAGAAGAAATCGAGCTCAAGTGAACAACATAACTTTAACCAAGATAGTCACGTCTGCATTGCCATTATTCTTTATGGAATGAAAGGTGATATTAGTCCATCCACACGTTATATGTAATGAAATGTTGAACCCGATGTGATATTTGAGGTGAAGTGTGTTTTGTAAACATCACCAAAATACACAATCCAAGCATATGTGGATGGCTATAGCTCTCGAGGAATTCGACAACTAGAAATTTAACATCTATGTCCATAACCACATGATTTGCCAAGTCTTGCCCCCTTGGTAATGTTGAAAAAGATTGACAAAATGTAGCCACCAACCATAACAGCACTTATAAAAAGGATTGGCAATCACTTTTTTTTTTCCTTCTTCCTACTCGCGCATCTATATTTCTGATTATTAGATTCAATAAACAAAATAAAAATTAACAAACAAGAATAAATATGGGTATTTCGATAAGATATAAATGTGTTGTTATCATTTTCTTAAGAGATGCTGGTCAATTTTATTTCCAAACTTGTAAGGAGCTGCCAATTTTCCTCCTGGACTTTTATAATCGGCAAATTTCTCTCCTAAACCCTAAACCTTAAAATTCAAACAAAAAGTATACGGATTGAATTAGTAGAAGAGAAGAAGATATTGTCTACATTAGGGATAAAATTACCTTTTTTTGCAATTATAAAATTAAAGTTCAAGAGGGAATTGATCAATTATAAAACTTTAAGGGGTATTCAAAATTAAAGTTTAGAGAGGAAACTAACTAATTATAACTAAGATTAATTTCAAAAACATTTTCACCAAAAGTGTTTTAAACCATTTTCAAAGAACTTCCAAATCAACTCATACTCTTCTCAGGGTTAAAAAGGCAATAACTAGCAAATCCAACATCTAAAGAAGAATGTCCAATTCATTTGATCATGTTATTAACATTTATTTTCTAAGATATTCTATTTTTACCACATAATTTCATTTTAAGGAAAAATAATGAAAAAAGTTTGAAAACTTTAAGTTTTAATGATAAGGATAAAATAAAAGGTAAAATAAATAGTACCAGATTTGATTTTTTTATGTATAAATATGATTTTTCGTTAAAGTGAACAGTAATGCATACTTTTCGTTAAAACTCCCTTCATTTTATTTGTGCATTTTGTAAAACATTTCCACAAAATTTCTATTTACATCCCCTTCCTGATGAATTTTCAACAAGCGTGCCGTTTTGGCGGGTACATGTTCAAGGACTCCACCAGCTTGGCGCAAACCATCCAAACCTACGCCCGGACCAAGCAGCTGCACCGAGGCAAAGAGCTCCACGCTCAGCTCCTCCGCAACGAGTACCCACTTTGCATCTTTCTCGCCAACCATCTTCTGAACATGTATTCCAAATGCGGGGAGGTCGACTATGCACTCAAATTGTTCGACACAATGCGGCAGAGAAACTTGGTTTCTTGGACGGCAATGATAACTGGGTTTTCTCAGAACTTGAGGTTCTCGGAGACTTTAGAAACGTTTTCCCAGATGAGGGTTGCCGGAGAGAAACCAACCCAGTTTGCATTTGCAAGTGTTATAAGAGCTTGTGTGTTTCTCGGGTCGATTGAGATCGGGAGGATGATGCATTCTCTTACTTTGAAGTTCGGGTTGGCTTGTGAGTTGTTTGTGGGTAGTAATTTGGCGGATATGTATTGGAAGTGTGGGGTGACGGTTGATGCTTGTAAGGTTTTTGAGGAGATGCCGTTTAAGGATGCGGTATCATGGACGTCGATGATTGATGGGTATGCAAAGAGTGGTGATTCTGAGGCAGCTTTACTAACTTATAAAAGGATGATTGTTGATGGGATTGTTATAGATCAGCATGTTCTTTGTACTGCCTTAAATGCTTGTTCTGCGTTGAAGGATTGTAAGTTCGGAAAGTGTCTTCATTCGACCGTTCTAAAGTTAGGACTTCAAACGGAGGTTTCAGTGGGCAACGCTCTGACTGATATGTACGCGAAAGCAGGAGATATGGAAAGTGCTTCAGATGTGTTCCGGATTGACTCTGAGTGTAGAAACATTGTGTCTTCTACCTCTCTGATCAATGGTTACGTTGAGATGGATGAAATCGAGAAGGCTTTTAGTTTGTTTGTTGACTTACATAGTTGGGGAGTTGAGCCTAATGAGTTCACTTTCTCTAGCTTGATCAAGGCTTGTGCCAACCAAGCTGCACTTGATCAAGGAATCCAGCTTCACGCTCAGGCAATTAAACTTAATCTCGATAGACACCCTTTCATTTCTACTGTTCTTGTTGATATGTATGGAAAATGTGGGTTGCTTGATGATTCGACCCAAGTGTTTCATGAGATAGCAAACCCGAATGAAGTTGCATGGAATTCATTGTTAGGTGTGCTTGCTCTTCATGGATTAGGAAAAGAAGCCTCGGAAACATTTAGTAGAATGGTACAAAGAGGAGTGAAGCCGAACGCAATAACATTTATCAGTCTTTTAATAGGGTGTAGCCATGCTGGATTGGTAAAGGATGGTTTAAATTACTTTTATTCTATGGAGAAAACATATGGAATAGTTCCTAGAGATGAACATTACTCTTGTGTTATTGACTTGCTTGGCCGGGCTGGAAGGCTTAAAGACGCTGAAGAATTCATAAACAGCATGCCAATTCAACCAAATGCTTTCGGGTGGTGCTCTTTCCTTGGAGCCTGCAGGATTCACGGTGATAAGGAGAGGGGAAAACTGGCAGCAGAAAAACTGATGCAGTTAGAACCTGAGAACATCGGAGCACATATTCTGCTGTCGAATATATATGCCAAGGAGCAGCAATGGGAAGATGTGAGGAGTGTAAGGAAGATGTTGAGAGATGGCACCATGAAGAAATTGCCAGGGTATAGTTGGGTTGACGTTGGAAACAAAATGCATATCTTTGGAGCCGAAGATTGGTCCCATCCTCAGAAGAAAGAAATTTATGAAAAGCTTGATACTCTTCTTGATCAGATAAAGAAAGCTGGATATGATCCACAAACAGATTCGATTCCACATGATATGGATGATAATGAGAAGGAAAGGGTTCTTCACCATCACAGCGAGAGGATAGCGATTGCATTTGCGTTAATAAGTATGCCGGCTGGGAAGCCGATCATTGTGAAGAAAAATATAAGGGTGTGCTTGGATTGCCATTCTGCAATCAAGTACATCTCCAAGGTGGTAGGGAGAAAGATTATCGTTAGGGATAATAGTCGGTTTCACCATTTCGCAGGCGGGCAGTGTTCATGTGGAGATTACTGGTAGTGTATTGGAAGCTGAAGCATTAGTCAAGGGATTTACTGGGCAGAAGCCAGAGCTTCAAAAGCTAACTGCAGGGTGAGGAAGAAGGGTTATAGATGACTTGGGACCCATTTGGCAAGGAATTTAGAAAGGCCAAGACTGCTTTCAAATAATCAAAAGCACTTCTGACAACGTTTATCAGAAAAATTTAGTGCTTATGGAATATAAAAAGCACTTGAAGCAAACACTTACCGCACGAAGCACGAAAAAAACTTGAAGATTTGCTGCTTCTAACAAATGCACTTCCAACGGAAGCGCTTATGACCGTAAGTGTTCTCTTCGGAAGCTCCGTTGCCAAACGAGCCCTTTCTCATCAAGAAGGAAGAAGGCGATTTTAAGATGGAAGCATGCAAGAAGACAACCCTTGGCCATCATCTTCAACTTGGAACACAACTACCCTTCCACTAAGATGGGAACAAATTGTGGGTGATTAATTATGTTTTTGACACCAGACAATTAAAATCGAGTGGTAATTTCTATGTGGACTTTTCTTCGCCTACACACTTATGTTCATTTATGCTATATTTGGTATGAAGCGAAGAATAAAAAAAAGGGAATTTTTACGAAAAGCTCACGGTACTGTTCACTTTAACGAAAAACCATATTTTTACACTAAAAAGTCAATTATAGTAGTATTTACTTTACTCTTTATTTTATCCTTATTATTAAAACTCAAAATTTTGAAGCTTTTTTCATTAGTTTTCCTATATAAAAAAAGGAATTGCGGAAATTATTTCCCTCTAATTCAAGAGTATAAACATAAAGAAGAATTTTCTCTGAACGAATCCATTCATGATTTCTCCACAAGTTGTATCTCACTTTCAAAAGGGAAAACTGTACATGCCAATGGCGTTTATTCAAATCTTCCGGCGAAAAACTCGCCAGATCTAAATGTCTTGAAACGGGAAACATGCACTCGGACGAGGATGTACTAATCTAATAGCAAAGCTAGAAACTGCTAATGGCATATGGATGATCTATCATCTAGTATCTACGGAGGCATACTTAAATCCCTCGGATGGATGCTGAGGTGGAGGTCGGGAGGCATGAGATCAAACTCTTGGATAACGGGAGCGTCCTTTTTTCTTCAAGAAATCAGGAATCTCGACTGCACTACCTTCCATGAAAGAGGATGGCCGTCGATTGATTCCAAGGGTGACATCTCCTTGTGCCTGCATATAGGTAGATTTAACAAAATTGTTTGAAAGAGAGAGTTAGTGCATGTGTGCGCGTGAGCGGGGGCACGTTAAGGAATTACCTGGAGTGGCCTTCCTTCATTTTCTTCTTGGCGTTTGAATCCAGTAGCAATAAGGGTTATACTGACCTGAATGAAAAACGAAGACAAGCAACATTGCATTTTAAGATGCAGCCATCCAATTCCTTTATGATAATCCCATGATATCCGGTTTGGCAAATTTACCATGTTCAACAAGAAACCAGGAAGCTCTTGGACATATTTTTTACCACGTTCATTTTAGAGAAAGCAAAAATACTTACTTGACCACTGAGAGATGGATCTGTCACTGCCCCAAATATTAAATTTGCTGTTGGATCGACAAGATCATATATAACCTCAGCTGCAGCATTTACCTACGAGAATTGCTCATTTGAAATTAGAGAGTAAGAGAGGAAAAATACAACGCCATATCAACTGTGAGTCAAAACTACCATTTATAATTCAGTAAAGGATATCAAGCGGAAAGGCAGTGAGGGTTCACGTGCGGCAAGTAGTAAGAAGCAGGAAGCACAGGAAGCAGCAGTAAGCGCAATAATGGAGTTATTACATTGTGAACATAGCACAGTTCTGGGCCAACTAAATGATTCTTTTATGAGAAAATTGTTAAAAGAGATTTTAGGCCAATCATAGTAGTAGTTCATTTCTCCAGAATAAGATCAATATACAGATTGCAGAGTAACGTCATCCTCACAGTCAAGATTTAAGGGAGAAATCTCGATTTCAATAAGCCTAGTACCCTCTCTGCAGCATTTTCAGACTATTGAATGCAATGGTGAAATCATAAGCATAATTCCTAAAGATAGCTTTGTCTCACAGAAAACGGTAAACCACACTTCAAGTTGGAACAGATTTTCTTTTACAGAAATGGTACATGGAAGACTTTCATACTGAAGAAAAGAAATATGTCAACTTCATGATCCCATGAGTACGATCAAAACAGAGAGTAAGAGAGAAGTACCTCATAAAGGGTCAAATCAGCTCCCCCAGTTATGTTCCAAACAATTCCAGTTGCCCTCTCAATACCAATATCTAGTAAAGGTGATTGGATGGCATTTAATGCAGCATCCCTTGCCCTCGTCTTCCCTGTTCCGAGGAAATACAAAAATCAGAAAAAAAGTTTCAGCATATTATTATAAAAAAAAAATGCAGAATTTATAATATATTAACTTGAGACCATGTCTTCTTTCAGACCTTTCCTTCTCATGTTCTAACAAAAAGACTGAAATTTTAGATGCCATTTATTCTATATTAACTTCACAAGGACGTTAGCCACAATGGTGTCATAAGGGAAGGCAATACGGAAATTTTGGGACCACAAAAATCAAGTCCAAAATTATAAGTGAAGCCTCTGATATGATATAAACACTCTAAACACCCTAGTAGTATGCAGCTAAAACATTACCAGTTGCAGTTCCTATCCCCATCAATGAAGAACCCGCATTGGCCATTATAGCCCGTACGTCAGCAAAATCCACATTTACCAATCCTGGTATCTGCAATGAAGATGATGGTCCATCAATTATAGTAACAAATATGGCCCAAAAAGGGAAACACATCGATCCACAAACAAATAAAAAAACCCCCATTGACCAAATGAAGGCCCTTGAAAGGCTCTATGAATGGTTTAAACAGCCAGAAGTTAAGATTACACTTCATTACACAATATTTTTAAAGACGACATACCGTGATTATATCAGAGATGCCACGAACACCTTGTCGTAGAATATCATCGGCCAGATTAAATGCTTCTGTTACTGGGGTAGACGGGGAAACTGCAGTCAATAATTTGTCATTTGGAATGACTATCAGTGTGTCAACATTTTCTCTCAGAGCCGCAATTCCTTCCTGGGCTTGAACTGCCCTTTTCCGTCCCTCAAAAGAGAAAGGGGTTGTCACGACACCAACAGTCAATATACCCATTGACTTTGCAACACCTGCAACTATAGGAGCTCCACCAGTCCCAGTTCCTCCACCCATTCCCGCCTGCATATGAAGATATTTAATGTCAGGGTGCAGAAATGCATGAAATAGGCAAATGTTGGAAGTCATGACAGAGGAATAGCATTTGAACCTACCGTAACGAAGACCATGTCTGATCCATAAAGTGCTTCTTCTATTGATTCTTTGCTTTCCTTGGCAGCATTCATACCAATATCTGGGTTTCCACCAGCTCCAAGACCCCTGGTAAGTTCTTGACCAATTTGTAAACGGTTTTCGGGAAAGACAGGAGACATTCTCATGGCTTGAACATCGGTATTCACAATCCAGAACTCCACACCCTTCATTGCACTCTCTATCATGCGATTAACTGCATTTGACCCTCCACCGCCAACACCAATAACTTTGATTTTTGCTTCACCGTTGTTACTAGGAGAAGATTTGTCACTTAAGCTCTCAGTGACACCTCCACCTGAAATATCTTTTCTCGGGTTGTTAACCCTATCGTTTCCCTCTCCTCTAAGCAATGAAACTTCAGGGTGTAGATTCAGAAAAGGGTCTCTATTCTGATATGAACCGACACTCTGAGAATTGGTTGAGCACTTAACTTGAGGCAAACTTGACTTATAGGTTACACCCATAAAACCGTACTTCTCCTCAGACACTTTTAAGCTGCTAACTCTTCCCAAGTGATTCTCCATTCCTAAGCGACCCCCAAGCCTTGTCAGTACCCCCACCGGGTTTCGAGTATCAGGAAGGGTAACATAATTCGATGCATAAGTCGCCATCATGTAAACGCTGAGACTTTAAATCTCAGAGACAGGTAAGCTGATGAATGCCAATCTTTTAGAAACCCACTTTCTCTCCCAACACCTAATTTTCAAAAAAAACCAGATAATTCTAAGAAACCATATAACATAGCAGATGGGTAAAATATCGACGTTTAACTAAAAGCATATCGAACAGAAACCACACAAGCTTCATAGCGCACATTACAATCCCAGACAAATAATTACAACCCGAAATGCAAAACCCAACAATATTATACAAAATTCACTGTAACTATGAGTTTAAACAGCAAGCAAGCAGAAACGCAGAACAAATGGAAACCCAATTTTCAGAGAAACAAGAAAGGTACTGAAAATGGCAGCTGTTTACCAAAAAACCAGATAATTCTAAGAAACCACTAAACATAGCAGATTAATTACAAACACTCAGAGACCAGCAAATGCTAAAACGTCAATAGTCAACTAAACCAAATCAAACACATACGCACAAACTTCATAGCACGCATTACAATCCCAATCCCAGAAATAATTACAACCCGAAAAGTGAAACCCAACAACGACTATGCAAAATTAAATGTAACCATGAAGTAAAACAGCAGCAAGCAAGCAGAAAACAATGAGAAAGAAGCAAACCAGAGAAATGTAAAACCCCACAAACTTCGTATCGCACATTACAACCCCCAGACAAAAATCACAACCCGAAAACCGAAACCCAACAACAATTCTACAAAATTCAACGTAACCATGAAGTAAAACAGCATCAAGCAAGCAGAAAACAATGAGAAATGAACAAACCAGAGAAATGCATTACAAAGGGAGACCCTCTTTCCAGAAAAAAAAAACAAGAAGGAAACAGAGAAATGGGCAGCTGGGGTTTCAGAGGAAGCTACAAACCAGAGAAATCCCAAGAGACCTTGGATGCAGAAACAAAAGAACCCAAGGGAGCATCTGGGGGCGCCGAGCCCAAAGAGTCAGAAATTCAGTCTCTTTAAAACCCTCAGTCGGATTTGGACTAATGATTGCGAGCTGTTTGTGATAGAGAGGCGGGGGAAGTGGTAAAGGAAGCAACAAACCTACTAGAAAATTAAGGAATCTGGTTGATTGGGGAACCAAATTGTTTTGGCTTTTTTCAGGTGAAAGGCATGTGGGTGTGGGCTCTTCTGAAAGCAACACACGGTTTACACAGAGTCTTGCAATAGCCCTTATCGTTCCGGGACGAGGGTTTAATTGATGGGCTTTGTTTCTTACTGCTTTAAGTTCTTCTGTTCATTAGTTGGGCCCAATTGTAGAGTCTAAGTGAGCATAGGAAATGAGGAGATAATCTTTGTTTTAGGCTACTTGATCATCTGCTATGTTCGATCACCTAATATTGATACGTTATTAGTATAAACATGTTATTTATATTTTGATTATCGATACCTCAATGATATACTTGTCCATGAAAATCTACATGGGACGACATGAAATCCTCCTATTAACTTGATGAGTTATTATTAAATTTTAAATCATAACCGTTCAACTTTCAGTACGCTCATTGGTTTTAGATAAAAAACTTGTAGGATGTTATGTTCAGTAATGTCGGTCACTAGTTAACCACATTGTTAGGTTTCACATTAAGTGCGCCACAATGATGACACATAAGGCTACTTACAGTAGATCGAAAATTTTGAATTTAATTCTTGTTTTTTATTTTTTATTTTTTTTTTATGGAATAAAAATTCAAATTTAATTCTTATGAGTTGAATGAAACTCATATTATATAAGAATCAAAATCAAAGTGTCTAAGCGTACTAACTCATATACCACACAAATCGCTATGGAAGGCCTAACGAAACCACAAAAATGTTATTTACCACTTTTACTCGTTACGTTGTTCATTAAGCACAGTAAGAAGAATCTCGCTTAATGGAATAAATTATGTTCAAAACCGACTCAACCTTTTCCGTTACGGGGAGTTCCAATCTTTCCAATTTTGTATGTGACCTTTATGTGACTTCTATCATTAATTGACACGTATTTATAAATTTAACTTACTTTAACATATTACACGTATCAATCAACGATTGAGACTACATGAGCCACACACATAAAATGAGTGCAGCCTATTTTCCGTCGATCAGCGTGTCCACGGAAACATCCAGAATCTCGTTCAGCCGCAACGTGGAGGGGTGCGAAACGACGAAACTACCCCGGCACGAGTTCACCACGGGTTTGTCTTTAGATCGCAGAGAGACATATCTGGGAAGAAGAACAGTCGTTACAATCTCACCGATGGCTTCGCAAATTCTGGCGGCGGCAGCCGAGAGGGTCGGACCGGCGGCAAGGCGACAGGCCGTGAGCTTGACAGACGCGGCGGCGAATCGTATACGGCAGCTCCTAGAGCAGCGCCGGCGGCCATATCTCAAGCTCGGAGTCAAGGCCCGCGGCTGCAACGGCTTGTCCTACACTCTCAATTACGCAGGTACGGCGGCGTTTTGATCCTGATCGTTAAATTTTCTTCTTTTTCTTCAATTTTGATGAGTTGAATTATGAATTTCGTGAATTTATTTGCTCCAATTTGTTCCTGTGTAGATGATAAGGGGAAGTTCGACGAATTGGTGGAGGATAAAGGTGTGAAGGTTTTGATTGATCCGAAGGCTCTGATGCACGTCATAGGAACGAAGATGGATTTTATAGATGATAAACTCAGGTAACTCATCTCTTCCTCTCTCTTTTTTCCCCAATTTTTCCTTTTTTTTTTTTGGGTGGATTTGTGGGAAACTTATTAGCATGTTTGGATTCTGAGAAATTGTTGGGTTTTGATTTGAATTGGGCGTGTGTAAATCTTTGTTTTTTTTAAGGTAGAGAAAATGACCTTGTGCTGTGTTAGAAATGGATTCGTTTTCCATTTTTGTAATTACTTCCAGTGTCAATTTAATATTAGGATGTTAAAATTGCGCATCGTAAGGATAATGGGTCGTCGAATTTCGGATTGAATTTTGTGGAGAATATAGAGTATTTTTTCACTTTGAGATGAACCAAGAGTCTTCGAAAGAGCCAAAAGTGCTTTTGACTACGTTTGGCAGAAAAGCTTCAAAGCGTTTTTTGGGTTGTAGAAGCACTCTTTAGTGCTTTTACTTAAGAGCAGAAGTCGTTCCTACATAGCAATCCCAAATGAGCGCTTGGAACCATATGACAATCAGTAAGCCAATGTGCTGCAATTGACCATTTTTTGGGGGGTGGAAATTTCATATTTATGGTGGGTGTATTGCCATTTATCAACTTTAACATCATCCCAATGGAGCCCCGCTACCTTATACAAGACCTAGACTGATGCTGCTTAGCACTGCTATAAACAACATCAGCTTTAGGTCTTCACCCTCCTTAACTAAGAATATTAAATTTGCCCATAATGTCGCCTTCGCCGATGGTCAGCTTTCCATTCCTGTCCGGACTACTACTGTATGACCATTTCATTGAGACCGACAGATGACCGTGATTTAGGGCACCATCACCTCCACCACTGCTGCCATTAGTACTTCAACCTCTGTTTACTGTTGGATGCGTGTGTTGTGCGCATTCAATGACAAATTGAATGTGCAGTTTAGAAGGGTTTTAGTAAATGCTTCAAGTGGCTTTCCGTGTGCGTGTTAGGAGAGATAATGGTGCATGTTAGAAGGGTTTTAGTGAATGCTTCCAGTGGCTTTCCATGTGCGTGTTAGGAAAGATAATGGTGCACGTTAGAAGGGTTTTAGTGAATGCTTCAAGTGGCTTTTCATGTGCATGTTTAGGAGAGATAAGGGTGCATGTGTGTCCATTTTTACATGAGCAGAAACCAAACCATGAAGAAAGATGATCTGCTAATATTATTTTGCTTGTGTTTTTATCTCGGTATATTTTGTTTGCTTGAAGTTGGGAACCTTAAGCAGCCAAATGGCATGGCATTTATGCCCCTTGTCGATCTGATGATTCGTTGTAAATTTAACCACCTTTCATTTGTTCGTGGGGCAATGGTACAATATGACATGACATGCTTTGGGCATTCTTCTGTTGGTGTTTATGCCGTTGGTTTCACAACTTGCTTTTGCCTTCTTACTCTCACCTTCCTGGTTCCGCTCACACCTAATTTATTTTCTTTTGGCAGGTCTGAGTTCGTATTCATCAATCCCAACTCTAAAGGACAGTGTGGCTGTGGGGAATCTTTCATGACAACAGACGGTAGCGGAGCTACCAAGAAGGTATAAAGAATCGTGTGGCCAGCTTGTGATGAACCAACACTTTGACTGACTAATTATTCGTGTTGGCGCTGGCGTGAGTCATAGTAGCCTCTGCTAACTCGGGTCGTTAAGTTTGCATTCTTCTGTAAAGATGTTCCAATTTTGTTTGGAAGAACACAATGTATATCAATACAATTATGTGCTTCTTGAAATTTTATGAACTTTTGTAATGTCAACATGTAGAAGCTGCTGAATTGTGGAAATTGTGTCGGCGAGATTATCAATATTTTCCCGAACTTTTTTTTACCATTCTTTACTTAATACGTGAAATGGCTTAGATTTGAATTTCATAAATGGCGACTTTGATATCAATTTAATCTCCTACTCTTCGGTGTAATTCTGTCGTTGAATAAAAAAAGGTTATGGATCTTACTTTGCTTTTTTAATATCGATTATAATTTTCTTCGCACTATGAAGCATTTTGTTTTTTAGTGATATGAGCCATGTCGATTATAATTTTCTTCACACTACTAGGCATTTCTATTAATATTGTGTACGAGTTGTTTGTCGTCCACATTCGTTTAATTTTTAATCTCCATGTAGAATATGCTGTCAAATTCCGATATTTTTTCAATTTTCAAACAATTAATAGAATTATGTTAATTATCAGTTGTCTATCGTTCACATTCGTTTAGTTTTTTAATTTTTCTATAGATTATGTTTTGAAATTCTGCTTTTTTTTCAATTCTCCAACAATCAACAGTTGTTAGTCGTCCACGTTTGTCGACAATAACACAGATTGCTGATCTCCTTATGGAATGCAACTTTTTTCGCATTTGTAAGAAGGTGAGGTAGGATATAGGATTCATGTCATGGGGACTCATGTAGCATATTGGATTGGGAAAAAAAATGTAGCATATTTGCATTCCAATTTCAGAAATTAAATTTCCATATTCTCACGCGTAATTACTCTCCACTTTCCCGCACGTGCTAGAAGAAGACCTGGCGGCTTCCCTCTCTTCTCATCGCAGACTCTTCTTCGTCTTCTCCGCGGTCTCGTCTTTCAGACCAAGCAGCTTTTGGCTGGTTCGTTTCTCCACTCGTTTTTCCAAAAGCATCGAATCCTGCATTCAAGTTTCTCCCTTTCTCTGATGAATGGGATGGTAGTGATCCCGTTGACACTTGGAAATTTTGGATTTTGATTTGCTTCCACAGGTAATGCCGCCCTAATTTTCTCTCTGTTTTACCCATTGATTATCTCTGTATTGAGATCATTTTTATTTAATTCCGTTTTTATAGATTTTTGGGTTCTATGTGTTTTTACTCGATTTTTAGTAGATTGATGATAAGCTGTTGAAATTTGTTTGAATAATTGAATTGGGTTTAATTTATTGAGTTTGTTTGCATGGTTTTCCATTGAATTGATGTTGATCCGGTGCAAAATCTGCCAACTTTGGAAATTGTTGACTTGTTTGTAATGCCCAAAGTACTGGATTTTTCCAGTTTCTACTAGCTAATCTTTGCTTTCCATGCTTAATTGTAGTGGCAATTACTGATTGATTAGTGAAAATCCAAAATATTGATCTGAATTTTTACTTGTATAGATGATGTCGTGACAAATCCCGAAAAGATGGCAGATTGGTGTTTGACATGGATGGATCTTGGTTTTTCTTCTGTTTTGTGATAAACCCAGATGGAAGGTTTAACAATTCTGGATGGCTAATTGTGTGGTGAGGATTTCTTTAAAGTTGGCTTCTTAATTTTCATGGGGTACTTTGAACTTTGAGAACAAGAGCTTTCCTCGGTTTTCGTTAATTTATTGGGTATATGGAGCACCTTCCCGTTGAAGTCATAGGTAACATTCTATCCCGGCTAAAAGCTGCCCGAGATGTTGTGATTGCATCTGCGACGTGCAAGAAATGGAGAGAGGCTTGGCGGAATCACCTCCACACTCTTTCTTTCAATTCCAATGATTGGTCCGTCTATCATGATCTGACAACAAGTAGATTGGAAATTCTTATAACTCAAACAATATTCCAAACCACAGCATTGCAGTGTTTGTCAATTTTTATGGATGATGTTGATGAATTTTCAGCCGCCCCAGTGATTGCTTGGCTCATGTATACCCGGGACACCTTGCGGCAACTACATTATAATGTGAGGACTACTCCGAATGTGAATATCATTGAGAAATGCAGTCGGCAGAAGCTTGAAGTCTTGGCATTGGCTCATAATTCTGTAACAGGTGTTGAACCCAGTTATCAGAAATTTCCATGCTTGAAGTCACTTTCGCTAAGTTATGTCAGTATCTCAGCATTGGATTTGAGCCTTTTGCTTACCGCATGTCCAAAACTTCAGAATTTGGCTCTTATTAATCCTGATATTGCCATGTCAGATGCACAGGCAACTATGGAACTTAATAGTCCTTCACTGAAAAATATCTACTTGGAAGCTGTCAGTTTGGATAAGTTCATACTAGAGGCCGATAGCATTGAGAATCTGCACCTGAAAGATTGTACCCTTGAGGTTTTTGAGCTTATTGGTAAGGGGTCACTGAGTGTTTTGAAGATCGATGATGTTAGCGTCCTCCATCTCGATATTGGGGATAACACAGAGAATCTTCAGATTGTGGATGTTAGCAGCTTCACGATCATGTGGCCAAAGTTCTATAACATGATCTCAAAATCATCAAATTTAAAGAGGCTTCGGCTCTGGGGTGTTGTATTTGATGATGAGGATGAGGTGGTGGATTTGGAGACTGTTTCTGTTTGCTTCCCTCAGTTAACCCACTTATCATTAAGTTATGATTTAAGAGATGTTTGTGGCTTGCAGGGGTCATCTTCTTTGGAGAACGTGGTTGTGTTAGAACTCGGATGGACTATAATCAGCGAGCTCTTCTCCGACTGGGTAGCAGGACTTCTAGAAAGATGCCCTAATTTGAAGAAGTTGGTCATTTATGGGCTGGTCTCAGAAGCCAAATCCCATGAAGAGTGCCAAGTTTTAGCAAGCTTCACCTCGTCCATCGTCCGGCTGATGAGAAAATATCTGCATGTAGAGGTTCAGTTTGAATATGAATAAAAGTCCTGCTGACTGCATTGGTGTCTATTCAAATATTGGTTGCACATGATTGTACAATAAGGTACATGGCAGAACTTCACAAGAACACAGATTCTATCATCCTCATATTAATCTGAAAATGGAGACCCCTTAATTTCGTACAAGATTATGCGTGCAGCGTGGTGAGAAAATGTAAATTTACAGATTAATTTTGAAATCAATTTGTCTGTTTATCTCTGGCTTGTGTTTGTTTCATAATATTCAAATGGAAATTTCATATGTTGAAGATTATTTTGGGTTGAAGCCGTTTATGGTACTCTATATGGCTACATTCCTGAATATGGTGCGTAGGTTTGGTATGATCTTGTCGCCCCCTTGCTTGAACAGGTGAGCTCCTCTACTTCCATAATTCAATGTCGGGTTGAGTTTTAATCACTACATGATTGAGTATGAAAAGTATACTTCATCACCTGTTTAGTCGAGATTAGAATAGAGATCCTCATACTGTGGATTGAATTTGTACTTTATATTGTTTGTTTGAATTATGATTTCTTGTATTAATCTCTTTTTAGTTATCTCATAGTATGACTATGTAAAAAACGGGGTCATTTTTTGGACCGAAAATCTCAAATCCGTGCGTAGTCGCTTGGATTTGTGAGGACATGAACATTCCTGCACTTTGTGGCATTGAAACCACTCGGCAATGTTTCGCTTAAACTCAAGGGAACCTTCAGGTTGCAGTTGATGTTGCTAGGACCATAATCTGGTGTCTTGATCTTTCCGAACCTGGCTCTTACCCGAAGAGAAATCTTCACATCAATACTGTAAACACCAGCAGCAGTGTCCAAGTTAAACTGAGAGAGGTCACGTTCTCCAAATACCGCCAACTGCTGACCTTCAACGAGTACATGATTTAAAATGGTCGTGTTCTTATGCCCTTGGTAAAATGGCGCCCAAGGCAGTGTCACATTAGCACACCTCTTTTTCCTATAGTTGGCAAAGACTTGGATGTGGCGGTAATATGTGCCAACCCTTTTGTTGGGGTTTCGGATGGTGATGTTGAGTGCGAGATTGTAGTCGAGAGAATTGTCACTGTTGGTGAAATTGAATTGGGTTAGAGAGGCATTGGAGACGGTGAATTGAGGCTTTTTGGGAAGGAAGATCAACCAGAATATGCACATGGTTAGGACGAGGCAGAGTAAGGCGTTGCAGGGGAAGTAGAGGCAGCGGGGAAAACAAGAAAAATGGTACCAGATGGAGTTGCAGATGAGGTATTGTCTTGTATATAAGACGAAAGGGTGGATTTCGGCTTTTTACTTATGAAAAAGCTTAATCGAGTGCTGACAGCCATTGACAGAAGGTATGTATATCTAGCAATTGACTTTGTTGGAAATGTCAAGAGGAACATCCAAAGAGTCCTTCTGGTCTGGGGGAACTTCCAAAGTTGTTCAATCCGGGTCTCGCCTGATCACCAAAAGAATCGAAATACCTTCTGTTTTGTTGATATAATTAGCTAAACAAATTTATGCAGACGCACTTGGAGGAAAAGGACTTTCGATACTTGCTTGAAGTAGTTCCTTGTAGTTCCCAACCCCTTTAACTTCTCTGCTTGTTTTTCTTTTCTCTGTTTTCTTCACCCATTAACTTATGGTGGACGGACACTCCAGTCGCAGTTGAATATGGCGGATGAGACGAGGGGGAAGGTATGGGAGACTGCAATTTCAGAGTGAGTTGTGACGACTTTTGGTCCCTAGAATAGCATAACGTTTCTAAACTGTAGTTTTATGGGCAGTTTTGACACACCAAGTCGAGTAATTTTTCGGCGTGCAGTAACACCACATTGGCAATGTAAGATGCTCGTCCCTTGATGTTCGCACGTGAATTATTATTTAGTTAAATTTACTCGTGATGTATTGTAAACAAGCTAGATCTCTACAAATGATCATCGCTCCTGGCACTAAAAACTCCTAGTGTCGTTGTTGTGTACATTTTCGGCATTGAAGTATCAGAGTCGGACAAGATTTTAACACTCCCACACTCTGTAGTATTGAAACCACCGGCAGAGGTTTGATTAACAATCAAAGGGACCTTCAGCTTGCACTTGATTTTCCAGTGACGGGCCTGACGGCGTGTAATAGCCTTTCTTGAACTTGCCAAACCTGATTCTTACCGTAACAGCAAGCTGTATATCGATGTTGTATACAGCAGTATCCGAGTTAAAGTTGGAAATGTCGTTTTGCCCAAACACCAACTCGCCTTGCGCTTCAAGAAGTACTTGTTTTTAGACGGTTCAATTTGGGGTCGGGCTGATCACATCCATGATGGTGGTAAGTGTTGGTTCTAACTTGGGCCCTCACTCATCACGCCCTATGTAGGAACTCATAGGGTAAGTATGTTACTCTACGCCCTAGTAGTAGACATGTAAACTGGTCAGTTTTATTGGGTTTGGGTTGGTTTCAATCTGACTCGAGTTAATAGTTTCATTGCTATTTGAAATGTTACTCTTGCATGATCCTGAAAATAGTGGCTTATAGATCGATCTAGGTAAACGTACTAGCAAAGTAATTGTGTGGTCAAGCAAACTAATTGTGTAGTCAAACGATGGAAAGAAAAATAAATTTGTAGACAATTTTGTAAATTAAATGAAATGAAAGTTGATGATTAGATTATTACTTAAGTTTTGATAAACGTGCTTATTTCCTATTGGTGACACATCATTTGGTTTGCAAAATTTGTGTATAAATTTAGTCTTCATAACATTCCTCTCTATAGAATAGAGGTGTGTATGTATTCATAAGAAAAAAGTACTTAATTGAGATGTGTTGAACCTAAAAACTACCAAGCCTACGTGGCGCGCATGGCGAGTAATTAATAAGCTAATTACGTCATTCGGTTGTGTGAGGGACGTGCCAACTCGTCGGTCGAATTTGGCCAGGGAGTAAAATATGTCGATGTGGAGTTGGATGCGCTATTGACTTCTTGATCTTACGACTGTGGCACGTCTCGGCCTTCAGGTTCTAGAGCCTGAAGACAAGGTTGCTAGTTCTGCGAAGTTCAATATCAAATTCGACTTTCAATGTGTCGAATATAGTAACCTAGTAACACCTCAATTCGCCAAGAAGGCTAATGAGATGACTTCTACCAACAATGACTCGAAAATTCTTGTTGATCGAGATTTGGATAAATAACCAGTCGGTCTCGAAGCAGTGCTGTTTATCCAAACTAAAAGTGTTCCTAGGTCGGTTGATTTTACGGCTCTAGTGTTGTTTATCTAAACTGAAGGTGCTCCTCAGTTGGCTGATTCTACGACTCTAGTGCTGTCTATCCAAACTGAAGATGTCACCGGTTGCCTTCATAGTGCTGTCTATCCAAACTGAAGATGTGTCGGCGAGAAGAAAGGGGGAGAGGAAAAAATCTCAGGGATGTTGAGAAGCTTTGCGTATGGAAATTTGTGTGATGATTTGAAGATGCCCTTTCCATTGCCATTGCCTCTGTATTTATGGGAACGCAAAAGTTCAATGACCACATAACAAACTGTTGCCGTAAATCCACATTCACTATAATATTCCTGAGAATATTGTATTTGAAAGCGACCTTATCCACGTACAAGCCATCTTTATCTCCTTATTTTGTTCAAATCAATCCTAATCCAAGTATTTGATGGCCTCCACGTGCTGGAACCAAGGCATGCACTTTTATCTTCTAGCCATGCATCTCAACCAAGGCATCTTGATCTTTCTACCAAGTCTTTCATCTCACTGACCACATCCTGATCCTTATCCAAACAAGAGACTACACACAGCTGATTACTTCACAATTAGATGGATTCCAAATCTTTTAATTAATTCCCACCAAAAAGAGTTTGATTAACTTAACATCCCTCTGATGACATGGTTATCATCCCAATTGCAGTCACGTACAGTTAGAATTTCCATCTTTATCCTATGCAATCTGGAGAGCAATCAAGACTCAATTAAATAATACACATAACAATGTATATTAACACTCATTGCAGCTCTTGGACTCTTTGGTAACCCGCCATGCAACTGATAATTTTTCAATATTGTCACGGTAATTCAACCAAGATAACATTAATCTTCAATATCAAATCCAACGAGCTCATAATTCTACTCATTCTACGGTCTCGATTACTTGGGCCGATAGTGTAAAATTTGGTCTAAACAAGTGTTAGATGAAGTCAACATGTAGTTCCATCCACCGTGCTTTGAGGAGTCCATCGAGATTTAAGGAGTTCAGTTTAGTTTGAAAGTGCTACCTGATTAGGTTCCTTGTTTGTAGGATATATTTTTTGAATATATGTAATCTGTTACTTTTCTGATTTGTATTATTTGATTTTCAAACTTCCTTGTAAATAGGGTTTTCAAACCCTCAGATGTAATCGTGAACCTCTTTTAAATACAAGCATCCCACAGTTGAATGGGTATGGAATCACAATGGAAAACCGGAGTTCTTAAAGTCTTATATGGTTTCTAGAGCTTTTTTTGTCTAACGAAAAATATCCTAGTCATTCTTCTTCCCATCCACGCTTCCATGGCTGAAAATAATATTTCCACTGTTAACGCCAACATTCAAAACACCACCTTTCACCCCTTCTCCACTGTCGTGAATATCAAACTAGATAGAACCAACTACCCACTGTGGTTGACTCAAATGCTTCCTATTTTGAAAAGTAGGAACCTGATGAGGTATGTTGATGGCACGTTGTTGTGTCCCCCAAAACATGTTGATAACTCCATCACTGTGAACTCTGCGTACACAACTTGGGTTCAATAGGATCAAATGATCCTAAGCTGGATAAATGGATCCTTGAATGCATTAGTTTTGTCCGTGGTGGCAAGTAAAATAACTACTCGAGCTACTTGGGAAGCTCTTGAGCAAAGGTATGCATCCACCTCTCAAAATCAAATTTTGTTTCTCAAAAATGAATTAATGCAGAGCAAGAAAGGTGATTTATATGTGGCTGATTACCTAGATCGCATGAATGTGATAGCTGACAACCTAGCTCTTGCCAGGCAATCTGTGTCTGTTGAAGAACTTGTTCAGATTGTGTTGAATAATCTGGGACCATCATTTGAGATAACCATAAGTGCTGCACAAGCTCGGGATACTCCTATTACGTATTCAACTCTTGAATCACTGTTGCTGACTACATAACGTAGAATGACTGAACATCATGTTCCTATTGTGCAAAGTGCTACTGTCAACTCATGTGTGGCTTCCAAAGGCCGTGGTGGTCGTCCTTGTGGTGGTGGGCGAGACAACTCTTTGAACCGTGGTACACCTCAAAGAGGATACAATCCTCGAAACAACAACAATACTCAAAATAACCACGGTAATGGTGAAATGGTGGCTTCATGTGGTGATAGAATTATTTGTCAAATTTGTGGCAAATCAGGTCATCCTGCACTTGGCTGCTACTAGTGAATGAATACTGCTTTTGAAGGAAGGATTCCTGCCAAACGTCACTCAGCCATGACTTCTTCTTCCATCACCCTTAATAAGTAGCATAATGGTTCTTGGCTACTCGACACATGTGCCAACACACATATCACTCTAGAAATTCAGAATTTGGCCAATCCTAAAGAGTATAATGGTAATGATGGTGTGGGAGGTGTAGCTAATAATTTTGGTATTTCTATTGCACATTATGTCTCATATCAACTTGATACTAATGCTTGCTCATTTGCTTGACATGATATTCTCCATTATCCTTCTGCATTAACTAATATCCTCTATGCCTATAGATTTACCTTAGATAATTACCTACTAATTTTTTCACATTTTTTTTCCTTGTTAAGGACCTCAAGACATGGAAGATGCTTTTCCAAGGGAGATGTGAGAATGGGTTGTACCCATTTCCAAATGGCTGTGGACATCTCAAGCATACTGTTTCTGCATTTGTGGGAGTTAGGGTGTCAGTTCAAAGGTGGCATGCTCGTCTTGGCCATCGTGCTAAACCAATAATAAATTTTTTAGTTTCAAATAAGTTGGCACAGATTCATGGTACCTCTAATGTAAGCTTTTGTGAGTCATGTCCTTTAGGTAAAAGCACTAGGCTTCCTTTCAATGTGTCCAATTCTAGGTCTCAATTTCCTTTGCAACTTATCCATTTTGGTGTGTGGTGTTCTCCAAGTAATTCTAATGAAGGTTTTCACTATTATTTGTTATTTGTCGATGACTATTCACTCTTTCTTGGATTTTTCCGATGAAAAACAAATCTGAAGTTTTTGAAATATTTGTGAAATTTAAAGCAAAAGTTGAGAACATGTTTAATCCATTAAAACTCTTCAATGTGATGGAGGTGGTGAATACAAGAGTCATGCTTTCTAACGGTTCTTGGATGTTCATGGCATCTCACAACGTTTTTCTTGCCCTAAACATCCTAAACAAAATGGTTTAGCCGAATGAAAACATCGACACATTGTTGAAACTGAGTCATGCTTTCTCACTCCTTTATGCCAACTAAATTTTGGTTTGATGCATGCTTAACTGCAACTTATCTAATAAACTGGTTACCAACTCATGTACTGTCCAACACATCACCTTTCGAAAAATTATTTCAAAGAAAACCAAAGTATGAGTTGTTAAAAGTTTTTGGTTGTCGTTGTTTTCCTTGGTTAACACCAAACACTCAAAACAAATTGCAACAAAAATCAAAGTCATGTGTTTTCTTGGATATTCATTGAACCATTAAGGATACAAATGCTTAGATATGTCCACGAGACGAATTTATTTGTCTCGCCATGTTCTATTCGATGAGGACTTTTTCCCTTTTAAGGGACTCACATCTTCTTCTAAAAGCGTGGCATTTCCAGGTAACAATTATTTGCTTCACTTATTGTTTACATTTCCATTATCTACCACTTCTCCCGTGACTAATCCTCCAACTAATATTTGTCCACCTCAACAAATATCTTCTCCCTCTAATGTCGTTGATCCCATGGAGTCCCATCCCGATGCTACCACTTCTCACCATATCAAATTCTCACCTGATGTTGTATCTCAGTCCGTCCTATCTTTAGGCCCTACTATGCCCTTAGAACCCTCACTACAATCAAATGAGCAAGTTTAGAAAGTTCTCAACCTGTGCAAGCCATTGTGCCTAGTAATACTAGACATTCTATGACTACACGCTCCAAATGGGGTGAATCCAAAATATGCTACGCATGTTGCAGTTGATAAATTTCTTGTTGAGCCTACATGTTTTAGTCAAGCAGTCAAGCATCAGGAGTGGAGGGACGCTATGATGCAGGAGTTTAATGCCCTACAACGGTGTGGAACCTGGAGTCTAGTTCCATATTGTCCTCATATGAACGTGTTGCCAAATAAATGGGTGTTCAAGCTTAAATGATGAGCAGATGACACTATTGAACGTCATAAAGCTCGATTAATGGCTAATGGATTTCACCAAAAGGCTGGTGTGGATTACACCAAGACTTTTAGTCCAGTGGTTAAACATAGCACCATTCGACTTGTCTTGAGTCTTGCTGTGTCCAAGAAGTGGCTTGTACGCCAGCTTGATGTTTAGAATGTGTTTCTGCATGGTTACTTAAATGAACAGGTTTACATGCGTCAACCATCGGGGTTCACTGACAAACAATTTCCAAATCATGTTTGTAAGTTGCAACGTTCTATTTACGGTCTCAAACAAGCACCTAGGGCTTGGTTCCAATGTTTCTTTGATTTTTTGCTTCAACTGGGGTTTGAAGAGTCTACACCTGATTATAGTTTATTTATGTTCAATAAACGAGGTGTCTATCTTATTCTGTTAATCTATGTAGACGACATTTTAATCATAGGGAACAGTTCTCGTCAAATGGCTCATTTGATTAAGAAACTTGGTAGTTTGTTTGCAATGAAGGATTTGGGGCCCCTGAGTTATTTCCTGGGTATTGAAGTAAAGTATAAAGGTGATTCCATGCATCTTTGTCAGTCTAAATATGCATTGGACCTCATCTCTCGCACTAAATTCACAGAAGCAAAGCCTATTTCTACTCCGGTGTCGTCTCGTCAGAAGTTGAGCGCTTATGTTGGTGATCCTTATGACAATCCTGAGTTGTATCGTAGTATTGTGGGGGCCGATAGTGTAAAATTAGGTCCAAACAAGATGTCAATAATCATACTTTTGGTGACGGGGGTCAATCAACCACCGAAGTCTATGGAAGTTCTATCAGAAATGAAAGGGATTTGTTTCCAAACAGCATAACATACTAACTATGATGCATGGACATGGGGGAAGACCAACGTATCCCGTATCTGACATGCGGGGATACGAATATGTGGGGAGATATGTACGGATACGTGACCGATATGTATTCGAGTCAACAGATACGTTGTTGATTGATGGGATATGCGTATCTTAGTGTTGAGATACGAGTATCCTACTTTTCTTATACGTTTAAACTATAATAAGAGGATAATCACACAAAAAAAATCAAGATAATTACACTTAATCAGCACAGAATCATGATAACTGACAGCTGATTGAGATTAGCTGAGCCGAAACGATTTTGTGTATAAAATTGGGATCAACCTGTTTTTCCTCACTCGAACCTCAGAATCGTCATCGGTAACTGCTCCTGTTGTCTCCGTTTGCAAGTGCTGCATCGTATCTTATGCATCTGCTGGTGAGAACTGGTAATTGGGTTTCGAATTCTATGTTTTCCTGAAGCTTTCTTTTTCTTTTTGTTAATAATATTGATGCTTTTCTACTCGGATGCCTTAACTTTACTTTTCTGTTTTTCTGAAGCCAAACGAAAAGCTTCTTTGCTTTTCTGTTTGCTTATTATAATAATATTATTGTTAGTGGTCTAGAATAATATTATTGCTTTTATTTTTCAATGCAACTATTGTCAAAAGATTTTCAAAGGATCCTACTCTCGGGTCAAGTTTCATTTGTTAAAAATGTTTGAAAATGGGATCGTCTCTTGCAACAAGGTTATTGATGAAGCTCTTGCAGAAATGAAAAAGCTAGTTCGAGAATGAGGGACTCTTTATTTTTATTTTTAAGTCGTTTGGATGTTTTTTTAGTTTTTCAAGTTTGAAGATTAATTTAGTTGTTTAGTGAATTATCTTTTAAAATTTTTGAAGTTTATCGAAATAAATTTGAACTTGAATAGTATATTTGAATGCTTATTTTATAATATTTAGATATATATATATATATATATTTATTTATTTATATTTATATTTATATTATTTTTAATTGCCGTATCCTTGCCGTATCGTGTCTTCATTTTTAGAAATTTGACGTATCTCCGTGTCCTGTTGTATCGTATCGTATCCGCGTATCCGTGTCCGTGTCCATGCATCATAGCATACTAAATACTTCTACTGGAAACTGAATTCTTATTCCAACCAAACAACTGCGGCCTAGTAGTATCTCTGATATGTTTTTATTATCATTCTGTGAGACTATTTCATCGCACACGGTCGTCAGTGATCGCTAAATTCATTTTTTCTTGTTGTGCTTTGTGCTACATATGTACTAAATTGTTTGGCAGTATGGTGAATACTTGTATTATTAATTGAGTTGTTTCATGGAATTTTCATACAATTTTGGGGTAAAAGATCAGAAAATAAAGCGACTAATCACCGGGATTTGAAAAGAGATAAACATTCCAGCACTGTGTAGCCTCGAATGCACTTGGAGATGTTTCATTTGAACTGAAAGGAACCTTCAGCGAGCAGTCAATCTTGTAATATGGCTTGTAATTGGGTGACTTGAACTTTCCGTACCTGGCTCTTACCCGAAGAGCAAGCTTCAAATCAATACTGTAAAGGCCGGCAGCAGCCTCTGAGTTAAACTCCCCAAACACCACCAACTGTTGCCCTTCAACTAGTACATGATTTAAAATTGTTGTGTTCTTATGGCCTTGGTAAAATGGCGCCGAAGGTAATGTCACCATAGCAAACCGCTTTTTTCTATAGTTGGCTATGACCTGGATGCGGCGGTAGTATATGCCAACCCTTCTGTTAGGGTTTCGGATGGTGATGTTGAGCGCGAGGTTGTAGTGGAGGGTGTTGTTATCGTTGGTGAAATTGAATCGGGTAAGAGAGGCATCAGTGACAGTGAATTTCGGCTCTTGAGGATTGAAGATGAAGACGAATATGAGGAGGGCAAGGACGGAGCATAAGATGGTGTTGTAGAATATGCAGAAGCAACATACAACGTTACAGCAGCATCCACCACTCCTTCCAAACATAGCTGAGGACAAAAAAGAAAAGCAAGAAATTTGGGTTATGAGATTACGAGCGGATTATGAAATATATAGCTGAAGATGATCAAGAAAATCGGTGCGGCCAGAAGCTAAAGTCAAGGTCGAACTTGCCAAGTTAATGAAGGAGTGGTACTAGGTAATTAGGTAGCTAGCTTCCGATCCGCTGACTTTGGCAAAGGCTCTCCTGAAGGCCTAGCTAATAATTATAATCTTTGGAACGAGTAATGTCAACTCCGAAGTAATATTATTCCTTGCATCACACGGTTTTGCATTTATTATATTTTTTTGCTTGTTTGTTTGTTTGATGTCTTTCTTTGAAAACTTCCTTAATAATATTGTTTTCTGCATAACATGTAAGGGGCTTGTAATTCTGAGAGAAGACCTAGGAAACATGCTCAATTTCATTTGATCGCATAGTTGACCCACCCCGCCTCATATTGCGCTGGAATGGTACGTATCTCCTCCGATCCATGCCGTTGGACAGCAAGTGCGTGTATTTCCCTATCAAAGCCCTTGAACTAACCTTTTAAGCATGAAGAGCATTCTGAGGGTGTGGATTTAGCCATATATCATTATATTGATTTATTGAAAGCAGCTTCTTCGGCTACCGACTACCGCTATTTGCTACAATCATGCTTGCCGATATGATAATATTAGAAAATTTAAATATTTGATGGTTAGAGCGAAAAATGATCTTAATAGCGAACAATATGAAGTTGATGAAATAGAAAAGAAAAAGAATCAGGATTGGCATAATGCATTTTCAGCACAAATAAATTTTATTGAGATAATTTCAATGGCATCGAACAAAAAAGTTCAACACACAAAATTAAGTATCTTGTAGTGTGAATTTTGGGTACATAATTTCAGAACAAATTTACACATATAGCTAGTCCTCATCATCAGGATTTGAAAAGAAATAAACATCTCCGCACTTCGTGGCCTTGAAATTACTCGCAGATGTTTCATTAAAACTCAACGGAACCTTCATCCTGCAGTCGACCTTGCGAATACGCTGTAATTTCTTGTCTCGAAGAGCGAGCTTCACTTGAATGCTCGTCTCGGAGTTAACATGGAAATTTCGCGTTTACCAAAACCAACCGAACCAACTGCTGCCCTTCAACAACTACATGATTCAAAATAGTGGTGTTTTTGGGACCTTGGTAAAATGGCGTCGAAGCCAAAGTCACCAGAGCAAACCTCTTCTTTCTGTAGTTGGTGATGACTTGGATGCGGCGGTAGTATATTCCAACCCTTTTGTTCTAATTTCTGATGGTGATGTCGAACGAAAGGTTGTAAGAAAGAGTATTGTTGTTGGTGTTATTGAAATTGAATTGGGTTAGAGAGGCATTGGTGATGGTGAATTTTGGTTCTTGGGGAAGGAAGATTAAAGAATACTAAGGGCCCGTATTCAATTAGGATTTTGAGGGATTTTAATTCTTTTAATGAATCCAGGTATTCAATCAGGATTTTAAGTGATTATCTGAAATTCAATGTGTATTCAATCATGATTTTAAAATAGTTCATTAAAATCTTTAGAAATCCGGATGTATTCAATTAGAATTTTAAGTTAATAACATTCCAGGTGTATTCAGTTAGAATTAGAATTTAAAGAATTTGAAAAAGTTGAGGAATTAGAGGGAATTAGAGAGATTTTGTAGTGTACTTTAAGCATCCACAAATCTCACATCTCTCATGAGATTTCGAGAGAATTGAATTAAAATTTTATATAGAATGTCTATAAATCAGTTAAACTCCATAAAAATCCGTGAATTTATAAATCCATTAAAATCTTTCAAATTTTTAATTGAATACACCTCCTTAAGGCAGCTATCGCTAAACTGACGAGAACGCATCCGATGCAGAGGTAGAAGTTGTCAAACAAACAGTTTCTTGTTCGAAACATGGCTGAGAGAAAGCAAGAATGACGGTGGTGATCAGACTGGTCGAGTTGTTTATAAGAAGAGTTGAAGTTAATAACCGTAAGTTACAAACAAAATGGAGTGTGCCCAGAAGCTCAAAGTCAAAAGTCGAAGGATTGTTTAGGGAGAGGATGTAAGATTATTGAAGGAATTAAAAGTTGCTGTTTTTTAGCTTCCAAGTCGCTGACTTTTGAATTTAGAATTCATAAAATTGAAATATTCTCCCTGTCAGATTTTAGAAATACAGGCTAGCGGCTTCTAACCACATGATTCACATCGAGGCTCTCATAGGTAAGGAATACAATATTGTCATATCCCAGTTTTAACTCTGCCGTAGTACGATATTGTCCGCTTTGGGCCACACCCTCACGGTTTTGTTTATGGGAACTCACGAGCAACTTCCTAGTGGGTCACCCATCCTGGGATTGCTCTAGCCTAAACTCGCTTAACTTCAGAGTTCCGATGGAATACGAAGCTAGTAAGTTCCCAAAATGCCTCGTGTTATATGGAGGTGGGCATGTACATATAAGGCGCATCACCCTCTCTTTGTTGGTCGATGTGGGATGTTACAATCCACCCCCTTAGGGGCCCGACGTTCTCATCGGCACACTCACACCACACGGCAGAGTGACTCTGATACCATTATGTCACATCCTTATATTTTAGACGTGATTGTACTGGTTCAAAAATTCATAAGCCAGGCTTTTAGGGTAACTACTGTTTACCAAATTATTAGCCTTGATTTTGCCATAGTCAGCGGGCAGGAAGCTAGCTCCCTAATTACCAAGAAGTGATGTGCCCTTCAATTATTCGGGATTGTTCTTTAATTTCTCATATTAGTAAGGGAAGAAGCTAGGGTATTTTCACCCTACATTCTTTCTTAACGACAAACAAACAAACATGCAAACTCTGCTCTTAAGCCAGATTTGCATCCAAAAGCTGAAATCAACCCAGATTCAGTTATTTTTAACGACAAGCTATCTCTTGTCCAGTTTAAAGCTTTGTTATCTCCCTCAATGACATAGTATCGATTCCATTGTGTAAACTTGTTTACCATCCATCCCTTTTTAGCACATAAACCCCATTTAATTCAAAAAGAAGTGATTGCAAGAGGTTCAACCTTGCCAGACAAGGTGAAATCTTGCATGAGGCTCTTTGTTTATTTTCTAAATTTGTAGATCTATTACTTAATGCATTCTCCAGTATGTATTCAAGTTATTTTCATCAGTTTTCCTATCTTAAGAGTTCCATTTGCATCTGGATCTGGTTAGTTTAATGGATATGTTATCATTAAAATCAATCAAGAACCACGTAAATGGCTTAAAGGGGGCATGAACTCCCTTCATCTGAACATACAAGACTATGAACTAAAAGTCCTTATTTACAAGGCAAGAAAAAAACTTAATGTGGACTTAACCTATTCACGATAATCCTTTGATAACGAGAAGTCTGAGTAACTTGGGGCTCAAGTATCGACTAAAAACACACTTGTTCTACATCTGCTATATTGAGATAGCAGTGGCACGCCTAGCACTTAGTTTTGATTGCGAGCTTCAAGGCCTACACTTAAGGCCCCACAAAGGCACTTTGTAGAACTAACTTTGTCCTCTTCTTGTAGCACATCGACAAGCAAGAGCCCGACTACACATCCAAAGTGCCAATCCCTTGGGGAGCTGTGCTGAGGTCCGAGGATCATTCTCCAGAGAAATCTTTGCCCGAACATATTTTTGGCATGCCCGGTGGGACATTCATAGTCTTGTATACCAAGAAAAAGAAGGAAGAAGAAAACCTTCAGGTGGAACACAAAATATGGGCCACCTCATTGTCTACCAAGATCTAGCATGACAAATCATCTAGAGGATTTTCCTTCCCTGCAAGGACCAGCTATTCTAGAAAGCATGACTTCATTCGAGAAGTCAGGAGAGAAGGTAACCAATGAAGATTTGCAAGACACCATGGTACAAGTGCTTAAAAGTATGGAGAATATCACTCTAGAAACCAGAGGAGAAGTAAGTAGACTATGTTCCTTAACATGGAGTCTGCAAAGAAGATTAGATCTGGAGTATTCTACTCTAAAGAATGGTTATGCCACGTAAATGATGAGGGAAGAGAGCCTTGAGAAAGAACCAGTTATCCCTCTATTTCATGTGCTTGAGGAAAAGAGGGATAAAGGAAAAAACAAGGAAAGATCTAGAGCTAGTTAGCCAATATTAGAGGAGATCTTGGAAACAGAGTTGCCCGACCCCCTATTATTTTCACTAGATAGTAAATGGTAGAGTGGGCAAGAAAGAAAGAAGTATGGGATGACTCAATTAATTGGAGAATCTAGTGGAAAAAACAAGCCTACCAAGGCAGACAAGCCTTCTCCTTATAGGTCCCCACTATTGGCCAGTAAGGGAAGGGATGCCAAGTGGAGATAGCCCGACCTAAAGAAGGAAACATTCTCAGGCAATAATCACAGCTCGAAATGGGGAGTCCCACATGCCCCACACAACAATACAGTTAACCAGTAGCTCAGAGATGAGTTAGCTGAGTTAAGAATGATGGTGGCCCAGAATACTCAACCTCAAGCTCGCCCGTTGTTCAGGATCATTTACCAGAAGCCATACCAAGAGTATATTGATGAGTAAAATCCTTTTCCACTCAACTTCAAGATGCCCGCGTTTCCCACTTTTAATGGGGAGGATGGTAGTGTATCATCTAGAGATCACATCTTCACTCAATCATTGCATGGCATTTGAAAACAATTCTAATTATAAGTTAAGATTGTTTGGGAACTCATTGGTTGGCCTAGCATCTCAATGGTATTCACTGTTGCCCCCCAATTCTATTGCTAACTGGGGGCAAATGGAGATGGCTTTCTATGAGCAGTTCTATAGGATGAAGTCCGAGATGTCTATTAATGACCTAGTGGAGGTGAAGTAATACGAACATGAGTCTACAGAAGACTGTGTGATGAAGTTCAGAAGGACAAGAATGAGGTGCCAATTCCCTACCAATCATGCCTAACTCATATCTATTCCTCAGAAGGCTTTGAGGCTGCCTTTGAGGAAAAAGTTTTATGATGTATAGTTCAATGAGTTATAAGAGTTGGTAATTGTTGCCACAAAGTACAAAAAGTTGTTGCTTGAGGAACAATAAATGAATCACTCATCTAAGGCTCCTCATTTTTACAAAAATAAAGCTGCAATTCACCAAGTGGAGTTTGAAAGAGCTGAGCCAGAACAAAATGATGGCCATGGAAGAGAATGGATGAACATGTGTGCGGTAGAGATGACTGCCCCCTTTAAAACTTTAATAGTGAAGGGTTTATTTCAACAAGTCAAGGATTAGAAAGTGGTGATGAATGATGGTGGATTTGTCCCTATGAAGCCCCCTAAATACCAGAGTTATTCTTTTGATCTAACCAAGGCCTCGGAGACCTATGAAGAGTTGGTGCGGGCAAGAGTGATTGTGCCCGACAACACCAAAAAGATGCCTAAACCAGAAGACCTTAGAGGAAAGAAGTATTGCAAGCTGCACTATACCTTTAATCACTCCATAACCAACCGTGTCCAGTTCAGGGATTAGATACAAGACCTAATAGTGAAAGGAAAGTTGCTGTTAGAAAAACCACATGCCAATATGATGATTGACATGGATCCCTTCCCAGAAGCCCCAATAAACATGATCAACCTAACTTGGGCTGAAAAAAAGGAAATGAAAAGCCACCTGGGAAGTGAAAGCAGAAAGAAGGCAAGTTGACAAACCAATAGAAGGAACTATCAATCTGTCTGAGAAACCCAAAACAGCTATAGTTAAAGGGTTAGTGTTGTGTAGTAAGTGCCAATGTGAATGTGAGTTAGAAGTGCTAGCATCATGAGCTATTATTGATCAAAAATTGATGAGAAGAAGAAAGAAAGAGGAACAAGAAGTCCGCATAAGTATCATGCACGTAGTTGAGAAAGAAACTTCCAGAAATGTTTTCCAAAGGTTGGGGGGAAGATTATCCGCCCAAGGGCTTATCAGAGGTATTCAGAAATTATGAAGCCTCCGAAAAGGTGGAAGACATAGAAGTCAAAATACCAAAATGGGTGGATGCAAGCCCTCCCCAACCAAGTTACAATGATGTCAGAATGAAGGGAAGAACAAAGAGTATTATATCTTCATTCACCAAGAAAGATTCTGCTCGACTCGGGCGAAAATAGTACGTAGTAGGAAAAGATGGGAGACATGTCAAGGAAATAGGAGCCTCTATGACCAGGAGAGTTCAGAGGCAGAACAAAGCTCACATGAACTCATTAAAAGTCCTCACTGCCTCAGAAACCTCTGAAAATGTGAAGTTTGAGAAAGTACCTCATGGGGGAAGAAATCAACTTTATTGGAGAAGTAAAAAGGAGGTAGAAAAGGCAAATAGCAAGACTGAGGGGGAAGGAGATCATGTGCCACATAATGAATTAGAGAATGAGCCTTATATGCTTGGAAGCTATGAATGTCTATTTTCTGGAGCATTTCACTGATTGCTAATATCATTTTTCTAGAAGAAGTTATGGCCGTTCTAACACTGAAAGGTTCTCAAGAGGCTGAGCAGTTAGTAACTGACAAGAAAGCAATGAAAGCAATAAATCTAGCAGCCAAAACTGATGCAACCAAGAACAAGCCAGCTGACACCTATTTAAATATCAAAGGAAATGGAATTAAAGATGAGGATTAAGTGGGAGTAATGGGCATAAAGGCTACCTAAAGAGTTACAATTGTTTTACCATTTCCTCTCACTTATTATCATCACACTAAATGGCTGTTAGTGGGGGTGAGTTATGGAGAAGAAACTAAGGCAGCAAGCAAGAACAAAAAGGTTGCATGTTGTAGCGGCAAAGGAGGAAAAAAAGAAAAAAAAAATGGAAAGGTGCAGTTGACGAAAACAGGAGGGAAGAAAGCAAAGCAGCAAGAAGTTGGACGAATAAGAGGGAAGCAATAGAGGAAGGAGGAAATCTTGGCATTCTCTTCTTTCGGTTTTATCTTCTCAAACCCATGTCTTTCTTTTGGTTTAATTTGAGAATAATGTGTAACTAAATTTTTAGTAGTTAGGGGCTGTTTTGAACCCGAATATGATTGCAAATGTGTTATGACATTTCATTTGAATTACTTTTATGAATGGATGAAAATTGGTTCACTACTTATGTTAGTGATGAATTCTTTATGTGTTTTCTACGGATGCATACTTAGTAAGCATATCTAGAATTCTAATGCTATGAATATTTGTGTGTCTGCCCTTGTCGAATGAGGATCTACATATGTTCTAGAGTAGTACTTGTTAATTGTGATTAACATGTGAACCAAAATCTAGGATAAGTAAGACAACGTTAGTAGTTACGATACCTTGTGATGACTCAAACTCTTTTCGTTCTTAATGATTTCTACTTGTTAAATCTATGAACACGGCATCCTAGATTGCATGCTAGGGACTAAGTTAAGTTGAAAACGTCATTCTCTTAACATACTACATAAGAAAGAGTAATAGGTTGAGTTCTAACAGTGAGCCAAACTTGAGCATCTTCATCCAGAAATAAAAGGAATTTGAATGAAACATAACATGTTTGCATGATTATTTGGTGGTGGATAACAATTCCCCTAACTCGTTTTTCTTAATTTGTGAACTACTTAAAATCTGTTTCTGTTCTATTTTTGTTCAATTTAATTTAAATAGCAAATCAACTCCAAAAATCCCAAAAATTTGTGTGAGTCTAGCTCTGTGTGTCTAGTGTCTGCATATAAATTTTCATAAACTTTAGATAAGTGTAAGTTGGTCTAATAATTATTTTTCGATGGCTGGTCAGTAGGGGCAGCAACCCAGTTTTTGTGACATTTTAAGTAGTTACATAAAACAATCTTCTGCGAGAAAAACCCTTATATTCATATGCTACATTTGTATGCTACTTTGTGATGTGCTTTTAATTCTATCACGTTTGCAGCAGGAAAACTGGTGCTGACAGCGGCAATTGAAAAATTTTGCCAATTCAATTTTTTTGGAACGAGCGTATGACCAAGATTATCTGAATGATGAACATAGTGTGGGTTTGATGAATCCATACCAATATTGCTATTGGTTTAGTTGTTTTGTGGTGGTGGTTGAACTAATGTGTCTGACATAATGTTTATGATGATTGGAAAAAAAAAATGATGAGGGTTGAAAACGTAGGCTATCAGGCACCAGGACCTTATGCTCTGCATACCAGGTTAAAATGGCTGAATGAAGAGGAGTGTCAGATTGAATGATTTTGTGTATATCATTGACAGAGTACATCGTACAATATATATGCAACTAAGTCAACTAATCAACCCTACATTAATGGCTAGGAAACAATGACCCACATTTAGTGGGATTTGACTCAAACCAGTTTAGGTAAATATATTACAAAATGTATTACATATAATATCGTATAATATTTCCTAATAGACTTTTACCCGAAGAGGAAGCCACACATTAATACTGTAAACACCAGCAGCAGTCTCCGAGTTAAAACATGGAAATGTCGCTTTCCCCAATGACCACCGATCCCTGACCTTCGACAAGGACACTATGCAAAATGGTAGTGTTCTTGTGACCTTGGACAAACAGCGTCGAATTCAAAGTCACTTGGGCAAACGTCTTCTTTCTGTAGTCAGGAACGACTGGGATGCGGCAGTAGTATATCCCAACCGTTTTGTTGGGATTTCTGATGGTGATGTTGAACGAAAGATTGTACGAGAGAGTGTTGGTGTCGTTAGTGAAACTGAATTGCGTTAGGTAATCATTGGTGATGGTGAATTTTGGCTCTTCGGGATGGAAGACGAGCCAAGATATGACAACGGCTAGCCCTAAGTAGATAATTATATAGGAGCACCAGCATGTGGTGATGTCGACCAGACCGGTCGAGTAGTTGTTTATAAGAAAGAAGTTGAAATTAATAAGCAAATATCCTAATTATATCATTATATTAAAAAAAAAAAAATTATAAAACAATTAAAGTGTAACAAAATAATGATAAAAAAAAAGAAAAAATTCCAGTCGGCAACCAAGGACGGATCCACATAGGGACCAGGGAGGTCCCAGGACCCGTCGGCAATCCTAAATCGTTGCTATAAATTTTCCGGGGACCCCTCGTACTCGAGCATGAGGTCTGTGTAGGTTGCAGTGGCTGTCTTCTTCTCGGAGAAGATGACCGCGCACAGAGAAGAAAGAAATAGGGACCATTCCTGCCTCTCTCCTCCTTGCTTCTACCATGGTCTCATCTGTCGGTGCCACCCACTTCTCCTCCAACCTTTCTCTGTTGTCTGGCGGGGGTAGTACATAAGCCCAAACTTTCCCAAATTATTTCAACCATCTTAGTAGTTTTTCTTATGGGTGAAATTTCCTTCATAAGGTTAGTAAGATGGATATGATCTGTCATGGGTTGGTGATATTTGGTGGTGGAGCTACCATGGCTTTGGGAGAATGGGGAGGGAGGCGGTTGGTGGAGGTATGGCAGCTTTGTTCTTAGTGAGAGAGAAGGTGGATGTTTGGAAACTAGTAAAAGAGAAAAATGGTGTGTTTGGTTAGAAAGATAGTGGGAGTTTAGGGAGAGTTTTATTTGACTGGTGTTTTAAATTGGGGTGTGCTATCCACACACCCCTTTTTACTTCATACATACCCTCTTAATTTGCTGTCGTCGGATCGACTGAATTAAAGAAGATCAAATGACAGAAATAAACAAAGGGTGTGTGAGAAGCAAAAAGGGGTGTGTGAATAGCACATCCCTTTAAATTTAGTGGTTCATATTAGATAATCAATAACTTAGGTACTCCCTAGTAACTTATGAAACCTCACAATGGACACTTGAATTATGATTTTATAATTTGTAATATTGTTTTGCATATGATTTTTGAATGAAATGTATTATATTTAAATTTTCAATGTTATTTTTGTCTATAAATTTTTTGACCTTTATAATTGGGACCCCCAGAGTTTAAAATCTTGGATCCGCCACTGTCGGCAACCACCAGCCGATCTCCTTGTACCCACCATTACCACCTCCTCCCACCCTTGAGACCCATCAACCACCATATCCGGTCCTCCCCCTCCCCACACACAGAGACTCCTCCTTCCCCTCTCTCTTTGTTATTCTAAAATCCCAACAATGCAAGGAACGAAGAAACAAAAAGAAAGTTTGCAGAGTAAACTGATAATAAAAGAAACGCTTCTCTGATGCAGAATATGGGGGGAGAGAGAAAGAGAGATTTGTGATGCTGGAAGAGGGTTAGGTCATTGGGGTAGTAGAGGGTGGGGCCAAATCTGGGGGTTGGGTTACGGTTGAGGGAGATGAGGTTAGGGGGAGGATATCGTAGGGGTGGGTGATAGGGTGCGGAAAGGAAGTGGTGGTGGCTGGGGTTTTTTTTTTATTCTTTTCTTCGATCTGTTTTTGTTTAATCATTTTTTTTATATAGTAGATTACATTTTACCATCTCAAGTTTAAGGTCTATTGCAACCTTATACAACATCTTCAAAACATTTCACTTTTATACCTCACGTACTATTTTATTTCAGTATAATACATCTGTAACATTTTTCATCCATTGATCCGCTAAGAGCTGACGTGGCTATCATATTTATGCCACGTGGCAATTTATTTTTATACATTAAAAATATTATAATATTTACCCTATTAAAAAAAACAAAACAAAACGAAAACCAGAAATCGTCTTCCCCAGTCATCACCCACCCCCAAAAAACCCACTAGAGCCCATCCCCTTCTCTCATCCCCCATCACCCCTCCCAAAAATCCCCTTCTCAGTCCTCTCCTCACTCACCATTTTTGATAGCTTCTCCGCTCTTTTTCTTTTTCTCTCTCTAGGAGATGAGCTTCTCTGCGAAGCCTCAAACCCCAACCGTAATCTCATGCACTCCTCTCTCTTCTTCTTCTTCTTCTTCTTCTTCTTCCTCTTCCTCTTCCTATCACCGATCGATTCGTAAAGACGCTCACCGGTGGTCTCCGCTCCCACAGAAAATGCATGCGCTTGGACGAAAAGGGTGGGCTCGGGTGGGATTTTTAGGCGTGGCGAAGGTTCGGGAAGGAGTTTAAGGAGATAGGATGAGGGAGGGGGTTAAGGGATGTGAGGTCGCCAACGTGATCGAATTCAAGGGATTCGGGGAGCGAGTAGTTTAGGGTTAGGTCTCCGGGGAGGTAGGGGTGGGGTGGGTTTTTGGATGGGAGGGGAGGTGAAGAGAGTGGAGGAGAGGAGATGGGTTGGGGGGAATGGGTTTCAGTTTTCTTATTTTATTTTATTTTTATTTTTTTTAATAGGGTAAATTATTATAATATTTTAAATACATAAAAAATTAATTTTTTGCCACGTGGCACGAATTTGGCAACCATGTCAACTCTTAACTGACCAATGGATGGAAAATATAACGAATGTATTATATTGAAATAAAATAGTACGTGAGGTATGAAAGTAAAATGTTTTGAAGATGTTGTATGAGGTTGCAATAGACCTCAAACCTGAGGTGGTAAAGTGTAATTTACCTTTTTTTTATTTAATATGTAAAATTACTAGAATGTTCATGCCAAGTCAGCAAGTTAACAGTTTATGTGACGAAGTTTAACGGAACAAGGTAAAATGAGACACGAAGTATAAATACAAGGAGTAAAGTTAAACAAAATGGAGTGCATGAGATAAAATAAAATGTTGTGAAATGTACAAGTGTCATAGAGAGCTAAAAATAAGTGTTTTTAACAATATAAACTTTAGAGAGAATAGTAAAATATTTCTATACTCTTTATCAGAAGAGAACAACGAGCCTTGAAGTACAAAAGCCTGATCGAGGGAGAGATACATATATAACACAAATATAGGGAAGACGTTGTCATGATCAGAGCCTTCAAATTTGGGAAGAAACACATGAAAACTGCGAAATAATTGTCTAAAACCCAAGTCATTTCTGCCGTTGTAACATTGTGTCCGGGCTCCATATCCTACCTTAGTGGAAGATCTTGTCATTGTCACTTGGATTTTCCATTGAAACCACAAAAGACTAGAAATCAGTTCTCGAATGCTGATCGAAAAAATTCTCTACCCAATCTGCATCAAAATAGGCATTAAGTTACATTATTTTTTGTCATGTATTTCTAAGAGTTGAGTAACATATGATGTGATATAGAGGGATATGCATGGATGAATTTCAGTTTAGATTTAGTTTTTAAATTAGTAGTTGATTAATTACTGTTCTTGCCTCAATATATATTAGGGTTTTCTCATTTAACGTAAGTGTGAATATAGACAGAATTGGAACTTCGTAAGAGAAACGTAGAAACGTATATTCATGTACATTACCTTTTATACGTGGTCCTCGATGACTCCAATCTACAAATTACATCTTTATTCCTTTACTAGTGCTTCCAGAAACCTGCACAAATCATCATATACTTGGTTAAATAAAAGTTTAGAAGTCCATAGAATAATCATATTTAGTTAGTTTAGGGACGTTCAAAAACTTGGAGCCAACCCTACAGAGAAAGGGCAACAACAGAGAAACTTTCTTTAGGAACTGTTAATGGACACCTAAAAAAGTCATCATGCAATCATCTCGAGAAAATTTCTCTCCTATATTTTTCATAAACGGCGAGTGCATATAATGACTTTAGAACATTTTTTTTAAATTTATTATTAAGGAGAAAGGGAACAATGGCGTAGCCAGGAATTATTCGGTAGATGGGTTAAGCTAAAATTAATACTACGAAATTAAATTTTTAATCTTTTGTTGCCTACATAATGTTATATAATAGTAAACCTGAAAGTAATAGTTTGAAGCACGGAATTTATACTATGTTTTCTAGGCTTCTAGCCTCAAAACTTTTAAGTAAATAAAAAAAGGAACTATTTTTTTATATGGAAGTTTTAATTTATTATTATTAAATTATAATATTGGTTAAAGTGATGAGCTTATTTAACATTTATAATTTATTAGCTCTTATTTTTCTTAAAAACAGCCTTAAGATTCAAAATTTTCATTTGCAAAGTGAAATATAACAATTAAAAATCACAAAACATCCCAAAAGATTAATACTTTTAAGCTTAAAGAATTAAAACTATCCTATGCTATAGCCTAGGTGAGCCTTGTACTTGGCTCCCCCAGTGAGAGGGAAGGGTTCGAAACTACAACAATAAGTAGAGGAGGGGAAAGTTTCGAACTCAAGATGCATGGATAGAAGTCTAACATCCTAACTATAAGGATATTAGACCACATGAGACTTTAGAAAATAAATTGTAATAGTGAGGGACCAATTACAACTAATTTTTCTTTTCTAGACATTTGCATACCAGAAAGGTGCATACTCATGATATCTGTAGAACATATTTCTCTACAATTTTTAGATTAGCACCCGTTACCAGCCAATTGCGACATTTCTTGTTAATAGCCTGTTGGTCGTAGCATTTAAAAGTTAGAAATGGAAAGAGGAATAGACAGATGCAAACCTTTTCGCAATCGGTACTCTCAAATTTGTCAGAAGATTTTCCCTTGGAATTTATCAAGGGAACCTTCAACTTGCATTCCACCTTATACTCGTTAAAAATATCTACCTTAGTAAACCTGGACAGAACCTTAATTTTGATCTTCAAAACGATATCAAAACTCGTACCACCCTTAATTTTTGAAGCCACATCCCCCTTAAGAGACTTCTGGCCCTTGAACACTAGTGGAGTCACTGCACTTGTCTTCGTGCTGGCTACATCGAATGTGCTCAAACTAACTGCACTTAAATCCTTGTCATCATAAGTAGCAACAGCTTCAAATTTGTCATACTTGTAGTCAAAATTTTTTTCACGATTTTCGACGGTTATGTTGGCAACTAGGTTGTATTCGAGGGTTTTTCCAGACCCCGTACCAAACTGCGTCAATGCGGCATCAGTCACCTTGTAGCTCGCTTCTAATGAAGGGCCTAGTTTATCCCGAAACACGAACAGAACAGCGATGCCGATGAAGAAAAGACCCAAGAAAAGGAGGCAGCAGCAGCAACAACATTGTTTAGAACCCATAGCTGATCGAGATCCAAGGGACAGATTTTGAATTAATTTAAATTTTGAACGAAGTGCAAAAATATTCTTTTCTATTTCGTTGATCTTCCGGCAAACACCAACCCGCAAAATTTAACCACCAAGACGAGAAGGCCTGCTAACCGGACATTTTATTTTTACATGCCAAAGTATAAATATGGCATTGAGGATATTATACGCGGATACTACGAGTATTTTGAAAACTCATCCCGTTTTAGTGTATCTAATTTGAGGAATGGCTAGTTTTGAGGCCGACCATACAATTTAATTAGTTTTAGTACCTTATCTTGAAAATGCCAAAGTAGGCTATTGAAAATCTCTTAAATGTAATAATTACTTGTTCTTTAAACTTCATGTCATCCACACCCTCAAGGAGAGACAAGCTCTGATGGACTCTCGAGAAATACTTACATAAACAAAATCGGTGATTGCTAGTTGTTGAAATCGATGATTGCTAGTCGTTGATGTATTTGACTAGTTTCTAAATAAGATGACTCTTGAAAAATACTTTTTGTTGGGATAATTATGATATTCCTCTAAGAAGCACGTAGATGAGCATCTCCAATGGAGATATAAAAAGATACATTTCAAATGTTAATTTGATAGCTGATGTGGATGTCATATTTTGTTTTCCTCCAACTCATATGTTTTTTTGTTATAATTAATATTTGTAGGATCACATTAAAAAAAAAATTTAAGATTTATAATTGGTACATTAATAGGACCAACGACACAATAAAATAATTAAAGAATTAATTGGCAACACCTGTTTATTATGTTAAATTTGACAGCCAATGACTCATACGTCAGTATACCTAGGATAGATATATTAGTTGGAGCTTCTTTTTACCTTTAATTTGATTGCATGAGTACTACTATTGTACAGCTGTTGATACATATAAATTCTCAAATCGATAGCATGCATATTAACATTACTAAATAATTTTTGTTCATATTCTAGAAAAATTCCAATTCGAAAGATGGTAAGTTGAAATCTACAAAAACTACAACAAATTAATGCATAACCATGCCTAGTACATAACTCAAATTTAATATTCAACTGGACTCTACACATTTGACCTATTTGAATCATTCATGTTCTCATAGTCACATAATCTTAACTTGCAGTGGAGCACTCTTAATCATTTGCTTCACCTTGTATCCATTTCAACATCGAGCTGAGCTTGCGCAGTTTCGACATCCCTGGGTAGCGCTTCAGTTCTGTCGAGTCCTAATGACCTACATGGAAGCTCTTTCTTTAAGCATAGGAAGCTACTCAAAAGTAAGGAAGTTACGCATAAGTAACGTATTCGGAAAATGAAAGAAAGGTACAAAGACGGACTAAAAATTTGAAATATGCCTGCATTTACCGTTTCTCAGATAGCATATCACAAACCACAACTATGACTCCTCCTCAACATCCTTAGCTTCTCCTTCACTTTCTGGGCCCTGTTCTGCTCTCATCTTCATTTCCTCGAAATACTGTAAAAAAGTATTTCAGTTATGGATGCGTAATGTGATCAATTAACTCATCGGGTGTGGCAGAACACAGGAATTTACTTGCAGTTGCAGACACGGTTTCCAACAGTCTCACTTGTTTTGTTGGACAGACTATGAATCAAGATCGCTTGTAACACTAAAAGCATTCTTTTTTTGTGTTACTTATAGATTTTTAAAGCAAGAATTACCTGTTGCTTTCGTTTCCTCTCGAGCTCTGCCTGTTCATTTAACTCCATCAGCAGGAGAAATAATTATAAGCAATATCACCACAAGAAACAAAAAGAGTCGGAAAGCTTTCGACACATCGAAATGTTTTTCATGTCATTACCAGCGCCTGTTTAAGGTGTGAGTTCTCTTCTCGCAATTGGTTCAGTTCTGCTTCCAGTTCAACTGTGTATGCCTGTAAAAGCAGCACATATCACTCAAATAAAAATTACTGTCATGATCCTTTAAGAAAATGTGATGAGAAATTCTACTATTTACTTTCACTTGGGTATCCACATAATTTTACATGATTCAAAATTTCAAAGTACCAGTTCAACTCTTGCCTAGCAGCTATTGAACTTTTCTGCGAATAACATTCAGACTAGCTGCCCGGACTACTCTATTAAGAGCTTGGCAAAGATCATTTCCTAGCAGCGTTGCACTATAAACCGACAACGTTGGATAAGTTTAAAAAAAACAAATTGACGCCACTGATCAATCCATCTATAATAACGGTGGCAATGCAACTCTGTTTATTGATCGAGCAACCAAACAAAGGGAACATTTTGCTACCATATGACTAAACCATTGATGATCAATACACTTCAGTGAATATATAGTCTACTAAAATGGCATCACAAAAAGATATTTAAATTCGACCATTCAAGGCAGCTGAATCATCATAACCAGAAATTAATTAGAATAAACAATTCAGTAGTAGGACCTGAATTGTTAGAAGAGAATGAAATAATGCACCTGTTTTCGGGCTCTAGACCTTGCTGCAGACTCTCTATTCTTAATCATCCTTCTCTGCCTCCTCTCTACGACTTTTTCGACCGCTCCATCTAAACCCCGCTTCCTTCCTCTTAGTCCACCCATTTCCAAACCAAATTGACCCCCAGAGTTATCAACCTGACTAGTACCCATCCCATCAGAAGACACCGGACTCACAGGAGCCACCATCCCAATTGTCTGCCCTGCAGCATATCCACCACCACCAGTCACCACTCTCCCGCCAAAACAAACCGACTGTGGAGGTGGCACTGTTGGGTAAGCCCCATTCCTCTTAGCATTCGCAGCATACGCAGAGGACTCTCCCACAACCGCAGACCCACTTTGTGGTATAGTTTGGTAATTAGGAATAACGGCAGCAGTGCTAGTACCTGCTGCACCAGCAGTCCCCATTCCCATCACAGGCCTATTAACAAAACTGGGTACCACTGCCTGGTTGCCGTTCTGATACATCCCATATTGCTGCTGCTGCTGAGGTCGAGGAGGCACCACCGTGGCGGCCATTGAATCCTGTTCCCGAACTACCCCTGCTTTAACCAAAAAATCCTCCAATGTCATCTCCCCAAAAGTAGGCTGGCGAGGGGCAAACTCAGAACTTTGAACACCGCCATCGCCATCGATGCTGCTGTTGTGATTGTTCTGCTGCTTTGCCTGCTGCCCTTTGTGTATCTCGGACCAAACTTCATCCACCGTTTTCCTACACAGTGGCGCAGGCAGCGTGAGTGAGCCTTGACGCGGCAAGCTGGGTTGCGTCGCAATGCGCTTCTCTGCAGAGGCATCGGCTAAAGGCATGTGCACCTCAATGTTGTTCGTGTTGTTGTTAGTAGTAGAAGTGTTGGTGTGATTGGAATTAATGGCTTGGTTTTCTTCGGCTGTCCAAATGCTTGTGAGGAACTCATCCATATTCATCGACCCAAAATTCTTGCCACTCTCGCAGAGGGTGTGCTGAAACTCATCAAGAGTGAGAGAGTAGATTGATGATTGTCTTCCTAATGAGGAGAGTAACTGGTTCTTCTCTTGTTCGTCCGATAACAAAGGCGAATCCACCTTGCCTTGGGAGATGATTTCCGACTCTGAAACACCCATGTTTGTGTGATCTACACCTGATTGATGATGGGTTTCCAAATTGAAGCACATAGGGTAAAGTTATGCAGTAGTTGTCGGTGTTGCAGAGAATAAAGATTTTAGTATTTTGAAGTGTAGACAACTGTGTGACATTAAACGGTTCCTTCAATAAATAAATAAGTCCAATTAAATGTCCCTTTTTTGCTAAGAAACAAAGAAGAAATTATTGACTTCAAATAATGTCAACAAAGCAGAGTACTCAGAATGAATTTAATTGGTTCGTACAGAAAGTACATGACAATTTCATTCATGCAATAGCAACAAAACTATGTGCAACGCTCTTTCAGCTCAGGTGAGTAAGAATATTGCATTGAACCTCTCATGCTCATGTGATTGAGAACATTTACCTTGCATGTGCTTGAGATGTTCTATCCACGCGATTAAGAACATTTATATTACACAATGTTCAAGAGGTTTCGTGTTCAAGTCTCTCAAACCAATATAACTTGCATTTTAAAAAATCACGATGAATCTCTGTGGCCCCTATGATTATATTTTAAGGATAAATATGCTTGGCAACACCAACCAAAATTAACCAAGGATTAATTAGTGTTGTGCTATTAAAGCATGGGATTAGTGAACAATTGGAGGTTTATATTCACATGACGCATACAAGATAGGTTGGTCCGTATCAAATTATGCATTTCCTAAATAGGAAACCGGAATAGAATGTATGCGGGGTAGGTAGCTAAAGCAAAGAGAATCTTTCTTGTTTTATTACTATTGCACTTCATTTTAGAGTGGTCAATTTTCTATTTCAATTATAAACACCAAAAAAGCCACCAAACATAATATAAAAAAGCCAGAAAGAAGTTGCACTAATTATCTACTTATTAACAATGAGAGAAGTGTTCTTTTACTACAGTGATGGAAAGGTGTTGAGCTCTACATGACCGCATCATTTCGAACCCCGTAAGTGACTACTCCAATATTTAATCTAATAAAATCTATTGTTTGTCAAAAAAAAAAAAAAAAACAATGAGAGACTCTTCAACGTGCCTGAAAGGCGGTACACCACATGTTTATAGAAGTGTTGAAATTTATTTTTCAATTGTACTCCATTCAATTGTGTAATGACATATGACGTATGTGACTTTGTTTCAAGCACACTGAACAATCTCACATTAACAATAAACTAAAAAGCAGATTGCATGAAAACTAAAATCACTAACCCCTACTTAGCCAACCAATAAGATAACAAATTAATCTTCAAGAAACAGATCCCAGAACAAACACATAAAAATCAACAAACGCATACAAACACAGATCAAAGCAAGAAGAAATATAAAAAAGAAACATATTTAGTTTAACTTATATAAACTACTGGAAAGAAAGCTCGAACTTGAGTACATAAGAGAGACTCTACACCGTTTTAGCCAACAAAACATGCAGACTATTGCATAAGAAAACTATTTAAGCTGAAACCCTAAAACCCATGAAAAGAAAAGTACCTTGAGTGAATGTAAATATTGACTGGGAAGCTGAAGATGAAGACTAAGAACTCAAAAATGCCAGAAACCCAATACTCCAGGCCACTGTTTAATTTACTCTTGGACAGATCTACTTCAAACTTTTGGTATATTATATATATAATATCAGCAGCTAAAACATCAGCAAGTTCATGGGGGTGGTGCTTTATTTTATATTTTTTATATTTATTTTTGGTTATTAGTTAGAGAGAGAGAGAGAGAGAGCGAGAGCCGCGCGCGCCCTAAGGGTGGCTGTGCAGTCTTATACAGGAGGGACTTTGAGGAGGAGAGAGTCGATCGAACAATTACATGACCATACCTCTATCTTTCCGGCGTGGTGTGGGGCCACTTTTTTGGCGTACAAGTCAATCTAATCAATCTCTAGTCTCCACTGCTTTTTTTTTCTATAAAAAAACATGCTCCCAGTCGTAAATTAGATCCATTAATGCTTGGAAACCTTGACACCTGTTAGCTAGGTGGCTGATGGAGAAGAGGTCTTTGTTGATGTTGCAACACGTGTAATGTTTGTGCCAGAAAATAATAGAATTAATGTCTCACATCATCCCATACATATAAAGGTTTTATAGAGTAACTGCGTTTTTACATGTACAGTTAAAAATAATCAACAGGCAATACGTGGATTTTTAGGTGAAGAAGATAAAATTACTCTTGAGATACATTAGATTTCCTACACGCGAGTAGTGGAGAATCATCCATCAATCGAGTCAAGAGTGCCCAAAATAGGTAACAAGCTCAAATTTATCTCATCCATCTTTACTCCATATTCTGTACAAGAAAATCATTTCATAACCTTCAAAAACCTTCCCTATAAATTAAATTAATTAGGCTAATTAATGGATTAATTACTAATTAATCCATTAATTACCAAATTAATCACCATTACACCCCAAAAAACATCCAAGGCCCGGCCACTCTCTCTTCCAAAGAGGGCCGACCATGGTCTATAAATAGGACTCCATTTTCTTTGAAAGAAAAAGTCCACACTCTTGCAAAACTCCCAAAAACTCTCTAAACACTTTTCTCTCTAAATTCTAACTTTGGCATCGGAGGTTCTTCGGCCAAAAGCCCCCCCTCAAAATTCATCGTGGGCGTGTGAGGCTTTTGGCCTTGACCTAAGGTGTTAATTGTTTTGTAGGTGCAATTTTGTCCAAAATCAAGAAGGCGGAAATTTGCATCCACAAATTGGTGCTTTCATTGAGAGTTGATTCCCACACTCGTAGAAGACTCTCGCATCCAAGGTTTTCTATTTTTCTTGTCCATTTGTAGATTTTTCATGCGTTCTTATTATTAGAATTTTTTATTTGTAAAAATTATTTAATAAAACGTAAAAGAGAAGTAAAATGGCTAGAAATTTAGAAAATTCAACAAATGAAAATTTCAACATTCAAGAGATGAGACCACGATGATCCACGAGGCTAAATGTGACAATAGGTGGAGCGGCACCACCACCACGAGTTTTCACCACAGGAAGCACTGTGGTGGCTACTACGATAGCTACCCGCGCCGAGGTCCATAGTGTCACCACCACGACCCGACCCGTGCCATCCAAGACGGTTCACGGCACTAAGGCCATTGCCCAAGCCATGTTACTCCACGTCTAACACATTGCCAAGCAGAGCCCAAGCCTTATACCCGCATGCATCACACGCCGAGTAGCCCATTCTAGTGGCCTAGCCTGCTCCTGCCGAGCAGCCCACTCTTATGGCCCAGCCTACTCTTGTGGCCTAGCCCACTTTCGTGGACTAGCCTGCTCTCGCTGAGTAGCCCACTCTCGTGGTCCAGCCTGCTCCTGCCGAGCAGCCTACTCTCGTGGCCCAGCCTGCTCTTGTGGCCTAGCCCACTCCCGTGGCCCAGCCTGTTCTCGCCGAACAGCCCATTTTCGTGGCCTAGCCTGCTCTTGCCGAGCATCCCACTCCCATGGCCTCCCAAGCAGCCCAAGTCGGCCCAAGACTATCTTAATTGATGTCTCCAACAACTGCTAAGAATCCTTTCAGGGTATGTTCCAAAGTGCGAGAGGATAACTAATTGCTCTTCAGTGCGAGAGGGTAAACCAATTCCCCGACACCCATATGGGTCTACTCTCTAGTGCGAGAGGATAAACTAATTGCTCTCTAGTGCAAGAGGGTAAACTAATTGCTCTCCAGTGCGAGAGGGTAAACTAATTCCCCGACACCCATATGAGTCTGCTTTCCAGTGCGAGAAGATAAACTAATTGCTCTCCAGTGCGAGAGGGTAAACCAATTCCCTGACACCCATATGGGTCTACTCTCTGATGCAAGAGGATAAACTAATTGCTCTCCATTGCAAGAGGGTAAACTAATTGCTCTCCAGTACGAGAGGGTAAACTAATTCCCTGACACCCATATGGGTCTGCTCTTCAGTGCGAGAGGATAAACTAATTGCTCTCCAGTGCGAGAGGGTAAACCAATTCCCCGACACCCATATGGGTCTACTCTTCAGCGCGAGAGGATAAACTAATTACTCTCTAGTACGAGAGGGTAAACCAATTCCTTGACACCTATATGAGTTTACTCTCCAGTGCGAGAGGAAAAACTAATTGCTCTCCAGTGCGAGAGGGTAAACTAATTGCTCTCCAATGCGATAGGGTAAACTAAATCCCCGACACCCATCTGGGTAAGCTCTTCAGTGAGTGAAAGCCACATAGCTCAAAAGATCGAATGTTTGATGATCAACTAGGCAACAAATGGTTAGGGGGCAGCATCCACTTTTACACTTAATAGTTCGCTCATCCGACACTTCATCTTCAGTAAACTTCGATCTTAGCAGCTTTATCCTTGACTATTCCATCTACAACAGCTAAGAAATAAAACTCAAGCAGTTTTCTCATTTTTGGCAAGCAGCCCTGACGTGGCAGCCCAAACCGTTGCCCATGTCACGCCACTTCCTCGGTCCATGCAGAGCCAATCCTTGGCTTCAATCAAGCCGAGCAGCACAAGCAATGGCCCCTGCCAAACCACCTCCTTGGGCTATGCCAAGCCGACTCCTGGCCCCTGCCAGCCGACGTTCCGCACCACCTCGACGACCGCCCCATGGTAGTACCTCCCAAGAAAAAGACAAGGAGAATTAAGTTTTCTTTACATCAGTACGGCGCGGAAAAGACGAAGAAAGCAACGAAAGACAGTCCTTTGCACGGGCAAGTGTAGAAGATTGCTAGGGGAGGGGGTTCAAATATCCTCCAAGCTTTCTCTCTCTTGTAGGGTAGAATCAATCGCTATCCAAAGTTGATTTAACAACCCACTTAAGGTGGACTTAAATAGGCTTTGAAAGAAATTTATTTCCCTTTCCTAGAAAGATTTAATTTCATATTAAAGAGGGAATCTACATCAAAATATGAAGCATTCCTACGTTTCTTAGAGCAAGAAGATCTCTACACCTTTTGCCTTTTCCTATGAGCAGCCCAGCAGGTGTGGGGGCATTGTGGAGCCAAAAATAATCAAGAAGCGACATGTGGATTTTTAAGTGAATAAGACAAAATTACCCTCGAGACACACCGGGTTTCCTACATGCGAGTAGTGGAGAATCATCCATCAACCGAGTCAAGAGTGCCCAAAATAGGTAACAGGCTCAAATTTATCTCATCCATCTTTACTCCATATCCTCTACAAGGAAATCATTCCATAACCTTCAAAAACATTTCCTATAAATTAAATTAATTAGGCTAATTAATGGATTAATTACTAATTAATCCATTAATCACCAAATTAATCACCATTACACCCCAAAAAACATCCAAGGGCCGGCCACTCTCTCTTCCAAAGAGGGCCGGCCATGCTCTATAAATATGACTTCATTTTCTTTGAAAGAAAAAGTCCATACTCTTGCAAAACTCCCAAAAACTCTCTAAACATTTTTCTCTCTAAATTCTAACTTTGGCATTGGAGGTTCTTCGGCCAAAGCCCCCCCCCCCCCCCCCCCGCCAATTGATTTTACAATATAACCTTAACTTTCTTCATAATATCAAAGCAAATTGAACCAACATGTGATACCCAATGACTACACGTGCTCCATGTTGCCCACTTCGTGTTGTCCACGTGTTTGACTTGAAAATTCGCCAAACATGTGGGTGATGTGAGGATGTGATGGTACAAGAGTCCTACATTAGTGAAAAAGAAACTTTGGAAAGAGCTTCTAAGAGATTGGATTACTTCTTATATTGTCGGTTGGTAACATAGTGGAATCTAAACTTTCTTTAATGCTATCTACGCCCTTTTTTATTTTTCACTCGCTATAATTTTTGTATTTGATTTTTTTAATTCATTTGTCGCCTATCGAAAATTGAGAGGAATGTGAATAATGTAAAAAGAGATATGAGAAATACTAAGAGGAATCTCTCAAAAATGAAACTCTTTGCCACTTCATATTTTTGGCACAATGTTTTATAATATTGACAAGAGAATTGACGTTAAACTGTAAAGTGACAAATAATTTATGAAAATCACACTTTTGAGAAAGTTCCGATAACATTTCTCATAAAAATATATAAATATATAGCACCACCTTTTATATAATCCCCTTAGCATTTCTCAAAGAAATGTATGAATAACACCACCTTTTATATATGAATTGCTGGTTTTTCTAAATTCTGACAATCTTACTTTTGTTGCATAATCATTTTGGTTATGAATAAGGAGATTATATTCACACACCTCAAATTACTTCTCTTGTGCCTTTTTAATTTTTAAATATTTATTTATCAAGTGCTAATGGTGTGTAGAAAATATTAAAAAATAAAAAGGTGTGAAAGAAATAATTTGAGATGTGTGAATATTGTAAGTGGTAATCAAGCAAATCTTTCTATTTGTTTGAGTTTGGGCATTCAATCAAATCTAACAATGAATTTGACAAATGTGAGAGATTTGATCTTACATGTTCAGGCGTATGATTTGAGACTCTGGATTTGAAATTTATATTCTCATCATTCAGGCTCATTTGTGGGATACATGGTATTGTAAATCCAATACTCGAAATCTAAGAATCAGATCAATTAAAGCCTAGTTCTCATTGGTTGTTTCTTCTTTCTCTTCTTCAATTTGTAGTTTTTCCTATTTCAAATACGCATGACAAAAATTCCCGTAAATATATATGACTAACCTTGGAGATTCGCACCTTTAAAATTCAATCTGGCGAATGCTAATAGCACTCCCACTCAAACCCACCTTGCATGCTCATTTAAAATAGTTTAATATACCAAAGATATGGTTTATCAAGAATTTTTCTTTCTCTTCATCACTCAAATTTAAAGTCATTTTTTGAGTATTTAATGTTGCTTATAGTATTATGTGGTTTGTTTATTATGTTTTCTGGTTCAGGACGTAGCCGCTGATTTAGGGTTGGCATCTCACCATATCCTCTATACTTGTTCTTGTTGAAACAGTGCAGCAGTCGAAGTGATCCAATCTTTTTGTAGGTATTGGGACACTACTCATCCCAGCTACTTCCCACAATTCATGTAATTATTGTAGCAATTTTGGAAGCCTGCAAACGTGCAAAAGAGAAACCTTTGGGAACAATCCATCCAAAATCTCGTAAAGAAGATGCGATTAATTATGACATAGATACCCATCGCATGTAAAATGGTAGATGACCAAAGAAGACTTAGAAAGAGACTTTAAGAAAAGACATAGAGTACTTGGAGCTAATAAAAGACTTGACATAAAACCAATCGCAGTAGCATTCTAGGATTTATACCTTAGTGGAATAAAACTTTGTTGTTGTAAGTAAACAGGGATCCAACTTTTCTTTCTCAATATAGTTAAAGGTAATTCTATATAATCCCAAATATGGGTAATTATCGAAAGATCTAAATTACATTTATCAGATAAGCCGAGTGTTTTTCATACTAGACTGATTGTTTTTTCAAACTAAATTTTGCACCCTTTCAAATTATAGAACTGAAATTATGTGACAGCGTACGTCGTCAAGAAAAATATGAAATTGAAATTGAGCATAGTCATGTTTGTTAAAGTTAATTTAATGTAATGTTTCAAAATATCCACCAATTTCTGAGTGGAAGTGCTAGTCTAGAACCTTATCCAGATCTTCTTAATTGGTCAGCGTTGTTTCTCATTCTTCAAGTTAATGATCGGGATGAATTCTGTGTGTTTTTGGAGTGATATGACCTATTCACAAGTGACTTGTAAAGAGAAAGTCACAAAGTATATTTCAACTCAAACGTATTAAAATTAGAGTGATTTCGAAGGGTTCATAAGTCGGACCAGTGAAAGTGTGATGGATATATATATATATATATTGTTTTCTTAATGTGTGTGTAGAGAAAACGGGATTCGTAATTGATTAAATAAATTACGTTGAGTGGCATAAGAAGATTCCTCATCGCTTGGACAAGGTGGGGCGAAATTGGTTCAGTCAGAAAACATTATAGATGTTACAGATTCCGCTCAGGTTGATGCATACGCTCAACAGAGATAAAAGATCTTTGTGCGCGAATCATCATGCATGTTGGATAATATGAATCTGGAATACGGAGAGTAGTCTAATTTATTTATAAGTTCATGTTAGATCAATCTTTTCATTAATGTAGGATTCTTTCTTAACATGTCATTTCATGTGTGACGAATTTTCAAGTATAGCACGTAGACAACAAATAATGTGATGCGGAACACGTGTGGCCATTAGGCTTCTCACGTGTGACAACCTGTTTTGATACCATGAAGAAAGTTAAGGTTCCATCATAAAATCAATTAGCAATCTAGGAAGTCGCACAACTTACTTATAAACTCATCCAAAGTCTCTCCTTCCATTAATGTGGAGTTCATTCTTAATACACTGTGAAATACGTGACGGCTAGACAAATTAACTACTCTATAGAGATACTTTATATAGGAATAAAGTCATAAAATTTTCCGATTCCATCTTGAGCCAACTATATGTAGGAATAAACTCCACCTTGTATTAAGTTATAATTTTTCTAAATCCCATATTAAGAAAACTCGCCTCCATATAATGATAACTGATAATTGTCAATAAGCATATAATATCCAATGTCACAAACATAAGTTTAAGATGATCTAAAATATTTCTCTATAATTGATCGAGACAATATTTGATATTTTAGAGTTAATACAATACATACCTTTGAGCCTACGGGTACTTAATATTTCTAGCTTCTCAAGCTTGTTTATAGAGAAAAATTAAAGAGTGCACTACATACATACATGCACTAGATTTTAAAGATTGGATGTCTTTCTTTTTTCAATGTTACATCTTAAAAATTAACGTGTTCTACTAGTAGTTCTTTGTATCTATACAATTTTCATTAAGGATTGCTAAGTAAAAAAAAAAATTTAGCTACATCTCTATTAAAGTATTATGTAACAATCTCCTTAAAGTCATAATTAGTTTCATCCCAACATTTTGACTATATAGAGGTTTTACTGTATCTTGTATGGGAGCTTGAGATGTAAAATCATGGCATTTGAGTTATATCAGATGAATCCCTTACACACTCTACTCCAACCTATTGAGATTAAAAAAAAAATAAAAAGATATGAGGAAGATTGGTCACAAACTTAGTGAAGAGTAAAACCTGGCGGTTATTAGGTATTTGGCAACTATAACAGAAGGTTGGAAGCAGATGACACTCCATGAAAAATATTAAGACTTTTGATGATGTATGAAATCTGAGAAAAAGGCTTATGATAATTTTGTGAGAGCTCAGAGTGGCAATCTTGATGTGGTTAAATGAAAAATAGTGGGACTAAACGACTCTTTGAAGCACGACTCGAGTATGGGATGGACCAGAGCCACCTCAAATGAATCAATTGAGGTTAATTTGTTTATTGGGTCTTTGTTGGCATTTGGCCTTTGTAAATAGGGTTTGCCCTTTTTTTTGTCAAATTGAACCCCATGTTTTATTAATGAAATGCTTCTTAACGGGAAAAGTAACCTATCATTTATATAGAATATACTATAAGGTTGATTTAAAGGGATCTTTTAGTTTAAATACCAATTCCTAAAAAAATAAAAAATAAAAAAGCTAAAATATTATGTTTTTAGTTTAGGTATGAATAAAAAAGTCAACGAAAACAATTCTACAAATACTACTATAATTCAACATATTACATGATTGCGATTGAATTCTGCCACGTTTTTCAACTGGCCAACTTTTCCTGCGATTGGTTGATCAAATTTTCCAACGACCGGATGATCAATTTTTTTTGTCTCAATGGCACTGTCCAACATTGACCTTAAAAATCCATGTAAAGTAATGAATTTTCTGATAAGTTCTCTAATTAAGTTTATTGTGCATATATATAACAATACTCACACAACAAAACATTCGTGGAAATGAAAAAGAGTCACATATGACGGTGACCGGCAACTATTTCAGGCACTGGCACCGGTTGTATGTGGTCATGTGCAGTGGGGATAAAAAGATAAATGTCCCTATGCTTATAAATGTATTTGCTCATAATTTGTGGCTTAATCCAAACAGAATGAGAAGGTATTGGTAATTTTCTTTAAAGTTGGTATTTTTTTCTTAAAATCTTTATTAAAATTGGTATTTAATCTAAATTTTCTTTAGTTTCAATAAATATTATTCATCCCTGCAAAGATTTGAAGAACAAAGAAACAAAACAAATGGATCAAATGATTCATTGCATGAAGAATTTCTTTTCACTGTAATTGAGAAATTTTAGATTTGAATTTCAAGAATAGCAAGTTCGCAATCATTTTATTTCTTCACTCCTTTAACTTAAAGATATCGTTGTATAACTATAATATATGTGTGTAAATTTATATACACAATTTGATACTTTCAACATTTCTATCTCATACTGTAGCGAGGCTTGTAAGCAACTAACCATATATTCTAATTGCAGGTGGTGGAATGGTAACCCTTCTAAGCAGTTACTGTTCTGGCACATGATGCTATCACATCACCAATCCGTCGCCCAAATAGTAGTCAGCTTCCCTTCACTCACAAGGAAAGAAAATTACCTTATGATCCATATATAGCTTTATCAAATCCATTCATTTTTCTTGGCCACATGCAAATCATGAAATGCACAAAATGCAGGCGCCGGCCGGTCTCTTGTCACGCGCAGAGCATCGAAGAAGGAGTAATCATGCATCATAATGTTGTCCTCCACATCTTATTTCTCATACTATGTATATATGATCCTTGCAATATAATTCTTTTCTTTGTAATTATAAATGTAGGGACCAATCTGCAAAAGAGAGGCATCAGTAGGGGACCAAATTAGATTATTGTGTTGTAATTTGTATCCCACATCCATAAGACCCGCCTTATATCCTGCTAATAAGGTTGTTAATTAAATATTATCTCATCATTAAGGGAGCTCATAATTCACATGTACACCCCTATATATATACAGACATATATGTGGGTGCATATATTGTTCTAATCCGGTTGAATGGCCAAGAAAATGTCTTCCGGTATCACAATTTTGCTTGTTATTTTTGCCCTCCTATGTGATGTTATGGCTTCCGATCCTGACCCGATTCAAGACTACTGCATACCGAACCCGAAATTTGGTGCCATAAGAACACCTCTTCACACCATCCACCTATGCAAGAACTCGTCCGAGGCCACCACCGATGACTTCATCTTCTCTGGGATGAAGGTGGCCGGAAACTTCAGCGACATGGGTATCGCAGCCATCTCAGTGAACCCAACTGTCTTCCCGGGGATCAACACGCTCGGGATGTCATTCGTACGAGCTGACCTCAAAGTTGGTGGAATCAATCCACCACATTTCCACCCTAGAGCCACAGAGATATCCCATGTAGTGAAGGGGAGTGTTTATTCAGGGTTTGTTGATTCAACCAATAGGGTTTTTGCTAGGGTTATTGAGCAAGGGGAGGTCATGGTGTTCCCCAGGGGTCTAGTGCACTTCCAAATGAATGTTGGCAAGAAGCCTGCTACAATTTTTGGTAGCTTCAATAGCCAAAACCCAGGAAGTCAAAGGATCCCCTCTGCCATTTTCGGGTCAGGGATAAACGACGAGCTCTTGGAGAAGGCATTTGGATTGAGTCCTAAGCAGATTGGAACGATGAGAAGAAGATTTGATCCAAAAAGTGTGAGTTAGAAAGTGGGATTGAAGGGGCATTTGCTTAGTTGAGTTGCGTTCTAAGTTGGTTTGCCCTGTAACTGTGGAGGAGCGTTGTTAGTTATTGTACCTTGTATCAATACGGTACTTAAATGTTATTGTTTCCTGTATCAATACGGTACTTAAATGAAATTTCTGGTGCAGTAAGTTTGTAGTTCAGTTAGTTAAGAGTTTTCGCCTCTTCACTTCAAGTCCTAGTTCGATTTCCGCCTCCCTGCTATCATTTGCATCAACAAAAGAAAAGAAAAAAAATTCTGTGGCAAATGAAATTTAATCACGGTGAACGTGCAAAATTTTCTTTAATCTCGGTTCGAATAGCTCCTCATGCAAACGTACCAAGCAACAATCCTAGTTTCACACAATTATTTCTCAAATCCAACTTTCAAAATTCAATCCCAAAGAAGCAACTGCATTGTGATGCAACAATCTATAAACAGAGCTGGCCGGTACAAGATCTATCATACATACCAAACTGACCAACTGAAATTCAGTAACTCCGTATTGGAGAAATGCACCGAAAAGTTCACCCTGAGGTAGCTCATTACGTAAGCGGAAAGGTTTCCTATCCGTCGGTTAAAAGTGCCTTGACAATGGTCTCGCACATCCCATCAGCAAGTGGCAACAAATGTCCAGCACCTGGTATCTCATGATAGTGGATCCATGGAAGCTGTTCAGCAATGTAGCGTTGCAGTAAAACGGGTACCATGCGATCTTCATCTCCATGCCACACGTGGACAGAAGCTTCATTGTTAGGGAATGGGTTTTCCAGTTCCAGAGGACTGAATTCCCAGGTCCCAAATCCAACATTCATGTCACGGTAAATGGACTCAAATTCTCCTTGCTGTCGTACCCGTCCCTGAGGAATCCAAATTGGAGAAAGAAAAAAAAAAGAAAAAAAAAAAAAAAAAGAATTGTCATTAAGCACATATTGGTAGAAATCCAATTCTACCTTAAGTGAAAAGAAAAACTATACAGATAAGGTAGAGATCCAATTCTAGGGAACGGGAAAACAAAGCTTCAAAGTTCTCTGATTGTTCCACGACGAAAAGAAAATAAAAAGTTATCATAAATCACTAGGTGCTAGATTGATGCCCTACTAGTAATATGTTCACACAGCTCTATTGAAACGATTCAACTATAGGTAACCGTAATGCAAAGCTTTAAAGTTCTCTCATCGCTACTCCCTGAAGGGAAAGAAAAAGTTAAATCTAGATTTCCCTAGGTAACAAACACCTAAAGTCATGTTTGTACAGTTCCACTGAAATGCTAGGACTAAACAACTCTTAAGAATAACTGGCAGGCTTGCAGAAATCTCAATTGCTCCAGTATAGGCTTTACAGTTCATTTGTGGGATCACGAAACCTTTATTCTTTAGTATAAGCAGCACTCAATCAGTATCACCAGTATAATTAACCAAGTAACACCTCTGCCCGCATGCGAGAGGTCTCAAATTCAATAATGGGTGAGGAATTACCAATTAAAGACATGCTATTGAACTAACGGCCAAAACAAGGGATGTATGTAGGTTTACTTCAAAATAGATCAAGGGTATTAACTGCATCCGCAGCTTAAGCAATTCAACTTTACTTAACTCAGCATAAAATCAAGATGGAAAGAAAAAAATAAGAGAATGTACAGAAAATAATCTTCAAAACGTGACCACAAAAATTACAATAATGGTTTTAATAATCAAACTAGCCTAATCTTTTGTTGAAAAAGTAGACTAATTTTCAAGAACTAAACAGATAAATTTTAAAAACACTAGCAGGGATCTCTACCTACCACAGAAACCTTATGAATCAAACTAATTTTGAAATTTTGAAGCCTATTCAGTATATGTAGCATATCAATTTAGTTAACTACACTATGAATTGGTGTCATTAAATTTAAAAAAAAAACAAAATCTAATTCTAAGGATTCCAAAATATGGAATACATACCGCATATGGTTCTCTTTTTCGAAGCTTAGGCAGGATTTCTTTGTCTTGGTCAGAAAGACAATCTATACTTTGAGCCAGAACACTTGAACCAGGAAACCATTTTTGAGTGTTCCAGAAGTACGTAAGCCAAGGGGTGTAGTGAAACACACGAACTGCCCACTGGTCAGGCTGAAGCTGTTGGGAGTAAGCTTGACTAGATAGATTTGAAGGAATACCAGTCCACCAGTAGTTTACCACTGGAGCTACTAGTGCTGCTCCTGCAATCCTGTTACCATTCACACTTAGCATAAGTCAAAAGATTTCTCCTTTCTAACGCACAACATACATACAAAACATGTTCACTTCCATTCCCGTAAAGTACTATACCGGTGAGGGATATATTTGAGGCAGCTCCAAATCACCTGTCCACCCATGGAGAAACCAATTACATAAAATCTGTGTCCTAAACCCAATTGATCAGCCAGCTCCTCTATATCTGTAGCCATACTCTTCACCGTTCGCTTTGGATTAGGATCACTTTCTCCATAACCAGGTCTGTCAAAAGACACAACGTAGATCCCCAAGTCTTTCACGGTTTCCTGGGTGAATTCACCAAATGTTAAAACGATATTACAGGAAACATTAGACATACTAAACAAACCATAAGATAGATACCGGAGACAGGAAGATGGGAATGACAGCATCATGCCTGCAACTATCAATACCATGGAGATAAACTATTTTATGCTGCGCATTATCTTTTGGGACTCCATGCTCTTGGTAAGCTAAATGCCTTCCATCCCTAAGTTTTATTCTTGGCCCTGTAACAGGAGGCCCATCAGGAGAGCCACATATCTTTGATGGAGGAGGTTGGATTGCCTGATATGCCCATGCCAAAAGTCCAATAACCAACGCTACTAGTGCTGTCTTAAAAATCCCTGAAATTTTTTAGGGTTTCATTGAATCACAATACAAAGATTGGAAGAAATAGCTCCAGAAACTTTCTAATAAAAATCTTTCAGCAAAAAGAAAGAAAGCACCAACTTATTCAAGTTCATACTTTGAGCATAAATTCTAATACCAAAGACATATAATTCTGCATCAGATGCATTTAGAGCAATCCTTATTGACAGTTTACAACAAATGAAAGAAAATATAAAAACTATCACAGAAAAGGTTCTACAGTTGTACTGACTGCTTAGAAATTCTTTGTGAGTCACAGACAGGCCCTATCGAAACAAGATAAAGAGTCCCAGTCCCTGATCATCGAAGCAACTTTCGAATCAAGCAGCGAGTTTGTATTTTGATATTCCATAAACCATATAGGTCATCATATTTGAGATTATGATATATAACGGCGATATTAAACATGGATTAAAAAATGAACATGCAATCAGCACAATGCCTTCAAAGACTTGTCAGCTTTCTGCTTATTACAAATATCTGATATCTAGTAGCAGTTATTTCAACCTCATCGTAGGGGTGGGCATCAGGTGGGTTGGTCGGGTTGGACTCCAAATCGTTGGCCAACCCAATAAGCTCGGATTGGCATTGTTGTAGCCCATCACCACACAAGAAAATAAGAAAATGGGCAAACCAACCCACCCAAACCATTATTAGGTGGGTTGGATAAAATCTCAATGATCACAAATGCTAACACAATTGTATTTTGAAGCATATAAGATATCCATTTGTTAAATGGTTATTATGCAAGTCAAGACCCCCCCTTTTCCACTAATTACTTCTTTTCGGTACAATGAATTGAATCGAATCATGACCTATCCTAGTTCTAACCCAACATATAACAGGTCAAGCTGAAGACACATTAAACTCTCAACGGTGTCATTAGATTCATTACATGATGCAACAATTAATAAATTTCAAAATTTTCATATTAAAAAAACAGAACCCTTTGATTAGTCTTGTAATGTACTCAGAAACTCAGCTAACCTAATCACAGATAATGCTTACTTAACTAAAGTTCTAAACTTTATTAAAACCAAAATTATGAAAAATTCCAAACAAACTGAATTTTCATATTCCGGTCCAACGTTTTCTCATCAAGCAAACAGAAATTGGTACTAACTTACAACAGAACAAGCTACAACGAACAATCGTAATCAATAATGGGAACCCTTAAATAAAACTACAAAAAAATGAAATAAAAAGGGGAAAAGGAGGAAAACTCACCCGCCGGAAGCTGGAAGGAGCTGTTTTGCTTGGCTCTTCGGGTGTGAGCTCTCGCCGACGCAGCTGATATCTTCCTGTTCACTCCTCCCGCCATTTTCACCAGCACACGAGATCAATCGGAGATTCAATGGCCAGGGTTTAGTCAAATTGAGAGAGAGAGAGAGAGAGAGATCGGATCGAAGAGTCGTTGACAAGGCTCAGCATGTCACTCTGTGTGTGTTGTGAGCCGTGACAGTCTGTGTCGCGATGCGAATTGGTAATTTGCACGAAAACAACAGTCAATTAGTGAACAAATCATTCATATTTTTTGTAGCTAATTAATATATTAATCTTTATTTGTAAGTAAGGTTTTCAAATTTAAATATCGTAAATGATGAATTCGTAATTAATTTATTATTTCGTGTAAAAATGTCACTGTCAAATAAAATGAAATAAACTATTACAACTAGTAGATTATTTTAGTTGTTAAAGTCTTACTCTTCAAATAACTGCCAGTAGGAGTGGGTTCGACTTCATTCAATTTGGTTTTATTCCAAAACCGAAATTGCCGTTTAGTTCATTGGATTTTCTTTGGTTCTTTTCTATTTTTTGTTAAGTTCGGTTTAGAAAAAAATATAAAAATTAGCGGTTCATTTGATTTTCTGCCGTCATCATATCATACAACACTTCGACTTTAGATTACTTGACCTAATCAAATTTGATTCCATTTCTACAACAACAACAACAAAGTCTTTTCTTCGAGTCTCTTCCACTACGTGGGGTCGGTTATATGAATTCTAGAACGCCATTGCACTCAGTTCTGTGTCATGTCTTCCGTTAGATCCAACTACTCTAAGTCTTTTCTTCGAGTATCTTCCAAAGTCTTCCTAGGTCTTCCTTTGCCCTTTCGGCTCTGGACCTCTGTCTCGTAGTCGCATCTTCTAATCGTAGGCCTTCGTTGTACATGTCCAAACCACCGTAACCAATTTTCTTTCATCTTTCCTTCAATTTCGGCTACTCCTACATTACCTCAGATATCCTCATTCATAACCTTATCATTTCCCATGTGCCCACACATCCAATGAAGCATCCTTATCTCTGCTACACCCATTTTATGTACGTGTTGATACTTCACTTTCCAACATCACAAATTCATTAGTAACTAAATTTTTTTAAGTCAGAACAAAAATCATTTCAAGTACCCTCCTTCTATGAACAAAATTACTTGAACTTGACCGCCTAATGGCAAAACAATAGTTCACTTTTTTGGTATTTCTCGTATCTCATTAACTGCAATACGGCTAAACAGAGAGAGTTATGATCATTTTCTTCACCGCGGCTTCCTGCTTCTTCAACATCCTTCTGGACCTCCAGGCACCTATGTGCGTAGCGGCATGGCAACGTGATAGTTTCCATAACCCACGTGGAGTGGCAGAATCGCACACATAGCAGTAGTAACACTACCTACAACTAACACATCAATGCAGTTCTTACCGTGAGTTTTCTTTATGTCGTCCACGTGGCATGTTGTAATTGGGTTTGTAGAACCACATATGTGGCAAACAAGGATCTTAATTGAAATTTTAACTAGATCTAATGGTGATGATTATATTGATGACTCAGACCATAGATAAAGGACTTAATTGATGAGTTTAAAAAATAAAGGATCAAACTTGTGAGTTGGTAGGAGATAAAGGATCATTTGTGAACACTCGAACCCTTACGTCCTTGTGTATCATATTTTGTCAAAAATTATTTCGTAAGGTAAATATAGCCCACCCAACTTTAAAATCCTGACTGCGTCCCATACCCCAAAGCCGAAGACAGAGATCTACAACAAAAAGTTTTTCTCTGTTTTTCTGTAACGACTAGGGTTTTTGTTATGAATCAACTTTACAATCCAATACACTTCCATAGAGTGAAACATATGTGTTGAACAATTTCTTTTAGCAAAGGGTGATGCGGTCTATGCATATATATTTTTATCATATGTTTCCCTTAGACTTTGTATATTTTAATGGGTTGAAGGAACTAATTTATATTGTTTTTATCTTTAGGCATTCAATCTGGAGGTATGCAAACAAGAAGTTAAAAATGGAAATTTTAGGTGTCTAGAGTAATTCCAGTGAAGCACGAGACTAATTAACTGCGCCAAGACATATGCATTACAATAAGAAGATAAGATTACAACGGTTTTGGAAATCAAATGGACATGGAATGGTATTCAATGGCTTTGAGGAGAAGACATAATTACTAGTTTTTATCATTTCCGTTTATTTCTCATTTTCTTTGATAAGGACTTAAAAGTCCATTAGAGCTAGGATTAGTGGTCATTTATTTATTCATTTTTTTCTACTTACTTTTGCAATTCTTGCCATGAGGTTTTAAAAGGAGATTCATTCTCCTTTGTTTTTAGTTAGGCAGCCACCAATCCACCAAACAAATAACATCATATTTTGACAAAGTGGGGCTGCGGCAAGGAAGGATAAGAGGAAGAGCTACTTTGGAGTTTTTTTTTGCTAAGGCTACGATGTAGCTTGATCATGAATGCTTGGTTGCCTTGTGGCATTGTTATTATCAAGTTTTTCTTCCTTATTGAGTATCTTTTGTTATTCGTAATACCCTTGATTTTTATTTAGATGCTTGATCACCATCTAGGCTTTAGTTGAGTTGATTTGATGCAAGTTAGAGTAGATGTCATACTTAACTTGGGTTTAGCTTCTTGTAATTGATACCATAAACACCTATTTGCAAATGCCATGTAGGGTTCGTGTGATTTTCCAACGATTTCCATAGAGCTTAATGGGTTCTCACTTATTTAAATTCATCTAGATGTCATAGAGGGTTAACATGTAAGGATACTTTTGATGCAACCAGATCGATGCCATGGTCATTGAATTATTTAGAGAAAATCGATTATCAATATTGGAGAACTACTTGAGCATAACATATTAAGGGAATTAAGTAGAATCAGTTACAATGAATTCGGATGCCCTAGGTCTTCTTTTCTTATGTTTTCATTTTATTATTTATGTGCATTTTATTTCAAGCTTTATTCAGTTTAATTCAAAATCTCTTATCTTTTTCATTAAAACTACTCAATTATAATTTGTTTCAATTTAATAAGAAAGACATTAGAATCAATTCGATTTTTGTGGGACAATATTCGTGCTTATATGTTATACTGTCATTTAATTCGTATACTTGCGAGCACTAAAATTCGAAACTTAATGAGTTTAGTTTTGGTTATATAATTTTCGCAACAAAGGGCTTTTTAGGATCTTAAAAAACTTCACTAAAGCCTTTAGAAGTGATAAGCTCATATCTATATATATTTTACATCAAATTCACTTGTCTTTTCTTAGTTAGTTCCTTATATTTTTGAGCTATTTACTTTGTTTTTGTGTTTTGTAGGATTTGTCAAGTAAAGAAAAGAAAAATAGCACAAGTAGAATTTTAAGTAACAAATTCATCAAAACTGCCTGTGCACGTCAGCTGACTTTGGAAGCAAGTTTCGGACAGCTCAGAATGAATTAGAGAATGAGCCTTATATTCTTGGAAAGCTACGGATGTCTATTTTCTAGAGCATTTCGCGGATTGTTAATATCATTTTTCAAGAAGAAGTTATGGCTGTTTTAACACTAAAAGGTTCCCAAAAGGCTGAGCAGTTTGTAACTGACAAGAAAGCATTGAAAGCAATAAATCCAATAAAACTAACAGCCAAAACTGATGCAGCCAAGAACAAGTCAGCTAACACCTATTCAAATATCAAAGGAAATGGAAAATTAAGTGAGAGTAATGGGCATAAAGGCTGCCCAAAGAGTTACAATTGTTTTAGCATTTTCTCTCACTTATTGTCATCACTAAATGGTTGTTAGTGGGGTGAGTTATGGAGAAAAAACTGTGGCAGCAGAAAAGAAGAAAATACCTACAGGTTGCAGCAGCATAGGGGGAGAAAAAGTGTGAAAAAAAGATAGAAAAAAAAGAAGGAAAGCAAGGAAAAAAGGCAAGGCTGCTGCGTTAGGGAATGAAGGAAAGGAAGGAGGAAATCTTGGCATTCTCTTCTCTTGGTTTTATCTTCCCAAACTCATGTCTTTCTTTTGGTTTAATTTGAGAATTATGTGTAACTAATTTTTAGTAGTTAGGGGCTGTTTTGAAGCCCCGAATATGATTGCAAGTTTGTTATGACATTTCGTTTGAATTACTTTTACGAATGGATGAAAATTAGTTCACTACTTGTTTCATTGATGAATTCTTTATGTGTTTTCTACGGATGCATACTTAGTAAGCATATCTAGGATTCTAATGCTATGAATATGTGTGTGTCTACCCTTGTTGAATGAGGACCTACATATGTTCTAGAGTAGTACTTGTTAATTGCGATTAACATGTGAATCAATTTCTAGGATAAGTAAGACAACGCTAGTACTTACGATGCCTTGTGATGACTCAAACTCTTTTCGTTTTTAATGATTTCTACTTGTTAAATCTATGAACACACCATTATAGATTCCATGTTAGGGACTAAGTTAAGTTGAAAACGCCATTCTCTTAACATACTACATAAGAAAGAGTAATAAGTTGAGTTCTAACATTGAGCCAACTTGAGCATCTTCATCGAAAATGAAAGGAATTTGAATGAAACATAACATGTTTGCATGATTATTTGGTGGTGGATAGCAATTCCCCTAACTCGTTTTTCTTAATTTGTGAACTACTTAAAAATCTGTTTCTGTTCTGTTTTTGTTCGATTTAATTTAAATAGCAAATAAACTCCAAAAATCCCAAAAATTTGTGTGAGTGTAGCTCTGTGTGTCTAGTGTCTTCATATAAAATTTCGTAGACTTTAGATAAGTGTAAGTCGGTCTTATAATTATTTTTCGGTGGCTGGTCAGTAGGGACAACAGCCCAGTTTTTGTGACATTTTAAGTAGTTAGATAAAACAATCTTCCGCGTGAAAGACCCTTATTTTCATATGCTACAATTGACAGATCTTAGTGTTAATAAGGAAAATTAATAGGATATTTGTGTGCTACTTTGTGGTGTGCCTTTAATCCTATCAAGAAAAAACAAAGACTACATGTCTATCTCTTTAAAACAAAGAATGCATGTCTATTAAGTGTGAGAAAGGAAAAAAAAAAGTTATTTCCTAAATGAAATCATCATATACTCCTTTCTAGTGAATAAAAAAAAAAAAGAACTTTAACGAAAAGCTATTGGTACTGTTTACTTTAATGAAAAACCATATTTTTACACTAAAATGTTAATCCTGGTACTATTCACTTTACCCTTTATTTTGTTCTTATCGTTAAAACTCAAAGTTTTCAAACATTTTCCATTAGTTTTCCTTAAAAAAAAAGTGATGAGTGTCAAGTTTAGATGCTTATAGTTATTGGGGAATGTGGTTCAAATTCAGTTTTGACGAGAATCGAACTTAATATTTTTCAATTGCAAATGAAGAGAAATATCATTAGATCGCAATACTAAGTGATAAGGCAAAGTTTAAACGTCTACGAACAATTTTTTGGATATTTTTGTCTTTTTACATGAAAATAAGCTAAAAAAGATTCACCAAATATTTTCTCAGCAAAGGGCTTAATGGCCAAGGGAAACTCCAAAGCGTACGGAAACTTTGGAAGTTTCTGTCAAGGACATCTCTTTTTTCTTCAGAAGCTGTCTCCCTTTCGTTAAGCTCTTTTTCTTTTTAGTTTTTTTTTTTTTCGGTTAACCTTTTTCTTTTTAGTTTATGTTATCGTAATCGACATGCAAAACGAGAGTAACGTGAGAAACTGTGTAGGTTTTGTACCTTCTCTTTTTCTTTTTTTTTCTTTTTTTTTTTTCTCTTTTCTTTTTTGTCATGTGGCAACATACAATAGCGGATAGAGTGAAGTGGGACTCATACTTAATATACATCAGATATTCTATGGAAACGAAATTACAATAAAAAGTAACAAACCTACCCATACGTAATAATATACATTAGAATAATTAGGAGCACATTGACTAAAAAGTCAATCGTGGTCAAAGTAGGCCCCGTTAGGGTCAACAATCCTAAATTGTTGTCAATTACGAAAATCAATAAATAGTATGCTGACAAAATTGCACGGCAATCCAATAGTCAAATTGTCGTCAATTACAAAAATTGAATGGCGGTACAATTACCTCAAAAATTGAATAATCAAACCATTGTATATAATATCAAAAAACGGATCTTATATATGGGCTAAAGGCATCAAAAATGTCTCGCTACCGAAAATTCATATCATTGAGTTTTCCCAAGAGCCGCCAGATAAGTCGTCGCCCTCGGTGGTTTCTGGCGAATCGAAACTCAATTTTCCAACATCAACCAAATTTTAAAGGCATGTAGAACAAGACAAGGAGAAGAACTTGAGCCAACTTCCAAAAGTGGTCGGAAGGCGGTGAAAATCTTGAAGAAGCCTCAAAATGTATTGAATGGGCGCACCCACAGTGGCCCACCGTCCGACATCAGATGGATGATTTAAGGCCGAATTTTTTAGCTGGAGTCCAAGAAAGTCAATCCTAAATGGTTTGGGTCATCAGCGTTCGGCGGATTCACAGAAAAATGGAGAGAAACTCGTGGGGTACCCTAGGGAAATCGTGGCCTTCAACTGTTGCGTATGGTGGTTTTTCATATTGGAACTTAGGTGGGTTTGGTTCTAGGGTTCATGGGTTACACTTTGGTGATGGTGGTGATGATCGTTGCCGTAGGAAAAAAGGAAGAAATTGGTATTGGATAGAATCGGGGCAAGATCCGGGTCAGGCGGCCTGATCACATGTAATTTGGGCCTATTACAACATAGGTTTCCAGGTCTAGAAACTTTCCACATTCAGCAGGCTAGGGTTTCCAAAATAGGAAATTTCTTATTTATAGTAATTCCAAAAGATTAAATTGTCCCTCACTTTTGACGTTTGTAACTTATTCGTTTAAACTCCGATTGTCAAATGATTTTCGCTTAAACGCTCGTGGGATTGAGTTTTATCCATCAATTTTAAACCCACCTCCAAACACCGAAGTAAATTTATAATGACCAAAACGTTCTTAAAATCGTTTTTCCCAAAATTTTAAAATAAAAAAATAATAAATTTAAGAATGAGATATCACAATTTTGACGTACAAAAAACAATCATGTGACATTATTATATATTCTAGCACGTGAATTTGTTTTAGAAATATACACTTAAAGTGGAATATATCAATTTACTAATTATATTGTTCACTCTTGTTATAATATGTAAAATAATATATCCTATGATGTATGTTGATATTGACAATAAGATTTATACGTTTCAAGTATTTGACTTCATGTTGGTTGCTAAATGCTTATGAGACACTAGTAGAAAAAAACAGTTTGCGCAACAAGATTTTACGCAACGAAAAAAATGTTGTTGCCTAAGTGGCATTTGCGCGACAAAAACGTAGATTTGTCATGCAAAAATGGTAGGATATAAAAAAAAAAACTTTATGCGACGAAAATATTTATCACGTAAGAATACTTTGGGCAACGAACACATAGCACAAGAAAAAGCGGGAAAATTTTTTTTGCCACCAAATGTTTGCGCGACGAATATTTCCACATATTCAACCCGCAAAGTTTCACTGAAAACAATTAGATGCCCTTTAAACGCTCCCATTTAGTGTGCATTTATAACGCATTTTGCACGACCAAGTGGTTCGTCATGCAAAGTATTATGGGTTCTATATAAACACAATTTCAGAACCTTAGTTTTCAAAGGTTTTTTTTCAAAGACGATGGCCGATTCGGTTCCTGATTCAACGAAAAGTTGTGAGGGAGAAGGCTCTTGCGAAGGGAAAGGTAAAAAAGAAATTTATTGTTAAATTAGTTGTCTTATATTTGATATGGTTGAAATTGTTTTTTTAATAGTCTATTACTTTTAAAATTTTATGGTAGAAAAAGAAATGAGGAAAGTTGTGTTGTGAATAAAGAGGTACCATCGTAAGCGATTGCCCTCCTTTGAAGACAAAAGTAGGGTTGATGGAGAATGATGGAGAAAAGGCAGTCGGTTCTTCAAGAGTCCTTCTCCCAGCTTCCTTCCGACACTTCGATTAAGTCTGTGGATTCCCTAAGGATGCGGGGTTTCAGATCTTCACAGTCACCTTGGATCAAACTCTTGGTCGGAGGCCGGGGACATATTGTAAGGGGATGGGGAATGCCCGGCTTGCGGGAACCTAAAGCCTCTTCATCCTCTTAGTCGAAGGGCGAGGTGACAGCTTTGATTAAAAAAGGTGGCCGGCCTTAGGAGTGAGCTCGCCTCTTATAAGAGTCAGATGTCACTAATCGTAAAGGCCCTCAGTGAGTTCAGCATTCGTCTCCCGGATATTTGTACCTAGTCGACGTCCAAGCCCCTCAAACCCAAGCATGCCTAGAACTCCGCCCCTTTGACCTCTGAGCCCATCCTCATCCCCGAGGGCTTCTTGCCCCAAGATTTCCAGCCGCCTGTGAGCCACGACCCCGTAGATTATTCAACCTTCTTTTCTTAGTTTTTTACTCCTTACTTTTTAAACTTTTTCTTTGTACATACATTTTCTTTTTATTTTAAATAAATTATTTTTCTCTTCATTACATTTTTTTATTGCAATTTAATTTTATTATTTTATTACAAAATTAAAACTAGAACAAAAAAAAAATTTAAAAAAAAATTTTATTTTTTGCCCGACGAATACCTTAGTCTTGCATAATTTTTTGTGACTAATCCGTTTTCGTAGCGCAAGAATAACATGTCGTCGCGCAAAGTTCTTAGAGATGAAGATTAGTCATCCCATGTATGTATTCAGAGGACTGCTACTCATATCCTAACATTTTGTGCGACGAAGATCTTTGTTCCTAAAAATTTGGTGTGATGAAGGCAGAATCGTCGCGCCTTCTTCTCTGCGATCAATGTGTTTATTCGTTGCACAAAGTCTTTCTTCACGATCTTTGCACAACAAAGTTTTTGTCGCTTTGACGTTTGTGCGACGGGAATAAGCTTTGCCCAACCAATTTATGTTTGTCGTGCTAAATGTTAAACGTAGTAGTGAGTAGCCCTTAGGACTTTGATCCAAATGTCATCGTCGTTGAGTTGAGGAAATCAGCTTCCTTGGGCTGGGACATTTTTCATTTGGGAAATGGACTTAGTGATCTGTAATTTAACAAATGAGATTAGAGGCTTTATAGGTAATTCTCTGGTCTGGAGAATTATGTTTCTTGATGAGTATATCAGTTTTTCAGCTTTGTTTAGACACCCATAATTAATAACATATTTACAATATATCCCTCATCATTTTATTTAATGAACACATTTACTTGGACACTTAAAAATTAAAGCCCCATCTTCTCTACATGTAGCAACACATCTTTCCCTCAAGCCCTCTCACTTCTGTCAAGATAAGCCTAAATCTCTCATCTTGCCTCTCCCTCTCCCTCCAGGCAGTGTACGATCTTCCTTGACAACTAAATTCAAGATTTTTGCGGCTTTGGTTAACACAAATAATTTTTTTTTCAAAACTCGAAAACGTAACTAAATATGGTTAAAACACACAAAAGTCTTATTGTTTCTTCTTCATAGTCGTCATATATGTCAATTTGCTCATTCACTGTGCTCTTTCATCACAAATTCACAACGTAAGTAGATTGTGTGTAAGCTAGGGTTAGAGTGTTAAATACATGGGTAAGTGAAGTTATGTTGAAAACTGAGGGTTGATAGCACACTATGTAGCCCTTGCTGTTTCTAAACCCTTGTGGGTTTCTAATATTGGGTGGCCAACAAAGTACTTTGATAAGATGTCATTAAGAGCTTGTTTGCAACTGTAATTCTATAAAACGCTTGTACTCACTAGCTTTTTTTGTTCGTAGCACTTGTCTAGTAGCGCTTTTACATAAAAACAATGTGTTGTTTGCCATGTAACCAAATAGGTGCTTTTACACCGCACAAAAGTGCTTTTAATACTAAGTGCTTTTAATACTAGTTTGTGAGAATATTAAGGTTAAAAAGTCTCACATTGGTAAAAGAAGAAACTTTAATTACAAGAACCTATACCTAAGTTGGATTTACATTGTCAATTGGGTTTACGGATTAACCTCAACTTTCTTCATAATATCAAAGCATGTTGTCCTATGTGTGAAGCTAAACGGACACACGCCATTCACGTCACCCTATATGTGTTGTCCACGTGTGAGCTTGAAAATTCGTCATACATGAGTGAGCGTGTGAGGATGCGAAGGTTCAAGAGTCCCACATTGGTGACAAAAAAAAAAAAAAAAAAACCCTTATAAGGACTTATAAATAAATAAAGCTATTTTTCATAATATCAATTAATTTTGGAAATTATTGTTAGCACTCTAAAAATATCATTCTACACTCCTCACAAATATATTTATCCTTCTAATTATAAAAAATTTAGAATGCAAAATAATAATTTTAAAATACCAATAATAATTTTCTTAATTTTATAGCGTGATATCAAATTTTTTTTGTAGTTATCTTTCACCAAAACAAGAATATATTGTCTCTTCTGGTTAAAAAAAAAAATTCAAGTTTTTATTTTTGGTCAATGATTCATTAAAGCCTAAGGCTACTAATTTGGTCAGTAATGATGACCTGTGGACTTTTGCCCTTATGTTCTGATCGATCCCACGTTATTGTGCAGTAGATCAACCCCACATTCTCTACGGAATACGCACATGCATGTATGTTCTCCTCCTCCTTCCAGTCCCACAAGCTGATTTGATACTCAAAATCGTTCATGTCCGTCGAGTTGATTTGATAATTGAAATCGTTCATGTCCCGCAAGCTGATTGGATAATCGAAATCGTTCATGTTCAAATAAGTTTTTAAGATTATTTTTGCCAAACAAAAACTCATTCTTGATATGAATTTATTTGTTTCATATATGTGTGTGTGAATCTTCAGATTTTATTTCATTGGACGTCAAGACTTCAAGGATAGTATTATCTATTAACTTTGAGGTTTTTTCATATTTCTAGTGGACTGTACAACTTGTGTTCTTTCAAGAATAAAATTGTTTATTTTTCCCTTGGCTTCGTTACATCAAAATATTAATGTTATTCTGTGTTATTAACTATAACCTTACCATTATAGTGTAAACAATTATATAGTAAATTTTGACTATTATACTGTAACCTTAAGCTCATCTCTAGTCATGGAGAGCTAAATGGAGACTTGGTTCCGGTTCCTAATTAGCCTAATTGTTAGACTGAAATCTTATTTGTTTAAATATTTTGATTGAGGTACTTAGCATCATTTAAGAGGTTTAACTCATGCATTTATGCATTTAATGTCCCACAAATTATGAAATTTGACCAAATTCAAATAATATTTTTAAAATATAATGAATACTTAAAAATCAATAAGTAGAGTAATATTGTTCTTCACAAAATTATAGCAAAAAAAATAGTGTACCCATATTGTGACATCCCACATCGCCTAGGGGAGTGATCCTTATATGTATATTCTCATCCCTACCTAGCACGAGGCATTTTGGGAGCTCACTGGCTTCGGGTTCCGTTGGAACTCCGAAGTTAAGCGAGTAGTGCGTGAGAGCACTCCCAGGATGGGTGACCCATTGGGAAGTTCTCATGTGAGTTCCCATAAACAAAACCGTGAGGGCGTGGTCGGGGCCCAAAGCTGACAATATCGTGCTACGATGGTGGAGCGGGCCCGGGAAGTGGTCCCCCCCGGGCCGGGATGTGGCAATTTGGTATCAAAGCCTAACGCTGGTCGTGGTGTGCCAACGAGGACGTCAGGCCCCTAAGAGGGGTGGATTGCGACATCCCACATCGCCCAGGGGAATGATCCTTATATGTATATTCTCATCCCTACCTAGCACGAGGCCTTTTGGGAGCTCACTGGCTTCGGGTTCCGTTGGAACTCCAAAGTTAAGCAAGTAGTGCGCGAGAACACTCCCAGGATGGGTGACCCATTGGGAAGTTCTCGTGTGAGTTCCTAGAAACAAAACCGTGAGGGCGTGGTCGAGGCCCAAAGAGGACAATATCGTGCTACGGTGGTGGAGCGGGCCCGGGAAGTGGTCCCCCCCCGGGCCGGGATGTGACACATATAATTAGCATGGGTACATTTAGCAAAATTAAAAATGGGTACAAATACAAATAAAAGTTTAAAAAATATGGGCACAAAAAAAAATTAATATATGGGTACAAATTAAAACTAAAAAGAAAATTGATACAAATTAAAAAAGGGTTGCAAATTAAAAATGGGTACCAACTAAAAATGAAAATATATAATTAAAAATTTAGCCATAAATATCAATATACCTATATAACATTTCTAACGATAAATGAATATATTTAGAAATACAAAATATTTTTTTATTGAAATAATTAATGACATTTATTAAAACTTAAGAACCTTGATAAAAAAAAATTAAAAAGAAATAATGTTTTAATTAATAGAGCAACAAAAAGGATGATGAGGACCTAATTTCTCCAATAATAATTTAGAGTTAAATTTTTCATTCTCCAAAACCTTTTCATATTGGCTTGAGATGTACATGTTGGGCTACCAAGGGGCTTGCTATATGTAATCACCCCTTATCAAAAGTTAGCCATGTTTCTTTTTAACAGATTTATATTATCTCTCAGCTGGAGATGAATGCAAATTCAAACTAAATAATTATTATGTGATGTTAAACAATAAACTTTGACGATTATAACATAATCTTATTAAAATGAGGGTACTAGAACTGTCATAACGGGAGTGGGTTAAAGCACTCCATGATAGATCTACTCCCAATCAATTTGGATGTAAATAAATTTACTATTTATCTCCTAGCTAATACGTGTATAATATAATACAAAATAAAATGATGAGGCAAATTCACACACATGGCACAATCGTAGGGTGTGGACCGTGCGGTGCTGTGCTGGTTGATGCAGTAGAAGGAAAAATAAAAACAAAAGTAATTTGGCTTCTAGTTATGGAAAGAAAAACATAAGTACTGGAAAGAAAATAATTTTTCCATGTACAGGTGGGTTAAACTGTATACAGAAAGAAAAACAAAAGTACTTTGGCTGTATTGAAAATTCAAGTCCTCCTCTCATTGCCAATCTGGGAAGTTCTTTGAGCTCTCTATTTTGCTACTTTGAGCGATTGAGATGCCCTCTCTGCACGACTAGCAGCTTGGCAGCAGGCACTCAGAGAGCAGGTGGAGTTCCTTTATGCTCTTGGGCCTCCTCTCTGAGAGAATCTCTGGAAAAATGATAACATTCCTGTGTACATTATGCGTCCATTCAACACAGTATATTTCCATTTCAAAATTTGTATTACCCTAAATGCCAAAGATGAGAGTTTCCCTTATTAGATTGTGAATGTTCAGGAAGAATTCTAGGCATTTTGCTGTTTTTGCTTTATGTTGTTTTATAAAAAAACAGTTATGACTATGCAATGAGATATTTTTCAGTATGCTCGAAACACAGGTACATACACTATTATAAAAATAAAGGGACACTTGAAAAAAAAAAAAAAAAAAAAAAAAAAAAAAAAAAAAACTTCTACCTACTTATATAATAACATTTGACGCACCGCCGCGTATTCCGAACATATTGAAAAATTTCTCATATGCAAGGACCCCAACCATGCAGAATTATATAATGATTTTCTTGCCTATCTAAGGAAAAACATCCCCCTTATTTTTGAAAAAAAATATTCAATAATTAGGTTTACAACCAATCAAGAACTAATTCCAAGGGGCCCGATTAATATGTGAGGCACACAAACATACAGGGTCGGATCACACAAAACATAATTATAATATGCATTTTATCAGAGAAAACTCTTGCTTAGAATCTATGTATAATATGTGTATAACATTCATCTGGTTAATTTTAATTGGGATATGGTATTCACACATCTCTTTTTACCTCTCACACCATTCTTATTTTTACTGTCTGGCTCGAATGATCATGAATTAAAGAAAATCAAATTATTGAAATTAACAAAGAACTATATAAGAAGTAACAATGAGTATGTGAATAATATCATCATTTCAAATTACATTGCGAGTAGAAACAGTATAAATCTCGCATTAATATATAAGATATTGGAGAAAGTTAAGTAAAGTTCCGCTTTTGCTCATCCCTTATGACCCAGAGTCACCGTTTCCGCCCTCGTGTTTCAAATTAATTCAACCCAACAACCAGAACAAAAATAAAAAAAGGATTCTTTGCTTTCTTATTAAATTATTAAACTTAAGTTTAAAGATTATTCTTTGTAGAAATTTTGGTTGTTCGGTTTAATATAAAATAATAAGCGAACCCAATTTGTTCTCCTTCGTTTATCCCGTAAAAATTTAATATTGATTTTGTTGTTAAGTATTTTGGTTTAGTTTTAAACTGGAACCTCGAATATAGTGATCTCCTGGATCTTTAGACTCCAAAGGGATTAAGGTTCTATGGTTTGGACCTCCCAATTTCAACCAGTCGTTCGGAAAGATGGTGATTTGCAGTACCATCGCCGCAGCTTTGTCACGGGACACGGCCAATCGGGATAAGAAAAGGGAGAGACAGAGATTATGGGAATTGTTTAACGTCAGTTTCGAAAATAAATGTTATACTAAATGATGTGGCATATTTTAAGTCATTGAATTTTATATCGGACTAGGCTAAGCAAAATGCGAAAAAAATTTGGAAAAGCTAAACATAGAGATTTGAAAAAAGCTAAATGTAGAGACTCGTAAAATACAATTAGATTGTAGAGTTGAGCACTTATTTTTTGAGCTCTATACCCTAAATTTTGCAACGGCAAGTCTTCTTAGAAAGAGGTTTATAAACTTAATTTAATTCAGCCGTATATATAAGAATTTTTCTAGAAGCAAACCACTAAAAACTCTTGATGTGACATAGAGAAAGAAGGGTGGGAGGTTTGGGACTAATAGCAATGTCTTTTAGATGTCCCTGTTGTTCTAGTATTCCTTTATACTATTATTCATCTCTTCTTCTCTTAAAACTCACTAGAGATCTAAAGTAATTAGCTTGCTGTGTGCTTGAAAACACTATAAATACAACCATACAAGGATTCGACTCCCAAGCAATATAAGGAGTGCTATTAGTTCCTCCTGAATTGACTTAGCCATTAATCTTTTCTTTTTACACTTTCTCTTCTCTCTCTCTCTCTCTCTCTCTCTCTCTTAAAATGAAAAGAGCATCGGAGCCTCTGGTTGTTGGGAGAGTGATAGGAGATGTTCTTGATTCCTTCACTGCAACAACAAAAATGTCTGTCACTTACAACACCAAGCTAGTCTGCAATGGACTTGAGCTCTTTCCTTCTGTTGTCACAGCCAAACCTAGAGTTGAGATTCAAGGAGGGGATATGAGATCCTTCTTTACTTTGGTATATATAAATCGATCTGTTATTAATGAATTGATTAGTTCTTGTTTGTGTTTAACCATCATTACATTACTCCCTAACCCTTACTCTCCCTTATTGGCATATTAATTTGATGTTATTGTTTTGAAGTCTTGTGATAGTTTTCTTAATCTTGCAGGTGATGACAGACCCAGATTTTCCTGGCCCTAGTGATCCTTATCTAAGGGAGCACCTGCACTGGTATACACCACCATTATGAATTTATTTATTTTTTTCTTTTTGTTACACATATGAAATTACCTAACCTAGCTTTAAAGTGGAAGGTTAACCTAGATACAAATCAATTTAATTTTTTCTATCGAAACAAGTTAATTTGATTAAAAGACAAAATAAACATTATGGGCCAGAGATTTTACGGTACTTTATTGAAAAAATAAAATATCGGTACATTTTAACATACACATGATGTTCAAAATTACACTACAAGGTTAGGTTCAAGTGAATAAAAAAAGAAAGATGTGATTATACTATAACAAGGTTGGTAGTTACATTGTGGGCGTTCTATTACATTGTTAAGGTAGATTTTTGTACTTGAACATGATTGAATTACAAAATTAATGTTTATTATTACACAATTGACGTACTATACGTGTGTTATTACTACAAACATTATGAACTTACACAACATCATAATCGTGTTACCACATGATGTCAACATACAAGATCTAAGGTAAAGTTACACTGTAATTGTTCAAATTTGCACTCCAAGGTCACATGATTGTCTTAACGTTACATTTAATTATATCAAATAACACTGTGGACGTTAGATTACATTGTTAATGTAATATATTATAGTTGAACGTTAATGTATTCCAGTAACGTTCAAATTAAATAACGCTAGTACTTTATTTTTTTATTAAGGTATCATAGATGGACCTAAACATTACATAAATTAATTTCAGCATGCTATATATATTCTCATAAAGTACCATCATTTCCCAAAGCCCTATAAAGTACGTAGGCATTTTCATCAAAAAGAAGAGGAAGAAAAGGTGTAGGCATTTTCATCAAGAAGTAGAAGAAGAAAAACTGTCGACAATATTAGTGTCCTTCTGTACTTGTTAAGTATCAATCATGGTTACAAGCTGTAAAGGGCTATAAAAATGCAAGGAAAAATTGTCGAGTACAAAACTAACAAAAATTACGACTGTAGTCCTTCTGTGCTTGTTATACCTTTGCCGTATTTTTATGCTCGTTTGATTGTTTTTTCATACAAAACTAACAAAAATTTCTCAAATAAACAGGATTGTGACAGACATTCCAGGCACCACAGATGCCACATTTGGTAAGTCCTACATATACAAGATGTGAGCATTCATGGTGTCTGTTTCCCTTTCCTTCAATAAGTTGGCTAATTTAGGGTTTATTTAATCGTATTAACAGGAAGAGAGGTGGTGAGTTATGAGATGCCGAAGCCCAATATTGGCATCCACAGGTTTGTGTTTGTTCTCTTCAAGCAGAATCGAAGACAATCAATCAACACACCTTCCTCGAGGGATCACTTCAGCACTCGAAGCTTCGCGGCCGAAAATGACCTGGGTCTTCCTGTCGCTGCCGTCTACTTCAACGCGCAGAGAGAAACTGCAGCTAGAAGACGCTAGCTAGTAGCTCTACCCAGAACTCCTCCATCCATTATCCATATATATGTTAAATAAAGGCTTCTTTATAGATAGGCTATTGTAACTCTTGTTTCCCGATAACCTAAATTTTAACTTGTTGACACGTGAGAAAATAAGTAACTTGTTATTACAAATTATTTACAATGTATGCCACAATATCTTAATTATGTTAAAAAAATTATTATTACCTAAAATAATTATGAATTTCGTTGAGTATTAATAGGCATGATTTCAGATTTTGTTTTTTCCCTCTGAAATTTTTATTTTTTATTTTTATTTTTTTTGAAAAAAAAAAAGGAACAACTAGTGTGGCAAGCCACCCCTTTCGGGGCCGTTTTGGAACCGGAAAGGCTATGAGAACTTTCACCCTATCCGTGGCCACAGTCAAGCAGACTTCTATCCAACCTTTTTTTTAAGTAGTTTAACATTTTAAAATCGAAATAATAGGTTTAATTAATATGCTCCTCATTAGACCACACAATTACTTACATGATGCATGTAATTAACAAGAATAAACTCCACAAGTTAATTAAGAGAGAGGAGATACTCCTGCCGTGTGTGTTTCTGTGATTTTCTTGCTCTCCGATCAGATTTTGTATTGATTTCTGAAGGTTTCAAGTTGCATCTGATCAGATTTTATGGGGTCCTTTTTATCTTTTTTAACTGGAAAGTTATAACGGGGGAGGAGGAACGACCAACCAATTAATATCCCACCACCTGTCTTTTTAGGGTGTTGCCTTCCATTTCAACTGGAAAAGTTCGAGTTCAAATTTGTGTGTAGCAATTAACCTTAACAGCGCTAACTCTTTAACCCCAACTCTGTTATATCCTATATACAAAATTATAAAATCATAACTCGTCGACCTATACGGCTCCTCCGAGGACAACATCCAAATGTTGATCGACACCAACGATTCCTACACCCAGTCCACTGGTAAAAATATCCGCCGGGCCATCACCAACGTCATCCAATTTGCCGATTCCGGCGATGTCCTCTTTTGTGACGGCTGTGGAACCCTATTAAGGTATCGGATAGAATAAGGGAGGAAACTGATTGCCAAGTAATCAGAAGATTTTTAAGATTTTTTTGATTTTTTTTCTTAAGTGAAAATATTGGGATGAATGATTGAGAAAGATGACTTATGGGGAAACCATTTGAAGATTAAGGCCCGAATAATTAGGAGACAATCAATGGAGATAGGCAATTGATCATATTTGAGAACAATAGTGGTGTATATAATTGCATGGTTCAGTGCTTGGACAGAAAAGCTATGTGGAAAGTTGAAGAGAATAGGATCGTTCCATCAGAGGAATAGTAGTGAACAAAAAGAGCCGTGCGCAGAAAGTGAGTGAGAGACACTTGGTATTATTAATTTATTGTTTTTTTAGGAGATAAAAGAGTTGAATTAGAGGTGTTTAATGAATGGTTAGGTGTCAAAAAATTGGACGGACCAGAAAAAGGCCACACACCAAAATGAGCACAAACAGGCCCTCTGAGCAAATCACTTTTCCTGTTCCTCACTCATATTTTGCACGTCCAAGAACAGAAATTCGTAGGATTTGACACCAGCCAATGCAGCCACACCACGTCCAGCTATCATGTCCAATCTTGTAAAAGAAGAGATAGGTACGTAGTTTTCAAAGGGCTAGTGGTAAATTTATGGGAGGGATAAACTACGGTTGGTGATATCTACATAGGGATTCCTACAGTTCGATTTGGTGACAAAAATGTTATGTTCATCTTTATAATCATAAAAATTAATTATATTTATAATTACAAATTAATCATTAGAGATTATTTATAACCATACATATCGAATAATGAATTTCTCATCGATTAATGTACGGTTATATCCATCTTCATTAATACAAAAAATATATTCGTTCAATTAACTCATTATAATATAATATATATTAATTTAATTAATAAATATCCACGTCCAATCATAAAAACATACCAATGTTTTTTGGAGTTGTTCATGACAAGCCAAAAGTGATAAATTGGTCCAATGAAAAAATAGAGAGAAAAGAATGACAAAAGCAAATACAACAACCACTAATGAACAAAGACAAAGTAAATTTTCAAATAATTCTAAAACTTGTGACACCAAAAACTAGAGCATTGAATTTAAAACATGGATGAGGTTTGCTGATCTTTGATCTCTACTATAAACACCATTGAATTCTCATTGGTTTTGATTCAAAACGTTTGAACTTTCTCACAAAATGCAAGTATTAATTCTCAAGGGAATGAGTTTGGTGAAAATACATACATTACACAATACTATATTATATTATCTATAAGTTATATTATATATAATATGTACTATTTGAGTCGGATTCGACGACGGATATGGATCGAGAACCCCTATAACTATATCTGAAACCATAACCGAATAATACTTCCAATTTTTCCCCATATCTGAAATATACCCGAATTTTCATTCCCAAATCCGTTCCATTCGGGCGGTTATCCATGATTATCGGGTTAATCGGTTTGAATTGTCATCCCTATACACTCTTTATTAATTATGTTTTTTTGTTCTTCTTCAATTCTTTCGAGTTGAAAATTAAAAGGAATTTGTAGGAGATAAAAAATGGTATGTAGATAGCACCACCCTAAACTATTTACATATGGGAATGCTAATAATCTTTTCAGTAGGATATTCTTTTTCGGCTCTTGCTTTTATTTTGAAACGATGTTGTCATTGAAATTATCTAATTTGTATTTCACTCTTTAAAGATTAGTTCTACAAAATATCAATCAAATTAGAAACCATTTAACTGTTTGATTAACATTGTTTAAATGAGAATTATGGTTCATCCATATATTGGATAATCGTTAGAAACTAAACGATTTCAAACTTTAGTATTTTATGGCAAGATGATCTTTAAAAGGTGCCTCGAAAAATAAATGGGTTAGATCATCATGCCACATTGAAAAACAAAAAAGAGAACTGAAAAATAGAATGAGAATGTGCAAATAAGAAAGGTTCTAGCATTTTCCTTATATATATTTGGGTTAGGAACCAAGGAAACATGTTTTTGTCACATATTTTGACACTTATTTTGTAGGATCCATTTCATAATATAGATAGTTTGGATTGTTAAAATATATTACGAAGTGGATCCTACAACATATATGTCAAAAACATGTATCCTTGAATCCTAACTGTTTATATGTTACCCTATGCTCTCTCTCTCTCTCTCTCTCTCTCTCTCTCTCTCTCTATTTTTTTTTATGTAATATATTAGAAAATCTTTACATTATGTTTGGATAAGGGAAATAAACTTGGAATTTGGATTAAAGTCTGAATTTATAAATTGACATACATCAATTCCCTTGTTTGGATTCATAAATATAGAAATTTAGAATTTCCACACAGAAAAAAATTTGGAATTTGGGACCTCCAATTCCAAAGTTTAAATTCTATGTAAATAGGTGTTATTTTCCAATTTCTATGATTGAGAGTTTAAAAATAATAAATTCCGTATTTAATTTCATTGTTCTTTTAGGTTAACCAAACAAGAAAATTCACAAATTCTAGGAAATAAAATCCGGACGTTTCAATTTTCGTCATTTTAAAATTCCTTAGTAATCTTAAATTTCTTCATCCAAACATAATGTTAGTTGCACTAGTAGGAAAAACATTTTGCGCAACGTAGGTACCTTTGTCGCGCAAAGTGAAAAATCGTTGCCTAAAAAATAGCACAACGAAACCTTCGTTGCACGCTAAACGTCGCGCCAAGGCAATGACGGTAGGGTTTGCGCGACAAAGAAGAAGCATACGTCGCGCAAACCATTTCTTTTTGTTTTGGTCAAAAATATTTTTTTTATAATTTTTAATAAATATTGTAATTAAATTCTAAGCAATAATGAATTAACCAAGAAAAAGTATTTAATTATAAAATATATGAAAATGTACATACAAAATGTTCGAACAAAAAAGAAAAAACTACAAGTAGTTTTCTAGGTTTGATACATCAGGCTACTGGGTATCGGCAGGGCAAGGTGGCTCTGAGGTCGAAGATGGAGCAAGATTAAGTGTTGGTAGCGAGATTTAGAGGTTGGACAACTGTATGGTTTGTACAAGGTCTCTCACCGTCCCGGCATAGGTCATCTTTTCCTCGTCTTGGGCCCTCATATGCTCGCCCTAGACCGCAAGCTGACCTCTTAGGGTTGTCACTTCCTCCTTCAATGCATCGACCTCTGCTGTGTTCGATTTGGAAGAAGAGGCACCCGTCTCACGAACCCGCGCTTTCCCCATACATCAAATAACCTTGCCATGACGACGACCGAAGTTCTGATTTAGGACATCAGCCATGATCTGAAAACATGCATTCTCGGGTACCGTGACGCCTTCAATCGGGGTCTCCGGGGAAAGTTGCGATGTTGCTTCTTGGAGAACATAAGTGCTCTTTTCCACCATAGCAACCTGTAATAATAAAGAAAAAACATATAATATTTAATAACAAAACATAAATAATATTTGAACAATTCATACATATAAGAATAATAAGAATTACATATACTTACATGAAGCTGCTCAATGGTCTCATCACAAGGTCGAATGTAAACATCTTCGAACATGTCGATCTCTGGGAACTTAGAACCCCCTTGAAGAAAAAAAAATAAAGAAAATTTTATTATTCAATAATAATAATAATAAATTGTATAAAATTTCAAAGTTAATATACTTTTACCTGATGCCGTGCCTCAAGTCTATACGAAAAGGGCATTGAACCGGAATGGTGGAGAAGTTTCTTTAACTCACGAACTTTCTTGCCAGCAGCAGATTTCTTCTGTTAAACGCAAAATATACATGTTAGTGCGACTATTTGAAATAAATTAGTAAAAAAAGTATAACTAAAACAATAATAAATTATTATTAAAATATTATGTACGTACCACAAATTTTGGGTCCATAAAATGTTTGCAAAGCCACTGCCAATCCTCCGGCCTGTCCTGCAACTCGATTGGAACATGTAGGCAAGCAATCTCTGGATCATCCCATTGCTTAAAATACGTTTGAAAATTATTCTTCCATTGTTAGTACCGGGTTGCTAAGGCCACCTCTAAGTAGGCCATGGCCTCGGGGAATATATCCTCAAGATCATAAATGACCTACAAATATGAAAAACAATAAAATAATAGTAAGAAATTTAATAATATTAAGATAATATATTTTGGTTTTTAATATTTGTAAACAAAATTAAAAAAATGATAAGGGCTAAAAATTAATATACTAACCGACAACTTGTGTCGCACCAGTTTCTTCATCTCCTCGAGAATTTCTGCCCAAGAGTCCCACTGAAAAGGACAATTTTGTCGAATAACAACACCACAGCTACTAACGACACTGCTATGCTGTTGTGAGGTAGCCGCTCCACAATGTCGCGGGTCATATGCAATCTTGACCTTGGAGGTGGCCTGACGTACGCCTTGTGCCTGCTTCAGCATTCGACTAAGCCCCCTAGTGTTTTTTTTAGCTGGCCAAAAATACTTAAATGGTGAAAACCTTAAGCTTAAATTGTACAAAAAATTCGACACAACCTCCCCTAATAGTATAGCATTCCCCAAAACCTTAAAACAGTAATTCACAACCCGTAACACATTTTCACAATGCAGCAAATTTTCACCATCATAAACATAATAGTTTTAAAATGAAAAAAAAAAAAAATACAACGTAGTGAGAATTAGAAAAAACTACCTGGCTGGGAGGCCTCACCCTCGACTCTGGATGCCAAGGAAGTGTGATTAGAAGGCTCAGGCTCATGACGGCGCCGGTGAGGCCACCGTGCACTAAGCGATTGAACCGACACTGATGACATCGATGAGACGGGCGGTTGGGTCGTCGTAGGAGTAGTCTCAGTAAAGGGTGTAGGCTCCCCAATCAATGGAGCACTCACGCCTGGAGCAATAGATGCTGATAATGCAGGAGGCACATTGGTCACACTTCGACGATGAGTGTTCAACCGCGACATCTATACACTTTTTGAACCATAAAATTATAACATTAGAAATTAATCCTTTCTTGCATTTGAAACTAATCAATTAGCAGTCAAAGTAATAGCATATCCTTTCTCGCATTTGTTCACACACACACACACATATATATATATATATATATAAAACAATAGTGAAACGGTAGAAACAATACTAATTAAATATGTCAACCATATTGTAAACCTAAACCAATGGGATTAGATGTTCCGTTTATGTGTATCTTGATTATTTTGGTCGCAATTGTGATGCGTTCTCTATATACCAAAGTGTGATATATTTTAGAACTTAGCTGCAGCATCTGTAAGTTGGTACCTTTTGAAGCAATTTGTAAAAGTTAGTGTTTAAAAGCCGTTTCAGCATGCCAGCTTTTGTAAAATTGTAATTACTACGACTATTATTAGGGTTAATTATAACAGTGGGGAATGTTTAAAAGGCATTCAGTTTCTATCAATTCAATGTCTAGTGAGAGAATCTTCATTGGTTTCCCTCACTCGAGTGCCTACTCTACGTACCTAGATTTCTCTTTGAGAATTTTAAATTATCTTTTACCGCTTCCGCTACTTATGGAATTAATTATTAAACGCGTGCCAACAGTAATATAGTAGAGAAAATACAATGCATCTTCACTTATTGCTGTAACTTCAATTAACCATGTCCTAGTGACTAGTGTTAAATAGTACAGTAAATCACTCAATCATGAAGCAAACACATTCGAAGTGGACTCCTGAAGGGGTATGTTTTGTTACATTACCTTCACAATAGGAGCGGCAAATGATGAAGGAATGAATGAAAATGCAATACTAACAATCACTGCAGCTGAGAATGCATCCAAATCCTGCAAAATAAACACAAGTAAATATGAAATTCACAGATCCTCTCCTCTGTGATTGAATTGAACCCTATCGAAAGAATCAGAGACTTTCACAAGCACAACTGCACCATGAATGGACACAAACTATACAATTTAGGTTTACCATATTTAACGTTGGAAAATCCAATTAGTGTTACATAATTCAAACTACAAATTATAACATATAGTTGATACAGAACCACTTCAATTTAGTCAGTTTCTTGATGCAGGCCACCTAACAATCAAGCAAGCCAAACACTTTCAGGACAGCTCATTGCGTAAAATTTATGTAGAACAGAGCACAGAGGAATTAACAGAAAAACTTTCAATGATAAAATAGGAAATAGAGAAAATAAATAAGCACAAGAAATTGTAGCTGCAAACACTTTAAAGTATATTCATATATTCCAGGCTTGTGGCACCACCATTCGCAAATGCTCTCGTAGGGAGATTCCATCATGGACATTTTGTCATATTCATAAACTCAAACACTAAAGAACATTCTCCATGTAAGTTGTACCTGGGATGAAGATATTTGCTGCCCCCTTCAAGGAACCTAAATCTGTTACGTCTTTGGCCTGTCCAACTTAGCATGTATTAGATAAATTTGTCTTACATTAGCATTTATCAAGCAATTTAGAAAGAATAGATAACGGAATCGCCTAATGCGGATTCATGACGATATAGGAAGATGTTATGCTTCTAAAACCTGATCAGCAATGAATAAGATGGTGACTTTACTCTAAGATATCTATACATATTGCAAGGTTTATAACTAAAAAAGCCAAAATATCTGAAGGCTCAACAAGTAATGAAAGGTGAGGTTTTCGAAAGAACATTCCTGATAAGTAGGCATAGTTTGTAAAAGTCAGACCACCCATGATACATGAGATGAAGAGGAAGTCAGTGAGAGAGATCCAATTATAAAACTGAAACCATCAACTGAAACCATACATGCAATAAGAAGATTTGGATGACAAACTCCAGTCGAAAACCAATCTAAGAGGAGATAAATAGCTAAAGTATGTCTATATAACTATAAAAGTTCCACACCACCAGCCATCTCCTCACATAAATAAAACCAGAAAAATATATCAGTATGCCTATGCAAAAATAACACTACCCTTATGTCCATAAAACATTCGGTTTGGCCAGATACCACCTCAATAAACAATTAAACATAGTGGCTACAAACCAACAAAATTAACGAGAGAGAGCGAGGGAGAGAACAAGGAAAAGGCACAACATTCATCAAATTAACGCAGTACTATTGTTAATTCATGCATGTGCACAGACACGCTCTAGTAATATAATCAGTGACTGTCACTACCAACCTCTAAAAAGGTGATCTTGAGTGAATTGGACAGGCGAATTCAATATCAAGGATCTTTGCCTAATAATCAAAATGAAGGAATCCAATATTAATACATGGGAAGAAAAAAAACATTGGAGAAACATTATATAAAACAGAACATGAAACACAGCAATCCGATTGTAAATTTTAAGAAAACCCTAAATGGTGGCAACAAATCAATCATCAATCTACAAATGCAATTCAAATTTTAGGAAAACCCTAAATGGTGGCAGCATAACAATCATCAATCTACAAATTCTAATTTAAAAACCATAAAATCCCTACACCAGAAATTCACATTAATAACAAACCCCTAAATCAAAATTACCTAAATTTTAGAGGGATGATGGCTGGTAGCAGTGTCCTCGACGACAGTGATGGAGTGATGGTGGTCGCGACGGCGGGGGTGTTGTCGAAGAGGAGAGAATTGACGGCGCGGGTGATGAGGTGATGGCCTGGGTTCTCTGGGATGTCGTCGAGAAGGATGATGGATGGTGCCGTTGTGTTGGTCGACGACGGTGATGGCTAGTGAGCACTGTGAGGAGGAGGACGATTAAGAGTTGGAGAGTAGAGGGAAGGGAGTTGAGGGACTGAGAGTCTGAGAGTGATTCTGGAACTCGGGTGGAATTGGTTGAGGAGGATAGTCGGCTGGAGTGGAGAAGGAATTGGATTTGGGTTGGGAAGAGAGAGAGGATGAGGAGGAAAGTTGGCTGCAGCAGGATGAGAGAGAGACCGAGTGAAAGAGATGAGAGAATGAAAGGCTTTTGCGCAAAGTGCCAACTTGGAAAACTTGGGAAATTTTTTTTAAAAGGCGCCTATTTTTTACTATTGCACCGCCAAAATTATCACAAATGGCGCGACGCAGTATACATTTTGACGTCGCGCGATTTTTTTTATTTTTTAAAAAAAATATTATAAATTTTACTGAAAATTTACTTAATAAATATATATACCATTGAACTTGATGGGATACGCATTGTACCAAACTAATTTCAACAATCCAACCGTCAAACTTGTTTGTATATATTCCGAGATCGCATACGTCAAAAATTATAAAAAACAAACATCCAGAGATCAAGTAACGGGACAAAACTTTTCGACGATTAAAAATAAAAAATCACGATTTAACGGTTATTTTAACTCTGATTTTGATGATTTTTTACAATTACACTCGACCCTATATGAATACAATGAGCTAATTTGATCGTCAGTTTAAAATATTTACACAAATAGATACCACAAAATGTTATGTTAAACTTAATGATAGTATAAATAAACTCTAAGTGCTAGGGAATCTATCGTTTTGATGGAATACACATTGTACGAAACTAATTTCAACGATCCAACCGTCAAACTTGTTTGTATATGTTTCGAGATCGCATACGCCAAAAATTGCAAAAAATAAACATCTAGAAATTAAGTAATGGGACAAAACTTTTTGACGGTTATAAATGAAAAATCACAATTTAACAGTTATTTTAACTCTGATTTTGATGATTTTTTACAGCTACACTCCTTGACCCTATATGAATACAACAAACTAATTCGATCGTCAATTTAAAATATTTACACAAGTGGATACCACAAAAATGTTATGTTAAACTTAATGATAGTATAAATAAACTCAACTATTAGGGATCTATCGTTTTGATGGGATACGCATTGTATGAAGCTAATTTCAACGATCCAACCATCAAACTTGTTTGTATATGTTCCGAGATCATATACACCAAAAATTGCAAAAAACAAATATCTAGAGATCAAGTAACGGGACAAAAAATTTCAGCGGTTATAAACGAAAAATCACGATTTAACAGTTATTTTAACTCTGATTTTGATGATTTTTTACAGCTACACTCCTTGACTCTATATGAATACAACGAACTGATTCGATCATAAATTTAAAATATTTACACAAGTGGATACCACAAAATGTTATGTTAAACTTAATCTCTATTAATTAATAAAACACTCATTGTCAACCAAAATCTTATGAAATTACCAGTTTAACCCTCTAATTAAAACATAACATGAATAAGAAATATGAAGCAGAAATGTAATTTCATATAACCAAATTTTGCTGTTTTTTTTTTTTCAAAGCCTCACTTACATGCAAGGTTCTAAAAAATGCTAGGCGCTAGTCGGGCGGTGGGCTAGCGCCTAGCGCCTAAGTGGCTAGGCGGGGTTTAGGCGGGCGCCTAGGTAGCCTAGGTGGATTTAGGTAAATTTCTTATATATTTTGTAAATAAATGCATACTGACATTTACAAAAAAATATTCTTGTATCTCTTGGAATAAATATATTATATACCATATAAATTAGTTAAATTTATTTTATAGTAGATGATTAAATATTGAGGAATACATTATTTAAAAAAAATATACATATCTAACCATAAGAGTATAATATAAGATGATCTTATTCTGATCATAAAAAGAAAAATAATATCATGCAAGAGTGTAATATGGTGTTGTTTTAAAAAGAAAAAATAATAAAATATTATCTAAATATTTTATATAATTTATTTATTAGGGGATAGTGGGTAATTATTGTTTACCGCTTTATTTTGTGATAAGGCAGAGGCTGGTGGACTTCACCATGCCAAACTAAGCATCTTTTCAGAGTCAGACTTTTCCATTTTCCCAAGTTTCCCTGCTGCCCATTCTATCTCTCCGCTCCATCTTCTTCTTCTTCATCTTTTCAGACTTTTCTCCTTTACCTCATCTTCTCTATTTCTATCCCTCCATTTTCTTCTTTCCTGAAAACCCGCAAATCAAACATCGAAAATTTCTCCCTCAATCCCTTCATCTCTCCACCACACATCTCCCTCTATCACAACCGCACTTCTCCGGTTTCATGCACAAAAGTCTGGGGTTTGCAATACCGGTCAAATCTGAGATGCAGGACGACGAGAGACATCTAGATGTTATGGGTTTGCAACTTGCACATACACAGAGCAGAGAGACGAGGAACCGCTTACCATGCCGCCTAGCACCGCCTAACACTGCCTAGCAACACCTAGTCGGCCTCCTAAACCCTCTCTGTTTTATTGAAAACGGTTTGCCCAAAATTGCCACGGAAGCCCACCGCCCACCGCCTAGGCCGATTTTTAGAACATTGCCTACATGTAATCCTAACATATTTCTAATTTAAAAAAAATAAATAAATAAAACTTCCCACTCCCACAGTCTCTATCGCTCTCTTCCTCTCTCCTTCTATTTCAAAAACAAAAATAAAAAAATTTCTCACACACTTTGTGTGTGCCCATATGATAGTGATAGTATAAATAAACTCTCAATGTTAGGGAATCTATCGTTTTGATGTGATACGCATTGTACGAAACTAATTTCAATGATCCAACCGTCAAACTTGTTTGTATATGTTCCGATATCGCATACGTCAAAAATTGCAAAAAACAAACATCTAGAGATCAAATAACGGGACAACACTTTTCGACGGTTATAAACGAAAAATCACGATTTAGCGGTAATTTTAATGTCGATTTTAATGATTTTTTTACAACTACACTCCTTTATCCTATATGAATACAATGAACTAAATCAATTGTCAATTTAAAATATTTACAAAAGTGGCCCACAAAAAGCCTTTGTGCGACGCAGTTTGTTCGTCACACAAACACCCTTTACATGACGCATTGTTGATGCGCTGCGCAAATAGTTTTTACGTGACGCATTGATTGGTGTGTCGCGCAAAGTATGCTTGTGCAATGACCCCACTGTCACGTCGCGCAAGTTATATATATAGTTTTAATTTTTTTGACAATTCTAGGTACATCTAGGAGGTATATACCACCTTGATTGCCTTCGTTATTTGGTATCAATTTTTTTTCACTTTGTCTTTTTTTTCTTAAAAAATTGATGATTTAATTAGCACCTTGAATCTTGATAATGTTTGTTATTATTTTGTTTTCTTTAATAACAAGATGAGGAAGGCTAGTTTAGGTGAACGTAAATATTAAATGGATCTCCATAAAATTCACAACATTTTAATTTAAAAACTGCATTAAATCATAATTTAAACTTCATAATTCCCCTATAGACAAATTACAGTACATTATGAAAAAACTGTGATGAAGAAAATACTCGTGACACCTACAGAGATTAACGGACAGGAACTCGACTGCTTCATGTTCTGCAGAGGAATTAGGCTCTCGTTCATGACAAAAGTCAGTAAAGTCAAAACAGGTTTCCGGCATTGGCAGAAAGTGAGAAGGAAACCGGCATAATGGACGAAATTTCCGCTTCACTCGTGTTCAGAAAGTAGTATGAAAAACTCCTTGTCTGTAATTGCTCCCATCTCCATCGCTATTTCTAATGCACTTTGCCCTCGCCCATCTTCAATTGACGGGCGTGGACCCCTGCATCACAAGTTTTCGTCTAAGAATTAGACAAAAGGATGAATTTGTTTCTGTCAAGCACAGTTTTCAACCCCAAATAGGTAATTACAGCAGACAGTCGACGGTAATATCATAATAGGAGAAACATTCAAAACGCAACGGAAACTGGAAGATGATAGGAAGATGTGTTCATACGGTAAATACAACGGCAAACAAACGGCAAAGAGACTTGAAATAAATAACTTGTATGCCAGCGTCCAATGTCTATTAAGCTGGCATCATATCAAGTTATCCCTGTTTTCTATCATATTTAACTTCTGTATAAAATTGGATCTTTAAGATTCACCATTCGTTTCTTTTTTGTTGTTTTAACTGCAATAATTTCACGAAAACTTAATGCAACTTTCAAGCTATGCGCATTTTTTAATATTAGAACTGAGCATTGGAAGTTAATGGATTACCTTTGCTTGAATGTATATTTCCTTATGCTGAGCTGCATCCTTGGGGCCTGGTTTGAAAACTGGAGCTCTCATGTCCTTCGAACCATCCAGTCTGCAAAAGAGTTTCAAATCCAACTAGAATCACAGCAGTACAAACAACTTTAAATACACCAAAGAACATTACTTGGATGATTACATTGTAAGTAAAATTGGAGTTCTTACTTTTCATTCTCAAGTAGAAGCGTTCCCTCCCATACAGAATTGCAATATGCATTACCCAAGTTGCGAAATAAGTCCACAGGTATAGGTTCCCAAACCCTGAGATGAAACCAAAAAAAGAAGAAAATACAGTGAGCATCAACCTCCTCATATTCTGCACAATTTCCTTTTCAGCATCCTTACAGCTTGCACATCTCTCCTTCAACTCTGTAAATATGCAATCATGCTGCTACAAAAAACCATAAAAAGGATTCTGATGGTATGTTTTAGCGCAAGATAGCCTTTCGAAAACAGTATTATATGTATTACAGAAAAAAGTGGAAAAGCATATTGTACTCATTATGGTACATCTGCAACTCATTGTAGAATGTTAACTCTGAGCATTCCTCCAAGGAATTCAAGCCATGAATAAGAAAATGAGACAAAGCATATAATTTCTATGTAGAGAAGAAAAATTTGAGGGGAGCAGATAACAACTTACTTCCACCATTGTTTTGAATTCATCCCGTGCCTTTTTCTATTTGACTTTGCCTCCCTCAGCCTCCTGCTTTTTCCTTTACAAGTTCATATTAATCCTCATCTGAACTACAATAATAATTCTCTCTATCCTCACTACTATCATTTCCGGATTCCCATTCGTCCTCATCTTTGTTTGCTTCTTCCGGTGCATTGTATTGAGGCAGATCACCAAGGTCAATTGATATTTTGAATTCGGGAACTCCAGCTACATCAAACAGCTCTTGGACAACATTAGTATCCCAGAGTGTTTCTTCACCAATTTCTATCGAAGACGATAACTGTTGGTCAGCGACGTTGTCATCATGATCTAGTTTCGGAATATAACCCTCTTCGATCAATCTTCTAAACCACTTTCCAACCACTGCCGACTGTAGGGTCGTCTAGATAGAATATTTGTTTCGCCATAGTTGCCAAAATATATCGGTCTTCAATGTACCAACGTCTGGTAGTGTTTACTGATAGTAAACCATGGTCTCACTTAACACTCATTCGGTTATGTGGGTTTGTATGAAACCAAAGACACTTAAACAGTATCACTTGACACCTATCCTTGTAAAGCAATTGTACTACACTAGTTAGTTTGCCATAAAAATCAATGTCTTCACTGTCGCCTGCACTCGAGAAATGGACACCACTATTTTGAGTAGACGACTTGTCATCACATGTTGCCCCCAAGAACTTGATCCCATTGACATGACAACCTAAGAACAATTCAACATGAAGCGGTCATCTCGCCAAGTTATATAATTCTTCATCGTAAGAGGGTGAATTCAACTCCTTCAATTTGTTCATCTAATATAACATATACAAAAAGTTAACTTGTTAGTGTAACCAAATTTAAAGACGGACATGAACAAGTTGGAAAATATGCTCAATTCAAAACACGTACAACTTACATGTTCGTGAAACCACGATAGAAACAATTCACTGTGCTTCTTGGCATATAAATGTGAAGGATATTCCCACTTCATTAATTGTTCATGCTCTTCAAGGTATGGCAAAGCCTCTTCACAATTGTTGAGTATGAACCAATACGCTATCTCTATGTCCTTTTTGATAAACGATTCGCCTTTCACAGGATCGCCAAATGGTCGTGGAATTTTGGAAAAAACAGATAGTTTCTCTTTTCTGACACCACCGTCATTATTACGTTAAGGACGATTAAAGGCTGTCTCAACATCTTGAAGATACATTGCACAAAAAGTAAGTGAATCATATGCAACCATGCCTCCACAAGTGATCCTTCAGGTTGCTCTGTTTTGAACACACTTTTTCAACTCACCAAGATATGTGCACAAATAAAAGGTATGATACAAATTATTCAAAGTGTTCATTGACCATGAATCTGTTATATATATATAGATGCTTAATTAAGTACCTTTATGTTGGATACATCCATCGACAATTGATTAGTTTGACAAGCAATGCCTCATCTGGCAAGTGAATCATCACATGAATCATACTTGTAAAAAAAGCTGGAGGAAATATATGTTTGAACTTGCATAAGATGTTCACAATGTCGTCATACAATTGTTTAACATCCGACTTTCGTAAACACCTTGCAGTCAACTGCGAAAAAAAAATCCTTCAAATTATACCAGTCACAGCTCAGATGCCCTATAAATTATACAATTATATCATATCAGAGTCTCCTCATACAACAATTGTGCATAAATCAATAGTGTTTGGTTCCCTTCCAATTAAAGCTATAAATTGCAGGTGACCATACTGCTAGAATTGAATCAACTTGTGGTGAGGCAAAAACATCTCCGCAAATAATTGCAGTTAGCATTCCATCCGCCACAAATCCAGCGTGTGCAGGCTCATGCCCACTTCCACCTCCCTGTATCATCAAGGTAATTAAATTAGAAAGCCTATCTCTGTTACATAGTTTACAATTCCATTTCATTCTACAAGCCATCAACAAGGAAAGATTCATTTTTACAACGGAAAATAAAATTCAAAGCTTTCAATTTCTACACGTTCTTCTTGAGTCAATTTCCACATGTTCCTCGAGTCTTGTCTATAAATAACAAACAGATACACTAAATCAAAAGAAAAAGAAGTCATCAAAAAATAAATGAAAATTTGAAAAGTAGCAAATTGTGAGGGAAAGAAAGCTCTCACATGTGGTACGTTTAAATGGTTCTTCTGGCAATTGAGCTCTGCAAGTGAGGGAGAGGGTTTGGATGTCTGTATTTTTCTCTGTTTTGTTCTGGCTTTTGACTTGTGTGAATAAATGACAAAAGGACAATAATTTCTGGCACTTTGCGCGATGCAGATGGGCAGTCATCACGCAAAACAGCTTTGCACGACACCAGCCTTCGTCGCGCAAAGCAGTTTTGCGCGACGGAGATGCACCTACGTTGCGCAAATCTGTTTTGCACAACGATTGCCCACCCGTGTCATGCAAAGTTGGGAAAAAAAGGGTAAAGATCCTTCATTTGTAGCCAAAATCTTGTGTGACGCTTGTGCGACGAAGGTCGACATCGTGCACAATAGTTTTGCATGACGCCGGCCTTCATCATGCAAAGTTCCATTGCACGACGTTTTGTGTTTAGCGTCGCGCAAATTGGTTTTTGTCCTAGTGTTGTTAGATAAGTAAGAAATCAATTGATCCAGCAAAACGTTTATCCTTTCTAATATAAATTTAAGGCTTAAATGTCAAAATGGTCATTGTGTTATAATCATATGGCCAATTTAGTCCCAATGTTTTCGATTTGGCTAATTTGGTCCTCGTGTTTGTCTATGTTAGCCAATTAAAGACCTTTCATTCAATTTCTTTTAAAAAATTCATAAGAAAAATTATATGATATATAATTACCCTTTCTCAGAAAAATGAAAGTCAATGAGAAATAACACATATAAGAGATAAAACTTCCAATCATAAAAATTAATAAGGTTGTGGCATAGAAAAGAAATGGGGTAATGTTAGGGAGGAGGTTGGGGAGTTGGGAGGAGAATATTTTTCTTTTAATTTTTAATTTTATTTCATTTTTTAATATTTAATTCAAATAAATAATTTTATAAATAAGTTTATAATTTTTTTTAATTTTTTTTTTACAGAAATTAGATGGGATGTCGTTAATTAGCTAACAGAGATAAACACAATGACTAAATTGGCTAAATTGAAAACACAGGGATTAAATTGACCCAATGAGTAAAACACAAGGACCATTTTAACGTTTATATAGGAAGTAAAGCTTTATGTTTGTTAATTGATAACAAACAAAAAACAAATTGTCATGCTAAAAGTAGGACATCGTAAAAACCCCTCTCCATAGAGCAAGATGAAAACTAAGAAAGAAGAGGGGGGGGGGGGGGGGGGGGGGGGGTGGGGAAATTAGAGCTACATTCTAGGCGGCTGGAGTAATTTTTATTTTATTTTATTTTTATTTATTTTGGAGTTGTTTTAAACACCCCATCTTTTGTTGACTACACCTTATATACTTAATACACTTCATATTTATTGTTTAGACTAAAATTTATCTTAATACACTTCACATATTTTCCAATATTATCCTCACACCCCACACTTTCTACATATACCCCACACTTTCCACTTAAAATCCAAATCAAATCATGTGTTCGTCTCACAAGTTCATCTTCTCCACCATATTCAGAAATGAGTATTGTCGAATGATCATGGGTAGAAATTTCTATGAGGTGTAAAAAGAAGGTGCTTCATCTTCAAATCAATGGTTTAGGGTTTATGAAGAAAAAGTTTGACCAAACTCCATTAGTATCATCTTGCTTCTTTCTTTGTGCATATTTGAGGACTTCACTTTTTCCTCTAATTTGGACTTGAGATATGTCGAGTTAAGGGGTTTCTCAAATGGTTTATCATCTATTAAGAAACTCGAATCAAGTACGAAACGAAAATTTTCTCATATTCTTTTTTTCAATTTGTAATTATTCCATTTTGGAGTTTCTATCAATTAAGAATTTTAGGGTTTCTCTGTTCAATTAACTACAAAGTTTTTTGTCCATTTTGCGGGGTTAGTTTTCAATAAACTTCATCGATTTCTATCAATTAGGGATTTTTGATTGCGTGTGCGTGTGTATATATATATCCATCTATTCTCATCTTGTTTGGTAGTTGTTAGAGTTTTGTTCTACAATGGATTATAGCAGTGACTGAGAGCTTGAAGAAAAAAATATGAAAACAATTTGGGGTGTATTCAGAAAATAATTTTATTTTTTAAAATGTGACCTAAATAGTCATTTTATAATATGATATATAAGTTATTTAATAATAAATTTTTATATGGGGTGTTAATAAAAAAAATCCTTTAGTTTTCTGTTTCAAGCTAAAATTCAATGGAGGTGCCTATGCAACTTAATAAATGGCAAGATCGATTTGAACGAATTATATAATATAATTTACCGTGCATGAAAGGCTCAAGAATCGAATTTTATTTTATTTTACGACTTTTAATCTGAAATGCGAATTTCTATAAAAACCATCGTATAAACTATTATCAAGAAACAATCGTAGCACCTAAGTTTCTCAAACAATCATGCTGCTAAAACTCCGAGTAAAGAGGCCTAAAAAGATTCTTAATCGTCTAGAAAAATTAGGGCTGGAATATTTTGCAATATATTGACTTACCGATCGAACCAAACTAGTCGACTCATATTGGTATGGTAATATTTCGGCATATCTTCAAAATCGGTTGGCATGGAACCGAACCGATCCATCAACGGCACAGCTTTAGTTTGGATTTTGTTATATCAGCGATCCAAGGAATAAGCTTTGGTAAACTCTGAAAACATAGCAATATTTTACATGGCATTTTGTGTGAAGAGGCCTTTGTTCAAGGTGAAGTGATGAGTCCATATTATACCATATATGTTACCCTAATCGTAGTTATAGGTTATTAGTTATTTTGGTAGAATTTTGATACTTTGTTATATATTTTCAATGTAGGACATTCAATTTCCTCTTGAGCAAAACGTGATCAAACGGATGAATTTTGGAAAGATTCCAATGGAAGATGTTTTTGAGTCTTTCAAGATGATTGTATCATTTCCTGATTTTTCTACCAAGCCGTTTGACCGTGGCAATGAAATAAAGACTCAGCGCACAGCTTTCCCAGATTGACATTTCTGGACGTTTTGGGTATTTTGAAGGTCAAGATGGCATATTTTAAGGAAGATTCCTTCTAAGGATTTGTAGGGGACGTCTCAAGCTTTTAAAAAGAGACTTTTGGGACCAAATCGGAGTTGATTTGGTAGGTCAAAAGTCTGATTTTCTGAAAAGTCCGAATTTCAGTTTAAATAGGAAACCTTTTATTTCCTAGTTATCTTATTCTATTATGTTTCCTAGTTTTTAGAAGACCTTTTCTATGAAAGATTTTATTTTCTAGCAGTATAAATATGGCTTTTTAGCCATTAGGGTTGGGGAGGGGGGGAGGGGGAATGCACGCATACTCTAGAGAGTTTTTGAAGTTTATTTTCAAGGTGTTTTCTATCATTTTTCTATTTCAATCAAATTCCTTTTGTTTTATGGTTGTTCGTAACTAATTTTCTTTTACTAGGGCGATGCCTTGAGCCTTAGCATGAATATGTAGTTCTTATTTAATTGCTTATGATATTATGCATGCATGCTTTGAATTATTAATCATTGTGCTTTAAACTGTCTCTATATCTTAATGCTTAGCTACCATTAGGATGTTTAGATATGTAATCGGATGCAATTCGGTTGGAATACCACCAGGGGCTTAAGTATTGCTTCTTGTGGTTGATAGTTGTAATTTCACCTAGGTTGCATTGTCACAAAGCGTAATGAGTCATGCATGTTTATATTTGATCTAAATGCCACGATAACCTTGTACTCTTGCAAGTATTTTTGAATACCACATAATGAGTCATGCATGTTTATATTTGATCTCAATCCTTGTGGAAAACAACCTTACTTGAGCTGCTATACTACGATAACCTTGTACTCTTGCGAGTATTTTTATCCCTACTTTTACATGTAGTAAAAATCCCTATCAAGAAATTGGCACCATTGCCGGGGGATTGTTTCAAATAATTTTTGTTTATCATATTCTTAGTTATTTATTTTTGTAAATATCATTTTATTTACTTGATTTTATTTTTATTTTTGTAGGTTGTGGTTTGTTAATTTTGAGAGCAGTTCAATGATGGAGCCACCACCACGACCACCTTTATGGGTTTCTTTCGCGAAACAGGGTTTCTATGGATTTAAACCTACAGTTTGTGCCCTTTGTTGGTCAAACACCCAAGAAATTTTGCAATGCCTTTTTAGGAAATATTTTCCAGACTATGTGAAGGAGCATATTAATATGAGGAACGACTCACTTTGGCGTTGGAACAATCCCACTTTTGATTACTACGCTTTAGATTTGAAAAAGCATCCTAGTTTTAGATGGGCAGGTACTTAACAAACTTTTGAGCAGCCTAATGTGCCACAATGTTCAGAGGAATGCGACATAATTCAACCATCCCAATGTGTGGAGAGCTATAACATGCTAGGAGATATGGAAATTAAAGAGCCACTTGTCAGTGACCCATGCCCAATGGAGGAAACAACCCATGATGATGCTGAATTTTCTCAAGAGCTCGTTCCTACTCAAGTCCATACACCACACATACCATATCAAGATGCTGAAAAGCAATCAACTAAGCTGCAAGTGTGCTTTGAAATTGACGGATTGGATGGGAACGTTCACACCAATTCAGAATCTGAGAAATCACATGGCCAACTCTTGGACACTACAACTTTGCATATAAGGTAGGCTAATGATTTAAATGTTTTTGCTGCTGGAACAGACAGCACGGCTTCACAGCCCATCAAACTTGAAGAAATTCATGAGTCCTGCAAGCAGGCTACATTCTACAGTGGGAAGAAGAAAAGGATTCGTAACAGCTCAATTCTTCGTCAAGAAATTCGGCCAATGCAGAAATTATGGGTATTAAATACAAGGTTTTATTTAGTTCAGTGGAGATGCAAGCCTTTATGGGAAAAACCCTATTTGATTATAAAACGTCATTCACATAAAAGGGTAGACATCGAGGCTTCAACCAATGAATTCAAATGCATAATTGATTACCATCAAGTCACTCTGTACCTACTGTTGCCTTACAATGCTACTAAAAAATGGTTGACCCTGAAAGAACAAGTGACATAATCGCAAATCTCATTCAAATCCGTCTAACTGTAGACGTTAACTAACGCGCTAATTGGGAGGCAACCCAATTTTCGTAACTCTTTTCTTTTTATTTTTGTTCATTTTGTTCATTTTATTTTATTTACTTTTAATCTTTAATACAGAAATTTAAAATAAAAAAAAATTCAGAAAATTGAAGAACAAAAAAATGCAGTTTTTAATTCTTGTTATTTTTCTCTACTTATCTAATTAGGTTTTAATTTTGTGAGTGCAGGTTTCATACATAACTGATTCGGCCTAATCTCAACTATGGGCATGCAATCAATATTCATTCACCCCAACACATTCATCCATTCCTCTACATTCATGAGATTAGGCAGTGCGGAGTGCAGAAACAAAGTTGAGGTTCAGAAATACTCACAGGGGGTTACTAAGAACCTTATGTGCTACTTGGATCTGTTTACTCACACTCTCCCATTATAAAGAGACCTTTTGGGACCAAATCAGAGTTGATTTGGTCAGTCGAAAGTCTGATTTTCTAATAAATCCGAATTTCAGTTTAAATAGGAAACCTTTTATTTCCTAATTATCTTATTATGTTATGTTTCCTAGTTTTTAGAAGACATTTTCTATGAAGAATTTTATTTTCTAGTAGTATAAATAAGGCTTTTTAGCCATTAGGGTTAGGGGGGAATGCACGCACTACTCTAGAGAGTTTTTGAAGTTTATTTTCAAGGTGTTTTTTATCATTTTTCTATTTCAATAAAATTCCTTTTGTTTTATGGTTGTTCGTAACTAATTTTCATTTGCTAGGACGATACCTTAAGCCTTAGCATGAATATGTAGTTTTTATTTAATTGCTTATGATATTATGCATGCATGTTTTGGATTATTAATCACTGTGCTTTAAATTATCTCTATATCTTAATGTTTAGCTACCATTAGGATGTTTAGATAAGTAATCGGATGCAATTCAGTTGGAATACCACCGGAGAATTAAGTATTGCTTCTTGTGGTTGATAATTGTAATTTCACCTAGGGCGAATACCACGTCTTAGGGGTTGCATGGTTTTTCAAAAGTTTGTCACAAAGTGTAATGAGTCATGCATGTTTATATTTGATCTGAACACCAAAGACGGATTGCATGTTTGATAGACGTTCTAGCTTGAATACCACGAGTAGAATATGCATTAGGAAAACCTAACATTCAAAGTTGCATGGGTAAGTCATAAGTAATTGGTAAATCTACATAAGATTGTTAAGGGATGGCAGAACCCTAGTGCTCAAATTTATTTTCAAAACTATTTTCTTTTGTTTTCTTTACTTTGCCAATTTATTTAATTGTTTTTAATTAAATTCGTTTTTAATATTTTAGGTCATAAAATCAACATTTTCCACACTTTGTTTTAAATAGTTAATTAAGAATTAGTTTAAATACAAATTATTCAATCAATCCCTATGGAAAATGACCTTGATTGAGATGCTATACTACGATGACCTTGTACTCTTACAAATATTTTTAAGTGTTTTTATCCCTACTTTTACATGTGGTAAAAATCCCTATCATGAAGTTCAAGGAATAATCTTTGCTCACCTTAATTATATTTGTTATCACTACGTTTGAATGAGGAAAATAAAATTAGAGCTTTCAATCAAATTCAAAAATCTTAAAGTGACATGCAACAAATTCATTTTTGAATTCATAGACATAAAAATTAATGTAGAAATTTCTTATAGAAAAATTTGGAATTTGGAGCCTCCAAATTTCAAGTTTAAATTACTAAGATAATTGTCATCTCTAAAATCAGCCGGATAAGGTCCAGCCTTAAAATTGAGCCAAGCTAGCCCAAAGTTAAAAAAAAAAAAAGAATTGGGCTAGGACGGGCCCATCGGGCCTCGACTCTTTTACAAGCCTAATTTTGAATACATGCAAATATAAGGAATAACCGTTGACCGAATGGACTCATTCAAAGAAAGTGAGTCGCTATTGGCACACCATCACGTTGGGGTTATTTTGATTTTTCGTTTTTGGTTGGAATTAAGTTTAGGCTCATCTGGGAAGTGTTTTTAAATGACTGAAAACATTTTTAGAGAAAATGTTTTTGAGTTTCAAATGCAATTGAAGTGCTTCTTGTAAGAAGCACCAGTTATGTACTTCTTGCTGGAAGCACTTCAAGTGTATTTTCAAGATTAACTTGCCTTCTACTAAATATTGGTTCCAAATTTTTTTTTAAAGTTTTTTAGTCATTTAAAAGTACTCTCAAATGAGCTCTTAAAAACTTTGAAAACCGGCTTTTTCTATTTTTAAAGATTTGGCATATTTTTTTAGTCTGTTTTCAAGAGTTGGCCTACCAAACAAGAGTTTTGAACTTAACGCTCAAACTATTTTTTAGTGATAAAAGTTGGATACTAAACACAAACAGTCCCTAAACTAGTCGTATTAATTTCTAAATCATTTTATTGTATCATAACTCATAAGTAATCAACAAATCAAAGAGTAGATTAAAGAAATTAAAAAGTAAGCAACAAATTAATAAAATATAAAGAGAAATTTTATTTAAACCCATCTAACCTATTTCTACATGCAGCTTACTCTTTGGTCCCATTTGATTTTTAACTAAACTATTAATATCTCTTTAAACCTAAATTTAATACCTAATATACCCCCATAAACACAATTCAATATGTAGATTTATTTTTACACCCATGTGATTTTTAGAAGCTAAATTTGATGTGTTTAGACCTAAGTTCTTCCACAACACAAAAGCTGATAATTCAATTGTTACCTGCAGAATATGCATGCATGCTAAAAATCACTGCGAAAAGCGATGTGTATAGTTATGGGGTTGTCCCTTTGGAAATCATAACTAGGAAAAGGCCAGAGAGGGCTACCACCCCAGTGGGGAAAGCTAGTACACACATAAACAAAAACTGAATAAGGCTACCTGTTGGGAGTGGTGACGGGTTGCGTTTGGGTAAGTGCTTGCCTGATTTTCTAACGGAGAGGAGTACGGCTCGTATAGCGTGGAAGCTACTACACAAATAACTTCTACCATAATTAACGGTTAGACTTGTGGTATTGAGTTAGTTTATTACTTGGTTTGCTTCTATTGACAGAGGCTTTAAGTGCTTCAATAGAAATTCAACTGGTGTCTCATCTAACAGGTTTTAAGTGCACTTAGACTTGTTGAGAATGTGTCAACTCGCACAATTTTCACCTCACTAACACAAGCCCTATAACGTACCAGTATTAATTGTATACAAATGAAACTTCTAAAATAGAAGCTTGTTGATTTCTTGTGTTTGCTTAATTAACGATTTCATTCATGCATCAGTAGTGTGCTTGATTTGAGCATATTTTAACATTACAAATGCCATAAGAAACTGAACTTTCAATTAAAACAATCAGTATAAAAGTAGCGAACGAGGAGTCCACTTATGGGCAATTCAATCAGTTACTGGGTCCTTTCACACCGGACATTTTTCATCGTTGGATGCTTTCGTTGTTGTTTTAGCCAGAAGGTAGGATGCTTTCGTTGTATTTGTTGAAAAAAATTATAGTAAATAACTTCTACACTCTAAAAAATTGAAATCAAACGAACAAAAAATTCATAAATTGAGTCGTACCTTGATCGGAGGATTCAAAACTTCAAAATTACCATCCATCAATAAAAAATAAAAAATAAAACTTATTTTTCTCCATGAAAGTTATTAGGGGGCGTTTGTTGCGCCGGACTATCTCGGACTGGATTAGCTTCAAGGACTAAGCTGGACTGGCTTAGACTAGACTAAACTGGACTAACTTAGTGAAGCGTTTGGTGCAGTATTGGACTAAGAAGCTGGATAATAACAAATTCTAATATTATTTTATTTAATATATAAATTATTAATATTTTATTATGATCTTATCTTTTTCTCCATCTTTTCCTACCATTTCCGTCCCACTCTTTTCCTCTTCTCTCATCGTCTCACCCTCTCCCTCTTTTTTTCCTCTCAGACCTCTCAATTCATGTCTCTTTCTCATTCCTGGTCAAACTCCTTATTGATTCCATTCTCTATTTCTATGTCCTCCCTCCCTCTCTAGCTATGCGTTGTTCGAACGGAACCTCACGGCTCCAATTTTCCCGACGAGTTGCAGGTTTCCCGATGTGTTTTTTGGCCAACCTTCATTAAATTGGATGAAGTTAGCACCGCCAAAAAATTCATCACCATCCCTGGACCGAGATCTTAGCTTTGCATGCTCGAATTTGTCATGGATTTGAAGAAGCCCAAACAGGCCGAGACTTCCAAGTCATTTTCTGGCCACATTCGACCACATTTTGGTCTCGATTCAAGTAAAATCGTAATCTTGTCACTCCCAGCTTCAATTTGGTATATTTTATATGAAAGTTGGTTGTGAAATGGATCTGAAAGAGAGTCGGGAAGTTAATGATTGATCTAGGTGATCGGCGATGACGAGGAGTCTGTCAGGAGTGGTCGTTGAGCATGACAAAGACGAGAAATAGAGGATAGTCTTAGCTAGTCCCATGGTTATTGGGGGGTCTCACTAAGACCTCTTAGTGAAGGGTTTTGTCCATGCTAGTCCCCTTTAGTCTCATTAATGTTAGTCCCAGCATGGAACAAACACAGTATTGGACTAATAGCTAGTCCAGTCCAGTCCAGTCCAAGTTAGTGAGGGCAAACAAACGCCCCCTTAAGGTTTTAGCCAGAACGAATGTAGAATAAACAAAGAGTGATCATAGGGTTTAATTATAGTGTTTGGGTTTATTGATAAATTTGAGTTTTATTATTAATTTCATTTTGTACTTAATAGTAATTATGCAATAGGGTAAAATAGACGATTGACATTTAAAATTTCAGTTGGATGTAAAAAAAGGTTAAATGGATTTAAATAAAATTTTCCATTAATAAATTATTTATAAGTAAAGTCATAAATCTTTTCTCCTTTTTCTTCAATTGGACTTTTGGGAGACCAGCACTCATCTCCCATAAACAAAGTGATACCTTCCTTCTAGTGGCTCAGGCCCAACATCCAAATGAGCTCCACTTTTCCTAATCGGATCGCACATTCGTTTCATTTCCTTTTGGTGAAGCCCAAAAGCCTCCAGGAATGGCAACCCTAGAAGCTGCCCCAAGGGCACAGCCTGTGGGATCATTGCAACATCGCCAGTCTGCTCCGACGACGATAGTGCCTTCGAAACCATCGGGATGGCACGGGAGATGTCGGTGACGGGCAGTAGGCAATTGGCAAGCAATGCATTTCCGGTCTCTGTGAAATAGCTGTCCCAGTAGTACTGTGTTTGAGGAATGCTGTCAACTGAATCGAGATCAATCTCGAAGAGATCATCTTCGTCTTCCATGTCCAGTAGGCCGTTACACAGTCCGGCACCTTGCGCAGAAGCGGAGCCTCCAACGGGAGAAGCCATGATTGTGGGTTGTTTTAAGTTTCATAGACATGCTATATATTCTACTTATATATGTGCACATTTCAGATGTTTGGTGGTGAGGTTGCAGTTCAGGTGGGAAGTAGAACGCGCTTCAACAAATTTACAACGACAATAAAAGAATGTCGAGGTTGGTCTTTGAAAGCAAATACATCTTCCAAAGTCAAATCCCACGTATGCGTGACGCATAAGGCAAGTCCTAGAGACTTTCATTATATCGTCGAATAAACGAGTCTAGACTTCCAATGCATTCAAGTGGATTCTCAAAATACTAGTACCCGAGATCCATATTATAACCCCAATTGGCGAGGAAAAAGAAAATTGTACTCACTACCAACTCAAATACAAATGATCTTCCAAATTCTAAATCACGATATGAACACACACTTGCCACATCATACGATACAAAACTAATCCATTTTCCGCAACAAAATACCAAAGAATCCGATTTCATCACACGCAATACGGTATCTAAAGTCAACATCTTTGTAAGTGGATGAGCAGTTAATAATTTAATAAAAGAAAGATGGAAGCTAATTTGAATCTAGAAAAGCTAACAATCCAGTGTCGAAAAGTAACTGTTGATTCAATATCTACCAAAACCACCAAAGTTTGAGTAGTAGTCCTAACTACCTCAACTGAGCACAAGACGTTGCACACTTAGGACACGCTACTTTTAAACCTTAAAGTTAGTTAACAACCAAAAACAATAGCTCTCCGGAGTCTTAACAATGCGACAAAACCAATCTACGGAGTTTGGATACCAATCACCTAATAAGTGTCGTAACGTCTATTGTTCTCTAGCTCTAAGGGCTCGTTTAGTGCATTATCCATTCCATTCCATTCCAATCCTAGACAGCAAACGAGGCCTGAACATTGAGCATATAAACCAGGGCCACATTTTCCATCATTAAGGATAAATTCATCACGTTCAATCCTTTAAGCTAAAATTGTAGAAGCGACGCAAATACCATAAGCAGATCCCTATTTCCTTCTACACATAAGAACAGTATGTTCACTATCTTCAGTAATTTTTCTCCTCTCATCTTGCAAATTCAATGAAAGTTTCAAATTTCTTAGTTTCAGCTATAAGGTTTCTCTTCACCTACCGCACATTCTGATAAATCTATAGCGACTACAAGATATTTTAAGCAGATAAAACTACGTCAAAGTGTCCAACAACCTAACCAAAAAGAAATGTAAGAAACTAATGATCCTTCATTTTATGACTCGGCCACAGCCCCTAGCCAAAATCTACAGATTTACAGTAATTAATGGGAAGGCACACTACAACTTCCTATTTCGCAAAGTTTAAGACCATCATAAAGATGAATTACCCATATCCTATGGACTGCAGGCTTTGTTAGCCTAAATCAGCAAAACTAAAATCATTTGAAGCTTTCACTTTTGCACCTAACCAGTTAAAATGAGCCCTACATGACTATTTCCAAACACCAAGAACACGGCGCTTTCTATTACTATTTGATGCAGGTGGCCTTGTGCGTCCAGTCTGCGCATAGCCAACCATCACAGTGTGAACTTGACTATCGTCACAATTTCATGCTTCAGAGTGAACCCCAGATACAAACCTTTTAAGTCCCTATTTTGTTTCAACATTTAGTCAAGCACATCTTATGCTACAAAGTGGCTAGATGACAGAGCAACTGTTATATCTTAGCTTATCTAAGCGGGGAGTACATGAGTAGAATGAATCACTTAATTCAAGAACTTATAGGAGAATAAAATCAAAAAAACAACAGCAACAATGCAATGTAATTGAGACGATACATGACGAAAAATCCATTTCTAACAAGTAATACTCATGAGGTAAAACATTTTTCCAAGTAATCCTGACCGAAAATGATAAATTCATTTCGTCGTGATATCTCCATTTTCTACATGTCCCAACATACATTCATGATATTTCCAATTCACAACACCACACTCACCTAAATCACAGCTAAAGAGATGTTTTAACCCATTCACTATTAACCAACCAACAAAAATTTGCAATGCCCAAATTGTTTGACACCAAATTCCACTAAAATATCACAAGAAGCGAAAACAGAGTGTAAATCAAGAAACAAGCATACGCTATCAAGCCGCGATGCTCATCGCCACCGTCAGCAAGCGCAACCATGAGCCCTGTGCAAACCCTAGTAGCCCACAAGACGAAGACGGCAGCCACGGCGATCCTGAAGGTGCCGCCTTGGGGGACGAAAAGAGAGGCAGCCGATAAGATCACCACGGGCAGCATACAATACCCCACCACGGACGTACATCTGTGCAGGTCGAGATTGCCGTTACGCCCGGCGAGCATATTGAAGACGATGTAGAGGAAGATTGATGAAACGACGATCCACCCGAGTATGACACCGAACTGAATTTTTCCGGCGAGGAGTTGGAAGAGGCAGAGTGACATGTAGAGGAGGATAGGCCCGGAGAGGTCCGAGTCCTTGTGGACCGCCGGGTTGGACCGGAACGGGTTGAGGATGGACTTGGTTTTTCGCCAGATTTGGTCAGGGTGGATACCGAGCTCGTCGAGGAGGGGCTCCTCGTCCTCGAAAGAGGCGGAGCCGCCAGGGACGGAGGAGGATCCGATCGGGCCGCCGAAGAGGGAGGAGGAGGACGAGGACGAGGCGGCAGCGGAACCGATGTCGAAGGACATGAAGGGGATGGAGGAGGTTGAGGTGCGCGGGGGCTGAAACGGCGCCGTTGCGACGCGTCGTTGCTGGATGTTGTTGGCTCCGACGGCGCTAGGGTTGCCGCCGGAGGGGAATACCACAGGGGGGACGGCGAAATCCTTCGTCATTGTCCGATCGGGAGAACTCGGATGGCGGATTTGGGGAATTCGGGCGAGATCGATTAGGGTTTGCAGAATTGGGGGATCGAGAGAAGGAGAGGAAGAGGAAGAGGAAGAGGGAGGAGTGTGTGTGGAAGTATTCCAGCGAGGTGGGGAGATTAGTTAAACACATAAAGCGGTTGTATTTTGGAGGGGGAGTAAGGGCTTTTCCGTCTTTTCATAGTTGAGCTGCTGTGCTTTGCCGCCCGGTATTGGCTAGGTGACGTTCTTATGATAGTTAAATTACAGTTTTACCCCTACTGTTATCCAAGTCAACATAAAAACCCAGAAAAAAATGTCGAAATTCAATACCAACGACCGCTACACTGAGCGGGTGATCTCCGTCTCTCAACTGAAAAATGGACGACGGCGGCGTTTCGAAAGCAGTGGCAGTGGTGGCCTGCGCTGCCACGGCGCTGTTCTACGTAGCCATTCTCTACGCCCCGACTCTGATCCTCCGTCTCCCTCCTCCTCCTTCCTTCAAGAACTTCATGATCCGACGGTTCTTATGCGCCGCCATTTCATCCGTCGTCTCAATCGCCGTCTCCGCCCTTCTCCTCCCTGTAAGTCCTCTTTAACTTCCCAGTTTCAATTGACCCAGTACAGATCTTCAGCTTCTTTGATTATCGCTTTGAACAATGTCAGCTCTGTAACTAAGCAGAAAATTTAGCATATTAGGAAATTTGACTGTTTTAGTATGATATGAAGTAGATGAAATTACTGTTCAAGAAAGAAAATAGATTAAATTTCTGTTACTGGGGAATGCTTAAATGTTGAACAATTGAAATTTTGTTATTTTTTATCTCACTTTGTTAACATTGTTGAATAATGCCAGATGAAAAGCAGGGAGGTATCATCTCTTTTAAGTGTATACGGAATCCGAACGGACCATATTGTGAGTATATTATGCTAAGATACAATCTTGATATTGTTGGGTTCCTATTTTGTTTTTGGTAAAGCCCTCCTAATGATTACCTAAAAGAAGCAGCCGTTTTTCGCTACATATCGTGTGTAGATTGGAAAACGGTGAATGCTTGCTAAATTGGCATGCTGAATCGCGATTTTATGTGTGAAACAGTGGCAAGCCATGGTCTTTCCTCTGTCGTTGACTGCTCTCATGTATGCTGGATCCTTGGTCCTTAAGGTGCTAATGCTAGTGAGTTCATTGAGGGAAGATATGAATTATGGTGGAGGCTTTTCGTTCGAATATATCAAAAATGTCTCACAAGAGGCTGTTGCCTGCACGCGCTCAATGGCTTCCAATGTCTTGGTTTGGCGTAATTATATTGTGGTAAGTTTCCTTGTAATTTTGGTGCTGAATTAGATTATTCTTTTTTTATGTAAACCCTATAACGAATATATTTCATGTTAACTTTTCCTGGTTCGCAAGTGGAATCTTCACGTGATGAAGATATAGATTGAGTGTCCTACTTTTATCAATATGTATCTTTGGCTTCAGTTGGTTTAAATAGTATTTTTTGTGGCATCAATTCATTGGCAGTAATTTTTCAACAGGCTCCTATTACCGAAGAGTTGGTGTTTAGAGCATGTATGATCCCATTACTTCTCTGCGGAGGATTCCAAAAATCCACAGTCATCTTTCTCTGCCCCATTTTCTTCAGTTTGGGTAAGTTAAGCAAATGTCATGTTAGATGTCTGTCATGACCATTAATCTGGTTATTTACTAAGAACCTGGTGTTTGTGTATTAATAGTTGATGGCTTTGCTGACTGATAACTTCTACATTTGCAATGCTGTTAAATTGCAAAGTATCATGCTCACTGTTTGTGTCTGTGGTTACTGGTAATTCATGCTTGTGTATATGTTAAAATATGATTTAACCATATCTTATATATTCTCCATTTTCAATCCCAAAAACCCTTGATGATTGACCCTCAACGTAAAACTACAAAAGTTTGTCTTCTGGTTACTTTTACTCTCTGAAATTCCAAATTTGTTAGTGCAGCAAAATCCCTTCGATATATTCCTTTGTGTGGCTGATATTTTTTTTGTCTGCTCTACATAAGTACTCGCTTTGACATTTCATTTGAAAATAGTATAGTTTTCTTTTGTAGGTCACATTTGTTGACTGAACTTGGAGAAAATTTAATCTTATTGTGCAAGGTTAATTTGCAGCACATTTAAATCATCTAATGGAGGTCTACAGCAGGCAAAACTATAACTTGATCAAAGCCTTCAAGGTTATAGGTATGCTCAACTTTTCCCTCCTTGCATGGGGAGGACAGAGAGATTCAGCCTAGAAAATCGGTAGCGCTAGGCTGTTGCATCATGGAATCCCTCCCCCTTTTCTTTAGCACACTCAATCTGCGGTATTTTTATCTGTGAAAATGTACAATTGTCAACATGATAATCAATTAATTGAATGTGTGTTTGACAGGTCTCCAGCTTGGCTATACCGTCGTCTTTGGCTCATATGCATCTTTTCTGTTCATTCAAACTGGTAGGTGATAGTTAACACAGTAGGCTTTTGTGTTACATTGATTATAATATAGTACTTAATGAGGTATGCAGTGTGCGTATGGAGAGCTTTTTCATTTCCTTTTCTTTCCATGAGATACTTTTGTATGTTGTTGATACGAGTCATATTTATTCGATGCAGGACATTTTCTTGCTCCTTTAGTTGCTCACACGTTCTGCAACTTTATGGGATTGCCTGTGCTAGTTTCACGAGGGAAAGGTATGCGAGTACAGTTTCCTAGCAACCAAATGAGTACCTAATTACCAAAAAAGATAAAAACTGCATACCTGAGAAATAATAGAATGTAGTTTTAGAAAGTAACCTGCTTGCGATTTATCAATATCATAGATGTTGGTCATACTCCAGAAACTTCTGCAATGTGTTATTAGCAATTCTAAAACCATTCTATGTGTACTATTGTTTTTCTTCGTTTTACCATCATGAAATTATCTCATGAAACTTGGGTATCTGCACTGCGCGTAAAGAATGAAGAGCGAATTTTCCACTGTTTAATCTTTTACTTAGCTGCACGAAAATCTTGTGTGTAAAAGGAGATGGGGAAGACACCCAAGCGATTGTAAAGAACAAGAATAAAATGAGCCATTCAGATGAAAAGAAGAAATAGGAAAGTTGCAACTATATTTTGGGGCATGGAGTCCTGATCACTGTAGAACACGACATAAACCTAGGTGCCCCTTTGAAATCACACACAAGGCGGGCATGGATGCTACAGAGTCTGTTCTGTTCACACAGTAGCAAACTTAAGCCAAATATTCTCCTTGTGACTAACCAGAACGTCTTTCAGTACGAAGTGAAAATGTATCACTTAAAAGACCTCCAAAATTCTAATGCTGTGTTGTCTCCTTATGGCTGTGTGTTTTTTACTGTGTTGTGTTAGTTACATTCCTGGATCTCATCTTTATATTCGTTATTTTCCCAGGGTTAATAGCCGTGGCGTCTGTAGCTGGAATTGTGGGGTTCCTGTGCTTACTTTTTCCAATGACGCACCCAGATTTGTATAATGATAGGACAGATAATTGCAGATGTTGGCAAGGATATTGTTCTGGAAACTAAGCCTCTGAAATCTTCGGAAGAAATAGGTTTGTTCAATTCTAACTCCTTTTCTAGCATTATTTGGCGTCACATTACATTGCTTCTTCAGCTAAAAGGAAATATAGAAAACAGCTGGGCGTGACCAGGAGAAAGATAGATAGCTAAGAAATACCGCTCGTCTGTAAAATACTAAAATACGATTCTTGATTGGTTTCAGGATTGTGATGATTCATTTCTTAACAACTGCTCGTATGATCTGATGCGAAAGTAGCAGAGGATTTTTAGTTTTCTATTTGTATATTCTTCCTCCTTTATTATTATGCTGAGTTCTTGAACACAAATGTGGTGAAATACATTGAAATCTTGCTCCCTTTTTTCGCTTACTCTCGAACAAAATTATGAACTTTTTAATGTACTACAAAGATAAACATCAATGGCTGTGATAGGTTTATCCGTCCACAACTGATGTTAGCATATTCTATGCAGAATATTATCCTTTGATTAGATCTGAAGTAGTCTCTTGAGAATAACTTAGTCCGCTGAAATTGGGCTCTGGATCGAAATTGGTTCGTCTAAATGCAGGCCCACAATCTTATCTACAGTCCAAGACGAATTTATGAAGAAAAAAAATCCTAAACATCTACCAAAACCGAAAGCCCAGAAAACTACGGCCCATCACCGTTGCTAGAACGTCAACAAAAACAAAAATGGAGTTTTAACGAAAAACCATATTTTTATACTAAAAAGTCAATCCTGGTACTATTCACTTTACCCTTTATTTTGTCCTTATCATTAAAACTCAAAGTTTTCAAGTTCTTTTTATTAGTTTTCCTAATAAAAAAAGTTTCCCTTTGTCTTGTGTACTAGACCTTCTTTTACACTGAATGAACAAAATAGAGTTGGAATTTATATGAAGTCAGAATTAATAAATTAACATGCACAAATTCTCTTGTTTGGACTTATAAGCATAGAACAAGACTTATAAGCATAGAAAGAGTTCTTGTGTGGAAAAAAAAATAAAAACTTGAAATTTGGAACCTTCAATTCTCAAATTAAAATGTTCCATGTCAATAAGTGTTAATTACAAACTTCTATGAGTGAGAGTTTAATTATAAAATATACAAAAAAAAAAAAAAAAAAAAAACTCACTTATGAGTGCCCGCCAACACCACCACCCACCATCATTATTACCATCACGGCTACTGCCACCACCACATGGCGTTGTGGCCCCTGTTGTTGGCACCGCTACCGCCCATTGTTATCACCATTGTTGCCACCACCCCCGCCACAACACCCCCCCCCCCGCCCCCCAAAACAAACCACCATCGTCACCACCACTATTAGCACATTCATAATTACTATCTTTCATTTATATATTAATAACTCTCTATACACATTAAATTTTGCATTCAAATTCCATTTTTTTTAGGTTAACCAAATAAGAAAATTCACAAATTCTAAAAAATAAAATTTTGTCATTTTGGAATTCCTTAATAATCTTAAATTTCCTCATCCAAATATAGTGTTAGAGCATTTCATAATTATATTGTTAATTTTCCTAAACCTCATTCGAATCTCTCTTCTTAGTTGATATTAGATTACTCAAAATATGGTTGTAATAAAAACATTTGTAATTCCTGTACAGACATGAGCATAGTCACATTAATTAGAAATTGTGCTCATATATTGATTGTGAAGAAAAAGTTCAAACCCTCTCCATACATTTTAGATTTGCCTAACGTAGGATATTGATTGTATCAGAAAAAGTTATCTTTTTCCTTGGGAAAATAACTCTCGCATCCCCGTCTTATACACAAATCGTGTCTATCTTACACGTCACATGAAAGTTTTGCAATCAAATTGTGAATTCTCTTAATAGAGATATAAATTCTCACATCCAGTTCCATGCACTAGTTGTCTTTGCCTGACATAGCAAGTAAACATGTATGGCGAATGCGTGAGCATACAAATCGGTATATGAAATCGGTGTAACCAAGTTTTCTCCCTACCGAGCTAAGAAGTACGGCATGGCACTGATTGTTGATCAAGGAATGTTCAATTAACAATGTTGAACCAAATCAATCTGTTAAGTACTTTAGGTGTCTAATCGTTTGGGCCACATAAACGCCCTCCAACACTTCAAACGTCTAGATACTGTTATGATGACTAGAATCTTAAGGATACTACTCTGCAAATGAAGGTCAATGCTGATGCAAAGAAAATAATAGCTAGGCAAAATATGGCATCATAGCAAAGAGAAAACCCATACAAATGTTAGGGTTCATTCAAATACCCTATAAGGCTATATCCCTATTTTACTTCAATTTTCCATATCTAATGGATTTAGGTTTGGGTTTTATCCATTAGAAGGACCGTTTCTTGGTAGAAAAACATTTTTATATCATGTATGTCATTGTAACGGTATTTTAATTTAATAATGTACTTTTATGTGGAAAAGTTCATGATTTTTAGCTTGTTTGAAAGTGATTAAAATAACCAAAAGTGTTTTAAGATCATCAAAAACGTTTCTATCAACGTTTGTCATAAAAAATTAAAAGTTATTATGAGAAAAGCACATTCTCTTCATTTCAAGTATTTTTCCAAAAACAAATACTTGTATTTATTATTTAAATGTTGACGTGCTTATAATAAAAGCATTTACGAGTAGAAGTGTTATTTAATGAAATAACCAAATAGGTACATACAAGCTTTGTGTTATTGATTTGAAATACCAGAACAATAGCATATGATATCAGTAAGCCTTTATTTTCAGTTCATGAAGAAAGAGTAACTTATATAAAATGAGTTCACTGTCACGTGATATTCTAATTTAGTAATGTAATCTTATGTCAAGAGTAATTTACACATGACACAGCATCATTATACCAAAATGTTAAAATTCAGTGAACTCATATCGTATAACGTCATTTTCACCATAATGGGATTTCAATCATGATGCCTTGGTGCTATTTTCAACCTTCAAATTGATTTTCCTGAGTTGGTGATGTGGGTGGTAAGGTGTGTCAAAGTGTCATAACCATAGGATCGAGAGGGAGGGAGAGTAGGGACTGGGGAGGGTTTGTTAGACACATTCGAGTTCTGATTAGACATTCTTTATTTTGTTTTGATAGATTTCATTTCAATTGTGTGTGATGGTCAAACTAAGGGGATAGGCCAAAAGATTAATGTCATGTCCATGAGTACCATGACTTTGACATAATTAGATATTGTGTGGGTTCCCACTTGTATTTTCAAACTTCATAAACCCCCACATTGACTTTGTTTGCTGAATCTTTTGACGACGTTGGTTCTGATTAGATCCTCCCCCCATCAAACTCTTTTTTTAGCCTTACGGAATCCGAATGAAAAGGCTTTTTTAATTAAAATATAATTTTTATGACTAATTATATATTACATCCTAAAAGATTGAAATTGTATCAATTTGCTCTATTGGTTGGATCGATTCTATCATTCAATTGATGCCATAATGAGCTTGAGACCCTTACTAAGCTAACGTATATGCCATATTTGTACTTCATTGACAAAAAAAAAAAAACTTATTATTTTAATGGAGGAATAGACTTTCAAAGAGACATATGTGTAAGTTAATACAATCTCAAAACACCAAGGTTTTATTTGAGAAAACTGGAACCTCGTGACTTATATTGAAAATCACTTCAAACCTAGATGGTGTATAATCTAGTTAGCCTTTTGTTTTTTTTTTTTTTTTTTTTTTTTTTTTTTTATCATCCATTTTGTTATCTTACACTTCTTCTGTCGATCTCTTAATAAACCTTTGATTTTATTCAATGCAATGACTACAAAAAGAATACGAGAGTGTAAATGGTGAACAAAGAGTGCTGAAAGTACCCTTCATGCTGGTGTAGGGAGACTGGTTCAAGAAGATATTAAGTGGTCTTTAGACCTAAGTTTGTTGATATAAGGGGGTGTAGTGTATTAAGACTTATATGGATTTTTGTTGAGTTTTTTTTTTAAGTGATAAGACTTTCACGAACTTAGTAGATTTTTACTTACTATTATAATCTCTGTAAAATTCTATAGATATTTAATGATATACTTTTGTGCAAAAGAAATAAGAAATAATATACTTTTGCAGAATTCTAGAGAATGCAATACTAGAAATTTTTTTTTTTTTTTTAAATTATGTGGATTGTCATGGACTTTTTAATAACTACGTAATTAATAAAATGTTATTATTTTCAAGTTTTTATTTTTGAAATGGTGACCATGACCAGACCATGACAAACTGGTCTTATAAGGTGGTGGTGGCAATAATAGTGGTGGAAGTGTCATGCGGTGAATATCGGCAAAATGGTGGTAGCATACTAGCATGGTTGACATCTTTGGTGGCGGCGATAATAGTAGGCGTGGTGATTATAGGGTTGGGGTGGTGGAGGATTAGGGATGGGGGCATTGATGATGGGATGGTGATGATGGTGGCAAAAGTGGCAATCATGGAGATGATGGTGTTGGTGATGGTCATAGCGATTAAGGGTGGCGATGATAGTCATGATAGTGATGGTAAGGAGGCGACGATGACAGCGGCGGCGGTGGTAGTGGTGGTGGAGGAAGGGTAGATGAGATGGTCATGGTAAGGTGGTGGTGGAAACATTGTGGTGAGAGTGGTGATAATGATAGTCATTGCATTATGATGAATGGTAGAGTATATGATCAAATAATTGAGAAAAATAAAATCCATCTTCTTTTTAATGAAGAAATCTTAGGAGGGCGAGATTGTATTTGTAATGACAAAAAATTTACTATAAAAGCACTCCAACTCTATCAAAATTCATAACCTTTTAAACCCTTTAAAATAAATGAAATTATGAATACACCTAATTTTTTTTCTAGACTCACAAAAGTCAATACCATAAGATTTTATTGAATGAGAAAATGTCCATTAAAAGTTACATCTAACAAGCTCAATAAAAATTGGGGTACACAAAAACCCATTCAACAAAAGATAAAACAATAAAAAAAAATTATAATCTATATCCCGCAAAGGCAGAATGCAGCTACCACCACCATCACCATTACCTCCTCGTCAGTAGTCACAAGGGTAGATGCCCTAAGAAAACCAACTCTTCATGGAATTTGATGAAGGGTATCACAACACAAAATTTACCAACACACAAGAAGCAACTATTCCCAACCAAATTTCGCCACTAAACAACCACACTCGAGAAGAGCGACCAGATATGAACCACCATCACATGCCCCTACAAGGAGAACAAAAAAAAAGGAAGGGGATCGACCTATGGAGCATCTAAAACACCCTCGCTTTGAGCCAAGCCTTAGCATGCTTGGCCTCGATTTTCCAGCATGTCAGTTGGGTCGGAGTGGCAATGGGTTGAGATCTGGCATCCAATACAGGTGTGTCATTTCTAGCTTTGAGAAGAGGTTGTAGGAAGAATGAGATGTGTGAAGGAGGACCTAATGGAGAAGATGATGGAAGATTGGTGTTTTGAAAGAGGATTGCAGAATAGAGACCAAATTTTCTTAAGACAAAATACGGTGATAGACACCAGGGAATCGACAAACAATGATGGAGATATGACCAAAAAAGTCGAGAAAACATGGTTGAGCTTCTAGGAAGGAGAAGAAGAAGAAGAGAAAAAAGCAAGAAATAAAGGGGGGTTGCAACCGACTCCCACCAAAGGAAGGAGTTGGTGTGCAAACGGGACGGGGTCGAACAGAGGTTCAATGTTATGTTTGGTACGTGCAGGACGAAACTTTACAGTTGTTCCATTCTGTGTTTGGTACGCGATGGACGGAACGGAACCAAAAAATTAAATGACTAACTTACCATGTTTTGTCTGTTGTTTGGTACAATGTTCATGCATGGGACGGTACGGAACAAGCGTTTTTTTTTTTTTTTTTTTTTTGAACTTGTTCATATTTTGAACACATATATGCTTATCTATGATATATTTTGATTTATTTTTTACACTAGCACATGGCTGAAGATATGTTATGCCATGAATTCTATCTTTCATAACAATACGATGCTTAGCTTCAATGTGGTTGAAGCTTATCGGATCAATGATGTGAAGAGGCAACATTCAAACAATATGATAGTATAAGTGTAAAATTATGAGTCTCTATTTTCCAGAAGTAGGCTTTCCATACATGTCTACATTTCAGTAGTCTTCAAACAATAAAAAACAATTACAACAATCATTTCGGTAAAATGTCATCAAACTGTCATCAAACAATGAATTGGTACTGTACCAAAATAAGAATGGAAACATATCTATCAAAGGTTATTCACATTAACTTATGCCATTATCCATTATGATTGTTATAAAACAAAAACTAAATCCAACATCTATTAATTATACATCAGTAAGATCTAAACCAATAATTATGTTGCAATTTTAGCTAACAAATGTCCCACTCAATCAGCAGACATTTGAAATTAAACTCCATGGTGTGATCCTGCTGCATTTCTGTGTCAAACCCTAAACTCGAAATCTCAAAAACTAGAAAAAGTGAGCCAAAAAGCTTTTACCCAACTAAGATCAAGCAAAAATAGAAAGAACCTAGGTCCTCAAATCCCACAAGGACTCAGCCACATTTGCCCCCCTTCCCCTGTCCTTATCATAAGCCCGGAATCCCACCTTATTCTCAATTCCAACTTCACACAGCATAGAACCCACAAGATCAAATCTCTCATGCACTCCAATTCCGATTGCAATCCTCCCAAAACCTCACTCACTAAACAACAATACCAACAAGGCAACTGTATACAAGTACAGAAGATAAAAGCAATGCAATTCACCATCTCGTAATCATCATGCTCCCTATAAAATTATAAGGGGGAATTCCGATACAAGAATCAGCATGCTAACTTGTAGGCATGAAAGTTAACAAATTCAGTTATTTGCACCAATATATAGATAACAGATAGATTAACATATATCACAAACTTCACCGTTATCCAAATTATACGTACACCAAGCAATCCCTCATTTGTATATATCATACAAAGTGAATTCCAATTCCATGTCGTCATTTTTACTCCAGCCCTTCTTTGGCCAAATTCTCCAACTCCTATATATAAATAGACTGTACATAGATTAGGCTTTGATAAGCCACAGGCTCGCAACCACAGAAAGACCAGTCTATACCACTCATTTTTCTTACATTCTTCTTCATCCTCTTCTCTTTATTTTCTTCCATTTTTCATTTTCTCTACCCCTCTCAGCAGACCAAAAAATCCACAACCATGGCTGCCACTCTCTCTTCCCTCACATTGGGCATCCCTGATATTCCGCCATGCTCTCTGTTGCCGCCTCCTCTCTCCAATGTTTTAAACTCCCAAACAAATTGAACAAAATTAAACAAGAGCCCATGTTCTGATCAAAAAAAGAAAAAGAAAAAAACAAGAAGAGCCCATGTGTATGATAGTAAATTCATATCATCTAAGCACCATCAGATTTCAGTAAGAAATTAAGAAATCTCAAATTGGAACTACAGCAGCATCCGAATATCACCAGTGGGGTCTTACATTTGTTTGCTCCATTCTTCACTTCTAATTCAGAAATCTCAAATTGGCATGTTAAATATATGCACTCGTACTCCCAGTTGCACAAATCTTAACAAAGCCCAGTAAATAACAAATCAAATCTGATAATTAACAAAACCCAGTAATTAAAACAACCCATTAATTAACAAATCAGCAACAAAAGATAAAAAAGAAAACCCCAATTAATTAAAACCTAGAAAACTTTCAACCGATACGCAAAACAATGAAACAAAAACTGAGATTCATCAAGCTATCAATCGCATACCTGGGTCAATCTGCAACATGACAGTGGTGGCTCTGTGCTGTTGCGTGCTGGCTAGGTGCAGTCGACGGCTACGGGAGAGGATGAAGAGGAAGCCCACGGTAAGAGAAAGGCATTGACATAATGAATGTAGGGTTTGTTTTAAGATTTGGATGGTGTAAATATTGAAAAAGATGAGGGGTAGTTTTGTCTTAAAATGATATAAATTTGTGTTCCACGGATGTGGAACAAGTCGTTCCAGGAGGGAGAGGTGATACAAAAAATATGGCAAAACGCGTCCTGTGGAATAGAGCGTTCCACCCGTTTTAGGCGCACCAAACGTAGGACAAAACGCCTCGTCCCACTACGTTCCGTTCCGTCTCACGTACCAAACGGTATAGAGAATGCAAGAGAGAAGAAGGGTTTTTGCAAATAAGTTTCTATAATTTTTTATTGAACCTTAAAAAGTTTATATTGAATACACTTGAATTTGAAGGTCAAGTAAAATCCATTAAACTCCATATACAATACACCCTTAGTTTCTTTGCTGGATATTAGCCCATCTATTGTACTAAAAAATTACATCCCTTTTTTTTAATACGATTCATTTATGAAACAAACATAATGTATTCATTTTAATAGAGACTTACATGAAATAGGAACGGGAATATGGCAAAGCTTCAAACCTATCACGTGTCACCACATGTTTTAACGTTCACACATAATATTAGTAACACATGATTGTTTTTGAAAACTATCACCTTACCGTCCACCGTTTATGCAAGTTATTCTCCAATTTTTTGTTGTTTCTTAGTACGTGGTGTGAGGTTTAAGTTGTATCGTTACGTACGTTACATGTGCTTCATGTTGCCTACCTTCTCTACAAAGAATCAACCTTTCGGTTAGAATACATCTCTTTACGCATTATGTTATCATTACGTGATGCAAACAAAAGTTAATATATCTCTATTGACACAAGAAATTTTCTCTATTTTTGGGCTGTCTAAATTATAATTTCTAGTCAAAACCAGTTCGCCAGTTAAGATCTTGGTTTTGTACACATATGGGTTACTTTTTTTTTTTTTTTTGAACCAAGGATACAATAACAAGGCACAGAGGCCAGCCAAGAACAAAGAAAGCCGCAAAGGCTAACGTAGCAAAGGAACTAATGATAGAGCAAAGGCAAGGGATTACAATAGACACTGCCACAGAAGGCGAACACGTCATCCACATTTGGATTACTTTGCCAAGTGATTTACTATATCGCACAACTTATTCTGGAATTTACTATTGACCAAATCTATGTCTACCATTTTCAGGTGCTTCTTTAAAAGGGTGAGTGAATACTAAAGTGATATGCAAAACAGAGGCTTGCTCTGTTACAAATTTGATTTTCATTTTTCTTTTTGATGGAAAATAAAATTGAAAATTTGATATTGGCAAAGTGAGGGATATCATAATTTTCATTACTAAATTGGATTATGGGATTAGATTGCATTGATATAATGAATAGGAAAATAACTTCCCAAACAAATTCACCACTTCCCTAATATCTTGTTTCTTGTAAGTTACTCTTCTTTAATAAATATGCTTGTATGAATTGGTGCAAGAACACTAGTTCCAATTTGGATATTGAGAGAGAGAGAGAGAGAGAGAGAGAGAGAGAGAGAGAGCTAAAATAATATTTATATTGCTTGCTAGATAGCTTGATACATCCTTGTCGTACAGAAATTTTTAATAACCAACCCAAAAAAGAAAAATTACTGATAAAATATAAGGAAATAGAAGAAGCAGAGGCATCCTTGGTGGTACAAAAGATACACACTACAACTTCATCTAGTCCTATTTTGTATCTAAAACTGGAACTACCACTGTTGCTAAAGATATTAAACAAAATCAAAAGCTAAATCCTCCTCCTCTTCCTCCTAGTGGGGTCATCACATTTTTACTTAATTTTAACTAATTTGATCAGATCATTAGTTGGTGGAACCATTAGCATTTGGGGTGGAGGAAGAGCTGAGGTTGAGGTCAGGAAGTGTATTTCCAGCTGCCGCATTGGCTTTTGCTTTTGAAGAAGTACTGTTGGACAGCTTCTGCTGAAGCTCAGAAAGCAAGGCTTGATTCTCCTGGTTCAGCACCTGTGCCTTCTTCCTCAGCCTCTCATTCTCTTTCATTATGTAGCAGTTCTGCAAGTACAGCTTTGAGTTCAATCTTTCCATTGCTGTGAAATTTGTCTGAAATTCCTGTGTTGCACTGAAACCAAATCCAAGAAATACAAAAAGGGTATCTCAGATAATATTATTTATTGGCATAAAACATTTTAAATGTGTTACACATGAAGACAGTAACATTATACTATTAAAAATGCACAAAAATGAACAAAAAATATGAAATAAAATTAAAATAAGGAAAAATGTCCAGATGGATTTAATGAGAAATAGATTGGATCAAAGAAAGGTTACCCAGAAACAGATTTGGATGTGTGAGAATTATTTGGTTGGAAATGACTTGGTTTGTGCAGTGCTTTTACCGGAAGCACTTATGACAGTTTTACAAAAAGAAGGTGATGACAACTGGAGAAAGCAGAGCGACTTATCAAATTTTGGAGCACTAAGGTTAGATTATTTAGATATAGAGACATATAGATATATATATATATATATATATATTTATAGGTGGGTTGTTTTGCTAGGAAAGAAAAAGAGAGATGGAATCATCAGTAGTCCAAAACTGCACTCAATGAAAAACAAAAGAATGGTTTCTTTCGGCTTACCACTGATGAAAGAAAAGGATCGAAATCACGTATTCGAACTGCCAAAAACTTAAAACTTCTTTGTTTGATTACAAGAGCATTCACAAATACAAATCTTACCCTTTTCCACATTCAAGAGGTTGGTAAGAATGATCAAAAGTTTTTAAGAACAAAAGTGATAAGTTCGAGAGAGAGAGAGAGAGAGAGAGAGAGAGAGAGAGAGAAACCATCTGGAACAATAAGAGTTGGAGAATCCAAAATGTGAAACGTTTCTAAAGGCAAACATTCCCTCCACAAAATGAGGTGTAGAACACACAAAGAACACTAAACGAAAAACAATGTGAATTACAATACATATATATATATATATATGTGTGTGTGTGTGTGTATTTGCTTTAGTAAAATGAGTAAAGAAGTGACCTTTAGAAGGTTAAGTTGGTAAGAGAGCTTCGGGGCCGAGGAAGCAAATCTTCTGGTTTTGTAACAAGATGTCGCAGTGAGTGAAAAAAAGAGATGAGTTTGGTGTGAGGGACAGAAGGAACAAAGGGGGCCTTAATTTATAGAGCCAATGCCACCACTACCAGTCTTCCTAGAGAGAGAAACGATGCAACCATATCAGAGAGAGAGAGAGAGAGAGAGAGGGTTGTCCTCATGAGGAGAGAGAGAAGGACAGAGTGAGAGAGAAAGGGAAGGGGACATGCCCTCTCTATCTGACACAACAATCAAGCATGTGTAAGCATGGAAGGCGGCCGGTTAGGAGCCTAAAAGATTTTAGAGTTTTTGGTTTTCTATGATGATGATGATGAATATGGCGTCATGTGAATGATGATGGTTTTTCGGGTTTTGCAGTACAAGAAATAAATAATTTTTTAAAAAAAAAAAACTTGGAGAAAAGAAAAACAAAATAAAAGGCATAGGGGTATTGTGGTCATAAAAATGACATTATGGATATGGAAGAAGAAGAAGAGAGAGACAATTATGGGTAGCTAGGGTTTGTAAATGATGGCGGAGCTAGGGCCGTCCCAAGATTCGCAATGATGGTTCGGATTGGCTTTCCCCTCCCTTCTCTTATCTCCTCCATCATCAATTACAACTTGTGCAATCATTTCTTCTTCTACTACTACTTATTTCTTCTTGTTTCTCTACTAACTACTATTTTTGTCCCTCTTTTAATTCCCCTTTCATTTCATAATTCTCATGTGTTGGGAACTGTTGGCAATAATCAATTTCAGCCATTATGGATTTTGGTTTCCCTTCCCACCCTTCAAGATCAAGAATTGGCGGTTTTGTTGCCCTAAATTCAACTTGCATTTCGTCATTTTGGTCAAGAAATCTATCTCATATCTTTTAGGTCTTGTCGAAGATTTGCATCCTTATTACAAAGCAACAGGCATGCTATCATGATTATCTGATTTAATTCATATCTGTTTATATTTAGATATAATAGTGATAGTTTATCTATTGTAATATACGTTAAGCAAGATTCGAACTTAGATGCAACGAGACAGACACAATACTTTGCTTAACTAATCAAACTCACACCTGCTTTTTCAAATATATTAATTAAAGGGAAATAATTTTCACAATTCATCTTTATTTTTTATCATCGGAACAAATATATAAAACGAAAACAATTATCTGATTAAGTGTTAATGTGCCTAGAGCATTGTTTGGTGACAAACCCATTACCCCAAATGTGAATCCCTATTAGCTAAAACAAGTGGTTCCAACGGAAAGACCAAAGAAAACAAAAGGACTAAAGAAGGGTATCCCTTTAGTAGGCCTTTGTGTCCTATAAGTACAGAAAATGACCATTTTGCCCTTGATACATAACTTGCACGGTTTGGCACCATCGATGGTGTTTTATTTTACGTTATTACAGTCATAATTACAGGCCAAGCTAGCATCATAAGTAAAAAAGCAGGTTGTTTTTCTGCCAAATTTAAGGGTGTGAGCTTGAAATAATGGGTGTGGAGAGGGGGAGTTCTTGGGGCCAGCCAGCTCCGAGCCCTCATGGGTTATGAGTGGCTTAACGTGAAACATCATGGTTTGACAGGGTGTTTTGGAAGGGTCTATCATCTGAGGGTAGAATCGTCCAACTGCCTTTGGTGTCCCTCGTGGACCTCGTTCATTTCAATCCTCATTTGGGGATATGCTTACCTCAATCTAATTATAGCAATGCAGACAATGACCTTTTCGTCCTCAATGGTTTGTTTTCCTTTTTCTTCCAATTTTCTCAAATACTTGTGTGAATAACGTTCACCAAAAGGCCAACTCAACCCAAAATTGAGTTCGTTTCCAAGTTCAATTAATTAACATTTCCAAAATAAAATAACATTTTTGGTCTTTATATGGGTTTTCAAACAACTACTGTCGCAAATGTGGGCTAGCTAGTTTGTTAAAGCAGTCGTTTGTTGCTTGTATCTATATTATAACCTTTTTTTGTATATTACTATAATTTAAAAAGAAAATGCTAAAAAGATTCTTTCAAAAATGGGGTCTTTCACAGATATTTCTCTGTGGTCATGTGTTTTTAGTATAATAGTTTATAATATTAGCCTAAAAATTATACCAAAAATATGAAGTGACGGATAGTTTATACAAGGTCTCACTTTAAAAGACTCATTAACATTTCTCTAATTTAAATATTATTTATAAACATTTAAATTGCATATTGCCTCAACTTTGGCAATACATGAAGTAGGGTTCGTTGGGCCAAGTTTGGGCCCAATGGAATTTAGAAATCCTAAATTAGATTAATGCACTTTCTAGCCAAATTAGATTAGTGTCATTACATAAGTAAATCCTAATTAAAATAAAGTGACAAAATGCTTGATATGAAAGCCTTACTCTATCTATATAGGTTATTGTTATCCCATTAATAATGTGTTGGAAAAATGTAGAAATATGACTTTTTGTATTGATGTGTGGAAATATTACTATATATATAGGGTTACATAAAATTCTAGTTAGGGTTACATAAAGCTCTATTTAGGTAGGAATCATACACTAATTATATGGAAAATTACATTCCTATGATACATACAATAACTACTGAGTAATTTACTTTAATCTAACCAACTTGCAAGATTGACGAGCTTGATCGAACGAGTTTAGAGCAAAGAAGACTATGATGGGGTTGATGGAGTGCTATGGTGAGGAGAACAACAAGTTGATCCATAGACAAATATAGCAATTCCGATGACTCCCAGAAGTCACTTTTTCATGAACAAAATGATAATCAAGCTCTATATGACATGTACGAGCATGATGAACAAGATTAGGAGCAAGATAAGTGGCACTAAGATTGTCATAATAAAGCAAACACATGAAAAGACAAACAAACACCAAGCTCTCAAAGAAGAAAGCACAACCAAGTAGTCTCCGCACAAGCATGAGCAAGAGATATGTATTCGGATTCAACACTAGATAAAAAAGGGTTGGTTACTATTTGCAAGCATAAGCGAAAGGAAAATGGTTCCTTCTTCCTTCGATGAGGGATTCATACTCTCAACACGTCCTCTCACATGTGGCGAATTTTGAAGCCTAGCACATGGACAACACAAATTGGGTGATGTTGAGTACATGTAGCCATTAGACTTCACACATGAGACAACCTACTCTGATACCACGAAGAAATTTTACTCCTTGTGTTGATATGTGAAAATATTACAATATATATAGGATTTCATAAAGCCCCATTTACTTATTTAGGTAAGAATCCTACCTTAATTATTATGAGAATTTACATTCGTATAATACATACAATAATGATCAACTGCTTTAGTAGCTAGGCCAAAGCATCCAATTCCCAACTAATCTATTTTGAACGGAAGCAATTGATGAAATGGAGCTAGCTTACAAGAGAAGGCTCGATAAGCTTCAAAGTCATCCCCATTGACAGATTTTTTCATTGTTTGGAAGGTTTCACCTTCTTTATTAGGGCATCTTCTACCTCTCTTTCCTCATTACTGATGCCACTACAGATATTCCTATCAGAGTGATTCTTCCCACTTAAAAAATAAGACGAGCGCCCAGTTCTGTTTTTGGAGTTCAATGGTCGACTTTGGTCGGATAGATAGGTTGGAATTAGAGAGTAATTTCCTATAATCTAACACTAACATTTAATATACGATACTCCATTGATTTGCGGGTTGATTCTTACTAATATCATTGTTTCATTAGATTCTTACTAAATTTAATGTTTCTTTAGACCTTAAGGGTGCGTTTGTTGCACCTCCTTAAGTGGGACTGGCTTGGACTAACTTAAGTAGGACTATAATCTTGTGTTTGGAATGGCGCTGGACTACAATAAATGAGACTCGCCTCGACTATGAGGCACTCCCTCCTTCACTAAACCTTGTTAATGAGTTCCAAACTTTCGCTTGGTATTAAGCGGGACTAGAAACAAGATCAGACCCTAACTTTCGTTTTCCTGGGCTTCGATGTAACATCCCACATCGCCCAGGGGAGTAGACCCTCTAAGCCTTATATGTATATTCTCATCTTTACCTAGCACGAGGCCTTTTGGGAGCTCACTGGCTTCGGGTTCCGTGGGAACTTCGAAGTTAAGCGAGTTCGCGCGAGAGCAATCCAAGGATGGGTGACCCACTGGGAAGTTCTCGTGTGAGTTCCTAGAAACAAAATCGTGATGGTGTGGTCGGAGCCTAAAGCGGACAATATTGTGTTACGGTGGAGTCGAGCTCGGGATGTGACATTCGCCTTTTTCCTTCTACGGCGCCGTCAGCTACAGCCCACAACTGTTGCTGGAGAGTTTGGGTTTCTCTGAAATCTGGGAGTTGTTCACTTGAAGTCGACGCATGAATCATAATCCATATCATCTCATTGCTTTGGGAAATGAGAGAAATTGATAGATAAGGGGAGAGAAAGTAGCTTTGAGGAGCAAGAGTGATAGAGAGACGAAGAGGGAGATAAGGAGATGAGGAGATTGGATGGAGCCGGAGAGAAGATTCTTGAGAGCACTTCCACCGGAAGCAAAAGAGGCCAGCACCTAATGGAAAAAACAAGCTGAGACTCAGCCAATCCACTCCAGCCCGTGGAATAGACTGGCACCCAGCCCAAGCCAGTCCACAAGTCGGCCTAAAATCAACAGAGAATGGAGGTGGCTCATCTGACGCTTTGCTAACATCATGGCTACAGTCTCTCTCATCTGGAACCCCATCCGACTTCTGGAACCCCATCCCAATCCCTAGAACCTCATCAACCCCCTTCCCCTGATAAATCCATATATTCAACATTATGTCCCCCTTCCAAATCATGATCTTCCTGCAACTGGAATTTTTTTTCCGTTTTGTATATTTTCGATGAATTTTTGAATATTTATGTGTTGATTTTTTGGGGTTTATGGTGTGCGCAGGTCCAGCATGGTGGGGTCCATGTTCAGAATAGGGTAGATTCGACGACGTAGTGTACAGAGAGGAGAAAAAAAGGAAGAACAAGAAGAAGAAGAAGAAGATGGTGTACAGAGAGAAGAAAAAACTGGGAAAAGTGGGAAGAATAAAGAAGAAGAAGAAGAAGAAGAAGAAGACGACGACGGGAGGGGTGTCAAAGAAAAAAAGTCAAAAATTAAAAAAACCAAATTATTATTTTATCATAAAAATTAACAATATTTTAATAAAATTGACTAGGCTATTTTTTGTTAGGGGTGGGGATGCTTTGGTCTATTACTGTTCATTAAGGTCTATTACTGTTTACTTGAGTGGATAAATGAGATGGGTGTTAGTGCAAAGTCTTTAGGAGTGGAATTGCTCTGAGAGTATAAGTTTACCAAAAAAAAAAAAAAGAGGTTGATATAAAATATTATTAAATATGTATTAAATAATATAATATTATTTAATGTTAACTATTTAGCTTTTTAGTTCGACACTGCATCAAACATTTCAATAATTTAGTCTATCTTAGTCTATTCTAAACCAGTCTAATTTAGTTCCTAAAATTAGTCCACTCCGAAATAATCCAGTGCAACAAATGCATCCTAATAGGCTTAATTAACACTTGTTTTTTTTTTTTTTTTTTAACATCGAAAACCCCTTAGTAATGGTGCAACATGTGATGTGCCGGGGTCAAATCCATCAGTCATTCAAAACAAATTAAACAATCCAGTCAACCAAAACACAGGGGCAAAGGGGTGATATCTCTGCAATATCCCTGCAAAGAGTGGACTCAAAATTGACAAACTGTTATAAATCTGGCTCTGGAACAACCAATGATGGCAATCTCCAACAATAATGGTTCCTCTTCCTCCCTCTTCCCCGAGTAACAATCCTTCCTTCCCCTTCAAAACCCTTCTTAAATAACCTTCTTACTTTTTGCAGCAAAATTTGAGCCACCCTTAATATCAAAGCAAAAAAGAAAAATTGCATAGAGGAGGAAAAAAGAAAAGAAAAGAAAATAAAATAAAATAAAACGGAGTTTCATGATTTAAAGGGGTTAGGGGTTGTTTGTTTTCATAAATGCGTTATGGCAGTGCTCAAGAGATTTGCATGGCCACAGAGGCATTCATGAACACCCATCATCATGCACATTGCCTATAATTACCATTATGTGTACAGTCCTCCTCCCTCTAGGGTTATATGCCCCCTAATTTTTACCCAACACAAAAAAAAAAAAAAAAAAAAAAAGAAGAAGAAGATGATTGCATTGCATCACCCCCTGGTGAAACTTAAATAGATGATCCTGGCAATGTCATTGGATGGCAATGGCATTGATTTATCCAAATTTCTCTTTTTAATCATGGGTTGGTTTCTGCTACTTTTTTTTAGTACCAATAGGCACTCAGTGGCAATTCTAAGCGCAACAGAAAAGTTGCTTTTTTATGATCAAAATGTCACACTTTGAGTCGTGAAAATATCATATTTGCAAAGCAAGAGTAAAGTTGCATACGATTGTGATCGAAAGGTTACATATTCAAGTCGTGGAAACAGCCTATTTGCAAAACAAAAGTAAGGCTGTGTCCAATAGACAACCCCCCTCCTCCTCCTACCCCTGCAAAGCGAGAGTCTTATTGGCTTATGGTCACCTTTTTACTTGTAAACACTCAATGTTGACTCATAATTAACAGTCAAATATGCGTCAATAATTAATGTATGTGTGTACTCATAAATCGTGGTTTTTGTTATTTGGTGAACTAGTTGTAATGTGAGATTTTATTGACTTAAAATAGGGCAGTGGGCGTCTTCTGGGCGTGACCTCATCGACAAGGCAAAGCCTTTAAGTAAAAGAACAACTTTTTCTGAGGTCGTTTTTAATGATTTCACATAATTCCAATTTCCTGCATGGCTAATGATGAAAATTCTACATTATTATTATGGTTAGTAAGTGCATTGAACCCTACACGTGAGCTAAGAAGGGTTTGATAATTTTAACTTTTTAGGGTGGTAATTTTGTTTGGGACCACACGTGTAAGAGAAGATCATAACCCTTTTTTGCTCTTCTGGGTTCTGGCCTCAAATCTTAAAGATCGCTTGAATCCCCCAATGAGTTCACACGTAGCCTTCTAGGTGGGCTTGAGTGTGTCCAACAAGTTCAAATCTGGATTATGTACCCACCCCATTGATTCTCAGTTCTAATTGGATACATGACACTTTGATGCAGAACTTGTTAGTTGACTAGTAATGTTTAGCATTTGGAAAGGACTTAGATATCGTAGATTTGATGTTAACCAAATATCTAGGAAAAGTGATTTCATCATAGCATCAGCTACATACAATTTTGTGTACATAATATAGCACGTGATAACATATGATATGTTAGTTTTGAAGAATGTCAAGTAATATGATTATGTTACGCCATTATATTTTTCAATGTAAAAAGAAACTCTATCTCAAATTCAACTCATCAGTAATAGTTTAAATCAAAGAAACATTAACTAAAGTAAATGTCATTTGCACTTCAAGTTTCCCACACCTCTGGGGGCCAACCATGGTGAAACCCTCATTTATCAGTGGATACCCAGTAGATTTTCTTATGTTGAACCCACTTCACATAGATGAATCCCACATAGTTTCCATTTTCATGATAGAAATAGTTAGATTTTAAGGAGTACCCTTTGCCAAAAAGGGAAAAAGCACAAAGAATACAGTAATATTACTTTGTTGTGGGACACCAACGAATCGTTAATGCATGACCAGGCCAAAAAAAAACGAAATTGTTTATGTAACAAATGGTAGAGTTACAAATCGTTATACTTTTTGCTTAGTTGAAATATTTATTGTTCATGGACTGCCATATTTATATGCCTCTTGGAATTTTACTTTTTGTTTAAGAAAATTGAATAATTGATATACGTCTCCTGGAATGACATTATTTCAACTGATAACTAGGGTTTCGACAGGATAGAACATGACGAGTTCATGAACAATATTTCAACTGGGATTTTTTTGACAATGTGGAATCTGATGATCATTTTTTGTTGTGGATAGGGATGGGATGTGGTTGAAATTTAGTTGCTTCAGTGTCAGGGATGTCAACTGATGATTTTTCTTTCTTCCACATTGTACTCATGATCAATAGTGCCAAATTAATTCTACTCAACATACCCAGTTGCAAGTCGGTCTTGAAATTTTTTGGAGGGTGTTGGACTTGAACGAACCTGCCTTACAACCAGAGGTATATCTCTTTATTATTATGTTCATAATTCGAATCATGTGGTGAAAGTTGTAAACATAATGGCTATACTTTTGGTGATGCAACAAATTTTCTCAGTTTGCCTTCTCCTGTGACATAAGAAATGTTAGAGCAGTTATCTTATCCCGTTAAAGGAACACGGGCCATCTAACTCTCGATTCTAACAAACTTAATTGGGTCCTGGGTAGCCCAAAGATACCACAAGGAAAGCATGTGTTTTGGGCTTTCATTTTATAAAAAAAATCCGTGTTATTCATTGGGTTGCCACATTGTTGTAATTGGGCTAAGTAGCTCGCACAGCCCGTATCTAGTCAAACCTATGATTATTCATGCATATAAGCATTTATTTATTTATTTTGATATAATGATATTTGTGAGTGGAAACTTGGGTTAAGTCACATAATAAATCATCATAACTAAGAATCGAGTTTGAAATTTATGGAACCTCAACTTCACAATGTTTGGTTAGCATTAGAGTTTTTCTTACTAATAGCTATTTGGAAGATGCGTATAATGTGAAGTTTGAAACTAAACCTTCAAACTTTTCACACCCTTGTGGTTCCACTTTGGCCTGGATTAGGCAAGTTGCAGTATTTTCACTCCTGGTCATGTACGTGGTATTTTGAATAAGCAACTTTTAGTCTCTTTTGGATGAGTCCTGTGAAGCTCCTTCTATAGTCCATGTTCTTTGGCATCCCCCTCCGTTTTCTTGGGTCAAAGTGATTGCTGATGGCCTTGCAAAAGGTAATCTAGGTCCTACGACTTGTGGTGGGGTTTTCCGAGATTATGCAGGTTATTTTTTTGGTGGTTTCTCCCTCGAGTTTGGGGCATCCTACTTCTTTCTATGCGGAACTTCATGCTGACATCGTTGCTGTGGAGTTGGCTCACTCGCAGGGTTGACAAAATATATGACTTGAAAGTAACTCTTCTAGCGTGATATCTTATTTTGTTTATGGTTCTTTTTCTCCTCATTGGTCGCTTCAGACATGTTAGAAAAATTGTATTTCCCAATTACAGAAACATGGTATTCCATTGCTCTTATACATTTCGAGAAGGGAATATAGTTGCTAACAAATTAGCCAATTTAGAGCTTCTCTTGTATTCACTTGTTCGATATTCTGCTCCTCCTATAGAGCTTCTTCCTTTTATGCATTCATATTTCTTGGGCATGCCAACCTGCATGTTTGTCTTCCTTTCTTGATGTGTGAATTTTTTTTTTTACTAATTTTTTTGTTTGTTTGCAGCTTGTCTTGCTAGTATTTTGGACTTAAAAAAAAGTATGTCATGTCATTGTAAAATATTTGTGTAATCTCTTAAAGAGAAACTTGGCATTTTGTAAGGTGTCAATTTAGATCACACGTACAAAACTCAATAATACCAAAAGTAATAGTTTGACAATATTCATATCAGACATAAAACGTCACTTTCCAACATATATATGTCACATTCCTCCACAAAAGCAGCCCATATGTTGATATTTTTTTTTATTAACCTAATATTGAGTACTAAATCAGAGAACATCATAGTCAGCTTAAGGTTAGGTAAGTTGGGCGGTGGCCCAAGGCATCTTACCTAAACATAAAGATAAATTCAATTAAGATAGTCACCTTATAAGCATTAGGTACTTGTGCTTAGCTAATTATTGCATGTATTTGCGTAGCGACCTAAATCCATGCACAACCAGCTACTGACTTTGACAACATTTCTCAACCGTAACAAACAATAACATCCATGTTTCGTAAATTTGGGTTTTGGCTGTCTTTGAGTTTTTTTAACCAGAGCTATTAGACCAACCCTATTATTTTATTTTTCCGCTCATGTTATAATCTCATCCACTATAAAAAGTTAAAAAATTAAAATATTATTTTCCCACCCATTATTATTCTCAAAATAACCTTTAATATATACACTCATATGAAATTATAAATATCTCTATTAAAAAATATAAACAAATAATATGTAAATGAAAACCACTAAGGTTTGCAAATTCAAATGGAAAGAGGTATCTAAATTCAAAAGAATTAGACAATGACAAAATCAAAAATACAATGGACAAATTCAAATGACCCACACACAAATTATTCTTCTACCTTTTCAATGGAAACATAATCTTCTATCTCTTCCGTAAAAGCGTCATCTTCCACCTCTTCAATAAAAAAGTCATTTTCTACCTCTTCAATGAAAAAGTCATCTTCTAAGTCCATTGATATTTTTTTGCTTTCTTTGAATGAAAGGAGATAAAAATATGAGTTAGGGTTTAAGGTAGAGAAATTGTCTCCCACGCCCAACTTTTTTATTTTTTTATTTTTTTAAATTAAGCAAAACAAGATAATTAATGTCCTTATCGGTATTTTTGCAAAATGGATAAATTGGTAATTAAAAAATTTATTAAAAGGTGGGTGGGAAGATAAGACATTGAGGTGGGAATAACATCATACTTTTTAATTTAGCTGTCACCTTTTGGATTTGGAGATGAATATCAAATGAACTTACTAACATTTAGTATACATAGTGATTTATAAGTCATTTTGTGGAACGCAGCAAAACATGATTCACAAACTAAAAATAAAAGCAACAACAATGAATTTGTAACTTTAAGGGGCGTTTGTTGCACCGGACTGTCTCGTATTGGATTAGCTTCAGGGACTAAGGTGGACTGGCTTAGACTAGACTAAGCTGGCCTAACTTAGTGAAGCGTTTGGTGTAGTGTCGAATTAACAAGTATGATAATGAAAATAATACTGTAGTTTATTATCGAAATTAATTTATTATTAATTTCTTCACATAATCTCTCTCTCAGCTTCCCTTCTCGATCTTGAGTCCACCAGCAAGCTGCTCTACTTCCCTCATTAACTTCACAATTTCACCATTTCTCTACTCATCGCCCTCTCAATCTCAAACTTTATCTCACATCATTTGCTCCATCTAGGTCAGAACAAAAACACCACAAACACTTTTCTCCAACTCTAACCCAACATTTTCCTTGCTCTACTCACTCAACTCGCTCACAAGCGGCTCAATCTCCATGGTGGAACCAACTCAGCTTGGACTCCAAATCTGCCTTGCCTTGCACCAACGACTCCACCTGCTGCTGGCGGTCCTTGGTTTCCTTGAGCAGCAGAGAATTCAGCGACTTGAGGTTCTGGAGCTTCTCGAATGGCTTGTCCATGGCGGTGGTGGCGGCAGGAAATATGAGATTGAGGATTTTTTGCGGGTGATGGTTGGTGGTGGGAAATATGAGATGAGGGATTTTTTTGTGGTTGATGTTGGTGGTGGGAAATATGAGATTCGAGATTTTAGAGGATGATGATCATGGTGAAGCGAAGCAACTTGCTAGGGATAGTTTGCATATCTTAATTAAATCCCATCGAAATCCAAAATTAAGAAGCCCAGAACTCACAGAGGGGCTCACAGGTAGGAAGAAGAAGTCGGTCTTAGCAAGTCCCATGGTTTGGGGAGGGCCTCACTAAGAACCTTTAAGGAGGCCTCTAGTCCACACTAGTCCCCTTTGGTCCCACTTAACTTAATCCCAGCACCTATCAAACATGGAACTGTAGTCCAATCCAGTCCAGTCTCATTTAATGAGGCCAAACAAATGCACCCTCAGTGATTCAGAGCACACACTCATATATTTAGAATCTTCATTTTCCCCCTCTCGATTGTATAAAAAAATAATAAAAAATAAAAGCTGAGATCGCACAAAAGGAAAGAATAATAGAGACCGTCAACTAATAATTTCCATTTTCCCATTAGATTATTAGGGTTAGAAGTAACACATACAATACATGGATTTTCTTATGTATAACAACTACAAGTTTACTTCTTGCAGGCAGGATCAGACGAGAGGTTTGTGAGCCAAATGGAGTCACTTGCTATTGTCTCACTATCTTCATTCCGATGCCATGTCCACCGTGCATGGGTTGCATTCACTACAACCAATTGCCCGTGCCCAAAGCTTGCCTCCCTGAAAACCGATATTTTGGGTTGCGGATTCAAGTACCTGGAATATTAAAAATGAAAAAGTGAGTGAGTTTGCAATAAATAAAATGCATGAAATATTTAAGGAATCGATAGAAAGAGCTGCAATTAATTAAGCCAACTTAATTACTTGCTAGCAAGGCCTTCACGGTTGCCACCATCTCCAATGGTAATATGCACTGGACCACAATTATTGGATTGATCCTTGTAAACGCGAGTCTAAGACAACAAAGTAAAATAAAACCATTAATGATATATTCAACCAAACCAAATAATTAAAAGCAATCCTAATCAATTTCGAATTTAGGTGACTTTTGTAAGAATGATATTATTTGAATGCATACCTAAAAAATGCACGGTTCAATAATGAGATTAAATTATGCAGTAGGTTCAAAACGAGTTATTACCCTCATATTTTTTTTTTTGTTGAACAAACGATACTATGTATACTAAAAGGGTGAGAGAGTGGGCTAAGCCTCACAATGAGCTAGCAATAATGTGGTTCCCGGTAAGGTTTTTATTGAGGCCACACTATCCTCTTGCCTTGTAAGTGTTCTTCTCTTTAATGAATATTGTACTTTCCTTCAAAAAAAAAAAAAACAAAATCGCCTTTGGCAAGAATCGAACCTAAGATCTCTCACTTACCAGTGAAGAGGAAACCACTAGACCATAGTACTAAGTGACATTATCCTCATATTAACTTATCAACTATTTAGTGCTTCAACATCACTTGCTACATATATAGTATGATCAACTAATGAATTCGTCAATGTGGTTGCCTTAACATTACTTATGCGAGAAAATACATGATTAATTACGTGTTTATTACTGTGTTGTGCTCTATTCATTAACTACTTTATTAGATAGTGCAAAATGTGATCACTCTAACATTATTCGCACATTAAGTGAAGGTGAACTTACAAAACGCTCGTAGGCATGTACGTGCCCTGCATAAACCACATCAACACAAGCTTGATAGAGCAAATCTTCCATGGCCTCCTTCATGTCAACAGATTCAGACTCACCCTGATGAGCTTTATTAGAATTGTACCAAGGAGCATGGATAAGCACGACGATCCACGGCGTCCTCCCCCTGTCAACCTTTCCCAAATCGGCTTGCAACCACTGGTACTGTGCCGAACTAGGATCAAAATCAGTGTACGACCCCAACATGATCACATGAACTCCGGCTACATTGAATGAGTAGTAGAGGTTTGAGTCCGATCCGCTCTCTTCGTATGGCATGTGCCACCGTGCATTGTATGCGGTGAAGGCATGAGCGTGGACGATTGGGATCTTTTCGATCTCGTGATTGCCTTGTGTAACCATCCAAGGCCGTTTGCTTGCCAGTGGCTGCACCAGACGGCCAAATGAGTCCCATTTATTTTGGATGACGTCTGCATAGGATAAGTCACCTGGTAGTAAGAACATGTCGTGGTTTACTTTGTCTATGTTTTCGAGGGTTGAGGAGGTCCATTCAGTTTGTCCAAGATCACCTGCCAAGCATATACGTAGGTAGTTAATTTCATTTATTTATTAACGGGAAATAAAATTCGAACTCGAGACTCTTTTAATATTGCAAATGCAATATCACTGGACAAATTCCTAGTAATCATTTTTGTTTGTGACAAACAATGGGATATTTACGAATAATTTTTAATGGGGTGATTAGCTATGACATAAGAATGGGTTAGCTACAAGCCTACAACTAGATACAGACTCCACTGCAAAAAGGTAACATTAGCGTATGCACGCATGAGTCGAACATGAAATCTCCAACATAATGGACACAACTATCATTAGACCAAGAGTTGTGCTAATCAATTAAACTAGTCTACATACAATGTACCACATGACATGTACATCCTTTGAACTGATTAATTCCATTCCATGTACATACTCAGGATCTTACCATACTTATGTTCACAAATGTTTGACGGACATTCAAGCAAAATTTAAGCGAATCAATAATCCAAATTCAAAAAAATTTAGCACTAAATTTTCTGTATAGTTATAAACAATTAATTTATTAAAAAATGGTTAATTGGTAAAATTTTGAAGAACATCAATATATGAAATGAATATTTAGGGCATTAATTTATTAAATATGGTTAATTGGTAAAAAAAAAAATTTAAGAGCATTAATATATGAAATGAATATATATGTATGTATGTATGTATGTATGTGTGTATGTATATGAAATAAATGGTAAATTTAATTAAGCAATACATATGCTACATATTTACACATACCTACGATTGCAAATGTGATAGGGAATGCAGCAGGCGGGGTTTTAAAACTGAACTCAGGATCCGAATCAGAGGATCCACAGCGGTAGAAGTACGTCGTGTTGGGTTTCAACGGACCGATAACGACGTCGTGAATATCCCCAGATGTGTACATAAGATACGTGTAGGAATTTGTATTTCCAGTTGCAGAGCTTTCATAGACACCTGTAGATGTTCCATATACCACTGTTGCCGGACTAGGGCTGTCGGTGATCCATGTCACCCTCATTTTGTCCTCACCGACTACAGAAATATGCACCTGCATGTGCACATAACTAGCAAATATATTAGCCAGGGTTAATCTAAATATGGACCATCTAATAAGAGCATGATATTTTAAATCTCAATTTTTTTATTTAGTATTTACTTTGGGAGTTGCACGAATTTTACTCTACGTAGAAATAACAACACAATTCAGGAGACAATGCATCAATTTGTTATGTTGCCTGGCCTTATTGGTGCAATTTGGGTTTTAGTCTTTTTTTTTTTGGTATTCTATAAATGAAGATATTGTTCATTATACAACGTATAAACACCAACGGTACATCAAATAGATCTACAGAATACAGATATCAACGAGTCGGCAACTGCAATAAGGTTTAGTTTATACTTAACATTTGGCCTCTAGCGTCGCAGGTGTCTGTTCCCATTCATTTGACTAAGAGACTCTCTATAATTAATTTATAAACATCTGTTCAACATAAAAAATAATCTAGGAATTCACGAGATTTTAGTTAATCACTCGCATTTCTTGTGGTTGGTGAGTAAGAAATTAAACAGATTTCTTCATTCTGGTAATCCATCTTGGCCTAATTCACCACCATCCAAGCCTACAATTTTGCTTTCAAATTACCCCAACAAAGAAAACTTCTCATTCCATTAAAAAAAAATTAAATTAAATTAAATTCTGGGCAGAGAAAAAGAAAAAAAAAAAACTTGTATCAGTTCATAAAAAAAGAATAATTCAACAGTACCTGTTGTGGAGAAGCAGAACCAGGATCATCCGCAGGGATATAGAGGTCCTTGCGAGCCGGTGGACGATTGTACCCTTGAACAAATGCACCAAACGACACCGGGAAGGCCAAGCCCATTAACGTAAAAACAGCGAGAACCAGTCCCGGCCGGCGTTTGATCGCCATGTTTAACGTTTAAGGACTACTCCTCAACCTCTAATGTCACCAGAAAATTATCAAGAAAGCAAATGTCTGCTTCTTTCCTCTTCCTCGTATGAAAAAACGGAGTTGTCAATTAGATAATTAAACCCTATTTATCAAAAAACGTTTATGACACCCTGCCCCTGGATTTAACGTTAATGGACAATACCTCGCGGTTAGTATGTGACACGTGGGACTGCATCCAGATCGACACGTGTCCAAAAGGTACATCCAAAGGCATAACATATGGTAAGCAAATTCGAATCATTTGATGGGTTTTTCATATTTAAGAGTATGAAAGTGTTTGGCATTTTGGCTGCAAATTTCGTCACGGATTTGGTGATTGTTGACTTTAATTAGTGTTTGTTTTGGGAGGTGCATTACGTCCACGGCTTCATTGCCTTTTCAGCTTGGCAGTGACAGGATGTTTCTTGCTTGTCGTATCAGACCCCATGTATGTCACATTTGGCAAGTTGGAACCGTGGAGATTCATCACTTTCGATCTCCAATGGATTAGGGTTTTTGATGCATTCCGCCTCTAGTTTCCAATCCCACATCAATAAGATCAAAAGTTGAAGAACGTATTTCAATTTATTTATAATAGAAAGTACAAAATATATTCGTTGATGCTTAAAATGATATAATGCTTTAAAGGGTATTTGAATTAAAAAATGGAAAAATAAATTAACTTCTATGATCATAAAATATTTGGGAAATGATAAAAGACACACTGTTTTCTCCTTATTTTTATTCAATCTTGTTACTTATTTTCATTTGATTTGTACAATCCGATAACAAAAAAAAAACAAAAAATGGGTGAGATACTTATGGAGATTTTTGTTCAATCTTGTTATATATATTATAAATACTTAAGGAGATTTTTGATATTTTCCTTTTTGTATTTTGATTACAGAAGCAACACAATCTATGCTGATGAGAATTACAAAAGCAGATCAAGTAATTGGATGCCATTTTTGTTAAATTGCTATCTTGAAATTGGTTAATGCTTATTGTGATTGAGAATTATAAATTCACTTAAGACGAATATCGCGCTTTGAAATCTCTCATATCTCTTTCGCCAAATTTCAAATGCATGGAACTCCCTACCGACCTCCATCATATTTTATTATATTGACTACGCGTTAGGATTTAAGAAACATGTTTGAGGAAACTACAACATGGGTTTAGGACGTTACATTTTTATTTTTATTTTTCGCTTAGGACATTAGTTTATTAAATGTAAGATTGATTTTTCTCTAATATTTGTCCCTCTTAGCTTCGTGCCAATAACCAATTCTCAAGGGCCTTACAACTTACAAAGAGGTTTTTGGACATAAATTGTTTGAGAAATGTTAAAAGGATTCTTTCAAATGTGAGATTTTTATGGACTTTCCCGCACTTTATTTTTTTGACACAATTCATGTGGCAATATTATAAAAGAGTGCCGAATAACCCATTGAGAATCTCATTTTTGAAAGAGTCTTCTTAACATTATCCTTTCTTAAATTGTTTTTATAAGGGACTTTACAGAGAGTGTGGATTACACATTAGGAAATTAAGAGCAATTCCACCTCACTAAGGCAATAATTGTCAAGCCAATTGGGCAATTGACAATTATTGTCTTAGATACTCTCTCATGAGATATCAAATTATAGGAGTCAAATTACAATTGATGGTTGATGTGACAATCTGAAGTCTTATGTCAAATTTTGTACTTCTCCAACCGAACTGTCAAATGTTATTTTATTATTTAGACAGAACTTTAAGTGGTTGTAATTATTAAAAAAATGTTGAAATTTTTTTTTAGTGGTTCAAATGCTAGTAGAATAAGGTACCAACCATTCAAATGAATTCAAAATAAAATTGACATCACTAAGTTTTCAAATTCAATCTGCAGATAATACTTCGGTTGGAGAAAATTTTGATGTCAAATATGCACAATAGTATTCCACTTAGAATTTTGACATTTCCTTTAAAGATGCTATTAATAAATAGTAATTGAATGAGTGGATCTCCAGATTCTCCACCCTCCCCATTAAATGAAATGCCCGGCTAATTAGTATTAAAAAATGATTTTTTGAAAAATAAATAAAAAATGATTTTATTTATTTTTAATTTTCCTTTTTCTTTTGTCTTCTATTTTATTTTGTCAATCTTTATTTTTGTCTATTGCAGCCTCGTTTCCTCCGTCCTTCTTCATCTCTCCATCTTTTTCTTCCTCTGTCTCTCCCTCCCCTCCCTTGTTTTCTCCGTCCGTCTCAATCTCTCCCTCCCCTCTCCCTCTTTTTCTTCCTTTCTATGTCCGTTCGTATTTCAATCCGTCTGTCCCACTCCCTCTCTCTCTCTCCATCTCGAAACCCAGAAATCATGGGAGACATAGCCACCAAGAAGGCCTCCCCAACAAACGAGGCCCTATCTGTGCCACCTCCTCCCTCGATCACCGTCTCCTGCTGCTGCAACCTTACCTGCAAATTTTTATTTTGTCATGTTACGTCATATCACCTCAAGCGCAGAGGCGGGGAAGAATGGGCCAATTGCTGAGTCGCGCCGCCGCCCGGGGGGGGGGGGGAGGGGGTGGTGGGCCCGCCGAATAGCCTTACTGATTTGGGTGGGGTGGAGCTGTTTTTGTTGGGATAGGGGGATGGAATCACCCAATTGCAAGGCAATTGGTTTAATTAGGTAGGGTGAATCCCCAACTGTCTTATATCACAACCAGGTTAACTAGCCACATTTTAGTCTAACGGCCCCATGCTATCACCTAACTCAATATGTGAGGGGGCGTATTAAAAATGTAAAAATTCACATCGAGAAATTAAGAAGTCTTACATGTAGATAGAACCCTCAACTTTCTAATAAAACATCATGTTATTATCATAAAATATTAGATAAAAAAAACCACTTTGCGCCTCCTATGTACATCTCTATTGGTCTCATTTGGTATAGCTAGTTAGTATTGATCATAATTTTATAGAAAAATAAAAAAACTGTTGGTAGCTGGCGGCCGGTGGAGTTTTCATTGCAGTTGATACGTACGACTTTCCCCACACATATATCTATATCATACATATAATTAAGTCCGTTAATTATTAGTTAAAACCTAGGATTAACGTATATGCTTTAGGATATTCATCTTCACAATTAATTGCGTGTGGTGTGCATGATCCAGTTCAAAATAATTTAACACGGAAATAAGACTTGTTAATTAACTATGAAATTCATATAATTGATCAAGCCTTAGTCCGGAATTTAGATATTATAATTTTCTTCAAGTTTGCTTTCATAAACTGATTCATGAGAGAATATATATAGCTGACCATGTGAAGCCATTAAACGCGAGTTGATCATTTTCTAATGTGAGCATTGTACCTTTGATACATCCACATCGTTTGCTGATCTGAACTTGTGTATAGGAATGGTTGTTCATGAACAATAAAGCATTTAACAAAAACAATAATAATGTTTACAGCTAGTCATTTCTACGTTGTGGTTAATCACATGCATGGACATGTCCTTATATACTAGTTAATCGCTACCTATAAAATTAAACAACCACGTAAATTATTTATTAAGAAACAACCATGTAACTGCACTACGCATTTTTTATTCAATCATGAAAAGAATTGTTATCTCCCTCATGTTATAAATATGCATTCTGGTTTACGACAGCTGGCTGATTGAAATGGCAGATCTTTCCAATCAAACGAAATATGAAAATTAAAATGAAACAAAACAAAAGTTTTCGTGTAGAATTAAGTATTACTTTTGAGAAAATTGAAACACTGATCAAGTATTCAAAGAATACATATTGAAAGTAAACAAAAACTTGTTAAACAATATGGCCAGAGCCAATCAACTGATGACGGCAAATTTGCCATAAAAGACGTTCAAACTGATAGTCCACCATGAGTGGTAGAAGAAATATGGGTCTTTTAGTTCGACCAAAAGAAATAAACAAAAGGAGAAGAAATATGGGTTTGGGCGATGTTACCCCATTAATATTCCAAACGCTAAATTCTTCTACTCAAAAGTACGTAGATACTTGTATCCATGCATTATGCTCGAGATGAAGTAATTTGTTTAATTGATTTCCATGTGATCTTGTTTGGGCTTGAAATACAGAATTTGGGCTAAGAAGAGATAAACTGAGTTAAAAGACCACGATTCTCAGACCAATAGTTATTCCTCAGGCTAGCTGGCTCCCAGACCAGAAGAGCCTTAATTCGACCAAGTCCGAATGAAAGTAGGATTGCTAGGAGGTCCCCAGGCGCAGCTCAGTCGAGTCCTAGTTGAATTAGGATTGCTGAGGATCGGGATGAGTTCTTATAAAATTCAAATCATTACGAGGATTATTAAATGTGTAAAGGGACTAGGTTCAGAATCCTAGTTCAAGTCGAAGAGGCTGAGACTAATTAGAGATCGAGTTTCAGCTAAAGAAGGGATTGAAGGGATAAATAGAGGAATGCCAAATAGGCTAGTCCTATCAGGACTCTACCTCGACAAACATGATTATCATGAAAATCCACTCTATAAATAGAAGTGGTTCTGCAATGTGAGAAGCCCATTCAACTCAAAAAACAACTCAAAACGCTCTACGTGAAAATCCTCGCACTATGTGAAACCCTTCTCATAACCTTGAGAAAAATACTAATCATCCTAACCCTCTCGTTAACACATCTTCAGTTTTGATAAGTAAAAAGTATTGTGTTAACAACGACAATATCTTCAATTTTGAGAAGTAAATAGCACTGAAGCTACATAATCATGCAATTTAGAGTATCTTCAGTTTGGATTTACAACACTGCTTCTGATTTGTTGTTTATTTATTAAAATCTTTGCCGACAAAGAGTTTTCAATTCTTTTGTCTAAATAGGTCACTCACTAGCCTCTGACGAAGTGAGGTGTTAAATGATCGATTATTCCCAGGTGCACTCCATAGTTCGGAATTCAGAAGGTCGAATCACGTTCACCATAAAGACACTCATTTCCTTTGAATATCTTTGCTCGTACAACTTGATATCGATTTGGAGCACTTATATTCTCACGAATATAGTTGAAACAACTAAACCCAATGTAGAAGATCCTGAACTTTGCAATTAATTAAGCAATCTTGTCTTTAGGTTCTAAAACCTTAGGCCAAGAGTTATAACTTCCTCGATCATAGTCACTCAAGTGCAAAGTCAGAAGCGCGTTTGATACCACTATCACATCTATTCTATTCGCCCGGCCGAGCTCGGTCGCAAGGTGGCACCCCCGCACTAACTATAAGGATGTAGTTAGCTCATAGTTATTCGATCTACGCACCATGTAAGCTCTGTAATTTTTAAAATCAACAGACTAACAAACACTTGTATATCTCTTTCACGCACCTAAGTCTTCGATTGAGAAATCAACAAAACAAGGGACAAAGAACACTCAATTTTCGGAACGTTGGGACGGTCCAAATCCACAACTCTAACTAAACCTCTAGTATAAGGACTCCCCAGTCCCCACCAATCGGCTCGGCTTCTACAAATCTTTAAAGTCTTCTCGATGAGTATCGTTATCCCTCCATATATTTAAAATCTTACTATTGTTTTGGACCATTCATTCAAATGAAAATTGACTCGATAAATATTTCAGATTAACAGTTTACATTATATAACATACAAAAATATAATTAAATTTTAGCTTTGAAGGCGTTTCACATCAATCCGTACAAAGAGAGGCGGAAAACATTTTGAGGTAGCTATATCTGGGTGTACTTGAAACACTGCTACATGGAGTTTTCATTCTACGTATTATGGTATGATCAGTGAACGGCATTTGGGTCATAAGTACCACTTCAAGATTATAATATAAAATGTATGCGCTATAATTTGGTTAGAATAATCATACCATGTGATGGTATTCCAGTACACTAAAAAATTGCTCTTTCTCGGTGATCTGGTCCAATCTACAAACTTGCTGTCATTGAAGAAATTTTGACATAGTATCTACTGAAGTATATGCCTTTATGTTTCTTAATACAAAATATTATGATCTGTTAAATAATTACAGTTAACAAGTTCCGTTACTACTTTTCAAAATGGATTGAGTGCTTGCTTGGAAATAAAATGTAAGTGCACGGCATGAAGGAAATTTGTTGCTGGCAAGTCACCTATCAAGTTAGCAAAGCAGCAAATTAACCTATTGTTATTTTGACCGACGAAATTTGATTCGTCAGGTAAATAGTATTTTTTGGTAGTGAAGCATTTCTTTCCCATTCTTCTTTTGAGCAGGTAATTGGCCACTTTCGAAGCAAAATCAAGTATTCAGAAATTAGTCTTCAAGGAACAAACGCACCTTGTTGCTGTGATATAATTTGAGGGAGCAACGGTTTCAATATGTTAGCCAGCACCTTCGAGATTATCTTAAAAAGGATAGAGTGGTGCTATCCACACTTCATTTTTACTTTTCACACAATCATCTAAATTTTTGTATGTCGGCTCAAATGAAAGAAAATCAATAAACAAAAATTAACAAAAATATGTAAGAGGTAAAAAAAAAAAAATATGTAGATAGCATTGCCCAAAAAATATTGCATAACCTAACATACCTTAACGTACATGTTAGGTTAAAGAGACAAACACGTGAACGAGAACAACAATTAGATAGTGAAAGAATTAACTTTCTACAATCTACCAAAATATGCAATTTTATTTTCTCAAGAAAGTCTAATAGAAAGATGCAAAAGTATTAAGTACCTATCTCATCCCATCATATCTTGGAGTCTTATCTGATGTCTCTTTCGCCAAGTTCCAAATGCATGGAACTCCCTACCGACCTACATCATATTTTATAATATTGACCACGCGTTAGGATTTAGGAAACACGTTTGAGGAAACTACAACATATAGGGTTTAGGACATACTTTACTGAATGTAAGATTTTCTCTGTTACATTAATTTGTCCCACTTATTTCGTGCCAACAACCAATTCCCAAGGAGATTACAACTTGCAAACAGGTTTTTAGATATAAATTGTTTTTTTGATGGACTTTACATGCTTTAGCTAGCGTGATTCTCAACTTTTTTTATGATACCACATTCAAGTAAACTAGCTACAAGTTAGTCTAACAGCTGACGTGCTTCCACCTAACTGAATATGTGCGTGAGGGGAGGGGTGTTGACGATAGATTTTTCAGTATGCTGAGAATACATCGAATGTAATAATATTATTAGTTGGAAATATATAAAAAATTCAATCAATTGTATTATAACACTTGGTATACCAGACCGTGTTTCCGACACACTAAAAACTTTCTTCGTGTTGAGAATGTAAAACAGAGATTGAGAAATTAAGAAACCTTACATGTCGATAGAACCTCAAGTTTCTTATAAAACATAATATTATTATCATAAAATATAAGTCAATTATAAAACCAACTTTGCACCTCCTATGTACGCCTCTAGTGTATCATTTGGTATAGCTAGCTAAAAAATCCATTTGGTATAGCTAGCTAAAATTAATCATAACGTTATAGAAAACTAAAAATATTGTGCCCAACTTGAAGGTAGAACTTACTGATATTAAGAGAACTTATCTGATGCAATCCCACCTTATTAAAATGGTAACAGAAAGGATAAGTATCTTCATGTCTAATTCCCTCATAATCTTCTTAAAATGAGAAATCATTCACATCTACCTTCAATATATACATCAAACATATAGTATATTATCCATTTTCATCTAATCTTAGAGACCAAACGATACTGATCTCAAAGCTTAGAGAAGCTACAAGTCTAAAACGCGGGGCACTTTTGAGAATGATCCGCATCACATCAGCTAATTAAAGAACCAAAGTTTTTTTTTTGTTTTTTGAGAATTGATCTGCTGATATACATGGATTCTGTGATTATATACCCAAACCCAGCTTCCATTTGATGAACGTAGCGTAGTGAATCAGCCACATGAGAGGTGAGTTTTTATTGAAGTTGATACGTACGACTTTCCCCAGAGAGATATCTATATCATGCATATAAGTCTGTTAATTATTAATTAAAACCTAAGATCAACGTATTACGCTTTAGGATGTTCATCTTCACAATTAATTGCGTGTGGTGTGCATGATCGAGTTCAAAATAAATTAACACGGAATTAAGACTTGTTAATTAACTATGTAGTGATCATATAATTGAGCAAGCCTTATTCCGGACTTTAGATATTATAATCTTCTTCAAGTCTGCTTTCTTAAACTAATTCATGAGAGAATATAGCTGACCATGTGAAGCCATTAAACTCTAAACTCAAGAACCAGTTACAACAAAGGTCGTGGGACTGTTAGAGGATAGCTAATGGCTTATAGGATTTGTAAACAACATGCAAGGCATTAGCTAGGTATTACTAATTGTTGGAAATTTTGAGTAGAAATTTCATTGTCCCACATTGGCCATTCTCAAAAGGATTCCTCACTTTATAAGGCTTTGTCTCTTATAGAAAGTGATTTGAGTGATAGGCTTGGAGACTAAAATTTGGCTCACCCTTGGGGTTAGGCTTTGGGGTGTAATTATCAAAAGATGGACCTTCAGCCTTGGGGCTCTTGGGCTCGGACTTTAATAATTAAATTATTTAATTAATTATTTTCATATTTAATTAATTATTTTTAATTAATTTTGAATTTAATTAATTAATTATTTTTTATTATTACCCACAGACTCATCATTTCAGATGAAGTCTGAATAGTTCAGAAAAAACGCAAAGCAAAGCACCCCTCTGAAGAGATGTCTCCCAACAATCACACCTCATTCTCATACCTGTTGCGAACATGCATAATCCCATTATATATACATCCATCTGCATGGCATTTAGAATACAGAAAATCAACATTCTTCTTCTACAATCATAAACATCCTTTCTGAGAGAACCACACAAAAATTCGCCAGAAGTCAATTTTTCCAGTGCTGGAATTCCTGACTTAAATCGTTGAATCCTGGTGAAGCAGACGTCCGTAGAACTACAAGCACTGAGTAGGGAAGAAATTTCTGTTTCAAGGACATTGCGGTACACAAACCTCGATCTTCAATTTTTCTGTTTACATTGTTCATACTTTGTTCAATATTTATTATTTATTAGCATATATAATTTTATCACAGATTGACATATATCCAACAATCTTGAAACAGAAAATGGATCAACAATCTGTGACTGTGAATGGCGCTGTGCCAAAATTCTCTGAAAAGCCTGAGAAGTTCAAAGGCCTGGACTTCAAGAAAGGGCAACAGAAGATGTTGTTTTTCCTGACAACCATGAATCTCGCTCATGTTGTCAAACAAGAAGCTCCAAAGTCTAATGAGAATCCAATGACGAAAGAGACTGTCATGGCAATTGAAGCTTGGAATCATTCTGAGTTTTGTTGCAAGAATTATATTCTGAATAGTTTGGATGACAATCTCTACGACATTTATTCTTTGTGCAAGACAGCGAAGGAGTTGTGGAAATCCCTGGAGAACAAAGTATAAGATTGATGATGCCGGTTCAAAGAAATTTGTTATCGGTAAGTTTCTCAAATATACAATGGTGGATTCAAAATCTGTTGTCTCTCAGGTCGAAGAAATCCAGAAATTGATCTATGAACTACACTCTGAGGGATGCGAAATCAATGAGCATTTCCAAATTGCACTATGCAACATATAAAAAATTTATCTTAATCGCAACATATAAAAAATTAATAATCACATAAATTATATCTTAAGTAACATCAATGTAAGTGCACTATGCATTCTTTATTCAATCATGAAAAGAGTTTTTAAAGGGAAACAAGCAATGTGGCCAGAGCCAATCAACTGATGACGGCAAATTTATCAAAGACGACGTAACGAATAAGAGAAGTGATATGGGGTTTTTAGTTCGATCAAAATAAATAAATAAAAAGAAAGGAATATTTTTGAAATGTCATATAAACTTATATATTTTAATTTGTTATATGAACTAAAATTTTATGTAATTTTTCATTCCAATTTTCTGGAATTATCAATTTGTCATCTTACACTAACTCCGTTAGATTTTCCATTCAAAATAGTCATGTGCCTCACACGTGACTTATGTTTAAAGTTATTTTGGATATTTCAACATCTCACTCCCCTTTTAGTAAATTGTCTTCGACAAAAATAATTCTAAGGTTAGTCTATGGTAAAGCTGAACAATATTCTTATGTTAAAATGTCTTAAATAACCATGAACACAAGTTATGTGCAAAGCACTTGATTTATTTTAGATGGAAAACTTAATGAAGTTAGGGTTAGATGACAAATTAATGATTTCGAAAAATTGGTATGACAAATTGCTTAAAATTTTAGTTCATATGACAAATTAGTAAAAGTACATAAGTTCATATGATATTTCAAAAAAAATCCCTAAAATGAAAGAAGAAATATGGGTTTGGGCAATGTTGATCCCTTTAACATTCCAAACTCTAAAATTTTCTTCTCAAAAGTAGATTCCTGGTATATGCATATTACTTGTATCCATGCATTAATTATGCTCGAGATGAAGTAATTTGTTAATTGAGTTCGATGTGAATAAAAACACATGCATCTCTTTTACACGCCCAAGTCTTCGATCGAGAAATCAACAAAACAAAGGACAAATAACGCTCATTTTTCAAAAGGTTGGGACCGCCAAAATCCCCAGCACTCTAACTAAACCTAGTGACGAGTCTGATGACTCACCACAAATTGGCTCGGCTTCTACAAATGTTTAGATTCTTCTTGATGAGCAATGTGATCTTTTCATATGTTTAAAATCTTACAGTCAAATTGGATTTCATAAAGAGGTGATATTTATATAATACAAGGTAATACAATTCCGGACAATAAAGAAAATAAAATTAAATGATACTTTGGATGCAGTCCCTAGTTCCCAACACTATTTGACTAAAACCTTAATGGTATTCAAAGTTTGATCAAAGTATCTTTTTCATAACTCCTTGCCACTCTTGTGATTCCTAAGAAATATTAGTATCTTTTTCACAACTCATGGATACCTTACTGTAGTGATCTAACTCCTGAAAATTTTCATTGAGTTCACCAAAGTAGGTGGACACATGCTTCCCATTGTATTGGAAGTGAGACGCCTTCTAGCTCAAGGTATAAACTCGCACTTCATTCTTTTCATTAAAGAAAGCTGTCTTCAAGGCTTTTCAAATGTCAATTGCAGTTGATAATCGAATATATCACTTCATTAGTTCTGGCTTCATGGAGAGTAGAAATCAGTTTTTGACTTTCTAGTCCTCGGAGTACCAATCATCGTACTTGAGATTGTCTTCGGCTGGAGCCTTACTCGAGACACGAAGATTTCCCATCTGCTTTCGTCCGGCTATGTACATCTCAATTAGAGGTGCTGATAGTTCATAATTGTGTTGATCAGCTACACTTCAATATTAGAATTGGAGCTATCAGACTAAACAACAACCGAAGCAACGGAAGGCCTAGTTTCAGTGGTACCCGTGATGAACTTATGTATCATTGGAGCGGTAAACAATTGGTTGTAGGAGATGGGATCGATTCGGCCTGCTCAGTCAGAGTAGAGGATTGAAGACAACATGAACCAAGCAACAACTGCTGCTTTTTTTGGGCTTGTTGCTTAAACAAAGCAACATGACGTAGGATTAGGGTTTCTGCGTTTTTTTTTTTTTTTTTTTTTTGACAAGCAACGATATTTGGTATTTCATTAATCGTTCGAGAGCAATACATAGGTGTCAATTAGATACAATCCTCCAGTGACCAAGAAATAGATCTAGAGGTGAATTTGCGCAAAAGAGACAATAATAGTAAACTCTAGACATCTACCACATGTACGAGAACTTCACGTTACACCTATACAAACCTGTCACAAAAATGATATATAACAAATTTGTATAGGTGAATGCAAACAGTCACCGCCGAATCGCCCGGCCACATAAAGTCATCACGAGAGCGAGACCACATAAAGTCATCGTTAGTGGACGAGACCACATAATATAAAACTCAAAACGAAAACCAAGTACAACCATCATTGTAGTGCGCCCACAACACTCGCTAGGCGAGACAATAGAGTTAGACTAAACTAACTCAAAACTAAACTAAATTAAAATTAAACTAAACTAGGATTAAAAAAAAAAAAAAAAAAAAAAAAAAAAAACTAATCTGAGAAGGGAACCACAAAACGACACCATCCGGTGGGGGGAAAGAACCCTCAGGCAAGGATCACAGTCGTGCCGAGGCACAAGACGGCAGAAACCCCAAACACCATCCGGGTCCGCCAAATCCATAAGTCCAGTAGAGATGCAAAGATGAACCGCATGAGGCAGAAATTCCAGATCTGAAAAATGCAACCACCAACAAGAGCAGCCCAGACAGAGCAACCGCCAGATTTGCAAACCCAAACCAAAGCAACGCCACCAAGGAGGCGCTGTGCTCAAATCTAAGCATATTCCGGCAAATCACAACACCAAGTAGAGTGACGAAAATGTGATTCCAACGCACCAGTACCCTTGGGAGGGCGAATTCTTCTTTTGAACAAGTAATTGAACACTTCTGATTCCTGAAGCAAGAATCGAGTTATCAGAAATTAGTCTTCCGAGAACGAAAGAACCTTGTTACTGTGATATTATTTGAGGGTGCAGCTGTCTTAATTTGTTAGGCATAACCTTCAAGGCTATCTTGAAAAGGATAGGTGGTTATATCCAAACAGTCATTTTTACCTCTTACACAATTCTTTTAATTTTCAACCCATTAGATTTAATGAATTGAAAAAGTTAAAAAATAAGAGTACGTGAAAGTTAAAAAAAAGGTATGTAAATAACACTATCTAATGAGTATTAACCTAACATTCCTTACATAGTTAGATTAAAAAGACAAACACGTGAACGAACACGGGCAAACAATTGGATACAGAAACAATTAACCTTGTGCGGTCTACTAAAATATGCAATTGCATTTTCTCAAGAATATCAATATAAAGATGCAAAAGTATGAGTCTAGCTTGCTATCTCATCCCATCATATCTTGGGGTCTATCTCATATCTCTTTCGCCAAGTTCCAAATGCATGGAACTCTCTACCGACCTACATCATATTTTATTATATTGACTACGCGTAAGGGTTTTAGAAAACATGTTTGAGGAAAGTACAACATATAGGGTTTAGGACATACTTTATTGAATGTATAATCAAGGGGGTTACAACTTACAAGGAGGTTTTTGGATATAAATTGTTTTATAAGGGACTTTACGAAGATTGTAAAATTATACATTGGGAAATTAAGAGAATTTATACATTTTTTTGAGAAGTTGGTTTTTTTTTATTTTTTATTTTTTTATCAATTGATTTAATTAGTTAGGGCGAATTCTTAACTTTTTTGATGATATCAAAGCAAAGTTAACTAACTACATCTTAGTCTAACGGCCCACGTACTTCTACCTAAATCAATATATGTATGTGGGAGAGCATGTTGAAATGTAAACCCACGTCGACAAATTAAGAAGCCTTACATGTGATCAATAGAATCTCAACTTTCTAATACACAATGTTATTATCATAAAGTATAAGTAGATTAAAAAAGCAACTTTATGCCACCTGTGTACGCCTACGCCTCTATTGGTCTCATTTGTTATAGATAGTTAGAATTGATCGTAACGTTATAGAAAATTGAAAATATTGCCCAAATTGAAGGTAGAACTTATTGATATTAAGAACTTATCTGATGCAATCCCCTCCCATTAAAATGGTGATAGAAGGGATAATTTTTTTTTCAAGTATAAATTGATAATTTTTTTTCATGTATAAATTCCTTGTAATCTTCTTCAAATGAGAAATCATTAACATCTACTTTCAATAATACCTCGAATATAGTATATTATCTATGTTCATCCAATCTTAGAGACCAAACGAAACTAATATCTCAAGGCTTAGAGCATTTCCACCGGGGAACCTTTAAGCCGGCACCCAGCGAAATTATTGGCCAGGCACCCAGCCAATCCACTTTAGCCGAGCAGATAGGCTGGCACCCAGCCCAAGCTGGTCTCTAGGCCGGCTCAAAATGTGCTGAGCCCTTACCCGGCCTACATGACGCCAGGTGATACCGTCACGCCTCCCTCGACCAGAATTCGACTCCCTGGGTGTGGAGCACCTCCTTGGCGAGCTCCGGTGAGGAGACGACGAAGAAGCAGGGAGTCCAGAGAGAAGAAGAAAAAGCAGGGAGTCCCGAGAGAAGAAGAAGTAGGGAGTCCCGAGAGAAGAAGAAGAAGGGCAGCGGCGCCAGCAGCATGATTCTCGACCCTGAGCTCAGCAGCAACGGCGGCACTGGCGGCGTCGAGGCCGAGTCCCTGAAGCTCCATTCCTCCAAGTAAAAAGGCGTGGTCCCGTAGCCCAACGGACGCTGGGGTGCCCAGATTTACGAGAAGCACCAGTGCATCTGGCTAGGTACCTTCAACGAAAAGGACGAGGCCGCCAGGGCCTACGATGTTGCTGCACAGCGCTTTCGTGGCCGCAACGCCATCACCAACTTTAAGCCCTCATCCGCTGAAAAACTGTGCTTGACCGCACAGTTGGAAAATCAGGGAAGAAAGTGGGAAGAAGAAGAAGAAGAAGAAGAAGGGAGTCCAGAGAGAAGAAGAAGAAGGGAAGAAGAAGTTAGAAATTTAAAATTAAAATTATTATTTTATAATAAAAAACAATATTTTAATAAAATGGACTAGGTTATTTTTTTTAGGGGTGGAGATGCTTTGGCCTATTACTGTTCACTGTGGTTTATTACTGTTCACTTGAGTGGATAAATGCGCTGGGTACTGATGCAAAGTCTTTAATGGTGGAACTGCTCTTAGAGAAGCTATAAATCTAAAGTCGCGGGGTACTTTTGAGAACGATCCGCATCATCAGCTAAAGAACCAAAATTCATTTGTTTTTCAGAATTGATCCGTTGATAAATATGGATTCTGCGATGTATTATAATTGTATACCCAAACGTACCTAACTTCCTTCTGATCAGCGTAGCGTAGTGAATGAATCTGCGTCACATGAGAGGTGATCAATGGTAGAATTTAAAACCTATTAACGTATATGCTTTAGGATATTCATCTTCACAATCAATATTTATATATATGTAGTAATGCTGTATATTAAGAAAAAAAAATTGTTTTTTGCCACTCAGTACTACGGTCTGGTGGTATTTCTCTTCACTTGGAAGTGAGAGGTCTTAGGTTCGAATCTCGTGGATGGCGAATTCGATACTAAATTAGGTTTTCCATTGTGTGGCTTAGCCGAACTCCCTCTCTCTCTAGTGTAAAAATATCGATAAACTAAAAAAAAATTGCTAAGTGTAAATTCTTTTTTTAACATAAAAAATTTGGAGTGCACAATGAGATATTTGGAGTGTCACTGGCAATAACAACACCCTAAAAAAAGATATATTTTTTAATTTTATTATAAAATAATACTACATATTCAAGTGAAACTTTAAATTTAGAGTTTCTTGAAAGTTTTTTCTTGTTTGGTTGAGTAAGATTGAAATGCTTTCAACTATTTAGTGAAGATTATGTTTGTAGTTCTTTTTACTTATTATTTAATGACATTTGTAAACTTATAATCAGTGAGTTCAAAAGTTTGTTTTTGGTTCAAGTTATTGTTTTCTAGCATCAATACATTGTTCTACTTTTTTTTTTTTTTTTTGGGAAAACCATCTTAAGTAGGAGCCTTTTTATAAATTTCGCACAGAACTCCCAAAGTCTTAAAGATGGCCCTAGTTCTACATGCATGATTCAGTTCAAAATAAATAAACTCTAAACTCTAGAACCAGTTACAACAAAGGTCGCGGGGCTGTTAGAGGTGTAAGGAATTAGCTAGGTTTAGGGACACTGAAGAAGATAAAACAAGGAGATGGAGGAACGTTGAAGAGGAAGATAGGGACTTGGTGACCAATACCAAATTAATTGGCTCTTTATTCGCGAATTATGCTTGGTATTTGCAAGGAGGAATAACTCCTTAGACATAAGGATTCAAGCAGTGTTCCACGAAGTAAAAGAAAAGAAGATAGTTTAAGGCCACGTACAAAAATATATATATGGCAACAAAATACAAATGCAGTGTACATATATATATATATACACACACACTTCATTCGTAATACAGTGTGAGTGCTTGTGGATGAAGTGAAGTTATCCGACAACCACATGTGTTTCTTGCATTATATGCCTCACAAGGGCTTCATTTGCATCAATGTGTATCAAGTAATTTTGTGGATAACACGTTTATGCATCATAAAATGCGACTTGATTTTCTAATGTGAACTTGTACCTTTGACACATCCACAATATCGTTTACTAGTCTAAACGTGTACATAAGAATGGCTCTTCAAGAACAATACATAATTTAACAATAATAATACTCACTAGTCACTTTAAAGTTGTGATTATCTGCACGTATGATCGATATGTTGTCAATATAATAGTCATCTATGAAAATTCGCTTTCAGCGATGTCAACATATGGACATGTTCTTATACACTAGTTAATCGCAACCTATAAAAATTAAATACCACATAAATTATATCTTAAGAAACAACCATATAATTGCACTACGTATTCTTTATTAACCATGAAAAGAGTTTTTATCTCCTTCATGTTATATATATATGCACTCTGGTTTACGACCAGCTAGCTAATTGAAATAGCAGACCTTTCCAACCAAACGGGATATAATTAAAAGGAAACAAAACAAAGTTTTCGTGTAGACTTAAGTATTATTGTTGAGAAAATTCACAGTCCACCACGAATAATAGAATAAATATGGGTTTTTTAGTTCGACCAAAAAAATAATAATTAAAAGAAGAAGAAAATGGGTTTGGCCAATGTTGACCCCATTTAATATTCCAAACCCTAAATTCTTTTTCTCAAAAGTAGATTCCTGGGATATTCTGATATTACTTGTAACCATGCACTATGATCGAGATGAAGTAATTTGTTAATTGAGTTCAATATTCGACAAAAAAAAAATAATAAAAAATTGAGTTCCATGTTATTCATGAACAAATGTATCTATTTCACACGCCTATATCATCGACCGAGAAATCAACAAAACAAAGGACAAATAACACTCATTTTTCAGAAGGTTGGGACCGCCCAAATCCCCACCATAAATTGGCTCGGCTTCTACAAATGTTTAGACTCCTCTCGATGAGTGATATTATACAACTGTTTAGATTCTTCTCGATGAATAATGTTATCTTTTTAAATATTTAAAATCTTATTAATTTGAACCATTCGTTCAAATGAAAATCAATTCAGTCAGTATTTCAAATTAACGGTCTACATTATATAACATACAAAAATATAATATGTATAAAATTTTAGCTTTAAAAGCATTCCATGTCAAACCCTACAAAGAGAGGGAAACATTTTGAGGTATTTGTGTATATTTGAAAGACTATTCTATGATGTTATCATTCTACATATTATGGCATGACTGCAAAAATAATCTCTTTCCAAATGAAAGGAATTCGTCTGGTCAAATAAGGTTTCGTCATCCATAGTATTGAGTCCATTAGGTTGACAAGTTCTGTGACTACTTTTCAAAATGGATTGAGTGCTTGGAAAAAAAATGTATCTGCACGGCATGAAGAGAATTTGTTGCAGACAAGTCATCTATCAGGTTAGAAAAGCAGCAAATTAACGTCTTGAAATACTTTTTAATCTGGGACTCTTAAAGCATAATGTTTACATGCCCACCATTTTTTCTTTCTTTCTATTTTTACTTTTTGGTGTGGGTAAAACAAACTCCTATATTCCATGCAAGGGACATGTTCTTATCTGTTACTGCGTATAATCATTTATCAAATGTCATGCGTAGGGTGTGCCCTTTGAGTCTATGGCCCGCCCGGCTCAACCTCTTCGTATAGTCTTTCACTTTAATATCTTGTTTGTTACAAGGCCACGTGATTAGGCTCGGTTTTACTTCAAATAATCAATAAACTAATGATATTACCCAAGTTAATTAATATCACAGCCAAGCAAAGCCTAATCTGCATTAATAATATTATGCCAGATTGAACTATCATATAGATATAAAGACTGAGTATCCTAGCTAGAACGTCTGTGGCTTTGCTGTAAGTATTGCCAAGACCCCTTCAAACATATATATGCTTACTTCACGCCATTGGAATCTTATTATTTTATCCATTTTCCAAACCCCCTCAACCCGCTTATATATCTCTCCAAGGCTCTGAAAATATATGTATCCAATAGCTGTCACAAAACAAAAATGGAGAAATTATATCTTCATGTGTTCTCTCTCCTCCTAGTTGTCTGTCTCTTCCCTCAACTCATAAAATCACAAGATGATGATTATGTTAGACAATCTCCTCGCGGAGTAATATTCACCCACCACACTAGTTCGGATGAGGACCCTCAACAGGTACAGTTAATGAGTAGTCTAACAGTTTATATAATGTACGTCTTATTGTCCGGACAGTAATGTTAGTATCTTGTATCTGAAACGGTAGCTTACTTTTTCCAAGTAATGGGGAAAACGACCGAAACATGCTATAGTTTTGAGCTCGGAAAATCAATTCAGACCCGACTATTATAATTTCTCGTTTATTATTTTCTTAACTATTTTATTAGGTGCATATTTCACTGGTGGGAAAAGATCATATGAGAGTTTCATGGGTTACTGAAAGCAAGCATGTTAAATCAATTGTGGAGTATGGAAAGGAATCTGGGATATATAATGGGAAGGCAACTGGAGAACACACATCATACAAGTACTTTCTCTACAGCTCCGGGAAGATCCACCATGTTACCATTGGTCCCTTGGAGCCTGCCACTACATACTTCTATAGGTGTGGAGGTTCAGGCCCCGAGTTCTCCTTCAAGACACCCCCACAAAAACTTCCCCTTGAATTTGCAGTGGCCGGTAAGTTAAATAACGGTTTTTCTTTCAAAGATAATTTACGTTGTCAGATTGTCAAATTTTCCTCTTGCAAGAAATTTATGGGTCAATAACTTTGCTTGGAGATTAGTAGCTGTTCACAAGAAATGAACTCCATGAACGTCTTTCTGAAATTAGATTGAATATTATGTTTTATATTTGTTGGGGGTATGATAGAGTTGGTTATATATAGTTGCTTTAAGTCTAATTGGAATGACAACAAATGTTGGAGATGAGTTTACAACTCTCGTTAGGAAAATTTGCAATTTTAGCAAACTTTCTGCAGCAGACCTTGCTTATTGAAGTAAACCTCGCAAAAACCCAATTAAAAACTGTAAGAAATAATCTGACCTTTAAAATTGAAAAAGATGAAGTCACAGCGACTTTAATAGTAAGCTTCTCCTTTGTCTTAGATACGTAGCGCTCAACCAAACAATAGGCGCCTTTGATCCAATAATGAGCGTATTTTTTTGTGATCACTATTTATTAATAGACCAATACTAGTGACTCGCCTATTAGAATCATCATAGGAAACCATCAAAGAATCCATATTATATCAGGAGTGCATTACAGTTCTTATATATATATATATATATATATATATATATATATATATATAAGTTCTATTCCTATCAGAAACAACATATCAGCTTGCTTTTGAAAAAAAAAAAAACATCAGCTTGCATGTGTTTGCAAGTCTATATTTCTATTTCATTTTAATTTTAGAGGTCCTCTGCTTGATTCTGCAACCTTGGGTTGGCTAAAGACCATTTAACTGTTTCATGGTTAGTAAATTAATTAGGGAAACCGGTTGAAATGATGAAAACAAAAATCTCATTGTTGAAATAATTATTTTTTTAGGATTTTTGTCGATATATTGTTATATTTAATCGGTAACGTCATTAAAATTTGATCAATATGTGGTCGTTGATTTGAATTTAATCAATTCAACGATTGAGATTTGTACAATCATCATTTCAGCCAACCTCTTTTACTTATGTGCAATCTAATTGTCTATATCAAAGAAAACTTTAGTCTTGGTAAAGGATGAATATTATACATGGTTGAGGTCATCCTGAATCAGCTGCAGCCCTACCTATTTATCTTCCAATTAATCAACTCTCTCATAAGAAGAATGTGTTTTGCTTAAGTCGAACAATATATATAATCAGAGATTTGGGACCAAAAGCTTAGCTTGAGCTTCAATTTCCTTAGCCTTGTGATTATATGGCTCTGAAGGATTAATATGTTTTGGAGTCATATATTATCTCTGTGTGTGGCTTTGAAGAAATCTTTGCCTGAGAGCAACTCCACAGGCAATAATTCTCCAGACGATTGGGCAATAGGAAATTATTACCTTTGTGAATAATAATTGTCTGAATGCATATTTACCCTATAGATGAATTGCCTGAGATTGACATTAAAATTTTATTTTTTAAAAAGCGGTAATATTATGTTTAATTTTGAATAAATTTTTTAACAAATCCCGTCATGCTAAGTGTTATTATCCGAAATTACACTTTTTGTAAAAGAGAATGGTTGGGCCCCACCAACCTGTTTTGGTCGGTTGATGGGCCCCACCAACCTGTTTTGGTCGGTTGATCCACCTAATACTCGCACGTGAAGTGCACACACCTGATGCAAAAAAAAAAATAATGACGTGATTGACGTCTACCTAGCGTAAAATGTACTCAGCCGCACACAAGGACAGGAATTGCCTGATGGCTTGGTCTGGAAACCTTGGACCCAAAATCTGGCCGATTTTTGGGTTGGGGTGAAGTTGGTTTTTTGGGTTTTGGGGGGAGGGTTAAATTGCCCAATTCCCTTGACAATTGGATAGGCCTGGAGTTGCTAAGAGAATATTCTCCTCATTCACCTTAGACCTCATAATCTCGTAGGAAGCCTAGTTGTCTTGAAAAAATAGAAAAACCTTTTCCTTTTCTTTGAGCAACAATGATATTCTGTTTTAAAGTAATATAAACTACGCGAAGGGGGGATTCAAATTCAGGTTCATTATAGGAGCACTTCAGGTCTAATCCATGTCGCTTAAACTAGCCGTTTGAATAAAACATTTGAGAATAACCCAAAATGAGAGTGCATCTGGTCTTCGATTTGGTTTGAAGGTTAACAAGTCCAAGGCCAACCTGAAGGAACCCAGTACGGCAATTGCCTTAAACACCCAAGTTATATGCATACATATTAACTACATCAATTCTGGCTCGAAATTGTTAACTTAATGGGTTGCCACATCACCCTAGAATATCAAGGTCTAGCAGCTGTCACATTAATTTGTTATAAAATCGAAGTTTGGTGTATGTAACATTGCTCATATTTTCACATATTGGTTTCAGGTGACCTAGGTCAGACTGAATGGACTAACTCAACCCTACAACACATCGGAAGCATGGACTACGATGTGCTTCTCCTCCCCGGTGACTTGTCATACGCCGATACACTGCAACCGCTTTGGGACTCCTTCGGCCGCATTGTCGAGCCCTACGCCAGCAAACGCCCGTGGATGGTCACAGAAGGCAACCATGAAATCGAGATCATCCCGATCATCAACCCTACTGGCTTCAAGGCCTACAATGCCAGGTGGCCGATGCCCTACCAAGAGAGTGGGTCCACCTCAAACTTGTACTACTCTTTTGAAGTTGCCGGGACCCACGTCATCATGCTGGGGTCCTACGCTGATTTTGATGTTAAGTCAGATCAGTACAAGTGGCTTCAGGCTGATTTGGCAAAGATTGATAGGAAGGTGACGCCGTGGATTGTTGTGCTTCTGCATGCACCTTGGTATAATTCCAATAATGCCCATAAAGGTGAAGGGGAGAGTATGAGGAAAGCAATGGAAGAGTTGCTGTACAATGCAAGGGTGGATGTGGTTTTTGCAGGGCATGTTCATGCGTATGAACGATTTGTAAGTTGGCTTAATTTGATTCCTTACGTGCAAATTAGTTAACATTATGACCGGCTAATATTGTATTTTATGATTAACTTTGTTAATGATTGATGATATGCAAACTAGGGTTTCTAATGTTGTTAATGATTAATGTTACAGACTAGGGTTTACAACAATGAAGCTGATCCATGTGGTCCAATGTATATGACCATTGGTGACGGTGGAAACCGCGAAGGACTAGCGTTAAAGTAAGTACTCTTTATTTTAGTTCAAACTATTGTAGTGCTATGTCAATGTGCTCGTCTCCTTTCATCTAAGTTTGGAATCCTCTGATCTTCCTAAAGATTATAACCAAACTTTAAACCATCTTTATACATATAGGTTCGAAAATCCGGCTTCCCCTCTGTCTTTGTACAGAGAGCCAAGTTTTGGACACGGAAGGCTCAGAGTATTAAACGAAACACATGCATTTTGGGGATGGCATCGAAACAACGAATCAAACTCCGTTGTAAAAGACCAGGTCTGGTTAGAAAGTTTGAGCAGCTCCAAAACATGCATGAAATCTGGGAGCCAGAAGGTGGGTTCATCATCTGTTAACGATGAATTATAGGTCGATCACATGTCACACACAAAGTTTACAATACCTTAGTCTTGTTGTTTTTTTAGCTAACAAAGATTGGAAGTTACAAGGTTTCTGAGTGCATATGTTTATAAATTCTTCTTTGATAATTAAGTGCAAGGTGTGGATATATTATTACCTTTGAGTTCTTCGTTTATCATCATGTTTTTGTATTGGATGCCTTGTACAAAACAAGTTAGTGGAAAATAAACATCAGATTTGTTGTGAATAATGTGGATGGGCCACATGAATAATTTGTTACTATTTATGCACAGTATTTTCACTATTTATTTGTGAAAAATTTGTAAAGTGAATATTGTTCTTTGCTTATAAAATGAATGAGAGATGAAGAAGAGGTTCACGGAAGAGATTGTGAAAGAAGAAAGAGGAAGAGAGAAAAGAGAAGAAGAGGAAGAGAGAAAAGAGAGGAAGAGAGAAAAGAGAGAGAGTTATTTTGTACTCTTATTATTCTAAATTATAATGGAAGCACTACCGTTGCCCTGAGGACGTACTCCAGTCACACTGACTGTAGAGGAACCTCGTAAATTTTGTGTCTTGTTTTATTTATTCCACTGCACACACCGTCGATTTTACAACAAGATTATGTTTTGTCTTGGATTGTGATTGTGATTTTTCTGTTTAAAAACGAACTGCTGTAATTAATTAATTTTGTCAGTCCTAAAAAAGTTGGCAAAATAAGCAAATTTGTATATGTGAGTCAAGGTAGTTGGTCGGGATAGTGAGCATGACTCCTTACACATAAATTCAAATCAATATCCATATAAATTAGAGTAGTTTAAAATTTGCATGGATGAAAAATAAGGTAAATATCCTATTTGCTAATTTGACACCTATAAAAGAAGCCACAACTTAGAAGTTAGCATTGGTGCAGATGATGTTTTACGGAGTGACAAAAAATAATCATATGCACTCTGATGCGAGTTCGATCACTACCGATCCGCCTTTCTTTTAACAACTAATAATTTAACTCATAAATGCTAGCGTTTGAATTTAAATAATAATAAAAAAGATATAAAAAAAAAGGTATTGGTGATGTCAACAATATTACCCAAACATACGACGGTTGGGTTAAATGATAATCTAAATAAAGCAGACTGGTTGAGTGGTTCGGTAACTTGACTTACAAATAAAGACCAAAATCATGCCAATTTTTAACTAATTTTTTTGTTAGTCTTTCCTTTTCCAAGGAAACAGGATGTGAATTTAACATGGGTGATATAGTTTTTGGTTGAAATATTTTTGAAATTAATTTTTAGTCGAAAGCAAGACGTATGACGAGAAATTGGACCCGAAATTTCACTCCCAAGCAAAGATATTTTTCGTTCTTTTTTTAAAATTTTTTTTAGACTTACAAACCAAATCGCACAATAATTATTTGCAAAAACTAATATAAAATTAAATTAAAAACCTAAGGGAATAGAAAATATTTATATCAGCTTAATTCCCACGCGTGCCCGATGGACGGCCCTGATCGGATCGACGGTTCCGCGTGGCTTCGCCGACGGCCAGATTGATTGCAATGCGCCGGTCACCGATTTGTACTTTGGCAAATGTATTGAGATATCAAATCTTCTCGAGCTTCTCGGCTATGACCAGGGGGTTGCTCCTGGCGATCTCCTCTCTCCCGAGCGTCTTGAAATCGAACGAACACGCGTGCTTCTCGGGGTACCTGTGGACGCCGCAGAACGTGGTCCCGCACCTGCACTTGAAGCCGGTTAACCCGACCCGTTTCCTGCAAACGGTGCACCGGTTCGGCTGCGACACCACCGCAGCCACCTCACGAGCCCGGAGATCTCCGACGGGATCTTTGATAATATCTCCGACTACCTCCGGCAAAGTCAACGCCGGAGGCGGAGTCTGACATTGAGTCTCGATCGCTGCCGGAAAAGAAGGGAAGGATGTTGAAGGCGGAGAACAAGGAGGAGCGGAGAGAGAGGAAGAAGCGGCGACGGAGGCGGAGAGGGAGGCTTCGACGGTGGATTTAATCGAGGCCTCCTGCTGCTCCTTGATGCAGAAGTCTCTGTAGCATTTGGAGCAGAGGTTCATGGTGGCCGGGCTGCCGAAGAAGCCGCAGTTGTTTGCGCAGAGGTGGTGGCCTTCTGGGGCTTCGCATCTGTGCTCTTCCGCCATGTCTACAGTCAATCAATTATTCAATTTCCGCCTCAGATCTTGTTTTTCTCAAATTCGCCGATCGGATTCAATCAGTTCAGATCGTCGTCTTCTCCGCCGAAGAGAATCGATTTCCGAAAACTGATCTGCGATCGAGAGGACAAAAATATTATAACAAATTTGACGAAAAATCTCAAACGGTTTTCCGTTAAACTAATTTGAAAAACCGGAGGATTAAATAATTAATAAGCTGTTTGGTTGCTGAGAAACCAAATGAAGGAAAAAGAAAAATCCAATTTCCGGTTCCCGCACTCATAGAAAAACAGCTAGCCGTGCGGCTAATAACAAAAAACCATCAGCGTCCAGAGGATCCGCGTTTTTGGAAACTAATTTTTCGGAACCAACGAAGCGGATTCTGGATTCTCCCATCATTTTTCCTCCTTAATTTTCTCAGCTACCAAACAGAAAATCACCAACAAAAAAAAAATTAAAAATTATATAAAAAAATTGTGGGAGAGGGAGAGATTTTAGTACCTGTGCGAGGAGGAATCCAGAGATTATTTGCGAAGCGAAGCGAGGAGGAGAGGGGATAAGATTATCAACGAGGAGAGAGAGAAGTTATTAAGAATCTTAAGACGGAAGCCTTATTGACAAGGTCAGAGGGAGGAATATTAATAATTTAATAAAAAAGGGCGGAGGAATGGCGAAACGTGACAAAATTAGACCGTCCAATATCAACATTAATACGATTGATCAGCCATTTTTTTTCCATCATAATTTCGTCAGAGATGTTATTATTTAATTTAAATTATAATACATAAATCTCTACTAATTAATAAAATTTTTTTTGTCAATCAAAATATGATGAAATGATCAATTAGTCTTTTATGACATAAAAAAAAATGATGGGCAATAATGTAATTTCATAAATTTAAATTTTACTATTTTTTATTGAAACCTCAGTTACAAGTAATGTTAAAATACCTCCAATATTAAAAAAAAAAATCAAAAACAAAAACCTCTCACTCTTCTCACGTTCTCTCTCTCTCTCTCCTTCTCATTTTCTTAAAAATTGTGTTCACACACAAAATGTGTAGGTAAATACTAGTGTAGATTAAAAAAGTATAGTAATTAGACATATCGTAAGATGTCAATATATAATTCTTATTATTTTATAATTGTGATCAATATAGCTTTTTCCTATAGTTGTAAAAAAGTATTGAATTCTTGCCTTACGGCGTTTGTTTAAATCTTTTTTATGACTAATTTAACATTTAGTTTAATCAAATTTATTGTTTGACAAAAAATTTGTAAGCAATATTTTCACATTGTGTTCCAAAAAAAAGCACCGTAAACACTTTCAAATGTCAAAATTAAATTATAAGAATTGGAATTATGACAGGAGACAGCTTGGAAAATTCACATAAATAACATGATTGTGAATGACAAAAGGGTTACGGAAAATCATGCATCTGGCAAGGTGGCTATTTTTTTTTTTTTTTTTTTTTTGAGCTTTTCATGTTAAATCTAAAATTGATAGGTTATGTGACGAGTTGACATTTTAATTTATTTTAATTTTTAATCGATATATTTCTTTTTATTAATATACTTGTTGTATCAAATTAGAAATAAAAATTTTAACCACTTAGTATTTGGTATTATGATACTTTGTGTATCGAATTATGTTTCCGAAATAAAATAAAATAAAAAAATCTTCTACTATGAGTGAGGGTTTGGTTGATTCCACCTCCCTCTCGCAGTTGTATTCGGCACCTAAAAGCCGACACCAGAGCTGGTGTAGATACATTGAATTCGGTTCACCACCCCTACCGTATTTTGGCTGCTATATACAACTTTCTTATGGCTTAAGAAAAAGGAAATATTATCTGCGTTTTTTAGCCCAAATTTTGGAAAACGTGTGGAATTAAAACTCATTCCGTTGGTTTAGAGTTTTTACGATTACGAAATTAATAACTGAGCAAGTTTAAAATTGAGCGCATTTAGTTTGATGCATTTTTTTTATTTTCGTCATAGTTTGTTTTGGGTGAAATAAGGATTTGTCCCTCGGTACATGAGAGATTTGCAAGCGGTATTAAAAGGAGAATTGTAAAAAGTAAGGGTAGAATGATTTCAAGTTCAGAGCTTTTTCGATTTCGAACCAATATTGAGCTAAAAAACTAAAATCTTGTCAACCACGTTGAAAGGGTTTTCAATTTGAAGCACAATCAATTTTCAGCGTTTGCTGAAGAAAGTTTTCAAGTAGTAAACCCTAAACCTTACAAAAAATTTATCGTCATAGTTTATTAGGTGACTTGAAGCTTACGGCTTGGTGCATGAGAGATTTGCGAGTGTACAACCAAGTACAAATATAAAACCTTAATTAAAATGAAAATCTGAAGTGTAACTTCATTGATAATATCATCACGAGGACATATTTCTCTATGAATTTCACTTATACATGTCTTGAAATGCACTTATTTTTCATATCCGAATGGATCAAGAAAAGAGCTCAACTGATTATTTGAACATGATTCCGCAAGAGCATTGACAAGTTTCCTGAACACAATGCATGATGCAGTGAGGATCCTCACACTTATACTCATAGCATTGTTCTTCACTTATGCATTCCAGATGATAGGGTGCCGGAGACAGGGATGCCAACGCAGACGAGGATAGGGGATCAGCGTTCCTTGCAGGTTCCAGTTCTCTACTTTTAGCTCCATCTTGCAAACCTGCATCGACATCCATGTCCGATAACATTATATCTACAATCCAGTACTAATATATAAATCACCCTTACATATGTATATATCTCCACCTAGACATCACACACACACACACACACATATATATTGATTCTAAATATTAATAACAAAACTTTAGGCACATTGTCGAAGACATTTAAAATTTGATCAAATGAGGATCTACCAAGGATGAGAAGGAAGTACACTATTATCGCACAAGTCTTCGTCATTTTTGCTTGGAGGAGTATGTGGTATCTAAGTTTGTAGTGAAATTCTGCTCTCCTAAACTTCGTGATGGTAGCATTATGAGCCTATAGGGCCATATTTATATGGTGATCATAGGTGTTTTTGTATCCGTTGTATGATATTGTACTCGATTAGGAAAATAACAATGTTGCAAGGTTTGTGCATTTCTGGAAACGTATCAAGGCCCGTTTTATAGCGTTTATGGAAAGAAATCACAATGCATTTTCTGAAGAGATTATAGTTAGCATAGGAGAACACGATGCACTTAGACACGTTAGAATCCATGAATGGAAGTTTCCTCATTGCTGAATGATTACTTGCTACAGATGGCATTGTGATCCCTAATCTGAAGAGATTTGTTTCCATTTTGAAGAAGAAAGGTTTTCCACAAAAGAGGCACGGCGTGTTTTGGTCTGAAATCCGTTCTCAGAAAGTTTCCAAACTAATGTACGCCAGAGGAGTTTTGGAATTTTATTGCATATAGGTAACTTTTATATGAACGGTACATCGAAAAATTAGCACTGTACATGTTGTTTTGATGCAGTTAACAAAGCATATTGCATACCAGTTCTCACTGCATAATGCATTGTGTGCTACAAGTAATGTTAAAATACCTCTAATATTAAAAAAAAAATCAAAAACAAAAACCTCTAATATTAAAAAAAAATCAAAAACAAAAACCTCTTACTCTTCCGATGTTCTCTCTCTCTCCTTCTCATTTTCTAAAAAATTGTGTTCACATACAAAATGTGTAGGTAAATACTATTGTAGATTAAAAAAGTATAGTAATTAGACATATCGTGAGATGTCAATATATAATTCTTGTTATTTTATAATTGTGATCAATATAGCTTTTTCCTATAGTTGTAAAAAAGTATTGAATTCTTGCCTTACGGCATTTGTTTAAATCTTTTTTTATGACTAATTTAACATTTAGTTTAATCAAATTTATGGTTTGACAAAAAATTTGTAAGTGAGGGTTTGGTTGGTAGGTTTTGGTTGATTCCGCCTCCCTCTCGTAGTTGTATTCGGCACCTAAAAGCCGACACCAAAGCTGGTAGAGACACATTGAATTCGGTTCACCACCCCTGCCGTTTTTTGGCTGCTATATACAACTTTCTTATGGCTTAAGAAAAAGGAAATATTATCTGCGTTATTTAGCCGAAATTTTGGAAAACGTGTGGAATTAAAACTCATTCCGTTGGTTTAGAGTTTTTACGATTACGAAATTAATAACTGAGCAAGTGTAAAATTGAGCGCATTTAGTTTGATGCATTTTTTTGATTTTCGTCATAGTTTATTTTGGGTGAAATAAGGATTTGTCCCTCGGTACATGAGAGATTTGCAAGCGGTATTAAAAGGAGAATTGTAAAAAGTAAGGGTAGAATGATTACAAGTTCAGAGCTTTTTCGATTTCGAACCAATATTGAGCTAAAAAACTAAAATCTTGTCAACCACGTTGAAAGGGTTTTCAATTTGAAGCATAATCAATTTTCAGCGTTTGCTGAAGAAAGTTTTCAAGTAGTAAACCCTAAACCTTACAAAAAATTTATCGTCATAGTTTATTAGGTGACTTGAAGCTTACGGCTTGGTGCATGAGAGATTTGCGAGTGTACAACCAAGTACAAATATAAAACCTTAATTAAAATGAAAATCTGAAGTGTAACTTCATTGATAATATCATCAGGAGGACATATTTCTCTATGAATTTCACTTATACATGTCTTGAAATGCACTTATTTTTCATATCCGAATGGATCAAGAAAAGAGCTCAACTGATTATTTGAACATGATTCCGCAAGAGCATTGACAAGTTTCCTGAACACAATGCATGATGCAGTGAGGATCCTCACACTTATACTCATAGCATTGTTCTTCACTTATGCATTCCAGATGATAGGGTGCCGGAGACAGGGATGCCAACGCAGACGAGGATAGGGGATCAGCGTTCCTTGCAGGTTCCAGTTCTCTACTTTTAGCTCCATCTTGCAAACCTGCATCGACATCCATGTCCGATAACATTATATCTGCAATCCAGTACTAATATATATATCACCCTTACATATGTATATATCTCCACCTAGACATCACACACACACACACACACACACACACATATATATTGATTCTAAATATTAATAACAAAACTTTAGGCACATTGTCAAAGATATTTAAAATTTGATCAAATGAGGATCTACCAAGGATGAGAAGGAAGCACACTATTATCGCACAAGTCTTCGTCATTTTTGCTTGGAGGAGTATGTGGTATCTAAGTTTGTAGTGAAATTCTGCTCTCCTAAACTTCGTGATGGTAGCATTATGAGCCTATAGGGCCATATTTATATGGTGATCATAGGTGTTTTTGTATCCGTTGTATGATATTATACTCGATTAGGAAAATAACAATGTTGCAAGGTTTGTGCATTTCTGGAAACGTATCAAGGCCTGTTTTATAGTGTTTATGGAAAGAAATCACAATGCATTTTCTGAAGAGATTATAGTTACAATAGGAGAACACGATGCACTTAGACACGTTAGAATCCATGAATGGAAGTTTCCTCATTGCTGAGTGATTACTTGCTACAGATGGCATTGTTATCCCTAATCTGAATAGATTTGTTTCCATTTTGAAGAAGAAAGGTTTTCCACAAAAGAGGCACGTCGTGTTTTGGTCTAAAATCCGTTCTCAGAAAGTTTCCAAACTAATGTACACCAGAGGAGTTTTGGAATTTTATTGCATATAGGTAACTTTTATATGAATGGTACATCGAAAAATTAGCACTGTACATGTTGTTTTGATGCAGTTAACAAAGCATACTGCGTACCAGTTCTCACTGCATAATGCATTGTGTGCTAGGAACTTGTCAGTGTTCTTGCGGAAAAGACATGTAGTAGGCACTTTAGATCAAATTGAAATAATCCCCTGAGACCTTTGCTTGTCGTATTAATAAGGGCAGTCGGATATTATGAAAAATAAATGAAAAGCAAAACATGTGTAAGTGAAAATCAAAGAGAAATATATCCTTGTGATGAAATTATCAATGAAGTTATACTTGATGTTTTATATTTTTATATGTCACCCAATCGTATTATATATCTTTTAATGTATTTTTATGTTTGTAAAAATAATAAGATAATTACATTAGATTCATATGCAACGTATCCTCCACTAACCATACGAATAGAGAATCCACGGAAGTCTGAATACAATGAATACAAAAACACCTACGATCACTATATAAAAATATGGCCCTACAAACTCAAGGCCTCGTATCATGCATGCTTGCAGAACTAGGTCACTCGTAATTGTCTTTAGCGATTCACTTAGTCAGTTGATTAACCAACTCCATCACTATTCAATGCCTTCATAAACTTAATCTCGAACGCTCCTAAAAAAAACACTTTTTGTATAATTCATTATGCTTTGAACAAAAGTGCTTATGAGCAAAAATATTTTTTGCATAAGCATTCTCAAACGAAAAATAATAATTAAAACATTTTTTTCCTACACTCTTATTTAATCTTGTCTCCGTTCAATTTGATCCATTCACTCTATGATCTAAATTTTTTATTATTATTTTTTAATAAAAAATAGTAATTATTATCATTTTCTTTCTCAACACATGTCCCTAGTCATTGGACCTAAATGTCAAGGTCTCGGCCCACTTTAAAAAGAAAAAGAACTTTTTTTTTCTTTTTCCAACAAAAATAAAAAATAAAAAACAAAAAATCTGACACAAAGAGATAAAGCTACATACTTTGCTCGCATTCTGCTCCCCTATAAAAGCCCAGAAACCGTAATCCGAATAAAGACCCAAAATTTCCCTCCTTCCCAACACCCCAACAAACTGACATGGACCAACAGAACTCCACCACCACCCCAACTCCCTCCACCTCCCAACCAACAACCGAATCACCCCCAACCGCCCAATCCCAGCCTCCACCTCAGCCTCAGCCACCGGCGCCCTCCTCCTTACCAACCACTCCAACCTCCACCCCAAACCCTAACCCTAACCCTAAACCCTCCACCCCATTGCCCCCACAACCACTACTTCAACCGCAACCGCCACCCCAGTCGCTTCCACCCCCTTCGCAGCCCAGAACTCCCTCCACATTGGCTCGTCCTCCCCCCTGGCAGCAGTCCCACTTCCACCACTACCCTTCGCCTTCTTCTTCCGCTTCGTCTGGGCCTCCTCCTCCGCCGCCTTCAGCCTCCCAGCCTCCCCCGCCGAGGGGCGGCATTTCCATTGGTGTTCCCGCGCATCACAGCGGCCCTTCTCCTCCCCAACCCGCTCCGTATTCGTCTTCCTATGGGCATCATTTTGGTGGGATGGGCCGCGGCGGTGTCTCTGTGCCTGAATCTGTATCCAATTCCAGTCCTTCCCAGGTGACATTGTAACGCCATTCATTATTATATCTTTGTTACTTCCCACAAAAGAAAAAGAAGACAATTTTATGGATTATTTGATATTTTGGTATATGTTGGGTGACCAATTTGGACTTACAGTTTGTAATTTTACCGTGTTTTGATTTTGTTTAGATAGATATTTGTCTGGTTTACTTGCTGCTGGAATATTTAGTAGTAGTTTGTTTTTGGGGGATATATAGGTGAGACCGTCAATGCAGGGAATGGGGATGATGGGCTCACTCGGTTCTAGTTCTCAAATGCGGCCAACTGGGATTCCGGCACATCATACACAGAGGCCAGTTCAATCCTCTGTGAGGCCGCCATCTACTGCGAGTCATCAGTCCCCGTCTTCCCAAGTCAGTATCCAGTTTCTACATTTTACTATTTTGATTTCGATGTGCAATATGTAGTTTGTGGACATGTGGAAATCTGGATATATAATGCGACAGTGCTCTTTCAAAACTGATAAAGACGATCTATGTTGCCTGCTAAGGTTTTTCTGATTGGATTTATTGTGGAATTTGGTCTTTTTAACTTCAATATACTGTTAGCGAAGCAAACAAAGGACTGGAGTTGTGTTGTTAGGTTCTTTGTTCATGGTCAGTGTGGACGAGGAACTTAAAAGGAAAGTGGAACTTAGGCCAAATTTGTTAGGAATGCTTACGAAAGTTAGATAGAGTGACTTGAATGCAATATATCTGAGGGAACGTTCAAATAGCTCATTGAACTGTGTCATTTGAATTCTTGAGCGTTTAGTAGCAGCTTTGTAATTCTTGAGTAATTCGTTGGTACTTGGTAGTGCTCTTCTAGTGCATTTTTAACAATAGAGTCTAAACTTTAAAGTTCCGTGGGACTTAGAAAATCCCTTATCCAAACATAGGGTAAAGAATTTGATAGTGAAGATTAATAAGTTATGTTATGGTATTGTTTGAATTTTGTTTCCGGGAACCTGACGTCATTTTTCATTTAGTATTGTGTAAGTTGAATATGCTCGGGGGTACCATTTGTGTGTCCTGCTTTTTTTTTTTTTTTTTTTTTTTACTGTTCTAATGGAACCATGCATTCTTCGCTTTTTTACTGTTCTAATGGAACCATGCATTCTTCGCTTTTTTACTGTTCTAATGGAACCATGCATTCTTCGCTTTTGACCTTAAACTTTAAAGTTCCTTTTTTTTAATGTTCTCCAAGTATGTTTGCTTATTCCATTTCCTTTATGCAGAACTTCCAAGGGCACAGCCTTTTACGAGTTTCATCAGTGGGATCTGGTTCATCACCAAATACATCTCCAGGTTTGCAGCCTCATACTCAGCCATGGTTGTCATCTGGGTCACAAGGGAAGCCACCTATGCCATCCCCTTCATATAGGCAGCAGATGAACTCGCCATCCATGCAGCAAAGGTCGCATCTTCCGCAGCAACAGCCCCATCCTACAGCTCCCCAGCAGCAGCACCATTCCATGCCTTCAGCTTCACAGCAGAAGCACCATCCACTGCCTTCTGCTTCACCGCAACAGCACCATCCCATGCCTTCAGCTTCACAGCAACAGCATACATCATCTGCGCAACATCAACAACCTTCCTCATCACATCAGGGTCCCGAGCATTTTGGCCAACAAGTTCAGCCATCAAGGGTCCCACAAACCATGCCTCGTCAGCAACAAATCACAAGGGTTCAGGGCCCTGTAAATCCCAAGTCTTCTACTCTTGTAGCTGCACAGCCTAACACGGTCCAATCAGGGGCCCAAAATAAAACACCTAGTCCAGAAACAGATGAATCTTGTAATAGAATTCTTGGCAAAAGAAGCATCCGTGAGCTAGTCAACCAGGTGAGTCATGTTGGCCTTCTTTCACCATACTTTGATATTCGCTCATGCTAGCATTTGTGCTGAGGTTTTATCTGTATTCATTGTTAAAGTTAAATCTAAGAGGCATTCCTTCTGCGTTGGAGTGGATGTTCATATCACTTGTTAATGGTTCTTAAAGGAACAAGTTTCACCCATTTATACTGGGGAGAGAAACATTACCTCTAGTATGTTAATTGGCAGCTCCGATCTCTCTAAATTGCTGTATCCTTTTTCTAACATATGCTCCACATTTAGTAAGAGGGGATTGCCTAACCCAACCGCTTGACTAAAATTTCTTTTTTCGTTTATATTTAAAATTAATCTTCCTTGTTGCTTCCTGTTACTGAGTTTTTAGCTTTTGGACAGATTGATCCATCTGAGAAGTTGGATCCAGAAGTTGAAGAAATTCTCATGGACGTTGCAGATGAATTTGTTGATTCTGTGAGTAATTGAGCTAGTATTTTGTGTTTTGTTTTTTCATGCACTTAAAAGATATCCCTGATTATTAGGCATGTATGCCTAAACAAATGTTGGAAAATTAGAATTGCCTTATTTTGTGATACTGGGCCTTTTTGTATGCTGCTAACCATGGCTATTTTTAGCTTCTTCATATAATATGATCTGCATATGTTTCACAATTTCTTAATTTGTAAGTGCTTGCTATCTTTCTTTTTTTTTTTTTTGGTTAAACTCATGGGTATCCTTTGTGTCCATATCTTGTCTAGCTGAAGTAGGTGCTTGGATATAAAAAAATTTCCTCGATAATATGGCATTGTTGTGGCCAGCACTAACTTCATAGGGAAAGGCTTTATTTTGCATACTTGTTTCATATTGTCTTTTTGCTTCACTGCTTTTCAATATGCTCTATAATGATTGACTTTTCATTATCGCCAGTTATAGGTTTCTACATATATATATATATATATATATATATATATCTATTCTATTTTGTTCATAATTCTTATGTTGCCAACATGTTTTATTTTCCGTTTGCAGATCACAACATTTAGTTGCTCACTAGCCAAGCATAGAAAATCAACTCAATTAGAAGCAAAAGACATACTTCTACATATTGGTTAGTTATGTGGGAGAAGTGCTAGATGATGTTTCTGTTCACATTATGTACATCTAGTGCTTAAATATTCTGTGTTTATTCGTTTTGTCCAGAAAAAAATTGGAATATAACTCTTCCTGGGTTCGGTGGTGATGAGATTAAAGGCTTCAGAAAACCAGTAAGCATTGACTGACTGGTTACTAATACTTTTGTAGTAAAACTTAAAAACGTATGTTTATGGTATGCCAAAAAAAAAAAAAAAAAAAAAGAAAAAGAAAATCCTTTTAGTGCTTCATTAATTGTTGATTGCTTTTTGTGATGGTTTTGCAGCTTACAAATGACATGCACAAGGAGCGCCTTGCTGTGGTAAGTTTGTCCGGCGTTTTCTTTGCTGTTTTTGTTTGAACTTGGCTGGTTAGAATAATGCATCATTAATGGTTATGAATATGTAAAGCTTATTGTTGGGTTTGTCGTGTTTTATTTTTGTTTAATTTTCTCCTTCCCTTCTTTGGCAGATAAAGAAGTCCATAGTAGCAACTGAGACAGCAAATGCTAGGAATCCCACCGGACAAGCCACTGGAAATGCAAAGGGTGGTCTTGTTAAGACACCTGCCAACATCATACTCTCCCAAAACTCTAAAATGCGTGAAGTTACATAATGACGTGAACTGTTACGAGCAGATTTTATACTAAAAAGGTGTGTTAAATACGATGCTGATATTTGTGTTCAATTATTTTATTATGCTTACTACAAGTTTATGCATGTAGACAGTTCAGGATTTCTTGGTTTCAAGGTTATAATGTCTATCCTGTGATGCTTGTGGAAGTGTTAATGTTGGATTCTACTCTCGCTGTTAACTGGCCCTGGTGGTTGGTTAGCCAACAGATTGGTTTGTGTGAGGTTATTAAATGAATACCAGATGTAGACGGTAGTTCTTATAACTTCTCTTCCATTATTTACCAAAAAGAGAAAACAAATGTTCCTCCTTCCCTGGATTGGGGTTTGATAAATATATCAAATTGTGTTGGTCTGTAATTAGCATCAGGAATTAATTTTCGGGTCATGATGCTTCTGGTCTCGGGTTTTAATTAACAGAGTTCCAAATGGTCAAGCGAGAGGAGCGGTTGTCATGTCCAGTTGTTTCTGTATATCTCCTTTTATCTTCTGCCATTGTTAAATGCTGCATGTGTGGTTTCAACTGTGTGCAGTTTTTACATACGATGTGAAGTACTAATTGTTGTGCTTCTTTCCAATTGTCGACAGGTCTCTGGCATCGCATAATTAGTGCAGGGGCCAAATTTTGCTGTAAAATTTCTTGATCTGACGATCGAATGAGGAGAATCCTAGCGGCTGAAGTCTTCCTGGAGGTAAGGAACCAGAAGTCTCCCCGGGGGGTTGCATTGAATGTACGAAGTTCTGCTGAACCTTTCGGATCACCAGCAATACCTCTCTGACCAGTTGTATATGTAAGAACTCAAATTTGTCACTGCAGTGCATATGGGCAAGTTCATAGTGTTGTATTTTTCTTATCATCCATCTTTACCAATATAGTAAAAATTTAGATCGAAATTGATGTATATTTAAACCAACCTAAATAATAGATTGATTTAAACCAAATTAAACTTGCAAGTGCACGAATCAATTGTAGTAATATATGCAAATACGAGGTCGATCCCACAAGGATTGCTTTAACACCAATTTAACTGATTAATCACGCTAGATTTAATTAAGCAAACAAATGATAGATTGAATTGAATAATTGAGTAATTGATTAAGACTAAAATTAACAAGAAAAAGAAAAGACAATTAACTAAAACAAACACACGACACAAGAAAGCCTAAGGTTATGAATCCACCAATAACAATCATATTTACTTTTTCTAGAGCTAATTACTATCCAATTACCATGCCAATTTTACAGGTTATTCATTCTAATGTATGAATCAATCCGTGGTTAGGCATCAACTCTTGTATCTCTACATGATAATTATATCCTATTGGTTAGGCATACAATTAAACATATAAAAACCCATTAAGCAGAATCATGTCAACCAAGTAGGACTAGCTTGATATTGGTCATCCTCACTAGTTTGTCTATCTTAGTTCCAATAAACCTAATTGATATTGGTCATCCTCATAGATTTATCTAAATCTCTAGATGCAAAATTCCTAAAGGTGACCAGTCATTAGAAACTCGAACCTAGAATAAAATACCCACAAATATTAAGAATATAACATGGCATATAATCGGATAATAATCAACAAAGTACTTCGCAAATATTCATGTCATGGCTTCATCATAAACCTTAGAAAATAACTTAGTTACACATAGAAATAAAAATAAAAGAAAGATAGAACCCGAAATCCATGGCAAAGTACGTCCCTAAGCTCTTCTTCACTAATTGCAGAGATGGTGAATGGTAGTATGGTGTGGAGGTAGATGGATGGATGGATTGATGGATGGATATATGGATGGATGTTTTAGAGAGAGCTTAGGGACCTTATTTAAAATAGAAAAACCCTAAAAGGTGTGGGAGAAAGTCTCCTAAAATAAATCAAACTCCTAAACAATTAATGACACAAAATAGGAAAGAATCCTTCTTGACTTGGGAAACACGTCATCTGCCTTCCACGCCAGTTTTGGGGTTGATTTATCTTCTGGAAAATTCTGGAAAAATATGGAAAATGTAGCTTTATCTTTTATCTTTCCAGGCATATATCGCAAGACACTAGGAAAAATCGGGAAAGCCTTCAAATCTTCATTCTCCTACAGCTGCGCAATTCTGACGGGAAAGTTACTTCTGCGGGATTCATTTGTGAAACTGGAATGAATGGCTCCATGGAAAATTATGAAATTCGGATACAACGATTTTTAGCCTCTTAGCTTCCTTCTCCAATTGGCCTTGCATCAAAACTCCCCCGGAAAGTCGAATTATCACCAAAAACGTCCTAAGTGCACAGAATGGCTGAAACTGAGAAAAGGAAAGTAATAAGGCTCTTTTATAATCAATTCCTTAACAAAAATTAGAGATAATTATTATGAAAGTATGATAAATAATACACCTATCAGAAATCTCAGTCGATTAAAACCCAATAAATTCAAAAATTCATTTTATTTTTAATGGAATTTTTCGTCGTGATATTTGAGGGCATGAAATCTGGTCTACTGAGCATGAGACGTGACAAATTGATATGATTGTAAGATAGCAAGTATTCAAACATCATAAATCAATTGTTCTTTCATAATGTACTACTAAGCGGTCTAGAAAACCAACGGTTGTATTTTGTATATACTATATACAGATCTAGTGAATTTTTCTCAACTTTAGATTCTGTATAAAGTTTGTGCCATTGAGTGGTACGTACAATTGTAACCGAACTTTATATTCAAAAGAATTTTCTAGTATGTTTTAGTGTATCTTTTTTTTGGTCATGGGGAAGATTTTATTCCAACCAAAACATAAATTTACAAACAGACAAAGGCCTAACAAACATCTATAAACAACCAAAAAGGGCCTAAATAGAAAGAAAAAACAACAGAAACAGAGAATGAGCCCAAAAGCCCAAAACCAAAGAACATCCGAGAAGCGCCCATTGCCTTCTCCACCGACGGTCTCCGACCACTACTGATCATCTCCTTCATTGACGTCTCATGCTCACAGCCATAAGTTAGGGTTAATCGTCATCCAAGTGAAAGAGGCCAATCACCAGGTGGAAGCTCAGAACAAGTCCCGAGCAACACTGCCGCAAGCGGCCCACACAAAGGAGAACGTGGTGGTGTGGAAAACACCCGCACCGGAACTCTACACACGAACTCGACAAAGAACATGGCTGAAAAACGAAGCAAGGAAGAACTAGGAAGAAGAAAACCCACGAAGTTGGAGGAATTGGATAGGCCAAATTGAAAATTGGGGAGAACCAACAGTAGATGCAGGGAGAAAAGTAGGAGAAAAGGGAGAAAGGACACAGCACCTGACCTCGGCCGAAGCTAGGGCCGGTGCCACCGAAGAGTCTAGAAGGTATCACAGAAGCACTCTCACAACGGAGAGAAAGAAATTCTCACAAAGGAGAGGAGCTGAAGTTCGTTTTTCGTTTTAGTGTATCTTATACATTGAGATTTTTAACCACTAAATCATTCGTAAAACTAAATTATGTTGTTTATGCGGGAAAAAAAAGTGGCTTTTCCATGTGTTCGACATGCTTTTGTCTTGGCATAGAGAAGATTTTGTGAAATCTGTTGATCGGTAGGGACACCACCACATGTAGTGACCTGCGAATTTCCTTGTCGCATGCTGTTTGCCGTGTACCCAATCTGAAGTTGAAGAGATACAACTTATATATATCACGTGTGTATTGTCATTAAAAATTCATTGATAATGAAACAAGAATACATGGCCAAAAACTTATATATTTTTCTTTTATTGACACGGAACACTATTATGACAGTATTTACATGTGTATAAAATTTTCTTGAACTTGAAGTTTGAGCCAATGAGTACATAACGTGTCATCAAATGTTAATACATCTAAGAAATATGTACAAAGACAAGAAAAGATTAAACAACTGAAAATGGATTGCGTGTGATATTTTGACATGGTACCACAACTTAATATTGAGTTCGGGACTATTATGAGAGCACGGGGGAGAATTGAAATTATCACAATAATTTAGAGAAGAGAGTTTCGAATGCAGAATGTATGAGTAGAAACTCAACATCTTATTCACTAGGATATTAGATCACATGCAATGGATAATTGATTATTCAAGTATGAGTAAACTAATCTTAATTTGAAAACCACTCATTGCTTGATCCGTTATGTGTTTAGTAAATGCAAGATATGTCAATAACATAAATGATAATTCATATCGTGCAATACTCATTCACAGTGAGTAAATATGTCCTTAGCTTTTTTTTAAATTTGCAAAAAAAAAAAAAAAAGTAAGCAATTACCTTTTTACGACTTGTTTAAAAATCGTTAAAGAAGTTTTTTGTAATACGCATCAATCCTCCTTGTAATTAAAAAAATACTTGAATTTTTAATCAAAATTTCATTATGCTTCTAACAAAAGCACTTTCAACAAAAATAATACTAGCTTGTGGCTCGTTTTGTAATTGGATCTTAAAAAGACACTTGAAGTGCTTCATGCAATGTAAGAAGCACATTCAAGTACTTTCGGAACTCAAAGAATATTTTCTCAATGAGGTCTTTCGATTATTTTAAAAACATTTGCAAACGAGCCATTAATATTCTTTTTCAATGTTTAGAATATTTAATTTTGTAAGAGTGCATATATTGAGATGAGATGATGCTAATACTTTCACCGGACCCCTGCTTAATTGTAAAATTGAAGTCATCTTTTGTATAATGGCGGTGAAGTGCATTATTGTTGTTAGACAAGTTTAAATTTCAAAATTTGTGCAATAAATTTCAAACTCATTCAACGATAATTAGTGTGGTGGTGAGCAAAAATAATTTAATGATGACGTGATCATGCAATGCTTATAATAGTGGTGTCTTCACATTGTTCAATTTATCACAGGTAGGTGTGAGTGGGGTTTATTTAAAATATACTTTGATCAATGAATAAATCTGATTAAAAATAGAACCAAGACACGATTATTGAAAGCTGAGAATCTATTCTACATGCAGATGCAGGACCTTTAAGCAAAGCTCAGAATAACAATACATGTGTTGGTTGCGTTCATACCAACTCACATGTACTAAATTTCATCAGAATTTCAAAGTTAAACGAATTTGAATAAAAATAGTAATAGAATGGATGACCTCTTGGATAGTCCTTGTGTTACATCTTTTTTTTTTTTTTTATTAAAAAAAAAACATGTGTAAAATGTTAAACTGTCACCATTCATAAAAAAATGACTTAAATGTAGGCTGTTTAAAAATAGTTTCGTAGTCATTCTTTTTAGAAAAATAAGTTCATTCAAAGAGAGACAATTCGATTACAACCATTTTTAGTATAATAAAATAAAAAAGCATTTCTAGCAATAGTGGGTAAATAGGTATTTTGAATGGAGTGTTCAATGCTAGTAACGGCATCAACAAGAAAATTTGCCTTCTGAAACACATGAACCCAAGATATAGAAGAAAATGATCGTGCAAGTAGTTTGATGTCCTCTATAGTAGTATTTGATTGCTAAGGCGTTCCGCACTTGTTCAAAATTTAATCAATAACGAGTTTGGAATCACCTTCAACACAGACATCACCTTTGACTTTTATTGAGTTTTAAAATTAATTAACGAGTTTTGAATCAATATCTTTTTTTGTTTATATTTAAAATTAATCTTCCTTTTTGCTTCCTGTTACTGAGTTTTTTGCTTTTGGACAGATTGATCCATCTGAGAAGTTGGATCCAGAAGTTGAAGAAATTCTCATGGACATTGCAGATGAATTTGTTGATTCTGTGAGTAATTGAGCTAGTATTTTGTGTTTTGTTTTTTCTTGCACTTAAAAGATATCCCTGATTATTAAGCATGTATGCCTAAACAAATTTTGGGAAGTTAGAATTGCCTTATTTTGTGATACTGGGCCTTTTTGTATGCCGCTAACCATGGCTATTTTTAGCTTCTTCACAAGGAGCGCCTTGCCGTGGTAAGTTTGTCCGGCGTTTTCTTTGCTGTTTTTGTTTGAACTTGGCTGGTTAGAATAATGCATCATTAATGATTATGAATATGTAAAGCTTATTGTTGGGTTTGTCATGTTTTATTTTTGTTTAATTTTCTCCTTCCATAGTAGCAACTGAGACAGCAAATGCTAGGAATCCCACCGGACAAGCCACTGGAAATGCGAAGGGTGGTCTTGTTAAGACACATGCCAATATCATAAGCTCCCAAAACTCTAAAATGCGTGAAGTTGCATAATGACGTGAACTGTTACGAGCAGATTTTATACTAAAAAGGTGTGCCAAATACGATGCTAATATTTGTGTTCAATTATCTTATTATGCTTACTACAAGTTTATGCATGTAGACAGTTCAGGATTTCTTAGTTTCCAGGCCATAATGTCTATCCTGTGATGCTTGTGGAAGTGTTAACGTTGGATGCTACTCTCACTCTTAATTAGCCCTGGTGGTTGGTTAGCCAACAGATTGGTTTGTGTGAGGTTATTAAATGAATACCAGATGTAGAAGGTAGTTCTTATAACTTCTCTCTTCCATTATTTACCAAAAAAAAGAAAGTTCCTCCTTCCCTGGATTGGGGTTTGATAAATATATCAAATTCTGTTGGTCTGTAATTAGCATCAGGAATTAATTTTCGGGTCATGATGCTTCTGGTCTCGGGTTTTAATTAACACAGTTCCAAATGGTCAAGCGAGAGGAGCGGTTGTCATGTCCAGTTGTTTCTGTACATCACCTTTATCTTCTGCCATTGTTAAATGCTGCATGTGTGGTTTCAACTGTGTGCAGTTTTTAAATACGATGTGAAGTACTAATTGTTGTGCTTCTTTCCAATTGTCGACAGGTCTCTGGCATCGCATACTTATTGCAGGGGCCAAGTTTTGCTGTAAAATTTCTTGATCTAACGATCGAATGAGGAGAATCCTAGCGGCCGAAGTCTTCCTGGAGGTAAGGAACCAGAAGTCTCCCCGGGGGGTTGCATTGAAAGTACGAAGTTCTGCTGAACCTTTCGGATCACTATCAATAGCTCTCTAACCAGTTGTATATGGAAGAACTCAAATTTGTCACTGCAGTTGCATATGGGCAAGTTCATAGTTTTGTATTTTTCTTATCATCCATCTTTACCAATATAGTACAAATTTAGATCGAAATCTCAGTCGATTAAAACCCGATAAATTCCAAAATTCATTTTATTTTTTATTGAATTTTTCTTTGTGGTATTTGAGGGCATGAAATCTGGTCTACTGAGCATGAGACGTGACAAATTGACATGGTTGTTAGATAGCAATGATTCAACATTAGATATCAATTTTTCTTTCATAGTACGTAACATTGAGTGATCCGGAAAACCAACGATTGTATTTTGCATATGCTATACATAGATTTAGTGAATTTTCGCAACTATTAAGTTCTGCATAAAATTTATGTCATTGAGTGTTATGTACAATTGTAACTGAACTCTATATTCAAAAAAAATCTTTTAGCACGTTTTAGTGTATTTTATACATCGAGATTTTTAATCGTTAAATCATTGGTAAAACTAAATTATGTTGTTTATGCGGGAAGAAAAGTGGCTTTTCCATGTGTTCCCACATGCTTTTGTCTTTGGCATATAAAAGATTTTGTTAAATCTGTTGATCGGTTGGGACACCACTATATGTAATGGACACGAGAATTTCCTTGTCGCATGTTGGCTGTCGTGCACCCATGTGAAGTTGAAGAGAAACAATTTATATGGTACATGTGTACTGTTATTAAAATTCTAATACTAATGAAATAAAAACACATGATAAAATATATATATACACACACACGGGACACCATTGTGACAATGTATACTTGCATATAAGGTTTCCTTGAAGTTTGAGGCTTGACCCAATGAGCACATAACATGTCATCAAATGTTAATACACAGAGACTAAGAAAAGATTAAACACTAGAAAATGGATTGCGCGTGATAGTCTGACATAGTACCACAACTTAATATTGAGTTTGGGACTATTATTAGAGGATATGGCAGAATTTGAAATTATTATAATAATTTAAAAAGGAAAATTTCGAATGTGGTATGTATGAATAGAAACTGAATATCATATTCAATAGGATATTGGACCACCTGCACCGGATACTTGATTATTCAAGTATGAGTAAACTAATCCTAATTTGAAACCCACTCATTGCTTGACCTTTATGTATTTAGTAAACGCAAGATATGTCAGTAGCATAAATGATAATTCATATTGTGCATACTCATTCACGGTAATTAAATATGTCCTTAGCTTTTAGAAGCATCTTTTAAATTTCAAGAAAAGTAGGCAATTACCTTTTACGACTTGTTTAGAAATGGTACGTTAAAGAAGTTTTTTTAATGTGCAAACCTTAACCAAGTTGATAGGAGTAGTACGTTTCTATACTCACCAATCCCCCCTGTAATTAAAAAAATGCTTGAATTTTTAATCAAAATTTTGTTATGCTTCTAACAAAAGCACTTTCAGCAAAATGACACTTGTGGTTTGTTTGAAAGTGTTTTCAAATGGTTTGAAAGCATTTTGATGAAAATGTTTTTTCAACCAATCCTTAGTAAAAATGCAATTGGATTCTGAAAAAAATACTTGAAGTGTTTTATGCAAGAAACATATTTTAGTACTTTTGGAAATCAAAGAATATTTTCTCAACGAGTTATTTCAGTTATTTTAAAAGCACTTGTAAACAAGCCAATAATATTCTTTCTCAAAGTTTAGAATATTTAATTTTGTAAGAGTGCATATATTGAGATGAGATGATGCTAATACTTCCACTGGACCTCTGCTTAATTGTAAATTGGAGTCATCTTTTGTACAATGATGGTGCATTTTTATCGTTAAACGAGATTAAATTTCGAAATAAATTTTAATTGTTTTTAATAAATTTCAAACTTATATAATGATAATTAGTGAGATGGTGAGCAAAAATAATTTCATGATGGCTTCATCATGCAATGCTTGTCATAGTGGTGTCATCACATTGTTCAATTTATTTTAATACAGGTAGGTATGAGTGGGGTTTATTTAAAATATACTTTGATTAATGAATAAATAAGAACCAAGACACACGATTATTGAAAGTTGAGAATCTATTCTACATGCAGATGCAGGACCTTTAAGCAAAGCTCAGAATAACAACACTTGTGTTGGATGCCTTCGTACCAACTCATATGCATTAGATTTCATCAGAAGTTCGAAGTTAAATGAATTGAATGAAAGTAGTAATAGAATTTGTGACATCCCGTCTTTAATTTTACGATTTTATTAATTTTAAATGAGAGAATTAACGAAAATGCTCTTAAAGGCAAAGGTTATGATTTCTGTTGACCATCGTTTAGAGAGATGTATGACCTACTCTTTTAGCATAATTGTGTAATACATGACGATATGAATGTATAGACGAAAGCAAAATCGAAATCGGAATTACGGTTAGGATTTTACGAAACAATGAATAGTGAAGGCAAATTAGTAATTTAATGTTTACAGATATTTTGGGTTGTTTTGTGAGCCACGTGGGGCCCACAGAAGTGCCCTATTGCGTATCCCATTTTCCCCAGAAATCTGGGTCTCACTCTCTTTACTCACCCAATCCCCTTTTGCCACCTCACCACTCAACTCTCTCTCTTCACCTTCTCTCTCAGAACTTTCCCAATCGTCCTCTGCAACCACCGACGCCGAGGCAGCGATCACCTAACCCTCACCAGTTCTCCCTCTCATCTTCATCTCAAACCTCGAGGCCCTCTCTCTCTTCTCCCTGCCCTCACTGCTCAGATGCAGTCAAACCGTGATGCATCCACCATCGGCGGCGATGGGATGTCGCAAGATTCGACAAAAAGTGAGTCGGAAATACCTTGGGGACGAATATCCTAGTTGCTTAGTGTAAATATAAGTGTGATAAGTGATTTTGGGTAGGTTTTTGTACCCGTGTGTTGCAGGCCTTTTCCGGCCACTTTCCGTCCACAATTGAGAACCAAAATGGTATCATTCGAATCCCTACCATCCTATCTTCATTTTGGTTCAATTTTGGAGTGAAATGGTTAAAAATCGAGCTTGAACAAAGCTCGGAAGTTTCCCAGCCAAATCGGCCGGACTCCGGTGTTCTTCTTTGCTGGGTGTGGTCGACCAGCGAGCCCAGGTGGGTCAACTTGACCCTATTCGTTTTAATAAAAAAAAAAAAAAAAGAAAAAAAAAAAGGGGGCCCAAACCGAGAACCGTCCCCGTTAAAGTTAACTGTTAACAATTAGTTGATTTTTTGCAAAAAAATTTCAGAAACCTTCCTAGACTAATTTCAATGCCTCGAGTTCGCTTTTAACATCCATTTAGTGAAATTCTAAAGTTTTAATGTAGTTGACCATCGGAGCGTCTTGGTTGACTTTTTAGGATTGACCGTTGATTTTTTCGAAATTGTTCGGGACCCTTCTTAGCGTTATTTGACATGCTGATTCTGAATCTACCACCCGTTTCTCCAAATTCAAACGTTTTAATTGAATTTTACTAATGGGTCTCAATATTATACTTAGGTGCGATTACAATCAGAAACTCCGTCTATCCTCAATGGAACGGCTACGACCTTGCAAGTAACTATGAGTGGGTTTCTTGTATATAGTATATATATAATGGTTAGTTTCCATTTATACATTTCATTAAGAGTTTTCTACAATACGCCTAGATTAGTGTGATGTTATAAGATTTAGCACATCGATAGAAATTATGAAGTTATGCTACGTCCTACGAGATGCACAGGTATGCATATTATTATTGATGCCATAATTATATTTTCAGCTATGAATGATATCATGTTGATTAGAATTATCGAGTCACTATGGTATGACTATATTTATGTTATCTGCTCATCGTTTGCTTCACAGATGTTAGTACTCGCCTGAGTTAGGGCTAGGCTTTCACGTGTATGTGCACATCACACCGTGCACTCACTTTGGATCCATTGTAGGTGCCAGTCCAGTCCTAGATTGCTGTAGGCAATTAGGACTCGTATGTGCTGCTCATAGTGCTAGTATTCACGTGATTGTAGTACTAGAGCATATATTATTGTTACACTCAGTCATGTTCATGTCAGAATATCTTTGCATCAACTTGTGTGTCAGCATGTGTCGATGAGCATTCTTTATGATATGTTTGCTTATGCGAGATTATTTGATTACGGACGTCATGTGCTTACTTACGAAATTTGTGTTGTATTGAATTCTTGAGATTTTGCATGCTACAGTAAGTATTTTCTTACTATACGTAGTATGTATATTTTGGAAACTATACTTGTTTTACGGCGAGAGGTTATTATGTTTTTAAAAATGTTTTTACAAAGCTTTGTTTTTAGGCACATTCACCCTTATTTTTCGCCCTTCCAGGTTTTAGCGCTAAGCTTTCGTGTCGACGAGGATTCTTGGCAAATCTCGGTATGGGTGGCTACCTTTGATGGTATAATTCTTATCCTATTTTACTGTACTTTACTTAGGCTCTGACATCACGTGTGAAATAGGTTCATTTCCGCTCATAAGCGCACTCTTATATTTAGGCATTTTAGGTTTAAATTTATTCACATTTTCCACATCACTACACTTTATGGTTTCGTCATCCTCCTGGTGTCGGCCAACATAGCTCAATTCGGAGTCCAAGTGGACATTCTGGATTGGGGTGTGTAAGAATTGATGACCTCTTGGGCAATTCTTGTGTTACATCCAATTTTTTTGGATTAAAAAAAAAAAAAAAAAAAAAACATGTGTAAAATGTTAAACTGTCACCGTTCATAAAAAATTGACTTAAATATAGACTCTTTAAAAATAGTTTCGTAATCGTCATTCTTGTAGAAAAAATAAGTTCGTTCAAAGAGAGACAATTCGATTACAACCACTTTTAGCATAAAAAATAAAAAAACATTTCTAACAATAGTGGGTAAATTCCTAACCCAAATAAAGGTATCTTGAATGGAGTGTTCAATGCTAGTAACGGCATCAGCAAGAAAATTTGTCTTCCGAAAGACATGAACCCAAGAAATAGAGGAAAATGATCATGCAAGTAGTTTGATGTCCTTGTATTTGATAGCCAAGGTGTTCTGTACTTGTTCAAAATTGAATCAATAACGAGTTTGGAATCACCTTCAACACATACATTTTTAAAATCTTTGACTTTTGCAAACTTCAGCACATCACGTAAATTGCTTCGGCAACAAATATAGTATTCTTTCCAAGAATGCATGCCCCAGCAACATTAAGAGACCCATTATGATTTCTGATGACAAAACCTGCAACCACGTGAGATCCCACCATCGAACCATTAAAATTAATTTTGATTTTGATCCATGGAGCACTAGGGGCTTTCCACTTAATAATTTGAGAACATCTATAAACACTATTGAAATTACAATCTAATTTTGAGAAGTTATTGGTGTTGTCGTCGTTAGCACAATGTCTAATTGTAATTTTATTCACTTATAAGTGAGAAATTTTATGAAGGGAGTTTTAATGAAAAGCCCAAGATACCGTTCACTTTAACGAAAAACCACATTTTTACACTAAAAAGTCAAATATGATACTATTCACTTTACTCTTTATTTTGTCCTTATTATTAAAACTCAAAATTTTCAAATCTTTTACATTAGTTTTACTTTTTATGAAGGGACACTTTGTATCCGGTCCTTAGTTGGTATTAATTTTTGACTAAAACCTTATTGGTTTTTACTTTTTGATTAAAGTCTCTATAATTTGTTCACATCAGCATTTACTGTGAATATATTTCCATGTCAGCTTTCTTTTTATTTTACTAAAATAGTTAATTATTGTATTTTTTTATCCCACACTGTGTTTTTATTTTAGGGCTCTTATGCCTCCAACGCCTCTTATGCTTACCGAACTGAATTGACGCATCCGTTCCACCAAATAATCACGCTCATTTGATTTCCTTCAGTTTTTTATTTTTGTAACCGCAAATTCCATAATAATCTCACTCAAATTTTCAAATTCATCATTATTATTTTGATATGAATCCTCACTTTCAATTTTCGGCAAGATTTGGGTCAAAATCATATTTTATCCGCAAGCGTTCCAAGGAGCGCAATTTTTGGCAGGGGAACTTGTTGAATCAACGACCCTTACGAGCTAAAAATCCAGGTATTGGAACTTCAATGATTTTTGCATGTCCCTTATGGTTTTGCAATGTTTTTTTTCAGTGAATACCAAGTGTTTGTCGAAATGTTTGAATGATATTTTTGAGTACAATTCAATTGAATTGCATTGTATTCGTGTTTGACAGTGTGTCCATGAGATATTAACAAGCAGGGGGGTACAAACTATGAGATATTAACAAGCAGGGGTACAAACTAGTTGGGCAAGAGTACAAACTATTTGGGCAAGGGTACAAACTATGAGATATTAACAAGTAGGGGTACAAACTAGGTGGCATGGGGTACAATTCAATTTCTTATAGATTGGCATGGGGAACAATGCAATATTTGTTGAGTTGGGGCTGTTTGTACCCCCACTCCAAATGCCGTATATGTCAAACGGAAAAATAGATGGCAAAAACTCTCTGCCTTAGCTGGTCCTCCCTTGATTTATCTGCTCAGTTTTATGTTGTACCCCTGTCTATACTTTTACAACTCTTATTAATTTCCAACACAGCAACACATGAACCATTGGTAAAAAATGTACACAATGCGATTGACTTGTACCCATGCACAATATAATAGAGAAAAAGACTTATTCAATATTTTTTATAAACAGTTTCTATGCATACAAAAATTTCATATCCGAAATTCTCTTTCAAACATTTCGACAAACATTTGGTATGCACCATAAAAACACTGCGAAAACTACAAGATACATGCTGAAATCATTGAAGTTCCCCAATACATGCCAAAAAAATTGTTAAAGAATCATTTTACATATGCAAAACCAATTGTGAAAACAATATTGCACTACCTGTAAATATGGGTACAAAAATTATAAACCCAAGAATCCACCATTACGGACAAATTGGTATAAACGAACTATGGCGCAAATTCAAAAAAATGAAAAAATACCTCGAATTTTAGCTCGGAGTTGTTGTTGATTGTTCAAGTTACTCTGCAAAAAAAATGCGCTCGTTCGAATGCTCGTGAATAAAGTATGACTTCGAATCAAATCTTGGCGAAACTTGAATTTGAAGAATCATATCAAATATAATAATGATGGATTTGAAAAACTGAGTGAGATTATTGTGGAATTTGTAGTTACGAAAATAAAAAACTGAAGAAATCAATTGAGTATGATTATTTGGTGGAATGGATGCGTCAATTCAGTTTGGTAAGCATAGGAGGCGTTGGAGGCATAATAGTCGTGGAATAAAAACATAGCTTGGGATAAAAAATTGCAATAATTAACTATTTTAGTAAAAATAAAAAAATTGACATGGAAATATGCTAATAATAAAATACTGATGTGTACAAATTTCAAGGACTTTAATCAAAAAGTTAAAAGTAACAAGGTTTTAATTAAAGAGGATCAATAATTAGGGACCGGAACCTAATTTCCCCTTTTAGGAATGCCAAACCAAAGAAGTAAGAATAATTAGATTTTGATTATAAAGTGACCAAATCCAGATGGCTGCGTGGGAATGTCAAATAATACGTGTAAAAAGCAAATAATTGATATTAATTAATTAATATATAATGATAAAGGTTAGCGACAATAAATAGTGCAGTTGAGAACCCTATACCCATTTCTCTTTTGAATTTGACTGCATAGGCTTATAAATTAAGCAAGATCGAATGTTGGGTTAAGATGCCTTATCTTATTAGCATCATAAAAGTAAAAATTATGAATAACTTATTCCGTCGTAAGTAAGGAGTTTGTAATTGAGGTTGTTAATTGTGCAAAATTTTATTTCAAATAAACTTGTTGTCAATGTAAATTAAGTCAGCTAGTTAGAATATTGTGTTCGTATTTTTACACTTGATCTTTTTAAATTCCTTATTGGATGATCCATTCTGGCATACAAGAATTTCTCATAACATAAAATGATACCTAAAAATTTTATATACTTTGTGGGATGAACTCAACCAATCCAAGCACTATGCTAAGGGCTAGTTTAGTGTTGTTGTACTTTTATTCAAAATTGTTTTTGTTGTGATGTGAAAATCAACCGTTGTTAAAAAAGAGAGAGGAGAAATTAGGTTCTTATCCCTCATTTTACTACTACATTGATTAAAACCGTATTCCTTTTCAATTTTTTATCAAGGACCATTAATAACATCATTAATTATTTCAATAGTAAAATATTTTTTATTTCTAAATATATTCATTTAGTGTTAAAAATGTTACAATTAATATATTTATATTTATGGCTAAATTTTTTATCATATATATTTATTTTTAGTTTGTACCCATTTTTAATTTGTACTAATTTTCTTTTTAGTTTTAATTTATACCCATATATTAAATTCTTTTTGTGCCCATATTTTTTAAAGTTTTATTTGTATTTGCACCCTTATTTTATTTATTTATTTGTACCCATGCTAATTATATGTACCCATTCATGTAATTTTTTCAAAATTTTAATCTTAAAATGTACTCATTCTTAAATATATCAATTTGTTATATGTAAAATGTACTATTTTTTTTTATATAAAATCTAATCTGTGACATCCCACATCGCCCAGGGGAGTGATCCTTATATGTATATTCTCATCCCTACCTAGAACGAGGCATTTTGGGAGCTCATTAGCTTCGGGTTCTATCGGAACTCCGAAGTTAATCGAGAAGGGGGCTAGAGCAATCCCATGATGGGTGACCCATCGGGAAGTTCTCGTGTGAGTTCCCAAAAACAAAATCGTGAGGAAATTGTAAGCCCAAAGCGGACAATATCGTGCTACGGTGGTGGAGCAGGCCCGGGAAGTGATCCGTCCCGGGCCGGGATGTGACATAATCAATTTTTAAACTTATATGGGTACATTATTTTTTCTTTGATTTGAAAATGTATCCATGTCAAGTTTAATTGAAGAAATTTACTGATGTTATTAAGCCTAATATCTTTTTTTTTTTTTTTTTGGTTATTTTGAAGAATGTACCCATGTTTTGGTATAATAATTTTCTGGTTAATTTTTTTTATTAATGTACCCATGTTTACACACACACACACACACACACAATAGTATACTTATATTTTAATATTTTTAATCACACAAATTATGGTTTTTTATTTAAAATCTCATTAATATAAACAACTATAAATTTCAATTTTTAATTTAAAAAAAAATAGTAACATACATAGAAATAAATTATCACATTACTTTCAGGGACTTCGATCAAAAATTGAAAACCAACAAGGTTTGAGTCAAAGAATATTTATAGCTTGGGACCGCATCCAAAGTCTCCCTAAAAAAATGCAGGTAAGTGTTTAATAAACTATGGGGTGTGATATTCACACACCCCATTTTACTTTTCACACACCCTTCTAATTTTCAGCCGTCGGATCAGATGGATTAAAGAAAATCAACGGATAGAAATTAACAGGGGATGTGTAAGAAGTAAAATGGAATGTGTGGACAACACATCCTAAACTATAGTGCTAAAAGTGATTTTAGCAAAAGAGAAAAATGAGGGTAGGATTGTTAATATGACAGTTTCATTTATTAATATAGTTCATCTGCCTCCAATGCAAAAGCGTGTTTTTTAGAAAAATGTGAGAGTTGATTATACTTTCTGCTGTTTTAGATCCATGATTTTGAAAGGAAAAAAAAACACTTTTTTTTTTTTTCATTTACCAAGCACAATTAAGGCGCCAACTCTTTTAAGAAGTTGCTTTTATAAAAGGAAACTTTAACGAAAAGCTCCCGGTACTGTTCAGTTTAATGAATAATCATATTTTTACACTAAAACGTCAAAGAATATTTTCTCAAGAATCACATTCAAGTACTTTTGGAACTCAAAGAATATTTTCTCAACGAGCTCTTTCGGTTATTTTAAAAACACTTGCAAATGAGCCATTAATATTCATTCTCAATGTTTAGAATATTTAATTTTGTAAGAGTGGATATATTGAGATGAGATGATGCTAATACTTTCACTGGACCTCTGCTTAATTGTAAAATTGAAGTATAATAAAAACGAAGTATATATTGAGATGAGATGATGCTAATACAACCACTTTTAGTATAATAAAATAAAAAAGCATTTCTAGCAATAGTGGGTAAATTCCTAACCCAAATAAAGGTTTTTTGAATGGAATGTTCAATGCTAGTAACGGCATCAGAAAGAAAATTTGCCTTTCGAAAGACATGAACCTAAGATATAGAAGAAAATGATCATGCAAGTAGTTTGATGTCCTCTATAATAGTGTTTGATTGCCAAGTCGTTCTGCACTTGTTCAAAATTAAATCAATAACGAGTTTGGAATCACCTTCAACACAGACATCACGTTTGACTTTTACAAACTTCAGCACATTATGTAAGGCAAGTACTTTAGCAACAGGTATAGTATTCTCTCTAAAAATGTATGTCCCAACAACAATAGGAGACCCATTATGATCTCTGATGACAAAACCTGTAGCCACTTAAGATCCCACCATCGAACCATTTAAAATTAATCTTGATTTTGATCAATGGAGCACGAGCGGTTTTCCACTTAATAATTTGAGAACATCTATGAACACTATTGAAGTTATGATCTAATCTTGAGAAGCTATTGGTGTTGTTGTCGTTAGCACATTTATCTAATTACAATTTTATTCATTTGTAGGTGAAAAATTTTATGACCGCCAAACCAAAGAAGGTAAGAATAATTAGATTTTAATTATAAAGTGACCAAATCCATGTTGTTGCGTCGGAATCTCAAATAATACATGTGAAAAACAAATAATTGATATTAATTAATTAATAAATATATAATGATAAAGGTTGGAAGCCGACAATAAATAATGCATTTGAGAACCCTATACCTATTTCTCTGTTGAATTTGACTGCATTGGATTAGAAATAAAGCAAGATCGAATGTTGGGTTAAGATGTCTTATCTTATTAGCATCACAAAAGTAAAAAATTATGAATAACTTATTCCGTCATAAGTAAGTAGTTTGTAATTTAAGTCGTTAAATTATTTACTATGCAAAAGATTATTTTAAATAAATTTGTTGTAAATGTAAGTTAAGTCAGTTAGCCAGAATATTATGCTCGTATTCTTACACTTGATCTTTTTAAATTCCTTATTGGATTATCTGTTATGGCATATAAGAATTTCACATACCAAAAAATGATAACTAAAATTATATATACTTTGTGGGATGAACTCAACCAATCCAAGCACTATGCTAATGGCTAGTTTGATGTTGTTGTACTTTTTTTTCAAAATTGTTTTTGCTATACTGTGAGAATCAACTGTTGTTAAAATAAAAAAAGCATGTAAGTGTTTAATAAACTATAGTGCTAAAAGTGATTTTAGCAAAAGAGAAAGATGATGGTAGGATTGTTAATATGATAGTCTCATTAATTAATATAGTTCATCTGCCTCCAATGCAAAATCATGTTTTTTAGAAAAAATGTGTAGAGTTGCTTATACTTTCTGCTGTTTTAGACCCATGATTTTGAAAAGAAAAAAAAAAAAAAATTTTTTTTTTCATTTACCAAGCACAATTAAGGTCCCAACTCTTTTAAGAAGTTACTTTTAAAAAACTTTTAGGAACCCTAAACCGGCCTTTAAGCCTTTTCTTGGATAAATTAAGCCTAACTAAACTAAGTCGGAAGACCATTGCCTGGAGAAACTTTTAGATATACTTGCAACACCAAACACGTGGTGTTATAATTCCAGTCAAAGTATAACTCATGTATAACTTTTAAACACATCAATTGTTTTGTCCAGTCAAAATATAACTCATGTACAAGTTGAACGCATCAATTGTTTTGTCCACTCAATTTATGATACATAAAAAATACATCGAGTAACAAGTGTTACATAAACACGTAAATATTTATAACTGAAATTAAAATTATTTATCTCTACATTTGAAGTACCAATTTCGAACACCCAGAATTTATAGAGAAAAGTTGGAAACCCAATCTATTCTTCCATCTCCTTACCCCGTAAGTATTCTCTTGAAATGAAAATCAACATTAATTGTGAGATGAAAGAAAGTGGACGAGACGGTCTCTTACCATTTCTCTTCGCCAAACGTATTGACTGGACAAGAATCAGATCCACTTGAACCATACCACCTGGCGATCCCTGATTGGTCACGCAACGAACAAGTCTCCTCACCTTCATCCGGCACCTAACAAAACCAACTTATAAATTCGCCGAGAGGCCTCTCGAGGCAGCATCGCTCTCGTCATCCCTTCCAGTCCGGCGAAGCTCCAATTCCGGTTATATATATGTGTATGTATATGTGTATGCATATGATATAATATAATATATCACTCGCATATACATGCACATTATATAAATACTCGCAGGCGTTTCCTCTGGATTGTTATTATCGTTCTGAGAGAGATCAAAGGAAGGCGTTTGTTTATCGAGGGAGCGATGAAGAATTCTCACGACGTGGTGGTCGATGTCGAAGGCGACGGCGTTTTGGCTAATCATCTGAAGCGCGAGAAGCTCATCATTGATACCGACCCTGGAATCGGTGAGTTTTCAGCTTCAATTTGCTTGATATTTTCAAAGTTTAATGCATTAGTGTTCCTATTTCTTGTTTGGTTGCTGAGAAAATTTTCGAGTAGTAACCAGGCTGAAATTTTGGAATTTTTAACTTTTTGATGGTTCCTTTTGCTCTGTTGGTTGCTGAGAAAATTTGCGAGTAGTAACAAGGCCGGAATTTTTGAATTTTGAACGTTGGGATGGTTCCTTTTGATCCGTTTGGCTACTAAGAAAATTTGCGAGTAGTAACCTGGAAATTTTTGAATTTTGGGATGGTTCCTATTGCTCTGTTTGGTTGCTGAGAAAATGCGGGAACAGTAACCAGGCTGGAATTTTGACTTTTGAGTTTTATGATGGTTTGAGTTGTGGAAGTGAGGAACTTTTTTGAGCTGAGCTTCAATGGGGAAAAAAAACTGCCGAGATAGCCTCCACTGTCTAACTTTTGGGCTTAGCTTTCGTTTTTTCGTTCATTAAATCGACCGCATTTTGATGATTTCTATTCTGAATATTTGATTGGTTTTATGCCAAATGGTGATGGAGTTAGCGTGAGGATCTTTAATTATTGAATTAGTTACGTATCCGAAATATGATCGTATTTTGGAGCGTTTCTTTGTCCATGCCTCACTTTTTGATTGGTGATTTTGACTTTTTCATTACCATTTTTGGATAGTGATAGTAGGGAAAGGTTAGTTTTGTTTAGAGTTGTCCCACATCGGAAAAGGACGCTTAGCCGTCATAGTTTACCTATTCTTGGGCCTCTCCCTCTCCTATTGCTGATTGGATGCTCACGTTCTAATGAGTTTTATTGACTTATTCATGGTTAATCAGTGAACTTTGGAGATTTGAAAGACAATTGGAACTTAGAGAAACCGAGGAGGAGGAAGGCGTTGTCGGAGTTCCTTTTAATGTACTCTCAATGTCTTAATATGCCCTTGAGGGTTTAGAAACTTCATAAGTTTTGTTTTACATAGAAATGGGCATTGAATAACATTTACTAAGTAGTTGAATGTTATGGGGAAAATCATTAGTTAAGGAATCCGTAACAGCATTTAACGACTTTTCTTTTCTTTCTCCAACATGTTTTCATGTGTAATACTTTTTTTATTGCTAATCAACAGATGATACCATGGCCATCTTAATGGCATTTCAATCACCGGAGTTGGAAATCCTGGGCTTCACAACAGTATTTGGTAACGTCGCCACAGAAGATGCCACTCGCAATGCCTTGCTTCTGGTACGTGCTCATATCTTTTGATTTCCATCTTCTTGCAATGACTTCGGGTCTGTCTGTCAATCCCATTGTTTTTTTAGTATATTCGTGATCAATTAACGTGCAAAAGAATAGTGTGAGATTGCAGGGCATCCAGGTTTACCTGTGGCGGAGGGAAGTCATGAGCCTCTAAAGGTAATGTTCTGATATGTATTCCTTTAGCTGGCCTAGAACTTAGGTTAATCTTCGAGCGTTCCTTTGAACATTACGCCTTTGTATTTGTGCATTGGAATTTTTTTGGCCCTTTTGTTTCATTTAAGCCCTATGCCACCTGCTTTAGTTTTGTAATAAGCTAATAAGTAACTTCATTTTGTTTATCGTAACCATGTTTTATTGTGGAAGTAGGGTGGAAGGCCATGTGTTGCCGACTTTATACATGGTTCTGATGGGTTGGGGAACTTGCATCTACCTCCTCCAAAAACAAAGAAAATTGAGAAGAATGCTGCTGAATTTTTAGTTGATATGGTCTCTGAATATCCTGGTGAAGTTTCTATACTGGCCCTAGGTCCCTTGACAAACTTAGCATTGGTAAGTTGAAGAATCCTTTTTACTTCTTTGTTTTGGTGTTGACCGGAGCTTCTGAGACTTAAATCTTTCCTTGTTATGCGGATGTTTCTTTGCTCAGGCAGTCAAAAGGGATTCTTCATTCGCGAAAAAGGTGAAGAGGTTGGTCGTACTTGGTGGTTCCTTCTTCGCTCTGGGAAATGTAAATCCTGCTGCGGAAGCAAATGTAAGTGCCACCGTGCAGACAAGAAGTAAAAATAACGCTTCACCAAATTATTTCATGTTTTATTAAGAAGTAACTTTTTTCCTGAAAATTTTGCGGTATTTGTTTTCATCCCTATTAGGATCTTATGGAGAATCCAATTTCTGACTTGCAGATTTATGGAGATCCAGAAGCAGCAGATGTTGTGTTTACGTCTGGGGCTAACATTACCGTTGTTGGAATAAACATTACGACCCAAGTGAAATTTACAGGTGCAACTTCCAGGCTTCCAGCTTACAGTTTGCTTAACTTTCCAGACCATATTCTCATGAGCTATGGAAATGTGACGTCCTAACTGACTCGATTATCGTATTTTGGTTTTAGATGATGACCTCCTTCAACTGCGGCAATCTAAAGGAAAGCATACTCAGCTCATATGCGACACTTGCAAATTCTACAGAGACTGGCATGTGAAATCTGATGGTGTTTATGGTAAACTTAAGATATAGCCCTGTACTTACCCGTTCAAAACTTCTCGTCTTTCTATTTTTATTTGACGTTCTATCTAAATGACTCTCTGCCGTATGTTTCAGGGATTTTCCTTCATGACCCTGTCAGTTTCGTAGCACTAGTCCGTCCTGATCTCTTTACGTACAAGAAGGGCGTTGTGAGGGTTGAAACTCAGGGTATCTGCACCGGGCATACACTGATGGATCAAGGACTAAAAAAGTATGTGCAGATTAGCGTGCTCGTATGAATTCTTATTTTACGCAAATCCTTCTCTACGAATCTAATGATTTTACACTGTCACAGATGGAACACAAGCAATCCATGGACAGGCTATTCCCCTGTTGAAGTTGCTTGGACAGTGAATGTGGATGCAGTCCTTGATTATGTAAGAAATCAGTTGATGAAATCGTGAAAGCTCGAAATGGAAGGCCGGGTGCTGCCTTCTCAGAGATGACCAAGCGCGGGCGCGAAGAGCGAGCAATCCTACCACGAAACCTTGTGTTTATTTGAAACTGTAATATGTTTTCTGTATGCTGTTCAGTAGACCTTTAATGAAGTTATTGACGAGGAATAAAAAATTCCTTTCGAATTTCTGTGCAAAACATTCGATTCTGTTGCTATACGATTACGCAGAAGTGTTTGCATTTTATTTTCCGTCTCAATTCGACATCTTTAATTGCTTGGAGGTCCATCCATCCCTGCAATCAGTTTCTTTAAACAACCTGCCTGCACCATCTCTAGTGGTTAGGTGATGTTTCGCAGAGAAGTTCGAGGGAAGATTTATAAGTTTCACGGTTTACCAATTAGTACTATGTTCTGATTATATTTCTTTTCACCCATCCACTTAGTGTATATATATTATTGAGTAAATTATATAAAACTACCTCAACTATGGATTAAACCACAACTTCATACCTCAACTTAAGAATTCGTTATAATGTCAAACTTCCGTTAACTTTTATGTCAGTTAATCTATTAAATAATGATGTGGTAGGAACGGAGCCTACTCCTTCACTAAGCCCTAGTTTGGTATTGAGGTGATTCTGAAAAAAAAAGTGGCTATAAAAAAAAGCTGGGAGCTTTTTTATGTTTGGTAAACATTCAGCTTCAGTTTTTTTTCACACTTTCGGGTGAAAAAAAGCCGAAAACATAAACATGTAAAACCCAATTTTGAAAAACCAGTTTTTTTTTCTTATCTGTTTTACACAAAAGTTTATCAAACATTATAATAGTGCTTTTTTTTTTTTTTTTTCAAAAGCATTTTTACAAAAAAGTTTACCAAACACTCTGCTACTTTATTTCACAACTGCTTATTCTCACAAGCACAGCAGAAACAGTTTTTTTCAAAACACAGTAATACCAAACTAGCCCTTATTAGAATAAAAAATTATTTTTTTATTTAACAATTAAATTATTATTTTTTTTAAATCTCTCCCTCTTTCTCCCCAGAACCTCGATCCTATTCAATCAAAGAACCAAAAGTTCTTTCTAATGATTTAACTTCGCTGCTGCTTACACTTAATCTCGGCTAAAAAACGTGTTCGAGTTTTGATTAAAAAAATCAAAATTTGAACATATGTCTAGTTGAAATGGGTGTAAGCAACTTAAAAAATAAAATTTCCCACTATTTTTACTAAAACACATGTTGTATTCTCGTCACAACTAAAAATTTCTCCAGAATAACACCAGCTATTCACCATGTTTAGCAGTGAAGGACCTTCGAGATCCGCACCCCTATTACTAGCATTAACACCGCCATAAAACTAAGAAACTCCCAAAATTCCGAGAAACACCACAATTTGTACCACCGCTTTTCACTGAGCCATTACTAGCAGCAGTGGTGGTTTTGGGGCAACGAATCGGCCACGTTCCGTCGTTCCCCATGGAAAACAAGCTCTTGTTCGTAGCCGGGGTCGCATTCTATAGAGGAACATTGCTTTTGCTGTTCATCTTACCATTCATAGCCGAGCTGACCAAATCCCCAAACAAATTTAGGTTTTTATTGGCGGGCGGTGATCGGGGTGACAGAAACCGCCGGAGCCGTTGATTTCCAGCTTTTCCGAAGATATCCCCGGACCATGGAAGTCGGGGCGTTGGTCAATCCGGGTCGCGTGCTCTGGGTCGGAGCTGGCTGGTGGGTCCAGACGTGGTTCTGCTGGCGGTGGGTTGTTGCCTGGCCGGTCGGGATTGGGCGGCGGTGGCGGAAGAGGAGAAAGAAGAGGTCTTGTTCTTCTGGTCGTTGAGCGATTTGGGTCGGCTCAATTCGAGACCCAGATCGAAGTCGAAGTCCAATTCATGGTAATTGAATTGAAATTGTATACTATTCTGGATCAAAAGAAACGAGATCCGATTGCGTACCTGAGAGAAGAGAGTTTTCTGAATCTGCAGATTCCGGAGAGAGCGAGAGAGATGGCACGTAGTAGCTAGGCGAGTCCTAATACCATTTCTAGTCTGTAATTGAATTGAATGCTGATGTGTATGGTGTGTGTTGGTTTTGATGAGAGAAAATTTATGCGTTGAGAGTTCAAGAGACTCTGATTATTATTCAGATAGTACAACTCTTCCAATTTGTGTGGAAGATTTAGCTACAAATAGGGGTGGTGGCAGTTCGATTTGGTATGGTGTTGTGTGAAATCAAAACCAAAATCGCAAGTTTTCGTGGTTTGGTTCAGTACGGTTTTGAAGTTAAAATCGAAATGAAATCAAACCATTGGTTCGGTTTGGTTTGGTTTTAAACAATTTTGGTTTGGTTTCATTGTTTGAAAAAATTGTTATGGTTACCTAATTGTATCTTATTTTATCTAATTCAATAAAAAAGTTTTGGTGTTTGAAAAAACTATTATGGTTACCTAATGCATTATGACATAACGAAAAATAAATTGTTCATCCAATTCAATAAAAAAGTTTTCGTGTTTCAACTTTGCATCATTCAAGTTTCAAATCTTTGCATTTTCCTTTCCTTTTGCACACTTACTAGCCTAAGATTAAGGAGGTATTTGAACTTGTGAACGGGCTTGAGAAGCTGATAGTTGAGAAGATCTTGCATGTTATAAATTTAAAACCAATGGATGAGAAACCATTGATCCTTATGAACTAGAACCTTTTAATTGGCTTGGAGGGGGCCGATTCAATTCATGTAGGTGTGTGTATACTTGGGTGGAAACCTATCTAGTATCTACCCATTATTCGCATGTTATAAGTAAATTTAACTAAAACAAGTTATAAATCATAATTCTTACCATGTTATAGCACTCTGAACTCTAAAGGCTAGGAGTTGGAATGAAGGGAAGGTTGGAAGGGGAGAGAGAGAGAGAGAGAGAGAGAGAGAGAGAGAGAGAGAGAGAGAGAGAGAGAGAGAGAGAGAGAGAGAGAGAGAGAGAGAGAGAGAGCCATGTATGGACTTAATGAAATAACCAATTAAATTTTAACATTTAATAAAGTTATGAGGTTTTCAAAAGCTAAAACCGAAACCAAATTATTTCTTACGTTTGTGGTTCGGTTTCAAAACTGTAAAATCAAACTATTTAATGCGGTTCGATTTGGTTCATGTTTCGATTAGTTGACCAATGATTTGCTGGCTTATATCATCTGTACTCATTCAATTTCTGGGATTTTTATATTGTGGGTTTGTATGATTGTTAGCAATTAGCTCGTTGACCAATATTTTGCATCACAAAACAAAAACACGTTAGTTGCTAAAACCAATGGCAAACAATGTGCAATCTCACCAATCAAAAATGCCAAAAGGGTCCTTTATAACGAGAGATTTTTCAGTGTGATCGACATACGAAATTGTATATCACATGTTATTATAAAAATGGTGGCCTTTATGTGTTAAAAAGTTAATAACTTGAAAAATAAAAGTTCCCACCACTTATATAAAAACATGTGGTGTACCATCTGCGTTCCCGTCACAATGAAAAATTTCTCCTTTATAACAAGAGATTTTTCAGTTTGATCGGCACATGAGGTGGTACATCACATGTCACTATACAAATTGTGAGATATGTGTGTTAAAAAGTTAATAACTAAAAAAATAAATTTTTTCATCTCTTACATAAAAACACATAGTGTACTACCTGTATTCCCGTCACAATGAAAATTTTCTCCTTTATAACAAGAAATTTTTCATTGTGATAGGAACACGGATTGTACACCACGTGTTTTATCGAAGTGGTGGAAAAATTAATTTTTTAAGTTATTAACTTTTTAACATACATATCCCACAATTTGTATGATGACACGTGATGTCACCCTATATTTCGGTCACACTGAAAAATCTCTACTTTATAACATCCCCAAGACCTCGATTTTCACCTTACTTTATAGCAACGCAGCCATAATTTTTGCAGGCAGTACACAACTATATATTTCTACACCCTAAACAAAAATAATTGTAATAAATAAATAATTTTAATTATGACGTTTCAATGGTGAAATATTATCATATCGTAATATAAAAAGAATATCTATTTATAGGTATGAACCGAAGTATTGTGCCTCTTTTAAGTTTATATGACATAGTTTACAATAGTCTCATGTTGTGGAGCAAAAACATAGCACACAAACAGACGAGTCCTAATACCAGTGTTCAAACTTTAAACCCTTCTACAACTACAAAAAGAAAATTAAAATTTCTCATTAACCTTCACATATACATTAAAAAAGATATTCATCTTTTCTTGATGAGGAATCCAGGAGGTCCATTCACTAGAAGACCTTTGCCAAGCCGGCCCCGTCTTGTTTGACAGATTACAGCCTTCAGACCAACCCAAAATGTTCATGTGCATGGGAATATTATTAGGCAGAGTTATCATCTTGTTCTTGTTATTGTTTGTATGATGACATATTACATGATACATATTAACTTATCATGTATTTTTTTAACAAAATTGGGAAATATGCATAATTAAAGAGGCACTATAGAATACTATATCGGATTTTATATTGCCTGAAGAAGTTCAAGTTTTAATTGGAAATTTTGCAAGAACTTTATATATAATGTGTATTTTCCAATGAAATTCTTCTTTTGTTTCGCAAAATTGTGAGTTTGGACCACCAATTTCTTGGAATTATGAGGTTTGGCTTTATTTATTTGGACCGACAAAAAATGACTAAAAGAATGCAAATTGCAATATCACCCCTAAACATTCACATATTTTATGATCACCCAGAGGTCGACTGCGACTATATAAAGCACTGATTTCTTCTAGTCCTTCCATATCTTCATTAAATTTAAGTGGTGCATGATCTCCAACTCCCTCTTAATTACATCTCTTTCAGCAAATCAAAGCTTCTTTCTTTCATAGTCTACCATGAAATCACCTCCAACCGTCTTCCTCCTCCCTACTCTCTTTCTCTTTTACCTCCTCACAGGTCTGCATACATGAGTTAATACTACGTGACTAAAGAAAATGGTTTACGCTCACTTTTTTTCTTCTTATGCACATTCTGTTTATTTATGGCAATTGACTATCATTCGGTTTATTCTGTCGAAAGATTAGAAATAAACGAGGTTGTGCATAAGTAGAATTGGGTGAAAGAATTTGTTCCCAATTTTGATTACCTGTCTTTGTTTGTTTTGTTATAGGACAAAAAGGAGTGCTAGTTTCAGCTGCTCACCACCACCATCACCACCACCACCACCACCACACACGTCACCACCTATTTAATTGGCGGCCGACAAAGCTGTTTGTTTTTGGAGACTCGTATGCTGACACAGGAAACAACAGAAAATCAGTGGCTAGTTCTTGGAAACAACCCTATGGAATCACATTCCCGGGAAAACCCTGTGGCCGTTTCTCCGATGGCCGCGTCCTCACCGATTTCCTTGGTACCAACCCTCCTCTCTTATTCTCTCTAATCATGTGCAATTCTCTGCTTTTTGGTGCAAAGAGTGAAAGTAACATGCTGTTCTTTTTCTTTGCTCAGTTCTTTGTTTAGAACCTATGCTTTAGTGCTCTCTTTAGTGATTTATTATTGCTGTAAAATAGTACAGCGGTGGTGGGTTCCTCTTACCATAATATCCTCTTTGGATGGTTTTCTTTTGATCTGAATATTGTTGCATTGTTGGGTAAGCATTTTATTTTTATTGTTTGCTTTTAATCCACATGTCAGGCCACCATCATGTAACTTCTTACCTTATCACATGAGCTAGCTCAACCTTTTGGAGTCTTGGACATTTGTCATCTGCATTATTGACTCTTAATCATGATTTGCTGTGTTAAATATCTACCTTTTTTTGCTTGAACCTTCCTTATCCTACTCTGTCCCCATTGTCCTTTAAAGTTGTAAAACCAATCAAACTTACTTTATGTTCCTTCCAACAGTTACAATTTTGTTCATTTTCTCAGTTTGATCAATCTGATATGTACTACATTTGTGTTGTGAAGCAATAACTCTGTCCTTTAGCATAAAGATAATTAAAATGTTGCGTGTGTCCAGTAATTAAAAAATTCCATTAACTTTGGCGCCATGTCCAGTAATTAAAAAATTCCGTTAACTTTGGCGCCATGTCCAGTAATTAAAAAATTCCATCAACTTTGGCGCCATGCAATCTTTTTACTAGAATAGTCTACTACGTAGTCGACCATGTAACATATCTGGTGTTGTGACAACTTCGTATATAAGTTTGAGTAATGTTAGAAAGATTACATTTTAAAATCATATTAGCATATTACCTCTTGTGGCAAATATTGTATGCAACCAATTAATATTCAATTAGATAAATTCATTATTTAACGTGGCATGTATACGTCACTTTCAACATTAGATAATATATATATATATATATATATATATATATATCAACTATAATACAAAAATATGGTCTCCCTAACATTTTCCTGTAGAGTAATATTATTCATACCATGTTTTTATACCACATTTCTATACTATCTTAGGTGGCATCTGATGTGGACAGTAGCTACATGATTTGAACAATTTGCAAAACCTAAGGAAAGGAAGGAGAAAAACTCCTCGTATACCACAATCATCATTTAATTAACTAGTTTTTCTTAATTATTAGTTTATTAAATAATGAACTAAATTTAAAAATCTGATTAATTCAAATAATATGGTAGTCCACATCAAATGTCATCTAAGGTAGTATGAAAATGTGGTACAAAAACATGATATGAATAATATTACTCTTTTCCTATATGTTTTTCTCCTTTCCTATAAGTTCTTCTCCATCTAGTTACACAAGTCCAATTGAATGTAGTAACCAGCTTTGAGTCAAAATCAATTACTGAATATGTTAAAAGCTATAATTTAGAGAAAGCCTTTGAATATGTTTTATGCACTTGGTTAACCAATTCACGTAAATAAACTGGTGAGTTTATATTTCAAATTATAATATTAATATTCAATTTACATGTTATAATATGCGTAGATTTGTTGTACAATGATGCGGTATTCTATTACCACACTATACATAAGTTCTCGAATATTTGATTACAATTTCTCTCTATCATTTTCTAACACACATGATATTGCAGCTAGGTTTATAGGAGTGAAGTCACCAATACCATACAGATTTAGAAAAGTCGGGGTAAATCATTTGAAGCACGGAGTTAATTTCGCATATGGAGGCACAGGTGTTTTTAAAACCTCGGTTTTGGATCCCAACATGACAACCCAGATCGACTTCTTTCAGAAGCTCATAGAAAACAGCTCCATCTTCACTCCCAAAGAACTTCACTCCTCCGTCGCCCTCGTCACCGGTCCCGGCAACGACTACGCGACTTATGTCGCGACAAATGGCTCTGTTAAGGTTAGCACATATAACATTTTTTATCAAACAAAATTATCAAGAATCAATATTTCGTTTAAAAAATAATAGGGTATTTGTCCTATATAGTGACAGCAGTATTGCAAAAATTACTCCCGAATAATTGTTGACGTAGTAATAAAGTCCCCAATTAGATATTAGTTCACTTAATGTGAGTTTGATTGAAGAAGGGTGGCAAATTAACTTTTAAAAATAGGTCAAATTATTTTGTTACATGACATTGTAATTGTATTTTAGATTTTAGTTGGAAGTAAAAGAATTGGTGGACTTGATGAAAAAAAAAAAAAAGAGTTACACAAGTGCATTTGCAAAGAACCTTTATAATTATATTATTATTCTACATATTGTACATGTAAATTTTCGCTTTGGCTTATAAATATTTTCACTTTGGGTATGGTGTTGAGTATGAGTGGGTTAGAGATCCGGAGATCCAACGTTTGAAATTTTATTTGTAAATATATATGTATATATATATATATATATATATATATATATATATATATAAATAAAGGGATGGTGAATATTTTTTTACTACAAATGATGTTCTACATTAATTTATACTAAGGGAGGGAAGAGAATTTGTACTCAAAACACAAGAAGTCGAACAATAATGTCCTAACTACCAAGACAATCAACATCTTCTAAACGATTAAATTTTTTTATTGGAGAAAAGAAAAGATCATGGAAGCTGGTACGTAAGCATTTCAAAGAATGGATTAGGTAGATGATCTTCAGAAAATACTGGCTTACGTAACTTTATTCCCTAGCTCAAATCAGACAAATAAAGGGGGTAAGGTGATGACACCAATTTTCAGTTTAAGTTATTTTTTCTTTGTTCTTTATCTTTTGTTTTGCCCTTTCACATCAAGCATCTTTTTCCTATCTCATTTCCAATATTTCTTTTATTTAAAACCAAAGGGAAAAACTAAAGAAATATTATAGGCATGTTATGAATTTTTTTGGCCAATTCAACGTTATTTTACAAATATTTTTTCGTACATAAACTCAACCTACATTTTATATGTATTGAACTCCTCTTTCTTTTCAATTATCTGTGTATATTGTAGGGTTGGCAACCCTTCATCACATCAATCGTGAATCAACTAACTGTGAACATGAAACGTATTTATGCCTTGGGAGTGGGCAAAGTAGTTGTGACAGCTCTTCAACCTTTGGGATGTCTCCCTTCGAGGTCGGCATCATTTTCATTCCAACAATGCAATGGAACTGAGAACGCGCTAGTCGGTTTCCACAATCTTTTGTTGCGGCAAGCTGTGGCCAAGTTGAACAACGAAACCAAGAATTCTTTTATCATTGTTGATCTTTATGCCTCGTTCATGTCTGTGTTCAAGAACAAAGGAGATCTAGGTGAGTACTATATAAGTAGTATATAATGTATATGTCTAATGACATTGGAATTTATTGAACCGTTAGCCTATCTTAATCTGAGTATTCAAGCACATAAATATCAAATGAATTGCTAATACGTGAAATCATCTTGTTCTCCTGAGCAGGAAGCATAAAGTTTGAGAACCCATTGAGGCCATGCTGCATTGGTATAAACAGTGGGTTTTTTTGTGGGAGTGTGGATGAAAGTGGTGCAAAGAAGTATACCATTTGTAAAAACCCGGAATCTGCCTTCTTTTGGGACACTGCTCACCCTACCCAACAGGGTTGGCGTGCTGTGTATTCAGCTTTGCAAGCCACACTTGAACAACTCTATTAACTTTGTGTCAAGCTAGATCCAGTTTGTTTTACATGCACTTAATTTCTTCACACGTGTCTTTGCAAGTTATCATTTGTAATGTTGAAACAAGTAGTTCCTCTCCAAAGTCTTTTTGATTACTATAAGCCCACAAAGATGACGAGATCACCAGAAAGTGTGAGAAGAGATCACCAGTGTCACACGTCAGCACTCGCTAGGCACTGACAGATGCGGGTCTAGTACCGGCAGTTTATTAGCCACTTACAATAGAGTCTAACGCCACTTTTCGAAATAATCGACGATTGTTTGATTTAATGTCAAGTACAAATACTTAGTGAGACAAACCTCAATGTCAAGATGTACATTAATTTGAGAAGCGGTAACCTGGCAAGTCAACATAGTTCGAAAACAATAAAGCATGAGCCGCTGGCGGAGGAGAATCATGCCAAATTAAAGTTGGAGAAGACAAATCCATGTTAGGAAAATTATCCGTAACAAAATTTCTCTTCCGATATTATGAGATAAGTAGAAAGTCATTTTCTTATTGAGATAAGAATTGATTTTTGTTGTAGATCAGTTTTATATTTAATCACACTATGATCAATTTATGCAGATCTAAAAGTATCTACAACCCTAATTTATAGCAGATCTAACTGACACTTGATCCCAGGATTTGTTAAAAAATATTTAACTTAGATGTACTTAATTCCAAAACTCTATAAAACTCATATTTGTTTAAACATCTACCCAAAATTAACTTCTTTATACAGTGTAATTGTATTGTGTTTGGATGGTTTGGCTGTATAATTTATCATACTTTGACAGAATTTATATACTTTTAGGTTCAAATGTTCATTAAAAATTAAGATAACTTAAAAAAATTAAGATAACCCAAAAAAGTTAACAACACAGAAAAAAAAAGGAGCTAAAACCTTGGTTCGATAAGCAGGTGCTACATTGTAGCAATAGAGGATTAAGGATGTTAAGATTTCAAAGTCGGGTGCACTACTGATCACATTCATACTGCCCCTGCTACCCAAAAAAAAAAAAAACTTTAATGATAGAACGAACGTGTGGCAAAAAGTGTTAAAAACACCAACATATGGTCAAAACTTAAAAGCACCAACATCATCTCATATGAGGGAATTAATCATACTGCTAGTTGTTCGGACACTACTCAGCATACTAGAAAAACAAGATGAGATGAAAATCCAAAGGAAAACAGATATATTACAAATTTTTGTCACTGATGCAGGAAAATATATTACACTAATGGGTATTAATCATTTGAGTGTATTAGTCTGACTCTGTCTCCCTAATTTATCTCATAGGTGACACAACTCACAAGTTTTCGAATTGGTGCAGGAAAACAGAAGATGCAAATCCGAAGGAAAACATTCAAGTTGTGTACTAATCTCATGAAGTTGGACAAAATGTAAAGTAAAAAATTCAAGTTGTCTACTAAACTCGCAAATTAATATATACAACAAAACATAACCTTCACCATGAGAGAAGTAAATATATAGTAAAACATCATATCATACAAAATACCAAAAAGTGTCGTCCTAATGATACGATAATAAGTTTACATTACAACACAAAACAAAATTACCTGAATCCACATCAACAACAGTCCTTGGCTCCTTCTGATTGCTTTTAGCCTGGCATAAAATCATCCGGCTTCAAGCCAGACAACACTGACAAGAGAAAAGAATACAAAAAGGACTTACAAAACTCGATCTTATTAGACACACAGTTGTATGGCAGTTTTTCTCTAGGCCTACTACTGGATTTCTTTTTCTCCTCCATGTAGAAATGACACAACTTGATCGCGATTGTCAATCACCTTGACTCGAACTTTGCACTACATTCTCTTTTCAAACGCATATGATGAGAATTTAGATATGCAGAATGAACGAATGATATAAAATGATTTAAACAAATAAACGAACTAAGAGAATCCCATGGAACATTCAGCTTTGCAAGCCACAGTTGAAGAATTCTTTTTAACTTTGTTTTACATGCATTTCCTTCGTAATTAGGTGATTTTATATAAGTTATTCATTTGTAAGAAACTATCATTGTACGTTGAAATAATTTTTCCACTTGAAACCTTTTTTCTATTAATTCGTCCCCAAGACCTGCAATCTTTCTGCAATTGGGCTTTCCTCTTCAAGAATTTCCATACCAGACAATCGCACTCAACAGACAAACCGTAACCCTAATTCTCGTTCATTAATCGATTTTTAAGCTTTCTAAAGCAAACATTGAAAGGCACCACACACGTACGTAGTTCTTGTGGTTAGCTCAAGCAATTAAACATTGAAAGGCACCACATGGGTGGACTATAAGTCAAGATTTAGATAGATCAAGAGTTTCAATTCTTGCCAACTTAAAAAAAAAAAAAGGAGAAATTAGGTTCTCATCATTCCTTTGCTACTTCATTGATTAAAATCCTATTCATTTTCAATTTTTGATCAAGGTTCTTGGGTATTAATAACATCATTAATTATTTCAATAATAAAATATTTTTTTATTTCTAAAATATTCATTTAATGTTAAAAATGTTAAATTTAGTATATTTATATTTATGACTAAATTTTTTATCATATATTTTTAGTTTTACTTTGTACCCATTTTTAATTTGTACCAATTTTCTTTTCAGTTTTAATTTGTACCCATATATTAATTTCTTTTTGTGCCCATATTTTTTAAAGTTTATTTGTATTTGTACCCATATATTTTTTTTATTTGTACCTTTTATTTTGCTAAATGTACCCATGCCAATTATATGTACCCATTCATGTAAAACTTTTTAATCTTAAAATGTACTCATTCTTAAATATACCAATTTGTTATATGTAAAATGTACAATTTTTTATATAAAATATATTCAATTTTTTTCTAATCCATTTTTAAACTTATATGGGTACATTCTTTTTCTTTGATTTTAAAATGTATCCATGTCAAGTTTAATCGAAGAAATTTACTAATGTTATTAAGCCTAATATCTTTCTTTTTTTTTTTTTTTTTGTGATTTTGAAGAATGTACCCATGTTTTGATACAATTAATTTTTTGGTTAATTTTGATGAATGTACCCATGTTCACACACACACACACACACACACACACACACACAATAGTATATTTATATTTTAATATTTTTAGTCCCACAAATTATGGTTTTTTATATTTAAAATCTCATTTATATAAACAACTAAAATTTCTAATTTTTAATTTAAAAAATATAGTAACGTACATAGAAATAAATTATCACATTAATTTTAGGGACCTTGATAAAAAATTAAAAACCAACAAGGTTTTAATAAAAAAAATATTCATAGCTAAGGACCACATCCAAAGTCTCCCAAAAAAAAAACACACTTTTGGAAGTTAAAAAAGAAGTGGCTAGAATTTATAAAGCGTTAGGTTACTTGTAACATCCCGTCCCGAAACTAACGAAACGTACGTATGAATTTACGATTTTACCCCCTAATTCGTTTTTATCATATTAGAGTTGTGTAGTGTGGTGTTGTAGGACCACACACACTCATACCCTCTCTTTCTCTCCCGGGATTCCCTCCCTCTTTCCCTCACTTTTTGTCTCTCTCTGTCACTCTGTCTCTCTCTCTCTCTCTCCCCGAGTTCTTCTTCTTCTTCTTCAACATACGGACACACACACAAACATACTCAAATCTTCACGAATCAAGAAACCAAGACCACCCTCGTGCTCGTGAGGCTGAGAGGAGTCCAGTGGTACCATTTTCAGGTAGGAACTCCGACGTTTTCACGTCGATTTCACGAGCTCAGTTTTGGCTACTATTCATGCAAATTTAATTTACTTAGTTTTTGGAAATTCTAAGCTTGTAGATGTGTTTGTGAGGTCCCAATGAGCTTGGGAGTGTTTCGTTGGACGAGTTTGGACGTCGGGATCGTCCTGTTCAAAGTTGGCCGAACTTGGATTGTTGTTGCAGGTATGATCTAGTGAGTTTTAGCTTGTAAAAGTGGTCTAACGTTGTTCTACTAGTCCTAAGCTTCATTTTGGCGTTTGAATCATGAAAAACGGTTGAGAAACGAGTGAGAAAACATGGTTGGAAATTTTCCCAATTTTCCGGCGCCGGATTCTCGCCGGAGAAGAAAGGAGAATATTCCGTTAAGTTTAACGGAATATTCCTAACGGCAGTGACGGCGTCAGTTAAGTTTAACGGAATATTCCTGACGGCGTCAATTGACGCCGTCAGTGTGCATGGCACGTGGCCGCGCGTGGGGGGCGCGTAGGTCCGTGCCTTGGACGGCGCGTGGGGGCGCGTGCGGGGTCCAAAATTTATTTTAAAAATATGGGTGTGATCCTGAGGTTGTGTAGAGCACGTTGGTATATTCAATTGTCCAATTTGAGCAATGTATGAGAAGTTATTACGAGAAGTTGGTTATGTGCTTTTAAATTAACGTTTTCGTAGCTTTTTCGCGTATAGGTGATTCGTATTCCGAGGACGAGCGTACACACTCGAGGCAGGGGGGCTACGACCCTTCCACTTATCAGTGAGTGGGCTTTTGTTTTCCGTATATAACTATATACATTTATATTCCCAGAAATTAAATAGAAAAGGTTATTTGATTTATGCCATGCACTTTATTATTATCGTTTATGCATCATCACATGCATTAGTAGCGGCATATATTTATATATGTGTATTTGGTGCTGTGGACGCACAGGTAAGTGCCAGGTAAGTGGTATTCATGTTTGTATTCAGTAGTAGCTTGAAATGCTTAGAGAGCTCATAATCTGCACCCCCGGTGTTAGTGCTCCCGCCCGGGGCCAGGGGATAGTCCTTCACGTGATGTTCACCCGCACCACACGCTCATCTTGGATCCAAGTTAGGTGCATAGGCTTGTCGTACAGACCACATTAGGTGGTTCCGACTCGTAGGTGACCCGCGATTATTCGCACAGTCTTCACGTGATCGTAGCACTAGAGCGTATATATGATACACCCAGTCTTGTCGTACAGACCACGTTAGGTGGTTCCGACTCGTGTGCAGATTCAGTTATTGAGTTGAGATTGGAGCTCTATATGCAGTCGTACAGGTCACGTTAGGTGACTCCCGGCTGCCAGATTATATGTTATTGATGTGAATTACGCTTGAGCATTTACATGTGATTATGAGTTTCCGTTGTGGCATATTCTCGAGCATGAATGACATATTTTGGAGCATGATTGGCATATCTATACATACGTATATATGTTCATTTTCTGGGAAGTATACAGGTTTTACGGCGAGGGGTTAGAATGTATTTTGCTAAAGAGTTTTCAAAGAACTTTGTTTTTGCCCACTCACGCTTTTGTTTTTGCGCCCCTCCAGGTTCTAGTGGTCTAGCAAGTTCAGTGGTTTTTCCCAGAGGGCGTCCCGGCATTTCTGACAGACACTCACCATTGTAGGGTCACCTTCGGGTGTATTTATGTCGCAACTTTCCTTTTTGACTGCTGTAGACTTGCTCTGAATTTGTGTCTCACATACGCTAGCACTTGTTTTAGTACTTAGTATGCTAGTTTTTAATTATTCGTACTTTTATATTACTATCTTAATAGCTTCCGCACGCGCACATGGCTACGTCACCTTCGTGTGACGGCCAGCACTCCCTGATCTCGGTCGGGGTGTGTCATTACTGCTTCTTTTATTGCCAATTGCTTTTAAGATGGAATCCAAACAATTTTTTTTTATCAAGGTTAGTTTGGTATTTTTCAGTGTAAATATATTAGAGTGCTACTAGACCCACTCAATTGTCTTATTTCTCCACCCCATTATAATCTTACCCACTATAAAAATTAAAATCTTATTTTCCCACCCTCTATAATTCCAAAAATAACCTTTATCACAGCACCAGCACCACACCATCATTATCTTGTTTCGACCTCCAGTCTCCTCTAGAACTTCCTTTAGCATCAAAACACGTCAATTAGCCAACCCAAAATCCCATAATCCAATACCATTTTCTCAATCTTGTCCACAAGCTATGTATCTCTAGATTTTGTACTACGGCTACAAGTCACTTGCACTTGTAGCAACTATCAAGCAGTGAAGTTTGGGGTAATAAAAAAACAAACTAAAAAGTTAATTACCACCGTGATGACGCTCTCAATCTCCATAACCATTCAAATTCAATGGAAATTGAAATTTAAGCCCCAAACGAGAAGTGACTTGCCCCGGAGGAGAGGAGCACTCCTCTTGCCCTTCCTCCACCACCACAACTTTGCCATGCTCCTCCTGAACCTTCGTGCTTCCGACTGTGGTGGTCGGTGCAGAAGCCGAGAAAAGAGAGATGAAACGGAACAGAGAAATAGGGATGGAGAGAGACGATGGGGGAGAAATGGGGTAGGGGTTTAAAAGTCTTTTTATAAAATTATAAACATGTTATTAATGTTTTTCGGATTTTTATTAAAATATGGGTGGGAAAATAAGATAATGGGGTGAGATTATCAACACTCATATATTATTGTATTGAAAAAACACTTAATTATGAATTTCAACATTTTTATGTAGTGTAACCAGATGTTTGAATTAAATTAGGCTCAGTCAATACTATTGTTTGTTTTTTTTTCTTTTTTGAACAAAATACTACGTGTTCCAAAAAAAAAAAATTATTATTGTTTGTTAATCACGTCAGTTTATGTTTATATTTACAACTAGAATTGTAATCACAAATTGAGTAACGTAGAGCAAGTATGGTCGTTGGGCTTCACATGTGAGCCAAAATGACTCTGGTACCATGAAAAAAGTTGAGATTTCACCATAAAATTAACAGCAGTATGAGAAGTTGCTCAACAACTGAATGTCCTTTTTTCATACTCTCAACATGCCCTTTCATGTATAGCAAAATTTTAAGCCTAACAGGTGGAACATAAATCAAATAACGTGAAGCTACGTGAGTTGTTGGGCTCAACACATAAGACAGCCTAATACCATTCATATAGAAGAAAAGCTTCGATCTGTGTCTCTGTATTGTACCTGTTCACAAAATGATGCGTAAACCATGAGCTGAACGCACTAGCTTTATATACTTACAAGCTACATAGTTTAGATTCTTTAGAAACAAAGCAACTACGTAACCACTGTTTATTACAAATGCTGACATTGGAAACAGGGTAAATAACTCTAAAGAAGATGTTGATATAAATGTACGGAAGAGCTGTATATATATGGCCTGGGTTACAAATTTATCGTTTAAAACCTTGTTTTGTATAAATGTGAATAAGATGTTGGATAGAATTGTACAGAAGCAAGTTCTGCCAAAATTTCTGTTGGCCAAACCATTAGTAAAAAAAAAGAAAAATAGAGTTGGTTTGAAAGTACTTTTAAAATGGCTAAAAACGTTTTTGGTGAAAATGTTTTAAAACTAATCCTTAATAAATAGGCAAGTAATCCTAAAGAAACATTTTAAGTATTTTCTGAAAGAAGCACATAACTCTAAGTGATTTTGGAATCCAAAAATATTTTTTCTAAAAACACTTTCAATGATTTCGAAAGCACTTCCAAGACTAAAAACATGGATCTACTTTAAAAATTATAATAATTTTATCTTCGTCGTCCGAACCTCGTATATTGAGCGAAAAATCTTAGACCACTTTCGTTTTTGTGAGGCCATCCTTGGTCCCAAAAGCAATGATCTCTTTGTTTGATTCCAGGTCTTTTATATGCTTTCCACGTCTCAGTTCAACAAAATACAGTATATCGATATAGGGGGCTGACAACTTGAGAGAGCCCACATTCAAATCCATGTTTAGAGGTGCCCTAAGTTATGATTGATTAAACACGTGGGGACACTTCTCGTTTAATTTAGTGGTAATGGGAAGAATAATAATAGCTTTCATTTGAATTCTGTTATTCAAATCTACTTGCATCTTTGTCTTCTATTTGTTGTTATATTACTTGTCATTTGAAAAATTATTATCTACCTAGTTCAGAAGTGACAAAATATTGCTCAACTGAGTCACGTTAAAATCGAAGATACCTATCATGGCCCAGTGGAATATATGACAAGGGAAATCAATAAAATGCCTAAATTAAAAATCACAAGAAAATAAGTTGAAGTCCATTAGCAATATGGAATCCACCAAAAAATAGAGAAAATTCTAAAATTTAATTGATAATATTATAAATTGATTATGTAAATTAATCCTAAAAAAGCTACAAATCCGAATATGAAAGAAAATAAACAAATAACAAAATATATGGGGTTGAGGTTTTGGGGTGCTTTGGATCATTATTCCGTATTTGGCCTGTTATTTTATATGGTGTTGAGGTTAAAGGTTAAAGGTTAAAGCTTTTGATGTTGGTTGCTCCCTTTAAAAATATTTGAGAAAGGGGAACTCTTGGATTTAACAAGAGCACTTAGTGAAGTTTTGTCTTAAACTGGTTTCATAAGGAGTCTTGCGTAAGGGTTGGGGCTAAACTGCCTGTATGAAGAGCTATGGGCTAATTTAGTCCAGGACTCTTGGCTGTATATGTTTCACTAAAGATTAATTTGTCATTTAATACTACGGTTTTATGATATTTTTCTTTATTTGTAAATGAGAGGTTTTAAGTTTAACTCTTGTCAAAGGCTAATTTGAACCACATTATTACTAGCTCATTATGAGGCTAAGTCCATCATCTTCCCATTTGTGTAGATAATATCATTTGTTAAAAAAAATTGTCATTTGATGCTAAATAACATTTTTAACTTAGCTAATTTGCATGCATTAAATATGCTCTAAGGTGTACAAATTTAGTAAGAGGTAGGACCTTCGGGTCCCCATGAGTATCAAAATTTTATCCTGTTCTCTCAAAAGGAAAAAAAATGGTGATAAATTTGAAGTATGTGGTGATGTACTCTAACGGTTATCTTTAATGGAGAGGGTTAAAGGTCTAAAAACCAAAAAATAGCCTAATTTGCTCAAAAATTCATCTCCAACTGATAGCTGAGCTATAATTTTGTGGAGCCCAGCAAGCCATTATTTGGCCAAAAGGGCGCTGGCTAAATGTAGTCCCTCTCTTAGCCCTTTTTTGGGGTCCAGCTTCTCAATTTGTTATAATTAATTCAAGTTCAACGGCTAAATTTGAAAACATCCAAAGGTAATTTAATTAAATTAACTAATGAATTTAAAGTGTAAATTTAAAACTAATAAATTATTGAGGGGCTATGTTTAGCCCCTTTAGAGATAATATATGAGTATGATCTGATACTGTTCATTTAAAAATAATTTTTTTTAGAACTATAATTTTGAACAAAGCTATATTTAGCTTTCCAATTAGACATGACCTAATAACATCACATTTTGGCCTAGGCTAATATACATTGTAAGTATCATCACGTGTGCCAATATTGTCGTGAGATTTCCGAGTAAGCCTACATATAAGCAAAATAAACACAGTCACATAAGTTGAGGTTTATTCTTTTTGTTTCTTATGTTAGGTAGTTAAGATGTAACACGAAGTGGTTGAGAGATTGAGCATGATGTGAATTTTTTCCGTATGCTCGGAACATAGTTAAATAAGTTATATATTATTATGCAAGTGAAGGTATTGGAAAAAAAAAAATTTCCTTCGCTTGTAAATAACATACGGCGCCCCGCCTCATATTCTGGAACATTTAAAAATCTCATGAGCATGACAAGCACCAAGTATCCAAAACTCCAACCTTAATTCCTATTTGGAACCATAATACACTGTTCTTAAATGAATTAAAGGCAAGGTGAGTCAAACTCATCGCCTAACTAACTAGGATTTGAGGTAGTACGTAAATGAAAACCCTTAACGGTTAATACAATATTATTAGTATTCATATTATCAATCATTATAGAACTTGTGGTTTCTCTCGTCTTGAGCGTTCCCGTGGATTCTAGATTGTTATATTAACGTTCTATATGTGGTTTCACTCAAGCTAGCATCTGGAAACATCAAAACCCTTAACACAATATTATTATTTTTTCCTAATAGATAAACGATATGTATGAATAGCAACCATATATATATGACACTTGGAGCAAATAATTGAATTATGTGGACAAATAAAGCTGATGAAACTGAATGTAACATGAAGCTATACGAAAAGGACTAGGCAGCAGCACACCAACATCCAGAAAGAAGCAGGAAGCTGCTGAATTTGGATACATATAATTGGTTTGGAAAACAAACATAAAGTATATGGACAGCTGCAGCTGTTCACAAAACAAAAAGAAAAACGGCTTAGTGCTTAGTCAAATTTAATATATAATCTTGTTCATCGCCATCCTCCAAGCCATCGATCATAACTTGACCTAATAAGAAGTTTCTGGGTGGTGGAGGTTTATGGTTATGGCGGTATCTAGAAACTAAGGAGTCAAAGAGATATATAATGGCGCAATTGCATGATTAATAAAATTCAAATTCCCAGTCCAGGGGATTAGGGGGAGCAGAAAGGGTCCCATTTGTGTTCACCACTACTAGGCAGTAATCATCAGCAGGTGTTTACGAGAATATTACACGGCTCTTGTTGGAGTGACAGCATTATCCAAACTGCTTATAATTTTCCTTCTGCCCATAATTTTTTTTTTCTTATTGTCACGCTATGTTGTTAGTCGCATGACGACTTATTCTCAATCAATTTGATAATAGAATATTGTTTTAGTTCAAATGAAAACCGATTAAGAATGAACACATAGTATGCATATTAAGGGGATGTTTGTTGCACCGGATTGTCTCGGACTGGACTAGGTTCAGGGACTAAGCTGGACTGGCTTAGACTAGACTAACCTGAACTAGTTTAGTGAAGCGTTTGGTGCAGTGTCGGACTAAAAAGCTGGACTGACTTCTAATTCTAGTTCAATTCCTAGGCTTCCAATTAAATTACCTACTTTCCTTGTATCTTCGACATTAATACATAGAATGCAATTAGTCAAAACATCAACCTGGAATCCAATTAATCAAGTTTATGATCTCTTATTTTCTCAAAACCAAACATAATATACATATAATTACGAAACATAATTCGCCGCACAAAATGCATTTGGATAAACAAAGATTGGAGCTTTTAAGAAAATATTTTTATCCTAACTGACCTACAGAAGATTTCGATGGCTGGACAAAAACAGAAGTTGGTGATTGAACAAAGTTGAAGTTTTGCAAGGAAAGAATAAGATAATAAATGGGTGAAATTTTTCATCTTTTTAGATTAATTAAAGTTTTATTTTGTGGACTTTCTTTTTCTTGTTTTGGGAAACAAATGGGGCACTGACAGTGCATGAACCTCTCTGGATTCATGCCTACTCAATGGGCTCTGGTATGTTATAAACGAATCTAAAAAATCTCAAGCATAATAATGAAACACTGGATTCGAAAATGAAAACTGATGAAACGGACAACTTGCATATGAATCGGAATGGAGGAGAGATTAGACGGTGACGACAAGCTTCAACATTGAGAGCAGAGCCGCTGTTGCTTCTGCTGCTACTGCTGATCTTCAACGTTTAGGACGATGACGACCCTCCCTGCTTCTCTATTAATCTTGTTGACCGATTTTCAATTGAGTTGTGGTATTTGGGTTTTCTCCGAACGGCGAAAAACTCGAGATGCGCTTAGTGGGATGGGTGAAGCAAGGAAGATGAAGCAGATGGGACGGGCAAAGTGAGGAAGATGAAGTAGATGGGATGGGCGAAGCGAGGAGGGACGAAGTGGTCTTAGTAGTCCGCTCTGCTTCGGCGGGTCTTACTAAGAACGGCTAACGAAGCGTTTAGTCCATGCAAGTCCCACTTTGTCTCATTGAACTTAGTCTATGCAGCTAACAAACAAGAGATTGGACTAGCACTTAATCCAATCCAGTCCAATGAAAGCTAGTGAGGGCAAACAAACACACCCTAAATGTAACTAAGAGGTGACACACGTTAAAAGAAGTGTCACACTTCACAATTGCAAATCATCAAAAATACAAAGTTCTTGCATCTAACCAAGAGTAAAGATAACACTCACGTTAAAAGAAGTATCACATTTCACAACAACATACCATCATGAATGTGAAAATCTCACATCCAACCAAGAGGAAAGATGACACTTACGAAGACTACATATTTTAAGCTGTAAAACTACTATAAAGGCACCATAAAGAAACGATTGTACTATTCTTTGATAATCTTACAATCGTGGGCAAACTAAGAAGATTTCTATGAGTCACCTCTAACAAATATGCACTCTTAATCCTTTGTCATCTGCATAAACTAATTAAGAAACACAAAAACCACCACCTGAGCTCTGAATAACATCCGCCACTTAGAGATTCGAGTTGAGCAGTGAATCGCAGACGCTAAAAAAGTTGACCTTGACAGGGTGATCATAATGACCACAATCATAAATATTCTCATCAGTAGACCAAGAGAAATCATTATCTAAAAACTAGTCCTGAGGTTAATGATAAAATTTCATGGTGCCAACTGCTACCAATGGAAAGGTCAAAAGTTTTCATATAGATAGGACTTCCAAGTGGAAACACACGTCCAATTCAAACATGTGTACGGTTTTTCATTTCTTTATATTAAAGGGTAATGTTTATAAATCAGTTTCATCAATTCTTCCTTCTATCCTTAATTTGAAATGATCTCTAGTGTGTGTTATCCTTCTAATGGTAATCAAGTTATTTTGTAACAATGAAAAATTGTATCGACATGAAGGAAACAATTATAATTGTAATGAATAGGTTTGTATCTACCAAGACCAAAGTTAATTTTATATGTAAATAGTTCAAAAATATATATTGTTAGAGAATAGAATCCCACATTGGACATATCACAAAATAATATACTGTAGACATCGAAATTTCAGTAAAATAAATGTTAACCAATGTATTAAAATTACAACATTTATTTACTTCACCTACAACCTCACACACTTACTTTACCCACAACATCCATTTACTTCACCAACCTCACACACTTACTTCACCCACAACATCCACTTACTTCACCTACAACCTCACACACTTACTTCACTCACAACATCCACTTACTTCACCTACAACCTCCACTTACTTCACCAACCTCACACACTTACTTCACCTACAACCTCCACTCACTTCACCAAAAAAATGAATGGTGGTGATTCATTCTCAAAACCTATAAATAGGCTTCTCCATCAAGAGGAATATCATCAAGGAATTCACAAATACATTTCTCTACTCCCAAATTGGAAGAGAATTCCCCAAATCCTTGAAGCTTTGAAACTCCAAAGCTCTCAAGCATCCAAATTCCCAAGAATTCCGAAGGATCAAGAAAGCACTCTTCGTTCTTCGTCAAATCCTCCTTCAAGATCAAGCCCCAACGGCCCTTGAAGAACTCCCACCAACTCAAGATCAAGCCCCGACAGCCCCTTGAAGAAAGTGTTCATCATTCATCATCCGTTCATCCTAAGATCAAGCCCCGACGGCCATTTGGATCAACAACCTCAACAAACCCATACACCCATCCTTCAAGATCAAGCCCCAACGGCCCTTGAAGAACTCCCACCAACTCAAGATCAAGCCCCGACGGCCCTTGAAGAAAGTGTTCATCATTCATCATCCGTTCATCCTAAGATCAAGCCCCAACGACTCTTTGGATCAACAAACAAATCCACACATCTATTCTTCAAGATCAAGCCCAAAAGCCCTTGAAGAAAACCAACTGTTCATTCAAGATCAAGCCTCGACGGCCCTTGAAGAAAACCAACCGTTCTTCAAGATCAAGCCCAAAAGCCCTTGAAGATCCGCTCATCCATCAACATTCAAGATCAAGCCCTGAAGGCCCTTGAAGAAACTTCCATCAACCTTCAAGATCAAAGCCACGAAGGCCCTTGAAGAAACTTACAACTGTTCATCCAAGATCAAGCCTCGACGGCCCTTGGATCAACAAATCTACATCTTACGGAGATAGAATCGGAGGACCAAATTTGAGAGATCGTAACCCCAAAATCATTAAACACAAAAATATTATTTTGTGCCACGTATTCTTGCTTCTTGTTTCAAGAAATTTTTCGTGTTCACAAATTTGGCACGCCCGGTGGGACAATCTCTACCTCTCATCTCTGTCTCCGTTCAAGATATTCAAGCACACTCCATGACTTCAAACAAAGAACAAGTCATGACCATCGGTGCTACCTCCATTGAAAAACAGCTGGTTCAGATGAAGGAAACAATTGCAAGGCTGATAAAGACTGCGGATGAGAAAAACTTGCAAACCATCGGACTCATCAACCGTCTGGAGGCGCAACATGGCGTCAAAGTGAAACCAAGCTCTCTTCCAACTAAGAAGACCGAAGAAGGCTTTAACCCAAACACCTACGAACTCATGTCAAAGGCTGGGCATGACTTTGCTTTCTCTTCAAATCTTAGAAAGAAGGTTTCAAACACCGTCAACGACAAAGATCGTAACCTCACTAAGACTCAAAAGAAGTTGAAGGAGCATGATTACGGAGTTGAGAACAACAAAGCTGGACTTAGCTTCACACCAAATGCACTCGTGAAGATTTCAAGCAAAGTGAAGAACGCTAGCACTCAACACATCAGCGTGAGCGTTGAATAAAATCAAGAGGAGCCTAAACCTCTCATTCGAGTGTCAGTTTTTGATAGGCTGAATCATTCAAAACCCAAAATTTTGGCACTTGATCACATTGGTGGGCAAGACCGAACTTCCGTGTTCAAACAGCTTAACAGGCCAACACCCCAAAGCTCTGTTTTTGAAAGGTTGTCAAAACCTCAGAAACAAAGCAACAAGGCTAGCTCTCCTCCGCAACGATCGGCTTTGGAAAAACTTGAAGAAACCAAGAAGCCTTCTAGAAAGAGGAAGACAACGCGAAAGGAAGAAAAGCTCGACGGTTTAGTAGGAAAAGACGACGTTCGAAGCTTGATTCCTTCAAGGATGAAGCGCCAAGCAACCTTGGAGGTCGACACAAAATGACCATTGAAGGTAAGGAGGCGCATCATCGTCCACACTGGCAAATCTTCATGCCAACAAACCCAAGAGAACGACACTGAAGATGAAATCCCTAAGAAAGATGTCACTTCTAGCTCTTTCGACTCAAAGTCTTCACCTCGACTGTTGGGGGCATGCTCCAAGTCAAGTGAAATTGAAGGATGGACTCATGTCACTCCAAAGAAACTGCACGAGAAACATATGTCTTCTCCACAAGTGCACCAATCAGAAAGGAGGGAAAGCAGCTTTCGCCAACCTCCAAAGCAATGTGAAAATGTTGAAGATAAGAAAATTTCAACACAAAGATCGTTCATGCGGGATCTTTTCTTCCTCGAAGACTTATTCAATTTCTCGATCAAGGCTCCTTGCTATGAAGATTGTGAGGAATGCATTTCGAAGATCGCTTCGAAGAAATTGGACAAGCAGCAACCATCTTGTCCACAAGTTTATCAGTCGAAAAAGGGGCAAAACAACTCTTGTCAACCTCCAGAACAATGTGAAAGTGTTGGAGATAATGAAATTTCGACACAAAGATCGTTCATCCCCATCACAATGTGCGACCTCTTCCTAGAAGACTTCTTCAATTACTTGGTCAAGGCTCTTTCCTATGAAGATTGCGAGGAACGCCTCTCCCAAATCGCTTGACAAATCCACAACAACAACCGAAAGCTGCTTGCTCGCACGAGCCTAAAAGGTGACAACCAACGCTCCTTGCCTGCATGAGCTGAAACTGCAAACGGCACCACAAGCTCCTTGTCTGCACGAGTTGAAACTGCAAACGACACCAAAAGCTCCTCGCTCGCACGAGCCTAAAAGGCGATAACCAAACGTTTCTTGCCTGCACGAGCTGAAACTGCAAACGGCACCAAAAGCTCCTTGCATGCACGAGCTGAAACTGCAAACGGCACCAAACGCTCCTTGCCCGCATGAGCTGAAACTGCAAACGGCACCACAAGCTCCTTGTCTGCACGAGTTGAAACTGCAAACGACACCAAAAGCTCCTCGTTCGCACGAGCCTAAAAGGTGACAACAAACGCTCCTGGCCCGCAAGAGCATAAACTGTGTACGGCAAAATCATTATCAAAATCACCAAAAAAAAAAAAAAAAAAGAAAAAAAAAAAGAAAGAAAGAAAATAACACATCTTGGTGATATATATGTTTTATCTGTATTTAGCACAATACACTGAATAAAATAAGGCATGTCCATTGATCTCCGAGAAATTACAAGTGCGTACAAAAAAAAAAGAAAAAATAAAAAGATGGAGCTTTCACAAAGGTTGTTCACGTGAAGCCCTACTACTTGGCAAAACTCCAGGAGCGGGAGGCATCAAAGATAGATCGTTCGAGGCCTCAATACTTGGTGGAACGCTAGATGACGCAGGAAAAAGGTGCCTCTGGAAGAAAGCCGCAAGCCTTTGACGGTCACTTTGAATTCAACCTTCAGATTCTTGCAGCTGATCAAGCTTCCTCTTCATGCTCGTCGAATAATTATTTGCAAGCACGTGCAAACCTCTATTTTCGCGCTTAAGCTGTTGGATCTCTTGTTTAAGATTTTCCACCTCCGCCATCAATGATTCAACTTGACGGGATCGAGCAAGTAGGCGTTGGCCCATGTTGGACATGGAGCCCGCACACTGAACACTGAGAGCTAGGGACTCTTGAACGGCCAACTCATCGGACCGTCCTGAAAGCAGCCTACTATCTCTAGGAGTAAGGAGGTTCCTAGCTACTATTGTAGCTGTTGTTGCATCCTTCGTCACGGAGTCTTCACCTGTAAGAGGGCCACTAGAAGATAAGAAAGACGGGCACCATACATTACCCTGACGCGGCGCACCCGTATCACTGCTGAGACTCAAATCTAAGCAAATGTTAGATGGGTTAGCCATTTTCAAAGGTGTTAAAAGAGAAGGGTTGGATGGAGTAAAATCTCAAAGGGCCGTTAAAACAAAATACACCGGAGACGATTTTCGCGAATGGGCAATCTTCAAAGTGTGCATGTTAGAGGTGATTGATACCTCTATAAAAGGAGAGGCGACACGACCACCGATTCAAAAAAAATTGAAGAGACACCACTCTTCAAATCTTAAAAGCCGGATTTTCCTGCGTAAAGTTCGGCAACGCTCTTCAGACACAATCTTGGCTTTTTAGATAACACGTGCAACTTTGTCAAAAATCTCTAACAAAGTTGAAAACGCGTGGAGGTCATTACCTCAATTACCACACTTTCGCCAACCTTAAAAGCTGGGCCGCTTATTCAAGGATCGAAGAGTCATCACTCTTTGAATTTCAAAAAACCAGATTTACTGGATCAAAACTTGTCAGTACCTTTCACATGTAACCTCAACTTTGCAGACATTACAAGCAACTTTGTCAAAGATTTCTGACAAAGTTGAGAACGCGTGAATCTTACTGTTTCAATTACCCAACAGTTGTCGATAATGGTAAAGGAACAGTACCACCACTTGCTATTGGGAAATCCCTATATATGTCGACCTTCATCTTTTATGGCAAGGCAGACCTACAAAAAATGCCCAACTCTTCCTCACTTCTGAGGGCGCACTCCCAGCAAAGCCTTTCGAAATACTCAATTTTCTTCTTCCCCAAAGAAGATACCAAATGCCTGGAGTACAGATGAGGCAGGAGGAAACGGTAGATCGAAGCATGTGGAGACAAGCACAACAAATATATGTGCTGATTCATTCGCTGCTTCTTCAAAAGCAAAAGTATCTCATATCATCAAGGGCGAAAGCAAAGGTATCTCATATCATGCTTTTTCCCTGTCTTTTCCTTTGCCCTTGTTCTCACCTGCCAAGATAAGGACAGAGAAAACAATATGTCGGAACCTCCACTCAAACTTGCGCTGCCACCAAGAAGTGATGGTTCATTCAAATGCAAGGTTTGCATTCCACTCCTGTATCAGAGGACAAATACTACAAGAGAAGATGCCAAACCTGCATAAGGAAATACCACTTCTGCAAAGGGAGCAAGTAAGGCAAGTGAAAATGATACATCGAAGCATGTGGAGACAAGCACAACAAATATATGTGCTGATTCATTCGCTGCTTCTTCAAAAGCAAAAGTATCTCATATCATCAAGGGCGAAAGCAAAGCGTTGCTCTCGAGTGCTCGTCTTCAACTGTTGGTGAGTCTTGAATCCCCTCAGCGCATACTTCAGGACAGGCGACGGAGTGTCGGCACTTTACACTGAAGCTGCCAAGCATAGATGAATTGCTGAGAAGTGATGCCTTGAAAGACCATTTAAAGGCAAAGGGTTGCGCACCACCTCGGCTATGTAAAAGAAACAAGCAGAGAAGAATGCGGTAGGAGCTGGAACAAACTGCTGGAGCACGATGCCTTCCCCTGCAGCACCATCCAGACAGAAGAGTTTAAGTCAAATCCAAGCTCGACATCATTGTTCTAATCAAAGAGCTCGAGAAGCCTCAACAACCCTCCGCTGGCGCCGTCACCAAAGAGCAAAGCCTCGCCGCGCGACGCCGTTAAATCGTCAACACTTCTTCAAAAAGCAAAAGTATCTCATATCATGCTTTCTCCATGTCCTTCCCTTTGTCCTTGTTCTTACTCGCATGGCAAAGAGAAAGAGAGCAATCATCCGGCACTTGGAGTCAGTCTTCCGATCTGGAACCGACTACCTGGAATCTATTCCCTGGTTGCTTACCTAGCGTTGCTCTCGAGCAGTCATCTTCAACGGTTGATACACTTCCAGAGAAGGGACCACATCTGCTTGGAGAACAGCTAAGACGAGTGACAATGAAACATCAATCTTGTGGATCATCAGCAAACGCAACAACTGCATATGCTGAGTCATCCTCTAACCCTCTTCAAATATGAATTGGAAAGATTGAACAAAGAAACAGGTTATCACCTCCACCTCGTGCTTGCCTGCCATGTGTCTGAATCCTGAAACCACTCATGGTCTTATTTTCACTCAAGATCAAGTCTCGATAGCCCTTGAAGAAATCACAAGTCCGATTCAAAATCAAGTGTTCACCACCCTTGAATCAAATTCAACTCCAGATAAAATGAGTTAAGTTCAGACCTTCGGGGGAGACCAAAAGAATCCTCCAGCCCAGTTCAAGATTAAGCCTGTGAAAAATCAACGATTGGAGGAAACCAGAAAATCTTCCAGTCGAACTCAAGATCAAGCCTCGATGGCCCTTGAAGAAATTTCCAGCCCAATTCAAGATCAAGCCTCGACGGCCCTTGGGTTGACATCTACATTAAGGGACTTCAAAACGCATCTTCTACACGGGACAAGCACATGTCTACGACGCGCCTTGAAGTGGGGGCATTTGTAGACATCGAAATTTCAGTAAAATAAATGTTAACCAATGTATTAAAATTACAACATTTATTTACTTCACCTACAACCTCACACACTTACTTCACCCACAACATCCACTTACTTCACCTACAACCTCACACACTTCACCCACAACATCCACTTACTTCACCTACAACCTCCACTTACTTCACCAACCTCACACACTTCACCTACAACCTCCACTCACTTAACCAAAAAAATGAATGGTGGTGATTCATTCTCAAAACCTATAAATAGGCTTCTCCATCAAGAGGAATATCATCAAGGAATTCACAAATACATTTCTCTACTCCCAAATTGGAAAGGAATTCCCCAAATCCTTGAAGCTTTGAAACTCCAAAGCTCTCAAGCATCCAAATTCCCAAGAATTCCGAAGGATCAAGAAAGCACTCTTCGTTCTTCGTCAAATCCTCCTTCAAGATCAAGCCCCAACGGCCCTTGAAGAACTCTCACCAACTCAAGATCAAGCCTCGACGGCCCCTTGAAGAAAGTGTTCATCATTCATCATCCGTTCATCCTAAGATCAAGCCCCGACGGCCATTTGGATCAACAACCTCAACAAACCCATACACCCATCCTTCAAGATCAAGCCCCAACGGCCCTTGAAGAACTCCCACCAACTCAAGATCAAGCCCCGACGGCCCTTGAAGAAAGTGTTCATCATTCATCATCCGTTCATCCTAAGATCAAGCCCGAACGACCCTTTGGATCAACAAACAAATCCACACATCTATTCTTCAAGATCAAGCCTCAACGGCCCTTGAAGAAAACCAACCGTTCTTCAAGATCAAGCCCAAAAGCCCTTGAAGATCCGCTCATCCATCAACATTCAAGATCAAGCCCTGAAGGCCCTTGAAGAAACTTCCATCAACCTTCAAGATCAAAGCCACGAAGGCCCTTGAAGAAACTTACAACTGTTCATCCAAGATCAAGCCTCGACGGCCCTTGGATCAACAAATCTACATCTTACAGAGATAGAATCAGAGGACCAAATTTGAGAGATCGTAACCCCAAAATCATTAAACACAAAAATATTATTTTGTGCCACGTATTCTTGTTTCTTGTTTCAAGAAATTTTTCGTGTTCACATATACAATTAGAGTTTTCACCTCTAATATCACCGAGGTCTTTTGTGATAAAACTCAACACATAGAAATAGATGAGTAAGTTAGGACAATACATGTAATGTTAGTGGTGGACCATGTTATGCCTATAAAGTAATCACATATATCATGTAGGTATGAATTACCCCGACCTAGTTTAGGTAAATTTTATATAACTATCATTTGCCAATACATACGCTCACATAAAGATTTTTCTTTTAGGCACACAACATAAATGTTGAAAGGCAGCAAAAGAAATGCGTACTATATAAAATTTTTAACTTTTAATGCTCTCTTTGTAGGAGAGAAATTTACATTTAACAGATTGCATTTCCTTTTTACTCCGTTTCTCTCGAAAGGTGATGAAGTCGCTTAGGTATATCATATATACAATAAGTTGATTATTGTTCGATGAGTTTGATTTAATTTATCTACTATACGAGTCTCAAAACTTATAGTAATTTAATAGTAATTAATAAGATGGTGAGAAAAATGCAGTCTTGTAAAATATGTCCCTGCATCAGGACACTGATGTTGAATACTGCATTATTAGGGTGATTGCCACTTCTCGTTACAGGACAGATTTTCTATCTACATGACTGAAGCATGCATGAAAACGATATGTAAAAGAATTATGGATGCAGCAACCATCGATGTAAGTTTACAAAAAATGTGGAAAATGAATGCATCTCTACTCTCGAGCGACACCTCATTACGTGCCACAATAAACTACACGAAAATGACATGCCATCAGCAACTTCAAATTCCAGCTGGGGTGCTCGTATGACGATCAACGTCACTAACACATTTAATTATGATCTATTATCTTCTTCTTTTTCAGTAAATGAGAATTTCAAGTTTTGGTCGTAAGTCCTGACAAAGAAATATTAACATTATTCCAAAACAAAAGTAAAGAACATAAGCTCGACAAACACACATCAGATAAAGGAGCCTTACCTTTTTCTGGTTACTAATAACTTGATATAGCTTTTATATTTTAATTTTAAGGATACTTTTGCAAAACTAACCTTTCCACTTAACAAAGATATTGACAAATTTTTCATGGAATAATCAAAACGATTTACGGTGAACAAACTCAGGAAACACTTCTATCGATTATCATTGTCAAAGACTAGATGAGTAATCTCATAAATCATTTTAGCTAAAAGCCAGTTATTATATTGGTACCATACTTACTTGGTAGTTCTATGTTGTTATAGAGGAGGATCTTGACAGGGGCTAAATAGTTTATGGCTCAACTCACTCAAATAATTAACCAATTAATCTCATGCGCCAACAGTGCACTTTATTTAGAAAAAAGAACGAATGATGCATGGCTAATTAATTCTCTATTATTGGATAAAAAAAATGTGCTAATTAGTTTGAGTGATGTTATTCTCATTCTAATATCTTATCTTCCTACCTACCTTTTAATAAATTTTTTAATTACAAATTTGTCTATTTACAAAAAGACCGACATTTACAAAAAGACCGATAAGGACATTTATTATCTTATTTTTTTTAATTAAAAAAAAAAATAAACCAGGTTGGGCATGGGAGACAATTTGTCTACCTTAAACCCTAACTCATATTTTCATCTCCTTTCATTCAGAGAAAGTAAAAAAAAATAGCAATGGACTTAGAAGATGACTTTTTCATTGAACAGGTAGAAGATGATGCTTCTATGGAAGAGGTAGAAGATTATGTTTCCATTGAAAGGGTACAAGAGTTATTTGTGTGTAGGTCATTTGAATTTTTCCATCGTATTTTTAAATTTGTCGTTGTCGAATTCTTTTGAATTTGGATACCTCTATCGTTTCCATTTGAATTTGCAGACCTTAGTGGTTTTCATTTACATATTATTTGTTATATTTTTTAAGAGACAATTTTATAATTTCATATGTACATATATGTTAAAGGTTATTTTGGGAATAATAGTGGGTGAGAAAATAGCATTTTAATTTTTTAACTTTTTTAAGATGGGTGAGATTATAACGTGGATGGGAAAATAAGACAACGAGGTGGGTCTAGTAGCTCTCATTATTTTTTTTTAGATCAAAGGAAATTTTCATTGAGAATGGTCAATGGCTCATATGAGAAAACATGTCAAACATAAGTCCTTACTCTTTAGAGGCCGTTAATAGAAACATTACTACTTCTGCAATTACAAACTTTCAAATATACAATACAATTTCTTAGGCACGGAAAAACCATTTACAACTAATAAAAAGGTTAACACACGACACTCGAAAGTCGGAGAACTACCATAAAGGCCACAAGAAAAATATCGCACCATTCTTTGATGATTTGCAATTGTCCGTATAAGAATTACATCCTAAAAATGTCGATCTTCATTCTCATAATCTCTTGTAAAGCGCATAAACCACAAAACTACCATGTCATATTTGAATTTTGAACAACATTTGTTGCTTTAAGATTCTAAATTGAGAAGTAAGTTATAACTGCTACAAACTCTCCTAAACTTATTACATTGTCGATACTTCTATTATATGTTTTAGACTATCAAATATCCAAAAGGTATCTACAATAAGTAGCGAAGCCAAGAATTACTGAGGGAAGGGGCAAAATTTGAAAGGGTAAAAATTGTTGCCAGCGAGGTTTCATATCATGAAAACATTCCATAATGTGCTCATTCATTGCATAATGAAACGTTATTAGCAAGGGTAAAATGTTGTAGGAAAAGGTATTGAGCCGTTGGAAAAACTTTTCGAGGAAAAAATTTGTCGTTGATCGTCGCAAATTCTTCTATTCGAAATACTTTTTTTTCCTTTTCTAATTAGTCATCCAAAAAAAACACATTTTCAACACCAATCACCCTACGGTTTCGGTTAAATACTTGTTGAAGTCGAATTTTAAAAAGGTTAATAATCCTAAATTAAAGAGGTTTTTTGTCAATCCGGTGCAAATATAGTTTACAAGCTAGCTCATATAAGGTTCTCAAGCTCACAATGTCATCAATTTAATAAATTATCATACAATTAGGCCGAAGATAAAAATTAATACACTTATAATATATCTTATGATGCATTATGAGACTTTTAAAACTTCGTGACCCATTTTAAAAATCATTCCAAATGTGAACAGAGTAAATTGTAGTTGACCTATTTTTTTAAGGTAAACTCCAAATACATACGACTCTTCATTTTTTTACTCATTTGAATAAATTAAAATGCACACTACTGTGATAACGATCAAAACGAACACAACCAATTATCGAATATTTACATATATGTAAGAGATTGAATTATGCGCTAACTATTAATCTACAATAGGTGATTGTAGACTAAAATTTATATACATTGCCAATATAATTTAAATACAAAATTAAATACATTGCCAATATAATTTAACAAGTCAGAACTTGAGGGTATATTTGTGAATTGCGAGTTTTGGGGCACATTTTGCTGCTCTCGTAAAACGGACGGGGTGTGAGCAAGTGTGAATAAAAAATGGGGGACCAGTGGTTCCCACGATAATCAATTTTTTTTTTATCTCAATAAAGCAAAACGGCTTCGTTCCGCCTAGGAATTTTCAAAAAAAATTATAACCCTTCGTTGCTGCTGCTGTGCGCAACAGCAAAGAAACCAAATAAGTAGCCGGGACTCCATCATTTCCGATGAGACCAGAGGGGTGGAACCATCGCTCTTGGGCTTGATTTCGGCGAGGGGAGGAGCATCCGCCCCTCCTCGTTCCTCTGTAGCTTCACCCATGCCTACAATTTAGCATATATATACCCATATATTTTATATATATATATATATATGTATAGTAGATTCGTACCCATACAGGCCATACCATCACACTAATTTTTCCCCCGATTCAATACTAGTTTGGTATTGAAGTGCTTTTATAAAAAGTGGGTATAAAAAAAACCTAAGCTCAAAAAGGTGTTTGGTAAACACTTAAGAACGGCTTATTTGCACAGTTTTGGGTGAAATAAAAAGTTGAAAATGTGAAGCAGCAAAAATAAGCTTATTCTCACAGCACAGCAAAAATAATTTTTTTTTTTTTCAAAACACAGTAATACCAAACCAGCCTCATAAAATTAAAAAGGCCGTTCTCCAAAAAGAAAATTAAAAAGGCCAGGCCAGTTCGTACAGACACGAATAAGTCCACGTGAGTGAACGTATTTTTCATACATTTTTCGTTTTGTGGACTCGGATCATCACAGTTTGCTCTCGTTTCATACGGGTTCTCACAGCACAGCAAAAATAAATTTTTTTTTTTTCAAAACACAGTAATACCAAACCAGCCTCATAAAATTAAAAAGGCCGTTCTCCAAAAAGAAAATTAAAAAGGCCAGGCCAGTTCGTACAGACACGAATAAGTCCACGTGAGTGAACGTATTTTTCATACATTTTTCGTTTTGTGGACTCGGATCATCACAGTTTGCTCTCGTCTCATACGGGTTCTTCATGCTAAATATTTTTCTCTCACTTTCCATATTTCAATCATTTCTCTTTGGAAGTGGAGACGTACACAAAAAAAAAAAAAAAAAACCACTTAACTAAAATTAATATTTGATTCTGTTTCTTATTTGTTTATATTTACTTTTAAAAGCACGGGTAAAAGGTGTGCGGAAATTATTTACGTGAAAAACCATGGAATCGCATATAAAATGTCATGCCATCTTGTGATCTCTCTCATTACCAGTCTCTTCCATGTTCCATTCCTTGGTCATATTTCCAATGGAGTTTGAAGTTTCTGGGCTCTTGCAATTGTTTTACACCTTCATTTGCTTTCTTCTATTCTCTATGATCTTCAGCCTTTTCCTATTGAGATCAAAACTATGGTGCAGTTGTGAAATTTGTCAGACCTATCTCACCTCAAGCTGGTCTTTAGAATTCGCAAACCTTTGTGATTGGTATGCACATCTTCTTCAAGATTCTCCAAGCAAAACCATCCACATACATGTTCTAAGAAACACCATCACAGCCAACCCTGAAAACGTCGAGTACATGCTCAAAACTCGATTCGAAAACTACCCGAAGGGCAAACCCTTCTCTACAATCCTTGGCGACTTTCTAGGTCAAGGCATATTCAACGTGGACGGCCACTCATGGAGGTTTCAGAGGAAGATGGCAAGCCTCGAGCTCGATAGACACTCGGTACGATCGTACGCTTTCGAGATTGTCAATCACGAAATCGAGCACCGTCTCATCCCTCTCTTAACATCCGTTTGTTCTAATTCGGATGGTGGTAACGGAATAGTCCTCGATTTACAAGACGTGTTCAAGAGATTCTCGTTCGACACCATATGCAAGTTCTCTTTCGGGTTGGACCCTATGTGCCTAGAGTTGTCACTGCCCTTGTCTGAATTCGCCGTCGCTTTCGACATGGCCTCGAAGTTGTCCGCCGAGAGAGCCATGACGCCATCTCCCATAATTTGGAAGATCAAGAGAATTTTAAATTTGGGGAGCGAGAAGCAACTTAAAGAATCCATAAATATGATCAACGCTTTAGCCAAAGAGGTGATCGCCAGAAAGCGCGAATCGGGATTTTCAACCCAAAGAGATCTCTTGTCAAGATTCATGAGAAGTGTAGAAGATGAAGGCTACTTAAGAGACATTGTTATAAGTTTTCTATTGGCAGGGCGTGACACTATGGCGTCAGCTTTGACAAGTTTCTTTTGGCTCATGGGAACCCACCCGAACGCTGCGTCAGCAATTCGGTTGGAGGCTGATAGAGTGCTTGGAATCAATCAGGGTCTCAAGAGCTTTGAGCAAATGCAAGAACTTCATTATTTACAAGCCGCAATTTATGAGAGCATGAGGCTCTACCCTCCTGTACAGTTTGATTCAAAGTTTTGTGAACAAGATGATGTTTTACCCGATGGCACGTTTGTGAGGAAAGGGACTAGGGTTACTTACCATCCGTACGCAATGGGTAGGATCCAGGAGAGTTGGGGCTCCGACTGCATGGAATTCAAGCCCGACAGATGGTTGAAGGATGGCGTTTTCTTCATGGAAAACCCTTTCAAGTACCCAATTTTTCAACCGGGACTTAGGGTTTGTCTGGGGAAAGAGATGGCTGTGATGGAGATGAAAACTGTTGTGCTTTCACTGCTGAGACGATTTAACATCGAACATGCAGCACATGAATCATGTCGTGTGCCGAAGTTCTCTCCTGGACTCACTGCGACCTTAAGCGGTGGGTTTCCAGTGCTGGTGAAAGAAAGGACTAGCACCACCATCGTGTCATGAGTAATGAGTCATGACTCACGATGGGTCATATATATTCTGCTCAGCCATATGTGGTACATCTATTTTTGGTGCATGTTATATGGGTCTACCAATGCAATAGGGGTGCGCAGTGTGACATGGATGAAACCAGGCCAACCTGTGGCTGAATTCAATGTGTACCATATGTAACCAGAATGTCTGCTTTGGTGCGGTGTACGGTATTTATTTCGGTGTACAAGATGGTGGCAATGTAGCTGGCTTTTCTTGATCACTGTGCAAGTGGATACATATATATTCCTTCATGATATAATTAGCTAAAGCTAGTGATGATTTGCTTTATCTATTTGTCTCGTTTCGTACGCAGAAAGCTGCACAATATTATTTTATGCGAGTACTCTAAGGATGAGGATTCTTCTGATCAAAAAATGTGGATCGTTAAATTTTCATCTAACGGTTATAATTATTATAACTTTAAAAGGATCATCTGTTTGTAGCCATTGTATTTTCATTTAACGATCCATATTCCTTAGTCAGGAGGATCCTCATCCTTAGATCAGTAGAGGATCCTGATCCATATTGATGTGAGTACTCTTGATATATTGGAAGAAGTACACTTACTAATATATATTATAATATTCTACTTCCTTGTTATGTATTCACTAAATTAGGGTACTTTGTTATTCTATGTGAATCCACAAAACCACATACTCGCCAAAAGGGTTTGGTGACTTTGGCTAACTAGGTTTCTAGTCCTACAAACGAAACGATCTTTTTGATAAGGTGCTTTATTCAATATACCTTATAGCCAAAACTGTGCATTTGAAATCCAATAGTGAAAACTAAGAAATAAAAGTGCCAACATTTTTTAATAAAAGATGCATTCTCAAAACACTATCACATGGCCAAAAAAACAAAAAAACAAAAAGAATGGTCTAACAATATTTGAAGTTCTCTTTTTACAAATGACACATTTCAAGTAAAATTTTGTTAATTTCTTTCACATGCCTTTATAATGCTCATGAAAACTTTTCTAGTCTCTTCTTTATATGTATAATTTTTGTGATATCAAATTTTTGTCCTTGACCTTAATTGAAATTTAGAAAATTTTCAACCAAACATAGCATTGCAAAAGTGCGCTCTTTGTAAAATTATAAGATAAGAGGAACAAAAAACAAATAATAGGAAGAAAGACAAAAAAAACAAAGCCGTTGGGCAGTTGGAACGTTGGTCCCAACTTATGAAGTGGAAAGTAAATATACTACAAAATATGTGACAAGTCCACAAGGTGTTCACATGTGCCTTCCTTGGCTCCACGACACATCATATGTCATACTCAGTCAATTTGTACCACGCTGGCTGCAGTTTTCTGTCTTCTTTTTGTACATGATTTTAATATTTTGTGTGGCCTCTTTGCATTGCATATGTTTTGCTAAAAGTGCCAGCAGCATGCAATATGTCCCAATTGATTCTCGGGTGAATGAACAACGATTTTGTGACAATTGGGTACTGTAACAATTATGTTTGGGAAGGTTTGGAATTTGCTGTAAAGTTGGCTTTCGATCGTGTGATTTGTGAAGGATACTTCACCTACGGGAAGAGTAATTATTGGTGATGTTAAATTGTAGCTAGCTCTTTACCTAGGTATCCAATTTGCGTTGCATATTAAGCAAGGCTGCAAGAGGCCAATAATGTGACACATCGCTTAGTTAGCTATGTTTCTTTGTATCCTAAAGTATGAGCAGAATAATTTGAGGGGTTGTCTGATATTATTTAGGATGTTTTTTTTAATGAATGATGATTGTAGTTAAGGTCAAGTTCCATCACTCTCCTCGTTTTTAGTTTTAATGTTCCATCGCAGGTTCATAAAAAAGAAAGAAGTATTTTTGCATGGTTTAGGGTTACGACCAAGCCGCTAATGTAGTCATTTTTTTCGTGAAGAGTCTAATCCAACCCGCAAGCGGCATTTCTATATTATTAATGTATTTCAAAATAAAAAAACTTATGATTATCTGTTGGTAATTAACATGATTAGTTAATGTGACTGGTATTTTTTTTCAAAAGAACTAGCTAATAGTATCACCATTGCAGTCCACTCTTTTGGAACTCAAAATTATTTATAGAGATATTTCAACTTTTTCTCTAATCACTATCAAGTGATTCACCAGCACCTCGATATATGACTATAATATTTCATGGCTAGAATATGACTCGTTTCTTTTATGTTGCCTCTTAGGCCGGCAGTAAAGAAATTGATTTGTCATAGCTCCACTTGTGATCGTAACAAAATAATCATATCATTAAAGTTAGTTGAAAATCAACCTATACATATCCATTCTCAAAAAAATCTTATTAGAAAATTAATCTGTGTATCCATTCAAGCAAATTAGTCCCCTTTTCTTGGCGGGGATCTCTCAAATTATGCATCTTCGTGTGAAATAATTTTAAAAGCCCATAAAGAGGAACATAGATGTAGGTCGATTCTAAGATTTTGTGTGCATATAAATTTGATTACAATACTTACATATATTTAATACAATCCTTTTATATATATATATATATATATATATATATATATATATATATATAGAAGTGCAATTCATTTTTGGTTCCAAATGAGGTTAGGACCAGACCTTTGTGGCCATGCCAAGATTCCACAACCAAAAGGTGCAAGCAAAACTTGTTTGCTAATGTTTCATAAAATGATTTTTGAAGAATTGTTTTGTAAATTCATAGGATTTTACATTTTTATAATTTGAGAATAGGTTTGGTACTTTTAATTTGAGAATGATTCTTTTTTTTTTTTTAAGAAAACTATGAAAATGTGTCTGATACTAATATAAAAGTGTCAAAAAATAATAAATTCATGTTTCCTAGTAGAGTAATACTAAGTAGATTAAATTTGCAAACTAAATGATGTGTCACCAATAAGAAATAAGCATGTTAATCAATATTTAAGTGATAATCCAATTATCAAGTTTCTTGTTAATTAGTTTACAAAATTTAGTCTACAAATTTGGTCTTCCTTGTGACAGCCCGTCCCGAATTATTTTTATCGATGGTGTGAAAAGATTAAATTGCCTTTGGACGTTAGTTGGTGTCGTGGGTGATATGTTTTGATTGTGGTCCAATTTATGTTAAGTCCTAATTGTTTGGACCCAATTGGAACTAAATTTGTCCTAGTTTGTGGTTGGTTGTTTTGTTGCCAACTAGGACCACACACACACCCAAATAACCCCGTTGACCTTTATCTCTCTTTCCTTCTCAGATTTCTTTCCATTTCCGTACAATTGTACGGGCAACTTCTCAAACCACTTGAGCATTCACGGATCAAGATTTTGGAAGCCATCTTCGTGTTCCTTTGGAGCTTAGGAACACATCTATACCATTTTTAGAACATGAATCCTTTGAAAACCCGAGAACCTAGGAATCCCAGATTTTGGGCACTGTTCATGCAGTCATGATCGTGGGATTTTCAGTGAGTTTTAAGGTTCTAGGAAGCTTTAGGACGTCTTCACGAAGCTCGGGAAGTAATTTTGAAGTGTTTTGGACGTCGGGAAGCTCGAGTTTGTCAAGTTGCAGAGGTTGCCGGAGTGTTCGAGGTTTCTCCGACGAGATCCCGTGGATTGCAAGGCTTGAAAGTGGTAAGAATGTGTTCTACTCGTTGTAAGCTTCATTTTGGTACAAATTTCATGAAATTTGGTTGAGAAATGGCAGAGATATCAAGCTTTGAAAATTTTTCAATTTCCGGTGACACAGACGGTGGCCGGCGGCGGAGTTCGGCGATCCACCAGAGAAGAAAGAAGAATATTCCGTCAACTTTAACGGAATATTCCTAACGGCAGTTAAGTTTCCGCCAAGGTTAGCCGCGCGTGGGGGCGAGTATGGTCGTGCCCTTGCCGGAGCGTAGTGGCGCGTGGGTGGTCCAAAAATTATTTTAAAAATATAAGGATGTTCATGGTGTTGATTAGATCACGTTGGTATATTCAAACACCCCATTTGAGCAATGTATGAGAAGTTATTAGCTAGTTTCGTTTATGTGCTTTAAATTAACGTTTATATAGTTGTTTCGCATATAGGTGAGACCTATCCTCAAGACGAGCGCAGTCAATCAAGGCTTGGGGAATACGACCCTTCCACATACCAGTGAGTGGGCTTTTGGTTTTCCGTATATACCTATATACTTGAGATTTTTCCTAGAAAATCGATTTAAATGAAATTATAATTGAAATGCCATGGACGCTCAGGTAAGTATCAGGTGAGTTGTAGATTGTTTATGTAAATTGGTTGATTATGTAAGATACGTTGAGAGCTCATAAACCTGCACCCCGGTGTTAGTGCTCCCGCCCGTGGTTAAGGCACAATCCTTCACGTGATGTTCACCTCCCGCACTATACGCTCACCTTGGATCCAAGTTAGGTGCACAGTCCTGTCGTATAGACCACTATAAGTGGTTCTGACTCGTAGGTGACCCGCGATTATTCACACAATCTTCACGTGATCATAGTAATTAAGTGTATTTATTTACACTTAGTTATGTCGTACAGACCACTTTAGGTGATTCCGACTCGTGTGCAGGTATATTTGTTGACATGTGGATTTAAGCCATACAGGTCACGTTAGGTGACTCCGGCTAGATGGATGAGCTCTAGATTCAGCTATACAGGTCACGTTAGGTAACTCCGACTGACATATCATTTACATTGATTTATATCACTTGGCTTACATATTTTTATGCTGAGATATTCGACATGGCATATTTGTGAATTCTGTTATTCTGAGCATGGTTGTGGTATAGATATATATATATATATATATATATATATATATATATATATATATATATTCTATTCTGGGAAATTATACAGGTTTTATGGCGAGGGGTTACTATCTTTGGTAATTGAAATGGTTTTGAAAAGCTTTGTTTTTGCCCACTCACACTTTTTGTTTTGCACCCCTCCAGGTTCTAGTTAAGAGTGCTTTGTGGTGGCTTGCGAGGAATCCACGGCATCTCTGACAGATTATCATCATTGTATGGTCACCTTGGGTGTTGTATAATTAGTATTTGTCCTGCTAGACTGCACTTAGGCTACTTGTGCTCTGGTTATGAATTCACACTTATTTCGTCTTGCACCTTATCTTATCTAGTGCTCTAGTTAGTTTGGTTTTTATTTATTCGCATTTCTTATATTTTTATTGCTTCCGCACTGTGCACATGGCTATGTTACCCTCAAGTGACGACCAACACGTCTTGATTTCGGTCAGGGTGTGTCATTCCTAACATTATCTTTGGTAGTAATGTTTGTGTAATCTAAACCACATAGTAATGAAACCCTTTTTGTCAAACCAAGGAGGGTGAAAAGACATTTTTATCTTCTATCACAACAAAAAAGTTAAGGACAAAAATGTAATTTCACAAAAGAATTTTGCTTTTTTTTTTAAGCCTCACATACAGGTGATTGTATCATGTCTAATTTTTTTTTTTTAAATAAAAAATAAACTTCTCTCCCTCTCTCCCTACTCCCATGTTCTCTCTTCACTCTCTTCTTCTCTCCTTTAATTTTAAAAACAAAAGTAAAGGATTTCGCACACTTTTTGTGTGTGGGCATGTACTATTATAAATTTAAGATAATGGCGGTGGTGGTTGAGGTGATGGTTGAAGTGGTGGTAGTACTACAATAGTGGTGACAAGATATATGTGGTGGCTAGAGTGGGGTAAGAGGCAATGGTAGAGAGAGTGGTGGTGACAACGACAATGACAACGGTGACAAGGGGTTGTTGTGTTAACAATAACAATGGTTGTGAGAGGGTGGTGGCAATGGCGATAGGGAGTTGTTATGTTAACAATGGTTGTGAGAGGATGGCTATGAAAATTGTTGTTAGGAGGTGGCGGGGATGGCCAAGGTGGTTGTGGCCATGGTGAGGGTGATGGTGGTGGACAATGTGTGAGGATGGTGGCAGAAATTTTTATTTTACAACATTTTTTAGTCAATGTTTTGAAATAAATATTGGCAACGTTTGCTTCATGAAATGCTGCATTTCTTTGGCTTTAATTGGTATTCCTCTTCAACTGTAAGTGAGAGATTTTAGGTTCCTCTTCTCTTATTACTATAGTTTAGTATTATTCCTCTTCACTTGTAAGCGAGAGATCTTAGGTTTCATTCTCGCCAAAGGCAAATTTGAACCACATTATTACTAACCTATTATGAGGTTAATCTCATCTACTTTTGCTTAGTATAGATAATATCGTTTGTTAAAAAAATTAGGACAAAACCAGTCTTTCATCAATTATAACACCTTTCTCGTGTACATAAAAAAAAATAAATAAATAAATAAAACAAAAAAAAACATCTTTCTTGCGTTACAAACGCTCTTTGTTGTTACAGCCGATCATGCCCTCGAAATCTAGTTCAACAAACCCCAAACTCCATCAATTTTGAATCCAAACCGAACTGAATATAACCGAATCAAACAGTAATTTCGGTTCAATTTTTTATTTTAGCAAAAAACTAAAATAATCCGAACCCACCCCTAGGTGGGAGAGTTTGGTGGCTATTGTGTGGGGTATCAATTGCAAGGACATCGTCAAAAAGACAACGTTAATATTGCAATGGAGGAGGAAGTGGAAGTCGAACCTCCACTCGCGGTCCTATTGGCTCCAAAACGCGGGAAAACAACCAAGACCAAGCGAAAAACCCAAGCAGCAACAACATCCACTGATCAGAACCCAGACCCAGAGCCGGAGCCAGTTCGAATCGACCCGGAGCCTGCTCGGATTGAGCCGGAGGGAGTTCGAATTGAGCCGGAGACAGTTCGAATCGGGGAAGAAGGCTCGAGGAATGGGCCTAGGGTTATGTTTCCATGTTCGACGACTCGGTGGAGAATCACTTCAGAGTTATGGACACCATTGCCAAGCTCTGCGGCGAGGCGGAGGAGGATGGCGGTGTCGAAGACGGGGAGATTCAACGCTTATCGTCCTCAGTTACCTTCCTAAGGTAATAAGAAATTAAATGCCTCTCTGTTGTTAGTGTTTTTGTTGCTTAGTTTTGCAAAGATACGTTTTTTCTTTTGTGTTCATTGTAAAGAAACGTTTTTGTTTGTTATGATGATTGCAAAGAAACGTTTCTGTTGAAGGGAATGGGCGGATTTTAAGTATGAACCTCGAGATGTTCGATTTGCTTGTGGAGTTGGAAGTCCTGAGGGGGTGGATGTCGTCGGCGGGATAAACTTACGGCAATTTTCTTCTGCAACAGTTCCTAAGGTCATATATTCGTCGAATTTATGGTCGGTTTGCCTCTAATAGTTTTGCAAAGAATAAGCTGTTGCAATGTCTCTCATTTTCATATGAGAAACAAAATTGGCATTTGATCTAATTTTGCAGTTTACATGTTAATGCAGGGCAAGGCACTTTCTGGTGGCGCACCATCTCCGGGGTTGAGGTACGTGAATTGGCATTAGCATTGAGGCACTTTGTGACGATTAAGTTGTTTTGTGCTTGTGTTTTTGCGTTTCCTTTGCTGCCCTTCTTTTCAAAGTTCTTGGAGATTGTTGCTTTCGTTGTTTTAATAAATTCAAATTTAAATTTGATGTTAGTCTTGTATATTGGATTTTCAGTGCCACCTAAACAAGGACTGATATATATCTCCAAATGTCCATTATACATTTTTGCAGCCAAGACTTTGTGATGTATGTTGGAGGGCCTGTTTGGGCGTTGGATTGGTGTCCTAGAGTTCATCAAAGTAGCGATAATCATCCAAAATGCGAGGTACATGGTCTTTTTGAGGCCCTTCCTTCTTTTTATTCTTGTCAAAGTCTGTTACTTTAAGGGTCTACAGCTTTCGCTACTTCTCATAGAAGGAAATGTGATGTGATAACTTTTGCTTTTTACGAAGTTATTTTTGTAATATTTGACTTTAACATTCTTGATCATTAGTGAATCGTGATAACTACTTGAACAGATGCCTTCAGAATATTAAGTGCCTTAAATAGTGAACTCTGAAATTTTAGTTTTGAGCAATGTAGGAAACTTCCCTTGACTAGTTTTCTCTCGAATGGATGAGAAGTCCCCTTTTAGGTGATTCTTAGTATGGTTTTCCATCTTGAGGCTTTCTTGGGTTCGGTTTCTTATGTTTACGTCATTAAATTCACTTTAGTTTATTATTCATGCTAGCAAGTTTGAGGCCAATGCCAAATATGTTAGCTTAAATCTTAAATACACATACATTTTGGAAGAGTTGGAACTTTGATGTTGGACCATAGTGATAATTCGTTTTCCTTATCATGAAAAGATACAAAAGCTTAGGACTAGAGTTAAAACGTTTATGCTACTCTTTGTGTTATTATCAGCAACATGTGTAAAATTAGTGAGGTTTATACAACTTAGAACTTTTACCATATTAAAGTAGTTCAAGTCTTCTATATTAGACAACGTTATCATCACCATACTTTGCAGTTTATTGCTGTAGCTGCTCATCCTCCTGGATCTTCTTATCACAAATTAGGCGAGCCACTGACCGGAAGAGGCGCCATTCAGATATGGTGTCTTTTAAATGTTGGTGTAAATAAGGAAGACATACATTCAATAGTAGAAAAGCCAAAGCAGGGGAGTAAGAACAGTGGAGCCAGACAAGAAAAATCAACCGAACCAAAGAAACCTTTAGGGAGGCCTAGAAAGAAGCCAATAGAAGAAAAATCAACTGAACCAAAGAGGCGTAGAGGAAGACCTAGAAAGAATCCAATTGAAGAATCTGCTGACAAAGAGGCCACAGAAGAAAAGTCAACTCGACCAAAGAGGCCTAGAGGAAGACCTAAAAAATATGCAACAGAAGATTATGTTGACAACTTGGATGAGAGCAATAATTACGTTGAGGTTCCTGCCATTGAATATCCAGAGGGATCACTAGAGTTGCCTTCTACGGATTGTGTTCCTGCAAATACTTATGTACATGCTGTACAAAAAGATCATGGTAAACAACGAAAGAGTTACAAACATGTGGCATCTGCACCTGATCCAACTCGGAAATCACATGTTTGGAGGAGAAAATTAAATAATATCGAAAGTGCAGGGAGTGATAACGGTGATACATATCCACCGTTGTTGAATCAAGATGGGGAGAAAGGATCATTTGGTTCAGATTATCATACACAGCGGAATTCAGGACAGGATCCTCATAACTGTTATGCATGTCCACCGTTGTTGGATCAAGATGGGGAGAAAGGACCACTTGTTTCAGATCTGCAGAATTCTGGACAGGATCCTCTTAATATTTATACAAGTCCACCGTTGTTGAATCAAGATGGGGAGAAAGGACTGCCTGTTTCAGATCATCACACACAACAGAATTCAGGACAGGATCCTCAAACAAGTAAAAATGTTCAAAATAATGGTTACTCTGCAGATGGGATGTTCCTCTTCCTCATGCAATTGAAGTTATTTATTCTTCTTCATGTGGTGAGGGCACTGATCCTCGATTTGTAAAATTAGCGCCAGTTTTCAGATGCTCAATGTTGAAGTGTGGTGGTGAAAAGAGGTACCCCAAAAGTATATTCCGCATTTTTGCCAATAGTTTGGAAATTTTCTTAGATTGCCATGTAATTGAGAGCATCATTTCCTAGTTTTTGACAACAATAAAATCATATCAGAACTTCCCCGGCTTATTTTGATTGCTGTGCAAGATTCCCATTCGCATGATATCATCAGTGGAGAATTATTTCATTTGCTGGATAATCTTGTAGAATATTCATGGTTTTCTCACTGCATTCAGATGTCTTTTTGACCATATTATGTGACATTTTATGATTCACTGGAAATTGGAAATCCATTGCTTTGTTTAACAGCATCCCTCTTACTGTGGAGTGGTCACCTTCACCACCTCATGATTACCTACTTGTTGGATGCCATGATGGAACGGTAATTTTCTTGCACCTCAGTCTTTAATGTTTCTTTAATAGATTTTCCTTGTAGACTTTTATCATGCTTTTGCATAGTTTCGAGTAAGATTTCATGTTAACTTGATGAAGGGTTTCCATTAGAAGGATAAGTAGTGTATTTTGTTCTTGAATTTGCTAGTTTCATCTGCTCCATCCCATTCTGCGTCCAGTTGGAAGGAGTCTGTTTCTTGAGTTATTGTTCTTTTTTTTCTTGATAGTAACTAAATAAGTTTTTTTGATATATTCAGGTTGCTTTATGGAAGTTTTCAGTAAGTAATGCATCCCAAGGTATGGCTAACAGAGAACCTAAAAATTGTAGATATGGTTTTACATTTCTGTTGGAGTTGACTTTTAACTATATTAGTAAGTAATCTAAGAATGTTAGCTTCAATTCTCCACTTGTTCAGCAGATAAAAGGCCTTTACTTTGCTTCAGAGCAGATACAAATCCAATTAGGGCACTTGCTTGGGCCCCTGCTGAAAGGTTAGCTATGTTGGAAATCAATTTTATTTACTTCTTTATGTAGTACTTTACAGTTGAAGTTCCGTGCGGGTATGGGTGTTGTAATGGTTGCCTTGAACGTCACTAAATTATGATATAGGGCATAGAGATTGCTATTTCAGGCTCTTTTTTATTTATTTTATCAATTTTATATTTATTCATTCAAATATGTGAAATGGAACTCTGTGAATTTCAGCAATTCAGAGGGTGCCAATCTTATAGCTACTGCTGGACATGGAGGCCTAAAATTTTGGGACCTGTGGTAAGTATAATGGCTTTTTTTTTCTTACGCTCATATGTAGTTTCTCCTCCTTTATAGTTAGTTAAATGATTGTGATTTTCAGCTTGGTAAAGGCTGCATCCGATGACCCTGTAACAGGAAGGGTTGTAACAAAACAACCAGGCCTGCATAATCTCAGTTGTTTGCCCTTTGCTATCTGGAGTGTTCATGCATCGCTATTAACAGGTCTTCCTTGTGCTTATCTATCTGGAGTTGTATTTCAGTTAATTACAAATGTGTGCATAATGCATATGGGGTATGCTATCCTCACACCCCTTTTACTTCTCACACACCCTCTTAATTTCCAGCCGTTGGGTGGAATGAATTGAAGAAGATCTAAGGACAAAAGTTAATAAGGGGTGTGTGAGAAGTAAAAAGGGGTGTGTGGGTATCATAACCATGTATTGATTATGTTAGAGTTGATCACAATGGTACATATCAGTATGGCCTAACGGGAAATGGCTCAACCGTCTGCAACCTGGTGCTAAGTTCAGTGCACTGAGAGATCCATACTCAAAATGAAAAGTGGCCTTATTTTTCTTTTTAAGGAAAAGAAAAAGAAAATTTATGTATAGTACCTGGATCTGGATCTCTGAGGTTCAATAGTCTCCTTGACTGCTGAATTTACATAAGCAGACTGTACATAAGATTAGATAGATACTATGAAATAGTATCAGCTCATTTCTTCTAATTTTCCTTGTTTGGACTTATTCCTCACGTGATTGAAACTGCATAAGCGTTGGCTACTGAATTCTTAAATTTTTTGGGAAAGTGTTGCTGTGTCTGAAATTCCTATTCTCCCTTGATGCTTAGCCTCCTGTCTGCCAAGAATTTTAAATCATTGTCATTGACCAAAATTTCACACAGCGAGCATGCTACTCATATCTGTGGCTGTGCCTTGCTATTTTTTTTATAAATAAACTTTGGGAGCGGGAAGAGTTGTCTGGATTGACCGTGACAGTGGTGGGATTTCCTGATTAATCTACTTTGTCATATACTTCTGTGTAACTTCTGATTCCAGCATTTTTTTTGTATCCTCTAATTGGAGAACTCCACTTTCAAATCTCAGGTATGGTTGCATATTGTGGTGCAGACGGAACTGTTCTCCGCTTCCAGGTGAGTTTTAACTTCTTCCATTGATATCACTTTATCAGACGTTCCTATCTTTCTTGTAGATACGCTTAACATCACTTTTCAGTTATGGAGGTAAAATCTTGAGTTACGGACACTGTATGACTGTGTCTAAATTTTTAGTAACATCAGACATGCAGCAACTGGTTACAGGAATTTGGGGCACATCGAGTACCTTTTCCTTCCCAAAGGAATGAGGGATCTACTTTGTTAAAGATTAGACGGTTTCTAGTTTCTTCACTGATAGATTTAGTTACATTTGGTTATTGAGAGGAGGAGGAGGAGGGTGGGTGGGTGGGAACGTTTTCGGGATATGCGTATCGAACTTGTCAGTTTAGATTACATGGTCGACATTTTTTTTTTTTTTTTTTTTTTTTTAACTTAATAGCGAGTATCATTAACAACGAACCAAGCAGGTTTTGTCTAGTCTTTTTTTGTTCTCATGAACTCGGTTTCTGCATGATGCTTGGACCCCTTTTTTGTTGCGAAGGCTGATGCTAGGATTTGGTAATTGATACAAATGAACTGCAAGTTGTTATATACTTAAATGTTTCGTTTTTGTTTTCATATAATCAGCTTACAACCAAATCTCTGGAGAAAGATCCTCGACGGAACAGAGCCCCACATTTTCTGTGTGTGTCATTGACAATGGAGGAATCTGATATAACCATCAATACTCCGGTATCAAATTCCCCTTTCCCACTGAAGGTAGTTCGCAACAATGCCGACAAAGTGAAAACTACTAATGATAAGACGGCAAAGGACAACACATCGGAAGATCAAAGTTTAGGTAAAGCTTTGTCATTTGCGTAACCCCCGACATTTTCTTTAATCACCCTATGTTCTTAGTTCCATCTTTTGGAATGTTCATCAAATTGTCTCTTTGTTGCAGCTCCTTGTTATGGTGATGATCCGGGTATTGAATCGGACACTGGGGGAAAATTGGCATCTCTCAAAAGCCAAAAAACGCAGAAATCCAAGTCCAGTACGAAAATGCTAGATGATGACTGGGCAATGGTATGCTTAGATGAAGAGCCGACTAATACGCAGGAAGAAGAAACTGGGGTGGCTTCTCTCGAAAGCAAAAAAGCAAAGAAATCAGAGGCAAGTAAGAAAAAGCCAGATGATGACCAAGTATCGGTATGCATGGATGAAGAGCCGACTAATCGAGAAGAAGAAACCGTGAAAGAGCCTGAAGTTTTCCCTGACAAAATAGTAGCAATGCATAGAGTGAGATGGAACACGAACAAGGGTAGTGAGAGATGGCTGTGTTATGGAGGGGCGGCCGGAATTGTTCGTTGTCAAGAGATTGTTTTGTCCGGCGTCGATAAGGCGTGGGCAGCAAAGAGATGAGAAGCCATGTTTCTTGTATATAGTTTTGTCTGTAAAAAGGAAAAGAGAGAACGAAATTAATTTATGAAACAGAGAAGTAATCAAATTTTGAGTTATTTAATGCCATTTCTTCGAATGCAACTTTTACCATTTACCACCGCAAGCGAGGGGCTGCGCCGTCGACGGAAGTCCCCCGCGCTCGCGTAAGCAACTTATGCTAGCAGATTTCTTTGGGAGCTCTTCAACATCGAAAAAAAAAGTATCATCAGGCTAAAAGTGAGTAGGTACAGGCACTTTTAATTAATTAGAGTTTCCGTTATGAGGAACTAGCTAGTCCTTTAGTTCTGTGCAGAATAACTACTAGTTAACATTCTAGTCATGCGTTAAGATAATACTAGCAATTGCACACGTGTTATGCACGTGCTTGTTAAAATTTTGAACATAAAACTTATAAAGCGAGAAAATATAAAATGATCGCTAAAGCTTTTTGGTAACGACCTTCAAACGATTTTTCGTTGCAGAAGAAGTTTCATAGCTTTAACGACTGTTTTTGGATAACTATTTTGTCAATAAAAGTTTATTTTATGTGGGAGAAAAACATGGAAGAGAAAATGGAGGCAACTGATTTGATTACCTGATTGTGAGGCTTTGAAAAGAAAAAAAATAAACTTATTGTTTTTAATTTACTATATTGCCCATAACTTTTATTTTGGTTATTTTTCTTTAGTTTTGTTCATTTCCGACAAGAAGTGGTAAATATCCTGAAGCTAGCTGTAAGATCATTTATATGCATTAGATGTTTGCAGCTAGCTAACCACCTTAACTACATACCCTCCCAAGATCCAAAATCCAAGCCACCAAACTCTCAGACTTATTTGGACTAAAACAGCGGTCCCTTATTCTTTGTTCAACACAGACAAACCAGCTCATTTCACTCTCACTCCCCTCACCATATTTTGCGCAGAGAGAGAGAGAGAGAGAGAGAGAGAGAGAATGCATTGAGAAGAAGATGCAATGTCAGTTATGAAGCTCTCTCCTCTTCCTCTATTTATAGCAAATTAATCAGTCCTTTCACTTGTGTGTTTGACAAAGAGAGACAAAACACACACACATGCGCACGCGCGCTGATTTAGCAAATTGAAATACAATGAGGATGTTACAAAATCTACTGGTGATTCTTGTATTCAGTACTTATTTAGTAGCCACGTTGGGTGAAGGAATACGTGAGAATGGCGACGATGGTAGGAAGGTACGTATGTTCCAGACGATAATATTTTCCATTCCTCTCGGCAGTTCATCATGATTTTGTGCAACAACGTTATCATGTTCAATTGTCAGAATGTAAATTAAGATAATATGATATTCAAATGTGACAATGTAACAAAGTGATTTGGTCAAATGTGACAATGTAACAAAGTGATTTGGATTTGTACTTTTAACAGCCTTACATTGTGTACATGGGAGAACTACCAGCACCCGAAATTTCCGTCATGAGCAGACACCATAACCTGCTCGCGCAAGCGATCGGAGAGTAATGACCAGCTTCTTCCAACCAATTTTTTTCAAATTTTTATATACGGAGCTATTCTTGAGGATCACCGAACATTTTCCCTTCAAATTTCAGTGTCAAAGTAGCCAGAGAATCAAGAATTCATAGTTATGGAAGGAGTTTCAATGGGTTCGTAGCAAGATTGTTGCCACATGAAGCACAGGCACTCTCAGGTTCTTCGAAATATAACTGAATAAATAAGTAAACAAATGATGCTACCCTAATTAGGTCTCGAATTATTATCCGAATCATTAGGCACTGCTATTTATAATTTTTATGATTTTCTGTGATTTGTAGATGATGATAGTGTTGTGTCAGTGTTCCCAAACACCGTGCGCAAACTTCATACAACAAGGTCATGGGATTACCTAGGGTTGCCGTTGAAATCAAAGAAAAGGAACTCTCAGATAGAAAGCAATACAATAGTGGGTGTGTTGGATTCAGGTTGGTATAATCTGCCATTCTTTTCTCTCTTTTCTTTTATTGATAGAACCGTCGTTTATGAGATTTGAACTCCATACTAGACATCATTGAACTAAATGATCATCAATTCATCGGTGTGTTCTGTTATTCCGATTGAAAGACAATAGCAAAAGAAACAAAGTTGAAAAATTGTGAAACAAAATATTTGTAACCTTTTCAAATTCTGTGTGTATTAGGAATTTACATGCAGGCTCCCAGTTTCAACGATAAAGGCTACGGACCACCCCCAGCTAAATGGAAAGGCAAATGTATGAAGGGTGCAAACTTCACAGGCTGCAACAAGTATGTCTCTCCCTCCCTCCCTCTCACTCACTCTAAATCATTAGTTTAAAGACACAGGCCAACTACATACTACTAACTACACCGATGTTTTCTAAATTCTATTAACTTGCATTTTATTACCTGCACAGCACGACATGTCTGAAGGTTTTATCACGAAAGTCCTGTGTAGTTAGAAGTGCAGTCATTAAATAGAGCTATTTAGTTTTGTTAATTTTCCGAGGTGAGATTCTTGTATTCTTCAACATACCGGTCTCGTGAAAACCTTATTTATATGCTTTTTTTTTCTTGAGCAGCAAGGTGATTGGTGCCAAATATTTTAAACTGAACATTGCCCGTACTTGGGGCATTCAAAGTCCAGTCGATGATGATGGCCACGGCACTCACACTGCCTCCACCATTGCTGGTGCAGCCGTCAAAGGTGCCAGCTTATACGGCGTTGCCAAGGGGACTGCACGCGGGGGTGTGCCATTGTCACGCATCGCCGTTTACAAAGTGTGCTGGAGCACTCTTGGCTGCAGTGACATGGATATTTTGGCCGCGTTTGATGAGGCCATTGCCGACGGTGTGGACTTAATATCGATCTCAATTGGTGGTCACTCGCGGAGGTTTTTGGACGATCCCATTGCCATCGGATCATTTCATGCCATGAAAAGAGGGATTTTTGTGTCGTGCTCAGCTGGGAATGATGGGCTTCCGGCCAGTGTGCAGAATGTAGCACCATGGATTATGACAGTGGCTGCTAATACCCTTGATAGGCAGTTACAGACTGTAGTTAAACTTGGCAATGGCCAGAGGATTTCTGTAAGTCTCCCTCCCTCTCTCACTAGGACAATCTGATAATACTCACTGATACTAATTGCACATAAACGCGGTTTTACTCACCCAATCCAGTGCAACTAACGTCAATGGCTATAGTCATATTTTTTGTAGTGTCTATCTCACGCCCAAACACATAAGAGTACAAAATTATCATGCAGTTTGATGATCAGTTAACTGATTATTCAATCAATTGTAGGGAAATGCTCTCAATACCTATTCGCCGAAGAAACTGATGTATCCTCTTATAAGTGGAGCCCTTGCATATAACACGAGTAATGAATTCGGGGGAAATGCAAGGTATGAGTTTTAGCACAGTCTATTGTTTTCACATAATTGTCACTTGTAACACGTTCGATTATTACACAGTACGATTAGTTACATGTTGTGAGAAGGCAAACATATATGTGCTCATAAGAAATATCCTTCAACTATCTTGTAAATTCGCCTTGATAATTTTGTTGGAACTCAATGCAATTTCAAGAATATAAACCCATCAAATGATTTGAAAAATGATAATGGCAGTGCTTGTGATTCCTGGACTCTAAACGCTAACCTGGTGAAGGGGAGGATTGTGTACTGCCAAGGGTTTGGTTATCAGGATTACACTATTCAACGGTTAAAGGGTGCTGGAACCCTAATTTCACGTGATGAACTTAATGATTATGCATATAGCCCTATAATCCCTGGTACCGATATCCTTGTCCAAGATGGGATCAAGATCGACAAGTACATCAACTCTACCAAGTATGGTTGTGTATAGCTCATTTCAATCTCATATTTCACGGCTGATAAATCTTTTTCAAAAGGAAATGATTTCCGCATACCACTTTTTTCTTTGTGCACAACCCTGTCTTTTTCTGGACAAGACGAAAAGGAGTGGGCAGAAATCAGTTTCCTTCTCAAGTATGAAAAAACCTAATAATCTTTGTGGTTTGGAATGAACTAACTCCAGAAACCCTACGGCAGTCATATACAAGACCAGAACTCCTAGTACGACCGCCCCCATCGTCGCTTCTTTCTCGTCAAGAGGACCTCAACAGATAACCCTCAACATCCTCAAGGCATTTCTCTCTCTCTCTCTCTCTCTCTCTCTCTCTCTCTCTACATAGTTAGTTATACTCAGGTACTATTTTCATGTACAGCCTGATATTTCTGCACCAGGGGTAAACATATTGGCTGCATATTCAAGGATACCATCCATAACTGGTTACCCAGAAGATCTGCGCCACAATGTGTTCAATGTGTTATCAGGTACGTCCATGTCTTGCCCTCATGTAGCAGCAGCAGCAGCCTATGTCAAGTCTTTCCACCCGGACTGGTCACCTGCTGCCATCAAGTCCGCTCTCATGACAACTGGTTAGCCTTCCCAAACCGCACAATCAAAAACAATATAATAAAGTCCATCAAAGAAATGCACTAACCAATCTTTTCACTTCACTTGGCTCAGCCACACCAATGAAAAACGAAACAGCAGATACCCAGCTAGCCACAGGAGCAGGACAAGTAAACCCGACAAAGGCGGTGCATCCTGGTCTTATCTACGACATAACCCTAGATGACTACTTTAGTTTCTTGTGCAAGGAAGGTTTCAACGACAGAGACATTGGAAAACTTGTTGGGGATAAAAAGAATTACAATTGCTCAAACTTTAAACCTCCACGAGGCACAGACGGCCTCAACTATCCTTCTATGCATCTTCAGCTTCTCCCGAATGACAACTCTAGCGTTTCAGCAGTCTTCTACAGAAGAGTTACGCATGTAGGGTTCGGTAATTCAGTATACAAGGCAAAGGTGACGAATTCGAATGGTCTGAGGGTGAAAGTCATACCGAATACCTTGACCTTCACTAAGTTGCATCAGAGAAGGTCTTTTAAGGTTGTGGTGACCGGTCGCCCGACGATGACCGAAACAGTTATGCATGCTATACTTCAGTGGGGTGATTCTAAACACAACGTTAAGAGCCATATCGTAGTCTACAAGCATCTCAGTTAGCTCCAGTATTTGGTAGCCCTTTTTTTTTTTTTCCTATTAGTTTTCATTTGTGCTTGTAAATAAACATTTGTTCATCACTAAGTTTCTTTCGTATCGAATTCATTTCAGAGACATACTTCCATATGTACGCTGTCTAACACCACAACAATATATATATATATATATATATAAACAGCCCATAGATAAAATTCATACGAATTGGATCAAGTTACAAAACAAAGATAAGAGATGTGCTCCAGGCCCAAAATAAAAATGGCTTTACATGCAGATAATAATTATCTCATAAGTAGGAAAGAAAATGTGTATTTTCAATCCACAAGAAAAAAAAGGGGGCGTGCAAAATATGAATTCTCATTTGTTTCTGCAACAAAAGAAGGCGGGGACTTTGTAGCTAAGATCATCCAGGAAGGTCTACCTCAAGGTATAAAATATGTTTTGTTAAGTTGTTCATTTGTTTTCTGTGATGTTGTTTTCATGTGTTGCAGACAAAGGTGTTTGTCTTTTTATTTCTGAAGTCGTTCAAACTTCGAAGCTACTAGCCTACTGCCACAAAGAAAATACAGCAATTCACGCCTCTTTCGAGAGAACGCAACTAATTCGCATACAAGGATGAAAATGGAGCTTGCCAACAAACAACCGGAAACGGTTTCTACGCACAAGAAGCTTCTCAAGTGGCAGCCTACTCCTCTGATCATGACGGTCAAGCAATCCTAGCAGCTTTTTAAGTTGGAAGACCAGAAAAGAAGTCTAAATTCCCAAGAAATTCCTGTGGCAGAACAGAGTTCGGTGCATGACGAGTCTACCAATCGAAGAGAACCCCCAAGTTGTTCATTTCTGCTAGCTCGAGAATTTTCCAGCATGGCATGTTTGCGAGACATAGTCATGCGGGAAACGGAGACTTCTGCACGATGGTTCCGGATTTGCACGTCAAAGAAATTTACCGGCATGACATGTTTGCTTGCAGACACGGCGATGCCAGGAATTGGCACAATGATGTCCGCACGTGAACACTTCGAAGCAACAACACTCTTCACCTATGCATTTTAAAGTAGGAAAGGATGGATTTAATCTCCAAAATCTATATAGCCTCATCTTTTTATTGTAATGCATATGCCTAAACTCAATCGAGATTACACTAGACACCTGAAATCATCATTTTCTTTCTTTTTCCATTGTTTCGCTATCAAATGCCAAAAGATCAAAACAATATAATTTAATAAGGACTTTTTCCTGTACTCGCATCATAAACATACGAAACATCTTGCGGAAGAGTATTTATCTGTACTTTTCTGCGGAATCAGGTTGCCTACACCAATTCAAGGTACCGCAAAAACTGCGGGACTGGTTTGCCAAGCCCGCCATTCATCTTCTCAGTATGGTTTCCAATGATTTGGCTTGAAAAGTAAGCCATCTCGGGCTACATTATCTGGTTCTCAACGATTTTATAACAAAAAAACTACCCATACATATTGAAGGGCCAGAACAAAGATTTCCAGTTTTTCGTCTACACCCCGAAACAACATATAAAATACAAGCAAACGCCTTGAAGATGTACCTACGTTGCAGGCCACATCTTTTATGTCAACGACTCAGTAACCTTCTATAATTAAAGGTTATAATTAAGGTTAGGTGACGTGCTCTGGACTCAAATCTCAAAGGAGTCCCCCTAAAGTAAAAGGACCTGCATGAAAACTATGAGAGAATTTATAGTCAACATGCATCCAAGCTCAGCACTGTGTCCGACACTGCCGGCCATGAAGGCTCTTTAGCTTCGTGAGATTTTTCCTCCTCTTTCTCGCCTCAGCTGCTGCATTTGCATCTGCGAGTTTCCTAGTAGGGTAGATGATTGGTTCACTATTCTTGTCTGGCAAGGCAGAGAACTCGTGATAAGAGTTCAGAGTTGTTACAGTGTAATCTGATTCAAATCCGTTCTCATTCTTGATACAAGATGCAACTCCGGAATGGTTGAGTGATGCCGCAGAAGGGAATATTTCCTTGCAACCATTTTCCATCGGGTGAGGTCCTGTGTGCTGATCACCTCCATCCAGAGGAAACTGAGCAGGGGTCTCGTTAAGATCACGTGACAGTCTGCCTTCAATTGAAGGGGAATCTTCTGTTTTTAATCTAACAGGGAAAGAGGACTGGTGGTTGTCCAACTGCGCAACGGTTCTTGAAGATGAACTAGCACTGAACTGGTTATTAAAAGAAGTCTCTTCTTGCTTACTGTTCAAACACAAGGAAGACGGGGGTTGGAGTCCATTCCCATTATCAAAGTGAGGGATGAACCAAGGACACGGAAACACATATAAAGGAGCTCTCGCTCCATTGATGTTTGAGGGGTTGTCTTGTTCAAGAGAAGAGTCAGCTGCACCATTAGCCGGCAATGAGATGTTTGACGGAATGGCTATTGGATTTTGTGGTATGTGCTGCACCTGAGTAGAGTTTGAAGACTGGATGATAGAAGGCCAGAAAAGTGGTGCAAATGGGGGACGGTTAAACAAGAAGAACGGGGAATTTGTAGATGAAGACGGAGGTATCTGCATCTGCACATAGGCTGACATATTTTCACCTGGTGTTTTATCATCCTCTGCCCTTGTCACCTTAGTCATCTGCAAAATGAGAGAGCATGTCAAACATGCGATACCTTATTAAGATAAGACAGCTCTTCAAAGTGTCAGGCATATCTTTACCTGAACTTTCAAGTGCTTATTTGTTTTCTCCAAAGACTGGAACTCCTTTACCGCTAGCTCCTTTTTCTTTGGATTCAAAGATGTGAATAACGTTAGTACTATGGTTAGATAAGTTCTAGACTCGAAAATACAAACCAAAGGTTATAAATATAAGAATGAGAGAATGAACATACAGATAGATAGATAGACCGATGGTTATAAATACGTGTGTGTGTGTGTGTGTGTGAGAGAGAGAGAGAGAGAGAGAGAGAGAGAGAGAGAGAGAGAGAGATGGAGAGGGAGAGGGAGAGGGAGAGGGAGAAGGAAGCAAATCAAGTTTATAAAATTTCATTTGGGACTAATGCCTACCCTTTTCAGATTTTCATTCTCCAATGCCAGATCGGCAGCTTTTCTGGTTAACTCCTCACATAGAGCCTGAAGAACAAGCAAAGATGAATGATTTACTAAAGTATAAATGTATGATATCCAACAAAGCAATCTGCAATGGACACATACCATGCAATTTGAGAATAAGAAACACAACCGGTCAACATCTATTTTTTCAGAAGAGAGAAAAAAAAAAAAAAAGAGAAGGCTAACAAAAACCAATGCACCGTGTCACGCATTTAATTTACTACTGCAATGGCATATTTATACTGTCATACTATGGTTAGAAACTTCAAATAGCCATTAATTGAACAGCAACTACAATCCAAAATTTTTAAACGCATTCATGTCATTAGTTATTCCCGAGACTAGAAAATGCAAGGAGGCCCTCGGGTGATAAATGATTAGTTCAGAAAGGAGAGATAAAAAACAACCACTTCAGGATCCCAAAGAACAAATTAATTATATATCCTTAAGCTCAAGAAACAGACAACAGACTATCTCTCGATCTTAGGACAGGACTAGATCCATCAGAGGCTCTTGACTAGACACCTCATGGTTCTGTAGGGTAAAAGTATTCTCTGTAACTAGTCCTGTCGTCTGCCTAAACCCCAACCAATACAAAGCTCAGTTCCCTTTATTATTTTATACCACACAAACCTGATTTGTCGAACAAAAAAGAACTAGAAGAAAGACATATTCAACTAGTAGAGTGAAGCAGCCTACTTGACGTCGACGAATTGTTTGTCTAGCTGACTCACGATTTGCCAATACTCTGCGTATTCTCCGCTCTTCCTTTTCCTCCTAAACAGCGAAAATATTGATTAACTAATTAGACAAATGTAATCACAAAACACCACTGTAGAGGGAAGAAGTTTAAAAGTTGTCAGTACCTCAGTTAAATTCCGCCTTGACTTGCTGCAACTAAATGAAGGGTAACTTGTAGTGCATATAGGACTTGGCTTATTTAATTCTGGATCATGCTCAGCCCTCACAACCTTTTCACTCAGAACTTGCTCAGTCTTCACCAGTTCTGTAACGACATTTGTGCATACCGTTTCACATTGCCGCAAACCTGTCACCGCTTGATCCTGATATAGACAAAAATATTTCTCAAATCCAGGAGAAAATATTGCGATTTGGTGACTGAGTCCCACACACTTGGGAGTTGGGAGACTGGGTAGCATAAGTGTTAGTGATTGTGAAGTGTTATGTGCAAATTTGAAAAACAATTCAAGCTAAACTGGCCATGGACTCGGTCCCAATACAATGTACTTCGTTTGTCTCCAATCCTAACAAAAACAACATTAAATTCCGGCCATATGTGAACTAATTATGCATCCAAATTGTTGGCAAAACTCGTATTTGAATCAAGCCTTCAAAGGGCAGAAGATAAAGTAAATTTGACGCATACACAAATCGGAATCCTTCCCCGAAAAAGGGTTATCTTATTTTGCAAACATCTTTACTATTTTTATACAAAGAATCAAACTTTAATCCCCAAACGGATAAGTTGCCATTCTTCCCTAAAAGTCCATCATTTCCTAAAACACTCAAGTCAGCACGATCTTTGAATTTTTCCAATACAAGTAAGAATACTAATTTCACCCAATACAAAAAACAACCATTTCCTTTTTCTTTCAAGTTTCAACGCCTACTTTTTCAAAACAATAAATCAAAATAAATGATAATTTCAAAAAAAAAAAAAAAAAAGAATATAAGCAACAAAGACAACGAACCTGAGGAAGATCCGGACATGTGGGAGCCGGGTCAGGCGGGTTCAAACCCGACTGACTCGGCGGAGACCCACTCTTGACTCGCTTCCCAGCTCGCTTCCTTTTCAGCCCCCAATTCCCAGCGGATTCGGCGCCACTACTCTCGCGCATCGCCAAATGCGCCAAATCCGCGAGCGCCTCCGCCGCCTCGAGCTCCTCTTTCACCATCGGATCCACACCGCCGCCGCTTCCACCAAATCTCTCGACCGCACCGTTCGTCGACGACGAATAAGAACCGGAGTCGGGCGACGACGAAGACCCCGCCGCCGTGGACCCCGTCGAGCTCGAGAACGACCGCCCCTGAGAAGAAACCATGGCTTCCCTCTCTCATAAAACACGAAAACACAACCGCACGCAGATGAAGTGTTTGCGTATTTGCGCGACTGAGAGTTCGTACTTGTTTCTTCAGCATACGGTGAGCTACTGAAGCGACAGAGTTAGAGAGAGAGGAGAGAGGAGAGAGAGCGACACAGGGTTACTGGTTCGAAGGCAAAAGACCCGCAGGGTTAGCGACAGAGTGCCACTTGTCGAGCCACCTCAGGCCACGACGTCTTCGCAAAATCGAGCTCCATATATCTCTTCGCGCCACGTTAGCCGAACGCGCAAACGGGGCCTCGCACGTGGGGGGCGTGGGAGGCACCACACACGTGGCCGGGCCTTTAATGTACACGTGGACTTTTGCCTACTCTGCGCTTTTTCGATGCCGTTAATTCGAGTGGCTGGCTGGATACGTGGCGGTGGATATTTTTCGTTACCGCGCGGTGAAAAGCGTTGGTTTTTACTTTTTATCTTGAGTCGACACCTGAAGTGGTAAGTAAAAAAGGTTGCAGTTGTCACCGTGTTGGGTCCCAGTGCTTGGCTGTTGGTTTGCTGGGTCTCCTTGGTCCTTTGGTTTTGAGTCGACCGCCTATGTCTATGTCTACTGTCTAGGTTACTTTTCGTTAAATATTTAATACTCGTTTGATAATTATTTCATCAGTAGATATACAAATTGTGGAGAATAATTGAGATATAAGAAATGGTGGTGGGAGGAATGCAAATGTAATACCCCGTATTTAAAAAAAAAATGATTATATATGCGTGTTTGTATATGCGAAGTTATTTTATGTAATAATTTTATTAGGTTTCTTTTTATACATTATGTGTACAAGAACTTATACTTTTGATATGTATATTAGTGTGAACGTAAGTTCATTTTTGCTACAGGGTTATTTCAAAAACTAACTAATATTATTTCATGTTCATATGTAATTAGATATATTTTTAGTTTGAATTGGAAAAGGAAATTATGATAAGTTTGGCTTGATTTTTCTCACAAACGCTAAGTGAAGTTTTGGCAACCATTAGATAATAAAGAGGAGTTAGTCAATACTCTAGATAGGTTGAGGTGAGATTCTATATCTTATAGAGTATGGATGTGGCCTTTGGGTATTTGTCCACTTTGCATGATAATATTTGTTTATGACTAACTTAACACATGTTGCTTTGTCATATGAACACATCCTATTATCAATGATTAACTTCACATTTGGTGTGTTTCTATTAGAACACATAACATGGCTAATGATTAGCTTAACATTTGTTTTCTTTTTATTGGACCACATATCATGGTTAATGATTAGTGATGATTCATCCCCCAAATTTGGAGAGGTGGGATTCTATATCCTTTAGAGTTTGGACGTGAGGAACATCTTGCATGATATTCATTAGTTCATGATTAACTTAACACTGGTTGTTTTTCTATTGGACGACATTTCATTCTTAATGATTAGGACAACAATTGTTGCTTTGTTATTGGAACACATTTTATGTCTAATGATTGGCACAACACTTGGTTTCTTTCTATTGGCACACTTGTGGAGGTTTTTGAAGAGGAAGATGTCATGCAATCTTTATAAGGAAAGAGCAAGAACCAACGGAGGACATGGAGAGGAGAGAGGAAGAAGAAGAAAAAGAAAAATAATAACTCCAACAAAAAGCCATCCTCCCTTTCATATTACCTCTTTATCTTTCTTTTACATATTGTTAAGGCTTTAAGCCATCTTTCATTGTATTTGTAAGTTTCTCATATATATAGTGAAATACAATGAAAGTGAAGTGGATGTTATCGATTTGGCTAACCACTTAAATCTTGTATTGTTTATGCATTTACATTTGGAGATCATTGCCATGAAAAACATTTCCACCAAACCATCAAAAATCTCCATTTATTTCCCTTGAGAATGATGTACAAAAAGTGTGAGGCAAATCCCAGAAAAATACATGAGACCTTACTCAACAAATCTCTCCACCTCAATCACTGTCATTTTCATCCATCAAAAGAAAGATATTCAAAAACTAGAAATTCGTCCCGCCTATTTAACAGACCAAAACACCAACATCCATAGATTAAATCATAGTACTTTCTTCATGAGAGTTGTTTGTCTGTCTCTCTACCATGATATATCCAAATTTCAGGAAAATCCGACTGTGCGATCGTCCAATATGTTTGAAATACCAACTCAGTCTCTAATCCCGCAGAAAACTGGACAGCCATGTTATGAATACCAAAACCCCATTTTTCGTAGCTCCGATCGAAACACTTCGTTCACAAAAGTTGTTCCTTATCATCTCCTCTATAACATATCTAAAAAGCACGACAATCCAATCTATGTGCTGACTTGTACCCCAGTTCGAACAACTGATGTTCGGTTGAGCTAGCCTTCTTTGCCAACCTCTTTGCATGGTCAACATCTCTTAGTTTCTTTCGCTCACTTTCATGGAAGTTTTTCAGCAATCCGACTCCTATTACATATGTAGAATTTCAGCTATATTAAAAAAGAGGAAGGGAAAGTGGTGAAGGAAGAAAAAAAACAAGAGGGAGGAAATGAAATTGAAACAATAAAAAAATGAGGAAATTGTAATGTATTATTTATCATTTATGTTGATTATTACTTTGTTGTTAATATTATGATTATATTTTTATTGTTACTAATTAATTTGATTTATGTTAAAGCTTACATGGTTGTTAAAGAAAATATGATTATTGATATCTATGTGAACATGACACATACATATGCATTGCAAAGGAAGAAAGAGAGTTCAGTTGTGTTGAGTTGTGTAAAGTGTTTGAGTTGAGAGAATATTCAGGGGCTGAAGTTTGCCTTGAATATAAAATAATGAACCTTGTATACGTCAGGCATCGAGGGAAGGGCTTGAGTATACAACTGGTTGGTTATAAATTAATGAAATCTTGTATATGTCAGGCGTTGGGGAAATGGCTTGAATATACAGGGAAAGTGCTTGTATAATAGAGTCGAACTGAGAATTTAATTAAAAAAATTGGGTTTAAGGGATGAACGGGAGTTAACTCATATTATAAGGTATTCGGAGCCAAATGGTATAAGCATGGTATGGGACGTGCACGCTTCAATGCCTTAGGTATGTGTTAGCGGGATTAGAAGGGAGTGAGTACATTCATCCACCTCATTTGCATATATTTCATGCATTTGAAAGAATTGTTACAATTTAATTATTATTTTGTTGGTAGTTTTTGTTGTAATTTGTGCACTATAATTATTCTGCTGTGTATTCAATAAGTTTTATGTAGTAAACTCAAGCGTTAGTATGTAAAAGTTGTTAACTAGTGTTATAAGATGTATTGTGTAATCAACTCCAAATAATTTAATTATAATTTTTCCACCATATCTTGGTTGTAGAATTTATTTCTACAGCTAAGGTATGCCTCACACCCTATCTCGTGATTAGTCTTTATTCGAGGGTCAGGGCGTGACAACAACAATAACAATCAAGTCTTATTTTAATGAGGTCGGCAGTATAAATACTAGAACGGCACTTTGCTTGGTTTTGCACCAAGTCTTTCGTTAACTCCATATTCTCCATATTTTTTTTTACATTCTCTTTCTAAGCCTTTTTAGGTCTTCCTTCCCTTTTTGACCTTAGTCTCCGTCTTATAGTCGCAAGCATATGTAGGTCTTCAGTTCACGTGTCCAAACTACCCAAATTGATTTTTTCTCATCTCATCTTCAATTACAACCACTCTTATTTGACCTCAAATATTCTTAATTATATCATTTATGGTGTGTCCCCACATCCAATGAAACATTCTCATCTTTGTGACACTCATTTTTCGCACATATTGCTTGTTGATCATCCAACAGTCCAGCAATTGTCCTATTGGCGGTCCGATCGCTCATTCTTCCAGGAATACCTTCCTACAAATATTGTCCTCTAGCTTATGAAAAATAGCGGTGGAAGGGATGAGGAAAAATAAATGAGACAGAATATATAAGAGAATTACACTGAGTTCTTCAACCTACGCGAAAGCATTCGAATTAGTGCGTAAAATTGAAGCATACAATTCTAGCCAACTTACTAAACTAAAGTCTTCAACTTAAAATAATTTTGGTTTTTAGTTTTAACCTTGTCTACATTTCATTACATATTTCTTCTATTTCTTTCCCACAATCTTCCACCACTCTTTTATATCATCAGTTCTACGATGTATTAACCTCTCTATTTCTAACACAAAAATAAAACTTATAAATATAACAAGATGTTAGTTTTTCACGATTGATGAGATTACACCATAAATTAAAGTAGTTTTAAAACAACATTTTTACTTTACAATCTGATATTTTTTAAATAAATATAGGAGGTATCCAACTATACATTGATGGTAGTTTAATTTTTTTTCTTATAAAACCCAATACTAGACACGCATCAAACAATATATCAAAGTAGAGTTGGTCGCCTCAAAAAATGCATTTATGAAAACTTGAATTCGAATTGAGGGTTCTAAAGATTTGGTTGGTTTTAAGTAGACGAATCACGTGGGTCACAACTTATAACCAATTATAACATAATAAATGGGTAGTACCAATGCATCCCCCTAAGTCTGAAAACAGATCGTGTTTGTCGTTTTCGTGTCATACTAATTATCTTAACAAGTCGTGTTATGTCAAATCCGTTATTTTAACGGTTCTTAATAGATGACTCAATAATTATCCAATTCACTAACGGATCCTGTTGTTTCGAGTTAACAAATCATGCAAGAAATTGTTATCCATAATATCTAGACCTGGCAAACAATATCATATTTGGTTCTTAACGCATGACTAAATAACGACTCTATTGTTAACGGGTGCCGATAACGACTTGACTCGTTAACAAGTTGACCTAAAAACAATAATTTCGGATCGTTTTGTATTGAGTTAACAAGTAGTCCAAAAAATTATCAGCTAATCGCTCTCCCATAATGTTGTGTAGTATTTGGGCTTGGGCTATCTTTTATTGGTCCTCTCGAAAATTAGATCTCTCCTATTTCACATGCTTTCCGACACAACAAAATCACACAACTTGTGTATGTAATCTAAACTGTGTACAACCTTGAACAACATATTTGTGGCGATACAATTGCCCACCAAATCTAGGACGATGGCGCAAGTGTACCTCATTTATCTTCATTGGTTTTATCTGATAGAATTCAACTTGTTCACGAGCTCTAAACATCTCGAAAATCAACTTCTTTTTTATTTATTTTTAAATAGGAATAATTGGTGGCAAGCCACGATTTTAAATGAGGACAATTGGTGGTAAATCACGGTTATTCATTCCTTCCGAGGGGACATTTCAACATCTCACAGCAAGTTTCGAACCCGAGACCTCTAATTTTTAGTTTGAATAAAGCCTCGCAATCCGTCATTTACCATTGGACCATCAACTAATGGTTTTTACTATCTTGACTTGAATTTATCCAAAATCGCTTCCCAAAGTAAGGAATTAATATATGATTTTCTTTTTTGCTATCTCGAATCTCCATCTTTAAAATTAGGTTTGATTTTGTTTTACTGAATCTAAAATTGTGATTATCATGGGATTACCAGGACTCGAGGCACAAATCAAAAACTTTGTACGGTCCATGCTTCATGAGGTAATTAACTCTTTATTCTGGTTTCTTTGGTTAAATAATTATGCACATATTAAGTCTTTTTTTTTTTTTTTTTTTTTTCATTTTAGATACGAGAAGAGGGTATTTGAATACAGAACCTAAGGTGCAAGGGTCGACGCTCTGAACAACTTGAGACACAATCCCTTGCTACAAAGACATGGAATATGTACTGGATGTTCTGTGACAACACAAAAAAGGTTAACAGAGTTGAACAAACATTTGTAATCTCAAAAACTCAAATCTCTTGGATGCAATAATATTCTTACTTTGCATTATTCAATTTATATGTATCTACAAGAAGAAAATGTTATGTGTAACCGGTTGTATACATTTATGTTTTTATGTGCTTCGTCATGTAACCAATAAGGTCAATGAGATGTGATCAAAGAACTAATAACATAATTTATATGAGGATTTTTTTTTATTTTTTATCTTTCACTTTTTTATTTTCTTTCTTTCAAGATTAGTGCTTTTATGGTTCCAAGAGCTTCCTTTTCTTTCTTTCTTGTGCATTATCTTTGGAGTTTATTTTTCTTTTTGGTTCAAAAACTGCATCTAGGAAATGATTTTAGTACGTTTATTTTCTTCTTTTGCAAACCCTGATATTTTTGTATATTGATTCCTCTTTAATCTATTCGATCTAAAGATCAAAATTAAATAAGAGTGCGTGGGAAGATATTCGCAGAAACCACTTCCCAGAAAAATCAGGCAGTCATGTTGCACACGAGCTAATAGTTCAAATAATATGTGCTTAAATTTACCTAAAGAGCAAATAAAAATGCTAACAAATAATGGGATACCCTTAAATATCCTGGAACTTTTGTTAATTCATTCATTCTCAGGGGGTTAGAAACTTAAATTACGTCTTTAAACTTGATTGGAAGGAGTTATTGGGGCCACGTGGCTTTTTTGAGCACCAATCTCACACTAATTGGTCTAAGTTCCCGTACTGATTGAGTCAGATAAGCCTGCGTCAATCCAAGCATTCGTCAGGGACAAAAGTGATGACTTTTCAGCGTCAGAGACCGTTTCTAACAAAAATCCGAAGGCAAATGTCAAACTTCACCTTACTACAGTTCACTTGTCACATAATGGATAAATAGAAGCGGTAGTGACTCCGTAAAAACATGACAAGATTTAAGAAAGACAATGCTCTTGACCATTACTCACAAAAGTTGAGTTTGACAGGAAGTTGATGAGATGCAATTATTTACATTCTCTAAAACATCCATTACACATGGTGCATAAAACTAATGGTGACGACGATGATTAGTGCAGTTCAATCACCATATGACGCTGTCTAAACACCGTTATTGACATCCGAGGTGGACTTCAATGTAGGTGATGCGAAACCAGATGTAGGTGATACGAGACCAGAAGTAGGTGATGCGAGACCAGAAGTAGGTGATGCGAGACCAGATGTAGGTGAAGCGAGACCAGGGAACCGCCTGTAGGATGGCGTTGGGGGAGACCTCGGAGATAGGTTAACAAACTCTAAGGCCTGCGTTCTCAGCTCTACCGGGTAGTCAGCAACACAACCAATTCTCGGGCCAGCTCCTGTTGACCACTTGAGTGATAGTTGATGCCCGAGTTGGTATGATTTCGCTGAGGTCTTGGAGTTGATCCTCTCCAGTATCTTATTCTTAGGCACCTCAGGTCTTGGACTATGAAGACCTCCGGATAAAGTCCTTTGGTAATCAGGTTTGGCATCCGGTTGGGGAAGTTCCGTTGGTTCTGGGGATTGGGTTTTCTCAACTTCGCTTAGAATCTCCGGTTGAGGAGTTTCAAAGTTGGCTGTCATTTTAAATGTAGTCCCGCCATTAGACTTGCCATCATCGTAGCTATCAGAATCGTCACTTGCCTTGCGTATCTGGGGAATAAGAGAGTTTAAACACACCATTAGCCAAATGCCGATTAATGAAAACACAGAAGAACAAAATCCCCAAATGTTCACCGAAGTGCCAAAATTTTGTGGTAATCGTAGTTTTATTTTCAAGGTTGCTAATTTAGAACAAAAGCGCTAAAAGAACCATATGTTTTCTCAATTACCTTAACTTCATCAAGGTTCACCCCGTTTTCCTTGAGAACTGATAAAAATGTATCAAGCCTGTCATCTGTTGGCCGGTAATGCCCGCTATATGCAGAGATTGACTGAAGAATCAACGATATAAGGATCAGATGCTATATATCCAACATAGTTCATCAGTACTTTAATTTGGCACTGCCAAAATATTGCTTGTGCATGTTAAGTTCGTTTTTGTTTGCCAAAAGATCAAAGATAACCGCTATAAACAGTACCTTCAGAATTCCTTTCTCTGCCTCTAGCCTTCCAGCGGCTATCGTTGCCCCTCCAGCCAAGAAGCTAGAATGATGGAAAACCCCTTTCTTTTTCTGAAAGAATCAACAATGTATTAGCGACTTTCAGGTTGACAACAAAAAAATTGAAACACGGGAATATTATATCGTTCAATTCTTACCACGCCAGCATAGAGTTTCTTAGATGTGCTCATAACGAATATCCACTTAGCTCCCGGCGATCCATCCTTTGTATCAAGAAGCTCTTCGGTTTGCGAGTGAATAAGTTTCCCTTCCTCAACAATGTACTCATACTGCATTCTCTCTTGCTAAATTCATCAACAGTATCCACAACCATAAAAAGCGTTAAAAGAAAGAACATAAAATTTCATAAATCGTGTAATGGTGAATTGATTCATAGAAGCACATACAGGTCCAAGATACTTGATGCATTGTTGTCGAAGCTTCGATCTCGGGCATTCTTTCAGGTCAATATCTTTTCCATCTCCTATATCCAACCTGCAAAGAAAAATTAAAATAAAAACCAAAACCAAAACCAAAAAAAAAAAAATTTAAGCAAATGGTAACTTTTCCTTACCAGTAAAAAAATGGCTGACCAGCATCCGCTTTAGACCACTCTTCATAATACACATGCAGGCTATGACCATACCTATGCCTTGGATCAATCTGAATTTTACACACGCAAATTACCATTCAGTAAAAGCTTAAGATTGAAAAGAAAAATCCAAAGAAGTAATTTAAGAAAAATAATTACAGGCTTACAGCTTCAATCCAATGCTGAAAAGCCAATTTCTGTGCTTTGGAGTCTTTGGACAGCCCCTGGCCAACCTGCCAAAAGGCCCAACATTATTGCACTACATTTCACATTTTTACCACACAAAACACCTAAATTCGATAACTAAAGTGATTTCCGCACGCTCTTTTGTTTTGTTTTCACGCACGCCTTTTTTTTAATCAAGAGACTGAAGTAAACATAGGAGTGCGCGGAAATCATTTTCAAAACGAAAAACAGCAACTACCCACAAATTATATATCTTTTTCGATCCAAACCCAGAAATTAAAACGTAAGTTAAAAAATACAAAATTTTACCTTAGAAGCATTCTTGCCGACACGGTTCCATCGTTTAGTGGCAGATTCAATTCCATGATCAAAGAACGAAATCGTACTGCGGTTCAATCTCCAAGCATCTATCACTTGCCACCTTCAATAAAAACCCCTCATTTTTCAGTTAATTACATAATGTTCGTGCTTCTGTGTGAGCAATGAAGACTGAAAGAGTTGAAAGATAAGGACATAGCACAGAGATTTGGTACTTTCTCACTCACCAGTACTCTTCGACGACAACGGCGGAGTCGGCTAACCTGCGCCGGGTGCGGTAACTCCGATACACCTTCTGAACCTTCACCGCGGCAGTCGACTCCGACCACTCGCCCCCCGGCGCGTCCGTCTCACTCGCCTTCGCCCCGTTGTCTACCAACGGCGCTAGCACTTCGTAGGCCGCGCATTTCGGGTCAACTCGGGGCATTTCAGAGCTTCGGAAGTCGCGGGAACCGAGGTCGTGGGAGTAAGAAAAGGAAGGGTTGTCGAAGGCGGCTGGGAGGCTCTGAGTCTGAGTTTCCACCTCCATTTTTTTATCAGAGAGAGTTCGAGAAAACGGCCGGAGTTCGGAAGGGTATTCTGATGGTGATGGGCGAGTCCGAGCTGCGGGTGGTTTTACCGGGAAACCTACCTGTCAACCTAAAGCAGTAAGTAGCTGGGTTTCTGAGAGTGAGAGGGTGGGGTGCTACGCGCTTGGGGTATAGATTGGGAACTGTACTCGCTGGAGTGGCTCGAACTGCGAGAGGAGTGTGAGGAATCAAGTGCCTGCTGTTCCATGAATTTATAGGGGGAAATACAGGATAAATTTGTGTGTCACCACCGACCCTACCCTAAAATATTTCTACCATTTATCATCAAAGATTTTTCAACGTGTCGGAAAAACAATTAAATATATCAATATCACAGTACAATTGAATGAAATAAAAAAATATTTTTAACTAATTGTAGTATGACACTTGCTGTACTAAGCGGTGTTTCTAACATATTGAAATTTTTCTATCAATGTCATAATACAAGTGAATAAAATTAAAAAATATTTTTAACTAATTATAGTATGACATTGCTGTACTGAGCAGTGTTTCCAGCACATTGAAACTTTTCTCATCTCTAATAGAGATGATAAGTGTTAACAAACCCTACTTCTATTAGAGATATGGTACAAACGTAATATGAAAATTTATGATAAGTCTAGCGTTGCTTGAATTCTTATAATTAAGTGTTAAGTGGCGGCTCGTGATTGGGTATCAAATTCATGGTTAATAATTTATTATTGAATTCGTTACTTAGATAAGTTGAAGATAAAAATGGACAAGGATACCAATAAACTTACAGTTTATTGCAATTAATATAGACACATAAATATTGACTCACTTGCACATAAAATGAGCGTGATCATTATGTGACCTTAATTATTGATTGGCACATGTTAATAAAAATATATATTTTTAATTTTATTGTAAAAAACTTAATATGTATCAGTTTATAATTAGAATCACGTAAAAACCACACCCATTTTAAGTGCAAAAGTTCTGATCTCTTATGCAGAAGGAGCTAGCTATAATAGAGATAGACTATCATTAATATGGTCAATTTGACTACTGTTGTTATTGATGATTATCGATGATTTAAAGGAGTCAATTCTTAAGTTTCTTACATTAAGATCTTGTATTTAATAAAGATCAATGATTTGCTAATATTTAAATCGCTTAAAAGTATGATTTTTATGAAAAGATATTTTTTATGGATTACACAAAGAAATTTATTTGGTAGGCAAATCAACTATTTAAATGGAATTTTATAAAATACATGACGTGATTGTTGATGATTCAGTTATTACTTAAATGTTAATTAATATGTTTTTTTATTTTTGACGACACATCATATGATTTGAATTTAATTTAAATTGTTGATCTAACCAACGTTACTTTTTTTAATAACTAATGGTAGAGAAGAGATTTGTATTCTCGAGTTTTAAGGTTTGCTATTCAGAACATGACACATACTTTAGATGTTAACATATGACGTAACGCTCTATGCTTTATGCACAGTGAAAAATCTCACAAAGTTTGAGTGTGATTCACGTGTGTGGCTCTCTGCATTCCAGCTTTCCAAGTCAAATTGTATATGGACATGTGGAATGGCACGAAAACCATGTAAAAGATAGCCCCCAACATTGAATAATTAATGTCTCAGACTCTTCAGTCTGCTTATAATTTTTGTTTTTTTTCATTTTTTTACCGGCCACAATTATTTTGCTTTTTTTTTCTTCTAAGGTCAAAGTGGTTGCATTGCGCGTTTTGGGCATTTTCCTGAGTTAGGAAATTTTTTTTTCCTTAAACTCTAAATTTGTGTCCGTATACCCATTTGGAATTCGTATATAGGATATCGAAAGAGTTTTCAAGACAAGAGGTTTTACTAAAAAGTCTAAAATCAAGCTTTCTACCGTCCAAATCAATTTGATTAGTCATTTGTAAAGAACGAGAAATTTTTCATTGTAACCGGAATATAAGTAATATTATGCATTTTAATATAAGTGGTGTGAAATTTTAATATATAAATTATTAATTTTTAACAGTATATTTCGTTATTTGTATAGCAACACGTGGTGTGACATCCCGTATTCTGATCACACTAAAAAATCCCTTGTGAAGAACAGAGGACAATGTATATCAATTTCTATGCAAATTCTCTCATTCCACGAGGACTCGCATAGATGGCGGATTCACATAGGGACTTAGGTGGTTTTGGAAGTCTCTAGTGGTCGGAAGAGAAGTTGGTGAAGGCCTTTTAGGACTCGTTGAATGCTTGATACGAGATCATTGTGTCCGTTAAGTGTTCGATGAAATACAGGTTTAACACACCAAATGGTGAATTAAATGCAATTTGAAAAACATTTGTGAGCGAAAAAGCAATCTTTTACTCTAGGACCCCTGCAGTTAGAATCTGAATCCGCCAGTGCTTGCATCTATTTGATCGTCTAAAGGTCATTCTTCCTGACATAATTTTTTACCACCAAAACGCCTTTGTCCGTAACCGCCAAATCAAGGGCAATCTATTTGTCGCCCATGCAGGCAACCATTATTTTGAACTCGATAAGAAATGGAAGACAAGTGAGATGGCTATGAAACTGAATATGAATAAAGCCTATAGTAGAGTGGATGTGACATTTTGGACTAGACAAGTTGAGGATGGGGTACGATGCTACTTGGGTGGCTTTGGTGATGAGTTGTGTGGATTTGCATTCCATTTAGATCAAAATTGTTGAGGATCCTCACATCTTAACCATTTATCATGCATCGTACGGTCAAAAATCATTTAACTTTCTTTATTTAAAACTAAACATAAATAGTACATGATGAAAATTGATCACATTATGTACAATAAACAATTATGATATGGGGATCTCCACAAAGTAAATTCAAATTGAGGATCCCCACAAAGTGGATCCGGAGAGGATCCTCAATTTGAATTCACTTTGTGGAGTAAATTTTTATGTATGTTGGAAATCCTTATATATATATATATATATATATCTCAATATATAAAGGGTCAAGAATTAGAAAATTCTAGGCCCTCACTTTAAAGGCTCGCCTTAGATTCTCCAAATTCTCAAGATTGGCTCTGGTAGAGGTTGCCCCTTGCTTTCCCACATCTTCTTTGAGAACGATTCACTTTTTTTTTTCCCGCGGACCACCAATAAAAATTGTCGCAACATATTGAAGATATTTGATGATTACAACAAATAATAAACAAACACTAGAATTATAGTTTTGTAGGGTATATGTTTGGATGAGGATTTTACAAGATTCAATGAATTAATGTTAAACTAAGACGAAATGGACCGTAAAATGTAACATGGAAAGGACATTGATACTATTTTTTGGCCACTGGATTAAATAAAGAAAATTTTAACGAAAACTCCAGGTACTGTTCAATTTAACGAAAAGCTCTTACTAAAAAATCAATCCTGATACTATTCACTTTACCTTTTATTTTGACCTTATCGTTAAAACTCAAAGTTTTCAAACTATTTTCATTAGTTTTTCTTTAAATAAACCCAAGAAAAATTAAATGATACAAATTGACAATAGTGTGCAAAATGAAAAAACGAATACATGGAAATTATTTCTCATCTATGTTTATACTCAAGGATATGTGTTTGGTTCCTTTTATTTTCTCTCAGTATCGCTTGTGTAAGAAAAATTAAATAAAACGATGATCATTCAATACAAAATGACATTCTACTTTATGGTCCATCGTCATGAAGTTGGCAAATGTTGTAAAGACACAAAAAGAGATGATGCCAATACAAAATCAAGTCTTGCAAAATTGAAATATAAAACAAATTCATGAGAGGACGGTTTATTTTTTCGAGAAATGTTAAGGTAGAATTTTTCATGGATCCTTTATCACCTTATAGTTTTTTTACAATATTTTATAATATTAATATAAAAATTTACGTTAAACTATGAAATAACAGAAAATTCATATACAAAAGAAAAAGAATTAGCTTTTCTTGAAGGTCTTTGGAAATCGTCGCATGTAACATTTCTCTTTCCAAATATGGATATCTGTATTTGTTATTTTCCTGATAGAATCTCCTCCAAAATCTGTACTGACTTATGGTGTGGCGTTTGATCCGCGGCTGTACGACAACTTACGCGCCTCCAATGGCGAGGTAAGGAAAGGGATACATCTGTGCGTTTGGTCGTGCGCGCGTCCGTGGCAAGGACACTTCCAAATTATGTCGTCGTATTTTCACTTTTATTTTTTGTCTGTACGTTATGTCGTCGTAGTATAATTTTATAAAACGGTAGACCAAGTCTTCAAAACGACACCAAATCTGATGACGAAAAATGGTGAATCCACAGCAATCGAGTGCGTTGTGCCCTGTAGGTTTTGGTCACACGTTGTGCTGGCAAATGAAGACCAACACTCCCTCTTAGTCTTCGTCTTAGTCTTCGTTTGTTGCTTTATCTTCCTGGAACAAACTAAGATTTGTCAGTTGAGGTGAATTGTGGAATTCGATTACACTTATAGCATGTTTACTAACCCGTAATCGAAATGAGAATAAGAAATTTAATTCCAATTACGGATTATACATGTGTTTACTAAATTTGAGAGGAATCAAAAGCGCATGGGGCCCACACAAAAAATGGAATCCAATTCTTGAAATTGGAGGATTTAGATTCCCAACATATACAAGGTATTTGGATTCCGGATTGCACAAGCAATAGGAATGATAATTTTTTTTCCCTTTATGCCCTCACTTACTTTCATTATTTCCAAAATTATCCTTTTAACCCTACTTATTTTTCTGAAAATGCTCCTAACAATTTCTTTCCATGTCCTGCTAGCTCATTAAGCATAATTCTATACTCATTCACATTATGCACAACTCCATACATATGCCGAAGAGAAAAAACTACAACTTGAGCAAGAAAATTTAAATTTTAAAGTCAATACTTAAATTTATAAAAAAAATAAACAAAATCATTTTAGTATGTCTATGAAATAAAAAAGCAATTTAATTTTTTCTTACTAGTATATACTATATCAAATTTTATTAAAAAAAGTATATAAAATATTTGATTTGAGACAAGGACATTTTAGTAATCATACTGGTTTATATTCCTATTCTGCTGAATTAGTAAATAACTTATAGAATTATATTCTGATTCAGGACAGTTTTAGTAAACCACTTCAACAGGAATCTAATTCTGATTACACCTCATTTCAATTCCTCCTCAATCCAATTCCTCATCAATTCAATTCCTCTCAATTTGATTACGGATTAGTAAATGCACTATTAATATATTATATGAACATGGGATCATCAATCATGGATCATGGAAATTGTGGTGAAACATGATACACGGGTTGTTAGGGTTGGCGACTATGAAGTGTTGCAGTCTTATTTTTGGAGAACACTGTAGAGGATTCAAAGGCGTTGTTACGTAGGATCACTAGAACATTAATTTTTTACCCAGTTTTGTCGTCAAGCCAACGATACGACTCACTGTCTAGCTAGCTTGCTCATCATTTTGGTTCCTGTTTTATAACTAGTTTAAGGAACCTCCAAACATCATCTTAGATTTATTGTTGGAAGACTGTATTGAGTCATGGGCGTTTCTTGCACCCATGTTGTACTGTGTTACTACTCCGTTAACACTTGTACAACGCAGGTGGAATTTAGTTGGTATGACAATTGTAGTATGAACTATAAACTTAGATACGAGTTCTACTAATCTCGATTATATACTTATCCGTTGCACATATTGAGCATGCTTCTTGTGATTAGAAACGCCTTCTTTGACCTTTGATATACATGAGGTTGCTGACGAAAATAAATAGATGGATTCATTCTCGATGAGATTGTCATAACTTTTTACTTTGATACATGACGATGAAAAATCGATAGAACTGGCCCTAAAATTTATACACCGTAAATCATTTTAGTCGTTTTTCCATGAAAAATCTGTTGAAAATCTCCGAGAAACTTCCCTTTGGCTAGTGGCAAAATCATGTATACGTAGTTCAAAAGTAGCCACTTATATGGACTGGAAACAAAACTTTAATGGGGTTCTTTCATCGCTAATCTTGGTTGAGACTAATATATACTTCATTTCTTTAACGTCAAGTGAATATGGTTAAGTGGATATAGATGTCACACCACTCCTTTAAGTGTGCCAAATCCACCACAGGGAATTAATATACAGATAAGCCAATGCACAGAGGCTTTTCTTTTGTTTAGACAGATATATTTGTCATTTACCAATGATCAAGCAGAATTTAATTAAATTGAGCTTAAGCCAAAGTAGTTAGAGGGTTTGGTCCACCACTACCGAAATATAAATTTTCTTGTCCATTAATCTGGAACATGAACTAACCTTATTTATGATCTACTTTCTATTAATCACAGCAACTTAATTAGGCTGTTCACAAATAGTTGTGTGGATCACACAAGGTTTCTGAAATTTGGGGGAGATCATTATAGTATAGGCAATGGTTAAACATAGAAATTCATGCTATTAGTTAGTTTATTGGTGAAGTCGAGTTTATTGGTAGTTCCCTTTTCCGTTGGTTAGCTTTATTGTTTTGTGATTTGTGGCTTAGCGGTTTTGTGTTGTGTTGTGTTGCTTCGACGAGTGTGGCCTTGTTATTTCAATGGTGATTGATGTGGCATCGCTATATTTTAGCAATGGTTTCATGTGAGCATTCAGAGCCAATCTTCCACGTCTATTGTCTTTATGATTGACTTGTATCATTTGCTCTGGTTGTTGTAATTCTTGTGGTAGTCATGTATGAATTTTATCTCTTTTGTTATTATGCATATTTCTCTCCAGATCAAGAAATTTATTTACTTGTAAAAAAAAAAAAAACAACTAGTAATTAGGTTACTAACTGAAGGTGTATTAAAACCAAACTCTAAAACTAAAATAAAGGAGAGACAATAGGAAACCCCAGCTCCAAACAAAGAGAGTCAAAATCTTATCTTGGCATGCCTTTGACCTTATAATATATACAACAAGGTGATTGGTCAATGTGGTGTGCTTCCCTTGTACCAACGTACGTTGTCTGTTCTTGCTGCTCCCACATAAACAACTGATATATCTCAAAAATGCAAGACATTCCTTATTCCCTAATCCTTATGGAACAATGCATTATTATATATAAATGAATGCTAATGCTCCATTTTTGAATGTTTAATCCTCTTATGGGATCGCATAAAGCAAAAGCAGGAGTGGAAAGAACAATGTGTGTTCCATTTCTGTAATCCTCAGTCAAATTATTGCTATAACCCTAATATTATAGAACTTTATATATGTGGCCTTTTTGCAGTCTTGTATATTAAAATTCATTAATTAATTAGTTATACCAACATAAATAGGAATCAATATCATCATTTAATCAAACCAATTGGTATTTAAAATTTTAGAAATTAATTTTTTTATGCTTATATTGGTCTTTGTAATCTTGCAGTTCTTGGTGATATCGACATTCCATGAAGTACTTGAAGTCTGCTTATTGCTTTGCAATTAGTCATACTTTATTGTAATATTTTTTTTAAAAATATAATTTGCAGAAACTCGTTTGAAAATAAATGGTTTATGAATTTCTCTGTAATGCCCTTTGCTCAATGATGAAATATTGTACTTTTACTAAAAAAGAAGTTTTTTATGCATGCACGTTCCCACTCGACATTAGCATGTACTGTCTAAAATGTTCTATCATACGCAAGTTACGCATCATAGATATAAGTTGAGTCATGGCTTAATAAGCTGATTGATGCGTGAGGTTTTATTTTAAAATTGTAATCTAGGGAAAATTACTACTTATAAAAAAGTTGGTTCTCTTGATCATTTGAATTGAAATATTTATAATCATTACCATTGCATTTAACATCAAGAGCGAGTATTGAAACATTAAAAACACATTTATTCGTTCTCTACTCTCAATATCCAGTCCAAATGTGAATGGTTTTGTATTTTTTAATCACCCAGTTACAAGGAGAACATTTCTTCTACTTAATAAACCTTTTAAATTCATGGACAATCATCGATCTTTCCACTGTAGTACAATTATATTCGATCCAGCTCCTAATGGAGCAAAACTATACAAGGTGTTGACTAAAGACGAATAATTCTCTGGTGCTGCACAGGAAAATGTAAGTAGGTGAACTTATTTAATTCATCACATGTTTTTGGTGGCCTCGCCATTGTGACCAATCCATGCATGCACTTACTCGAATTTTTTCAAACTTGTTGGGTAAGACCAGAAACCCTAGTGCTCTCCGATCACTTGATCGCTTTCCACATCGATCACTGTGTACATGCACTATGCACATATTATAATTTTCCTATACGTGAACGTACCACGGGCTCATCCTTGGCCTCTTTTGTTTATTATTAGAGAGAGACATGACAAGTAAACTAGTGACATTTTATGTTAATAAAATAAATATATATATCGTTTAGATATTTTTTGTTTTATTAATATGGGACTTTAAATGGCACTGTATTTGTATCAAATAAGGCGTTATAGTTATTGAAAGCAGTGTTTCAAATATCAATCGATGAAAATCTCGATATGCATTTGTGAAAATATCGATGAATATGTCGATATTTGTTGCTTTCAAAGGAAGTTTAAAATGAAACTTTAGAAAATATCAAACATTGGTTTAAATGAAATATAAGAGTTTCTCTGATATTTAACTGATATGTCGAAAATATTAACAAATTTGTGTATTTTAGCTGGAATTTAAAATTTTCCTTATATGAGGTGAAATTTAATTTCAAACACTGATTAAGAATCATGTATATGTGTATAACTACTACACCATGTGGAAAAGTAGATATTGAAAAAAATAAAATAAAAGGAAGACAATGAAAGAAAGTGAAAGAAAATGATGGTTCACAATTTTTCTCTCCATGCAATCCATTCGTTGATTTTTTTAAGGGTGTCAAGAGATAGCGACTCATTGGATAATCAATTTGTAAGTGTAGATGAGCCAGCCAAGTGTGTGCTGTATTTTTTATATTTTAGTTATGAGACCAAACTTGTTCTTAATTTTGTTAGGTTAACAATAGTTTTGTGACAAATTGATGAAGTAAGAACATACGTGGTTTATGCATTTATTTATTGTACAACTAGAAACCTACTACGTTAAATGTATTGTTTTTGTTTGATTTATTTATTTTTACTTTCAAAGGGGAACAACTAGTCGCAAATCACGGTTATCCACCCATTTCAAGGGTCGGGAAGACTCATAGAGGTATTTCAGCCTCTCCCTTGCTACAAATTTGGCTTACAAACCAGCCTTGTTTTTTTTTTTTTTTGATTTATTTAATTTGATAGTAACAAGTAAATAAAAATGTCTGAAAAGTTAAAAAAGACATGTGAAAATCAGTTTTCTTTTCAGATATTGTATATATGAGCTCTTGCACACCTTACAATCTAGTTTTGTTGGAGCAGGTTCTACGTACAAGATTCCTTTACACATGTGCGCGCAATTCCAGTCTGTGGCTCAAGTTGGTGCTGGAAGTGACTCATTTATCTACTCTATTGGGGATCCTCTTAAACAATTTGGCAACTCATTTGTCTACTCCATCAAAGAGATTCTAAGTATACAACTCGTTTCATAATATTCATGTATTGAACTAAGCCACCAACAGTTATTAACATTTCAGAAAATCATTATCACTACGATTAATTATTTGGACTGTCAATGTATTGTTGAGTAGGTGTAGATTGTAGGGTTCAATCTGTATGTTTGTAATGCTTCGCTCTACGTACAAATCAATCACTGATAAACTGCCATACATTGATTCTAGTTGCGCTGGTAGAAATTAAAGATAAAAGATGATCGAACAAGTGAGGTTTGTGTCTAAGGTTTGAGGTAATTTGGATTGTTGAAGATGGTTCACGTAAAATCGCTTGAAATTGATAACTTCCAGCACCGCACCTAAAGTATTTAGGAAGTTTGGGCCTGTAGTGGACCTTGCCTCCACGAAGCGTTAGCTCCTCAGTTCTTATAGGGACTCGGCTGTGCTTTTTTTTTCCCTGGTTATGCTTCATCTTCAACCTTATATTGCTCCAAATTTTAGTATGTTGAGTGTGTTTCCCTTGCATCCGTTAGCTCCTTCATTTACTCCTGTTTACTGGCAACTACCACTTGAGATTGGGTGAAGGTAAATACTAATGGTTCTTTCAGAGATAATGGTTCGGCAGGATATGGTGGAGTGTTTCGAAATTCTAATGGTGTGTGGGTGGGGCCTTTTAGGGCAAATGCACATGTTGCTAGTGCTGTTGAAGCTGAAGTTCTTGCAGGTTTGGAGGCAATCCGTGTGGCATGGGTGCGTGATTGGCACCATGTGTGGTTGGAAACAGACTCCTTTTTATTGTAATGTTATTCATAACATGTTTTTGTACCACATTTTCATATCATCTTGTGTGACATTTGATGTGGACAGTCACATCATTTGAATTAATTAGATTTTTTAATTTAGTTCATTATTTAATAAACTAATAATTAAGAAAAACTAGTTAATTAAATAATGATTGTGGTATATAAGAAGTATTTCTCATTCATTCCTTGGATTTTGCGAATTTTTCAAATGATATGGTTGTCCACATCAGATACCACCTAAGATGATATATAAATATAATATAAAAACATGATACGAATAACATTACTCTTAGTTTTTTACATCTCCTTCTCCTTCTATTTCGTGGAAGTTACGTAATGATTGGGCAAATTGTATGTGGCGTGCTTCTAGGTTGCATTTCCATATCTCACATATTTTTTGTGAAGGTAACAGAGTAGCGCGAATTATGGAGCTGACCACTCCGATTACTCATGGTGAGATTTTGTTCTTAGAGATCCGGCCATATTCAATTAGAATTTTAAAGAATATAACATTTTAGGTATATTCAATTATGAATTTGGAGCGAATTAGAGAGATTTCGTCGTGTATTTTCAATATTCACAAATCTCACCTCTTTCAAAGAGATTTCGAGGGAATTGAAATAAAATTTTACATAGAATCTCTACAAACCAATTAAACTCTATCAAAATCCATGATTTATAAATTCATTAGAATCACTCAAAATCTCAATGGTATATACCCTCCTTAAGAGTAAGGTTAGAGTTGTAGTCCAACGACCAAGCTTAATTGTGTTTACTCTCAATAGGACAAGCAACAACAATAGAATGAGAGAGATTTGAAAAGAGAGATCAAGCCACTTATACGATGCAACTGCTCCCCATATCATGGAGGCAATCAGTTTTTAACGAGTTTGTAACCAACACCAATTCAAAGTTTCGAGTTCCAATATTTCGCTTCATTAACCAATTATGTATATAATGTGTATTAGCTCTAAACATATCACAATCCCTCACTTACTTGTCCGACATACCAAAACCAATAGCATGTGAAACACTTTGAAAGAAATTTCAAAGTTGACATACATTTGTTTAGGAAAACTGTTGCCCCCTTCCATAGAGGAAGTTCAAGAATTAATTGGTTTCTATATCAAAAGAAAACGTAGTTAATTAACCACAAGTGTATCACTTATAAAATTATTCTTAATTGGTCATTTTTCTGTACGACGATATTTACATAAGTTTCTACCTCAAAAGTATATATCCCAAACTTGAAACGAGGTTAAAGTCGAATAAAAAAGATTCTGCAAAATAAAAATACATAAATACTAATCTTCAAGTGTAGATAAAGTCATTATCCACGTTAAAGCTAGAGTTAAACATCTTTTACTGTATAAAAGTGCAACGAGTACTGATATGTAGAGTCATCAAGGTTCTAAAAGACACTAGGTGCTGGTTGAGCGGCGGGCTGAGATCTAGTGCCTAGGCGGATTTAATTAAATATATTATATTTCGTGTAAATAAGTGTTTATTTATATTTAAAATATACATAATTTCATCATAAACTTCAAAATAGAATGACATATATATTATGAGCTATTGGAACATAATGAAAACATGGGAAACAAGCATATACTGTATGTTTATTTAAGTATTCAACAAGTCTCTTACAATTTATTGAAAAAAATAAAATGCAAAATGAAAGTCATCTATTTTCTGTCTAAGTAAGTCGCAATCTAGACAGGTCTTGGCGGGTTAAGTGGGTGCCCAGGTGTTCTAGGCGGGTCAGTAGGTCTAAGCGTCATTTCTTAATTTTCAAATGCCTAGGCATTAATCGGGGCGGGACCTAGGTGGCGCTAGACAAAAATTTTTAGAACAGTGAGAGTCACATACATACATATATATATATATATATATATATGTATATGTATATATGGAAGGAGATAAGCACTTTGTAATTAAGAAGAAACCTAGCTTCCGATCCAGTAAACTACAATGGCTGATTCTTTGGAGCAGAGGTTTAATAGATTGAGGGATGCAGGAACAAAAAATCAGGATAATTCTACAAGTGTTGTTCCAAGCAGGTCACGACCGATCATCCAAAGTGTTTCCAGAACTCTCCGAATTAATAAAAATTTGGAGAAATACTTTGAGCCAAGGGTACTAGCAATAGGCCCTATCCAAGTATTCTACCCTGGAAGAGTTCGAGATAAAGAGAGACCAAGTGTTCTTTGCTGAACAAGACTTGTTCTTGCTAGAGAACCAAATCCCTTATGAAATCCTCCACCTTTTGATGAGCTCAAGCATAAAAAATAAAAAAAAAGGACCTTTGGAACGGAATCCAGGTGTTTCTCGATCTGCATAGTACTGCAGCTTGCGCATCAGCGAAGCCGTTCAGATGGTATAAAAGGATGATGCGACAAGATCTGAAATTTGAATGGCGTTTGGGAGTATGTGTGGAAGATTCATGGCCTACTCACCTTCTCGAGCTTCTTCGAACAAGAATGCTAGGTCCAAAAAAAAATGGCAGGGAGGCAGCTGATAACGAACTTCTTCCACCATCATTTCGCAACGCGCAGGAGCTTAAGGCAGCGGGGATCCATTTTAGGTGCAGTGAAGGTATGCGTGACATATCTTTTAAATCACTATGCTTTGCAGGATTTCTCTTTCTTCCACCAATGAACGCGGACGCAATGCCTTTGTTCTTGAATTTGATTGCTTACGAAATGTGTCCCGATTTCCAAAATGATTACGCGGTCACCTCTTACTTAAGCTTCCTGAGTTCACTCATTACTCATCCCGAAGATGCAAAGCAGCTAAGGTCAGCCCGCATACTTCACAATAAACTCGAAACTGACGAAGCACTCGCTCAACTCTTCAACGAGATAGGCCCTGATTTGGTATCAAACCCTTCGATAATTCACATCAGTAGCAGATTAGAAAAGCGCTACAAATCCAAGTGGAAGGCATGGATGGCTCAGTTCTTTGAAGATCATTTCAGTAGCCCCTGGGCCATGCTGGCGTTCATCGGTACTCTAACGGCACTTTTCTTGAGCGCCATCCAGACTTGGTACTCAATCATCAGTTATCATCATCCTAAATCTTAGGATTCTCTGTTGGTATTTTAAAAGCTAATATCCAAGAGAAAATCACGGCCTCGTCCACCTTCATACGATCTGTTTGTGTTCATTCTTGCTATTTCGATTTCCTTGTAACCAACTCATTAAGATTATTTTCATTCTATTAAGTTGGCCTTCGAGGAGGCTTAGCGAATCCTTTGGTTTGTTGATTATCAGGCGTGGCATTGTTGAATTTTGCCAACAGAAATATGTATTGTATCTAGAATATATCATATGAATATTAAAATACTTGCATCACAAGTAATAAAACTTCTTTCATAAGGGATTTTTGGCTTAAATTTTATATTATATTTTTGTTGTTTGATGTGTATTTTTATTACATGTCTCAAAGTTAAATTTTTTTATTTTATTAATATGCACATTGTAGTTCTTCCAATTATAAAATGAGGCTAGGGGCTCTTTACCACAATGGTAGAAATGCGTTAAGTTATTGTATGACAACGTGGGTTTGAATCTCACCAATGACTAAACCCTAATATCTAGTATCGTTTAATAAAAAAAAATTTATAAAATGAGAAAATATTGAAAGACATTAGTGACCCATAAAAAAACATCGAAAATACAATAAACCTAAATGGGCTGGCAGTTACTTTAATCCGGCCCAAACCCGAGTCTGGCTGGGTGTTGTTGTCCGATCAAAACCCTAGCAGCTCTGCATAAAACCTCATTTCGCTATCCTCCTTGCTTCATTTTGCATTCGGCTGCAAATTTACCCTCTCTCTCCGCACTCTGCAGATCCAGAGCCCTCTCAAGTACTCTCTCTCTCTCTCTCTCTGGATTTGAGAGACTAATAGCCATTTTTACTGATTAAATTTGTGTTTGACAGGCAGAGATGAAGGTGGTCGCTGCATACTTGTTGGCTGTGTTGGGCGGCAAGACCACCCCTACGGCCGAAGATATCAAGGACATCCTTGGCTCCGGTAACTTTCCCTTTACCCTCTTGTGGTTCTTTTGCTCGTTCTGTTTATAACCCTAATTATTAACCGCATCGAAGATTGTGACTTTGTGGTTTCGTAGTGCGATATTGCGTGTTGATTTGTAAATCCCATTTCTGTATTCGTATTTTCTATGTGGGTTTTGAATTTTGATCCCTATGAGGTTGAGATTTTATTTTTTGATTTTTTGTGAACCTGAATATTTGGAAGTGACAAGGAATTGGGTTATGTGGATGTGTTATTTTTCGGTGTTGAATCATGGCGATAATGATTTCCTTTGTGTATTAATGTACGTATGGAATTGGATGGTTCGACTTTAATAGTTTTGGTTATTGTTTGTTTGTATTTTTATGTACTGGAATAGCAATCCATATGACATATCTCTTTTTTGGTAAGATGAAGCAATTGAATGCCGTTATAATACCCATATTTCCCGAAATTCTGTTTGGTTGCATATGGTTATCGGTCTGACGACTTCTAGGCCTCGTTTGGCCTCTAGGATTGGATTGGATAACACCTAAGTTAAATGTATATTGAAGGTAGAAAGCAATTATTAGAAGAGGATTAGACATGGAGGAATCTTGTGCCTTCTAATCCTACCATTTTGGATGATTGGAATGACAAATTTTCCTAATGAGTAATCCTTCTCTCTAAACATATGCATTTCGATCTTCAACATACCTTTATTTAAGTGGGTTATCCATTCCAATCCAATCCTAGATACCAACTGAGGCTCAAGAGGATAGCAATTTATTAACTGTATTGGAGTTGTTGAATGCTTATGTTGTCTGTGCTTTCAACTCTGGATGTTAACATTAGGAATCATGGTGTTGTGTCTATACAAGGTATTATTGAGTCTGAAAATTTGGTATTGTTTACAGTTGGTGCTGAGGCTGATGATGACAGGATTCAACTTCTGCTCTCCGAAGTCAAGGGTAAGGACATCACAGAGCTAATTGCCTCTGGAAGGGAAAAGTTGGCCTCTGTGCCAGCTGGTGGAGGTGGTGCTGTTGCTGTTGCTGCAACTGGCGGTGGTGCTGCTGCTGCTGCTGCCCCTGCTGCAGCTGAGGCAAAGAAAGAGGAGAAGGTTGAGGAGAAAGAGGAATCCGATGATGTAAGTTACCTGGATAATCTCATTAATATTGGTTTGCATGCTATAATGACTGCTAATCCAATTCTGTTGCTATTATTTCTTAAGACGTATATGTTTAATAGCTTCCATCTCAACATGATTTGTATATGTGCATGGCGGCAACCTTCTGTTAATATGGTCATGTAAATTCAGTAGACATTTGCCTTTGTTTGAGTTGTGGAACATTCAGATGCACGTTTTCTTGACCGCTACTAATAGTCTTCATACTCAGATTGTATCAACATACAATCTCGGACACGGCAGACTACGATATAGTTATCTTATATTTCTCGTTTTTTTCCTTGTTGCAGGACATGGGCTTCAGTCTCTTTGACTAGAGCGGTTGGAGTGCACACATCCCGGTTTTCTCTGTTGGAGTTAAATAGAAATTTTTATTCCAGTTGAATGTTCGGTTTTTGGATCTTAGCCAGTAGAAGACATGATCACAATCTAATATGTAGTTGGTTATGGTTATGCAATTGTGGTGGATTTGAATCTTCTTTTCTATCCGAGTTTATGAATCTTTTGTCTTCCTTCTATGCCAATTTCTCTTGCAAATTGGTGAGTAGCTTTATTTATTTTGTTTGCAGTTGAATGACTTACATGGCATGAACACACGTGTCATTGTAATCTTGTGCCAATAGTCTAACGACGTTATTTTATTATTGGCACGAGATGCTACACATGATGTCATTATACAGTTTACTGAGACGATTGGAGCGAATTCGATGGCCTTAAACGACTACTATTTTGACTTCAAAAATATTGGAACTCAAAGGTTGAATTTATAGGTATAAGCCCAAATCGAACCAATGTTTGTTACTACACCCTCTCATTCCCAACATTTCTAACCACCTTTGTCGCAGTAAAACAGACTGGAAACAGAAAGTAGTTTTCGGAAAATTGAAAAACCGAAAACTGTTTTCTTACTTTCAGTTTTCAATTTTCAAAAAAAGAAAAAGAAAATTGAAAACGAAATGATTATCAAACAATCCTTATGGCGTGAGGCCGGATTCTGTGAAGCAAACAAAAGTCTACACAAACCAGTTGTTTGGATGAATGTGAACTAGATGAATATAGCAAAAAATTAACCCTTAATTTCAAAAATGTCACTTTTTATAAAAAAAAATTCAAATATATTCAAATCTCACTTAGGTGACAAATACCCTCAAGTTGAATTATCCAATTAACTAAAAAAATCAAAACCCTATTAGATGAAGAATTAGAGAAAACCCTAGACTCAAGATATGGTGGAGATCTATGCATAGGAGAGTGATCAGTTGATAGTAGGAAACAGTGGAGGCTTGTGCAGCCTTAAGTATAAATGGTTTTTTTATTATTATTATTTTTTTTATTTTTTTTTTGGCATTGTTCCCCATCTATGTATTCTTTTTGTTTTCGTAGTTTTTCTTCAATTGAATGTTTATTAAAGAATATATTGTCAATCTTCGTAATGTTATTTATCTCAATTCTTTTTTGATAAGAAACAATCTCTTTGGAATCTCTAAGTCTTCGATTGTAATTGTTTCATATTAACATATGCATTTCGTCATATACTGAGAATCTTCTATATATGAAGGCAGTTCGTGCATCACGGTTTTGATTTTTATTGCTCCTTGTGAGTGCAATTATCTATTTCTATAATTACTTGTTTGTGCAAAGGTTCATGTTCCCTGCTAAACAGTAAAAGATTATAGCACAAGAAGTTTTAAGCCTAACAATTAGTTATTCATAGAAATTGAGAATAGTTGTGTCTATTTAAGTGAGATTTTGAATATATATGAAAGTTTTTATAAAAACTGACATTTTTGAAATCAAGGGTTAATTTTTTGCTATATTTGATAAATTCTAGATTGGATATGAATCACGTCTATCATTTGGCAATGTAGACAACATTGGTTTCCAAGCCAATCTAATCATATCCAATCCAATTCAAGTCACTCAGCAGAATCACATCGATATTATCATCAACTTGCATATCACGCTCACAACCAATCACACCCACTAGCACAAGAGGCAGAGTTTATTACAAAAGATCTCGGTGCGATTATATATTGTTTTTATTTTTGTCAGAAATTCTTACTTTCGTTCAACAACTACAATAACAATAAACACTGTAAACACTGAACATATGACTCACGCCATTAAAATCCCAAATCAACAAGCTATAATCCATTTATTTTTCCCACCACAAATGAAGGTTAAATCTTACTAGCGAAAGAGAGACCTTCCGTAGCAAGCTGATCTAAACTGGCAACAGGAGGTTGGGCCTTTGCAAGTTTGGCAATAGCCTGGTTTTCCTCCGGTGTGCCGCCCTCCAGAAATGCTCCGACCACCTTCCCATCTTTAATCCAGTATGATCCAAACTTCGCCTTTGGTGTGGCAGGATTACTGTCGCCGAAGAGCACAGTTTCACCAACATTGTCACCATAGAATTGCCATGAAAGATCGAAGGAGCGGGAATAGAAGAATGGAAGGTAGTCATACTCCTCAACTGTCTTCCCTTCCTCGCTTGCCTTGATGGCCTGCAGAAATCAATGACAATAATATAATTCACGCGCCCACGTGCAGAAGCCTTTCAACCCGAAAACATGACAGATTTGACAGAATGGTATAGATGGGTTCGTAGTTGAAAATTCCATACCTTTACAGCCTGCTCAGCAGATTTGCGTGCATGGTCAACATGCTCAACTCTCCTAATCTCATTGTACAACTTCAAAGGAAAAGTGGCGACATCACCCACAGCATATACATTTGGAACACTTGTTTTGAAGAATGCATCAGTCTGCAATCAACCAGCACATATTAAAACGGATGCCATGAAACATTCACTACAGAAACGGGATGACTAATCAAATGTTGAAACTGAAAATACATATCCAATATGATGAAAATACAAACACGACGAAATCCTTAAACCTTTCTTTCGCTATTGTTTACTTAATATGGGCTAAAACAAGTGCTTATCTGTGTGATTAACCAGTAAAGGCTATGAAGATTGATACTGCTAAGGACTCCAAGCATCATAAAAATAAAGATACCGGAAAAGGGGAAGGAATCAAGTGATTTCGGAAGTTGCACGACCTTAATGCCACCTTTCTCCTCTTCGACTTGTCCCTTGAACAATGTTGTCAGGGGCCTGCCCCCAACACCAACAACAACGATGTCAGCTTCAAGCACGGTGCCATCCTTCAGGTGCACTTCCTTAACCTATATTATGACAAAAGTCAATATTTGGAAGGGCAGTTTCATCGAAGCATGACATCCAAAACGACAAGCAATCGTGTATGTACCTCTCCATTTGAGTCAGCAGTAAATCCAGTCGCAACTGTTCCCTTGATGATTTGAACTCCTTTGTTTTTATAATAGCCCTCATAAAAAGCAGCAATATCAGAAGTGAAAAGCCGAGGCACTGCAAGGACAAGGAAAGATTAGAGGAATGAGGCACATAGAATAGAAAGAGTGGGCAAACTCATATGCATACAAAACAAAAAAAAGCTTGAAGCACTATTCACTTACTGCACCATGGTTCCGGGTAAACCATTTTAACATCTAAATTGTTAATTCTCAAAACTGCACCAAGCTCGAGACCAATGTACCCTCCTCCTACAATCACAGCCTTCCCATTCTTTTTTGCTTTAATTGCTTCGTTGAGTTTATCGGCATCATCAATTTCTCTCAAATAGAAGATGTTTTTGGCATCAGCTCCTTTGACACCAAAATCTGTCAGTCTTATAACCTACAAAAACATAAAATCCATTTGATTTGGTATACAAAGCTAGTTCGCTCAGAAAAGCTGAGGCATGGAAAATTCCTGGAGTTGCTTACGGTTGAGCCGGTGGCAATGACGAGAGTCTCATACTTGAAGGATTCCCCAGTTCCACTGACAAGAGTCTTCCCAGGAAGATCTGCTTTAACTATTTCAGTGCTAAGAATCAATTCTATTCCTGAAATTATAAAATTATGCCTCCATCAGAATACTGCATTCTAAAAGACCCAGAAAATGGAAGATCAGACAAAATTGTTAAAATGAATTCGGGACAATAACAAGTAATAGTGGTTTTCACCGCGTCTAAATACTTGGGAAAGCTCTCAAACATTCTCCAATCAAAATTGGTGTACGCTGTACTGTGAAGAAGAAAAACATACCTTTCTCCTTGTACCAGTCAGGAAGCAATCTTTCTCCTCCACTTCCAACGCAGACATGAAACCCAGGAAGTCTAGCAGGAGCTGCAAGACCAATCCCAACAGTAAGTTACAATGTCACAGAAAGTGATGAACTTAAAAATGAGGTTGCTCTATGTTGACGTGTCAGGTGCAAGTAAGAATCCAGAGGTCACAAGACACAATTCCGCTTAATTTAAGCACTGGAAATTTGGAATAAAAGTAACACAACTTACACTCGGGGAAGAGATAAGCCTTGCTGAGTGCAGGACGTTCATAGGGAGCCACCTGGAAATCAAAGAAATAAAATTTAAGAACATTTGAGAAGTTAACTACGTAATCAAACATAATTAAATTCTACCGCCATTAGAGGATAACTACTTCAAACAGCAGTAATAACATTTAGTACAGAAAGTATACAGGCAGCAAGCAACGAGCATCGACATGAATAACACAAAAGAAAGTATCTTAACCAAAGTTTAATGTGAAAACTGAAAAGCACATCATCAATTAAGCAAGCAGTCGGCAATACTCATCATACTAGATGTAACACTACCACAATTCACATTTTCTAACCTCGTTACCAAAATTCACTACTGATTGCATTAAAATCCGAAAAGAATATAATTTTGCTCAATAATATCTCAAATATTCAGTCAACTGGATACAAAAACACGTGAAAGCGATCATTGGAAGACATACCGCCTCTTTGGAAATGACCGCTAGTTCGCCTGGCTTAAGCCCCTGCTTGGCAAACTCCCGAGCTGCATAACCCTATAGATTTCGAAAACAAACGCATATAAAACTTAAATATTGATCAAGGCTTCCACAGTACAGCAAAATCATCACAAAAAACAGTTTTTGAAGCGTGATCAAAATTATAAAAGAATTTATTTGTCATAATTACCATAATTATGTACTAAAACAACTACAACAGAAACGCATTGACTTCAAGAGCATCAAGTACTCAAAATTTCGTAAATAAAAAACGGAAATTGAAAAAATCAGATTCGATCTATGCAGATACTTCAAATTCAAAGACAGAATTATGTACCTCATCAGGATCGACAGAAAACTCCAAAAAAAAAAAAAAACGAAAATAATGCACAAAATCAACAAAATTCGATCGCAAAGAAACTTACAGCCGAGACTCCGCCGCCGAGGATGACGTACTTGAAGTTCTTCGCCGCCATTGATGGCTGATCGGACGGACGAAACGCGCGTTTCGATTCTTCTTCTTCGCTTTGAATTTAGTTGGTGAAGATGTGAGAGGGATGCGATAAGGTTTTGTGAGCTCAGTGATTGTCAAACTATTTATGTGGCGACCGGTGCTTCCTTATTGGACAGTCTGAACTAACCTATGACGTCCCCTGTGTTAACGGAGTTTTTCCACGTGGCGAATCTAACACCGTATATCTCTGTTGCCTGTGCAATCGCCACGACAACCGATCCGTTAACGGATTCTGTCGTTTAATATTGCCCAAAAAAATATTTAGTTTCTAAATAATTAAAAAATATAATTTTCTGAAATTTCATTTTAAATAATAAATATATAGTCCTTATTAGCCCCGTAATAATATCTCCTTTGATGTCGAAGGTTGAAATGGCTGATACTCTAAATTCAGTGTACACTGAATAAAAAATGAATATCTATTTTTAAATTTTATCTGAACTTATTCCTTTCAATTCTCATAAAAACTGCTGGATAAGAATGAGAAAGTTTACTTCATGTTTAATTCATTGTGAACCTTTTAACTGTGGAAAAAGAAATTAGAAGTTGATTCGTTTCTTTCTTCAACAGATATTGAATCTAATGAGCGATTCAAGTCACATTCATTTATAAAACAAACTAAGCCTAGGTGATCTCTAAATCTTCATATATTTACGTATCGTGAGGAGGAATGGTTGATATGAAGAATGAGGTATGAGTTTAACAGCCCTCCCTCATTGGTAATAAAAGACCTTGATTTTTTCAGGAGCCATTCGTTTTTTTTTTTCGTTTCTTGGTTGTTAGTATACAAATGAATGAGAATGATATTCTTTCCTTACAAATTGAGACATTATAAGTAAACAACTCTTATTTTTATTGTGTGGGAGAACTGAGTGGAAAAACAATCCAAATAAAAAAAGAGTGTTTGAAAAATAACATCTATGGTGAAATTTGGATAAATAACTTGTTTTATTTGGATTATGATATTGCTAAACAGTGTTACGTGGTTGCCCTCTTAGAGATTGAGATCCACTTTGTATCTCTGTGTCCCAAGCTCGCGGATTGAGAGATCCAGACCACTCAATCTCAATCCTACGACCCCAATCAGCCTATTTCACTGGCCCAATTCACTAAAACTCAAAAACTTAGATTGCTTAGATCTCTATCTCTCTCTCTTGAACTGTTCAATATTTTTCGGTTCGCCAACTCTGAATACAGAAATCCGAAGTGGATCTCTTTCCCCCTTAGCAAGCCCATCAAGTTTTGGTTTAGTTTGTCCCTTGATTCGTTAACCAATTGCTCATCGAATTGCGAGGTATGGTTAGTCGATTCGTGGTTTGTTCTTTTTGGAAAATTCAGGGTCAATGTGGCTTATGAATAGCCTCCTCGATGATTTAAAGTGTTGTGAATGTATTTTATTGGCATGTGACTCTTTTTCCTTATACGAAATTTTTCATGTGATCTTATCTATAGGAGGTTATTTCTAGTCCATCTTTTTTGATATGCCTCCTTATAAGCTCTATTAACGTTTTGAAGTAGTGAAATTTGAGGAGGCAGAATGTCTGCCCTCCTGTTTGGGTGATATTCTCATCTCCTTCTATTTTGTACAATCACGGTTAAGTCACGTCAACATTTTATATTGATTTTTTTATCAAGATAATAAGACAAAAAGTAATAGGAATATAAAATGTTGACGTGATTTAACCGTAACTGCACAAATAAGCGAAGATGAAAATGACATCCAAACAGAAGTGCAGATAACCTGGCTCCGAAATTTGATTCTTAAAAATAGTGTTACGTTAAAAAAAAAAAGTTACGTGAAACAACACGACAATATTTCTTGGACAAAGAAAATCTTACACAGTAAGTGCATAGGGTTGTCCAGTGTGAACCGAATTTGATCCTATTTTCAAAGTGGGCACCTAGTTAAAAGTTCTTTGATCATGGCCATTGGATTTGTTCTCCTAAAGCCTATTTAACAAAAAGACAAAAAACCAAAAAAAAGAAAACCATAATCCCCAGAACGAATTTGATCCCACATGAGCAGAACGCAATTGTTGCTGCTGCCGCTACCATTAGGCCATCTCCAATCGATAGTTGGCTAAATGATTTGTTTTAACTCTCTAATCCTTCAAGATATTAATATTTTAATAAACAGTACACAGTCATATTTGCCTCCATCTCCAATCGATGGCCAAAGGACCAGAGGGCTCGTTTTAGCCACGTCACAAAAAACCGTCTCCAACTGAGGGCTAAAGGGTCATAGGGCCAAACATAATTTATTATTTAAATTTAAAAACAACTACAACTTAAATTAAAATCCAACGGCTAAGTGACATTAAAAAAATATAGGAAAAAAAAAGAATTAAAAAATATATATATGAACCAAATTTTGTAAAATAGAAGTTACAGAAAAAAAAAATAGAATTTAAAAAAAATATGAAACAAATTTTGTAAAATAGAAGTTATAAAAAAAAATAGAAGTTATAGGAAAATTTTTGTAAATGAAAAGTTAAATAAAACTGTAAAAAAACAAAAAAATCAAAATCAAAATTAACGGCTAGTTGACGTCAGCTAGCTGTTGGATTCAAAATTTTGTTTAAGGATTCCTGTTGGATATAATCGACAGGAAATCCGACACAAAAAAAAATTCTAGCCAGCTCGGGGTTGGTTAGCTGGCTGGAAAGGGCCAGCCCTTCCCTTTGAGATTCCGTCGGCCCCACGAGCCGTCTAGCCTAGTTATCGGTTGGAGACGATTTTCGGGCTATTTTCGGCCCTCTGGACCCTTCGGTTAGAGATGGCCCTACCACCTCGCCAGCAAACACAAAGGTAGGTACCCTAAAAATAGACTTCGCGTAGAATTTGATGAAGTCATTGCAGCATAAAAATTCAACTTGAAAAAAGAAAATAGTCTTAAACAAATTTCACCACCAAAACCGCCACACTAGAAGAAAACCACCAGATCCAAGCCATCTTCACATACCATTGCAAAATGAACAAAAAAACACATATAATTGAGAATAAGATGGGGTTCAGGGGCATTTAAAACGCCGTTGCTTTGGGTTATGCCGCAACACGCTTGGCCCCCATATTCCAGCATGCCAGTCGGGCAAAGATTAGTGAGGGGATGATTTAGATCCGACGACCAAATCAAGTTTACCAGTCGTAACTTTGAGCAAAGGTTGTGGGAGAAATGGTGTGTGAGAAGGGGTGCTTATAAAAATGATGGAGAATGATGGGTGTTGAGGTTTGAAGAAAGGTAATTTCAAGATAGGAATTAGGTAATGCCGAAAATAAAATATGGTGATAAACACTAAAAATTTGACAATGAACAATGGAGTAATGGTGACGCAAGTTGGAAACATAAGCCATCCACGAAGGGCATAAAATTTGACGAAGGACGCTAGTATAATTGTCACATCCCGGCCTGGGCCCCCACCACATCCCAGGCTCGACTCCACCGTAGCACAATATTGTCCGCTTGGGGCCCCGACCATGCCCTACAGTTTTGTTTATGGGAACTCACACGAGAACTTCGCAATGGATCACTCATCCTGGGATTGCTTTCTCGCTAACTTGCTTAACTTCGGAGTTCCGATGGAACTCGAAGCCAATGAGCTCCCAAAAGGCCTGGTGCTAGGTAGAGATGGGAATACACATATAAGGCTTATAGGATCCACTCCCCTAGGCGATGTGGGATGTTACAATCCATCCCCCTTAGGGGGCCGACGTCCTCGTCGGCACACCACAGCCAGGGTTAGACTATGATACCAAATTGTCACATCTCGGCCCCGGCCCCCATCACATCCCGGGCTCAACCCCACCATAGCACGATATTGTCCGTTTTGGGCCCCGACCAAGCCCTCACAGTTTTGTTTCTAGGAACTCACACGAGAACTTCCCACTGGGTCACCCATCCTTAGATTGCTCTCGCTCGAACTCGCTTAACTTCGGAGTTCCGATAGAACCCAAAGCCAGTGAGCTCCCAAAAGACATCGTGCTAGGTAGAGATGGGAATACACATATAAGGCATGATCCACTCCCCTGGGCGATGTGGGATGTTAGACTCAAGGTAGGTGCACAAGCCTGTCGTACAGACCACTAGAAGTGGTTCCGACTCTTTGTGCAGGGATGTTTGATGAGCTATATATTAAGTCGTACAGGTCACTATAGGTGACTCCTGACTTATATGCTGGCATTGATTGATGAGATATGGATAAGTCGTACAGGTCACTATAGGTGACTCTCGACTTATATGCTAGCATTGATTGATAAGCTATTGGTTCAGCCGTACAGGCCACAATAGGTGGATCCAGTTGACATACCATTTCATATTGATTTATTTCACCTGGGTTACATATTTTTGTTGAGATATTTGACACGGCATAACTGTGAGACTGTTGTTTTGGTTATGGTTTTGAGTTATAGTCACTCATGTTATTTCTGGGAAATTATACAGGTGTTATGGCGAGGGGCTATTGCCTTTGGTAATTGAAATTGGTTTGAAAAGTTTCGTTTCACTCACTCACATTTTCTATTTTTGCACCCCTCTAGGTTCTAGCAGCAGAGTTCCGTATCGACAAGGATTCGTGGCACTTTTCAATACAGATGTCTTCTTATGATGGTATAATCATTATCTTACCTTACTGTACTATACATATGCTCTGTATCACGTGTGAATGGGTCCATACCCGCTCACCGCACACTCGTGTCCTTAGGCACTTTAGATTTTATCGACAAGGATTCGTGGCACTTTTCAATACAGATGTCTTCTTATGATGGTATAATCATTATCTTACCTTACTGTACTATACATATGCTCTGTATCACGTGTGAATGGGTCCATACCCGCTCACCGCACACTCGTGTCCTTAGGCACTTTAGATTTTAATTTATTCACATTTTATACATTATCACACTTTATGGCTTCGTCACTTTTCAGGTGTCGCCCAGCATGGCTCGATTCAGGGTCCTAGTAGACATTCCTGGTCGGGGTGTGTCAATAATGGCAAAGCACATTGAGAAAATAAGCCATCCACGAATGCTGGGATGATTGTGAAGCACGCTGGGAAAATAAGCCGTCCACGAATGACATAAGATTCAAGATAGGAAAAGGAAAAAGCAAATTGCATTGAAGAAATGGTTGCCAACCAACTCCAACTTAAGGAATGGGGTTGGCGGAGAGATGGTCTTTTGTTCTTTGCGAGAAAGGGTTGCCAACCAAACCCAAATTGATTGTGCACCTCTAAATTTTATATATTTATAAAGAAAAATATTCTTAATAAGAAGTGAACAACTAAATTTTTTAAGTGTTAATAACAGTTATATCGTCTAATTTCCAATATTAATATTGAAACTTTTAAAGTCAAATTTCGTAAAATTAAGTTTATTTTCTGCCCTTTTCGTCTATTTTATTTTTTTAATTTATAGTAATGCCAATTTTAAGCAATATTTTTTCTAATTAAAATAGTTTATTGTCCCATATAAACTTGAAAATTACGTCGACGACCGGCACTTAGCGGCATGAAACGGAGTTTTGTAAACGGAAGCATTGACGTCAGCAGTGATGATAACGACCATCATCTTTGTTAATTGTCAGTCATTACCCAATGGATAAACATTTGATTAGCACAAACAAAGGGACCCACATCTCTAACCACCAAAGGAATAAACAAGAAAGAAAAAGGAGGTCTAGGGTTTAGGTAATAAACAAGTGTTTTTATTACGACAATTCATACATATTATTAATTAAGAAGAAAAACACATTTATATTTAATAAGGTTAAAGTTTATATAATTAAATGGTCGTTTTTTTTTTTTTTTCACAGTGCATATTTCATCTGAATTTTTGTTCGATAGCGTCACGTGTTGGTCAAGTGTGGCACTTGATGAAAATGTAAATTGATTTTTTCTGAACACAAATTTAAAATGTAAATTGTTTTTGTAAACGGAAACGTTGACATCAACCGTGATGATAACGCCCATCATCCTTTTTAATTGTCTTTCATTACCTAATGGATAAACATTTGATTAGCACAAACAAAGGGACCCACATCTCTAACCACCAGAGGAATATTTAGTAAGGTTAAAGTTTATATAATGAAATGTCATTTTTTATCACAGTGCATATTTCATCTGAATTTTTGTTCGATAGCTTCACGTGTTGGTCAAGTGTGGCACTTGATGAAAATGTAAATTGATTTTTTCTGAACACAAATTTAAGAGGTAAGAAAATACGTACTGCATAAGGTGTACAATCTGATTGTCACGTCAATTTATGAATCTATCTTATTAAATGACGGTTCAGTATTTAATCGCGTCATCACTCACTCCATAACCAACACCGACAGCACCATGATTGAAGAGGGTCATTGGTTCCCTCTGAAGACGCCACTTGAATAAAATCGTAAGCCGGAACTGCAACCATTAATGTCAACGGGATCAGATTGATGAGCGCGAGTCAAAGCCCAGTTAGTTCACTCAAATATAATCGGGCTTTCAACAAAAAGTGTTTGAATCATGTTGGGCTTTTAGGTTATCCGGGGTCAAAAGCCTTCTTGTGCAAATGAAGGTGAAGGATATGGGAAATAAGAGGGAAATAAGAGGAATGGAGAATGATGAAGGATTGTGGTTAAATGAAAGGAGGGAGAAATGAAGTAGAGTATAATAAAGATTTTGGTTTTAATGCTACGTAACATTCAGTGTTAAGTAGAGATATTTTAGTGTGACTGGAATACAGGCACATACATTATATGTCGTTATATAAGTGGAGGAATACTTTGAAAACAAAAAACTTCCCTCCACTTGTGTAATGCTATATGGCGTACCGGCTCGTATTTCAGACACATTGAAAAATTTCTCAATGTTTTAAATGTTTTAGCTGTTAAATTTAGATTCCACAACTTTTAAGTTTTCTATTTTTAATCTAATTAATTTATTTTTCATATTACTCATAATTAAATAAAATTTTAAAGGGCAAATGGCACATAGTGGAGCTCAACCATGCATTAAGAATGTTTTTCGCTTTTCAATTTAATTAGGGAAAGGGATCATCTCTAGATCCCTTCCTCCAAATCAAGGAATCCGGATTTTTGAAATTTGATCCAATGACTATAAATAGGGGGCCATTTTAAAAGTTATAATAACTTTAACCGTTTGATCAAAATTTTAAGGACTCGGATGCCTTGATTTGATGAATTTGATAGAAGGGATCCGGAGAGGATTCCTTTCCTTTAATTAGGGTTACTGGGTTTTCCAAGCCTGTTCAACGTGTAGGCAACTCTGAGCACAAAATTAATATTTGATTGACCTTCAAGGTCGGCGAGCCATATGGTACTATAATGAATCATGGCTTGAATATTTTAATCACTTTCCTTTTTCAGTACAATAATACATATTACATTAAAAAGTGGAGAAATTTGACTTAGTCACAAAATGCTACCAATAATAAATTAGTATCGAACTTTTTATCTAACGAAGTTTAAATGAAAGTGAAAGCCAACAAGAATATTTTCCTAGTAGATGGTCTCTACCCATCAAAGAACCAAATAATGTTGATCAAAAGAAGAGAAATGATAATGCGACTTTCTCAAAGAACCTCATGTTTTTTACTCAATGTTCTATAATGTTGGCACGAGAACGTTAAAATGTGAGGTGACAGAAAATTCATAGAGAATCTTAGTTTGAAAGAATCTCCCTAGTATTTATCAAAAAAAGAATAATAAAAATGGGATCCTAAGCTTAACCATTGTTATCATGAACTAATTCATGGCTCGTATGGAACTGTTTTTAAAATGACTGAAAGTGCTTTTAGAAAAAATGTTTTTGGAACCTTAGAAAAAATGTTTTTGGGTTCCAAAAACACCAGTTATGTGCTTGTTGCAAACAACAATAAAATGGTTTTCCAAAATTCACTTGTCATTTTACTAAAAATTATTTTCATAAGCATTTTTACCAAAAACGTTTTCAACTATTTTACACATTTGCCTATTGGAAGTTAAATTAGAAGGCTATTTTCAAGTTTCAACAACGTCATTCCATTCAAAACCTTTGATATCCCAAAAGAAAATTGCTTTATACCTAGAAAGCATAGAATAAGGAGAAAAAAGAAACAAAAGAAGATTTTACGGCTTCACTTTAGGTGCCTAAGGACTTGGGATTAACAAATTAATAGGGCACTTTATATGGCTAATCATGCCTTCCCATGTTTACTGCTTAAGTTGAGGACCGAGGAGGGGCCAATACAGACACCAACCATCCCTTTCGGCCGGCCAAGGAATGAACTTGGCACATACACCATGAGAGATGGATTGTTCCACTTCATAATGTACATTGTATGCGGTTGTATTTTGTACATTCATATATATATCGATAAATACAATTGATCGCGAACGTTCAAATGAAAAATATAATTATCTATTATTAGGCACAATTTAATCGCTGAAGACAATTTTCTCTTCAGATTCGCCATTTATTTCACAAGTACAGAATCAATGACTAAACACGTTCTATGGAGCACAATTTTAATTTATGACAGTGGTCATGATTTAGGTTTGCAGTTTCGTTTAGGGTTTTGGTCTACCAACTATATGACTAAACCTTTAAATAATGGCCTAGCACTTTTTTTTTTTTCAGCTTTAAAAAAATTTATCATTTCAAAATTATTTTCAAATCCAGGGCCCACGAATCATTTTTTATGTTATTTCATACTATACAATTTTTTTGTTTGTGGGATCATTTAGGTTGAAATTCAGCACCTTATTTCTTAAAGTATTTATTTACTTGGATAATAAGCGATTCCAATTATCGTATCACTTAGAAAGATAAAAATAGAATGTTAAAAGTATTTTCTGTAACTGTATAATGAAAATGAATGTTTACATACCTTTCAAATTGATATTATTAAATATATTATGTTATCAAACTGTAAATTTAAGCGTGATAGAAACTTGTACCAAAACATGATAAAGCATGGGATAGTTTTGGTGGTTATGTATAATGTGAAGAGGCTGAACAAGGTGGGGTCCGACGCTGTCAAATCAATCACATGGTGAAACCATGTCGTGTTTGGACCGACCCATTTCAAATTTCGTTTTCAATTCCAAGAAGAAAGATCTTTTATTAATTGGACTTAGTGTGTCGGGGCATTCAATTCGATAGCAACCAAACATTACATGGCCACACAACAGTGTGTTTCCTCCCTCTGAGTCTCCGTTGATCGCAGTACTTCTACACCTCCTGTGTAAGAATGAGGACCCTCTCTGGACCCTTATTGGAAAGATCCTGAATTTTTAAATCGCGTTCGTTTATCATATATTGTATTATTAGTCAGTCAGATGTTATTTATATTTAATTTTAAATAAAAGTATTTAAAATGATTTCTGACCGCACAATGTACTATGAACATACACGATTTGAGGATTCCCAGAATCCTCACAAAAAGAATTCGGAGAGGATCCTCATTCCTTGTATAATATCGTTTGGGATTTCAAATATTTTAACTATTAAATTTGCTTGAAAATATAAAAAATTACAATCTAAATGATTAATATAATATGATTCGGTATTTCGAATAATTTAACTATTAGATTTGTTTAAAAGTATAAGAGTATAAGAATTTAAATTTAACGGTTAAAATATTTAAACTATCCGATACTTCGGAGCAGTACTCATTGTTAAAGGGTAAATGTGACATACTAACGTTTAATTTGGATTGTTAAAGATATAGAGCTTGTTTGGATGTGCTTTTAAAATGACTGAAAGAGCTTTTGGTGAAAATATTTTTGAAAACAATCCTTAGTAAAAATGCTAATAGATCATGGAAAAGCATTTCACTTAAAATGCTTTCTGGAAGACGCACATAACTGGTGTTTCTTATAGAAAGCACTTAAAGTGCTTTTGAAATCTAAAAACATTTTATCTGAAAGCATTTTCGGTCATTTCAAAAGTATATCCAAACGAGCTCATAGTTATTCGAGGACTTCTTGATCAGAACTTGAATTCTCTCGAAATCCTTTGAGCAAAGCTCAAATCCTACTCGAAACCCTTCAAGCATTAAATGCTCAAATCCCTCTCAAAACTCTTTCTTATTTTCCTTTTATCGATCAAAGAATAGAGAAGGAAGAGTTTCGAAACAAGGTGCAATGAGTATTTATGCAAAAGACCCAACCACCCTCTCGAAAATTCATTTAATTGCTATATTTGATGTGAGACATTTGAGCCTTAGGGCTGGTTTGGTATTGCTGTTCTTTGAAAAAAACTATTTCTGCTGTGCTATGAGAATAAGCTCATTTTTGCTGTTTCACGTATTTAGTTTTTTTTTTTTTTTTTTACAAAACTGTGAAAATAAACTGTTTTTAAGTGTTTATCAAATATTTTTTTAAAATTAACCTTTTTGTAAAATTAACCTTTAAGTGTTTATCAAACGTTTTTAAGTGTTTATATCTATTTTTTGTAAAAGCACATCAGTACTGAACTAGTACTTAGATTCATCGTTGATAGCATGATGAAGATTGAAGACCAATGATGCACTATTTTGGTGATGACTGTGAGAGTGTCCATATAATACATTGCGTAACGTCAAATCCATCACTCTTTTATTTTGTCTTGGTGTTTGCCGTGTCCTTTTGACTGTGCATCCAGGACAAACCTTTGTTGAACATAATCATGATATACTAATTAGGTGGTTAATTAGCAGGTAAATTATGAGATGCGGTTTGACATATGATAGTCCATTTTTGTCTCATACGGTTGTATTTCAAATACATACGATATTATTTATATTAATAAATAGATGAGTGAGATAAGTTCAAAGTTTATAATATCGATATGGAGAGAAATATTAATATGCAGATTTATGAAAATATTGATATCGGTTGCCTTTAATGAAATTATGAAAATTTGCAATGAAGTGGGTATATCAACTCACTCAAATTTGGTTGAAATCAGATAAAAATTTCTCAAAAGAATCCAAAAGTTCTAAATCTATAATGGGTTTTGGCAAAATTTCTGTATGAAATCATTACATATCGTTGATATTCATTGATTTTCTTATATCTCTCCGATATATAGTGAAAGGACATTTTGACGGAAATATCGACAATTTCGTAGATAGTTAAACACTGTATAAGTCTCACAACGAGATAACCATAATAATTTGGTCAAATTTGGCTTTAGCGATAATCAAACCGATTACCTCTTATTTACAAGTAAAGATGAATATTACTAAACCGTAATTGTGACATCCCGTCCCGGAAATACCGAAATGTACGTATGAAATTACAATTTTACCCCTAGTGTGCTTTCGTCACGTTTTGGTTGTTTGTTGTGTTGTGGCATGTGTTTGGAACCTCACACACTCCCACACACACACAGACACTATCCTTCTCTCTCTCCCTCTGTCTTCTCTCTCTCCCGAGTCCTCTACCCTTCTTCTTCTTCCTAAAAACGTACGGACCAACACATATACCCCTCAAACCGTGACAGATCGAGGAAACTAAGGACACCATTCGACTCGTGAGGTCGAGGCGAGCACGACCATAGCATTTTCAGGTAAGAACTTCGACGTTTTCACGTCGATATCGCGAGGTCCGTTTTGAGCACTGTTCATGCAACATTAATTTACTTAGTTTTTGGACATTTGAAGCTTGTAGGTGTGTTGGTGAGGTCCTAAGGAGCGTCGGAGTAGCTCGTTGGACGAATTTGGACGTCGGGAAGGCCTATTTCGAAGTTGGCCGGTTTTTGAGTTTTGAGACAGGTATGATCGCGTAACTTTTAGCCTTTAAAAGTGGTCCAACGTGATTCTACTAGTTTAGGGCTTTCTTTTGGTCCAAGAATCATAGAAAACGGTTGAGAAACGAAGGAGAATAGTTAGTTTAAAGTTTTTCCCAGTTTCCGGCGACCGGAGTCCGGCGAGGGTAGGCCGGAGAAGAAAGGGGAATATTCCGTCAAGTTTGACGGAATATTCCTAACGGCAGTGACGGTATCCGGTTAGATTTGACGGAATATTCCGTCAGTTTAACGGAATATTCCTGACGGCGTCTGTTGACACCGTCAGTGTGCCTGGCACGTGGCCGCGCGTGGGGGGCGCGTAGGTCCGTGCCTGTGCTGGCGCGTGGGGGCGCGTGCGGGGTCCAAAAATTATTTTAAAAATATGGTTGTGATCCTGAGGTTGTGTAGAGCACGTTGGTATATTCATTTGTCCATTTTGAGCAATGTATGAGAAGTTATTACGAGAAACGGGTTATGTGCTTTAAAGTTAACGTTTTTATAGTTGTTTCGCATTTAGGTGACACGTACCCAGAGGACGAGCGTGCACACGCGAGACAGGGGGGCTACGACCCTTCTACATACCAGTGAGTGGGCTTTTGTTTTCCGTATATACCTATATACAATTATATTCTCAGAAATTGATTTAAAAGGGTTATTTGCCTTATGCCATGCATGTTATTATTAACGTTTATGCATCATCACATTCATTAGTAGTGGCATGCATATACATATTTATATGTGGGTGCTGTGGAGGCATAGGTAAGTGCCAGGTAAGCGTTATTTAACGATTGCATTAAATAGTGGTTAGAGATGCTTAGAGAGCTCATAACCTGCACCCCCGGTGTTAGTGCTCCCGCCCAGAGTAGGGCACAGTCCTTCACGTGTTGTTCACCTCCCGCACCATACGCTCAGCTTGGATCCAAGCTAGGTGCATAGGCCTGTCGTACAGACCACGATAGGTGGTTCCGACTCGTAGGTGACCCGCGATTATTCGCACAGCCTTCACGTGATCGTAGCACTAGAGCGTATATATATGTTACACCCAGGCTTGTCGTACAGACCACTTTAGGTGGTTCCGACTCGTGGGCAGGTTTAGATATTGAGATTGAGATTTGAGCTCTAGATGTAGCCGTACAGGTCACGTAGGTGACTCCGGCTGCCTGATTACATGATATTGATTATGATTATACCTGGGCACTTGCATATCACTTTGAGATTTTGGCATGGCATATCTTGAGCATGATTGGTATACCCTTGAGCATGTTTTGCATGTTTACACATACGTACATATGTTTATTTTCTGGGAAGTATACAGGTTTTACGGCGAGGGGTTAGAAAGTATTTTATGAAATGGTTTTCAAAGAGCTTTGTTTTTGCCCACTCACGTTTTTGTTTTGCGCCCCTCCAGGTTCTAGTTGCTTAGCCGTTGCGGTGGTTTCCCTTGAGAGCTTTTCGGCGTTCTGACAGACACTCCCCATTGTAGGGTCGCCTTCGGGCGTACTACCGTTGTTGTTTTAATTGGACTGCTATAGACCTGCTCTGAATTTGTATCGCACTAACTAGCACTCATTCTAGTACTTGTATGCTAGTTTTTAATTATTCGTACTTTCATATTACTACTTTAGCTTCCGCACGTGCACATGGCTACGTCACCTTTGTGTGACGGCCAGCACGCTCCGATCTCGGTCGGGGTGTGTCAGTAATACCAAATGATGTCTCATATAATTGTTAGATTAAATAATTTGAAAAATATAAAATAAAATGTTAGGTAAACCATCAATTTGGTTCATCCAATGTTAATATTACTATGTTTAAATAGTTATTACTTGGTTACTCAAAGATGAGTATGAACTCCTACTCAAAATTTCTCAAAATTGTTTGTTGTGAATTCATAGAACTTCGTGTTTATAATCAAAATCATTCATATTATAAATCACCTTGTAAAGATTACCTCTGCAAAAAATTAATTAAAACTAAGGTCGTTTAGTCATCAAACTGTTTAAAAACAAATGAATGGAATTGGAAAAAGCATTACGAACCGTCTATGTATTTTCTACAATAGATTGACTAAATGAACTTAGTTTTAATTTTTTTTTTGTAGAAACGATCTTTACATTATGATTCATAGTATAAACGGTTTTTATCATAAACATAAAACTCTATGATTAAAACACTAAAGGTTTTGAATAGGAATTCCTACTCATATTTGAGTAACCAAGTACTGTTCGTACAAAAATCCATCAATTTAAAGAAAATACTTAACTTATTTGTACATTGTATTTGTAGCCATTTTTATATCTGACCATTTTCCCTCCAAACAAATATAAAAAAGTGTAACGTGTTATATCTGTCCATTTTCCTTCCAACCAAATAAAAAAATGTGTAACGTGTTATATCTGTCCATTTTCCTTCCAACCTTAACAAACATCTACGTCATATGAAATATAAAAAAAGCGTAACGTGTTATATGCTTGTAGCATTCCTTCCAAACAAATTAGTTTACTTCAATAATCATGTCATTGTGTATATTTCATTAATAACGTGTCGTACGTAAACGACAAAATGGATGAAAATACAGCTCTAACAAGCTTGGAAAGTTTTGTTGGAGATGAGAGTATGGAGCCTAATAAACATGTTCAATCGAAAAGTCCAGATGTCATGCATTTTATCGCTTGAAACTCGCTTACTTGAATGGTTAAAATGATAAGAGCATATCTGCTAACTAGTATTTAGATAGAAAAAATCCGTTTTAATCGTACTTGGGAAATAATTTGATCTCATAACTTTAAATATGAGTGAAAGCTTTAAACTAGCTTGTTGGAGTCGAGAGTTTAGAGCCTAATAAACATTGTCTAATCAAAAAGTTTGAATGACAAGCATTTGTTCGCTTGAAACTCGCTTACTTGAATAGTTAAAATGATAAGAGTAGATCCGCTTTCAAAATAACAAGCATTTAGAGAAAAAAAAACGTTGTTTTTACGGGACTTTGAAAGTAAATTGATCTCAGGACTTTAAATATGAGTGAATGCTTTTAACTAGTTTTTTGGAGTCGAGAGTTTAAATCCTAATAAACATGTTTAATCAAAAAGTCAAAATGACAGACGTTTGTTTGTTTGAAACTTGCTTACATGAATAGTTAAAATGACAAGAATAAATCCGCTCTCAAAATGACAAGTATTTAGATAGAAAAACTTGCATGATTTAATCTTAAAACGTTACATACGAGTGAACGCTTTTAATCATCCAGATCCAATTCCCGTCATCTTGATAAGTAATATTCAAATCCATACTTTTCTAACAAATATGTATGACACGTGATGTGATTACATCTTAACATATTCTAAAACGAATCCAAAACAAGTAGCTAAACCGACAAGTACTGATGTACAACAACAAACAGTCAAAAATAACTCACTGTAAAAAACACGAAAACCGATAAAAAGCCTTTATTGCCATTTGGTACTTTTAGTGATATTTCTCTTTCTTAAGAGTTTTTACGACTTTCACAATTTGAACTACATTATTACAATGTTGAGCTTAGTTGATCTTCTTTATTTTAATATAGATAATATCATTTTTTTAAAGAAAAAAAAAAAAAAACAAAAGAGAGCCTTTATTTGTCGGGATCAAATTTTTTGCACTCAAAATAAGTGTGACATTTCTGTGGTTCCAATAAATACTCAACACTTTAAATTTAGAATAAAACATAAAAAAATTATAATAATAAATACGTATCAGTCACTCGTTAAGGCGACGCGACACCAATTTTGAACGAAGAAGATTTGATCTTTTATTTGGAAAAAGATCATGGGAATTCGGGAATCTTGTAATCATATATGTTCATCGTATATTGTGAAATCATAAATTATTAATTTAAAATTTAAAATTAAATATAAATAATATCTCACAAAAATTGATTATACAATATACAATAAACGAACATAATTACAAGATTCTGAATTCCCAAAAAAAGAATCTGACAAGTATCATTTTCCCTTTTATTTACCCTCCTTCCCATATTTTTCACCCCAAAAATCCAAGAACCGCCCTAAAATTCAGAAAACGATTGGGATATGGACAATCCCAAGATAGTATTTCAAATTAATTTTCACATTTTTCGATGGACCCTACATATACGGTGGGACCGGGACCCACATTCCCTCAAAATAATCAGTGCAACCAGAGCGGAAAGAGAAGTCAGTGTTTTGTTTGTTAGCTCGCCATCAATCCTCTTCTCGCTTTCCCCTCTCTCGCCATCGCAGCACCTCCAAAGGTTTCTAGGGTTTGTAGCGCGCCATTTCCTCAGAGTTTTACTTTACTCGCCGAATCTTGCCCCAATGCGTCTGTTGAGGAAGCTCAATCAGGTATTGTTCTTCGCGTTTCTCCGATCTGGGTTTGCTTTTGAGCGTGTTCGTATCTCGAGATTTGAGCTTCTGGGGCTCTAAGAAGCTTGGCATTTTCATTTTATTTTACTTCTTCTTGAATTATTTTTTGGTTTTTTGTTGGGTTTGATTTGTTTGGTGGGATAAATTTGTTGGTGAATTTTTTTTTTCTTGGTGATGTGCAAAAAATGATTAAACTTTAGCTTGAAGAGAATTGAAAGATGGAAACTTGGTGTAGATTTCATGTAGTTTAATGATTTTTTGTTTAAGTAGAGGAAAATGAAATTAGGGGAAAAAAAAATGCATCATTTGCATTCCATTAAATTGATTGGAAATCTGTTTCGTGCCGGTTCTATGGTCGAAAGATATGACTTTTGTGTGATGGTGAAAGTTTGCTTTGACTAAGCTCATGGGGTTTAGCCCGAGTGGCGAGGGCGGGTGGGGAAATGGATTTAGGATTAGGCTAGGTCAAATGTTCGATTATGTTCCATTGTAACCAAGTAACGAAAATGATGCTTTGCCTAAGCTTTTGGGGTTAGCCCGGGTGGTGAGGGCGGGCGGGGAAATGGATTTAGGATTAGTCTAGGTCAGGCGTTCGTTTCCTTTTCATATTGGAGTTTTTCAAGTTTCGAATTGGTGGAGTAGTGTTGCAATGTTGTGTTGGTTTGAAATTTGAAATCTTTTCAGGAACTCCTATTGTGTGTCACCGAGTTGCTTACTTCCGTTTGCACTGACGGAAACTACATCTGCTGTTGGGTGACTGATGTTCTTCATACTTCTGTTGATATTTCAGGGAATGCATTTTATCTTTTCCAAAGTGAAAAGACATATGGCTTGATGTGGGCAGTTTAGTTTATAAGGGCACAAAACAGTTTTACTCACAGCTCGTGACTTGTCGGAATCTTTACCTGAAAGGCTTCTCAAGGAACTGATCATTGTAAAGTTGCTGGAGTAAGCTCTTCCACGTTTTGGTACGCCGTTTGGATTACGTGACCAGACTGAGTAACCCTAGAAATGGGTTCATTTGCTGGTACATCTGAAATTGTGGAAGCGAAAGATGAGCTGACTACAGGTCAATATTCTCATGGAATACATCAGCTGAATTCTGGATTTAGTAAAGGTGACAAAGATTGGAAGCCTCCTCCTGTTCTAAAACTGGGATACAAGGATTCTCTAGAAGATGATATTAATAAGCTCTTTGAGGCAATCAAAACTCCATCCAAGGGTTCAGATCATTCAAGGCAAGTAGGCGCTAGCCCTTTAAATAGAAATGCCTTAAAGAAACCAATTACAGTGGGTGTGTCTCGCTCACCAGGGATCGGTAATTCAGAACCGGCGACACTGAAGCAGGCGTTAAGAGAGCTCTCTATTACCAAGGCATCAGAAATGGCTGCTATGAAACGATTATCAAAATTGACAAGTCCTGCAAGACCCTCGGAAGCTGGGAGGATCAAGACGTTATACAATGCAGTTGTTGTTCAACCCAGTCAATCTGGTGCCTCCTCAAGTGAAGATAGGGGAAATATGGTTGAAATCTCTCTGGTGCCAGAAGAAAGCATTTCAAATTCTTGTGAGGAGTTGTCTGAGCATCCTCAAATGTCCAAGATGAAGTCATCAAGCCAGAGTGGACATTCTTCTCCTCGATTTACCATTGGGAAAGCAGAAAATAACTCCGGGAGCACAATATTGCAAAATGAAAGTACCTCCAGTTGCAAGTTAAGGACAGTAGGGGAGCAAACAGTGAAGGCGGAACTGGGACAGAAGAAAAAAAATAAATCTAAAAGTGATCATATTTCAGAACTTGCTGAAAATGTTCCTTCCAGGACCATGTTACAGACAAAAACTAAGACAGAGCTGGTGAAGAAAGAGAAACTTAAATCTACAAGTGGCATTACATCAGTACTTGTTCAAAATGTTCCTGCCAAAACCAAGTTAGCTAATAAGCTATCAGCAGCAAAACCAGGGCGGAAAGTCAAGTTGCATGTAGTACCTTCTTCATCGAGTTCGGTGAATCGAAATCTGGCAAGCAAAGTATCCAGAAATGCCCTCCGCTCTGTAAAAGCAGCCAGCAGGAATAGGAATATCGTAAAGAAGAAGACAAGGCAAGAGTCAAGTTCTGTGGCCTGCAACTCTAGTAATTATAATGAAGTTGATGCTGATTTTGATCCTTGTACCAGTCAGCTGGTCTGCGAGAGATGTCAATGTGCAATACAAGGTGCTGGACAACAATCCAATCAAGGTTCTTTGGCACCCCAGTTTAACGGTCTTACTGCTGAGGTAAACTCAAATAATGTGCACAGCATTCCAGGTAAACCAGGCTTCACTTTCGACAGCAGTAATACTGGCAATAAAGGGGGAGATGACATTATGAAAGCAAAAAAGAACCCCAAATCAAAAGAAAAGGGGGAATTCTCCCAAAGCTCAAAAAGTAGCCAAGGTGATCATAGTAGTAGTACGAGTTTGAGTGACGAGAGCAATGTCAGTGGATCTAGTTGCAGCAATAAGCCTCACATGTCGAAGGATGTGAGATGGGAGGCCATCCGTCATGTTCGGTTGCAGCATGGATCCCTGGGCTTGAGACACTTCAATCTTTTGAAGAAGCTTGGTTGTGGAGACATAGGTACTGTATATCTTGCTGAGCTCATTAGTACGAATTGCCTTTTTGCCATAAAGGTAATGGACAATGAGTTCTTGGCTAGAAGGAAGAAGATGCCTAGGGCGCAGACCGAAAGCGAAATACTGAGGATGCTTGATCATCCTTTTCTCCCTACACTGTATACCCAATTTACATCAGATAATTTGTCATGCTTAGTTATGGAGTATTGCCCAGGTGGAGATCTTCATGTCCTCCGGCAGAAGCAAATTGGAAGGTGTTTTTCTGAAGAGGCAACAAGGTAGAAATATTTGAATTAACACCTATATCGGACTTTTACATTTCGTTTTGGATGCTATTAGACATTATCTGCAGTCAAGCATTAGTTACAAGATAATAGTCTAAGAAAATAAAAATATACACCTTTGTAACCTCCACCTTCACCAACACTCACCACCCCAACTACGTATATTTTATTTAATGTGTTTTTCCCAGTCAGCTATCACCGTAAGGGATGCCTTCTCTTCTCTGAGAGAAATTGCTACATGACATCATGAATTGTTTTTTGTCCTTAATTTTATGGGTCATCTCTAAAGAACTTCATTATCTAATTCAGTGGAGTAACTGACCGTTAGATTCATGTCCTCTGATCTAGTACTTTTTCGTGTATTAAATAGTTGCTGGAATTTTACCATTACAAAACTAATTTAAATCTTTGTACTTTCAGGTTCTATGTTGCGGAAGTTCTCCTTGCTTTGGAGTATTTACACATGCTTGGGGTAGTTTATCGGGATTTGAAACCAGAAAACATTCTAGTCCGCGAAGATGGTCACATCATGCTCACAGATTTTGACCTGTCTCTCAGGTGCACTGTCAGTCCAACTCTATTGAAATCACCTTCATGCGATGGTGATCGTGCAAGATTGTCTGGTCCGTGTACACAATCTAGCTGCGCTGAGCCGTTCTGCATTGAACCCTCCTGTCAAGTCTCATGCTTCACCCCTAGGTTTTTACCAGCTGCTGCAAAAACAAAGAGGTCCAAAAATGACCCTGCATCCCATGTTAGATCATTGCCGCAGCTTGTGGCAGAGCCTACTGATGCTCGGTCCAATTCCTTTGTCGGGACCCATGAGTACTTGGCTCCGGAGATCATCAAAGGAGAGGGTCATGGAGCTGCAGTTGATTGGTGGACGTTTGGTATCTTCCTTTACGAGCTTCTATATGGCAGAACACCATTCAAAGGTATTAACAACGAGGAAACATTGGCCAATGTGGTGTTGCAGAGCCTAAGGTTCCCAGAGGGCCCCCTTGTTAGTTTCCAGGCTCGAGATCTCATCAGAGGTCTGTTGGTAAAGGAGCCAGAGAATCGGTTGGGATCAGAGAAAGGGGCCGGTGAGATCAAGCAGCATCCGTTCTTTGAGGGCCTCAATTGGGCACTGATACGATGTGCCATTCCGCCAGAACTGCCCGAGTTTTGCGATTTTGAAATTCCCGACATGCCTGCTGCTCAGGAGAATACCAAGTATTTGGAGTTAACAGCGACGGGAGAGCACCTAGAGTTTGAGTTATTTTAGAGGAAAATCACAAGTTTTAGGAGAAGAAGCTTTCTACTTTGTGTATGTATTATTATCTCTTGAAAGACCTCCTCCTTTCCAATATATAACTCATAAATCTAGCTTATGTATATACTTTTTTAAGCTTTCAGTAATGGCGCATATATCACATTCCGAAATTTTGTACATTTTGAAATATCGATGGTCGGATGGTGTATCACGGCTAGGATGGTCCGCGCATGACGGATGCTAGCAACAATCGTCCATGCGCAAAAATTTGTCATTTTAATACGGTTTTCTACTAGAAAGGCAGAGTCTAGGCTGAATCGTCATCCGACCAACCAAGTGAACCCCGAATAAAATCTCAGTTCAACGCAAACCGAATTATATATACTGATCGAAACGCAAATCATTGAATCGTATCGAATTGCAATTCTTCCCCTAATCATTGTTTCGGTGGAAAGAAATTACCATCCGCTAGCTAAAAGAGTTCGAACCTGGCCGGCCTAAAACAGACGTTTATTTCGGTACTAACTCACCGAAACCTTTTGAATTGTTCGGTGGGGACTGCCGCTGCCGAATTATTCAAGTTTTCAGCGGTGGTGTTTGCGGAACTAGTGTGACCAGAAGCCACCTTCATTACGGAAAGGACACTCTGCTTCCATTTTCTACAGAGAGAGAGAGAGAGATCACCAAAGCTTTTCGGCATCGGAAAACCAGAAAGCATGGCTTCGACCTCCGACGACGACTTCATCACCGTCGTATGCACAGACCCCAGTCCAATCCAACTAAGCACCACCCCGGATAAAGAAGTTCTAATTTCTGTCGAGAATATCCTATCCTGGGATTTGCCAGCCATTCTCCGTCACCAAACTGTCAGAGTTCAAGCACATCGGAACAGGTGCTGCCTGGGTTCTCATTTTCTCACTCATTTTCCGTTTGTTTCCCGATAAAATTAAATGCGGCAAAATTAATTTTGATTTTGAGTTTTTGAATTCCATCTGTGCTTGCAGGCTTATCCAACACTCTTCGTACTTCCATGGACTCCTAAGCGGCAGCTTTAGGTTAATCGATTTCCTTATCCGAAAACTGAATCCGAGCTTAGAACTTTGACTGTAAATTTTGATTTTTTTTTTTAATTAAAAAGCTCTTTAATTTCTTGAATTTGATTGCTTCCGGTTAAAAAATTTGAATTTTTTTTTAGCGAATCGGGCCGGGAATGTATAGAAATTGAGTGGAACCTGGAAATATTTCTAAGCATTCTCAATTGTTTATATGACTCCCCATTGCGATTGGAAGTTACATCTGATAATTTCCTCCTTCTTTTTGAGGTAAATAAATTTAACTTTTTACTATGTGCTAGTTTTGATCCAATGGTGTTCTTATCTTTTATTCATTTGGTTATTTGTTTTTGCTTGATCTTAAAATTGTTCAAACTGTTCGACATTGTTGAAGAAAAATTGCATTTCATGACTTGAAGGTTGAATGTTTATTATTTCCACCTTTCAAATCACATCCAGTGTTTTGTGAAGTTAATATTATTCTTTTGAAAATACTGCGTTGCGTTTGCGTTGCAGGGTGCACTCTATTTTGGAGTGGAGATGCTTCTCGTGAGATGTAAAACTTGGTTTTCTGAGGTAGTGTCGGCGGAGGTTCAACCACAAATACAATTGGATGATTTGACTTCTATTTGGAGCTTCGGTGTAGAGCACGGTGAGAATGATTTGAACATGAAAATTTAATTTTTTGAAAAACTCATGTTTGAATTTAGCATTGTTATGTTCTCCAGTCTAATGGATGAAATGGAATACATTGCAGCCCTTGATTCTCTTCCAGAATTGTGTGCGAGCTATCTTGCCAGAAATTTTGTATGTTCTCAACTTATATTGAACTTCTGTGCACAATCATTATGTTTTGAAAAGCTTTGTGCTATGCACACACACCCTTTTTACTTCCCACACACCCTTGTTAATGTTTGTCCATTGATCTTCTTCAATTCATACGATCGGACTTTCAAAAATTGAGAAGGTGTGTTAGAAGTAAAAAAGGCTGTGTGGATAGCACAACCCTTTGAAAATTCAATCATGCTTCAGTATTAACTCATACATCTTTTTGAAATGGAATTTTTACTGAAGTGGCTAGTGATGGGTTGTGGATTTATATTGATGTGATGACTGATGAGTAGAAAATTATGGTTAATTGTGAGGTAACATTTCAGTTGAATAATCTCTCTTTAGATTGGTTTGGTTTAGTCTTAATATTCATCGTACAGGGTCTAAAATAAAAGAGACGGTTCTGTTTGAGATGGCTATGATATGAGGAGGATATAAGAGTTGAAGGGAGCCCAAAAGGGAGATGGGGAGAGACGAAGAGAATTAATATGATTACTGAAAGGGAAATTTTATTTCAACCCATGTAATCTCTCTCTACACCCAATTTAAATTGTAAATGAAAATTATCTTTTTTACCCTATCACGTAATTACCATCAAGTACAAGACAAAATTAACCCTAAAACTAAAATTTATCAATAGACCCACACCTAATATTCAAACCCTACCATACAAAATCACCATTTTTACATAACACTATCAATACTGACAGTAAACATTGACAAAAACACTGAAAATGACCTTCAAATCGTGGCCCAGAAAGGGTCTGATCAACTACTAAGAAGTCGAAAGCTGAGCTGATCAACTACTGAGCAAGTCCCAACCAGGCCACTACATAATATACTGGGAGATCATGGGGAAGTTGAAGAGAGAGTTCTTAGTGAATGTTGTAGAGAAATGGATGCATCGTTTTTGGATCATTGCTATGTGGTCTCGAGGAGAAGCAATTCGATCCGGCCTCTTGAGCTTTGAATTGTGGAGAAGAGAACTTTCAAGAAAATTTGGGAACAATTCATAAAAAAAATGGGTTTGCAATGAGTCAGTTTAAGACCCCTATATGCACTAGCTACAACGAGCTCTTGGGCATTCTCAATTTATGCACCATTAAGAGGGTTTACAACACTGCTTATGTTAAATAGCGATGTAACTGTATTTGGCAAAAATGCATTTGGCGAGTCAATCACTCATGAATCAGTAAATGTACGTATAGAATTCAAAACCAACACTTTAGATCGATGTTAAATAAAGTTCAACCAAGTCCCGATCATCATAACTATAATTTTAGGGTTCATGTGGACATGATGTATAAATAGATATACAGATATACCTTCAATTGAAAAATTAAACTGATCAGTTCTTCAAATTATTAACGTTCAATAAGCAAATAACATATAGAACATTTTCTTATGTACCCAAATTCAAGCTAGTTAGCTATGAGGGGATATTTTTTTTTTCTTCTGTTAAGTCCAATTCAATTTGGGATTTTATTTTATAAATGGGTGTAAAGATAACTTCACATTTTGATTTGGGTTTGAAAGGGTAGTTTAGGTAATAAACTTGGGTTTAAAGAGATATTAATTCTTTAATTAAAAATAATATGAGTGTAGAGAATAAGTTGGGTGTAGAAAGATGTTACATGGGTTCAAATAAAATTTCCCTTACTAAAAACACCATGACGTTGATCTAATAGTCTCCTATCATTCTGAGCATGTGGCACTTTATTGATGATGTGCTCATGAACTCACGGATATATGGCTACTACTCTTGTTTAATCTGAAAAAGATGCTTTGGTATATTTCTTCACGATCAGGTCGTTACTAATAGTTGAATGGGAGGAGATTGTTTTCACTTAAGTGGCATCAGATCCTAGGGATTCGTATGTTAACAGGCTTATGATTTCTGTGTTTTGTGCAATATTTGTTCACTGTGCCCAACCTATTCACTAATTGAAACTGACAGATTATGCTTTGGTTTTCCAGATGTGGGCCATGTGCATGGATTATTTTGTAGATATTCCTTACGACTTATTACTATCTTGTGTAAAGCACATGGATTTGACAGTCGACAGGTTAGTTATCCTTTGAATAGCCTTGCTTAATTTTCTGTTAGACATATTGGCACGCTGATATCTTACTCTTATTTGTCTGTCACAGCGAGATGTATCTTTCCAATGCACTTTTAGTTTGGCTTGATGCTAACACAGAAAGGATGGATGGCTTGAGCAGAAATGAAGATGTCCACACTGGCATTTTGAAAGAGGTACAGATCAACAATGTTTCATGTATATGTTGAGGACCAAAATGATATATAGCCTTGGAAAGTAGCTTGTTTACCTAGGATCTACTACTGCTGCGAGTTATATCATAAGCAATTATCTTCAACCATGAATGTGACTCCATATCAGTTTTTGAAAAACATCAACATGTTAGGTACAATAAACTTGACAGCCAATCCATAGCCTGCATAGTTTTAACTGGATAATAGGAAGGAAATGTCGTAACTTTCTGATGAAAGTCACCAAAGAGTGAGTTACCTAATAATCATAACAAATTGCCCCATCGAGCAAACTTTCAGTTTCATTTAAAGGCAGTTTAGCACTAATTGTTACTTGGACGAAACTCTTCCCAATATGCCTCATAATATAATGGGGACAATGTGGCATAATGTTATGTTCACAAGTTTGTGGAAATAGGTACGATAAGGGTAAACTATAGATCTAAAGACAAGAAGGGTAATTACAGGTCTGTAATTAGAAATTATTGAACCATGTAGAGGGATTATTTACTTTGTGAGTTGTGATATGTCGTGTTATAAAAGTTCATTACTTGTGCTACCAATTGATCCCTCATATTCTTGAAAATAAATATGTAGGGGATTTTAGCAGTGTTGTAATTGCCCTTGATGTAGTTAAGCGTAAATTTTACATCATCTGTCTTTGTCTTTGTATATTTTCTGTATATATATATTTTTTTGAAGTTTATATGATAAGTATAAAACTTAGTAAAATAGTGATTTAGTTCTCCTTAGTCATTCAGTAGCATTAAATCTGAATTTTCTGAGTTTAGGTATTCATAAAGCCGAAACCTGAAATACTACCATTCAGTATTTATCTGCCAAAATCTTTAGTAAACTGCAATCTTTGTATTAAATCATCTATTGGTTGCTGTTGAACAGATCCGTGTGCGCCTTTTGCCATTGTGGTTTGCTGCAGGTATGCTTAATTTTCTGATAGTAGATAAAGGGCACCAATACATACTCATTTTTTTCCTATTCTTACACAAACTGATCGGGTTCTTTTTTCAGAGAAAAGAAGTTCTTGTCATTTTTCTAAGTTTGCTGATCAGAGCGTTGATTCAATTTTCAGACTACTTAGAATTCCATCCACTAGCTCAATAGAAGCCTTGGCCAATGGTCATTTGCATGACTTACGTATTCGGCTGACAAAATTTTCTAAGGTATTCCTGTCACTAAGGACCTCAGAACTCCCTTTGGAAAAGGTTTTATTTTGTTTTTTCAGTTGAGGTATCTTAGTGGGATAAGGCTTAGTTGTCGGTGTAGTTTGAGGGTTTATATGACTCAAGGTACATCATACATGCAATGAAAGAATAGCATTTCAGTGTTTTCTCTGTCCTATCATGTGCATATGCATCATATACTTTCTTGAAGGTGGAGGGGGAAAGTAACAAATGGGAGGTTTTTTTTAGGATTTATTTATCTATTTTTTTCCTTTTAGGAAGTTTTATATCCGTTTCCAGTAGATGCTAATCTGTTTTTTTTGGAAGTTATACAAAGGTCTATCAGATAAACTCTTCTTAAGGGTTAGAGTTACTGTTCATATGTAGACGGTAGTGCCAACTGCCAAGGTCTTTGCAAAGAGTAATTAAGGGAGGTTATATGGGTGCATCGAGAATCAAGATCCATCCCGTAATAGAGAGACTAAGCAAATTTTGAAATTTATTAGGAAAAAGGATGGAGATATTTATGTGCATGCTGTCAAACTATTGATATCATAGATTCGTGGTATATAGTTTCTGAGTATCTGAAACATCAAACATTTGGCGGACAGTTAATGTTCATTAGTATATAACTTAGTCTTTTTCTTTGTGCAGAAAGTAAACCTTTCAAGTTGCCCTCAGATGACATCAGTCGTGCTACTTTTTTCTTTGCTTCCTTTTTCAAACAGTATGGAATACACTCTAAGGAGTATTGAACAGTCACCATTTAACCTTAAACATCTTGAACGAGAATCTTCTGCACTACTGAAGTCGTTGCCAACTTTGTCTTTTGAAGCGGTACAAGAGGTGGATATTTCCAAGTGTCCAAGGTTACATCTTGAAACTGCCATTGAATGCTTCTGCAAATCGTTTCCATCTTTAAGAACACTGAAGGCAGCTTTTTTATTGAACTTCAAGATAAGCACTTTGCGCAAACTGCTGAAATGCCCCATGGTCTGTGAAGTTGACTTGACTATTGACACTACTCCAATTATATCATCACAAGTGTCTGTTGTATCCTCAAGTCCAGATATAACACCGCAAATATCAAATTTGCCCTTAAATTGTCGGGATATGACTTCTTTTTACTCTGGACCATCTCTTGCAAAACTCACGTTGGAGGGCCGAAGCGATCTCTATGGTGAGATATTTTTCAATAGTTCCAGATTTTCTGTGGATAAAGTCGTTAATGTTTCGTACCTCCAAAAGATAGTTTGGCATACTGATATCATTGACAGTTGTCTTTGTTAAACTTGTGGACAAAGTTAGTGGAAAAATGCGTACCATTCTATTGCATATAAGGCATGATATCATCGTAAAGTCCATAAAGTGGAAATTTGGGCCTATCTGTAGCATGCTATTGATGAAAGCATATGATACTCATTTATTAATAATGTTGGGCCAGGGATTTTGAAATGTTCAACTCTGACATTTGAATGCTGCAATGGTGGAAATATTGGATTTCTTTTTTGAAGTATGTTTCCTTGTAATTTAATTAGCCCAGGAAAGGTTCAATATTGTGAATGCGCAGTTGCACACACATGAAGCCCATAATGCACTATACTTGTTTTTCCTTTTTATTGGTGGCGCCTGATTTTGCATCATTGTTCACCCCACTAACATATCCTTTCAACATTTATGCCAGATTCAGATCTTCAGTACATCTCCAGATTCTGTGTCTGCTTGCAATACCTAAACCTCAAAGGGTGTATTTCATTAACTGATGTTGGCATAGCAAGTGTTCTACACAGATGTATTAAGCTGCACTCCGTTTTAGTATGTGACACCTCTTTCGGGGTTAATTCAGTTTTAGCTCTTTGTTCTAGCTCTTCCAATCATATTGCTGTCCAACAAATTGAAAACGAGCAATTGGATTCCCTGGCACATAATCTTCAAACACTTCACATGGGAAGCTGCAAGTGTGAGTGTCAATTCCCTTGTTACTTTTGCTTTGGGAGTTTATGACTTGAACTTTGAAGACTTATGTCCATCACCATCCTCATTCTCTACAGGCAGAAACTCTAGGATTTCATTTTTATTTTTTATTATTTTCGTTTTTGAGAATTGAGATACTTGGTATAAGGCACCATTTATCCATATAGTTCACAGAAAGTGTAGTGTATAGCTTCTCTGTCTTTGACCAGTGCTTCCATATACAAAAAATAAAAATATAAAACCCGAGGGAAGTAACAATTTCTAACTGAGAAGTCTTTGAGAATTTGCTTGACTAAGATTTAGCTTAACTGTACTTGCTATTGGGTACTTGAGGTTAGTAGTAAGGCCTTTCTTTGTCTTTCTGATATATGTTGGTCCTATAATCTTCTATTATATGAAATTCTTTCTCATCATTGACCGTTAACACAATTTCTGTCATTTTCTTGTATTTACTGATGATTTGAGATGATCTAGGACCTAAAAAGTTTTGAAATGGTGGCTGTAACAAATCCAACCAGTTCAGATAAGCTGCGTTAATTTCATTTCCGGGTCTAGATTACGTAAAAATGGACCAAGGAAATGCCTAAAGTTCACTGGATGACATGTATGCTGTATGGTCAATTGTTTTTGTTTCTCAGGTGTTGATGAAGCATCTCTTGTAAAGCTTATGTCTCAAATGCAAAAGCTGAAGACTCTTTGCTTAAGTGATACTTACCTTTCTGATGGTGCTCTATATAGTTTCAGAAGTTCTTCCTTGGAGATGCTTGATGTTTCTAATACTGGGGTGAGTCATCAAATTTAGTGATTATACACACATATGCATGTGATTGTGAGAAATAAGTTAGTTACATGGCTATACTCCCTTAGCGGTTAAGTTAATCCTGCAACTACATCCTAGTATGCTCTTAAGGTTCCTATGCATCTATGAAGTCAATTGGCCTTGCACATAAACCCTTGTGAGTATTAACATAGACAACACACTGTTTCTTGCATAAATCTGGTTTATATAATTGGGGAATCAACAGAAGGAAGCTGATGTAAAACTCTTCGAAAAGTTCAATTTGGTAATGGATATAAGACATCCTGTAAAACCCATCTGTGTTCCTATTATCATGTAACCATGGTAATTATGTGCTTGTAAATTTCAGGTTTCAAAAGCTGCTTTAGCTCATCTCATCAGTGGAAATCCAGGTTTAAAGTGTTTGAAGGCGAGAGGATGCAGGAATTTGTCTCAACAGGAAAGTGAGGCTCAGAAGCGAGCATTTGCTTCCTCCTACTCTTGCAGAGAACTGCATAATGAAATAGGAAGAACTTGCGTACTGGAAGAAATTGCACTTGGATGGGGATTTTCTTACTCCTCTTTGGAAGCTCTGAAACCCGCAGTCACATCACTGAGGAAAATAACTGTGGGCTTAGGTGGATCATTAGGTGAAGATGGACTGAGAAAACTACCAACTATTTCTCCTATGCTGGAGTCAATTATTCTTTATTTTCAGGTAACTTGTTTGTGGATTTTGAGACAATTGTAGGCAATACCTGAAACATCCCTTGTGGCTTATGCTGTTATACATGCATTAGCTGTAACATAATCAATACTAAAAGTACTCAGGGACAATTAGTTTTAAATATTGAATTTTGTGAGAGAGACACTTCCCCTATTTGCTGGTTTAGTTCACCTATCAGATAAATTCTTATTGATCAGATCAGCATGAGTTAACTGATGTCTCCTTAGGTATATTCATGCAGTTTTGGTGATATTAGTTTTGGCGAAAGACACACTTCTTTTTCTTCTTCTTTCGATTTCAAAATATATGTTTCTCTTGCATCAAAACCTACATTTGAATATGAAATATACAGTCATTGTTTGTTTGTACAATGATTTTGATACTTTTACAGGTAATATCTGATGGTACCATTATGAGCATCATGGAAAATCTGAAGAACTTGGTAGTTTTTGCTTTGTATCACTGTCTTGGTGATATATCTATTTTAAGCTTTAAGTTTTCCATGCCAAACCTGAGGACGTTGAAACTTGAGCGGGTGACCCCTTGGATGACCAACAATGATTTGGTTATTCTTACTCAAAGCTGTACAAATCTGGTTGAGCTTTCGCTGCTAGGGTGTACACTTCTGAATTCAGGTTAGGAGCTATTTGTTTCAAAGGGTATCATTTGAGCTTGCCTTCAATTGACACAGCATGTAGACATTTCCTTAGTCATATCTAATTCATGATTCTATTTCCCAATAACAAGTGCTTCAGTGGGTAACCTGTTCTTGGTTTCTTTCTATTCCATTACAGGAATATCCTTTTGTTGTGTTATCTATGTGCGAGTGTACCTCTAAAGCAAATTGAAAATAGTAGCTACTCTTTTTGAGGTAATTGATATGCCACTTTAACTTGCCGTTCTTTCTTGTTTGCAGAGTCTCAACGGATAATTTCGCATGGATGGCCAGGCTTGGTTTCAGTCCATCTTGAGGTTTGCCGTTTTCAAGTGCTGCTTGTTTTCTAGCCATGATACTTATATGTGTCAATGACTGGTTCACTTGACACATAATTATCAGTTCGACGTGTGATTTTAAAATTCTGTTCTTCTTGTGTTTTTGGAGGTCCCCTGCACTACTTTTACCATATTTGTCAGTGTGCCATGTATGACAAATGTGATCGATTTTGATGTTTAGGAGTGTGGACAAGTGACAGCGAAGGGGGTTTCTTCTCTTTTTAGATGTAAAGCTCTTGAAGATCTCCTGCTGCGTCATAATGTGAGATTTGAGTGACTGTTTCTTTTCATCTTGCATTCACATCTGGTAAATATTGTTGTGCTGCTACTACATATATTGCAATTGGAACATCGTATACCTTCCGATAATACCAAACTCTCTTTATACAGGGCCCTGGGATACAGAGAAGCTTTATTTTTGACGCCGCTTCAAAGGTAATACCTCAGTTCTTGTATTCAATTAGAGGTATCAAGTTTAACGGTTAATAAGTTAATACAATCGCGTGTCTTTTGTGTTGAGTTCAGTTTCCAATGCTTAGGAAAGTATCGTTAGACTTGTGTGATGCCAGTGAAGGTGATTTTGACATTCCGAATGTAAGTTAATCTCTCTCTCTCACGCGTACAAGCGCATGACCTTTTTCACTCAAGCGTTAAGTGTTTCCTTCAAAACAACCTAAAGGGATCTACGTTGTTTGCTGTAGTATGCAGATAGGTATTTCTTAAGTACTGTCAAGATTGCAAGATGCAAGACCGAGAAGTGTGGCCGGAACGTTGTGTTTCTCGAGGCTCGTAGGAGGCGGGTGCACAAAGAAACCCTTGTACTGGTATGGAACAGCAGCACCGTCGCCAGGACAGTGGTGAAAGAAAGGCTCTAATTAACAACAGTGGCGAACAATCTCACGCTCTCTTTTTTCTTTTTTCTTTACACTTACTGGAGATATTGAAGCCAGAAGTGAGTAATTTTGGGGTTATGATATAATTTGACCCAAATAGTGAGTAGTTTTTAAAATGAAGAAAGAACGTGTTCGATGAAATGCCTCAGTAGAGTTCTCTCCCATTACAACAAATTTTTAGCTCCACCGCTCTGCAGGAATGTTTGAAACTCTAACCTCTTATAAGTGTTACATAAATTGGATTTTTTTTTTTTTTTTGAACAACTGATAGTATTACATTAAAAGGAGAAAAGGCAGGCGTAGCCTCACAATGAGCTAGTAATAACATGATTCAAATTTGTTTTTGACGAGAATCAAACTGATAACCTTACCAATAGATCGTAATACGAAATGACTTATTCAAATTGGATTTGAACTTTTAAAACCGAACGAGTATTTAAAAAAGAAAAAAAGAAAAAGTAAAAGTAAAATGAAAAGTGAACTGAAAACGAACGGTTCTCAAACGGTCGTTGTGGAATAGGGTTTAAAAGTCGTAGTACGAAAACAATCGCCGGCGCCTGGCAGAAGAGTCGGATTAGTATTCAACACCAAGCTCTTTTGAACACTGGGAAACTGGGATACTGGGTTTTTCTCTCTGCCGCCGCCACGAGCACAGGTTGTCGCTGCCATTACCTACCTCCACTCCGAGCTCTCACCCTCCGTCGCCGCCATCAATTCGTAGAGGTTGATGGGTGTCATTGATATATACAACGTTTCCTCGCTCCGATTAACCACCACCCGCAGGCCCAGCTGTGGAATCGAAGGGAGCAGAAGTAGGAGGGTGGTGGCTATGGCGTCCACAATCCCTGTGCAGCAGAAAGAAGTCAACGACGGTCAACAGCGTTTGACTGGCGACTCATTCATTCGACCCCATTTGAGGAACTTGTCTCCTTATCAGCCCATTTTACCATTCGAGGTAATTTCAAATCCAAAAGATTTTGATTTTTCTTCCTCTGGTTGGTATGAAGTTACTTAGGTTATCACTATTTTTCTCAGTTTCTTTTTGTTTGTGTTGATTTAGTCAGCTGTATAATGCATTTCAATTTTAGGTTATCACTATTTTTCTCAGTTTATCTTGGAACTGATATTTTCGTGCTATTATCGCGAATGTATGATGATATGGTTCTAGTGTTGACAAAATCGAGCTGGAGCAGCATGCTTTTAATGAACCTTTGAGTTTATACCATCTTGATTCATCTTAATTGTTATTTGAACTTGTAAAGATTAGGTCTTTGCCTGGGATGAGATTCTCCAGGGGAGGATGATGAGGTCTTTCCCAGGGATGAGATTGTCCGGGTGAGGATGATGGTCGTTGTGTTAAAGAAATTGTTTATCTATGCTTTCCTTTTGTTTCTTGGGATTTTGGTTGCTGTGTATACATCATTGTAATGGATTTTTTTTAGGTTGAATTCGATATCTCTTAGTTGGTTGTTACTGGATTATGTTCAATCCGTTCCATTGTTTCATTAACTTTTTCTGCTAGTAAATTTCTATCCAAACCAACGAATAAGTTTCTTTTGCTATAGGTTTTGTCAACCAGACTTGGAAGGAAGCCTGAGGACATCATCAAGTTAGATGCAAATGAAAACCCATATGGTCCTCCTCCGGAGGTAAGTCATACGTGCCACCTCACTTGGTTTCATAGCAAAACAAATTTTGATTCTACATATGGTTTTATGGAGTTAGTTTTAAGCGCCATCATTCCAAGCTTTTTGTACCGTTTTATGTTCTTACTGAAATTTCATGTTATTTGTAGGTTATTGAAGCTTTGGGTGCATTGAAATTCCCATATATTTATCCTGATCCTGAAAGCCGTCGATTACGTGCTGCCCTGGCAAAGGATTCGGGCCTTGAATCTGATTATATTCTCGTTGGGTGTGGTGCTGATGAGCTCATTGATTTGATTATGAGGTCAGAACTGATTATTATGTTTGTATAAGATTCTAACAATGCTATCCTTTATGATTATTATTGTTACTTTTGTCTATCACTCCCTGATCTTCTATTTCATTTGTCCGTTATTAAAATATTGCTGAAGATGTGTGCTTGATCCTGGTGACAAGATTGTTGATTGTCCACCAACGTTCACAATGTATGAATTTGATGCTGCAGTAAACGCAGCTTCTGTCATCAAAGGTAAAGTTAACTTCCTGCTTAATTTTCCATGGAAAATATAATTTTAGAATATTTCAAGAAAGCTTATCCTTGCATATATGCGAAACTGTTAGCTTATCTGCCCTCTCCCCAAATACAAAAGACCTCAGCTCATATACTTAGATGTACATTATGTGTGCATAATCCTACGTGTTTCGGTGGAACTGTGCAGTGCCAAGGAAGACGGATTTTAGCTTGGATGTAGACGTCATTTCAGATGTTGTTTTACAGGAAAAACCAAAATGCATATTCCTAACTTCTCCCAACAATCCAGATGGGAGGTAACTGAAAATTGTCTCTTTCTGTACATATGCCTGATATTCGGAATTGCATCTTCAGTTATGAAAACTTTGATACAATTGTTCCTGATTCTTATATTCTTTATCACAATGAACAGTCATATATGCTTTAGCCTACTTAGATTTGAGATGGTTTATTCCGACTTAATGACCCCACATACTGTCTTATCATAAGATAAGATGCATGGTTTCTATAATCTGAGTGTCACTCTAAGACTTTGTATTTTCATGTTCTACTTATTTGATGACAGTATAATCAGTGATGAGATTCTCTTGAAAATTCTTGAGCTTCCCATATTGGTGGTGCTGGATGAAGCATATATTGAGTTTTCAGGACTCGAATCAAAGATGCAATGGGTGAAAAAGCATGAGAATTTAATTGTTCTGCGAACATTTAGCAAACGAGCTGGTATTCTTTGTTTTGTCTTGAGAAGTCATTACTTGTGAACATTGCTTTATATAATTCCGTTATGGTACTATTGAATAATGAAATCTTCTGCTTTTGTACTATTGGCACTTCTAATGACTTCCAGTAACAAGATTTTCGATATACAAACTTTGGTTCTCTTTTGTTTGTCAATTTAAACTTTCTAGTTTCAACCTTTATGTAAATGGTTTGTTTCTTTGGCGATGCGCAATGGTGCAGGCTTAGCTGGACTCCGTGTAGGATATGGAGCATTTCCGCTGAGCATAATTGAATACCTGTGGAGAGCTAAGCAACCATATAATGTGTCTGTTACTGCTGAAGTTTCTGCTTGTGCAGCATTGCAGAATCCCACCTATCTTGAGGTTAGGATTCTTCAGATTTGTCCCCATGCTTCCTGTGACTCTTAACAATTGAAGTGTATTTCTAATATCGGTCACAACATATACCAGACGGTGAAAGAAGCTTTGCTACAAGAGAGGGAGAGGCTTTTCAACCTTCTAAAGGAGCTGCCGTTTCTCAACCCGTATCCAAGCTATTCCAATTTCATTCTTTGTGAGGTTGCACCGGGAATGGATGCTAAGAAGCTGAAGGTATTTTTTCATCCTTTCCTCCTCAACATAGCGTTATGTCATCCAATTTACGCAATCCACCAATTCATAATTTTCGACGTGCTTTTGAACACCGAAACTTAAATAACATACGTGTAGATCCATCCCTTTATTTCTTTTGAACATTCATTCTATAGCGAGCGAGGTTTCAATTTTGATTGATACAGGAGGACCTTGCGAAAATGGGAGTGATGATTCGTCACTACAACAACAAAGAGCTGAAGGGTTATGTTCGCGTATCTGTTGGGAAGCCTCAACACACAGATGCATTGATGGACTGCCTCAGAAGCTTGTCGTCTTAATGCAGCACCTTGGACCATTACTTGGGATTAGCCTAAAACATATATATATATATATAATTATTACAAACCTCTTGTATGAACATTTTTTGCTTGATTAACTCTAAAAATTTTGATTTTGGAAGACATAGACTCCTGAATTAGTAGACAACTTATACGAAATCAATATTATTCTTCCTTGAAAGTCTCGATAGTTAATTAAGCAACTTTAATAATTATGAAATTAAACTCGCCTGCTGTCAAGTGCCTCTTCCATTCAAGTCCTTTCTCATCCTCCGGTTGAACTTTAAAATTTGGGTAGTGTTATAAACACATTTTTACCTTTCACATATTTCATTTTAATTTTTGTACTTATGATTCTTTTTTAATTCATTATATCCAACGACGGAATGTTGAAAGAGGTGCGAGGTTAGCGCCCCCATCCCCAAAAATTTGGCCTTTTAAAATGTTGGGTCATGGCCACTTAGTATTACGGTCTAGTCTTCATTTGTAAGTGAGAGGTCTTATGTTTGATTTTCTCTAAAGCGAATTTGAAACATATTATTACTAATCCATTGTGAGGTTAAGCCTATCCCCTCTTCTAGATAATATCGTTTGTTTAAAAAAAAAAAATTGGGCCACGAACGACATGTCGTCTCTAACGTTGTCGTGTCTTTGCACTTTTTCTGTTTTGAAGCAAAACAAATTGTTTTTCTTTTTGTTGTTGGAGACTCGTAGTAAAAGGGAGCACGCAGATATAAATTTCCAAATCCCTAAACCCCCCTTTCGCTCTGCTCCGCCTCGCTTCCCGCCACCGCCACCGCCACCGCCACCGCAACCTTCTCTTCTCTTCATCAGGTAACCAACGTAAATGTTTCTATATCTAATTTTTTCAGCGATGTGTATTTTTGAATTTGCAATTTTTCTCTTTTAGGTTTGTTCGAATTGCTAAAGTATCTTAATGCGAAATAAATCGTTGATTAATTAAAGAGTGAAACTTTTGCTTGTTAGTGTGCGATTCGGAGAAATTTTTTAACCCTTTTGTTTTTCCCTTATTTTTCTTTTTATTTTTAGTTTTTTGGGATTTTGGGTTTTGCAGTTTAATCGTTGTATGCACGATATGTAGTTTTTTTTCACAGGTTGTTCTTTCTTTTTTCCATGAAATTTATTGCTTAGCAGGTCAAAAATTCATCGTACGATTTTGATGAATTTTAGGTTTTTGGTTTTAATTGTTGATTATGGCTTTGGAATTTCCAGACTAGTAATTGGTTATGTGTTGCGACGGATGACAGGTATAAAATGCCGAAGGTAAAGACTAACAGAGTCAAATACCCAGAAGGTTGGGAACTAATTGAGCCTACGCTTCGCGAACTGCAAGCTAAGATGAGAGAAGGTATGAAATTTTCCATGTTTTTATTACTTTGTTCAGCGCGGAAGGATTCTGATGTGTATTCGGTTTTTAACTTTTTGGCAGCTGAGAATGATACTCATGATGGTAAGAGAAAATGTGAGACCTTGTGGCCTATTTTCAAAATAGCACATCAAAAGAGCCGCTACATTTTCGACCTTTACCACCGGAGAAAAGAAATTTCCAAGGAGTTATATGAGTTTTGTCTGGACCAAGGCTATGCTGATCGCAATCTAATTGCAAAGTGGAAAAAGGTTTGTCTCGGATCTCTTCTATCTCAATTTGAAACAAGTGCTTTATTTATTTTTATTTGGAGTTGATTGCATGATATATCGCACTTTGAATTGGAGATTAGTTATTAATCATGAAAAACCGGTAAATAAGATTAACAGAACATAACCATGAATATGTAATATAAGAAAATTGAAGTAAACATAGACACGGGACATGGGTAGTTACGACATTGAGTTGTCGACTATGATGGCAAAGATCAACGGACTAATACAACATTGCTTGAACTCACAGTTTGAAATTCTCCTGCTACATGTATTGCCGTATTGGCATTGCATCTTCAGCTCTGAGTACGTTGAAGGAACTTCTGTATTATATTTGCAGGTCGTATGTAAAACTGTTGGATAACAGTTACTCTAATTAGGATATTGAAAGGAAAATATTGCATGCTCATGTAGTTTGTGTCTTTTATCTAAAGTCTATTATCTAACGACATGTGATGACATATGGTTTGTGTTTGAAATGCAGCCTGGTTACGAACGGCTCTGCTGTTTAAGATGCATGCAGCCCCGGGACCATAACTTTGCCACCACATGCGTTTGCCGAGTTCCCAAGCATCTGAGGGAGGAGAAGGTTATCGAGTGTGTGCATTGTGGCTGTAGGGGCTGTGCCAGCGGAGATTGAATAGTGGTCGGGTCTGTTCTTCAAAATGTAATTCTAATGATGCTTGAACCAGGTTATCCTCGGTACCATGAATTGTGGGGAATTTGTAACATGTAGCTGATCGTAATCTTCATGTATCTTGCTATGGATGAGTTTAAAGTGTTCCTAACCGGTTTGTTGTTTCGGAAACTTTGCTCTTGATGAACGATTATGAATTCCGATTGCACATGGATCGTGTTTTCTTATGATAAGATTGATGATTACTTAAATGTGCTGTAAGAAACTTCTCCCAACGTACATCGGAGCAAATCTCCAACAGAGAGATTCAAATTTTAGATGTGAAATCACGTTTAAATATGGTTTTTGCTTCCGAGGGAGATGTAAATTTAAATTTTTGCCTACCTCCTCTTGAACTTGTTCTTTATTCTTGGATGCGCAAGGAGGATAGGCTCCTTCAGCAGTGATCTTTTATGGATATATTTTCAGATTGTGAGCAACCGATAGAGGGTAGAGGGCTGGATTTGTGATCAAAGATTTTACAGCCAAGGATCGTATTAGTGTGTACTGTAACACCGGTTAAAAGTATAACTTAATCGAAAGGCCTAAAAGCATCGTTAAGGGAGATAGCAATTGAGTCGCAAAAGTTCGCAAATGTGAGGATCTTGAATAGAAAACCCATTGCTAGTAATGGCATTGTTGAGAGTTCCTTTCTCTCAAAGGTTTGAGCCAATGGCAATTAGAGACTGGATAAAAGTCCCAAGTTGTGTGTTGGAATGCTAGGCATGCTGCTGTTGGCTCTAATATGAAACTGACATACTCCGAGTCGGAATGTCTACCTAGACACCTAAACCGAGTTGTGTTGGCCGTCATCTGGAAGGTGACCAAGCCATAAAGTGATGGTGATGTGGAAAGTGCTACTAATTTAAACCTAAGTAAATAATTCTATAATGCATAGAAAGAAAAAAGTAGTCTCATCCGTAAAAAATAATTATTTATTACATAAGTTACCTACTTTGATTGAAGAACAGTCAGCTACTTCCATTGAATCCTCGTATTCCCTCCAGTCTTGCATCACAAGTTATTTAACTTCTAATCAAAGAATTGGGTCATGAGTGGGACACTGACTCGTCCTTGATTCATTTCTTGTGTTGTAAAGGACTTGGTATATATTTTTGAGTTGGTTTCACTGTTCATATTTTTGTAAAAATAGAGGACCATAGTTTTAAGTCACATACTATTTTTAGCCTAAACAAGTATCCGCAAAGAAATTGGCTTCACTATAAATATGATTCCAGGTTATGGTAGAGAAAGAAGTTACAAGCCATTAGATGTCTTCAATGACAGCTCAAAGCCAAAGTAAGAGAAAAGAAATCATCAATTAGTGGTATAAGACTCTGTTGTTGTTGTTGTTGGAGCTAATAAAAAGAGACTTGGAAAGAGACCTTAAGAAAAGACATGGAGTTTGGACTTTGGAGCTAACGAAAGATTTAGTGCAAAACCGAGCGCAGTGACGTTCCAAGATTTATAAAACTGGCCCCATTTAGTAAATAAGACTTTGTTGTTATTATAGCATGTACTACACACATGCATGGATGCCAATTATACAAGTATATATTGGAATCAAGTATATATATTTTATTGGCTCTTGAAGCCATTGGTCCTTTAGATTGGCATCCTCATTTTGGTCTCTGAGAAGTGATCTTTGAGTTTGTCCACTGGAAATCATTATGATCATTCCATGAAAAATATGTCAATATGCCAACCCATACTATGAATTATTTTAAGGACAAAATCGGACTCGTTCAGTTTTTTTTTTTTTTTTTTTTTTTTTTTTTTTTTTTTTGAATAAAACAATATTATCTACACTAAGGGGTGGTGGAGTAGTTAAGTCTCGCAATGGGCTAGTAATTATGTGGTTCAAATTCGCATTTGGCAAGAATCCAATTTAAAACCTCTCATTTTCAAATGAAGAAAAATACCAATAGATTATAATACTGAAGTATTATTATTTCTTTCTTTCTTTCTTTCTCGTAACGAGCATTTAGAATACTTTCAGTACTCTTGAAACCCTAAGCAAATATTACAGATGGATCAGGCTAGACATTCGAATTGCTTGATCATATGGGGAATTAGTTTTTATATGAATTGAACCAAAAAAGGAATTAGTTTTTATATGAATTGAACCAAAAAAGGAATTAGTTTTTATATGAATTGAACCAAAAAAGGAATTAGTTTTTATATGGTAAAAAAAAAAAAAAGTTATAAAGTGACGTTACATTATATTCATGCAATATAATAATATATTGTCAAGCGGTAGCAAATTGGTGGAAGGGTAGTAATAAAGCTGAGTTTGTGAAAAACGAAGGGTCGTTGGCAACCATAAGTTTCGGAATCATGGCATGATGTAATTATCAAATTCTACTCACTACTTAATGAACTGCATTTTCTCTACTGTAAAAAGTAGCAGATAACAAATATAAATTATAAAAGTTTTAGGACGGGTCTGGACTTATCCTGACCTCCATGTGGCTCCGTCATTGATAAAACAAGAATTTACATATCAAAACCCTAATGAAGGCATCTCTATACCAAAATGTCTTGCATAATGTGAATTTGAATATTATTCAAGTTGATTTTTGCAGTGTACTTCGTTTTAATTTATAGTTTTATAAAATAAACACAACTTCACATTAGATCTGTAAATCATAATCTGGTTATAGTTTAACAGGGGAGCATTTTACTAATCATTGACATATCAATATATAATGTATTTAATTAGAGTAACTTTTATTTTATTAATTTTCCATGAAAGGACTTATATCTATCAAGCAAGCTGCAAGTGCTCGAAACACGAACACATAAGCCATATGTTTTTGTATAAGTGAAGGAACATTTAAAAAAACAAAAAAATTATCCACTAGTATAATAATATACAGCGTACTGCCCAGTGTTCTTGACATTTTGAAAAGGCTAGAAGCACCAACACTCGGCAGTGAAGTATACGTAACCTAATAAATAAGGGATTTAGGGTTAGATAGACGTGCCATCATTTTCTACTACGTACGTACACCTCCATGCATTGTCAACAAATTCAATTCATATTACATCCAATTTATGTAAACATTCAATCTCAGAAACTGGATCCACTAAACAGCAACTGGGAATTGCCATTTGAGAGAGCAGGCACAGTCACTGCTCAATCATTAAAGTTATTTTCTGTAACTGTCTCACTTATTAGGGTTTAATTTTGGCTTAATTTGGTGGGTTTCTATCTGTTTGGTTGGCAAGTGAATATAAAAAAACTTCTCATGTTTGGTCTACTTGGTAGAAGTTATTGAGTTAATTGGTAACCCTGCCCATCCCCTCTCTCTCCATCTCCACAAGAAAATTAAGGCGAGTAGCTAGTTATTTATGAAACAGAGATTTTAGATGCGGTCCATAGCTATCAATGTTCTTTTACTGAAATCTTGTTGATTTTCAATTTTTTTTATTAAAGTCCATGACATTAATGTAATAATATATTTCTATGTAGGTTACTATATTTTTAAAATTAAAAATTAAACATTATAATTGTTTATATTAACGAGATTTTAAATAAAACCCATAATTTGTAAGATTAAAAATATTAAAATGTAAATTATACTCTCCAATATATATATATATATATATATTGTGATGACCAATCCTAATTTTTCATGTAATTTTATCCTCGAATATGTAATTTGACATTTGTGCCCTTATTGGCAAAGTGACGTGGACGTGGTTTTTCAGCTTTAAATTATTTTTTCGTTATCGAAATTAAATAGTACTTGTTGTTACGAACGCTTGGGCGTGAGTTAGGCTCGAATCAGACTTGTAACAAAAAAGTTACATTACGTTAAAGTGTGTTAACAACGGGTAAATTTGCACATGTGTGTACTAATATTCCAGTGTTAGAAACACTGTTTTCGATAGCGTACGTTAGATTTAGTTTGACTGCATTTGTACAAAATCCTATCCTTTTTCTTCCTTAAAATTGGAACCGTGACTTGTTGTTCACCCACCAATCAAATCTATCCTTCACATCTCTCTACCAATCAGACTTACCATCTCTCTTCCTTTTTCCACCAATCAGAAAACATCATCTCACTTTCTCTCATCTTCTCATTCTCTCTCTTCTCTACAACACCAAGGATCATCATCAAAACCTCACAGATCGAGCATAAAACCACCATCATCGTGATTCTCTCATCCTTACGAACCCAGGCGTACTAGCCGATGGTGAAATGACCGAGTTTTAACCCGTCAACTTGGAAGGTCCGACTTGGTGGGTTTTGCTCCAATGAGTTTCAGGCCGAGTTATAAGGTTTTAGGACATGGGAAAACTTTTACACAGCTCCATAGGGTCCCTAGACTAAGTTCGGAGTCGAGTTGGCATCGAAACAAGTGAGTTCGAGGAGTCAAAGTTTAGGCCGAACATTTCGAGGATTTTTCAGGCCATTTCCTGTCCATTTTTGGACATTTGGAAGGTAAAGTCTTGTTCTCCTCATCATGGGCTTCATTTCCATATAAAGATCGTTGAAAATGATTGAGAAATGAGCAAGTTATGCGATTTTGAAAATTTTCCCAGAAACTGACGAACTGGATGGCGAGGCTCACCGGAGAAGACGAAGAATATTTCGTCAAAGTTGACGGAATATTCTAATGGTGTCAGGTAACACTGTTACTATTTAACAGAATATTCCTAACATCCGTCAGTCTTTGTCAGTCACTGACCTGCGCGTGGGGGTGCTTGTGGCTTGGGCTAGCTAGCGCGCGAGGGTGCGTCCGGCCACCGGCCGGCGAGTGCTTGACACATACGGATTCGTGACTTCGTATAGATTATTTTCGTATATTCAAACCTTCCATTTGAGCAAAGTATGGGAGATTTACATAGCCTTTTTGAATATGTCCTATTTAATTTATTAGTCTAGTTATTTCACATATAGGTGAAAATTATCCTGAGGATGTACGAGGTCAAGCAAAGCTAGGAGGCTATGATCCGACCACGTATCAGTGAGTGAGCATTTGTTTTCGTGTGCGTGTGTCTATATATATATATAAACTTTATAGTTTCCACAAATGCTTTTGAATCGAATTATGCATATCATGCCATTATTGTTTTTAGATTGATATTACGCCTATTATGCCATGATTAAATATGTTATAAGAAATGTTTTATTGCTGTGAAATGCCAAAATAATCCTACGGGATGCACATGTGCGTTTATTATGTTGATTATAATTATTGAATGGTTATGGCAAGTTTATATTTATGCATGTAGTTTGCTCATCATTGCTGCACCCCGATGTTAGTGCTCATCCGGGGCCAAGACTAGTCTTTCACGTGTATGTTCACCTCTGTATCGCACGCTCACCTTGGATCCAAGTAGGTACTAGTCCTGTCATACAGGTTGCATTAGGCAACTCCGACTCGTAGGTGACCACGATTATCGCTAATCTTCATGTGATTGTAGCATTAGAGCGTACTTATATATTACACCCCACTCCTGTTCATGTCAGAAACTATCAGCATGAACTCGTGTGCTAGCGTAGATTGATGAGCAATCTATTTTCATTATGCTATTGTTGAAATATTGTAGTTTGGCATTGTCTGGCATTATTGTTTAATTACAGTTGTTTCATACTTATACGCATTATGATTTTATGGAAACTATACATGTTTTACAACAAGGGATTAGTATGTTCTGAAAATAAATCTGTTTTATAAACTTTTGTTTTTGCCCACTCACCCTTTTGTTTTTTGCCCCCTCCAAGTCCTAGATTGCAGAATTACTCTGTGGCATGCGAGGATTAGTCGGCGATTCTGACATATCCCTATTTAAGTGTAGGAACTTATCCTGTTGTGCACTCTACACACTCTTTGTCATCTATGCTCTGAATATTTGTATTTTATGGGTTCTACCCACTACTACGCACTCACTTTATTAGTTTAAATTAGTTCTAGTTTTGATTTTAATTTATTCACATTTTTGCATCACTTACACTTTTGGTTACGTCACCTTAGGGTGACGGCCAACATGCCTAGACTCTGGTCGGGGTTTGTGTGTATATATATACAAACACCTGGCTACATTCATCAAAATTAACAAAATGATTTGTTTGACAAAAAAAAAAAACAAAAAGATTATTGTAACAAAACATGGGTACATTCTTCAAAACCACCAAAAAAAAAAAAAGGCTTAATATAAAAAATTGACATATATATATTCTCAAATAAACGAAAAATAATGTACCGATATAAGTTTTAAAATGGATTAAAAAAATTGAATGGATTTTATATAAAAAATTGGGTACAATTTACATTAAAATGGTATAGTTTACATATAAAAAATTCGTATATTTAACAATGGGTACATTTAAGATTAAAAAAATTTAAAAATTATATGAATGGGTAAACTTAAGATTAAAAAATTGAAAATCTTTTTTATAAAAATCTAATGGGTACATACTTATTCTAATTTTGCCACTTAGTATTACGGACGGTTTAGTGATATTCCTCTTCACGTTCAATTCTTGCCAAGGCGAATTTGAACCACATTATTGCTAGCCTATTATGAGGGTAAGTCCACCCCTTTCCTCTTAGTGTAGATAATATCGTCTGTTAAAAAAAAAAAATAAATAAAAAAACTTATTCTAATTTTATTTTGGAAATGTTTGAATTGAAAATTAATTAGGAGTTTAATAAAGGTGTGAGTATTAAAACTCTAATCACTTACTAATTTTTATTTTAAAAAGCTATGTAGCTAATCTATAAATTCATTATTACATTAATACTAAAGACTTCAATTAAAATCTGAAAACTAATAAAGTCTCAATCTATGGATATGAATAACTAAGAATTGGATACTAATTTTCCCTTATAAAATGAGCAATATCCTACAAATTTTTGCATTTAAATATCTGTAACACTCGTTCTCCTAGGAGTTGAGAAATATATCTCTAAAAGTGACCTAGAAATAGATTTATAGTGAACTTTTTGTGTCAGACGTAAAATATAGAGAAAGGCATGCATGACGACTATTTTAGAGGAATGAGGATCCTTTTTTGATCATCTTTGTGAGGATTTTAGAGATTTTTAAATCGTGTCCGTTCATCGTATATCGTACGGTCAGTTTTTATCAAGTACTATTCATATTTAATTTTAAATAGAAGTATTTAAAATAATTTTTTACTGTGTACCTGTTAAAGATTAACACCAGCCCATTAAGATTACTCGGTATAAGGGAACTAGATTGTTCTAGTTCAATCATGCATAGGATTGTACTAGAGGATTCTAGCAAGTTGAATAGTCGGTGGTGCATTATAAAAGGTGCATGTATATTTATTATATATAAAGTCGGAGGTGTGATGAACAATGCAACACAGTGGATATCAGATTTTTGGTAACAAAATTACCAATTTACTCTTGCATAATTTGAAATATGATTTTGGGTAGGTTTTGAATTTTTTGGCTGAGGGGCATTTTGGTCCAATTACTTTTTGTCAAAGTGGGTGATACCAAAGTTTTCATCTCATGTGTAAAGAATAAAAAAATGAAAGGGAAAAGAGAAAATAATAAACAAATGACAAAGTTAATGGTGCCCACATGATGTAAAAAAAGTCTTTAAAAAAGTTTTTCACACGCAGATAATAATGTGATTGAATAAGTTGTCAAATGATTGTTTTTTTTTATATGTAACAAACTATATTATCTACACTAAAGGGAGGGGGTGAGCTTAACCTCACAATGGGCTAACGATAATGTGATTCGATCAGTTGTTTATTAAATATTATTTTCTCTATTTTTAAACACATTCAAAACATTGTAAGAAGCGTGTAATGCTGGTTATAAAAAATATATTTTGCATGCGGATAATAATGTGATTAAATGAATTGTCAAATAAATATTTTTTTTAACAAACGATATTATTTACACTAAGGGGAGGGGGTGAGCTTGGCCTCACAATAGCCAGCAATAATGTGGTTCAATCATTTATTTATTAAATATTATTTTCTCTATTCTTAATGTAAATTCTATAGAGACCGATTTTATTATGTGAATTCAGCTGCTTTAATTGGTTTATGAGAGGTTACTTCTTACATTTAAAACGTGTAAGTCACGTTGGTGTCACCAAGCTTGAACAAAAATATTTGGACAAAAATGCCCCAAAGACAAAAAAAATTCAAAGGCATCTCAAAATAATGCATCAAATAAGGCAGAGGCATTTTCGTCATTTTAACAATATTTTTTTAATAATTAATTTTTTGGTGCTATTAATTTTTTTTTAATTAGTACCTCACAATAGGCTAGTAATAATGTGATTCAATTTCTCTATTTTTAAACACATTCAAAACATTTTAAGAGGCGTGTAATGCCCATTATAAAAAAAGGTCTTTCACACGCAGATAATAATGTGATTAAATAAGTTGTCAAATAATTTTTTTTTTTTTTTGTAACAAACGATATTATCTACACTAAGGAGAGGGGGTAGGCTTAACCTAACAATGAGTTAGCAATAATGTGATCCGATCGGTTGTTTATTAAATGTTATTTTCTCTATTTTTAAACACATTCAAAACATCTTAAGAAGCGTGTAATTCCGGTTATATAAAAGGTCTTTCACATGCGAATAATAATGTGATTAAATTAATTGTCAAATGATTGTTTTTATTTTTATTTTTAAACAAATGATATTATCTACACTAAAGGGAAGGAGGTGAGCTTGGTCTCACAATGACTAGCAATAATGTGATTCAATCAATTGTTTATTAAATATTATTTTCTCTATTCATAATGTAAATTCTATAGAGACCAATTTTATTATGTGAATTCAGCTGTTTTAATTGGTTTATGAGAGGTTACTTCTAGCATGATCTAAAATGATTCATTTATTTCAAATATTTGACTTTCCTTTTGTCAATTTTCGCATATAAATACATTTAAAACATGTAAGTCGCGCGCAGCACGTCGTAATTTAAAAAATGCCTTATGCACGTGCGTGAATGTGTGCACGAAATAGCACGTCGTAATTTAAAAAATGTCTTATGCACGTGCGTGAATGCGTGCACGAAGGCTAATTTAAGATAAAATGCTAGATAATTTTAGTACGCGTGTGCATGAAGGCTAGTTAAAATAAAATGCTAGATAATTTTAGCAAGTTGTTAAGTGGGTGTGCATGCATATTAAGCTAGAATGTTCTAGCAACCTGTAATATTGTATGGCCATTAGCCATATGTCGGTGGCATGCATGATTAGTAGCTAGAATGATCTAGCAATGTCCAATGTCAACAAACCTCACCTATAAATAGGTGAAGTGTGTGTATTGCTATGTAATCAACCAATCAACCAAGTAAGCTAAGCTTGTAATCAAAGAAGAAAGTAGCCAAGAAGACAGAGCTAAGTAAGAGGGTAAGAAGTCTTGTAAGTGAGTAGTCTTGCGAAGAGTGTGAGTGGTTTAGAGTGTGTCTCTAGAAAGAGTGAGTGTCATAGCTTTTAAAGAGTGTCCTTGAGAGTTTGTGTGTTGTAATATTTTGTGTGTGTAATACAAGTAATTTGTTTACTTGTTTTGTCTCTCCAACACTTATGTTAGAATTGTGTACTCTAAGTTTTTCCTCAACAGTATGATGAACGGACACGATTTCAGGATTCCCAAAATCCTCACAAAGAAAATCTGGAGAGGATCCTCATTAATTTTAGAGCTCAAAAAGTCAATTTCGTATTGTTATTAATTTTAGAATCATTTGCACGTAATGACTATTTCAGATATCTTTTAATCTAAGAAAATGAACAAGACCACTTGCAGCTAGCGAGTAAGTATCAATTTGTGAGCAAGGAGTTAAAGGTTACAAGAACCCACATATATTCAACTAAAAACACTCAAAGTCATGGAATAACTTGTAACTCAATTCATGAAAAGCATTATATTGTAGTATGATACTCGAGATTATGCATTCGCTTTGTTTAAGATAAGAAATAAATATAAACACTCAACATCAGCACACATCAGCGCCAAAAAAGGGAAGCTTCTTAAATTCAAACCTGCATTGCATCCCCTGCCGGTACATATGAAATTGAAACCCTCACCAAAAATCTCCCAAACCACTTACACTCACTCTCTGTTATTGCAGCACGTACTACACACATGCATGGATGCCAATTATACAAGTATATATTTTATTGGCTCTTGAAGCCATTGGTCCTTCAGATTGGCATCCTCATTTTGGTCTCTAAGAAGTGATCTCTGAGTTTGTCCATTGGAAATCATTATGATCATTCCATGAAAAATATGTCAATATGCCAACGCATACTATGAATTATTTTAAGGACAAAATCAGACTAGTTTAGTTATTTATTTATTTATTTGTTATTATTTTTTTGAATAAAACAATATTATCTACACTAAGGGGTGGTGGAGCAGTTAAGTCTCGCAATGGGCTAGTAATTATGTGGTTCAAATTCACATTTGGCAAGAATCAAATTTAAAACCTCTCACTTTCAAATGAAGAGAAATACTAATAGATTATAATACTGAAGTATTATTATTTCTTTCTTTCTTTCTTGTAAGGAGCATTTAGAATACTTTCAGTACTCTTGAAACCCTAAGCAAATATTACAGATGGATCAGGCTAGACATTCGAATTGCTTGATCATATGGGGAATTAGTTTTTATATGAATTGAACCAAAAAAGGAATTAGTTTTTTTATGGTAAAAAAAAAGAAAAATGTTAAAAGTGACGTTACATTATATTCAATTATTCATGCAATATAATAATATATTGTCAAGCGGTAGCAAATTGGTAGAAGGGTTGTAATAAAGCTGAGTTTATGAAAAACGAAGGGTCGTTGGCAGCCATAAGTTTCTGAATCATGGCATGATGTAATTGTCAAATTCTACTCACTACTTAATGAACTGCATTTTCTTTATTGTAAAAAGTAGTAGATAAGAAATATAAATTATAAAACTTTTAGTAAGGATCTGGACTTATCCTGGCCTCCATGTGGTTTCTTCATTGATAAAACGAGAGTTTATCTCTCCAACATTTAATTTTGTGTGTGTAATACAAGTAATTTGTTTACTTGTTTTGTGCTCTAAAAGTCAATTTCGTATTGTTATTAATTTGAAAATCAGTTGCACATAATGACTATTTCAGATATCTTTTAATCTAAGAAAATGAACAAGACCATTGCAGCTAGCGAGTAAGTATCAATTTGTGAGCAATGAGTTAAAAGTTACAAGAACCCACATATATTCAACTAAAAACACTCAAAGTCATGGAATAACTTGTAACTCAATTCATTAAAAAGCATTATATTGTAGTATGACACTCAAGATTATGCATTCGCTTTGTTTAAGATCAGAAATAAATATAAGGAGAAATTAGTTTCTCATCCTTCATTTTGCTACTCCATTGATTAAAATCCTATTCATTTTCAATTTTTGAATAAGGTCCTTGGGTATTAATAACATCATTAATTATTTCAATAATAAAAGATTTTTTTTATTTCTAAATATATTAAAAAATGTTACAATTAATATATTTATATTTATGACTAAATTTTTTATCATATATTTTTAGTTTTAGTTTGTACCCATTTTTAATTTGTAATTTTTTTTTTAATTTGTACCAATTTTCTTTTCAATTTTAATTTGTACCTATATATTAATTTCTTTTTTGCGCCTATATTTTTTAAAGTTTATTTGTATTTATACCCATATTTTTTTTTATTTGTACTTTTTATTGTGCTAAATGTACCCATGCTAATTATATGCACCCATTCATGTAAAACTTTTTAATCTTAAAATGTACTCATTCTTAAATATACCAATTTGTTATATGTAAAATGTAGCATTTTTTTTTTATATAAAATCTATTCAATTTTTTTTTCTAATCCATTTTTAAACTTATATGGGTACATTCTTTTTTCTTTGATTTTAAAATGTATCCATATCAAGTTTAGTCGAAAAAATTTACTAATGTTATTGAGCCTAATATCTTTATTTTTTTGTGATTTTGAAGAATGTACCCATGTTTTGATACAATAAGTCTTTTGGTTAATTTTGATGAATTTACCCATGTTTATATATATATATGCACACACACAATAGTATATTTATATTTTAATATTTTTAATCCCACAAATTATGGATTTTTATTTAAAATTTCATTTATATAAACAACTAAAATTTCTAATTTTTAATTAAAAAAATATAGTAACGTACAAAGAAATAAATTATCACATTAATTTCAGGGACCTCGATAAAAAATTACAAACTAACAAGGTTTCAATTAAAGAATATTGATAGCTAATGACCACATCCAAAGTCTCCCTAAATATAAGCACTCAACATCAGCACACATGGGAAGCTTCTTAAATTCAAAACCTGCATTGCATCCCCTGCCGGTACATATGAAATTGAAACCCTCACCAAAAATCTCCCAAACCACTCACACTCACTCTCTTTTATTACCACCAGTGGACCACCGTGGCACGCCGTTTCCTCGACGATGATTAAGCCCCACCACCCCCCACCATTTCTATAAGACCCTGAGTTAATTTAGATCAAAGATAAGCACCTGAGTTTGCTATAATATCCAAAGCACCGGCACAGTTCAGTTAATATAACGAACTCTCAGTTGTCGTTGCTTCCTTTTACCACGATTTTATGAGCAACGTGGCAAATAATCGATAAGTTGGACACAAGCAAAAGCTGTGTTGAATTAGATAAAAAATGGCGGCCACTTCGGTGAGCGACGATCTGGCCCAGTCGACCAGCAGCCGGAGAAGCTTGGGGTTGGGAAGCAAGAGGAGCTGGGCGTCCACAAGTTTCGGTGAAGTGTGGCAGGCGCCGCCGGATGTGTTCAACAGGAGTGGGCGGCAGGATGAGGAGGAGGAGCTGCGGTGGGCGGCGATCGAGCGGCTGCCGACGTATGACAGGTTGAAAAGAGGGATGCTGAGGCGGGTGCTGGACAATGGGAGGGTGGTGACTGATGAGGTGGACGTGACGAAGCTGGGAGTGCAGGAGAGGAAGCAGTTGATGGAGAGTATATTGAAGGTTGTGGGAGATGATAACGAAAGGTTCTTGAGAAGCCTTAGGGACAGAACTGATAGGTTTGAAACTCTTTCTTTCTTTTCTTTTTTAGTAGAAAGCGATATTATGAACTACTCAAATTTACAGAGGATTCAAATTTGAGTGTATGGGCGGTCACGGACTGTCCTAGTGAACTGGTCTAATCTACGAAACTTTGTCTTGAAAATCATATATTTGCTTTCTTAAAAACTAGGAAATTAAGAGTCAGTTTGGGATTGCTTTTGTTTTGTTTTTGTTTTTTTTTTTTTTTTAAACATTTGGTAAATTTTAATAGGAAAATATATAATTGTATATAGCGGCAAAAATGAACATGGGAGTAGGGGTGGTGGTGGCAGTGGCGTTGGCGGTGGTGGTGGTGATGGTGACATCAATGTTGGGGGTATGATAGTGGTGGTGCCAATTGTGGGGTGTGGCGGTTGGAGTGTAGAGGTAACAATTGTGCTAGGGAAGACCGTAGCGGTGGTGATGCCGTTTGTGGTCGTGGTGGCAGTTGTGGCGGTCACTTTATTCTTCAAGGGATAAAATGTGTGTAGAAAGATAAATAATATCATTTTAAAATAACTAATGAGAATATTACAAGAATTGAAATTATTCATTAAAAACTCAACTCCACTTTTTATGAAAGCAACATGAAGATTGCTTTTATAAGTTGTTGTTTGGAGACTATTGATTTTAAAATAAACAAAATATTTAATTTTTACCATTACATTTTTACTACTTGACTTTAAAGTAAAGCAACTTTTGGTATCTTTTCAAAAAAAAAAAAAAAAAAAAAAAAACAACTTTTGGTATAAAAAAAAAGAAAAGAAAAACCAAACCGAGCTAATATTTTTTTGGTTTTTTTTAGGATTTTTTTAATGTTTTAATGTTTTGGGTTTTGTTAATTTTTGTAGTGTGGGGATCGAAATTCCGAAGATTGAAGTCCGATATGAGAACTTGTCTATAGATGGGGATGTGTATGTTGGGAGCAGAGCATTGCCTACTCTACTTAATGCTACCTTGAACACCATTGAGGTTTGATTTCTCTTGGTTTAACTAATTTTATGCAAAACTTATTTTTCTTGCTTAACTTTTTAAATTTCTTTAAATTATTATCTTTTCAAGATATTAGTTTTTTGAGCTGCAGAGTGTTCTGGGATTAATTAAGCTTGCTCCATCAAAAAAGAGAAAGATCCAGATACTTAAAGATGTCAGTGGAATCGTCAGACCTTCCAGGTATGAAATTACATCAGTTGTTTAGTTTTGTGTTGGGGATGGGGTTCGAACTCGGAACCTTGGGTGCATAAGTGAATGCTCTCAACAGTTAACTGATTTGATAATTTCCCAGGATGACCCTACTTTTGGGTCCTCCAAGTGCAGGCAAAACTACCTTGTTACTAGCACTTGCAGGAAAGCTTGATGATGATCTAAGAGTGAGATTTTTTTCACTCTAAATTTTTTAATTAGTGTGCATAATTAAGCTTTGTTATTGATATTACTTCGAAAATGATGAGCAGGTTTCTGGGAAAGTCACATATTGTGGCCAAGAACTGCATGAGTTTGTTCCTAGAAGAACATGTGCTTACATTAGTCAGCATGATCTTCACTGTGGAGAAATGACAGTGAGAGAGACGTTGGATTTCTCGGGACGTTGTTTAGGTGTCGGAACTCGATACCAAATGCTGGTTGAACTCTCAAGAAGAGAGAAAGAAGCCGGAATCAAGCCAGACCCCGAGATTGATGCATTCATGAAAGCTACCTCAGTCTCAGGCCAGAAGACTAGTTTGGTCACAGATTATGTTCTCAAGGTTTGTGACTGCCTTCATTTTTTAAGACAAACGATTTTCGCACACCTCTGTTTATTCCTATCCCTTAAATCTCTACTGGATTATGATTTTTGGAAAATCTGACTAATTAGTATATAATTTTTTACAGATACTTGGATTGGATACCTGTGCTGATATCTTGGTTGGTGATGATATGAGGAGGGGTATTTCTGGTGGCCAGAAAAAACGCCTGACCACGGGTACATTTTTTCGCACCATGTTATTAATTTTGTTTATCAAATCTTCTTATAATTATGGTTTAGGGACTAATTGATTGAACAATGTGTAGGGGAGATGTTGGTAGGACCAGCAAAGGTTCTTCTGATGGATGAAATATCAACAGGGTTAGACAGTTCCACAACTTTTCAGATATGCAGATACATGAGGCAATTGGTTCACATAATGGATGTTACCATGGTCATCTCTCTTCTGCAGCCTGCGCCGGAGACATTTGAGCTCTTTGATGACCTAATCCTGCTTTCGGAAGGGCAAATCGTGTACCAAGGTCTGCGCGAGAGTGTCCTTGAGTTCTTCGAACGCATGGGATTCAAGTGCCCGGAGAGGAAAGGAGTTGTTGATTTTTTGCAAGAAGTGACATCCAGGAAGGACCAAGAGCAGTATTGGTTAAAAAAAGGTCAACCTTACAGATATATTTCGATTCCTGAGTTCGTGGAGGCCTTCAACTCTTTTCGAATTGGCCAACAGCTTGTAGCTGATCTTGAAGTTCCTTACGAGAAGTCCAGAGCTCATCCGGCTGCATTGGTCACAAAGAAGTATGGCATTTCAAACTGGGAATTGTTCAAGGCATGTTTTTCGAGGGAGTGGCTGCTAATGAAGCGCAATTCGTTCGTGTACATATTTAAGACCACGCAGATAACTATAATGTCATTGATCGCCTTGACTGTGTTCCTTAGAACAGAAATGCCTGTGGGGACAGTAAAAGATGGAGGAAAATTTTTCGGAGCACTGTTCTTCAGTCTGATCAATGTGATGTTTAATGGTATGGCAGAACTGGCAATGACTGTTTTCAGACTTCCTGTTTTCTATAAGCAGAGGGATTTCTTGTTTTATCCTGCATGGGCTTTCGGATTACCAATTTGGGTCCTTAGGATCCCGCTTTCGTTCATGGAATCTGGGATTTGGATCATTCTTACCTATTACACCATTGGATTTGCGCCAGCAGCTAGCAGGTAAATAGTAATGTTCACAGTTTTCAGTTTCCATCTTATAAATTTATATCCTTCCGGATTAACAACTCACATGATTTTTTCTTCACTGCTCCAGATTTTTCAAACAGTTATTGGCATTCTTTGGCATACATCAGATGGCTCTATCCCTCTTTCGGTTCATTGCTGCACTTGGAAGAACACAAGTTGTTGCCAACACGCTTGGTGTTTTTACCTTGCTAATGGTATTCGTTCTGGGAGGATTTATTGTTTCCAAAAGTAAGTAATCGATCTTATATCTAACTTTACCATGTTAATGTAGTTAAAGCAAGTTGTTAGCATGCTTAAATTTGTTCCAAATTTCTTGAAAATTTCCAATTCTTTATGATTGTTCAGTTTCTAAGCTATTTTTCTTTGCAGATGACCTTGAGCCTTGGGTGCTATGGGGCTGCTACATTTTCCCTATGATGTATGGACAAAATGCGATCGTCATGAATGAATTCCTTGACAAAAGATGGAGCGCAGTTAAATCTCACCGTGGTTTGATAGTCTTCAGTTCATGATTTTTCGTTCCATAAAAACACCTTCATCTAATCGATTCTTATCTTCTTTTGCAGCCAAATACAGATCCAAGAATTAACGCAACTACAGTCGGGGAAGTCCTCCTCAAGTCTAAAGGATTCTTCACAGATGAATACTGGTTTTGGATATGTATTGGAGCACTATTTGGTTTTTCTCTCCTCTTCAACATTTTGTTCATTGCAGCATTGACTTTTCTGAACCGTAAGTTCATCTCATTTTGAAGCTTTACTCTCTTTTCTTAACGGAATGAAGTTCCGGAGCTGACACACCCTCCTTTTCTTTTTTGGAAAACCATAAGCAGCTCTCGGGGATGCAAAAGCTGTCGTATCTGATGAAGAAAGTGGAGGAAAGAGAAAGAAGTCGTTAAGTGAAGAAATGACAGTGAAAAGTTCTTCAGAAATTGTTGGTGATTCAGATCATGCACCAAAAAAAGGAATGGCTTTGCCCTTCCAACCCCTTTCGCTTGTGTTTAACCATGTGAACTACTTCGTGGATATGCCCTCTGTAAGTTATTCATTTTAGACATTTTATTTCGGATGCTTTACATACTCATTTTGATCAACAAATACACTTCTATCGATTACTGATTCCAGGAAATGAAGACTCATGGAGTTGAAGAAGATCGCCTTCAATTACTACGAGATGTCTGTGGTGCTTTTAGACCCGGAATATTGACAGCCCTTGTAGGTGTTAGTGGAGCTGGAAAAACAACTCTTATGGACGTCTTGGCAGGTAGAAAAACTGGTGGGTATATCGAAGGGACCATTAACATATCTGGTTATCCAAAGAACCAGGAAACATTTGCTCGTGTCAGCGGTTATTGTGAACAGAATGACATCCATTCTCCACATGTTACTGTCTATGAATCTCTCTTGTATTCAGCCTGGCTCCGTCTTGCTTCTGATGTAAATACACAAACACGAAAGGTATGTTGCACTGGAATCTTTCCTTTCTTCATGAAATCCTATTTTCAATCTTGTCGAGTACCAAAAGTTTCTTCCTTAATGGTGATATAGATGTTTGTTGAAGAAGTCATGGCTTTGGTTGAGCTTAATCCACTAAGGGATTCTCTTGTTGGCCTCCCGGGAATAGATGGTCTTTCAACAGAACAAAGGAAGAGACTAACCATAGCTGTGGAGCTGGTTGTTAACCCCTCTATCATTTTTATGGATGAACCGACATCTGGTCTTGATGCTAGGGCTGCTGCTATCGTCATGCGTACTGTGAGAAACACGGTGGACACAGGCAGAACTGTTGTCTGCACAATTCACCAGCCAAGCATTGATATTTTTGAAGCTTTCGATGAGTTACTTCTGATGAAACGTGGAGGGCAAATCATTTATGGTGGACCCCTTGGCCGCCATTCTTACAAGCTTGTAGAGCATTTTGAAGTGAGTTTTCCCTTCAGTTCTTATTTCTTTTACGTCTTTCACTAGTGATTTTAAAGAAATGGTTTCCGCACGTGCATTTTCTCTCTTGCACACCCCTGTTTATTTGTAGTCTTTACATTGAGTAAATCAAAGGAGAATCAAGTGACAAAAATAAACGAGGTGTGCAGAAGAAGAAAATGCATGTGGGGAAGTCATTTCCTGTGATTTTAATGCAGTCTCGACTCGTATATTTAACCTTCTACAGGCCATCCCGGGTGTGACCAAGATCAAGGATGGTTGTAATCCTGCTACATGGATGCTGGATGTCACTGCTCCTGGCGTTGAAGCTCAACTTGATGTGGACTTTGCAGACATTTACGCAAACTCCTTGCTTTACAAGTAAGTGTCGCAATATCTTTCTCAATCGGGTATTCTATGATTTCTAGTTTTAAGATTCTCACTCTTCCTCTTGATGTTCTTTTAGGAGAAACGAGGAGCTTATAAAAGAGCTTAGTACACCGGCTCCAGGGTCCAAAGATCTCTACTTTCCAACAAAATACTCCCAACCTTTCTCTATTCAGTGCAAAGCTTGTTTCTGGAAAATGTATTGGTCTTATTGGAGAAACCCTCAGTACAATGCCATCCGATTCTTCATAACCATTGTCATCGGTGTCTTATTTGGTATTATCTTCTGGCAGAAGGGACAACAGACGTAAGATCTGGTTTGTTAACTGCATAATTGACGAAATCATGTTATTAGCATCTCTATTTAATATAAATGAAAGTTTTCTTGTAACAGAGCCCAACAACAAGATTTGATGAACCTTTTGGGAGCCTTGTTTGCTGCTGTGCTTTTCCTTGGAGCCACGAATGCTTCTGCGGTCCAATCTGTTGTTGCCATTGAAAGAACAGTTTTCTACCGTGAAAGAGCTGCCGGAATGTATTCTGAACTGCCTTATGCATTTTCTCAGGTAATATATAAAATTGGCAAATTCCTCAGAGACTTGTTGCACACATCATATTACTTGATTGACAAGTTTTCTTTTTTTGCAGGTGGCTATTGAGACAATCTATGTTGCAATCCAAACATTCATATATACACTTCTCCTCTACTCCATGATTGGATTTGAGTGGAAAATCGGCAAATTCTTATGGTTTTACTACTATATCCTAATGTGCTTCATCTACTTCACTATGTACGGCATGATGGTCGTTGCACTGACTCCAGGCCATCAGATTGCTGCCATTGTCATGTCATTCTTCCTCATTATCTGGAACTTGTTTTCTGGCTTCCTCATTCCAAGACCGGTACGTGATATCAAAATTAAGGGCCTATTCGGGATTGCCTCTGGGATGGATGAAACGTCTACCATAGAAATGGTTTTTAGAGAAACACCTGCCATATGCTTCTTTAAGAAGCTTATGACAAAATCTTTTATAAGTAAAATTGCTTTTTGCCAAATCAATCCCTAAATAACCCTAAATACGCGATCAATGCTCATTGTTTCCGTTTAACCACACTATATGAAAGTCCATAGTTTAAAAAATCCACATTAACTTTGAATGTCTATCTGTGTTGCAGCAAATACCAATCTGGTGGAGGTGGTACTACTGGGCTTCCCCTGTGGCCTGGACACTTTATGGCCTTGTGATGTCCCAACTGGGTGACAAGAATGCTGACATTGTCCTTCCTGGATATGGCACCATGCCATTGAAGATGTTCCTCAAAGATGCTTTCGGTTTTGAGTATGATTTCCTTCCCGCCGTCGCCGCCGCACACGTCGGTTGGGTTCTCCTTTTCTGCTTTGTGTTTGCCTATGGCATCAAGTTCCTTAACTTCCAAAGGAGATAAAGAAAGAACCAAATTTACATACTACTGCAAATCGACTCAGAAAGTCTTGGAGAGTGTTAAGATTATCATTTTGTAAGTAATGGAGGAAAACCAACCAAAACTGTTTTCCTTATTGTATTCTTTTGTACGAGTGTTACTTGTACTAAAAACATAGCTGAAGCTGAGTGTCTGATATTAAATAAGGTCGTATTATATTTGCAGGTCGTATGTAAAACTGTTGGATAACAGTTACTCTAATTCGGATATTGAAAGGAAAATATTGCATGCTCATATAGCTTGTGTATTCTATCTGAAGTCTATTATCTAACAACATGTGATGACATATAGTTTGTGTTTGAAATGCAGCCTGGTTACGAACGACTCTTCTGTTTAAGATGAATGCAGCCCCGAGACTATAACTTTGCCACCATATGCGTTTGCCGAGTTCCCAAGCATCTGAGGGAGGAGAAGGTTATCGAGTGTGTGCATTGTGGCTGTAGGGGCTGTGCCAGCGGAGATTGAATAATGGTCGGGTCTGTTCTTCAAAATGTAATTCTAATGATGCTTGAACCGGGTTATCCTCGGTACTATTGGAAGTGATGTACTGGACGTGATGTACAGGCTCAAGTTGCTTCTTCAACTCACAATCACATGTGTGAGTTGCAGCCGCCACTTTTCTACTTGTTCCTTAATTTACTCCTTAATTGCTGGGTTTGTGTTTCATTGTAACTTGTAACTAGGATTAGCTCTCCTTGAAACTTGTAATTAGGGTTAGCTAGTTTATTCTTTGGTTCTTTATGTGGCCTGTTACCAGGCTTTGTCCACTGGCCTTTAAGTTACTCTCGAGCTCTCTATAAGAGCTTCTTTCTTGTACTTTACTTCACATGATGAAATACACAAATAGTTGAAACTAAAAATTCAAGATGGTATCAGAGCAGGAACAATAGGACCATGCATCTGTTGCTTTCCTTTCCGCTCATTTTTCTTTCTGTTCATCATTTGTTGAGATGGCAAAAGGCAATCCATTCGGTTCTGAGGCTACAAGTTCCTCAACCTCAATACCAACCAACATGATTCACGGGGAGATCAATCCAAACCAACGGCTGTGCTCAGTATTGTTAAACGAGTTCAATTATTTGCCTTGGTCGTGAGCCGTCTCTCTTACCCTAGGAGGAAGATTGAAGCTAGGGTACATAAATGGAACCATCAATCCTCTAGAATCCACCTCACTCTCTTTTGATGCATGGCACTCAAATGATCAGCTCGTAATGTCTTGGATTCTTAACTCGATGGAGCCCAAATTTTTGGACCTCTTCAGCTACTCAGGATCTTCACACCTACTATGGGAATATGTCAAGGAAATGTATGGAAGCCAAAACAATGCTGCTCGTGTATTTGAATTGAAGAAGAGCCTCGCTGACCTAAAGCAAGCTGACCAATCATTCGTTCAACATCTTGGAAGCATGAAGTCTATGTGGAATGAGCTGGATCTATATCGTCCACACACAACCGAATTCGTTGTGCTCTTGAAGAGGGCTGATGAAGATAAAGTGTTTCAACTATTGGCAAGCTTGGGAGCTGAGTATAAAGATCTTCATAGTCATTTGCTAATGACTTCAGAGTTACCATCATTCATCAGCGTGTGTCATGCAATTCAAAGGGAAGAAACTCGAAGAAAGGTAATGCATATTGAGCCCAAGTCTAGTTCTGAGGCTAGGGCTTTCACTAGCAACCACAAAATCTCTGGTGAAAGATTTTTCAATGGGAAGAAGGCTGACTGGAAGTGCACATATTGTAACACTAAGGAGCACCTACGGGAAAAATGTTGGATCTTACACCCTGAGTTAAAACCTAAGTTTGACAAGGAAGGGAAAATGATCAAAGATGGGAAAGGGTTTGCTCCAAAAGCCCTCTATGCAACTAGTTGTTCAGCTGATGAGATGGCAAACTTCACGTCAAATCCAATTTCCTTGATTAATGAATTTGCTGCCTTTTCAAAGAAAGAACGGGACCACTGAGAATGAAAAGATGATCACGGAAAACCCCACGGCCATGCTTGGAAAATTTGCTGGTTTTTTGTCAGGTTTAGATACCATAACACACAACAATATCCCAGGTATTATCAGTGCACTATCCACTGCTCTCAATGTACATCTTACACATGATTTTTGGATTGTAGACTCAGGTGCCACTGATCATATAACAAATAAAACATCCTGTCTACATGAGTTTCAAAAATTAACTAATCTTACTCATGTATCTGTAGCTAATGGTAAAGGGGAACCTGTTATAGGAAAAGGAAAAATTAGGTTGATGGGTAATGATGTAGAGTCTACTACACTTTACGTACCTTCATTTCCTTTCCAGTTTTTGTCCATAGGAAAAATCACGCAAACTTTGGACTGTCTTGCCATATTTTCTCCTCATAACGTTGTGTTTCAAGATCGAGTCACTCAGAAGAAAATTGGTGAAGGGTACTTCTTAAATGGTTTATACTACCTCTCAATGAAGTTCAATCTTGTTAAGGAACCCATTGCCAACCTAAGTCATGCCCAGGAGTACCAAATTTGGCACCAACGTCTTGCTCATCCTTCAGAATCAGTGATGTTTAAGTTATTTCCAAATTTTTGTGAAAACACACATGAGTGTGAGATCTGTCAATTGTCAAAATCCACTAGGCTGCCTTTTGTACCATCTCAGTCTAGAACCAACAAGCTTTTTGAAGTTGTACACTCAGATATTTGGGGACCTTCTCGTGTTGAGTCATTCGATGGGTATAAATATTATGCCACATTTATTGATGACTATTCTAGGGTTACCTGGGTGTATCTTTTAAAGTTTAAAAGTGATCTTTTTGAAGCTTTCAAAGACTTTCACAAATTAATAACAAATCAATTATCCTCAAAACTACATACCTTAAGGTCAAATAATGGCACCGAGTATACATCCAATAACATGTCCAATTACTTAAGCAATCATGGTATCTTGCATCAAACTAGCTGTGTTGGTACACCATAACAAAACGGTGTAGATGAGAGAAAGAATAGGGATGTGTTGGAGAAAACAAGGTCTCTTATGTTTCAGATGTAAGTTCCCAAGAGATTTTGGTCCCAAGCACTTCTCACTGCAACCTACATCATTAATAGACTTCCAACTTGTGTGTTGAATGCCAAGTCACCTTTTGAAGTCATGAAAGGAAGAACCGTGGATTTGACGCATCTCAGGCTCTTTGGATGTACTTGTTATGTTCACATCCAAGCTACTCATCGTGACAAACTAGAACCTAGAGCTGTCAAATGTGCGTTTATGGGGTACTCTAGTTCTCAAAAGGGATACAAATGTTATAACTCACACACTAGGAAGCTTATTGTCTCTAGGGATATTCGGTTTAATGAACTCACTCTTTTCTTTCACAAGGATTCTGAGAATTATCCTCAGGGGGAGAGTCTAATGGACACTTTTCCACTGCCTACTCCTGGAGAACTTCATGCAAACCCCCCAAACTTTATCACAAATTCCTACATTGATGAGGTGGTCAGTGAGGAAGTACCTAGTGCTCCAGCACCTCAAGCTGTAACTCCACAATTTGTGGTAGCTCCAAGAAGGAACCCTGCTAGAGATCGACATCCTCCATTAAGGTTACAAGAGTACTTACACACTCCGCAAGTTACCCTATCTTTGAAGCTATTACTTACCAAAAATTGTCAGCATCACATGCATTATTTCTCAACCAATTGTCAAACAATCTTGAGCCAAGAAGTTTTCAAGAAGCTGTGTGTACAACTGTGTGGCAAAAGGCCATGCATGAAGAGCTCAAAGCATTGGCTAAAAATCAAACTTGGAGTGTGGTTGATCTTCCCACAGGTAAGAAGGCTGTAGGGAGTAGATGGATATACAAGACCAAATTCAATTCCAATCGTACCATTGAGAGACACAAGGCTCGATTGGTAGCCCGTGGTTTCACACAAACCTATGGCATTGATTACAAGGAGACTTTTGCCCTGGTTGCCAAAATGAACACAGTGAGGATGTTGCTATCAGTGGCAGTCAATCATGAGTGGCCCTTGTTTCAAATGGATGTAAAAAATGCTTTCCTCCATAGTGACCTTGAAGAAGAGGTGTACATGAAGCTACCTCATGGACATCCACGAGAAGGTGAACCTCACAAAGTTTGCAAGCTCCATAAGGCTATATATGGACTCAAACAATCTTCTTGAGCTTGGTATTCCAAACTGAGCTCAGTTCTTGAAGCTGCAAGGTTCAAACAAAGTCATGCTGACTCCTCCCTATTTGTTCACAGTGGTGTCCTAGGCAAGCTTGTTGTGATTATATATGTTGATGATCTTATACTTACGGGGGACAATGTGAATGAAATCCAGGCTCTTAAGTGCTCACTACATCAAGAATTTGCCATTAAAGACTTAGGAGTCTTGAAATACTTCCTTGGCATTGAGATGGCCACTTCTTCCAAGGGGTTATTCTTAAATCAAAGGAAGTATGTAGTTGATCTTCTTGATGAAACACACATGCTTGAGTGTAAACCAGCTCGCACTCCCGTTGCTAGCAAACTTCAGTTGGATGACAAAGGTGAGCTTCTCTCCAATCCTGCTGTTTATCAGCGCTTGGTTGGAAAACTTATTTACCTCACGATTACTCGGCCTGACATTGCTTACTCAGTGAGCCTTGTCAGTCAGTTTAGGTACTCCCCCACATCAGTTCATTGGGAGATTGTCAAGAGAATACTTAGATATCTCAAAGGTTCAGTCGGTAGAGGCATACTCCTGAAGAAAAATGGGTCCAATCACATCATGGCATACACTGATACTGATTGGGCGGGGAATGCTCTTGATCGGAAGTCCACCACTGGGTTTTGTACTTTTGTTGGAGGTAACCTTGTTACCTGGAAGAGTAAGAAACAGACCGTGGTTGCAAGATATAGTGCTGAAGCTGAATATAGAGCCATGACAGCAGCAGCTTGCGAACTCATATGGTTGAAGAGTCTTCTATTTGATCTTGGCTTCACCAGCAAAGAACCAATGTCGTTGTTTTGTGCCAACCAGGCCGCCATGCATATTGCTTCTAATCTTGTATTTCATGAAAGGACGAAGCACATTGAAGTTGATTGTCATTACATTCGTACACAAGTTCAAACCAATGTCATCAACACTGTGTACACTCGAAGCCATGATTAACTTGATGATCTTTTCACGAAAGCTCTAGACTCTACATAGTTTCAACGGTTGTTGTGCAAGCTTGGATCCATTAACCCTTTTGATCCATCTTGAGGAGGAGTACTGGAAGTGATGTACTGGATATGATGTACAGGCTCAAGTTGCTTCTTCAACTCACAATCACATGTGTGAGTTGCAGCCGCCACTTTTCTACTTGTTCCTTAATTTGCTCCTTAATTGCTGGGTTTGTGTTTCATTGTAACTTGTAACTAGGATTAGCTCTCCTTTAAACTTGTAATTAGGGTTAGCTAGTTTATTCTTTGGTTCTTTATGTGGTCTGTTACCAGCCCTTGTCCACTGGCCTTTAAGTAACTCTCGAGCTCTCTATAAGAGCTTCTCTCTTGTACTTTACTTCACATGATGAAATACACAAATAGTTGAAACTAAAAATTCAAGAGGTACCATGAGTTGTGGGGAATTTGTAACATGTAGCTGATCGTAATCTTCATGTATCTTGCTATGGATGAGTTTGAAGTGTTCCTAACCGGTTTGTTGTTTCGGAAACTTTGCTCTTGATGAATGATTATGAATTCCGATTGCACATGGATCGTGTTTTCTTTTGATAAGATTGACGATTACTTAAATGTGGTGTAAGAAACTTCTCCCAATATACATCGGAGCAAATCTCCAACAGAGAGATTCAAATTTTAGATGTAAAATCACGTTTAAATATGGTTTTTGCTTCCGAGGGAGATGTAAATTTAAATTTTTGCCTACCTCCTCTTGAACTCGTTCTTTATTCTTGGATGCGCAAGGAGGATAGGCTCCTTCAGCAGTGATCTTTTATGGATATATTTTCAGATTGCGAGCAACCGATAGAGGGTAGAGGGCTGGATTTGTGGTCAAAGATTTAACAGCCAGGGATCGAATCGGTGTATACTGTAACACCGGTTAAAAGTATAACTTAATGGAAAGGCCTAAAAGCATCGAGGGAGATAGCAATTGAGTAGCAAAGTTCGCAAATGTGAGGATCTTGAATAGAAAACCCATTGCTAGTAATGGCATTGTTGAGAGTTCCTTTCTCTCAAAGGTTTGAGCCAATGGCAATTAGAGACTGGATGAAAGTCCCAAGTTGTGTGTTGGAATGCTAGGCATGCCGCTGTTGGCTCTAATACCAAACTAACACACTCTGAGCCAGAATATCTACATGGAAACCTCGACTGAGTTGTGATGGCCGTCACCCAGAAGGTGACCAAGCCATAAAGTGATGGTGATGTGGAAAGTGCTACTAATTTAAACCTAAAGTAACTAATTCTATAATGCATGGAAAGAAAAAAAGTAGTCTCATCTGTAAAAAATAATTATTTATTACATAAGTTACCGCTACTTCACCGAATCATCGTATTCCCTCCAGTCTTGCATCACAAGTTATTTTAACTTCTAATCAAAAGATTGTGTCATGAGTGGGACACTGACTCGTTCTTGATTCGTTTCTTGTGTTGTAAGTCAAGGACTTGGTATATATTTTTGAGTTGGTTTCACTGTTCATATTTTGTAAAAATAAAGGCCCATAGTTATAAGTCACATACTATTTTTAGCCTAAACAAGTATCCGCAAAGAAATTGGCTTCACTATAAACATGATTCCAGGTTATGGTAGAGAAAGAAGTTACAGGCCATTAGATGTCTTCAATGATAGCTCAAAGCCGAAGTAAGAGAAAAGAAATCATCAACCAGTGGTATAAGACTCTGTTGTTGTTGTTGGAGCTAACAGAAAGAGACTTGGGAAGAGACCTTAAGAAAAGACATAGAGTTTGGAGCTAACAGAAGATTTAATGCAAAACCGAGCGCAGTGACGTTCCAAGATTTATACAACCAACCCCATTTAGTAAATAAGACTCTGTTGTTATTGTAGCACGTACTACACACATGCATGGATGCCAATTATACAAGTATATATTGGAATCAAGTATATATTTTATTGGCTCTTGAAGCCAATGGTCCTTTAGATTGACATCCTCATTTTGGTATCTGAGAAGTGATCTCTAAGTATATCCACTGTAAATCATTATGATTATTCCATGAAAAATATGTTAATATGCCAACCCATACTATGAATTATTTTAAGGACAAAATTGGACTAGTTCAGGTTATATTTTTTTTGAATAAAATGATATTATCCACATTAAGGGATGGTGGAGTAGTTAAGTCTTACAATGAGCTAATAATAATGTAGTTCATATTTGCATTTGACGAGAATCAAATTTAAAACCTCTCCCATTTAAATGAAGAGAAATACCAATAAATTATAATACTGAAGTATTATTATTTCTTTCTTTCTTTCTTTCTGAGCATTTAGAATACTTTTAGTACTCTTGAAACCCTGAGCAAATATTACAGATGGATCAGGCTAGACATTCGAATTGCTTGATCATATGGGGAATTAGCTTTTACTAGAAAGTGTGACCCGCGCGTTTCTGCGGGAAGTGTCACTTGCGTGTTGCTGCGGAATTGAAAATTTTATGACAAATTATGATTAAAACATACAAAAGATAATGCATCCAATGATTGTGGACCTAATAATCATGTAAATGTCATCAAACCAAAGTTAACTTTCATTTAACTAAGTTCTTGGCACTTCAGTTAAATCTCAAGTTTTAAAGAGTAGTTCAATTTGACTAAAATTATACAGAGTGAGGGAAAAAGACAAAACAAATAGTTGCGGAAAGGTGTACATTGACACTAATCCTGCAAGTCAAATATGAAAAATGTTAAGAATGTAGAAGCTTAAATTATCCCTAGCATCAATAGATTAACAATAAAGAAACAAAATTCATATGTTTATATTGATTGTCGCTTGACAATTCAGCATGGGAAAAAATGCAAGAAAAAAATGTTGTTAAATATCATGTGAATAAGTGAATAACAGTGAACATTACATATAGCATAACATGAATATGCATGTGCATAGTAAATACTACGCAATAATATGCATAGGCAAACACTAACTATCAATTAACCATTTTAATTAACACTTTAAAAAAGACGTTTTAAGTATAAAAAGATCTAATACAAAGAATAGAACACTGAATATTATAAAAAATAAATCCATATAATATACAGACACAATGATTATGAAAATATATATCATTTGACAATACAAAATCAAGCAATGTCTGAAGATGACAAAAAGATCCCAAATAGTGCTTTTGACCCAAAAAATAAAGATCCTAGATAGTGTTTATTACGGAAAGCAGAAACGTTAGATCATATGCATTGAAACAATTAACAAATTTTCAATGAGCAATACTAAGTGTTTATTACTTAAGATCATTAAGTAATGATTGCTCACCTTTTCATCAACCAGTATACGCGCAGACCTGTATATTTATCAGTTGTCATCAGAACAAGTAGACTTTAATTTTTACTGCCTTTTTATATGGTTATCAGTTCTGATCCAAGTAAACTAAAAAAACCAATTATAATTAAAGATTTATTAGTTATAGGCTAAATCAAACAATGATTGTATCTCAAGAAGTGAAAGATAATTAGTTGTGCCTAGTTTTATGTCAACACTTCATATTACATCCAATTTAACTATTACAACAATATAGTGACACACTTAACATAAAATTCTGCCAACCATATAACAATAGTAAATCAAGTAAGTAATTTGCAAAAATTAGAAATGTATCATAAAAAGTAAATATCTTATGTCATACGTGTTAAAATGATTAACAAATTCTTAGTCAGTCGTATCTCATTAGGACTCGTGGCTGAGAAAATAAGAAGGGAGAAAAGAGAGAAATGAAACATTACCATCTAGTCTCTTTAACTGTGCAAAACTTAAAATTCACATAGTCAACGACCATACTTGAAACCAATGAATAAAAAATTAATAAAACTTCATCAGAGATTCAGAGTAATAGTTAAAAATTTGGAAGACCCAAATAAAAATCATTTAGCTATAAACAGTATGCAAAAACGTGAAGAAAAAAAATAGAGATGCACTAAGACCATAATTCATGACTGTTATCCAAAATCTCCAAAGTAAACATACAATCAAATAGATTCCTCTTTATTTTTCATCTCTCCCTGTTATTTAGTATTGTGATAAGGTTATGATAAGCAATTATTTTTCCAAAATTTAATAATAATAAACATCACAGTATAAGTTTAACATGAGAGAAAGAGTCAATCTCTACCTTTGATATGTTGATCCTACCATTCCCCTGCATACTTGATCCTTTTTAAGTCCACCTATTGGCAAAATAATAAAGACAAAACTTGTAACACTATTTAAACAAAAAGAGATTTCTCAATCAAAAAGAACTTCAATTTCAATTAATTTATTTTGTTATCAATTCAATATTGGAACTTGCATTTGGTTCAAAAAAGTAATGTAAATTGATCAAGCAAAAGAAACTAAAAATAGAATCTATACCAATTGGTTTAAAAGCATTAATCAGTATGACAATGAAAATTTCATACTGAAATCTCACCTTGTGACATTACCTTATATGTGTTCATTTCCTATTTTTCATCAGACGCATTCTCATTCTCTAGTTTTGAGTTTAATTTTTCTTTCGACTCCCTATGTAGCCTCAACCTCCTTTTGTTTTTCCTAGAATTTTTTCATTGAAATACAAACCTGTGTAAGTGTTTGAAAACCTGTATTGGTTATGGATATTAACAAACTGATAGAGAACTTGTTACATAATATACATACCTGCAGCATTAGAACAGATGAGAAACGGTGGGTATCATCAATTGTACTTGTCATCAACATCAACTTATCATCCAAAGCGGCATTTAATTTCTTTTATTCTTCTTCATCTATGATATATATGAATAATAGATCTCAAAAGAATGAAATAAAAAAAAACAAACAAAATATGGTCGACATTGCTTTATAATTTCGTATCAATATGACATGAAAACTTGGTTGATTCATTTGTGAACTAAATTAAAAACAAACTTAAACGATAATTTAGTGATGAGAGGTTGATTATTCAATGATAAACTACATATGCACGCCGCTGTCTACTTAAGGTGAGCAATTTGAATATTCTATACCTCAAGCATCTGGAACCGTACATACAAAAGCGGCAAAAACGATGGCCACTGCTTCCTGAAAATAAAAAAACCAAATCATATACCCACACTGAAAATCCATATACAACACAACCTCAAAATTAATTATCACCAATTTTCTGTACCAAAATTAATTATCACCATTTTTTTTTTACAGAAAATAGATCCGCAAACTAAACACGACCCAAAAAAATTTTAAATTTTGTTCAACAAAAGATATAAGAGGAGGAACATAAATTATATACCTTAATCAGAAGGGGCCTGCAAACTTCTATACAAAAACCATAAAATTCTAACGGCAACGTTTCCTGAAATAAAAAAACAACCAAATCATACACCCACACTAAAAATCCAAACTCATAAACCATGAACACTTCTCCATGGAAATAAAAAACAACCAAATCACAACCCATACTAAAAACCCAAACAGACAAAGGAAACCCCAATAATTAATCATCCCACCAAAAACGAAGCGGGACCAAAAAAAAATTAAAAATTCTGTTGGAAAAAGATTTAAGAACAAAAATATAAATTATATACCTCACCCAGAAAGGGCTTGCAAGCTTGTACAATAAAACCTTAAAATTCAAAGACCAATGTTTCCTGCAACAAAAAACGAAATCAGATCAAACATCCACACACAAAGTACGAAAAAAATTAAGAAAACGCTCAGCACAAAACGGCAAGACTTGAATTTTACACTAATCAATTAAAAAAAAATTTCTTGCTAACCAAACAGAAAATAAGATGCGGATGAAGCAACACACCCAAAACGGCGCGATTGGTTTCTGGAAAACAGCCAAAAAAATTCCAAAATGCCTTTCTAGACGACGGAATCAAAATCGAAACGGAGAGACAGACGAAGAGATGGAGAGAGCAAATGAAAAGGAAAAGAGACGGAACAAAATGGAAGACATTTCACCACCAAATTTCAACAAAGAAGTAACAAAGCACAAAAAAAAATAAAAAAATAAAAAAAAATAAAATCAAATATTTGGGTTTTGGGTAGTTGAGAAGAAGTGAGATTTAATTACCTATCAAAGGCTAAATTGGGAGCACGATGGCGCGGCGAAGAGATTGAACAGACGAGGAAGTAAAGATCGAACAGATCTCACGAAGCGAAATCGAAATCGCTAATCGGTTGCAGAGCACAGTTTTTTCCTTTTTGGATTTCTGCGATTTTTGAGGAAGAAGTCGAGAGACTTCTATTGGACACCAGGTTAAAATACACCAGAAGAGTCCGGAAGAGTAAAAACAAAAAGAAGGGAGCACGATGACCAACACGTGTGAAACATGGCACAAATGCAATTAAACAAATCAAGCAGGGGCAAAAAGGGAAGCACACTACCCTAAAACAGTGCCACCCGAATTTGGATTTTAGTATATATAGAATATGAATTGAACCAAAAAAGGAATTAGTTTTTATATGATAAAAAAAGAAATTGTTATAAAGTGACGTTACATTATATTCATGCAATATAATAATATATTGACAAGCGGTAGCAAATTGGTGGAGGGTAGTAATATAGCTGAGTTTATGAAAAACAAATATAAATTATAAAAGTTTTAGGACGGACGGGTCTGGACTTATACTGGCCTCCATGTGGCTCCGTCATTGATAAAACGAGGGTTTACATCTCAAAACCCTAATGAAAGCGTCTCTATACCAAAATGTCTTGCATAATGTGAATTTGAATATTAATCAAGTTGATTTTTGCAGTGTACTTCGTTTTAATTTACGGTTTTATAAAATAAACATAACTTCACATGAGATCTGTAAATCATAATCAGGTAATAGTTTAACAGGAGAGCATTTTACTAATCATTGACATATCAATATATAATGTATTTAATTAGAGTAACTTTTATTTTATTAATTTTCCATGGAAGGACTTATATCTATCAAGCAAGCTGCAAAGCATCATCTGTTATTGCAGGGGCTCGAAACACGAACACATACGTCATATGTTTTTGTATAAGTGAAGGGACACTTGAAAAAAAAATTTATCCACTAGTATAATAATATACGGCGTACTGCCAAGTGTTCTAGAAGCACCAACACTCGGCAGTGAAGTATACTTAACCTAATAAATAAGGGATTTAGGGTTAGATAGACGTGCCATCATTTTCTACTACGTACGTACGCCTCCATGCATTGTCAACAAATTCAATTCATATTACATCCAATTTATGTAAACATTCAATCTCAGAAACTGGATCCGCTAAACAGCAACTGGGAATTGCTATTTGAGAGAGCAGGCACAGTCACTGCTCAATCATTAAAGTTCTTTTCTGTAACTGTCTCACTTATTAGGGTTTAATTTTGGCTTAATTTGGTGGGTTTCTATCTGTTTGGTTGGCAAATGAATATAAAGAAACTTCTCATGTTTGGTCTACTTGGTAGAAGTTATTGAGTTAGTTGGCAACCTTGCCCATCTCCTTTCTCTCCATCTCCACAAGAAAATTAAGGAGAGTAGCTAGTTATTTATGAAATTGAGACTTTGGATGCGGTCCATAGCTATCAATGTTCTTTTACTGAAATCTTGTTGATTTTCAGTTTTTTATTAAAGTCCCTAACATTAATGTAATAATATATTTCTATGTAGGTTACTATATTTTTTAAATTAAAAATTAAACATTATAATTGTTTATATTAATGAGATTTTAAATAAAACCCATAATTTGTAAGATTAAAATATTAAAATATAAATTATACTCTCCAATATTATATATATATATTGTGATGACCCGCCCCTAATTTTCCATGTAATTTTATCCCCGAGTATGTAATTTGACATTTGTGCCCTTATTGGCAAAGTGACGTGGACATGGTTTTTCGACTTTAATTTTTTTTTCTCGTTATCGTAATTAAATAGTACTTGTTGTTATGAACGCTTGGGTGCGAGTTAGGCTCGAATTAGACTTGTAACAAAAAAGTTATGTTACATTAAAGTGTGTTATAACAACGAGTAAATTTGTACACGTGTGTACTAATATTCCAGTGTTGGAAACACTGTTTTCGATAAGGTACGTTATATTTCGTCTGACTTCATTTGTACACAATCCTATCCTTTTTCTTCTTTAAAATTGGAACCGTGACTTGTTGTTCACCCACCAATCAAATCCATCCTTCACATCTCTCTACCAATCAGACTTACCCTCTCTCTTCCTTTTTCCACCAATCAGAAAACATTGTCTCACTCTCTCTCATATTCTCCTTCTTTCTCTATCCCGAGACTCTCTCTTCTCTGCAACACCAAGGATCATCATCAAAACCTCACAGATCGAGCATAAAACCACCATCATCGTGATCCTCTCATCCTCACAAACCCAACCGTAGCTGCTGATGCTGAAATGACCAAGTTTTGATCCGTCAACTCAGAAGGTCTGACTTGGTGGGTTTTGCTCCAACAAGTTTCAGGCTGAGTTACAAGGTTTTAGGACGAGGGGAAGCTTCTACACAACTCCCCTAGGGTCCCTAGACTAAGTTCGGAGTCGAGTTGACATCAAAACAAATGAGTTCGAGGAGTCAAAGTTTAGGCCAAACCTTTTGAGGAATTTCACTACTAAATTAAACAGTTTGCGCGACGAGGGTCGCACAAAAACAAGGCGATCAGAAAATCGTCGTGCGTATTTTGTCGTGCAAAGGTCGTGAAAAAAGACATTGTGGGATGAACAATTTCAAACTCGTCGCGCAAAAAAAAATGGCGTGACGCTTTACTACTCGTTGAGCTAAAGTTATACGGACGAAGGTTTTCGTCGTACGATATAAAGGGGTACAAGTGCGCTTTGTGACTAGTTCGTCTCGAAAAGTTTGTGCGACGAAGTTATAAGACGCGCTTAATTTTGCGCAACGACTGGTCGGCATCGCGCAAGTATAATTTTTATTAAAAATAAATAAATAGAATAAAAGGAAAATTAAAAAAAAAAAAAGATTTCATACTAATGACAAAAAATAATAATAGTAATAATAATGAATAAAAAAACAATTTTTATTTATAATATAAATAAAAATGTACGTACAAATATAAAGTTTTAAAAGAAAGTAGGAACAAAACTATGAAAAAAAAGCGGAAAAATCTATAGGAATGTTGTTCGAAGGATCTTGCTGCTGGTTGGGGATAGGGTCAGAGGTTGACGGGCCTGATTGTTGTGCTTGCTCGATGTGGAAAGGCTATGAGGGCGATGGTGCAGAAAAACAGGGGAGATGTATTCCAGAGGAATTGAGGGCTTGTACAAGCATAGACATTTGACATTTGAGACTTGTACGATGCCAACTCACTCCTTAGGCCAGCGACTTCTTACGTCAAAGCCGTAACCTGGCCCTTTGACTGCGAGGATGATGAGGCTCTACTTTCCCGCCGCCTAGCATTTCCCATCCCCGACAATAAGTCCCTGGCCTCCGACCGAAAGTCTGGTCCAACGTCTCTGTCATGATGCGAAACCCTGCATCCTCAAGGGGATCCACAGACTCAATCGGCGTGTCCAAGGGAAGTTGGGAGGCAGACTCTTGAAGCACCAACTGACTCTTCTCCACCATAGTCGCTTGTGAAAAAAAAAAACATGGATTATTAATAGAAAAAAATTTGAAATAATTAATATAAATGTTGAATGCATAAGAAATTACTTACATGAAGGGACTCAATCTCCAGGCCGAACATAAATGTCAGCAAAGACGTCGATCTCTGGGAAATTTTGAACCCTTCTGAAATCGAAAAAGATAAGGAAAATGTTAGTAAGAAAAAAAAAATTATTAGCGACATTTTAAAATTGGAAATAAAAATGTAATATTTACCTTCCGTCACGCCTCCATCCTATAGGAGAAAGGCCTCGAACCCGAATGGTGGAGAAGAATCTTCTTTTCCTTATTGATCTTGTTTGCCTTCGCCTTCTTCTATTATAAAAAAAAAATTAAACGTATTAGTTGTAATACTTAAAGAAAATTAAAAAAAATAATAATAAACTTTAGTATAAATTAAAAAAAGTAAAATGAAAGAAGTCGTAATTAAAAACGCACCACATAGCCCGGCTCCTGAAAATGACCGTAAAGCCAACCCCAACTATCTTGTCGATCCTCCAACTCCTTCGGACAACCCTCCTCAAGAGCGACATGCGAATCATCAAATTGCTGGAAACATTGGTGCAGGTCACTCTTCCACTGCTTGTAGCATTCGGAGAAGAGCCGATTGAGGTACGCGAACATGTCCTCGTCCATGTCCTCCAAATTGTAGTTTGTCTGCAATGTAACAAATATTTTGAAAGTATTAGTAATAAATATAAATATATAAATTTTACATGAAAAGCATTAAAAAGGCAATGTTACTTACGAACAATTGGTTGCGCACTGTGTTCTTTGTCTCCTTCGGCATCGCCTTCCAAGATTTCCACCGCATAGGGCAAAAGGTCCGCACGATATGCCCAATGTCGTGGGCCTGCTCCGCTGTTGGTGCTGCCCGATGTCGCTCATCGTATCCTATTGGGATACGACCGTTGGTCACCCAGGTGATCTTCGTCGTCTTCAATTGCCGACAAGGTCCCTGGGTGTTTTTCTTCTCTACAAAGAGATGAAGAAAAAAATCATTAACCCAAAACTAATAATTAATCCTACTAAAATTTCGGCATAACCTCCCCTATAATTAAAACATTTCCCAAAACCCTGAAAATAACATAAACAATATATGCATCCAACACAATGATCACAACAGTTTAATAAAAGGTTCGGAAGGATGACAACTTTTTAATCCTTACATGACATAACTTAACAAATTGAACCTAAAATAACAAAATTGATCAGTTAACATTCACATACATTTTCTTCCTCTATTTCTCCTGAAAGTTACTTATTGAGCATCACAACTACTTCTTTGTTTGAGGCCACTATTTCCTTTCTCCTAATTAGAACATATTTCCAATTCAAGCATTTTCAAATACCACAACAAACTTCTAAAAATGGCGACAATTGCCATCCAAGACGACCAATTTTCGAGCTTGTATACACAGGCTCTCGACATTGCTGGAAACAAGCTTGGTAACGAATTCTAGGCTACCGTAGCAAACAATTCCATATAACCTCATCCACATTGATATTTGTAAGAATCTGACAGTCACAACCAAAACTTCTACGACTCTAAATACTTTGCTTCATGATAATTACCAAGGTTTTCATTTCCCAGTTAAACATTTTTGCCATTTCCTCAGCATCAAATCTCTTCCATAGCACTACCGTTTCAATTCCGTGAGAAACACATTTCAGTAACTAAGAAATGACACATAAATTAACAAAAAAATTGCAAAAACATAAAAATTAACAAACATGAATTACGGAATACACACAATTTCGATTTCATGACAAAACCCATTTCTGAAAGCGAAGAAATTGCGAACAAAAGAAGAGAAAACAATGGAAACTTTTTAATTCTTACATGACATGACATAACAATTTGAACCTAAAATAACAAAATTCAGTTAACATGAGAATGAGGGAGTGAATTAGGATTGTATACCTAGCCGTGTACCCGAGGCATCGGTTGTGGATCCTGATGGCGACATCTGGTCCATAGTGCGGGGGCGCCGATGAGTACGTCAGGAGCTAACAGGCAATGCCACTAAAGAAGTCGACGATGCATACGCCTGTGTAACTAGAGGACCAACTGGGTTAACCGAATTGACCGGCCTATGGTCCATCTCTACCGAAGCAGTGGCGGTAGTAGTAGGTGTAGTTGTCGGACTAGGTGTAGCCGTCAGACTAGGTGTATAAGTCATTTACCTCCGAGTTCTAATGAGGTGTGACATCTACAAAATTGGAAATCAATTTGTTTTGTATACAAAGATTTAACTTACCGTACACATGCTAATAATTTCAACTTAAATTTAAAAACGCTAATTCTAAACCCAATTCAAGTTTGGCAGAAACAAAACTTAAAACTGATATACTATACACAAACTAATCAATTCGGATAGGATATAGACCCAGCAATTATAACTTATAAGAAGAAACTAGCATAAAGGAGTAGTTGGAGGCAAAATCTGTATGTACGTGCTCTATGTGTGTCAGGGAATTCAAGTGACAAATAAGCCACAAGCTAGTAATTTGGCTCCTCGAGGGTAGGCAAAAACCAAGAACATGCACCCAAGTGAATGGATGGAAACAAAAAAGTATGGCACATATTCAACAATAACCAGGGATACAATCTTATCATATGAAAGTATTTTCGTTAAAGAATGACATTATTAGCAATGAAAGTATTCGTTGACAAAAACCCTCACCCGATAACCAAAAAAGATAAACAAATTTCTTCAAGAGAGCAAATAAATACCCATCTAGAATATAAGAACTTACAACACGATATCATTCTCCAGGAAACACAAATTTGGATGAAAAAAAATCCCAAATTGCTGAACCCTTTCTCCAAAAAATGAAATTTTGAAATATGAAAAATGCCAACTCGCTCAACCCATGTTCTAGATGTGTTCATGTCTGCATATTTTATGAAGAGAGCAACGTGCAATCACAAAGAAAACAAAAACAAAAGGAAGCACATGGAAGTTTACAGAACTAATCTCCACATGTGCACTTTCCATCCTCAAACCTATGAAACCTATTGTTATCCCTCACTATGATAACCCTTCCTGAGCACTTGGACATAAACTTGATTACAGTATGACAATTGCCACCAATTTAAGAACCCTAAATCTAACCCCCAATTTAAGAAAACCTAATCTAACCTCATTACCCAAAATCGTTCCCCTAATTTAAGACCTAAATCCAACCCCTATTAAGAACCCTAAAAACTCTAATCTAAGAACCTAAATGTAACCCCCAATTTACGAACCCTAAATCTAACTCGACTGCCCTAATTCTAACCCCCAATTTGAAAAAGAAAAAAAAAACAAAAAAAACCCTAATTTTAACCCCCAATTTGTAAATAAAGAAAATTGAAAATAAAAACTATAGAGGAAATTACCTCTTGGAGATGAAGTAGCGACGACCGGAGAAAGGGACGGAGAGAAAGATGGAATTACTAGGCCTAGCTTGTGCGACCAAAAATTGTTATGCGTCGCGCAATTATGTTTTAAAATGGTTTTTTAAATTTTTTTTATTTTGTTTACAATTTATTATAAAATACAAACATAACAAATTTATTTACGAAGTAATTCACATATAAAATGGGAATCATTCATACCATTTTTTCTGTCACTCTATTTTGATTGAAGATACTCCTTCTATCTGAAATGGTTCTTGGATAAGATTAGTATCTCGGAGTGTTTCCGCACCACTTTCCATCAAAGATTCAAGACGTTGGTCAGCAACATTTTCGATGTTGTTGTCAATACGGTCTTGTTCTGGTATAGCATACACGTTCCTATGATCTATCGTCTAAACAACTTTCCAACCTCTCCCGGCTTTAGGGTCATCTATATACAAAATTTGTTTTGCCATGGTTGCTAAGATGTAAGGGTCGTAATCGTACCAAGTTTTGGTAGTGTTCATTGATAGTAATCCATGATCTCTTTTCACACTTCTATGCCTATTTAGGTTTGTATCAAACCATCGACACTTAAATAGGATCACTTGGCACCGGTCTTTGTAAAGTAATTGCACGACACTTGTTAGTTTACCATAGAATTCAATGTCTGTACTTTTGACTCCCCCAGGGACATGAACACCGCTGTTTTGTGTGCACAACTTGTCATCTCGTGCACCCGTTAAGAACTTGACGCCGTTGACATGGCAACCCGAGTACAATTCAATGTGAATTGGTCTGAACGCCAAGTTATATAACTTTTCACTGTACGCAGGGGAATTCGATGCTTTCAATTGATTCACCTAATATTAGACAAACATTTAAATCTGTTAGTTCGAACAACCTAATTGGTACAATATATATGTCCAATACAAGACACTTCAAACTTACATATTCGACAAACCACTGCAGAAACAATTCACGGTGTTTCTTGGCATACAAATGTGAAGGATATGCCTACTTCATCATATTTTCATGCTCGTCTAGGTATGATAGTGTCTCGTCACAATTGTTGAGTACGAACCAATATGCTACCTCCATGTCCTTCTTGGAAAATGACTTGCCACAAATCAGATCTCTGAATGGTCGATCGATTTGGGCAAAAACTGAAAGTTTCTCATTTCTCACACCCCCGTCATTATTGCAAGGAGGACAATTGAAAGTTGTCTCAACATCCTTTAAATACATTCCACAAAATATAAGCGCCTCATATGCCACCCAAGCTTGTATAATGGATCATTTGGGCTTTGCTTTGTTTCGTACACTTTTCTTCAAGTCTCTGAGAAGCCTACCAAAAGAAAACGATACGATACACATATTACTAATCATAATGTATTTAATATTGATTAATAAAAAAAGACGAGGAATATATACCTTTCTATTAGATACATCCATCGAAAGTTGACTGGTCCAGCAAGCAATGTCTCATCTGGTAAGTGAACCATCACGTGTATCATATTTGTGAAGAAAGCTGGAGGAAATATCATCTCAAACTTGCATAGAACTTGCACAATGTCATGGTGCAACTAATTAACGTCTGTTTTTCGCTACGTTCTTGACGTCAATTGCGGAAAAAAAATGGACAACAACATGATTGGTTTCACTGCATCTACTGGCAAGAGATATCGAATACCCACAGGAAGTAGGCGTTGCAGAACCACATGGCAATCATGACTCTTTAGGCTAGCTAATTTACCCCCGTCAATGTTCACACAACGCGCGATATTTAAAGCATACCCATCAGGCAACTTTACAGATGATAAAAACTTTAAAACTTCTTTCTTGTCATTCGGTTTCATTGAAAAAAATGCAAGATCCCTTGTAGCTTTATCATTGTCCCTATTCATCCATAAACCTCGTCGTATTCCCATTCGTTCCAAATCAAGATGAGCTTTGATCGTGTCCTTTGTCTTGCCCTCAATATCTAGAAATGTGCAGACCAATGTGTCAAATACATTTTTCTCAACATGCATAACATTGAGTTTGTGTCTCAATTTTAGTTTGGACCAATACGAGAGCTCAAAAAACATAGACTTATGTTTCCAGTTCATATGTGTAAAAGGTCTTGTCCTACTGACATTGGTCTCGAAATGAACAAAATCCAAATGATTAAGTTGTTCCAAAATCTGAGCACCGGACCATTCTCTAGGTCTGAGGCGATGCTCTTTCTCCCCACTCGTGGTCCCAAGGCAACCATCTTCGATGACCAAGGTAACAAACTTTTCCGGCATGCCAACTAGATGTTACATCTTCCTTGCATACAGGGCATGCCATATAACCCCTAGTGTTCCACCCGGAAACTATTGCATATGAGGGGAAATCGTTCACAGTCCACATCACTGCAGCCCGCAAAGTAAACATCATGCTAGTACATTTATCGTATATGCGCACACCGTGTGTCCATAAATCTTTTAGCTCATCCACCAAAGGCCGTAAGTATACATTGATTGACCTACCAGGATCCTCAGTTATCAATAGAGTCATCATCATGTATTCTTTTTTCATACATTTCCATGGCGGCAAATTATACGGAAATACGAAAAATCAGCCAAGTACTGTGGTGTTGGTTTAAAACCCCAAACGGATTAAATTCGTCACTGGCAAGTCCCAATCTAAAGTTACAAGAATTAGCAGCAAACTCGGGGAACGTTCGATCGAACTCTTTCCATGCCTCCCTACCTATAGGATGCCATATCACATCATCGTCTACCCGTTTTTCCTTATGCCATCTCATGTTTGTGGCAATATGCATCGACATATACAATTGCTGTAACCTAGGTTTCAGGGGCAGATAGCGCATAACTTTTTGTGGGATATTAGTCGTTCTATTCTAAGATGTCATTTTGAACCTCAACTAATTGCATACCAGGCAAGAATAAAATACAATTGTTTTAGCAAACGTGATTTTTTTCATAACCCAATCCAAGACCATTCAACACCTTTTGCGTGTGTTTATGGTCTTTCGGCAAACAATTGTCCTTTGGAAGTATTCTCTTGAAAACCCCCAAAAAGTAATCGAAACACCGGTTCAACATACGATACTTTATTTTTCCATGCATTAGTTCCACAATGGCCGTGAGAACGAAAAAGCTCTCGCACCCCGGGTATAACTCGTGGTTGGCATTTTAAAATTGTTTTTCATATTATTCGAACTCTGCACTGTCTATTAGTGTAGACACGTCATCTTCCCTTTCCTGAGTGTTTATCGATGCAAATGGAAAAGCATCATTTATAACATCCATGACTTGTTCATTAGGATCCACAATAGGTTCAACATTATCCACTCTTGTGGCGTTTGAAGACGAAGCATTGTCTAATTGTTCCCCATGATGGTTCCAAGTATTATATGTCTAAATCATTCCATTCCTTACTAAATGAAATCGAACATTTTCAATTGTCTCCCTTAACGTGTTGTTTCACCTCCTACAAGGATACCGGATTCTAGTTGCACCCGGGTTGTGTGTACGTGCAAAGTCAATAAAATCCTTGATTGCATCCACATATTCGTTCGCGCATCTATTTGGGTTTTGTATCCACGTCTTGTCCACAATTCCTGGAACCACAATAATAGTACAACGATCACAACAACTTCATACAAAATGATAATGTCACCTTATGCCTCCGGTAAGGGCCATATCCCATTCGGGAATACATAGTCATGTCGTGTAATTTACGGCTACATCAGATTAGATTTCGACGTGGATGAATTTCGGCAGCATCTCGATACAATTCTTCAGGTGTACAACCTGAAGAACGTACAGAGATGACACCAAAATCTCCACAATCGAAACCTAATCCTTCAACCATAAACTACGTGTCATAACTGTGCATTCACAAACTGTCCAAATAATGGGACAATTCAAGAATTAATTAGACCGCAATCATGCTTTCTCATCCATACGCGAAATCCAACTAATCCTCGAACGGGAAACTAAGTTTTACTAAAAATAAAAAAACAAGTACGAAGTTAATTTCAATTAACTCTTTACATCACAACACATATTTGTACGTCACGTACAAATTTAACAACATAATATAAATATAATTTCACAACACAATATAAACATAACAAACTAAGTTCAACATAATTTGATTAGTTTTATATGTTTAAAAAATAAAATGAAGAAAATACCTTCTCAATCGTTCTCCACCAATTGCTAATCACACACAAGATCCCTATAGACAACGAAATTAAGGGCGTTAGTATGAATTTACATCAATACTTTACCAGACACACCGAGATAGCTCGATCAACCTAGAGAAGAAGATAGAGGGAGTATTAGATGATGAAATTGAGAGAAAATGCAAATGACGGATGACGGATTGAGCAAAATCAAAGGGATGAGTGCAGAGGCACAATCTTCAATTTTTCTTGTAATTTGCCTCTGCACATGGCTGAATCCAGATTAAAAAGTTCACTTTTGGACGAACAATTTTGCGCGACGAAAAACGTCTTCGTCGCGTAAACACCCATTGAGCGACGAATATGGTATTTGTCACGCAAATGACATTTGCGCAACGAAAAAAGAAGCATTCGTCGCGCAAGTTTACCCTTTTTTTTTTAATTTTATGTCCTTTTGCTTTACAATTTATTCTTTTCAACACATGAATGTATCATCGCGCAATGCATATTTATTAATTTTGTTTCTATTTTTGTTATTTATTTGTATGTATTGTAAATTTTTATCTCAAACCTAATTAAACATTAAATTAATTAACAAAACTAATTTACTATCCCAAATATAAATTATAATTAATGCAAATATTAATACTCATCCACATAACATATAATTATTCATTAAATTAAATATAAAGTCCACAAAATCTTTTTTTTTTTTTAAAAAAAAAAAAAAAAAAAAAAACCCCATTAACTTCAATCCTCCCCCCGCAACACATCAAACTTCCACTGCCGAAAACTCTGCTTGAAAAGCCCATCCACCTAAATCCGTTGCTTCTCATCAGTTTCATCAACATCCCAACGAACCTACATTAATGCTAGTAACAACAAATTAGTAATTTAAAAAATATTACGTTTTAACAAAAATAATTGTTCATTATTTACCACAAACTTATCGATAACTTTCCCAGCATGGACTTCTTAAACTTCTCAGGGACCTTTTTCCAAGACTCAAACTCGGCAGAACAATCCCTCCGCACCAAATTCCCAATGTCATACTTAAATTCGACGTACGCCTCAGCCAAATTTTTGCCTTTAAAGTACGGCACTTGCTTCCATCGATACCTCTCTATTTGCACTACAAGTTTTTTTTTGCCAGAACCTTCTCCATAATCGGCCATTCTTTTTTAAACAAATTTTTTTTGAAAACTAGGGCTTTGAAACTGTGTTTATATAGCACTAGGACACCTTTGCGCAACGAACATATTTGTCAAGAAAATTTCAAGTTCGTCGCGCAAAATGCATCATCAATGTGCAATTAATTGGAAGGTTTGAACGCAAGTTGATCGTGCTTTGACGACAAACACATGTATTCGTCGCGCAAAGATTCCTTACGCGACGAAGTTATCGTCGCTCAATATATTGCTCGTCGAATAAAATATTAATTATTTATAGAATAAATATTTAAGGTATTATATTTAATACCCTAAATGTGACAGCCCGTCCCGAATTATTTGTACCGTAGGTCTGAAATGGCAATAATGCCCTTGGTGGATATTTTCCATTTTGGTGTGTTTTGTTGTTTTTGGTGGTTAACTCTACAAAGCACACACATACACCTATACTCTACACTCCCGTGACTCCCTCTCTCTTATTTCTCTCGGATTTCTTCCATTTCCTTTGCAAGTGTACGAACGAACTTCAAAACCAAACTTTCACACATAGATCGACGTCTAAAAGGTAAAATTCGAACTCCTTGCAAGCTCCTGAGTTCATCCATACCATTTTTAGAACTTGAAACCCTCGAAAACCCTAGAACTCGAGAACCCTATTTTCATGCACTGTTCATGCACTAATCATTGTGAAGGTTTCAGTGGATTTTAAGGTCTTAGGGAGCTTTAGAATACTCTCACGAAGCTTGGGGAACAAGTTTGAAGGATTTTGGACGTCGAGATAGCAAGTTCTAAGGTTGGCCGGATTTTGCGGGGTTTCTCCGGTGAGATTCCGTGAATTTCAGGGCTTGAAGTGGTAAGGTTTTGTTCTACTTGTTGTAAGCTTCATTTTGGTACCAATTTCATGGAATTTGGTTGAGAATTGAAGAAGATATGAAGTCTTGAAAATTTTCCAGTTTTCGGTGAGAATTTGAGTTGTAGACGGCGGCCGACGGCGACGGCTGGCGAGACTCACCGGAGAAGACAAGGAATATTCCGTCAATTTTGACGGAATATACTAACGGTGTTACTAACGGCGTCAGGTATATATAACGGTATATTCCATTTTTGGACGAAATATTCCCTAACGCCATTAGGGTTACCACACGTGTGCCAGGCACGTGCCCGCGTGTGGCCGGCGCATGGCAGCACGTGGGAGGTAAGAAAATTATTTTAAAAATATGGGGTTGTTTATGAGATTGAGTAGATCACGTTGGTGTATTCACACACCCCATTTAAGCATTGTATGAGAAGTTATTACCTAGTTTTGGTTATGTGCTTTAAATTGACGTTTTTATAGTTGTTTCGCATATAGGTGAGACCCATCCTGAGGACGAGCACAGTCACTCGAGACAAGGGGGTTACAACCCTTCCACATATCAGTGAGTGGGCTTTTGGTTTTTCGTATATACCTATATACTTGTGGTTTTTCCCAGAAAATGATATGGAATGTTTATATGTTTTAAATGTCATGCATAGCGTTTGCCTATTTATTTATGCATTAGTAGTTGCATATATGTATGTTTAGTGCTGCAGACGCACAGGTAAGTGCCAGGTAAGTTTATGGTTTATGATTATGAGTTAGTGGTTATGTGAGATGCATAGAGAGCTCATAACCTGCACCCCCGGTGTTAGTGCTCCCGCCCAGAGTAGGGCACAGTCCTTCACATGGTGTTCACCTCCCGCACCACACGCTCATCTTGGATCCAAGTTAGGTGCACAATCCGGTTGTACAGACCACTTTAGGTGGTTCCGACTTATAGGTGACCCGCAATTATTCGCCCAGTCTTCACGTGATCGTAGCACTTGAGCGTATTTATTTACACCCAGTCCTGTCGTACAGACCACTTTAGGTGGTTCTGACTCGTGTGCAAGTATAGTTAGTAAGTTGGGGATTTGAGCTCTAGATTCAGATGTACGGGTCACGTTAGGTGACTCCAGCTGACATGTTACTTGCATTGATTGACATTACCTGGGTTACTTACATTTTATGTGGAGGCATTCGACATGGCATACTTTTGAACATGTTTTCTATATATATGTATATTCTATTTTCTGGGAAACTTTACAGGTTTTACGGTGAGGGGTTAGAACTTTTGATAATGAAATGATTTTGAAAAGCTTTGTTTTTGCCCACTCACACTTTCTGTTTTGCACCCCTCCAGGTTCTAGTTAGGCAGCTTTGGTGGTTCACAAGGGCTTGACGGTGGTTCTGATAGAACATCACAAATGTAGGATCACATTTGGGTGTTGTGTATTTAGTATTCATTCTTCTGGACTGCACTTAGGCTTTTTGTGCTCTGATTATGTTTATCACACTTAGTCTAGCACTAATTTATTTAGTAGTTTGATTTTTATTTATTCGTACTTTTATTATTATCTTTTGCTTCCGCACTGTGCACATGGTTACGTCACTCTCACATGACGGCCAGCACGCCTTGATTTCGGTCGGGGTGTGTCATTAAATATTTATTCTAAAAATAATTAATACTTTAAATATTTATTCTATAAATAATTAATACCTGAAATATTATTCTATAAATAATTAATGCCTCAAATATTTAGTCTATATATAATTAATTACTTAATCCATACAATTATTTTCAGCATAAGTACAATATTCATTGAAGATTGTAAACACATATAAACCAAGGATAGGGTGCTTACGTTAGGTTTCAATAAAAAAACCAACATGAATTAAAACCTAATTAAGTCCAAATACATAATTGAAACAAAATTAAGTCTGAATACATAACATATAAAAAAAAACACCTTAAATTTAAATATTGTCATACAAAACATAAATTTAAAACTACTATTTGGATGATCCTAGTCCATTCCGCAAGACTTCATAACGCTATCGATTGTAACCTCCCTCCAATGCATTATCCATCAACTTCATCAAATATTCGGTTTGTATCATCATCAAGAGTATACTTACACTATTACACATATAGGCAAATAATTAATTTCAACATATAACTAAAAATTTTGACAACCTTAATTATTAATCCATCAAGAATAATATACTTATAATACTTCATCCATCACAGCCTTCTTCACATTCTCATGCACATCTTCCCAAGAACGCCACTTAGTAGTGGGACAATTATTCCTCATGGCTACAGCAATTGCATGCACAAACTCAAAATGATCCCTTAAATCATGCGGGTTGGCATCGCGTACACTCTCACCCTTATTCTTATCCGCCATCTTAGCACGAACATAATTTTGAAGAATAAGGATAATAGAATTGTGAAGAATTAGGACAGCAGAAACGAATATTATAGGTAGGTTAGGACCTTTACGCGACGAAGCCTTTGTCGTGCAAACACCTACATTAAATGCGGTATTAATTCCTCGGATTCACCTGCAGTAAATAGTCAAAACTGACAGGAACTTGCACTACAAATTATTGTTCGCCCAAATTCTCCTTTCCATCGCGCAAGTTTTTTGCGCTAAACAAAATTAGCCTGCTTTTTATTGCTCACTTTACGCGACGCCAGCAATTATTCATCTTGCGAAGTGTTCTTGCGCGACAAAACTCTTCGTCGCGCAATTTTTTTATTTTTTTTCTCCACTCTTTTCTATTCTTTTTATCCTCTCCTTTCCCATCCATTTTTGGACTTTTGGAACATGAAATCTTGTTGTCCTCGTCATGGGCTTCATTTCCATATAAAGATCGTTGAAAATGGTTGAGAAATGAGCAAGTTATGCAATTTTGAAATTTTGAAATTTTTCCTAGAAACCAGTGAACCGGACGAGGGCGGCGAATGGCGAGGCTCAATGGAGAAGACAAAGAATATTCCGTCAAAGTTGACGGAATATTCTACTGGCGTCAGGTAACACCATTACTATTTAACGGAATATTTCATCAATTCTGACGGAATTTTCCTAATGTCCATCAGTCTTTGTCAGTCACTGGCCTACACATAGAGGCGCGCGTGGCCATGGGCTAGGTGGCGCTTGAGGGCGCGTCCGGCCATCGGCCGGTGAGTGCTTAACACGTATGGATTTGTGACTTCGTATAGATCATTTTCGTATATTCAAACCTTCCGTTTGAGCAAAGTATGGGAGATTTACATAGCCTTTTTGAATATGTCCTATTTAATTTATTAGTCTAGTTATTTCACATATAGGTGAAAATTATCCCTAGGATGAATGAGGTCAAGCAAAGCTAGGAGGCTACGATCCGACCACGTATCAGTGAATGGGCATTTGTTTTCCTATATATATAAACTTTATAGTTTCCACAAATGCTTTTGAATCGAATTATGCATATCATGTGATTATTGTTTTTAGATTGATATTACGCCTATTATGCCATGATTAAATATGTTATAAAAAATATTATATTATTGTGAAATGCCAAAATAATCCTACAGGATCCACATCTACGTTTATTATGTTGATTAGAATGATTGAATGGTTATGGCAAGTTTATATTTATGCATGTTGTCTGCTCATCATTGCTGCACCCCGGTGTTAGTGCTCGCCCGGGGCCAAGGCTAGTCTTTCACGTGTATATTCACCTCTGCACCGCACACTTGCCTTGGATCCAAGTAGGTGCCAGTCCTGTCGTATAAGTTGCATTACGCAACTCCGACTCGTAGGTGACCATGATTATCGCTAGTCTTCACATGATTGTAGCACTAGAGCGTACTTATATATATTACACCCCAGTCATGTTCATGTCAAAAACTATCTGCATGAACTCGTGTGCTAGCGTAGATTGATGAGCAACCTGTTTTCATTATGCTGTTGTTGAAATATTGTAGTTTGGCATAGTCTGGCATTATTGTTTAATTACAGTTGTTTTCATACTTATGCTTAGTATGATTTTATGAAAACTATACATATTTTACAACGAGGGGTTAGTATGTTCTGAAAAATAAATGTGTTTTATAAACTTTTATTTTTGCCCACTCACCCTTCTGTTTTTCACCATTCCAGGTCCTAGATAGCAGAATTACTCTGTGACGTACGAGGATTAGTTGACGATTCTGACCTATCCCTGTTTAAGTGTAGGAACTTATCCCGTTGTGTACTAAGTACCTAACTAGTTTCGACTGCACACTCTTTGTCATCTATGC